>NC_135134.1:30205671-31455671 GCF_051014445.1 Colletes latitarsis | reverse complement strand
CGTGTTTGAATCACGTAGTAATGTGGTAACACACTGAAGCTGTCAATTAAACCTGGTTTCGATCAATATTTCAGAGGATAACCCCGGTTAGGTCTGGGTTAGGTCTGGGATATGCGCGCATCTGGCTTATACTTTCGCCTTTTACGCAAACTTGTTGGCTAGATCCTGGGTTTTTTTCGGGTTTGAATAACGCAGTAATGTGGTACCACACTGAAGCAGTCAGTTAAACCTGGTTTCGATCAATATTTCAGAGGATAACACCGGTTAGGTCTGGGTTAGGTCTTGGTTATGCCCGCATCTGGCTAATGATTTTGCCTTCTTCGCATACTTGTTGGCCAGATCCTGGGTATTTTCCGTGTTTGAATCACGTAGTAATGTGGTAACACACTGAAGCAGTCAATTAAATCTGGTTTCGATCAATATTTCAGAGGATAACTCCGGTTAGGTCTGGGTTAGGTCTGGGAAATGCGCGCATCAGGCTTATACTTTCGCCTTTTTCGCAAACTTGTTGGCCAGATCCTGGGTATTTTCCGTGTTTGAATCACGTAGTAATGTGGTAACACACTGAAGCAGTCAATTAAACCTGGTTTCGATCAATATTTTAGAGGATAACACCGGTTAGGTCTGGGTTATGCCCGCATCTGGCTCATGATTTTGCCTTCTTCGCATACTTGTTGGCCAGATCCTGGGTTTTTTTCGTGTTTGAATCACGTAGTAATGTGGTAACACACTGAAGCTGTCAATTAAACCTGGTTTCGATCAATATTTTAGAGGATAACACGGGTTAGGTCTGGGTTATGCCCGCATCTGGCTCATGATTTTGCCTTCTTCGCATACTTGTTGGCCAGATCCTGGGTTTTTTTCGTGTTTGAATCACGTAGTAATGTGGTAACACACTGAAGCTGTCAATTAAACCTGGTTTCGATCAATATTTCAGAGGATAACACCGGTTAGGTCTGGGTTAGGTCTGGGATATGCGCGCATCTGGCTTATGCTTTCGCCTTTTTCGCAAACTTGTTGGCCAGATCCTGGGTATTTTCCGTGTTTGAAACACGTAGTAATGTGGTAACACACTGAAGCAGTCAATTAAACCTGGTTTCGATCAATATTTTAGAGGATAACACCGGTTAGGTCTGGGTTAGGTCCGGGATATGCCCGCATCTGGCTCATGATTTTGCCTTCTTCGCATACTTGTTGGCCAGATCCTGGGTATTTTCCGTGTTTGAATCACGTAGTAATGTGGTAACACACTGAAGCAGTCAATAAAACCTGGTTTCGATCAATATTTTAGAGGATAACACCGGTTAGGTCTGGGTTAGGTCCGGGATATGCCCGCATCTGGCTCATGATTTTGCCTTCTTCGCATACTTGTTGGCCAGATCCTGGGTTTTTTTCGTGTTTGAATCACGTAGTAATGTGGTAACACACTGAAGCTGTCAATTAAACCTGGTTTCGATCAATATTTTAGAGGATAACACCGGTTAGGTCTGGGTTAGGTCTGGGATATGCGCGCATCTGGCTTATACTTTCACCTTTTTCGCAAACTTGTTGGCCAGATCCTGGGTATTTTCCGTGTTTGAATCAGGTCGTAATGTGGTAACACACTGAAGCAGTCAATTAAACCTGGTTTCGATCAATATTTTAGAGGATAACACCGGTTAGGTCTGGGTTAGGTCCGGGATGTGCCCGCATCTGGCTCATGATTTTGCCTTCTTCGCATACTTGTTGGCCAGATCCTGGGTATTTTCCGTATTTGAATCACGTAGTAATGCGGTAACAAACTGAAGCAGTCAATAAAACCTGGTTTCGATCAATATTTTAGAGGATAACACCGGTTAGGTCTGGGTTAGGTCCGGGATATGCCCGCATCTGGCTCATGATTTTGCCTTCTTCGCATACTTGTTGGCCAGATCCTGGGTTTTTTTCGTGTTTGAATCACGTAGTAATGTGGTAACACACTGAAGCTGTCAACTAAACCTGGTTTCGATCAATATTTTAGAGGATAACACCGGTTAGGTCTGGGTTAGGTCTGGGTTATGCCCGCATCTGGCTCATGATTTTGCCTTCTTCGCATACTTGTTGGCCAGATCCTGGGTTTTTTCCGTGTTTGAATCAGGTAGTAATGTGGTAACACACTGAAGCAGTCAATTAAACCTGGTTTCGATCAATATTTCAGAGGATAACACCGGTTAGGTCTGGGTTAGGTCTGGGTTATGCTCGCATCTGGCTCATGATTTTGCCTTCTTCGCATACTTCTTGGCCAGATCCTGGGTTTTTTTCGTGTTTGAATCAGGTAGGAATGTGGTAACACACTGAAGCAGTCAATTAAACCTGGTTTCGATCAATATTTTAGAGGATAACACCGGTTAGGTCTGGGTTAGGTCCGGGATATGCCCGCATCTGGCTCATGATTTTGCCTTCTTCGCATACTTGCCGGCCAGATCCTGGGTTTTTTTCGTGTTTGAATCACGTAGTAATGTGGTAACACACTGAAGCTGTCAATTAAACCTGGTTTCGATCAATATTTTAGAGGATAACACCGGTTAGGTCTGGGTTAGGTCTGGGTTATGCCCGCATCTGGCTCATGATTTTGCCTTCTTCGCATACTTGTTGGCCAGATCCTGGGTTTTTTTCGTGTTTGAATCACGTAGTAATGTGGTAACACACTGAAGCTGTCAATTAAACCTGGTTTCGATCAATATTTTAGAGGATAACACCGGTTAGGTCTGGGTTAGGTCTGGGTTATGCCCGCATCTGGTTCATGATTTTGCCTTCTTCGCATACTTGTTGGCCAGATCCTGGGTTTTTTCCGTGTTTGAATCACGTAGTAATGTGGTAACACACTGAAGCAGTCAATTAAACCTGGTTTCGATCAATATTTCAGAGGATAACACCGGTTAGGTCTGGGTTAGGTCTGGGTTATGCCCGCATCTGGCTCATGATTTTGCCTTCTTCGCATACTTGTTGGCCAGATCCTGGGTTTTTTTCGTGTTTGAATCACGTAGTAATGTGGTAATACACTGAAGCAGTCAATAAAACCTGGTTTCGATCAATATTTTAGAGGATAACACCGGTTAGGTCTGGGTTAGGTCCGGGATATGCCCGCATCTGGCTCATGATTTTGCATTCTTCGCATACTTGTTGGCCAGATCCTGGGTTTTTTTCGTGTTTGAATCACGTAGTAATGTGGTAACACACTGAAGCTGTCAATTAAACCTGGTTTCGATCAATATTTTAGAGGATAACACCGGTTAGGTCTGGGTTAGGTCTGGGTTATGCCCGCATCTGGCTCATGATTTTGCCTTCTTCGCATACTTGTTGGCCAGATCCTGGGTTTTTTTCGTGTTTGAATCACGTAGTAATGTGGTAACACACTGAAGCTGTCAATTAAACCTGGTTTCGATCAATATTTTAGAGGATAACACCGGTTAGGTCTGGGTTAGGTCTGGGATATGCGCGCATCTGGCTTATACTTTCACCTTTATCGCAAACTTGTTGGCCAGATCCTGGGTTTTTTCCGTGTTTCATCACGTAGTAATGTGGTAACACACTGAAGCAGTCAATAAAACCTGGTTTCGATCAATATTTTAGAGGATAACACCGGTTAGGTCTGGGTTAGGTCTGGGATTTGCGCGCATCTGGCTTATACTTTCGCCTATTTCGCAAACTTGTTGGCCAGATCCTGGGTATTTTCCGTGTTTGAATCACGTAGTAATGTGGTAACACACTGAAGCAGTCAATTAAACCTGGTTTCGATCAATATTTCAGAGGATAACACCGGTTAGGTCTGGGTTAGGTCTGGGTTATGCCCGCATCTGGCTCATGATTTTGCCTTCTTCGCATACTTGTTGGCCAGATCCTGGGTTTTTTTCGTGTTTGAATCACGTAGTAATGTGGTAATACACTGAAGCAGTCAATTATACCAGGTTTCGATCAATATTTTGGAGGATAACACCGGTTAGGTCTGGGTTAGGTCCGGGATATGCCCGCATCTGGCTCATGATTTTGCCTTCTTCGCATACTTGTTGGCCAGATCCTGGGTTTTTCTCGTGTTTGAATCACGTAGTAATGTGGTAACACACTGAAGCTGTCAATTAAACCTGGTTTCGATCAATATTTCAGAGGATAACACCGGTTAGGTCTGGGTTAGGTCTGGGATATGCGCGCATCTGGCTTATACTTTCGCCTTTTACGCAAACTTGTTGGCTAGATCCTGGGTTTTTTTCAGGTTTGAATAACGCAGTAATGTGGTACCACACTGAAGCAGTCAATTAAACCTGGTATCGATCTATATTTTAGAGGATAACACCGGTTAGGTCTGGGTTAGGTCTGGGTTATGCCCGCATCTGGCTCTCGATTTTGCCTTCTTCGCATACTTGTTGGCCAGATCCTGGGTTTTTTTCGTGTTTGAATCACGTAGTAATGTGGTAATACACTGAAGCAGTCAATTAAACCTGGTTTCGATCAATATTTTAGAGGATAACACCGGTTAGGTCCGGGTTAGGTCTGGGTTATGCCCGCATCTGGCTCATGATTTTGCCTTCTTCGCATACTTGTTGGCCAGATCCTGGGTTTTTTCCGTGTTTGAATCACGTAGTAATGTGGTAACACACTGAAGCAGTCAGTTAAACCTGGTTTCGATCAATATTTCAGAGGATAACACCGGTTAGGTCTGGGTTAGGTCTTGGTTATGCCCGCATCTGGCTAATGATTTTGCCTTCTTCGCATACTTGTTGGCCAGATCCTGGGTATTTTCCGTGTTTGAATCACGTAGTAATGTGGTAACACACTGAAGCAGTCAATTAAATCTGGTTTCGATCAATATTTCAGAGGATAACTCCGGTTAGGTCTGGGTTAGGTCTGGGATATGCGCGCATCTGGCTTATACTTTCGCCTTTTACGCAAACTTGTTGGCTAGATCCTGGGTTTTTTTCGGGTTTGAATAACGCAGTAATGTGGTACCACACTGAAGCAGTCAATTAAACCTGGTTTCGATCAATATTTTAGAGGATAACACCGGTTAGGTCTGGGTTAGGTCCGGGATATGCCCGCATCTGGCTCATGATTTTGCCTTCTTCGCATACTTGTTGGCCAGATCCTGGGTATTTTCCGTGTTTGAAACACGTAGTAATGTGGTAACACACTGAAGCAGTCAATTAAACTTGGTTTCGATCAATATTTCAGAGGATAACACCGGTTAGGTCTGGGTTAGGTCTGGGATATGCGCGCACCTGGCTTATGCTTTCGCCTTTTTCGCAAACTTGTTGGCCAGATCCTGGGTATTTTCCGTGTTTGAAACACGTAGTAATGTGGTAACACACTGAAGCAGTCAATTAAACCTGGTTTCGATCAATATTTCAGAGGATAACACCGGTTAGGTCTGGGTTAGGTCTGGGATATGCGCGCATCTGGCTTATACTTTCGCCTTTTACGCAAACTTGTTGGCTAGATCCTCGGTTTTTTTCGGGTTTGAATAACGCAGTAATGTGGTACCACACTGAAGCAGTCAATTAAACCTGGTTTCGATCAATATTTTAGAGGATAACACCGGTTAGGTCTGGGTTAGGTCTGGGTTATGCCCGCATCTGGCTCTCGATTTTGCCTTCTTCGCATACTTGTTGGCCAGATCCTGGGTTTTTTTCGTGTTTGAATCACGTAGTAATGTGGTAATACACTGAAGCAGTCAATAAAACCTGGTTTCGATCAATATTTTAGAGGATAACACCGGTTAGGTCTGGGTTAGGTCCGGGATATGCCCGCATCTGGCTCATGATTTTGCCTTCTTCGCATACTTGTTGGCCAGATCCTGGGTTTTTTTCGTGTTTGAATCACGTAGTAATGTGGTAACACACTGAAGCTGTCAATTAAACCTGGTTTCGATCAATATTTTAGAGGATAACACCGGTTAGGTCCGGGTTAGGTCTGGGTTATGCCCGCATCTGGCTCATGATTTTGCCTTCTTCGCATACTTGTTGGCCAGATCCTGGGTTTTTTCCGTGTTTGAATCACGTAGTAATGTGGTAACACACTGAAGCAGTCAATTAAACCTGGTTTCGATCAATATTTCAGAGGATAACACCGGTTAGGTCTGGGTTAGGTCTGGGAAATGCGCGCATATGGCTTATACTTTCGCCTTTTTCGCAAACTTGTTGGCTAGATCCAGGGTTTTTTTCGGGTTTGAATAACGCAGTAATGTGGTAACACACTGAAGCAGTCAATTAAACCTGGTTTCGATCAATATTTCAGAGGATAACACCGGTTAGGTCTGGGTTAAGTCTGGGATATGCGCGCATCTGGCTTATACTTTCGCCTTTTTCGCAAACTTGTTGGCTAGATCCTGGGTTTTTTTCGGGTTTGAATAACGCAGTAATGTGGTTCCACACTGAAGCAGTCAATTAAACCTGGTTTCGATGAATATTTTAGAGGATAACACCGGTTAGGTCTGGGTTAGGTCTGGGTTATGCCCGCATCTGGCTCATGATTTTGCCTTCTTCGCATACTTGTTGGCCAGATCCTGGGTTTTTTTCGTGTTTGAATCACGTAGTAATGAGGTGATACACTGAAGCAGTCAATTAAACCTGGTTTCGATCAATATTTTAGAGGATAACACCGGTTAGGTCTGGGTTAGGTCTGGGATATGCGCGCATCTGGCTTATACTTTCGCCTTTTTCGCAAACTTGTTGGCCAGATCCTGGGTATTTTCCGTGTTTGAATCACGTAGTAATGTGGTAACACACTGAAGCAGTCAATTAAACCTGGTTTCGATCAATATTTTAGAGGATAACACCGGTTAGGTCTGGGTTAGGTCCAGGATATGCCCGCATCTGGCTCATGATTTTGCCTTCTTCGCATACTTGTTGGCCAGATCCTGGGTTTTTTTCGTGTTTGAATCACGTAGTAATGTGGTAACACACTGAAGCTGTCAATTAAACCTGGTTTCGATCAATATTTTAGAGGATAACACCGGTTAGGTCTGGGTTAGGTATGGGTTATGCCCGCATCTGGCTCATGATTTTGCCTTCTTCGCATACTTGTTGGCCAGATCCTGGGTTTTTTTCGTGTTTGAATCACGTAGTAATGCGGTAACAAACTGAAGCAGTCAATAAAACCTGGTTTCGATCAATATTTTAGAGGATAACACCGGTTAGGTCTGGGTTAGGTCCGGGATATGCCCGCATCTGGCTCATGATTTTGCCTTCTTCGCATACTTGTTGGCCAGATCCTGGGTTTTTTTCGTGTTTGAATCACGTAGTAATGTGGTAACACACTGAAGCTGTCAATTAAACCTGGTTTCGATCAATATTTTAGAGGATAACACCGGTTAGGTCTGGGTTAGGTCTGGGTTATGCCCGCATCTGGCTCATGATTTTGCCTTCTTCGCATACTTGTTGGCCAGATCCTGGGTTTTTTTCGTGTTTGAATCACGTAGTAATGTGGTAACACACTGAAGCTGTCAATTAAACCTGGTTTCGATCAATATTTTAGAGGATAACACCGGTTAGGTCTGGGTTAGGTCTGGGATATGCGCGCATCTGGCTTATACTTTCACCTTTATCGCAAACTTGTTGGCCAGATCCTGGGTTTTTTCCGTGTTTGATCACGTAGTAATGTGGTAACACACTGAAGCAGTCAATAAAACCTGTTTTCGATCAATATTTTAGAGGATAACACCGGTTAGGTCTGGGTTAGGTCTGGGATTTGCGCGCATCTGGCTTATACTTTCGCCTTTTTCGCAAACTTGTTGGACAGATCCTGGGTATTTTCCGTGTTTGAATCACGTAGTAATGTGGTAACACACTGAAGCAGTCAATTAAACCTGGTTTCTATCAATATTTCAGAGGATAACACCGGTTAGGTCTGGGTTAGGTCTGGGTTATGCCCGCATCTGGCTCATGATTTTGCCTTCTTCGCATACTTGTTGGCCAGATCCTGGGTTTTTTTCGTGTTTGAATCACGTAGTAATGTGGTATTACACTGAAGCAGTCAATTAAACCAGGTTTCGATGAATATTTTAGAGGATAACACCGGTTAGGTCTGGGTTAGGTCTGGGATATGCGCGCATCTGGCTTATGCTTTCGCCTTTTTCGCAAACTTGTTGGCCAGATCCTGGGTATTTTCCGTGTTTGAAACACGTAGTAATGTGGTAACACACTGAAGCAGTCAATTAAACCTGGTTTCGATCAATATTTCAGAGGATAACACCGGTTAGGTCTGGGTTAGGTCTGGGATATGCGCGCATCTGGCTTATACTTTCGCCTTTTACGCAAACTTGTTGGCTAGATCCTGGGTTTTTTTCGGGTTTGAATAACGCAGTAATGTGGTGCCACACTGAAGCAGTCAATAAAACCTGGTTTCGATCAATATTTTAGAGGATAACACCGGTTAGGTCTGGGATAGGTCCGGGATATGCCCGCATCTGGCTCATGATTTTGCCTTCTTCGCATACTTGTTGGCCAGATCCCGGGTTTTTTTCGTGTTTGAATAACGTAGTAATGTGGTAACACACTGAAGCAGTCAATTAAACCTGGTTTCGATCAGTATTTCAGAGGATAACACCGGTTAGGTCTGGGTTAGGTCCGGGATATGCCCGCATCTGGCTCATGATTTTGCCTTCTTCGCATACTTGTTGGCCGGATCCTGGGTTTTTTTCGTGTTTGAATAACGCAGTAATGTGGTTCCACACTGAAGCAGTCAATTAAACCTGGTTTCGATGAATATTTTAGAGGATAACACCGGTTAGGTCTGGGTTATGCCCGCATCTGGCTCATGATTTTGCCTTCTTCGCATACTTGTTGGCCAGATCCTGGGTTTTTTTCGTGTTTGAATCACGTAGTAATGAGGTGATACACTGAAGCAGTCAATTAAACCTGGTTTCGATCAATATTTTAGAGGATAACACCGGTTAGGTCTGGGTTAGGTCTGGGATATGCGCGCATCTGGCTTATACTTTCGCCTTTTTCGCAAACTTGTTGGCCAGATCCTGGGTTTTTTTCGTGTTTGAATAACGCAGTAATGTGGTTCCACACTGAAGCAGTCAATTAAACCTGGTTTCGATGAATATTTTAGAGGATAACTCCGGTTAGGTCTGGGTTAGGTCTGGGTTATGCCCGCATCTGGCTCATGATTTTGCCTTCTTCGCATACTTGTTGGCCAGATCCTGGGTTTTTTTCGTGTTTGAATCACGTAGTAATGTGGTAATACACTGAAGCAGTCAATTAAACCTGGTTTCGATCAATATTTTAGAGGATAACACCGGTTAGGTCTGGGTTAGGTCCGGGATATGCCCGCATCTGGCTCATGATTTTGCATTCTTCGCATACTTGTTGGCCAGATCCTGGGTTTTTTTCGTGTTTGAATCACGTAGTAATGTGGTAACACACTGAAGCTGTCAATTAAACCTGGTTTCGATCTATATTTTAGAGGATAACACCGGTTAGGTCTGGGTTAGGTCTGGGTTATGCCCGCATCTGGCTCATGATTTTGCCTTCTTCGCATACTTGCTGGCCAGATCATGGGTTTTTTCCGTGTTTGAATCAGGTAGTAATGTGGTAACACACTGAAGCAGTCAATTAAACCTGGTTTCGATCAATATTTCAGAGGATAACACCGGTTAGGTCTGGGTTAGGTCTGGGTTATGCCCGCATCTGGCTCATGATTTTGCCTTCTTCGCATACTTCTTGGCCAGATCCTGGGTTTTTTTCGTGTTTGAATCCGGTAGGAATGTGGTAACACACTGAAGCAGTCAATTAAACCTGGTTTCGATCAATATTTTAGAGGATAACACCGGTTAGGTCTGGGTTAGGTCCGGAATATGCCCGCATCTGGCTCATGATTTTGCCTTCTTCGCATACTTGCTGGCCAGATCCTGGGTTTTTTTCGTGTTTGAATCACGTAGTAATGTGGTAACACACTGAAGCTGTCAATTAAACCTGGTTTCGATCAATATTTTAGAGGATAACACGGGTTAGGTCTGGGTTATGCCCGCATCTGGCTCATGATTTTGCCTTCTTCGCATACTTGTTGGCCAGATCCTGGGTTTTTTTCGTGTTTGAATCACGTAGTAATGTGGTAACACACTGAAGCTGTCAATTAAACCTGGTTTCGATCAATATTTCAGAGGATAACACCGGTTAGGTCTGGGTTAGGTCTGGGAAATGCGCGCATCAGGCTTATACTTTCGCCTTTTTCGCAAACTTGTTGGCCAGATCCTGGGTATTTTCCGTGTTTGAATCACGTAGTAATGTGGTAACACACTGAAGCAGTCAATTAAACCTGGTTTCGATCAATATTTTAGAGGATAACACCGGTTAGGTCTGGGTTAGGTCCGGGATATGCCCGCATCTGGCTCATGATTTTGCCTTCTTCGCATACTTGTTGGCCAGATCCTGGGTATTTTCCGTGTTTGAATCACGTAGTAATTTGGTAACACACTGAAGCAGTCAATAAAACCTGGTTTCGATCAATATTTTAGAGGATAACACCGGTTAGGTCTGGGTTAGGTCCGGGATATGCCCGCATCTGGCTCATGATTTTGCCTTCTTCGCATACTTGTTGGCCAGATCCTGGGTTTTTTTCGTGTTTGAATCACGTAGTAATGTGGTAACACACTGAAGCTGTCAATTAAACCTGGTTTCGATCAATATTTTAGAGGATAACACCGGTTAGGTCTGGGTTAGGTCTGGGAAATGCGCGCATCAGGCTTATACTTTCGCCTTTTTCGCAAACTTGTTGGCCAGATCCTGGGTATTTTCCGTGTTTGAATCACGTAGTAATGTGGTAACACACTGAAGCAGTCAATTAAACCTGGTTTCGATCAATATTTTAGAGGATAACACCGGTTAGGTCTGGGTTAGGTCCGGGATATGGCCGCATCTGGCTCATGATTTTGCCTTCTTCGCATACTTGTTGGCCAGATCCTGGGTTTTTTTCGTGTTTGAATCACGTAGTAATGTGGTAACACACTGAAGCTGTCAATTAAACCTGGTTTCGATCAATATTTTAGAGGATAACACCGGTTAGGTCTGGGTTAGGTCTGGGTTATGCCCGCATCTGGCTCATGATTTTGCCTTCTTCCCATACTTGTTGGCCAGATCCTGGGTTTTTTTCGTGTTTGAATCACGTAGTAATGTGGTAACACACTGAAGCTGTCAATTAAACCTGGTTTCGATCAATATTTTAGAGGATAACACGGGTTAGGTCTGGGTTATGCCCGCATCTGGCTCATGATTTTGCCTTCTTCGCATACTTGTTGGCCAGATCCTGGGTTTTTTTCGTGTTTGAATCACGTAGTAATGTGGTAACACACTGAAGCTGTCAATTAAACCTGGTTTCGATCAATATTTCAGAGGATAACACCGGTTAGGTCTGGGTTAGGTCTGGGAAATGTGCGCATCAGGCTTATACTTTCGCCTTTATCGCAAACTTGTTGGCCAGATCCTGGGTATTTTCCGTGTTTGAATCACGTAGTAATGTGGTAACACACTGAAGCAGTCAATTAAACCTGGTTTCGATCAATATTTTAGAGGATAACACCGGTTAGGTCTGGGTTAGGTCCGGGATATGCCCGCATCTGGCTCATGATTTTGCCTTCTTCGCATACTTGTTGGCCAGATCCTGGGTATTTTCCGTGTTTGAATCACGTAGTAATGTGGTAACACACTGAAGCAGTCAATAAAACCTGGTTTCGATCAATATTTTAGAGGATAACACCGGTTAGGTCTGGGTTAGGTCCGGGATATGCCCGCATCTGGCTCATGATTTTGCCTTCTTCGCATACTTGTTGGCCAGATCCTGGGTTTTTTTCGTGTTTGAATCACGTAGTAATGTGGTAACACACTGAAGCTGTCAATTAAACCTGGTTTCGATCAATATTTTAGAGGATAACACCGGTTAGGTCTGGGTTAGGTCTGGGATATGCGCGCATCTGGCTTATACTTTCACCTTTTTCGCAAACTTGTTGGCCAGATCCTGGGTATTTTCCGTGTTTGAATCAGGTCGTAATGTGGTAACACACTGAAGCAGTCAATTAAACCTGGTTTCGATCAATATTTTAGAGGATAACACCGGTTAGGTCTGGGTTAGGTCCGGGATATGGCCGCATCTGGCTCATGATTTTGCCTTCTTCGCATACTTGTTGGCCAGATCCTGGGTTTTTTTCGTGTTTGAATCACGTAGTAATGTGGTAACACACTGAAGCTGTCAATTAAACCTGGTTTCGATCAATATTTTAGAGGATAACACCGGTTAGGTCTGGGTTAGGTCTGGGTTATGCCCGCATCTGGCTCATGATTTTGCCTTCTTCCCATACTTGTTGGCCAGATCCTGGGTTTTTTTCGTGTTTGAATCACGTAGTAATGTGGTAACACACTGAAGCTGTCAATTAAACCTGGTTTCGATCAATATTTTAGAGGATAACACGGGTTAGGTCTGGGTTATGCCCGCATCTGGCTCATGATTTTGCCTTCTTCGCATACTTGTTGGCCAGATCCTGGGTTTTTTTCGTGTTTGAATCACGTAGTAATGTGGTAACACACTGAAGCTGTCAATTAAACCTGGTTTCGATCAATATTTCAGAGGATAACACCGGTTAGGTCTGGGTTAGGTCTGGGAAATGCGCGCATCAGGCTTATACTTTCGCCTTTATCGCAAACTTGTTGGCCAGATCCTGGGTATTTTCCGTGTTTGAATCACGTAGTAATGTGGTAACACACTGAAGCAGTCAATTAAACCTGGTTTCGATCAATATTTTAGAGGATAACACCGGTTAGGTCTGGGTTAGGTCCGGGATATGCCCGCATCTGGCTCATGATTTTGCCTTCTTCGCATACTTGTTGGCCAGATCCTGGGTATTTTCCGTGTTTGAATCACGTAGTAATGTGGTAACACACTGAAGCAGTCAATAAAACCTGGTTTCGATCAATATTTTAGAGGATAACACCGGTTAGGTCTGGGTTAGGTCCGGGATATGCCCGCATCTGGCTCATGATTTTGCCTTCTTCGCATACTTGTTGGCCAGATCCTGGGTTTTTTTCGTGTTTGAATCACGTAGTAATGTGGTAACACACTGAAGCTGTCAATTAAACCTGGTTTCGATCAATATTTTAGAGGATAACACCGGTTAGGTCTGGGTTAGGTCTGGGATATGCGCGCATCTGGCTTATACTTTCACCTTTTTCGCAAACTTGTTGGCCAGATCCTGGGTATTTTCCGTGTTTGAATCAGGTCGTAATGTGGTAACACACTGAAGCAGTCAATTAAACCTGGTTTCGATCAATATTTTAGAGGATAACACCGGTTAGGTCTGGGTTAGGTCCGGGATATGCCCGCATCTGGCTCATGATTTTGCCTTTTTCGCATACTTGTTGGCCAGATCCTGGGTATTTTCCGTATTTGAATCACGTAGTAATGCGGTAACAAACTGAAGCAGTCAATAAAACCTGGTTTCGATCAATATTTTAGAGGATAACACCGGTTAGGTCTGGGTTAGGTCCGGGATATGCCCGCATCTGGCTCATGATTTTGCCTTCTTCGCATACTTGTTGGCCAGATCCTGGGTTTTTTTCGTGTTTGAATCACGTAGTAATGTGGTAACACACTGAAGCTGTCAATTAAACCTGGTTTCGATCAATATTTTAGAGGATAACACCGGTTAGGTCTGGGTTAGGTCTGGGTTATGCCCGCATCTGGCTCATGATTTTGCCTTCTTCGCATACTTGTTGGCCAGATCCTGGGTTTTTTCCGTGTTTGAATCAGGTAGTAATGTGGTAACACACTGAAGCAGTCAATTAAACCTGGTTTCGATCAATATTTCAGAGGATAACACCGGTTAGGTCTGGGTTAGGTCTGGGTTATGCTCGCATCTGGCTCATGATTTTGCCTTCTTCGCATACTTCATGGCCAGATCCTGGGTTTTTTTCGTGTTTGAATCAGGTAGGAATGTGGTAACACACTGAAGCAGTCAATTAAACCTGGTTTCGATCAATATTTTAGAGGATAACACCGGTTAGGTCTGGGTTATGTCCGGGATATGCCCGCATCTGGCTCATGATTTTGCCTTCTTCGCATACTTGCCGGCCAGATCCTGGGTTTTTTTCGTGTTTGAATCACGTAGTAATGTGGTAACACACTGAAGCTGTCAATTAAACCTGGTTTCGATCAATATTTTAGAGGATAACACCGGTTAGGTCTGGGTTAGGTCTGGGTTATGCCCGCATCTGGCTCATGATTTTGCCTTCTTCGCATACTTGTTGGCCAGATCCTGGGTTTTTTTCGTGTTTGAATCACGTAGTAATGGGGTAACACACTGAAGCTGTCAATTAAACCTGGTTTCGATCAATATTTTAGAGGATAACACCGGTTAGGTCTGGGTTAGGTCTGGGTTATGCCCGCATCTGGTTCACGATTTTGCCTTCTTCGCATACTTGTTGGCCAGATCCTGGGTTTTTTCCGTGTTTGAATCACGTAGTAATGTGGTAACACACTGAAGCAGTCAATTCAACCTGGTTTCGATCAATATTTCAGAGGATAACACCGGTTAGGTCTGGGTTAGGTCTGGGTTATGCCCGCATCTGGCTCATGATTTTGCCTTCTTCGCATACTTGTTGGCCAGATCCTGGGTTTTTTTCGTGTTTGAATCACGTAGTAATGTGGTAATACACTGAAGCAGTCAATAAAACCTGGTTTCGATCAATATTTTAGAGGATAACACCGGTTAGGTCTGGGTTAGGTCCGGGATATGCCCGCATCTGGCTCATGATTTTGCATTCTTCGCATACTTGTTGGCCAGATCCTGGGTTTTTTTCGTGTTTGAATCACGTAGTAATGTGGTAACACACTGAAGCTGTCAATTAAACCTGGTTTCGATCAATATTTTAGAGGATAACACCGGTTAGGTCTGGGTTAGGTCTGGGTTATGCCCGCATCTGGCTCATGATTTTGCCTTCTTCGCATACTTGTTGGCCAGATCCTGGGTTTTTTTCGTGTTTGAATCACGTAGTAATGTGGTAACACACTGAAGCTGTCAATTAAACCTGGTTTCGATCAATATTTTAGAGGATAACACCGGTTAGGTCTGGGTTAGGTCTGGGATATGCGCGCATCTGGCTTATACTTTCACCTTTATCGCAAACTTGTTGGCCAGATCCTGGGTTTTTTCCGTGTTTGATCACGTAGTAATGTGGTAACACACTGAAGCAGTCAATAAAACCTGGTTTCGATCAATATTTTAGAGGATAACACCGGTTAGGTCTGGGTTAGGTCTGGGATTTGCGCGCATCTGGCTTATACTTTCGCCTATTTCGCAAACTTGTTGGCCAGATCCTGGGTATTTTCCGTGTTTGAATCACGTAGTAATGTGGTAACACACTGAAATAGTCAATTAAACCTGGTTTCGATCAATATTTCAGAGGATAACACCGGTTAGGTCTGGGTTAGGTCTGGGTTATGCCCGCATCTGGCTCATGATTTTGCCTTCTTCGCATACTTGTTGGCCAGATCCTGGGTTTTTTTCGTTCTTGAATCACGTAGTAATGTGGTAATACACTGAAGCAGTCAATAATACCAGGTTTCGATCAATATTTTGGAGGATAACACCGGTTAGGTCTGGGTTATGTCCGGGATATGCCCGCATCTGGCTCATGATTTTGCCTTCTTCGCATACTTGCCGGCCAGATCCTGGGTTTTTTTCGTGTTTGAATCACGTAGTAATGTGGTAACACACTGAAGCTGTCAATTAAACCTGGTTTCGATCAATATTTTAGAGGATAACACCGGTTAGGTCTGGGTTAGGTCTGGGTTATGCCCGCATCTGGCTCATGATTTTGCCTTCTTCGCATACTTGTTGGCCAGATCCTGGGCTTTTTTCGTGTTTGAATCACGTAGTAATGTGGTAACACACTGAAGCTGTCAATTAAACCTGGTTTCGATCAATATTTTAGAGGATAACACCGGTTAGGTCTGGGTTAGGTCCGGGATATGCCCGCATCTGGCTCATGATTTCGCCTTTTTCGCAAACTTGTTGGCTAGATCCTGGGTTTTTTTCGGGTTTGAATAACGCAGTAATGTGGTAACACACTGAAGCAGTCAATTAAACCTGGTTTCGATCAATATTTCAGAGGATAACACCGGTTAGGTCTGGGTTAAGTCTGGGATATGCGCGCATCTGGCTTATACTTTCGCCTTTTACGCAAACTTGTTGGCTAGATCCTGGGTTTTTTTCGGGTTTGAATAACGCAGTAATGTGGTTCCACACTGAAGCAGTCAATTAAACCTGGTTTCGATGAATATTTTAGAGGATAACACCGGTTAGGTCTGGGTTAGGTCTGGGTTATGCCCGCATCTGGCTCATGATTTTGCCTTCTTCGCATACTTGTTGGCCAGATCCTGGGTTTTTTTCGTGTTTGAATCACGTAGTAATGAGGTGATACACTGAAGCAGTCAATTAAACCTGGTTTCGATCAATATTTTAGAGGATAACACCGGTTAGGTCTGGGTTAGGTCTGGGATATGCGCGCATCTGGCTTATACTTTCGCCTTTTTCGCAAACTTGTTGGCCAGATCCTGGGTATTTTCCGTGTTTGAATCACGTAGTAATGTGGTAACACACTGAAGCAGTCAATTAAACCTGGTTTCGATCAATATTTTAGAGGATAACACCGGTTAGGTCTGGGTTAGGTCCAGGATATGCCCGCATCTGGCTCATGATTTTGCCTTCTTCGCATACTTGTTGGCCAGATCCTGGGTTTTTTTCGTGTTTGAATCACGTAGTAATGTGGTAACACACTGAAGCTGTCAATTAAACCTGGTTTCGATCAATATTTTAGAGGATAACACCGGTTAGGTCTGGGTTAGGTATGGGTTAAGCCCGCATCTGGCTCATGATTTTGCCTTCTTCGCATACTTGTTGGCCAGATCCTGGGTTTTTTTCGTGTTTGAATCACGTAGTAATGCGGTAACAAACTGAAGCAGTCAATAAAACCTGGTTTCGATCAATATTTTAGAGGATAACACCGGTTAGGTCTGGGTTAGGTCCGGGATATGCCCGCATCTGGCTCATGATTTTGCCTTCTTCGCATACTTGTTGGCCAGATCCTGGGTTTTTTCGTGTTTGAATCACGTAGTAATGTGGTAACACACTGAAGCTGTCAATTAAACCTGGTTTCGATCAATATTTTAGAGGATAACACCGGTTAGGTCTGGGTTAGGTCTGGGTTATGCCCGCATCTGGCTCATGATTTTGCCTTCTTCGCATACTTGTTGGCCAGATCCTGGGTTTTTTTCGTGTTTGAATCACGTAGTAATGTGGTAACACACTGAAGCTGTCAATTAAACCTGGTTTCGAACAATATTTTAGAGGATAACACCGGTTAGGTCTGGGTTAGGTCTGGGATATGCGCGCATCTGGCTTATACTTTCACCTTTATCGCAAACTTGTTGGCCAGATCCTGGGTTTTTTCCGTGTTTGATCACGTAGTAATGTGGTAACACACTGAAGCTGTCAATAAAACCTGTTTTCGATCAATATTTTAGAGGATAACACCGGTTAGGTCTGGGTTAGGTCTGGGATTTGCGCGCATCTGGCTTATACTTTCGCCTTTTTCGCAAACTTGTTGGACAGATCCTGGGTATTTTCCGTGTTTGAATCACGTAGTAATGTGGTAACACACTGAAGCAGTCAATTAAACCTGGTTTCGATCAATATTTCAGAGGATAACACCGGTTAGGTCTGGGTTATGCCCGCATCTGGCTCATGATTTTGCCTTCTTCGCATACTTGTTGGCCAGATCCTGGGTTTTTTTCGTGTTTGAATCACGTAGTAATGTGGTAATACACTGAAGCAGTCAATTAAACCAGGTTTCGATGAATATTTTAGAGGATAACACCGGTTAGGTCTGGGTTAGGTCTGGGATATGCGCGCATCTGGCTTATGCTTTCGCCTTTTTCGCAAACTTGTTGGCCAGATCCTGGGTATTTTCCGTGTTTGAAACACGTAGTAATGTGGTAACACACTGAAGCAGTCAATTAAACCTGGTTTCGATCAATATTTCAGAGGATAACACCGGTTAGGTCTGGGTTAGGTCTGGGATATGCGCGCATCTGGCTTATACTTTCGCCTTTTACGCAAACTTGTTGGCTAGATCCTGGGTTTTTTTCGGGTTTGAATAACGCAGTAATGTGGTGCCACACTGAAGCAGTCAATAAAACCTGGTTTCGATCAATATTTTAGAGGATAACACCGGTTAGGTCTGGGATAGGTCCGGGATATGCCCGCATCTGGCTCATGATTTTGCCTTCTTCGCATACTTGTTGGCCAGATCCTGGGTTTTTTTCGTGTTTGAATAACGTAGTAATGTGGTAACACACTGAAGCAGTCAATTAAACCTGGTTTCGAACAATATTTTAGAGGATAACACCGGTTAGGTCTGGGTTAGGTCTGGGATATGCGCGCATCTGGCTTATACTTTCACCTTTATCGCAAACTTGTTGGCCAGATCCTGGGTTTTTTCCGTGTTTGATCACGTAGTAATGTGGTAACACACTGAAGCTGTCAATAAAACCTGTTTTCGATCAATATTTTAGAGGATAACACCGGTTAGGTCTGGGTTAGGTCTGGGATTTGCGCGCATCTGGCTTATACTTTCGCCTTTTTCGCAAACTTGTTGGACAGATCCTGGGTATTTTCCGTGTTTGAATCACGTAGTAATGTGGTAACACACTGAAGCAGTCAATTAAACCTGGTTTCGATCAATATTTCAGAGGATAACACCGGTTAGGTCTGGGTTAGGTCTGGGTTATGCCCGCATCTGGCTCATGATTTTGCCTTCTTCGCATACTTGTTGGCCAGATCCTGGGTTTTTTTCGTGTTTGAATCACGTAGTAATGTGGTAATACACTGAAGCAGTCAATTAAACCAGGTTTCGATGAATATTTTAGAGGATAACACCGGTTAGGTCTGGGTTAGGTCTGGGATATGCGCGCATCTGGCTTATGCTTTCGCCTTTTTCGCAAACTTGTTGGCCAGATCCTGGGTATTTTCCGTGTTTGAAACACGTAGTAATGTGGTAACACACTGAAGCAGTCAATTAAACCTGGTTTCGATCAATATTTCAGAGGATAACACCGGTTAGGTCTGGGTTAGGTCTGGGATATGCGCGCATCTGGCTTATACTTTCGCCTTTTACGCAAACTTGTTGGCTAGATCCTGGGTTTTTTTCGGGTTTGAATAACGCAGTAATGTGGTGCCACACTGAAGCAGTCAATAAAACCTGGTTTCGATCAATATTTTAGAGGATAACACCGGTTAGGTCTGGGATAGGTCCGGGATATGCCCGCATCTGGCTCATGATTTTGCCTTCTTCGCATACTTGTTGGCCAGATCCTGGGTTTTTTTCGTGTTTGAATAACGTAGTAATGTGGTAACACACTGAAGCAGTCAATTAAACCTGGTTTCGATCAGTATTTCAGAGGATAACACCGGTTAGGTCTGGGTTAGGTCCGGGATATGCCCGCATCTGGCTCATGATTTTGCCTTCTTCGCATACTTGTTGGCCGGATCCTGGGTTTTTTTCGTGTTTGAATAACGCAGTAATGTGGTTCCACACTGAAGCAGTCAATTAAACCTGGTTTCGATGAATATTTTAGAGGATAACACCGGTTAGGTCTGGGTTAGGTCTGGGTTATGCCCGCATCTGGCTCATGATTTTGCCTTCTTCGCATACTTGTTGGCCAGATCCTGGGTTTTTTTCGTGTTTGAATCACGTAGTAATGAGGTGATACACTGAAGCAGTCAATTAAACCTGGTTTCGATCAATATTTTAGAGGATAACACCGGTTAGGTCTGGGTTAGGTCTGGGATATGCGCGCATCTGGCTTATACTTTCGCCTTTTTCGCAAACTTGTTGGCCAGATCCTGGGTATTTTCCGTGTTTGAATTACGTAGTAATGTGGTAACACACTGAAGCAGTCAATTAAACCTGGTTTCGATCAATATTTTAGAGGATAACACCGGTTAGGTCTGGGTTAGGTCCAGGATATGCCCGCATCTGGCTCATGATTTTGCCTTCTTCGCATACTTGTTGGCCAGATCCTGGGTTTTTTTCGTGTTTGAATCACGTAGTAATGAGGTGATACACTGAAGCAGTCAATTAAACCTGGTTTCGATCAATATTTTAGAGGATAACACCGGTTAGGTCTGGGATAGGTCCGGGATATGCCCGCATCTGGCTCATGATTTTGCCTTCTTCGCATACTTGTTGGCCAGATCCTGGGTTTTTTTCGTGTTTGAATAACGTAGTAATGTGGTAACACACTGAAGCAGTCAATTAAACCTGGTTTCGATCAGTATTTCAGAGGATAACACCGGTTAGGTCTGGGTTAGGTCCGGGATATGCCCGCATCTGGCTCATGATTTTGCCTTCTTCGCATACTTGTTGGCCGGATCCTGGGTTTTTTTCGTGTTTGAATAACGCAGTAATGTGGTTCCACACTGAAGCAGTCAATTAAACCTGGTTTCGATGAATATTTTAGAGGATAACACCGGTTAGGTCTGGGTTAGGTCTGGGTTATGCCCGCATCTGGCTCATGATTTTGCCTTCTTCGCATACTTGTTGGCCAGATCCTGGGTTTTTTTCGTGTTTGAATCACGTAGTAATGAGGTGATACACTGAAGCAGTCAATTAAACCTGGTTTCGATCAATATTTTAGAGGATAACACCGGTTAGGTCTGGGTTAGGTCTGGGATATGCGCGCATCTGGCTTATACTTTCGCCTTTTTCGCAAACTTGTTGGCCAGATCCTGGGTATTTTCCGTGTTTGAATCACGTAGTAATGTGGTAACACACTGAAGCAGTCAATTAAACCTGGTTTCGATCAATATTTTAGAGGATAACACCGGTTAGGTCTGGGTTAGGTCCAGGATATGCCCGCATCTGGCTCATGATTTTGCCTTCTTCGCATACTTGTTGGCCAGATCCTGGGTTTTTTTCGTGTTTGAATCACGTAGTAATGAGGTGATACACTGAAGCAGTCAATTAAACCTGGTTTCGATCAATATTTTAGAGGATAACACCGGTTAGGTCTGGGTTAGGTCTGGGATATGCGCGCATCTGGCTTATACTTTCGCCTTTTTCGCAAACTTGTTGGCCAGATCCTGGGTATTTTCCGTGTTTGAATCACGTAGTAATGTGGTAACACACTGAAGCAGTCAATTAAACCTGGTTTCGATCAATATTTTAGAGGATAACACCGGTTAGGTCTGGGTTAGGTCCAGGATATGCCCGCATCTGGCTCATGATTTTGCCTTCTTCGCATACTTGTTGGCCAGATCCTGGGTTTTTTTCGTGTTTGAATCACGTAGTAATGTGGTAACACACTGAAGCTGTCAATTAAACCTGGTTTCGATCAATATTTTAGAGGATAACACCGGTTAGGTCTGGGTTAGGTATGGGTTATGCCCGCATCTGGCTCATGATTTTGCCTTCTTCGCATACTTGTTGGCCAGATCCTGGGTTTTTTTCGTGTTTGAATCACGTAGTAATGCGGTAACAAACTGAAGCAGTCAATAAAACCTGGTTTCGATCAATATTTTAGAGGATAACACCGGTTAGGTCTGGGTTAGGTCCGGGATATGCCCGCATCTGGCTCATGATTTTGCATTCTTCGCATACTTGTTGGCCAGATCCTGGGTTTTTTTCGTGTTTGAAACACGTAGTAATGTGGTAACACACTGAAGCAGTCAATTAAACCTGGTTTCGATCAATATTTCAGAGGATAACACCGGTTAGGTCTGGGTTAGGTCTGGGATATGCGCGCATCTGGCTTATACTTTCGCCTTTTACGCAAACTTGTTGGCTAGATCCTAGGTTTTTTTCGTGTTTGAATCACGTAGTAATGTGGTAATACACTGAAGCAGTCAATAAAACCTGGTTTCGATCAATATTTTAGAGGATAACACCGGTTAGGTCTGGGTTAGGTCCGGGAAATGCCCGCATATGGCTCATGATTTTGCCTTCTTCGCATACTTGTTTGCCGGATCCTGGGTTTTTTTCGTGTTTGAATCACGTAGTAATGTGGTAACACACTGAAGCTGTCAATTAAACCTGTTTTCGATCAATATTTTAGAGGATAACACCGGTTAGGTCTGGGTTAGGTCTGGGATTTGCGCGCATCTGGCTTATACTTTCGCCTTTTTCGCAAATTTGTTGGACAGATCCTGGGTATTTTCCGTGTTTGAATCACGTAGTAATGTGGTAACACACTGAAGCAGTCAATTAAACCTGGTTTCGATCAATATTTCAGAGGATAACACCGGTTAGGCCTGGGTTAGGTCTGGGTTATGCCCGCATCTGGCTCATGATTTTGCCTTCTTCGCATACTTGTTGGCCAGATCCTGGGTTTTTTTCGTGTTTGAATCACGTAGTAATGTGGTAATACACTGAAGCAGTCAATTAAACCAGGTTTCGATGAATATTTTAGAGGATAACACCGGTTAGGTCTGGGTTAGGTCTGGGATATGCGCGCATCTGGCTTATGCTTTCGCCTTTTTCGCAAACTTGTTGGCCAGATCCTGGGTATTTTCCGTGTTTGAAACACGTAGTAATGTGGTAACACACTGAAGCAGTCAATTAAACCTGGTTTCGATCAATATTTCAGAGGATAACACCGGTTAGGTCTGGGTTAGGTCTGGGATATGCGCGCATCTGGCTTATACTTTCGCCTTTTACGCAAACTTGTTGGCTAGATCCTAGGTTTTTTTCGTGTTTGAATCACGTAGTAATGTGGTAATACACTGAAGCAGTCAATAAAACCTGGTTTCGATCAATATTTTAGAGGATAACACCGGTTAGGTCTGGGTTAGGTCCGGGAAATGCCCGCATCTGGCTCATGATTTTGCCTTCTTCGCATACTTGTTTGCCGGATCCTGGGTTTTTTTCGTGTTTGAATCACGTAGTAATGTGGTAACACACTGAAGCAGTCAATTAAACCTGGTTTCGATCAATATTTTAGAGGATAACACCGGTTAGGTCTGGGTTAGGTCTGGGATATGCGCGCATCTGGCTTATACTTTCACCTTTTTCGCAAACTTGTTGGCCAGATCCTGGGTTTTTTTCGGGTTTGAATAACGCAGTAATGTGGTGCCACACTGAAGCAGTCAATTAAACCTGGTTTCGATCAATATTTTAGAGGATAACACCGGTTAGGTCTGGGTTAGGTCCGGGATATGTCCGCATCTGGCTCATGATTTTGCCTTCTTCGCATACTTGTTTGCCGGATCCTGGGTTTTTTTCGTGTTTGAATCACGTAGTAATGTGGTAACACACTGAAGCTGTCAATTAAACCTGGTTTCGATCAATATTTTAGAGGATAACACCGGTTAGGTCTGGGTTAGGTCTGGGTTATGCCCGCATCTGGCTCATGATTTTGCCTTCTTCGCATACTTGTTTGCCGGATCCTGGGTTTTTTTCGTGTTTGAATCACGTAGTAATGTGGTAACACACTGAAGCAGTCAATTAAACCTGGTTTCGATCAATATTTTAGAGGATAACACCGGTTAGGTCTGGGTTAGGTCTGGGATATGCGCGCATCTGGCTTATACTTTCACCTTTTTCGCAAACTTGTTGGCCAGATCCTGGGTTTTTTTCGTGTTTGAATCACGTAGTAATGTGGTACCACACTGAGGCAGTCAATTAAACCTGGATTCGGACATTATTTTAGACGATAACACAAGTTAGGTCTGGGTTAGGTCTGGGTTATGCCCGCATCTGGCTCATGATTTTGCCTTCTTCGCATATTTGTTGGCCAGATCCTGGGTATTTTCCGCGTTTGAAACACGTAGTAATGTGGTAACACACTGAAGCAGTCAATTAAACCTGGTTTCGATCAATATTTCAGAGGATAACACCGGTTAGGTCAGGGTTAGGTCTGGGAAATGCGCGCACCTGGCTTATACTTTCGCCTTTTTCGCAAACTTGTTGGCTAGATCCTGGGTTTTTTTCGGGTTTGAATAACGCAGTAATGTGGTAACACACTGAAGCAGTCAATTAAACCTGGTTTCGATCAATATTTCAGAGGATAACACCGGTTAGGTCTGGGTAAAGTCTGGGATATGCGCGCATCTGGCTTATACTTTCGCCTTTTTCGCAAACTTGTTGGCTAGATCCTGGGTTTTTTTCGGGTTTGAATAACGCAGTAATGTGGTACCACACTGAAGCAGTCAATTAAACCTGGTTTCGATCAATATTTTAGAGGATAACGCCGGTTAGGTCTGGGTTAGGTCTGGGTTATGCCCGCATCTGGCTCATGATTTTGCCTTCTTCGCATACTTGTTGGCCAGATCCTGGGTTTTTTCCGTGTTTGAATCACGTAGTAATGTGGTAACACACTGAAGCAGTCAATAAAACCTGGTTTCGATCAATATTTTAGAGGATAACACCGGTTAGGTCTGGGTTAGGTCTGGGATTTGCGCGCATCTGGCTTATACTTTCGCCTTTTTCGCAAACTTGTTGGCCAGATCCTGGGTATTTTCCGTGTTTGAATCACGTAGTAATGTGGTAACACACTGAAGCAGTCAATTAAACCTGGTTTCGATCAATATTTCAGAGGATAACACCGGTTAGGTCTGGGTTAGGTCTGGGTTATCCCCGCATCTGGCTCATGATTTTGCCTTCTTCGCATACTTGTTGGCCAGATCCTGGGTATTTTCCGTGTTTGAATCACGTAGTAATGTGGTAACACACTGAAGCAGTCAATAAAACCTGGTTTCGATCAATATTTAAGAGGATAACACCGGTTAGGTCTGGGTTAGGTCCGGGATATGCCCGCATCTGGCTCATGATTTTGCTTTCTTCGCATACTTGTTGGCCAGATCCTGGGTTTTTTTCGTGTTTGAATCACGTAGTAATGTGGTAACACACTGAAGCTGTCAATTAAACCTGGTTTCGATCAATATTTTAGAGGATAACACCGGTTAGGTCTGGGTTAGGTCTGGGATATGCGCGCATCTGGCTAATACTTTCACCTTTTTCGCAAACTTGTTGGCCAGATCCTGGGTATTTTCCGTATTTGAATCACGTAGTAATGTGGTAACACACTGAAGCAGTCAATTAAACCTGGTTTCGATCAATATTTTAGAGGATAACACCGGTTAGGTCTGGGTTAGGTCTGGGATATGCGCGCATCTGGCTAATACTTTCACCTTTTTCGCAAACTTGTTGGCCAGATCCTGGGTATTTTCCGTATTTGAATCACGTAGTAATGTGGTAACACACTGAAGCAGTCAATTAAACCTGGTTTCGATCAATATTTTAGAGGATAACACCGGTTAGGTCTGGGTTAGGTCTGGGATTTGCGCGCATCTGGCTTATACTTTCGCCTTTTTCGCAAACTTGTTGGCCAGATCCTGGGTTTTTTTCGTGTTTGAATCACGTAGTAATGTGGTAACACACTGAAGCAGTCAATTAAACCTGGTTTCGATCAATATTTCAGAGGATAACACCGGTTAGGTCAGGGTTAGGTCTGGGAAATGCGCGCACCTGGCTTATACTTTCGCCTTTTTCGCAAACTTGTTGGCTAGATCCTGGGTTTTTTTCGGGTTTGAATCACGTAGTAATGTGGTAACACACTGAAGCAGTCAATTAAACCTGGTTTCGATCAATATTTCAGAGGATAACACCGGTTAGGTCTGGGTTAAGTCTGGGATATGCGCGCATCTGGCTTATACTTTCGCCTTTTTCGCAAACTTGTTGGCTAGTTCCTGGGTTTTTTTCGGGTTTGAATAACGCAGTAATGTGGTACCACACTGAAGCAGACAATTAAACCTGGTTTCGATCAATATTTAAGAGGATAACACCGGTTAGGTCTGGGTTAGGTCCGGGTTATGCCCGCATCTGGCTCATGATTTTGCCTTCTTCGCATACTTGTTGGCCAGATCCTGGGTTTTTTTCGTGTTTGAATCACGTAGTAATGTGGTAACACACTGAAGCTGTCAATTAAACCTGGTTTCGATCAATATTTTAGAGGATAACACCGGTTAGGTCTGGGTTAGGTCCGGGATATGCCCGCATCTGGCTCATGATTTTGCCTTCTTCGCATACTTGTTGGCCAGATCCTGGGTATTTTCCGTGTTTGAAACACGTAGTAATGTGGTAACACACTGAAGCAGTCAATTAAACTTGGTTTCGATCAATATTTCAGAGGATAACACCGGTTAGGTCTGGGTTAGGTCTGGGAAATGCGCGCATATGGCTTATACTTTCGCCTTTTTCGCAAACTTGTTGGCTAGATCCTGGGTTTTTTTCGGGTTTGAATAACGCAGTAATGTGGTAACACACTGAAGCAGTCAATTAAACCTGGTTTCGATCAATATTTCAGAGGATAACACCGGTTAGGTCTGGGTTAAGTCTGGGATATGCGCGCATCTGGCTTATACTTTCGCCTTTTTCGCAAACTTGTTGGCTAGATCCTGGGTTTTTTTCGGGTTTGAATAACGCAGTAATGTGGTTCCACACTGAAGCAGTCAATTAAACCTGGTTTCGATGAATATTTTAGAGGATAACACCGGTTAGGTCTGGGTTAGGTCTGGGTTATGCCCGCATCTGGCTCATGATTTTGCCTTCTTCGCATACTTGTTGGCCAGATCCTGGGTTTTTTTCGTGTTTGAATCACGTAGTAATGAGGTGATACACTGAAGCAGTCAATTAAACCTGGTTTCGATCAATATTTTAGAGGATAACACCGGTTAGGTCTGGGTTAGGTCTGGGATATGCGCGCATCTGGCTTATACTTTCGCCTTTTTCGCAAACTTGTTGGCCAGATCCTGGGTATTTTCCGTGTTTGAATCACGTAGTAATGTGGTAACACACTGAAGCAGTCAATTAAACCTGGTTTCGATCAATATTTTAGAGGATAACACCGGTTAGGTCTGGGTTAGGTCCAGGATATGCCCGCATCTGGCTCATGATTTTGCCTTCTTCGCATACTTGTTGGCCAGATCCTGGGTTTTTTTCGTGTTTGAATCACGTAGTAATGTGGTAACACACTGAAGCTGTCAATTAAACCTGGTTTCGATCAATATTTTAGAGGATAACACCGGTTAGGTCTGGGTTAGGTATGGGTTAAGCCCGCATCTGGCTCATGATTTTGCCTTCTTCGCATACTTGTTGGCCAGATCCTGGGTTTTCTTCGTGTTTGAATCACGTAGTAATGCGGTAACAAACTGAAGCAGTCAATAAAACCTGGTTTCGATCAATATTTTAGAGGATAACACCGGTTAGGTCTGGGTTAGGTCCGGGATATGCCCGCATCTGGCTCATGATTTTGCCTTCTTCGCATACTTGTTGGCCAGATCCTGGGTTTTTTTCGTGTTTGAATCACGTAGTAATGTGGTAACACACTGAAGCTGTCAATTAAACCTGGTTTCGATCAATATTTTAGAGGATAACACCGGTTAGGTCTGGGTTAGGTCTGGGTTATGCCCGCATCTGGCTCATGATTTTGCCTTCTTCGCATACTTGTTGGCCAGATCCTGGGTTTTTTTCGTGTTTGAATCACGTAGTAATGTGGTAACACACTGAAGCTGTCAATTAAACCTGGTTTCGAACAATATTTTAGAGGATAACACCGGTTAGGTCTGGGTTAGGTCTGGGTTATGCCCGCATCTGGCTCATGATTTTGCCTTCTTCGCATACTTGTTGGCCAGATCCTGGGTTTTTTTCGTGTTTGAATCACGTAGTAATGAGGTGATACACTGAAGCAGTCAATTAAACCTGGTTTCGATCAATATTTTAGAGGATAACACCGGTTAGGTCTGGGTTAGGTCTGGGATATGCGCGCATCTGGCTTATACTTTCGCCTTTTTCGCAAACTTGTTGGCCAGATCCTGGGTATTTTCCGTGTTTGAATCACGTAGTAATGTGGTAACACACTGAAGCAGTCAATTAAACCTGGTATCGATCAATATTTTAGAGGATAACACCGGTTAGGTCTGGGTTAGGTCCAGGATATGCCCGCATCTGGCTCATGATTTTGCCTTCTTCGCATACTTGTTGGCCAGATCCTGGGTTTTTTTCGTGTTTGAATCACGTAGTAATGTGGTAACACACTGAAGCTGTCAATTAAACCTGGTTTCGATCAATATTTTAGAGGATAACACCGGTTAGGTCTGGGTTAGGTATGGGTTATGCCCGCATCTGGCTCATGATTTTGCCTTCTTCGCATACTTGTTGGCCAGATCCTGGGTATTTTCCGTGTTTGAATCACGTAGTAATGTGGTAACACACTGAAGCAGTCAATTAAACCTGGTTTCGATCAATATTTCAGAGGATAACACCGGTTAGGTCTGGGTTAGGTCTGGGTTATGCCCGCATCTGGCTCATGATTTTGCCTTCTTCGCATACTTGTTGGCCAGATCCTGGGTTTTTTTCGTGTTTGAATCACGTAGTAATGTGGTAATACACTGAAGCAGTCAATTAAACCAGGTTTCGATGAATATTTTAGAGGATAACACCGGTTAGGTCTGGGTTAGGTCTGGGATATGCGCGCATCTGGCTTATGCTTTCGCCTTTTTCGCAAACTTGTTGGCCAGATCCTGGGTATTTTCCGTGTTTGAAACACGTAGTAATGTGGTAACACACTGAAGCAGTCAATTAAACCTGGTTTCGATCAATATTTCAGAGGATAACACCGGTTAGGTCTGGGTTAGGTCTGGGATATGCGCGCATCTGGCTTATACTTTCGCCTTTTACGCAAACTTGTTGGCTAGATCCTAGGTTTTTTTCGTGTTTGAATCACGTAGTAATGTGGTAATACACTGAAGCAGTCAATAAAACCTGGTTTCGATCAATATTTTAGAGGATAACACCGGTTAGGTCTGGGTTAGGTCCGGGAAATGCCCGCATCTGGCTCATGATTTTGCCTTCTTCGCATACTTGTTTGCCGAATCCTGGGTTTTTTTCGTGTTTGAATCACGTAGTAATGTGGTAACACACTGAAGCAGTCAATTAAACCTGGTTTCGATCAATATTTTAGAGGATAACACCGGTTAGGTCTGGGTTAGGTCTGGGATATGCGCGCATCTGGCTTATACTTTCACCTTTTTCGCAAACTTGTTGGCCAGATCCTGGGTTTTTTTCGGGTTTGAATAACGCAGTAATGTGGTGCCACACTGAAGCAGTCAATTAAACCTGGTTTCGATCAATATTTTAGAGGATAACACCGGTTAGGTCTGGGTTAGGTCCGGGATATGCCCGCATCTGGCTCATGATTTTGCCTTCTTCGCATACTTGTTTGCCGGATCCTGGGTTTTTTTCGTGTTTGAATCACGTAGTAATGTGGTAACACACTGAAGCTGTCAATTAAACCTGGTTTCGATCAATATTTTAGAGGATAACACCGGTTAGGTCTGGGTTAGGTCTGGGTTATGCCCGCATCTGGCTCATGATTTTGCCTTCTTCGCATACTTGTTTGCCGGATCCTGGGTTTTTTTCGTGTTTGAATCACGTAGTAATGTGGTAACACACTGAAGCAGTCAATTAAACCTGGTTTCGATCAATATTTTAGAGGATAACACCGGTTAGGTCTGGGTTAGGTCTGGGATATGCGCGCATCTGGCTTATACTTTCACCTTTTTCGCAAACTTGTTGGCCAGATCCTGGGTTTTTTTCGTGTTTGAATCACGTAGTAATGTGGTACCACACTGAGGCAGTCAATTAAACCTGGATTCGGACATTATTTTAGACGATAACACAAGTTAGGTCTGGGTTAGGTCTGGGTTATGCCCGCATCTGGCTCATGATTTTGCCTTCTTCGCATATTTGTTGGCCAGATCCTGGGTATTTTCCGCGTTTGAAACACGTAGTAATGTGGTAACACACTGAAGCAGTCAATTAAACCTGGTTTCGATCAATATTTCAGAGGATAACACCGGTTAGGTCAGGGTTAGGTCTGGGAAATGCGCGCACCTGGCTTATACTTTCGCCTTTTTCGCAAACTTGTTGGCTAGATCCTGGGTTTTTTTCGGGTTTGAATAACGCAGTAATGTGGTAACACACTGAAGCAGTCAATTAAACCTGGTTTCGATCAATATTTCAGAGGATAACACCGGTTAGGTCTGGGTTAAGTCTGGGATATGCGCGCATCTGGCTTATACTTTCGCCTTTTTCGCAAACTTGTTGGCTAGATCCTGGGTTTTTTTCGGGTTTGAATAACGCAGTAATGTGGTACCACACTGAAGCAGTCAATTAAACCTGGTTTCGATCAATATTTTAGAGGATAACGCCGGTTAGGTCTGGGTTAGGTCTGGGTTATGCCCGCATCTGGCTCATGATTTTGCCTTCTTCGCATACTTGTTGGCCAGATCCTGGGTTTTTTCCGTGTTTGAATCACGTAGTAATGTGGTAACACACTGAAGCAGTCAATAAAACCTGGTTTCGATCAATATTTTAGAGGATAACACCGGTTAGGTCTGGGTTAGGTCTGGGATTTGCGCGCATCTGGCTTATACTTTCGCCTTTTTCGCAAACTTGTTGGCCAGATCCTGGGTATTTTCCGTGTTTGAATGACGTAGTAATGTGGTAACACACTGAAGCAGTCAATTAAACCTGGTTTCGATCAATATTTCAGAGGATAACACCGGTTAGGTCTGGGTTAGGTCTGGGTTATCCCCGCATCTGGCTCATGATTTTGCCTTCTTCGCATACTTGTTGGCCAGATCCTGGGTATTTTCCGTGTTTGAATCACGTAGTAATGTGGTAACACACTGAAGCAGTCAATAAAACCTGGTTTCGATCAATATTTAAGAGGATAACACCGGTTAGGTCTGGGTTAGGTCCGGGATATGCCCGCATCTGGCTCATGATTTTGCTTTCTTCGCATACTTGTTGGCCAGATCCTGGGTTTTTTTCGTGTTTGAATCACGTAGTAATGTGGTAACACACTGAAGCTGTCAATTAAACCTGGTTTCGATCAATATTTTAGAGGATAACACCGGTTAGGTCTGGGTTAGGTCTGGGATATGCGCGCATCTGGCTAATACTTTCACCTTTTTCGCAAACTTGTTGGCCAGATCCTGGGTATTTTCCGTATTTGAATCACGTAGTAATGTGGTAACACACTGAAGCAGTCAATTAAACCTGGTTTCGATCAATATTTTAGAGGATAACACCGGTTAGGTCTGGGTTAGGTCCGGGATATGCCCGCATCTGGCTCATGATTTTGCCTTCTTCCCATACTTGTTGGCCAGATCCTGGGTTTTTTTCGTGTTTGAATCACGTAGTAATGTGGTAACACACTGAAGCTGTCAATTAAACCTGGTTTCGATCAATATTTTAGAGGATAACACGGGTTAGGTCTGGGTTATGCCCGCATCTGGCTCATGATTTTGCCTTCTTCGCATACTTGTTGGCCAGATCCTGGGTTTTTTTCGTGTTTGAATCACGTAGTAATGTGGTAACACACTGAAGCTGTCAATTAAACCTGGTTTCGATCAATATTTCAGAGGATAACACCGGTTAGGTCTGGGTTAGGTCTGGGAAATGCGCGCATCAGGCTTATACTTTCGCCTTTATCGCAAACTTGTTGGCCAGATCCTGGGTATTTTCCGTGTTTGAATCACGTAGTAATGTGGTAACACACTGAAGCAGTCAATTAAACCTGGTTTCGATCAATATTTTAGAGGATAACACCGGTTAGGTCTGGGTTAGGTCCGGGATATGGCCGCATCTGGCTCATGATTTTGCCTTCTTCGCATACTTGTTGGCCAGATCCTGGGTTTTTTTCGTGTTTGAATCACGTAGTAATGTGGTAACACACTGAAGCTGTCAATTAAACCTGGTTTCGATCAATATTTTAGAGGATAACACCGGTTAGGTCTGGGTTAGGTCTGGGTTATGCCCGCATCTGGCTCATGATTTTGCCTTCTTCCCATACTTGTTGGCCAGATCCTGGGTTTTTTTCGTGTTTGAATCACGTAGTAATGTGGTAACACACTGAAGCTGTCAATTAAACCTGGTTTCGATCAATATTTTAGAGGATAACACGGGTTAGGTCTGGGTTATGCCCGCATCTGGCTCATGATTTTGCCTTCTTCGCATACTTGTTGGCCAGATCCTGGGTTTTTTTCGTGTTTGAATCACGTAGTAATGTGGTAACACACTGAAGCTGTCAATTAAACCTGGTATCGATCAATATTTCAGAGGATAACACCGGTTAGGTCTGGGTTAGGTCTGGGAAATGCGCGCATCAGGCTTATACTTTCGCCTTTATCGCAAACTTGTTGGCCAGATCCTGGGTATTTTCCGTGTTTGAATCACGTAGTAATGTGGTAACACACTGAAGCAGTCAATTAAACCTGGTTTCGATCAATATTTTAGAGGATAACACCGGTTAGGTCTGGGTTAGGTCCGGGATATGGCCGCATCTGGCTCATGATTTTGCCTTCTTCGCATACTTGTTGGCCAGATCCTGGGTTTTTTTCGTGTTTGAATCACGTAGTAATGTGGTAACACACTGAAGCTGTCAATTAAACCTGGTTTCGATCAATATTTTAGAGGATAACACCGGTTAGGTCTGGGTTAGGTCTGGGTTATGCCCGCATCTGGCTCATGATTTTGCCTTCTTCCCATACTTGTTGGCCAGATCCTGGGTTTTTTTCGTGTTTGAATCACGTAGTAATGTGGTAACACACTGAAGCTGTCAATTAAACCTGGTTTCGATCAATATTTTAGAGGATAACACGGGTTAGGTCTGGGTTATGCCCGCATCTGGCTCATGATTTTGCCTTCTTCGCATACTTGTTGGCCAGATCCTGGGTTTTTTTCGTGTTTGAATCACGTAGTAATGTGGTAACACACTGAAGCTGTCAATTAAACCTGGTTTCGATCAATATTTCAGAGGATAACACCGGTTAGTTCTGGGTTAGGTCTGGGAAATGCGCGCATCAGGCTTATACTTTCGCCTTTATCGCAAACTTGTTGGCCAGATCCTGGGTATTTTCCGTGTTTGAATCACGTAGTAATGTGGTAACACACTGAAGCAGTCAATTAAACCTGGTTTCGATCAATATTTTAGAGGATAACACCGGTTAGGTCTGGGTTAGGTCCGGGATATGCCCGCATCTGGCTCATGATTTTGCCTTCTTCGCATACTTGTTGGCCAGATCCTGGGTATTTTCCGTGTTTGAATCACGTAGTAATGTGGTAACACACTGAAGCAGTCAATAAAACCTGGTTTCGATCAATATTTTAGAGGATAACACCGGTTAGGTCTGGGTTAGGTCCGGGATATGCCCGCATCTGGCTCATGATTTTGCCTTCTTCGCATACTTGTTGGCCAGATCCTGGGTTTTTTTCGTGTTTGAATCACGTAGTAATGTGGTAACACACTGAAGCTGTCAATTAAACCTGGTTTCGATCAATATTTTAGAGGATAACACCGGTTAGGTCTGGGTTAGGTCTGGGATATGCGCGCATCTGGCTTATACTTTCACCTTTTTCGCAAACTTGTTGGCCAGATCCTGGGTATTTTCCGTGTTTGAATCAGGTCGTAATGTGGTAACACACTGAAGCAGTCAATTAAACCTGGTTTCGATCAATATTTTAGAGGATAACACCGGTTAGGTCTGGGTTAGGTCCGGGATATGCCCGCATCTGGCTCATGATTTTGCCTTTTTCGCATACTTGTTGGCCAGATCCTGGGTATTTTCCGTATTTGAATCACGTAGTAATGCGGTAACAAACTGAAGCAGTCAATAAAACCTGGTTTCGATCAATATTTTAGAGGATAACACCGGTTAGGTCTGGGTTAGGTCCGGGATATGCCCGCATCTGGCTCATGATTTTGCCTTCTTCGCATACTTGTTGGCCAGATCCTGGGTTTTTTTCGTGTTTGAATCACGTAGTAATGTGGTAACACACTGAAGCTGTCAATTAAACCTGGTTTCGATCAATATTTTAGAGGATAACACCGGTTAGGTCTGGGTTAGGTCTGGGTTATGCCCGCATCTGGCTCATGATTTTGCCTTCTTCGCATACTTGTTGGCCAGATCCTGGGTTTTTTCCGTGTTTGAATCAGGTAGTAATGTGGTAACACACTGAAGCAGTCAATTAAACCTGGTTTCGATCAATATTTCAGAGGATAACACCGGTTAGGTCTGGGTTAGGTCTGGGTTATGCTCGCATCTGGCTCATGATTTTGCCTTCTTCGCATACTTCATGGCCAGATCCTGGGTTTTTTTCGTGTTTGAATCAGGTAGGAATGTGGTAACACACTGAAGCAGTCAATTAAACCTGGTTTCGATCAATATTTTAGAGGATAACACCGGTTAGGTCTGGGTTATGTCCGGGATATGCCCGCATCTGGCTCATGATTTTGCCTTCTTCGCATACTTGCCGGCCAGATCCTGGGTTTTTTTCGTGTTTGAATCACGTAGTAATGTGGTAACACACTGAAGCTGTCAATTAAACCTGGTTTCGATCAATATTTTAGAGGATAACACCGGTTAGGTCTGGGTTAGGTCTGGGTTATGCCCGCATCTGGCTCATGATTTTGCCTTCTTCGCATACTTGTTGGCCAGATCCTGGGTTTTTTTCGTGTTTGAATCACGTAGTAATGGGGTAACACACTGAAGCTGTCAATTAAACCTGGTTTCGATCAATATTTTAGAGGATAACACCGGTTAGGTCTGGGTTAGGTCTGGGTTATGCCCGCATCTGGTTCACGATTTTGCCTTCTTCGCATACTTGTTGGCCAGATCCTGGGTTTTTTCCGTGTTTGAATCACGTAGTAATGTGGTAACACACTGAAGCAGTCAATTCAACCTGGTTTCGATCAATATTTCAGAGGATAACACCGGTTAGGTCTGGGTTAGGTCTGGGTTATGCCCGCATCTGGCTCATGATTTTGCCTTCTTCGCATACTTGTTGGCCAGATCCTGGGTTTTTTTCGTGTTTGAATCACGTAGTAATGTGGTAATACACTGAAGCAGTCAATAAAACCTTGTTTCGATCAATATTTTAGAGGATAACACCGGTTAGGTCTGGGTTAGGTCCGGGATATGCCCGCATCTGGCTCATGATTTTGCATTCTTCGCATACTTGTTGGCCAGATCCTGGGTTTTTTTCGTGTTTGAATCACGTAGTAATGTGGTAACACACTGAAGCTGTCAATTAAACCTGGTTTCGATCAATATTTTAGAGGATAACACCGGTTAGGTCTGGGTTAGGTCTGGGTTATGCCCGCATCTGGCTCATGATTTTGCCTTCTTCGCATACTTGTTGGCCAGATCCTGGGTTTTTTTCGTGTTTGAATCACGTAGTAATGTGGTAACACACTGAAGCTGTCAATTAAACCTGGTTTCGATCAATATTTTAGAGGATAACACCGGTTAGGTCTGGGTTAGGTCTGGGATATGCGCGCATCTGGCTTATACTTTCACCTTTATCGCAAACTTGTTGGCCAGATCCTGGGTTTTTTCCGTGTTTGATCACGTAGTAATGTGGTAACACACTGAAGCAGTCAATAAAACCTGGTTTCGATCAATATTTTAGAGGATAACACCGGTTAGGTCTGGGTTAGGTCTGGGATTTGCGCGCATCTGGCTTATACTTTCGCCTATTTCGCAAACTTGTTGGCCAGATCCTGGGTATTTTCCGTGTTTGAATCACGTAGTAATGTGGTAACACACTGAAATAGTCAATTAAACCTGGTTTCGATCAATATTTCAGAGGATAACACCGGTTAGGTCTGGGTTAGGTCTGGGTTATGCCCGCATCTGGCTCATGATTTTGCCTTCTTCGCATACTTGTTGGCCAGATCCTGGGTTTTTTTCGTTCTTGAATCACGTAGTAATGTGGTAATACACTGAAGCAGTCAATAATACCAGGTTTCGATCAATATTTTGGAGGATAACACCGGTTAGGTCTGGGTTATGTCCAGGATATGCCCGCATCTGGCTCATGATTTTGCCTTCTTCGCATACTTGCCGGCCAGATCCTGGGTTTTTTTCGTGTTTGAATCACGTAGTAATGTGGTAACACACTGAAGCTGTCAATTAAACCTGGTTTCGATCAATATTTTAGAGGATAACACCGGTTAGGTCTGGGTTAGGTCTGGGTTATGCCCGCATCTGGCTCATGATTTTGCCTTCTTCGCATACTTGTTGGCCAGATCCTGGGCTTTTTTCGTGTTTGAATCACGTAGTAATGTGGTAACACACTGAAGCTGTCAATTAAACCTGGTTTCGATCAATATTTTAGAGGATAACACCGGTTAGGTCTGGGTTAGGTATGGGTTAAGCCCGCATCTGGCTCATGATTTTGCCTTCTTCGCATACTTGTTGGCTAGATCCTGGGTTTTTTTCGGGTTTGAATAACGCAGTAATGTGGTAACACACTGAAGCAGTCAATTAAACCTGGTTTCGATCAATATTTCAGAGGATAACACCGGTTAGGTCTGGGTTAAGTCTGGGATATGCGCGCATCTGGCTTATACTTTCGCCTTTTACGCAAACTTGTTGGCTAGATCCTGGGTTTTTTTCGGGTTTGAATAACGCAGTAATGTGGTTCCACACTGAAGCAGTCAATTAAACCTGGTTTCGATGAATATTTTAGAGGATAACACCGGTTAGGTCTGGGTTAGGTCTGGGTTATGCCCGCATCTGGCTCATGATTTTGCCTTCTTCGCATACTTGTTGGCCAGATCCTGGGTTTTTTTCGTGTTTGAATCACGTAGTAATGAGGTGATACACTGAAGCAGTCAATTAAACCTGGTTTCGATCAATATTTTAGAGGATAACACCGGTTAGGTCTGGGTTAGGTCTGGGATATGCGCGCATCTGGCTTATACTTTCGCCTTTTTCGCAAACTTGTTGGCCAGATCCTGGGTATTTTCCGTGTTTGAATCACGTAGTAATGTGGTAACACACTGAAGCAGTCAATTAAACCTGGTTTCGATCAATATTTTAGAGGATAACACCGGTTAGGTCTGGGTTAGGTCCAGGATATGCCCGCATCTGGCTCATGATTTTGCCTTCTTCGCATACTTGTTGGCCAGATCCTGGGTTTTTTTCGTGTTTGAATCACGTAGTAATGTGGTAACACACTGAAGCTGTCAATTAAACCTGGTTTCGATCAATATTTTAGAGGATAACACCGGTTAGGTCTGGGTTAGGTATGGGTTAAGCCCGCATCTGGCTCATGATTTTGCCTTCTTCGCATACTTGTTGGCCAGATCCTGGGTTTTTTTCGTGTTTGAATCACGTAGTAATGCGGTAACAAACTGAAGCAGTCAATAAAACCTGGTTTCGATCAATATTTTAGAGGATAACACCGGTTAGGTCTGGGTTAGGTCCGGGATATGCCCGCATCTGGCTCATGATTTTGCCTTCTTCGCATACTTGTTGGCCAGATCCTGGGTTTTTTCGTGTTTGAATCACGTAGTAATGTGGTAACACACTGAAGCTGTCAATTAAACCTGGTTTCGATCAATATTTTAGAGGATAACACCGGTTAGGTCTGGGTTAGGTCTGGGTTATGCCCGCATCTGGCTCATGATTTTGCCTTCTTCGCATACTTGTTGGCCAGATCCTGGGTTTTTTTCGTGTTTGAATCACGTAGTAATGTGGTAACACACTGAAGCAGTCAATTAAACCTGGTTTCGATCAATATTTTAGAGGATAACACCGGTTAGGTCTGGGTTAGGTCTGGGATATGCGCGCATCTGGCTTATACTTTCACCTTTATCGCAAACTTGTTGGCCAGATCCTGGGTTTTTTCCGTGTTTGATCACGTAGTAATGTGGTAACACACTGAAGCTGTCAATAAAACCTGTTTTCGATCAATATTTTAGAGGATAACACCGGTTAGGTCTGGGTTAGGTCTGGGATTTGCGCGCATCTGGCTTATACTTTCGCCTTTTTCGCAAACTTGTTGGACAGATCCTGGGTATTTTCCGTGTTTGAATCACGTAGTAATGTGGTAACACACTGAAGCAGTCAATTAAACCTGGTTTCGATCAATATTTCAGAGGATAACACCGGTTAGGTCTGGGTTAGGTCTGGGTTATGCCCGCATCTGGCTCATGATTTTGCCTTCTTCGCATACTTGTTGGCCAGATCCTGGGTTTTTTTCGTGTTTGAATCACGTAGTAATGTGGTAATACACTGAAGCAGTCAATTAAACCAGGTTTCGATGAATATTTTAGAGGATAACACCGGTTAGGTCTGGGTTAGGTCTGGGATATGCGCGCATCTGGCTTATGCTTTCGCCTTTTTCGCAAACTTGTTGGCCAGATCCTGGGTATTTTCCGTGTTTGAAACACGTAGTAATGTGGTAACACACTGAAGCAGTCAATTAAACCTGGTTTCGATCAATATTTCAGAGGATAACACCGGTTAGGTCTGGGTTAGGTCTGGGATATGCGCGCATCTGGCTTATACTTTCGCCTTTTACGCAAACTTGTTGGCTAGATCCTGGGTTTTTTTCGGGTTTGAATAACGCAGTAATGTGGTGCCACACTGAAGCAGTCAATAAAACCTGGTTTCGATCAATATTTTAGAGGATAACACCGGTTAGGTCTGGGATAGGTCCGGGATATGCCCGCATCTGGCTCATGATTTTGCCTTCTTCGCATACTTGTTGGCCAGATCCTGGGTTTTTTTCGTGTTTGAATAACGTAGTAATGTGGTAACACACTGAAGCAGTCAATTAAACCTGGTTTCGATCAGTATTTCAGAGGATAACACCGGTTAGGTCTGGGTTAGGTCCGGGATATGCCCGCATCTGGCTCATGATTTTGCCTTCTTCGCATACTTGTTGGCCGGATCCTGGGTTTTTTTCGTGTTTGAATAACGCAGTAATGTGGTTCCACACTGAAGCAGTCAATTAAACCTGGTTTCGATGAATATTTTAGAGGATAACACCGGTTAGGTCTGGGTTAGGTCTGGGTTATGCCCGCATCTGGCTCATGATTTTGCCTTCTTCGCATACTTGTTGGCCAGATCCTGGGTTTTTTTCGTGTTTGAATCACGTAGTAATGAGGTGATACACTGAAGCAGTCAATTAAACCTGGTTTCGATCAATATTTTAGAGGATAACACCGGTTAGGTCTGGGTTAGGTCTGGGATATGCGCGCATCTGGCTTATACTTTCGCCTTTTTCGCAAACTTGTTGGCCAGATCCTGGGTATTTTCCGTGTTTGAATCACGTAGTAATGTGGTAACACACTGAAGCAGTCAATTAAACCTGGTTTCGATCAATATTTTAGAGGATAACACCGGTTAGGTCTGGGTTAGGTCCAGGATATGCCCGCATCTGGCTCATGATTTTGCCTTCTTCGCATACTTGTTGGCCAGATCCTGGGTTTTTTTCGTGTTTGAATCACGTAGTAATGAGGTGATACACTGAAGCAGTCAATTAAACCTGGTTTCGATCAATATTTTAGAGGATAACACCGGTTAGGTCTGGGATAGGTCCGGGATATGCCCGCATCTGGCTCATGATTTTGCCTTCTTCGCATACTTGTTGGCCAGATCCTGGGTTTTTTTCGTGTTTGAATAACGTAGTAATGTGGTAACACACTGAAGCAGTCAATTAAACCTGGTTTCGATCAGTATTTCAGAGGATAACACCGGTTAGGTCTGGGTTAGGTCCGGGATATGCCCGCATCTGGCTCATGATTTTGCCTTCTTCGCATACTTGTTGGCCGGATCCTGGGTTTTTTTCGTGTTTGAATAACGCAGTAATGTGGTTCCACACTGAAGCAGTCAATTAAACCTGGTTTCGATGAATATTTTAGAGGATAACACCGGTTAGGTCTGGGTTAGGTCTGGGTTATGCCCGCATCTGGCTCATGATTTTGCCTTCTTCGCATACTTGTTGGCCAGATCCTGGGTTTTTTTCGTGTTTGAATCACGTAGTAATGAGGTGATACACTGAAGCAGTCAATTAAACCTGGTTTCGATCAATATTTTAGAGGATAACACCGGTTAGGTCTGGGTTAGGTCTGGGATATGCGCGCATCTGGCTTATACTTTCGCCTTTTTCGCAAACTTGTTGGCCAGATCCTGGGTATTTTCCGTGTTTGAATCACGTAGTAATGTGGTAACACACTGAAGCAGTCAATTAAACCTGGTTTCGATCAATATTTTAGAGGATAACACCGGTTAGGTCTGGGTTAGGTCCAGGATATGCCCGCATCTGGCTCATGATTTTGCCTTCTTCGCATACTTGTTGGCCAGATCCTGGGTTTTTTTCGTGTTTGAATCACGTAGTAATGAGGTGATACACTGAAGCAGTCAATTAAACCTGGTTTCGATCAATATTTTAGAGGATAACACCGGTTAGGTCTGGGTTAGGTCTGGGATATGCGCGCATCTGGCTTATACTTTCGCCTTTTTCGCAAACTTGTTGGCCAGATCCTGGGTATTTTCCGTGTTTGAATCACGTAGTAATGTGGTAACACACTGAAGCAGTCAATTAAACCTGGTTTCGATCAATATTTTAGAGGATAACACCGGTTAGGTCTGGGTTAGGTCCAGGATATGCCCGCATCTGGCTCATGATTTTGCCTTCTTCGCATACTTGTTGGCCAGATCCTGGGTTTTTTTCGTGTTTGAATCACGTAGTAATGTGGTAACACACTGAAGCTGTCAATTAAACCTGGTTTCGATCAATATTTTAGAGGATAACACCGGTTAGGTCTGGGTTAGGTATGGGTTATGCCCGCATCTGGCTCATGATTTTGCCTTCTTCGCATACTTGTTGGCCAGATCCTGGGTTTTTTTCGTGTTTGAATCACGTAGTAATGCGGTAACAAACTGAAGCAGTCAATAAAACCTGGTTTCGATCAATATTTTAGAGGATAACACCGGTTAGGTCTGGGTTAGGTCCGGGATATGCCCGCATCTGGCTCATGATTTTGCATTCTTCGCATACTTGTTGGCCAGATCCTGGGTTTTTTTCGTGTTTGAAACACGTAGTAATGTGGTAACACACTGAAGCAGTCAATTAAACCTGGTTTCGATCAATATTTCAGAGGATAACACCGGTTAGGTCTGGGTTAGGTCTGGGATATGCGCGCATCTGGCTTATACTTTCGCCTTTTACGCAAACTTGTTGGCTAGATCCTAGGTTTTTTTCGTGTTTGAATCACGTAGTAATGTGGTAATACACTGAAGCAGTCAATAAAACCTGGTTTCGATCAATATTTTAGAGGATAACACCGGTTAGGTCTGGGTTAGGTCCGGGAAATGCCCGCATATGGCTCATGATTTTGCCTTCTTCGCATACTTGTTTGCCGGATCCTGGGTTTTTTTCGTGTTTGAATCACGTAGTAATGTGGTAACACACTGAAGCTGTCAATTAAACCTGTTTTCGATCAATATTTTAGAGGATAACACCGGTTAGGTCTGGGTTAGGTCTGGGATTTGCGCGCATCTGGCTTATACTTTCGCCTTTTTCGCAAATTTGTTGGACAGATCCTGGGTATTTTCCGTGTTTGAATCACGTAGTAATGTGGTAACACACTGAAGCAGTCAATTAAACCTGGTTTCGATCAATATTTCAGAGGATAACACCGGTTAGGCCTGGGTTAGGTCTGGGTTATGCCCGCATCTGGCTCATGATTTTGCCTTCTTCGCATACTTGTTGGCCAGATCCTGGGTTTTTTTCGTGTTTGAATCACGTAGTAATGTGGTAATACACTGAAGCAGTCAATTAAACCAGGTTTCGATGAATATTTTAGAGGATAACACCGGTTAGGTCTGGGTTAGGTCTGGGATATGCGCGCATCTGGCTTATGCTTTCGCCTTTTTCGCAAACTTGTTGGCCAGATCCTGGGTATTTTCCGTGTTTGAAACACGTAGTAATGTGGTAACACACTGAAGCAGTCAATTAAACCTGGTTTCGATCAATATTTCAGAGGATAACACCGGTTAGGTCTGGGTTAGGTCTGGGATATGCGCGCATCTGGCTTATACTTTCGCCTTTTACGCAAACTTGTTGGCTAGATCCTAGGTTTTTTTCGTGTTTGAATCACGTAGTAATGTGGTAATACACTGAAGCAGTCAATAAAACCTGGTTTCGATCAATATTTTAGAGGATAACACCGGTTAGGTCTGGGTTAGGTCCGGGAAATGCCCGCATCTGGCTCATGATTTTGCCTTCTTCGCATACTTGTTTGCCGGATCCTGGGTTTTTTTCGTGTTTGAATCACGTAGTAATGTGGTAACACACTGAAGCAGTCAATTAAACCTGGTTTCGATCAATATTTTAGAGGATAACACCGGTTAGGTCTGGGTTAGGTCTGGGATATGCGCGCATCTGGCTTATACTTTCACCTTTTTCGCAAACTTGTTGGCCAGATCCTGGGTTTTTTTCGGGTTTGAATAACGCAGTAATGTGGTGCCACACTGAAGCAGTCAATTAAACCTGGTTTCGATCAATATTTTAGAGGATAACACCGGTTAGGTCTGGGTTAGGTCCGGGATATGTCCGCATCTGGCTCATGATTTTGCCTTCTTCGCATACTTGTTTGCCGGATCCTGGGTTTTTTTCGTGTTTGAATCACGTAGTAATGTGGTAACACACTGAAGCTGTCAATTAAACCTGGTTTCGATCAATATTTTAGAGGATAACACCGGTTAGGTCTGGGTTAGGTCTGGGTTATGCCCGCATCTGGCTCATGATTTTGCCTTCTTCGCATACTTGTTTGCCGGATCCTGGGTTTTTTTCGTGTTTGAATCACGTAGTAATGTGGTAACACACTGAAGCAGTCAATTAAACCTGGTTTCGATCAATATTTTAGAGGATAACACCGGTTAGGTCTGGGTTAGGTCTGGGATATGCGCGCATCTGGCTTATACTTTCACCTTTTTCGCAAACTTGTTGGCCAGATCCTGGGTTTTTTTCGTGTTTGAATCACGTAGTAATGTGGTACCACACTGAGGCAGTCAATTAAACCTGGATTCGGACATTATTTTAGACGATAACACAAGTTAGGTCTGGGTTAGGTCTGGGTTATGCCCGCATCTGGCTCATGATTTTGCCTTCTTCGCATATTTGTTGGCCAGATCCTGGGTATTTTCCGCGTTTGAAACACGTAGTAATGTGGTAACACACTGAAGCAGTCAATTAAACCTGGTTTCGATCAATATTTCAGAGGATAACACCGGTTAGGTCAGGGTTAGGTCTGGGAAATGCGCGCACCTGGCTTATACTTTCGCCTTTTTCGCAAACTTGTTGGCTAGATCCTGGGTTTTTTTCGGGTTTGAATAACGCAGTAATGTGGTAACACACTGAAGCAGTCAATTAAACCTGGTTTCGATCAATATTTCAGAGGATAACACCGGTTAGGTCTGGGTAAAGTCTGGGATATGCGCGCATCTGGCTTATACTTTCGCCTTTTTCGCAAACTTGTTGGCTAGATCCTGGGTTTTTTTCGGGTTTGAATAACGCAGTAATGTGGTACCACACTGAAGCAGTCAATTAAACCTGGTTTCGATCAATATTTTAGAGGATAACGCCGGTTAGGTCTGGGTTAGGTCTGGGTTATGCCCGCATCTGGCTCATGATTTTGCCTTCTTCGCATACTTGTTGGCCAGATCCTGGGTTTTTTCCGTGTTTGAATCACGTAGTAATGTGGTAACACACTGAAGCAGTCAATAAAACCTGGTTTCGATCAATATTTTAGAGGATAACACCGGTTAGGTCTGGGTTAGGTCTGGGATTTGCGCGCATCTGGCTTATACTTTCGCCTTTTTCGCAAACTTGTTGGCCAGATCCTGGGTATTTTCCGTGTTTGAATCACGTAGTAATGTGGTAACACACTGAAGCAGTCAATTAAACCTGGTTTCGATCAATATTTCAGAGGATAACACCGGTTAGGTCTGGGTTAGGTCTGGGTTATCCCCGCATCTGGCTCATGATTTTGCCTTCTTCGCATACTTGTTGGCCAGATCCTGGGTATTTTCCGTGTTTGAATCACGTAGTAATGTGGTAACACACTGAAGCAGTCAATAAAACCTGGTTTCGATCAATATTTAAGAGGATAACACCGGTTAGGTCTGGGTTAGGTCCGGGATATGCCCGCATCTGGCTCATGATTTTGCTTTCTTCGCATACTTGTTGGCCAGATCCTGGGTTTTTTTCGTGTTTGAATCACGTAGTAATGTGGTAACACACTGAAGCTGTCAATTAAACCTGGTTTCGATCAATATTTTAGAGGATAACACCGGTTAGGTCTGGGTTAGGTCTGGGATATGCGCGCATCTGGCTAATACTTTCACCTTTTTCGCAAACTTGTTGGCCAGATCCTGGGTATTTTCCGTATTTGAATCACGTAGTAATGTGGTAACACACTGAAGCAGTCAATTAAACCTGGTTTCGATCAATATTTTAGAGGATAACACCGGTTAGGTCTGGGTTAGGTCTGGGATATGCGCGCATCTGGCTAATACTTTCACCTTTTTCGCAAACTTGTTGGCCAGATCCTGGGTATTTTCCGTATTTGAATCACGTAGTAATGTGGTAACACACTGAAGCAGTCAATTAAACCTGGTTTCGATCAATATTTTAGAGGATAACACCGGTTAGGTCTGGGTTAGGTCTGGGATTTGCGCGCATCTGGCTTATACTTTCGCCTTTTTCGCAAACTTGTTGGCCAGATCCTGGGTTTTTTTCGTGTTTGAATCACGTAGTAATGTGGTAACACACTGAAGCAGTCAATTAAACCTGGTTTCGATCAATATTTCAGAGGATAACACCGGTTAGGTCAGGGTTAGGTCTGGGAAATGCGCGCACCTGGCTTATACTTTCGCCTTTTTCGCAAACTTGTTGGCTAGATCCTGGGTTTTTTTCGGGTTTGAATCACGTAGTAATGTGGTAACACACTGAAGCAGTCAATTAAACCTGGTTTCGATCAATATTTCAGAGGATAACACCGGTTAGGTCTGGGTTAAGTCTGGGATATGCGCGCATCTGGCTTATACTTTCGCCTTTTTCGCAAACTTGTTGGCTAGTTCCTGGGTTTTTTTCGGGTTTGAATAACGCAGTAATGTGGTACCACACTGAAGCAGACAATTAAACCTGGTTTCGATCAATATTTAAGAGGATAACACCGGTTAGGTCTGGGTTAGGTCCGGGTTATGCCCGCATCTGGCTCATGATTTTGCCTTCTTCGCATACTTGTTGGCCAGATCCTGGGTTTTTTTCGTGTTTGAATCACGTAGTAATGTGGTAACACACTGAAGCTGTCAATTAAACCTGGTTTCGATCAATATTTTAGAGGATAACACCGGTTAGGTCTGGGTTAGGTCCGGGATATGCCCGCATCTGGCTCATGATTTTGCCTTCTTCGCATACTTGTTGGCCAGATCCTGGGTATTTTCCGTGTTTGAAACACGTAGTAATGTGGTAACACACTGAAGCAGTCAATTAAACTTGGTTTCGATCAATATTTCAGAGGATAACACCGGTTAGGTCTGGGTTAGGTCTGGGAAATGCGCGCATATGGCTTATACTTTCGCCTTTTTCGCAAACTTGTTGGCTAGATCCTGGGTTTTTTTCGGGTTTGAATAACGCAGTAATGTGGTAACACACTGAAGCAGTCAATTAAACCTGGTTTCGATCAATATTTCAGAGGATAACACCGGTTAGGTCTGGGTTAAGTCTGGGATATGCGCGCATCTGGCTTATACTTTCGCCTTTTTCGCAAACTTGTTGGCTAGATCCTGGGTTTTTTTCGGGTTTGAATAACGCAGTAATGTGGTTCCACACTGAAGCAGTCAATTAAACCTGGTTTCGATGAATATTTTAGAGGATAACACCGGTTAGGTCTGGGTTAGGTCTGGGTTATGCCCGCATCTGGCTCATGATTTTGCCTTCTTCGCATACTTGTTGGCCAGATCCTGGGTTTTTTTCGTGTTTGAATCACGTAGTAATGAGGTGATACACTGAAGCAGTCAATTAAACCTGGTTTCGATCAATATTTTAGAGGATAACACCGGTTAGGTCTGGGTTAGGTCTGGGATATGCGCGCATCTGGCTTATACTTTCGCCTTTTTCGCAAACTTGTTGGCCAGATCCTGGGTATTTTCCGTGTTTGAATCACGTAGTAATGTGGTAACACACTGAAGCAGTCAATTAAACCTGGTTTCGATCAATATTTTAGAGGATAACACCGGTTAGGTCTGGGTTAGGTCCAGGATATGCCCGCATCTGGCTCATGATTTTGCCTTCTTCGCATACTTGTTGGCCAGATCCTGGGTTTTTTTCGTGTTTGAATCACGTAGTAATGTGGTAACACACTGAAGCTGTCAATTAAACCTGGTTTCGATCAATATTTTAGAGGATAACACCGGTTAGGTCTGGGTTAGGTATGGGTTAAGCCCGCATCTGGCTCATGATTTTGCCTTCTTCGCATACTTGTTGGCCAGATCCTGGGTTTTCTTCGTGTTTGAATCACGTAGTAATGCGGTAACAAACTGAAGCAGTCAATAAAACCTGGTTTCGATCAATATTTTAGAGGATAACACCGGTTAGGTCTGGGTTAGGTCCGGGATATGCCCGCATCTGGCTCATGATTTTGCCTTCTTCGCATACTTGTTGGCCAGATCCTGGGTTTTTTTCGTGTTTGAATCACGTAGTAATGTGGTAACACACTGAAGCTGTCAATTAAACCTGGTTTCGATCAATATTTTAGAGGATAACACCGGTTAGGTCTGGGTTAGGTCTGGGTTATGCCCGCATCTGGCTCATGATTTTGCCTTCTTCGCATACTTGTTGGCCAGATCCTGGGTTTTTTTCGTGTTTGAATCACGTAGTAATGTGGTAACACACTGAAGCTGTCAATTAAACCTGGTTTCGAACAATATTTTAGAGGATAACACCGGTTAGGTCTGGGTTAGGTCTGGGTTATGCCCGCATCTGGCTCATGATTTTGCCTTCTTCGCATACTTGTTGGCCAGATCCTGGGTTTTTTTCGTGTTTGAATCACGTAGTAATGAGGTGATACACTGAAGCAGTCAATTAAACCTGGTTTCGATCAATATTTTAGAGGATAACACCGGTTAGGTCTGGGTTAGGTCTGGGATATGCGCGCATCTGGCTTATACTTTCGCCTTTTTCGCAAACTTGTTGGCCAGATCCTGGGTATTTTCCGTGTTTGAATCACGTAGTAATGTGGTAACACACTGAAGCAGTCAATTAAACCTGGTATCGATCAATATTTTAGAGGATAACACCGGTTAGGTCTGGGTTAGGTCCAGGATATGCCCGCATCTGGCTCATGATTTTGCCTTCTTCGCATACTTGTTGGCCAGATCCTGGGTTTTTTTCGTGTTTGAATCACGTAGTAATGTGGTAACACACTGAAGCTGTCAATTAAACCTGGTTTCGATCAATATTTTAGAGGATAACACCGGTTAGGTCTGGGTTAGGTATGGGTTATGCCCGCATCTGGCTCATGATTTTGCCTTCTTCGCATACTTGTTGGCCAGATCCTGGGTATTTTCCGTGTTTGAATCACGTAGTAATGTGGTAACACACTGAAGCAGTCAATTAAACCTGGTTTCGATCAATATTTCAGAGGATAACACCGGTTAGGTCTGGGTTAGGTCTGGGTTATGCCCGCATCTGGCTCATGATTTTGCCTTCTTCGCATACTTGTTGGCCAGATCCTGGGTTTTTTTCGTGTTTGAATCACGTAGTAATGTGGTAATACACTGAAGCAGTCAATTAAACCAGGTTTCGATGAATATTTTAGAGGATAACACCGGTTAGGTCTGGGTTAGGTCTGGGATATGCGCGCATCTGGCTTATGCTTTCGCCTTTTTCGCAAACTTGTTGGCCAGATCCTGGGTATTTTCCGTGTTTGAAACACGTAGTAATGTGGTAACACACTGAAGCAGTCAATTAAACCTGGTTTCGATCAATATTTCAGAGGATAACACCGGTTAGGTCTGGGTTAGGTCTGGGATATGCGCGCATCTGGCTTATACTTTCGCCTTTTACGCAAACTTGTTGGCTAGATCCTAGGTTTTTTTCGTGTTTGAATCACGTAGTAATGTGGTAATACACTGAAGCAGTCAATAAAACCTGGTTTCGATCAATATTTTAGAGGATAACACCGGTTAGGTCTGGGTTAGGTCCGGGAAATGCCCGCATCTGGCTCATGATTTTGCCTTCTTCGCATACTTGTTTGCCGGATCCTGGGTTTTTTTCGTGTTTGAATCACGTAGTAATGTGGTAACACACTGAAGCAGTCAATTAAACCTGGTTTCGATCAATATTTTAGAGGATAACACCGGTTAGGTCTGGGTTAGGTCTGGGATATGCGCGCATCTGGCTTATACTTTCACCTTTTTCGCAAACTTGTTGGCCAGATCCTGGGTTTTTTTCGGGTTTGAATAACGCAGTAATGTGGTGCCACACTGAAGCAGTCAATTAAACCTGGTTTCGATCAATATTTTAGAGGATAACACCGGTTAGGTCTGGGTTAGGTCCGGGATATGCCCGCATCTGGCTCATGATTTTGCCTTCTTCGCATACTTGTTTGCCGGATCCTGGGTTTTTTTCGTGTTTGAATCACGTAGTAATGTGGTAACACACTGAAGCTGTCAATTAAACCTGGTTTCGATCAATATTTTAGAGGATAACACCGGTTAGGTCTGGGTTAGGTCTGGGTTATGCCCGCATCTGGCTCATGATTTTGCCTTCTTCGCATACTTGTTTGCCGGATCCTGGGTTTTTTTCGTGTTTGAATCACGTAGTAATGTGGTAACACACTGAAGCAGTCAATTAAACCTGGTTTCGATCAATATTTTAGAGGATAACACCGGTTAGGTCTGGGTTAGGTCTGGGATATGCGCGCATCTGGCTTATACTTTCACCTTTTTCGCAAACTTGTTGGCCAGATCCTGGGTTTTTTTCGTGTTTGAATCACGTAGTAATGTGGTACCACACTGAGGCAGTCAATTAAACCTGGATTCGGACATTATTTTAGACGATAACACAAGTTAGGTCTGGGTTAGGTCTGGGTTATGCCCGCATCTGGCTCATGATTTTGCCTTCTTCGCATATTTGTTGGCCAGATCCTGGGTATTTTCCGCGTTTGAAACACGTAGTAATGTGGTAACACACTGAAGCAGTCAATTAAACCTGGTTTCGATCAATATTTCAGAGGATAACACCGGTTAGGTCAGGGTTAGGTCTGGGAAATGCGCGCACCTGGCTTATACTTTCGCCTTTTTCGCAAACTTGTTGGCTAGATCCTGGGTTTTTTTCGGGTTTGAATAACGCAGTAATGTGGTAACACACTGAAGCAGTCAATTAAACCTGGTTTCGATCAATATTTCAGAGGATAACACCGGTTAGGTCTGGGTTAAGTCTGGGATATGCGCGCATCTGGCTTATACTTTCGCCTTTTTCGCAAACTTGTTGGCTAGATCCTGGGTTTTTTTCGGGTTTGAATAACGCAGTAATGTGGTACCACACTGAAGCAGTCAATTAAACCTGGTTTCGATCAATATTTTAGAGGATAACGCCGGTTAGGTCTGGGTTAGGTCTGGGTTATGCCCGCATCTGGCTCATGATTTTGCCTTCTTCGCATACTTGTTGGCCAGATCCTGGGTTTTTTCCGTGTTTGAATCACGTAGTAATGTGGTAACACACTGAAGCAGTCAATAAAACCTGGTTTCGATCAATATTTTAGAGGATAACACCGGTTAGGTCTGGGTTAGGTCTGGGATTTGCGCGCATCTGGCTTATACTTTCGCCTTTTTCGCAAACTTGTTGGCCAGATCCTGGGTATTTTCCGTGTTTGAATGACGTAGTAATGTGGTAACACACTGAAGCAGTCAATTAAACCTGGTTTCGATCAATATTTCAGAGGATAACACCGGTTAGGTCTGGGTTAGGTCTGGGTTATCCCCGCATCTGGCTCATGATTTTGCCTTCTTCGCATACTTGTTGGCCAGATCCTGGGTATTTTCCGTGTTTGAATCACGTAGTAATGTGGTAACACACTGAAGCAGTCAATAAAACCTGGTTTCGATCAATATTTAAGAGGATAACACCGGTTAGGTCTGGGTTAGGTCCGGGATATGCCCGCATCTGGCTCATGATTTTGCTTTCTTCGCATACTTGTTGGCCAGATCCTGGGTTTTTTTCGTGTTTGAATCACGTAGTAATGTGGTAACACACTGAAGCTGTCAATTAAACCTGGTTTCGATCAATATTTTAGAGGATAACACCGGTTAGGTCTGGGTTAGGTCTGGGATATGCGCGCATCTGGCTAATACTTTCACCTTTTTCGCAAACTTGTTGGCCAGATCCTGGGTATTTTCCGTATTTGAATCACGTAGTAATGTGGTAACACACTGAAGCAGTCAATTAAACCTGGTTTCGATCAATATTTTAGAGGATAACACCGGTTAGGTCTGGGTTAGGTCCGGGATATGCCCGCATCTGGCTCATGATTTTGCCTTCTTCGCATACTTGTTGGCCAGATCCTGGGTTTTTTCCGTGTTTGATCACGTAGTAATGTGGTAACACACTGAAGCAGTCAATAAAACCTGGTTTCGATCAATATTTTAGAGCATAACACCGGTTAGGTCTGGGTTAGGTCTGGGATTTGCGCGCATCTGGCTTATACTTTCGCCTATTTCGCAAACTTGTTGGCCAGATCCTGGGTATTTTCCGTGTTTGAATCACGTAGTAATGTGGTAACACACTGAAGCAGTCAATTAAACCTGGTTTCGATCAATATTTCAGAGGATAACACCGGTTAGGTCTGGGTTAGGTCTGGGTTATGCCCGCATCTGGCTCATGATTTTGCCTTCTTCGCATACTTGTTGGCCAGATCCTGGGTATTTTTCGTGTTTGAATCACGTAGTAATGTGGTAATACACTGAAGCAGTCAATTATACCAGGTTTCGATCAATATTTTGGAGGATAACACCGGTTAGGTCTGGGTTAGGTCTGGGATATGCGCGCATCTGGCTTATGCTTTCGCCTTTTTCGCAAACTTGTTGGCCAGATCCTGGGTATTTTCCGTGTTTGAAATACGTAGTAATGTGGTAACACACTGAAGCAGTCAATTAAACCTGGTTTCGATCAATATTTCAGAGGATAACACCGGTTAGGTCTGGGTTAGGTCTGGGATATGCGCGCATCTGGCTTATACTTTCGCCTTTTACGCAAACTTGTTGGCTAGATCCTGGGTTTTTTTCGGGTTTGAATAACGCAGTAATGTGGTACCACACTGAAGCAGTCAATTAAACCTGGTTTCGATCAATATTTTAGGGGATAACACCGGTTAGGTCTGGGTTAGGTCCGGGATATGCCCGCATCTGGCTCATGATTTTGCCTTCTTCGCATACTTGTTGGCCAGATCCTGGGTATTTTCCGTGTTTGAATCACGTAGTAATGTGGTAACACACTGAAGCAGTCAATTAAATCTGGTTTCGATCAATATTTCAGAGGATAACACCGGTTAGGTCTGGGTTAGGTCTGGGATATGCCCGCATCTGGCTCATGATTTTGCCTTCTTCGCATACTTGTTGGCCAGATCCTGGCTATTTTCCGTGTTTGAATCACGTAGTAATGTGGTAACACACTGAAGCAGTCAATTAAATCTGGTTTCGATCAATATTTCAGAGGATAACACCGGTTAGGTCTGGGTTAGGTCTGGGATATGCGCGCATCTGGCTTATACTTTCGCCTTTTACGCAAACTTGTTGGCTAGATCCTGGGTTTTTTTCGGGTTTGAATAACGCAGTAATGTGGTACCACACTGAAGCAGTCAATTAAACCTGGTTTCGATCAATATTTTAGAGGATAACACCGGTTAGGTCTGGGTTCGGTCCGGGATATGCCCGCATCTGGCTCATGATTTTGCCTTCTTCGCATACTTGTTGGCCAGATCCTGGGTATTTTCCGTGTTTGAAACACGTAGTAATGTGGTACACACTGATGCAGGCAATTAAACTTGGTTTCGATCAATATTTCAGAGGATAACACCGGTTAGGTCTGGGTTAGGTCTGGGTTATGCCCGCATCTGGTTCATGATTTTGCCTTCTTCGCATACTTGTTGGCCAGATCCTGGGTTTTTTTCGTGTTTGAATCACGTAGTAATGTGGTAATACACTGAAGCAGTCAATAAAACCTGGTTTCGATCAATATTTTAGAGGATAACACCGGTTAGGTCTGGGTTAGGTCCGGGATATGCCCGCATCTGGCTCATGATTTTGCCTTCTTCGCATACTTGTTGGCCAGATCCCGGGTTTTTTTCGTGTTTGAATAACGTAGTAATGTGGTAACACACTGAAGCAGTCAATTAAACCTGGTTTCGATCAATATTTCAAAGGATAACACCGGTTAGGTCTGGGTTAGGTCTGGGATATGCGCGCATCTGGCTTATACTTTCGCCTTTTGCGCAAGCTTGTTGGCTAGATCCTGGGTTTTTTTCGGGTTTGAATAACGCAGTAATGTGGTGCCACACTGAAGCAGTCAATTAAACCTGGTTTCGATCAATATTTTAGAGGATAACACCGGTTAGGTCTGGGTTAGGTCTGGGTTATGCCCGCATCTGGCTCATGATTTTGCCTTCTTCGCATACTTGTTCGCCAGATCCTGGGTTTTTTTCGTGTTTGAATCACGTAGTAATGTGGTAATACACTGAAGCAGTCAATAAAACCTGGTTTCGATCAATATTTTAGAGGATAACACCGGTTAGGTCTGGGTTAGGTCCAGGATATGCCCGCATCTGGCTCATGATTTTGCCTTCTTCGCATACTTGTTGGCCAGATCCTGGGCTTTTTTCGTGTTTGAATCACGTAGTAATGTGGTAACACACTGAAGCAGTCAATTAAACCTGGTTTCGATCAATATTTCAGAGGATAACACCGGTTAGGTCTGGGTTAGGTCCGGGATATGCCCGCATCTGGCTCATGATTTTGCCTTCTTCGCATACTTGTTGGCCAGATCTTGGGATTTTTTCGTGTTTGAATAACGTAGTAATGTGGTAACACACTGAAGCAGTCAATTAAACCTGGTTTCGATCAATATTTCAGAGGATAACACCGGTTAGGTCTGGGTTAGGTCCGGGATATGCCCGCATCTGGCTCATGATTTTGCCTTCTTCGCATACTTGTTTGCCGGATCCTGGGTTTTTTTCGTGTTTCAATCACGTAGTAATGTGGTAACACACTGAAGCTGTCAATTAAACCTGGTTTCGATCAATATTTTAGAGGATAACCCCGGTTAGGTCTGGGTTAGGTCTGGGTTATGCCCGCATCTGGCTCATGATTTTGCCTTCTTCGCATACTTGTTTGCCGGATCCTGGGTTTTTTTCGTGTTTGAATCACGTAGTAATGTGGTAAGACACTGAAGCAGTCAATTAAACCTGGTTTCGATCAATATTTTAGAGGATAACACCGGTTAGGTCTGGGTTAGGTCTGGGTTAGGTCTGGGATATGCACGCATCTGGCTTATACTTTCACCTTTTTCGCAAACTTGTTGGCCAGATCCTGGGTTTTTTTCGGGTTTGAATAACGCAGTAATGTGGTAATACACTGAAGCAGTCAATTATACCAGGTTTCGATCAATATTTTGGAGGATAACACCGGTTAGGTCTGGGTTAGGTCTGGGATATGCGCGCATCTGGCTTATGCTTTCGCCTTTTTCGCAAACTTGTTGGCCAGATCCTGGGTATTTTCCGTGTTTGAAATACGTAGTAATGTGGTAACACACTGAAGCAGTCAATTAAACCTGGTTTCGATCAATATTTCAGAGGATAACACCGGTTAGGTCTGGGTTAGGTCTGGGATATGCGCGCATCTGGCTTATACTTTCGCCTTTTACGCAAACTTGTTGGCTAGATCCTGAGTTTTTTTCGGGCTTGAATAACGCAGTAATGTGGTACCACACTGAAGCAGTCAATTAAACCTGGTTTCGATGAATATTTTAGAGGATAACACCGGTTAGGTCTGGGTTAGGTCCGGGATATGCCCGCATCTGGCTCATGATTTTGCCTTCTTCGCATACTTGTTGGCCAGATCCTGGGTTTTTTTCGTGTTTGAATCACGTAGTAATGTGGTAACACACTGAAGCTGTCAATTAAACCTGGTTTCGATCAATATTTTAGAGGATAACACCGGTTAGGTCCGGGTTAGGTCTGGGTTATGCCCGCATCTGGCTCATGATTTTGCCTTCTTCGCATACTTGTTGGCCAGATCCTGGGTTTTTTCCGTGTTTGAATCACGTAGTAATGTGGTAACACACTGAAGCAGTCAATTAAACCTGGTTTCGATCAATATTTCAGAGGATAACACCGGTTAGGTCTGGGTTGGGTCTGGGTTATGCCCGCATCTGGCTCATGATTTTGCCTTCTTCGCATACTTGTTGGCCAGATCCTGGGTATTTTCCGTGTTTCAATCACGTAGTAATGTGGTAACACACTGAAGCAGTCAATTAAATCTGGTTTCGATCAATATTTCAGAGGATAACACCGGTTAGGTCTGGGTTAGGTCTGGGATATGCGCGCATCTGGCTTATACTTTCGCCTTTTACGCAAACTTGTTGGCTAGATCCTGGGTTTTTTTCGGGTTTGAATAACGCAGTAATGTGGTACCACACTGAAGCAGTCAATTAAACCTGGTTTCGATCAATATTTCAGAGGATAACACCGGTTAGGTCTGGGTTGGGTCTGGGTTATGCCCGCATCTGGCTCATGATTTTGCCTTCTTCGCATACTTGTTGGCCAGATCCTGGGTATTTTCCGTGTTTGAAACACGTAGTAATGTGGTAACACACTGGAGCAGTCAATTAAACTTGGTTTCGATCAATTTTTCAGAGGATAACACCGGTTAGGTCTGGGTTAGGTCTGGGAAATGCGCGCATATGGCTTATACTTTCGCCTTTTTCGCAAACTTGTTGGCTAGATCCTGGGTTTTTTTCGGGTTTGAATAACGCAGTAATGTGGTAACACACTGAAGCAGTCAATTAAATCTGGTTTCGATCAATATTTCAGAGGATAACACCGGTTAGGTCTGGGTTAGGTCTGGGATATGCGCGCATCTGGCTTATACTTTCGCCTTTTACGCAAACTTGTTGGCCAGATCCTGGGTATTTTCCGTATTTGAATCACGTAGTAATGTGGTAACACACTGAAGCAGTCAATTAAACCTGGTTTCGATCAATATTTTAGAGGATAACACCGGTTAGGTCTGGGTTAGGTCCGGGATATGCCCGCATCTGGCTCATGATTTTGCCTTCTTCGCATACTTGTTGGCCAGATCCTGGGTTTTTTCCGTGTTTGATCACGTAGTAATGTGGTAACACACTGAAGCAGTCAATAAAACCTGGTTTCGATCAATATTTTAGAGCATAACACCGGTTAGGTCTGGGTTAGGTCTGGGATTTGCGCGCATCTGGCTTATACTTTCGCCTATTTCGCAAACTTGTTGGCCAGATCCTGGGTATTTTCCGTGTTTGAATCACGTAGTAATGTGGTAACACACTGAAGCAGTCAATTAAACCTGGTTTCGATCAATATTTCAGAGGATAACACCGGTTAGGTCTGGGTTAGGTCTGGGTTATGCCCGCATCTGGCTCATGATTTTGCCTTCTTCGCATACTTGTTGGCCAGATCCTGGGTATTTTTCGTGTTTGAATCACGTAGTAATGTGGTAATACACTGAAGCAGTCAATTATACCAGGTTTCGATCAATATTTTGGAGGATAACACCGGTTAGGTCTGGGTTAGGTCTGGGATATGCGCGCATCTGGCTTATGCTTTCGCCTTTTTCGCAAACTTGTTGGCCAGATCCTGGGTATTTTCCGTGTTTGAAATACGTAGTAATGTGGTAACACACTGAAGCAGTCAATTAAACCTGGTTTCGATCAATATTTCAGAGGATAACACCGGTTAGGTCTGGGTTAGGTCTGGGATATGCGCGCATCTGGCTTATACTTTCGCCTTTTACGCAAACTTGTTGGCTAGATCCTGGGTTTTTTTCGGGTTTGAATAACGCAGTAATGTGGTACCACACTGAAGCAGTCAATTAAACCTGGTTTCGATCAATATTTTAGGGGATAACACCGGTTAGGTCTGGGTTAGGTCCGGGATATGCCCGCATCTGGCTCATGATTTTGCCTTCTTCGCATACTTGTTGGCCAGATCCTGGGTATTTTCCGTGTTTGAATCACGTAGTAATGTGGTAACACACTGAAGCAGTCAATTAAATCTGGTTTCGATCAATATTTCAGAGGATAACACCGGTTAGGTCTGGGTTAGGTCTGGGATATGCCCGCATCTGGCTCATGATTTTGCCTTCTTCGCATACTTGTTGGCCAGATCCTGGCTATTTTCCGTGTTTGAATCACGTAGTAATGTGGTAACACACTGAAGCAGTCAATTAAATCTGGTTTCGATCAATATTTCAGAGGATAACACCGGTTAGGTCTGGGTTAGGTCTGGGATATGCGCGCATCTGGCTTATACTTTCGCCTTTTACGCAAACTTGTTGGCTAGATCCTGGGTTTTTTTCGGGTTTGAATAACGCAGTAATGTGGTACCACACTGAAGCAGTCAATTAAACCTGGTTTCGATCAATATTTTAGAGGATAACACCGGTTAGGTCTGGGTTCGGTCCGGGATATGCCCGCATCTGGCTCATGATTTTGCCTTCTTCGCATACTTGTTGGCCAGATCCTGGGTATTTTCCGTGTTTGAAACACGTAGTAATGTGGTACACACTGATGCAGGCAATTAAACTTGGTTTCGATCAATATTTCAGAGGATAACACCGGTTAGGTCTGGGTTAGGTCTGGGTTATGCCCGCATCTGGTTCATGATTTTGCCTTCTTCGCATACTTGTTGGCCAGATCCTGGGTTTTTTTCGTGTTTGAATCACGTAGTAATGTGGTAATACACTGAAGCAGTCAATAAAACCTGGTTTCGATCAATATTTTAGAGGATAACACCGGTTAGGTCTGGGTTAGGTCCGGGATATGCCCGCATCTGGCTCATGATTTTGCCTTCTTCGCATACTTGTTGGCCAGATCCCGGGTTTTTTTCGTGTTTGAATAACGTAGTAATGTGGTAACACACTGAAGCAGTCAATTAAACCTGGTTTCGATCAATATTTCAAAGGATAACACCGGTTAGGTCTGGGTTAGGTCTGGGATATGCGCGCATCTGGCTTATACTTTCGCCTTTTGCGCAAGCTTGTTGGCTAGATCCTGGGTTTTTTTCGGGTTTGAATAACGCAGTAATGTGGTGCCACACTGAAGCAGTCAATTAAACCTGGTTTCGATCAATATTTTAGAGGATAACACCGGTTAGGTCTGGGTTAGGTCTGGGTTATGCCCGCATCTGGCTCATGATTTTGCCTTCTTCGCATACTTGTTCGCCAGATCCTGGGTTTTTTTCGTGTTTGAATCACGTAGTAATGTGGTAATACACTGAAGCAGTCAATAAAACCTGGTTTCGATCAATATTTTAGAGGATAACACCGGTTAGGTCTGGGTTAGGTCCAGGATATGCCCGCATCTGGCTCATGATTTTGCCTTCTTCGCATACTTGTTGGCCAGATCCTGGGCTTTTTTCGTGTTTGAATCACGTAGTAATGTGGTAACACACTGAAGCAGTCAATTAAACCTGGTTTCGATCAATATTTCAGAGGATAACACCGGTTAGGTCTGGGTTAGGTCCGGGATATGCCCGCATCTGGCTCATGATTTTGCCTTCTTCGCATACTTGTTGGCCAGATCCTGGGATTTTTTCGTGTTTGAATAACGTAGTAATGTGGTAACACACTGAAGCAGTCAATTAAACCTGGTTTCGATCAATATTTCAGAGGATAACACCGGTTAGGTCTGGGTTAGGTCCGGGATATGCCCGCATCTGGCTCATGATTTTGCCTTCTTCGCATACTTGTTTGCCGGATCCTGGGTTTTTTTCGTGTTTCAATCACGTAGTAATGTGGTAACACACTGAAGCTGTCAATTAAACCTGGTTTCGATCAATATTTTAGAGGATAACCCCGGTTAGGTCTGGGTTAGGTCTGGGTTATGCCCGCATCTGGCTCATGATTTTGCCTTCTTCGCATACTTGTTTGCCGGATCCTGGGTTTTTTTCGTGTTTGAATCACGTAGTAATGTGGTAAGACACTGAAGCAGTCAATTAAACCTGGTTTCGATCAATATTTTAGAGGATAACACCGGTTAGGTCTGGGTTAGGTCTGGGTTAGGTCTGGGATATGCACGCATCTGGCTTATACTTTCACCTTTTTCGCAAACTTGTTGGCCAGATCCTGGGTTTTTTTCGGGTTTGAATAACGCAGTAATGTGGTAATACACTGAAGCAGTCAATTATACCAGGTTTCGATCAATATTTTGGAGGATAACACCGGTTAGGTCTGGGTTAGGTCTGGGATATGCGCGCATCTGGCTTATGCTTTCGCCTTTTTCGCAAACTTGTTGGCCAGATCCTGGGTATTTTCCGTGTTTGAAATACGTAGTAATGTGGTAACACACTGAAGCAGTCAATTAAACCTGGTTTCGATCAATATTTCAGAGGATAACACCGGTTAGGTCTGGGTTAGGTCTGGGATATGCGCGCATCTGGCTTATACTTTCGCCTTTTACGCAAACTTGTTGGCTAGATCCTGAGTTTTTTTCGGGCTTGAATAACGCAGTAATGTGGTACCACACTGAAGCAGTCAATTAAACCTGGTTTCGATGAATATTTTAGAGGATAACACCGGTTAGGTCTGGGTTAGGTCCGGGATATGCCCGCATCTGGCTCATGATTTTGCCTTCTTCGCATACTTGTTGGCCAGATCCTGGGTTTTTTTCGTGTTTGAATCACGTAGTAATGTGGTAACACACTGAAGCTGTCAATTAAACCTGGTTTCGATCAATATTTTAGAGGATAACACCGGTTAGGTCCGGGTTAGGTCTGGGTTATGCCCGCATCTGGCTCATGATTTTGCCTTCTTCGCATACTTGTTGGCCAGATCCTGGGTTTTTTCCGTGTTTGAATCACGTAGTAATGTGGTAACACACTGAAGCAGTCAATTAAACCTGGTTTCGATCAATATTTCAGAGGATAACACCGGTTAGGTCTGGGTTGGGTCTGGGTTATGCCCGCATCTGGCTCATGATTTTGCCTTCTTCGCATACTTGTTGGCCAGATCCTGGGTATTTTCCGTGTTTCAATCACGTAGTAATGTGGTAACACACTGAAGCAGTCAATTAAATCTGGTTTCGATCAATATTTCAGAGGATAACACCGGTTAGGTCTGGGTTAGGTCTGGGATATGCGCGCATCTGGCTTATACTTTCGCCTTTTACGCAAACTTGTTGGCTAGATCCTGGGTTTTTTTCGGGTTTGAATAACGCAGTAATGTGGTACCACACTGAAGCAGTCAATTAAACCTGGTTTCGATCAATATTTCAGAGGATAACACCGGTTAGGTCTGGGTTGGGTCTGGGTTATGCCCGCATCTGGCTCATGATTTTGCCTTCTTCGCATACTTGTTGGCCAGATCCTGGGTATTTTCCGTGTTTGAAACACGTAGTAATGTGGTAACACACTGGAGCAGTCAATTAAACTTGGTTTCGATCAATTTTTCAGAGGATAACACCGGTTAGGTCTGGGTTAGGTCTGGGAAATGCGCGCATATGGCTTATACTTTCGCCTTTTTCGCAAACTTGTTGGCTAGATCCTGGGTTTTTTTCGGGTTTGAATAACGCAGTAATGTGGTAACACACTGAAGCAGTCAATTAAACCTGGTTTCGATCAATATTTCAGAGGATAACACCGGTTAGGTCTGGGTTAAGTCTGGGATATGCGCGCATCTGGCTTATACTTTCGCCTTTTTCGCAAACTTGTTGGCTAGATCCTGGGTTTTTTTCGGGTTTGAATAACGCAGTAATGTTGTTCCACACTGAAGCAGTCAATTAAACCTGGTTTCGATCAATATTTTAGAGGATAACACCGGTTAGGTCTGGGTTAGGTCTGGGTTATCCCCGCATCTGGCTCATGATTTTGCCTTCTTCGCATACTTGTTGGCCAGATCCTGGGTTTTTTTCGTGTTTGAATCACGTAGTAATGAGGTGATACACTGAAGCAGTCAATTAAACCTGGTTTCGATCAATATTTTAGAGGATAACACCGGTTAGGTCTGGGTTAGGTCTGGGATATGCGCGCATCTGGCTTATACTTTCGCCTTTTTCGCAAACTTGTTGGCCAGATCCTGGGTATTTTCCGTGTTTGAAATACGTAGTAATGTGGTAACACACTGAAGCAGTCAATTAAACCTGGTTTCGATCAATATTTCAGAGGATAACACCGGTTAGGTCTGGGTTAGGTCTGGGATATGCGCGCATCTGGCTTATACTTTCGCCTTTTACGCAAACTTGTTGGCTAGATCCTGGGTTTTTTTCGGGTTTGAATAACGCAGTAATGTGGTACCACACTGAAGCAGTCAATTAAACCTGGTTTCGATGAATATTTTAGAGGATAACACCGGTTAGGTCTGGGTTAGGTCCGGGATATGCCCGCATCTGGCTCATGATTTTGCCTTCTTCGCATACTTGTTGGCCAGATCCTGGGTTTTTTTCGTGTTTGAATCACGTAGTAATGTGGTAACACACTGAAGCTGTCAATTAAACCTGGTTTCGATCAATATTTTAGAGGATAACACCGGTTAGGTCTGGGTTAGGTATGGGTTATGCCCGCATCTGGCTCATGATTTTGCCTTCTTCGCATACTTGTTGGCCAGATCCTGGGTTTTTTTCGTGTTTGAATCACGTAGTAATGCGGTAACAAACTGAAGCAGTCAATAAAACCTGGTTTCGATCAATATTTTAGAGGATAACACCGGTTAGGTCTGGGTTAGGTCCGGGATATGCACGCATCTGGCTCATGATTTTGCCTTCTTCGCATACTTGTTGGCCAGATCCTGGGTTGTTTTCGTGTTTGAATCACGTAGTAATGTGGTAACACACTGAAGCTGTCAATTAAACCAGGTTTCGATCAATATTTTAGAGGATAACACCGGTTAGGTCTGGGTTAGGTCCGGGATATGCCCGCATCTGGCTCATGATATTGCCTTCTTCGCATACTTGTTGGCCAGATCCTGGGTTTTTTTCGTGTTTGAATCACGTAGTAATGTGGTAACACACTGAAGCAGTCAATTAAACCTGGTTTCGATCAATATTTTAGAGGATAACACCGGTTAGGTCTGGGATAGGTCCGGGATATGCCCGCATCTGGCTCATGATTTTGCCTTCTTCGCATACTTGTTGGCCAGATCCCGGGTTTTTTTCGTGTTTGAATAACGTAGTAATGTGGTAACACACTGAAGCAGTCAATTAAACCTGGTTTCGATCAATATTTCAGAGGATAACACCGGTTAGGTCTGGGTTAGGTCTGGGATATGCGCGCATCTGGCTTATACTTTCGCCTTTTGCGCAAACTTGTTGGCTAGATCCTGGGTTTTTTTCGGGTTTGAATAACGCAGTAATGTGGTGCCACACTGAAGCAGTCAATTAAACCTGGTTTCGATCAATATTTTAGAGGATAACACCGGTTAGGTCTGGGTTAGGTCTGGGTTATGCCCGCATCTGGCTCATGATTTTGCCTTCTTCGCATACTTGTTCGCCAGATCCTGGGTTTTTTTCGTGTTTGAATCACGTAGTAATGTGGTAATACACTGAAGCAGTCAATAAAACCTGGTTTCGATCAATATTTTAGAGGATAACACCGGTTAGGTCTGGGTTAGGTCCGGGATATGCCCGCATCTGGCTCATGATTTTGCCTTCTTCGCATACTTGTTGGCCAGATCCTGGGCTTTTTTCGTGTTTGAATCACGTAGTAATGTGGTAACACACTGAAGCAGTCAATTATACCCGGTTTCGATCAATATTTTAGAGGATAACACCGGTTAGGTCTGGGATAGGTCCGGGATATGCCCGCATCTGGCTCATGATTTTGCCTTCTTCGCATACTTGTTGGCCAGATCCTGGGATTTTTTCGCGTTTGAATAACGTAGTAATGTGGTAACACACTGAAGCAGTCAATTAAACCTGGTTTCGATCAATATTTCAGAGGATAACACCGGTTAGGTCTGGGTTAGGTCCGGGATATGCCCGCATCTGGCTCATGATTTTGCCTTCTTCGCATACTTGTTTGCCGGATCCTGGGTTTTTTTCGTGTTTCAATCACGTAGTAATGTGGTAACACACTGAAGCAGTCAATAAAACCTGGTTTCGATCAATATTTTAGAGGATAACACCGGTTAGGTCTGGGTTAGGTCCGGGATATGCACGCATCTGGCTCATGATTTTGCCTTCTTCGCATACTTGTTGGCCAGATCCTGGGTTGTTTTCGTGTTTGAATCACGTAGTAATGTGGTAACACACTGAAGCTGTCAATTAAACCAGGTTTCGATCAATATTTTAGAGGATAACACCGGTTAGGTCTGGGTTAGGTCCGGGATATGCCCGCATCTGGCTCATGATTTTGCCTTCTTCGCATACTTGTTGGCCAGATCCTGGGTTTTTTTCGTGTTTGAATCACGTAGTAATGTGGTAACACACTGAAGCAGTCAATTAAACCTGGTTTCGATCAATATTTTAGAGCATAACACCGGTTAGGTCTGGGATAGGTCCGGGATATGCACGCATCTGGCTCATGATTTTGCCTTCTTCGCATACTTGTTGGCCAGATCCTGGGTTGTTTTCGTGTTTGAATCACGTAGTAATGTGGTAACACACTGAAGCTGTCAATTAAACCTGGATTCGATCAATATTTTAGAGGATAACCCCGGTTAGGTCTGGGTTAGGTCTGGGTTATGCCCGCATCTGGCTCATGATTTTGCCTTCTTCGCATACTTGTTTGCCGGATCCTGGGTTTTTTTCGTGTTTGAATCACGTAGTAATGTGGTAACACACTGAAGCAGTCAATTAAACCTGGTTTCGATCAATATTTTAGAGGATAACACCGGTTATGTCTGGGTTAGGTCTGGGATATGCGCGCATCTGGCTTATACTTTCACCTTTTTCGCAAACTTGTTGGCCAGATCCTGGGTATTTTTCGGGTTTGAATAACGCAGTAATGTGGTGCCACACTGAAGCAGTCAATTAAACCTGGTTTCGATCAATATTTTAGAGGATAACACCGGTTAGGTCTGGGTTAGGTCCGGGATATGCCCGCATCTGGCTCATGATTTTGCCTTCTTCGCATACTTGTTTGCCGGATCCTGGGTTTTTTTCGTGTTTGAATCACGTAGTAATGTGGTAACACACTGAAGCTGTCAATTAAACCTGGTTTCGATCAATATTTTAGAGGATAACACGGGTTAGGTCTGGGTTAGGTCTGGGTTAAGCCCGCATCTGGCTCATGATTTTGCCTTCTTCGCATACTTGTTTGCCGGATCCTGGGTTTTTTTCGTGTTTGAATCACGTAGTAATGTGGTAACACACTGAAGCAGTCAATTAAACCTGGTTTCGATCAATATTTTAGAGGATAACACCGGTTAGGTCTGGGTTAGGTCTGGGATATGCGCGCATCTGGCTTATACTTTCACCTTTTTCGCAAACTTGTTGGCCAGATCCTGGGTTTTTTTCGTGTTTGAATCACGTAGTAATGTGGTACCACACTGAGGCAGTCAATTAAACCTGGATTCGGACATTATTTTAGAGGATAACACCGGTTAAGTCTGGGTTAGGTCTGGGTTATGCCCGCATCTGGCTCATGATTTTGCCTTCTTCGCATACTTGTTGGCCAGATCCTGGGTATTTTCCGTGTTTGAATCACGTAGTAATGTGGTAACACACTGAAGCAGTCAATTAAACCTGGTTTCGATCAATATTTCAGAGGATAACACCGGTTAGGTCTGGGTTAGGTCTGGGAAATGCGCGCATCTGGCTTATACTTTCGCCTTTTTCGCAAACTTGTTGGCTAGATCCTGGGTTTTTTTCGGGTTTGAATAACGCAGTAATGTGGTAACACACTGAAGCAGTCAATTAAACCTGGTTTCGAACAATATTTCAGAGGATAACACCGGTTAGGTCTGGGTTAAGTCTGGGATATGCGCGCATCTGGCTTATACTTTCGCCTTTTTCGCAAACTTGTTGGCTAGATCCTGGGTTTTTTTCGGGTTTGAATAACGCAGTAATGTGGTACCACACTGAAGCAGTCAATTAAACCTGGTTTCGATCAATATTTTAGAGGATAACACCGGTTAGGTCTGGGTTAGGTCTGGGTTATCCCCGCATCTGGCTCATGATTTTGCCTTCTTCGCATACTTGTTGGCCAGATGCTGGGTTTTTTTCGTGTTTGAATCACGTAGTAATGAGGTGATACACTGAAGCAGTCAATTAAACCTGGTTTCGATCAATATTTTAGAGGATAACACCGGTTAGGTCTGGGTTAGGTCTGGGATATGCGCGCATCTGGCTTATACTTTCGCCTTTTTCGCAAACTTGTTGGCCAGATCCTGGGTATTTTCCGTGTTTGAAATACGTAGTAATGTGGTAACACACTGAAGCAGTCAATTAAACCTGGTTTCGATCAATATTTCAGAGGATAACACCGGTTAGGTCTGGGTTAGGTCTGGGATATGCGCGCATCTGGCTTATACTTTCGCCTTTTACGCAAACTTGTTGGCTAGATCCTGGGTTTTTTTCGGGTTTGGATAACGCAGTAATGTGGTACCACACTGAAGCAGTCAATTAAACCTGGTTTCGATGAATATTTTAGAGGATAACACCGGTTAGGTCTGGGTTAGGTCCGGGATATGCCCGCATCTGGCTCATGATTTTGCCTTCTTCGCATACTTGTTGGCCAGATCCTGGGTTTTTTTCGTGTTTGAATCACGTAGTAATGTGGTAACACACTGAAGCTGTCAATTAAACCTGGTTTCGATCAATATTTTAGAGGATAACACCGGTTAGGTCTGGGTTAGGTATGGGTTATGCCCGCATCTGGCTCATGATTTTGCCTTCTTCGCATACTTGTTGGCCAGATCCTGGGTTTTTTTCGTGTTTGAATCACGTAGTAATGCGGTAACAAACTGAAGCAGTCAATAAAACCTGGTTTCGATCAATATTTTAGAGGATAACACCGGTTAGGTCTGGGTTAGGTCCGGGATATGCACGCATCTGGCTCATGATTTTGCCTTCTTCGCATACTTGTTGGCCAGATCCTGGGTTGTTTTCGTGTTTGAATCACGTAGTAATGTGGTAACACACTGAAGCTGTCAATTAAACCAGGTTTCGATCAATATTTTAGAGGATAACACCGGTTAGGTCTGGGTTAGGTCCGGGATATGCCCGCATCTGGCTCATGATTTTGCCTTCTTCGCATACTTGTTGGCCAGATCCTGGGTTTTTTTCGTGTTTGAATCACGTAGTAATGTGGTAACACACTGAAGCAGTCAATTAAACCTGGTTTCGATCAATATTTTAGAGGATAACACCGGTTAGGTCTGGGATAGGTCCGGGATATGCCCGCATCTGGCTCATGATTTTGCCTTCTTCGCATACTTGTTGGCCAGATCCCGGGTTTTTTTCGTGTTTGAATAACGTAGTAATGTGGTAACACACTGAAGCAGTCAATTAAACCTGGTTTCGATCAATATTTCAGAGGATAACACCGGTTAGGTCTGGGTTAGGTCTGGGATATGCGCGCATCTGGCTTATACTTTCGCCTTTTGCGCAAACTTGTTGGCTAGATCCTGGGTTTTTTTCGGGTTTGAATAACGCAGTAATGTGGTGCCACACTGAAGCAGTCAATTAAACCTGGTTTCGATCAATATTTTAGAGGATAACACCGGTTAGGTCTGGGTTAGGTCTGGGTTATGCCCGCATCTGGCTCATGATTTTGCCTTCTTCGCATACTTGTTCGCCAGATCCTGGGTTTTTTTCGTGTTTGAATCACGTAGTAATGTGGTAATACACTGAAGCAGTCAATAAAACCTGGTTTCGATCAATATTTTAGAGGATAACACCGGTTAGGTCTGGGTTAGGTCCGGGATATGCCCGCATCTGGCTCATGATTTTGCCTTCTTCGCATACTTGTTGGCCAGATCCTGGGCTTTTTTCGTGTTTGAATCACGTAGTAATGTGGTAACACACTGAAGCAGTCAATTATACCCGGTTTCGATCAATATTTTAGAGGATAACACCGGTTAGGTCTGGGATAGGTCCGGGATATGCCCGCATCTGGCTCATGATTTTGCCTTCTTCGCATACTTGTTGGCCAGATCCTGGGATTTTTTCGTGTTTGAATAACGTAGTAATGTGGTAACACACTGAAGCAGTCAATTAAACCTGGTTTCGATCAATATTTCAGAGGATAACACCGGTTAGGTCTGGGTTAGGTCCGGGATATGCCCGCATCTGGCTCATGATTTTGCCTTCTTCGCATACTTGTTTGCCGGATCCTGGGTTTTTTTCGTGTTTCAATCACGTAGTAATGTGGTAACACACTGAAGCTGTCAATTAAACCTGGTTTCGATCAATATTTTAGAGGATAACCCCGGTTAGGTCTGGGTTAGGTCTGGGTTATGCCCGCATCTGGCTCATGATTTTGCCTTCTTCGCATACTTGTTTGCCGGATCCTGGGTTTTTTTCGTGTTTGAATAACGTAGTAATGTGGTAACACACTGAAGCAGTCAATTAAACCTGGTTTCGATCAATATTTTAGAGGATAACACCGGTTATGTCTGGGTTAGGTCTGGGATATGCGCGCATCTGGCTTATACTTTCACCTTTTTCGCAAACTTGTTGGCCAGATCCTGGGTATTTTTCGGGTTTGAATAACGCAGTAATGTGGTGCCACACTGAAGCAGTCAATTAAACCTGGTTTCGATCAATATTTTAGAGGATAACACCGGTTAGGTCTGGGTTAGGTCCGGGATATGCCCGCATCTGGCTCATGATTTTGCCTTCTTCGCATACTTGTTTGCCGGATCCTGGGTTTTTTTCGTGTTTGAATCACGTAGTAATGTGGTAACACACTGAAGCTGTCAATTAAACCTGGTTTCGATCAATATTTTAGAGGATAACACGGGTTAGGTCTGGGTTAGGTCTGGGTTAAGCCCGCATCTGGCTCATGATTTTGCCTTCTTCGCATACTTGTTTGCCGGATCCTGGGTTTTTTTCGTGTTTGAATCACGTAGTAATGTGGTAACACACTGAAGCAGTCAATTAAACCTGGTTTCGATCAATATTTTAGAGGATAACACCGGTTAGGTCTGGGTTAGGTCTGGGATATGCGCGCATCTGGCTTATACTTTCACCTTTTTCGCAAACTTGTTGGCCAGATCCTGGGTTTTTTTCGTGTTTGAATCACGTAGTAATGTGGTACCACACTGAGGCAGTCAATTAAACCTGGATTCGGACATTATTTTAGAGGATAACACCGGTTAAGTCTGGGTTAGGTCTGGGTTATGCCCGCATCTGGCTCATGATTTTGCCTTCTTCGCATACTTGTTGGCCAGATCCTGGGTATTTTCCGTGTTTGAATCACGTAGTAATGTGGTAACACACTGAAGCAGTCAATTAAACCTGGTTTCGATCAATATTTCAGAGGATAACACCGGTTAGGTCTGGGTTAGGTCTGGGAAATGCGCGCATCTGGCTTATACTTTCGCCTTTTTCGCAAACTTGTTGGCTAGATCCTGGGTTTTTTTCGGGTTTGAATAACGCAGTAATGTGGTACCACACTGAAGCAGTCAATTAAACCTGGTTTCGATCAATATTTTAGAGGATAACGCCGGTTAGGTCTGGGTTAGGTCTGGGTTATGCCCGCATCAGGCTCATGATATTGCCTTCTTCGCATACTTGTTGGCCAGATCCTGGGTTTTTTCCGTGTTTGAATGACGTAGTAATGTGGTAACACACTGAAGCAGTCAATAAAACCTGGTTCCGATCAATATTTTAGAGGATAACACCGGTTAGGTCTGGGTTAGGTCTGGGATTTGCGCGCATCTGGCTTATACTTTCGCCTTTTTCGCAAACTTGTTGGCCAGATCCTGGGTATTTTCCGTGTTTGAATCACGTAGTAATGTGGTAACACACTGAAGCAGTCAATTAAACCTGGTTTCGATCAATATTTTAGAGGATAACACCGGTTAGGTCTGGGTTAGGTCCGGGATATGCCCGCATCTGGCTCATGATTTTGCCTACTTCGCATACTTCTTGGCCAGATCCTGGGTTTTTTTCGTGTTTGAATCACGTAGTAATGTGGTAACACACTGAAGCAGTCAATTAAACCTGGTTTCGATCAATATTTTAGAGGATAACACCGGTTAGGTCTGGGATAGGTCCGGGATATGCCCGCATCTGGCTCATGATTTTGCCTTCTTCGCATACTTGTTGGCCAGATCCTGGGTTTTTTTCGTGTTTGAATAACGTAGTAATGTGGTAACACACTGAAGCAGTCAATTAAACCTGGTTTCGATCAATATTTCAGAGGATAACACCGGTTAGGTCTGGGTTAGGTCCGGGATATGCCCGCATCTGGCTCATGATTTTGCCTTCTTCGCATACTTGTTTGCCGGATCCTGGGTTTTTTTCGTGTTTGAATCACGTAGTAATGTGGTAACACACTGAAGCTGTCAATTAAACCTGGTTTCGATCAATATTTTAGAGGATAACACCGGTTAGGTCTGGGTTAGGTCTGGGTTATGCCCGCATCTGGCTCATGATTTTGCCTTCTTCGCATACTTGTTTGCCGGATCCTGGGTTTTTTTCGTGTTTGAATCACGTAGTAATGTGGTAACACACTGAAGCAGTCAATTAAACCTGGTTTCGATCAATATTTTAGAGGATAACACCGGTTAGGTCTGGGTTAGGTCCGGGATATACCCGCATCTGGCTCATGATTTTGCCTTCTTCGCATACATGTTGGCCAGATCCTGGGTTTTTTTCGTGTTTGAATAACGTAGTAATGTGGTAACACACTGAAGCAGTCAAGTAAACCTGGTTTCGATCAATATTTCAGAGGATAACACCGGTTAGGTCTGGGTTAGGTCTGGGTTATGCCCGCATCTGGCTCATGATTTTGCCTTCTTCGCATACTTGTTGGCCAGATCCTGGGTTTTTTTCGTGTTTGAATCACGTAGTAATGTGGTAATACACTGAAGCAGTCAATTAAACCAGGTTTCGATCAATATTTTAGAGGATAACACCGGTTAGGTCTGGGTTAGGTCTGGGATATGCGCGCATCTGGCTTATGCTTTCGCCTTTTTCGCAAACTTGTTGGCCAGATCCTGGGTATTTTCCGTGTTTGAAACACGTAGTAATGTGGTAACCCACTGAAGCAGTCAATTAAACCTGGTTTCGATCAATATTTCAGAGGATAACACCGGTTAGGGCTGGGTTAGGTCTGGGATATGCGCGCATCTGGCTTACACTTTCGCCTTTTACGCAAACTTGTTAGCTAGATCCTGGGTTTTTCTCGGGGTTTGAATAACGCAGTAATGTGGTACCACACTGATGCAGTCAATTAAACCTGGTTTCGATGAATATTTTAGAGGATAACACCGGTTAGGTCTGGGTTAGGTCTGGGTTATGCCCGCATCTGGCTCATGATTTTGCCTTCTTCGCATACTTGTTGGCCAGATCCTGGGTTTTTTTCGTGTTTGAATCACGTAGTAATGTGGTAACACACTGAAGCTGTCAATTAAACCTGGTTTCGATCAATATTTTAGAGGATAACACCGGTTAGGTCTGGGTTAGGTCTGGGATATGCGCGCATCTGGCTAATACTTTCACCTTTTTCGCAAACTTGTTGGCCAGATCCTGGGTATTTTCCGTGTTTGAATCACGTAGTAATGTGGTAACACACTGAATCAGTCAATTAAACCTGGTTTCGATCAATATTTTAGAGGATAACACCGGTTAGGTCTGGGTTAGGTCCGGGATATGCCCGCATCTGGCTCATGATTTTGCCTTCTTCGCATACTTGTTGGCCAGATCCTGGGTATTTTCCTTGTTTGAATCACGTAGTAATGCGGTAACAAACTGAAGCAGTCAATAAAACCTGGTTTCGATCAATATTTTAGAGGATAACACCGGTTAGGTCTGGGTTAGGTCCGGGATATGCCCGCATCTGGCTCATGATTTTGCCTTCTTCGCATACTTGTTGGCCAGATCCTGGGTTTTTTTCGTGTTTGAATCACGTAGTAATGTGGTAACACACTGAAGCTGTCAATTAAACCTGGTTTCGATCAATATTTTAGAGGATAACCCCGGTTAGGTCTGGGTAAGGTCTGGGTTATGCCCGCATCTGGTTCATGATTTTGCCTTCTTCGCATACTTGTTGGCCAGATCCTGGGTTTTTTCCGTGTTTGAATCACGTAGTAATGTGGTAACACACTGAAGCAGTCAATTAAACCTGGTTTCGATCAATATTTCAGAGGATAACACCGGTTAGGTCTGGGTTAGGTCTGGGTTATGCCCGCATCTGGCTCATGATTTTGCCTTCTTCGCATACTTGTTGGCCAGATCCTGGGTTTTTTTCGTGTTTGAATCACGTAGTAATGTGGTAATACACTGAAGCAGTCAATAAAACCTGGTTTCCATCAATATTTTAGAGGATAACACCGGTTAGGTCTGGGTTAGGTCCGGGAAATGCCCGCATCTGGCTCATGATTTTGCCTTCTTCGCATACTTGTTGGCCAGATCCTGGGTTTTTTTCGTGTTTGAATCACGTAGTAATGTGGTAACACACTGAAGCTGTCAATTAAACCTGGTTTCCATCAATATTTTAGAGGATAACACCGGTTAGGTCTGGGTTAGGTCTGGGTTATGCCCGCATCTGGCTCATGATTTTGCCTTCTTCGCATACTTGTTGGCCAGATCCTGGGTTTTTTTCGTGTTTGAATCACGTAGTAATGTGGTAACACACTGAAGCTGTCAATTAAACCTGGTTTCGATACATATTTTAGGGGATAACACCGGTTAGGTCTGGGTTAGGTCTGGGATATGCGCGCATCTGGCTTATGCTTTCGCCTTTTTCGCAAACTTGTTGGCCAGATCCTGGGTATTTTCCGTGTTTGAAACAAGTAGTAATGTGGTAACACACTGAAGCAGTCAATTAAACCTGGTTTCGATCAATATTTCAGAGGATAACACCGGTTAGGTCTGGGTTAGGTCTGGGATATGCGCGCCTCTGGCTTACACTTTCGCCTTTTACGCAAACTTGTTAGCTAGATCCTGGGTTTTTTTCAGGTTTGAATAACGCAGTAATGTGGTACCACACTGATGCAGTCAATTAAACCTGGTTTCGATCAATATTTTAGAGGATAACACCGGTTAGGTCTGGGTTAGGTCTGGGTTATGCCCGCATCTGGCTCATGATTTTGCCTTCTTCGCATACTTGTTGGCCAGATCCTGGGTTTTTTTCGTGTTTGAATCACGTAGTAATGTGGTAATACACTGAAGCAGTCAATAAAACCTGGTTTCGATCAATATTTTAGAGGATAACACCGGTTAGGTCTGGGTTAGGTCCGGGATATGCCCGCATCTGGCTCATGATTTTGCCTTCTTCGCATACTTGTTTGCCGGATCCTGGATTTTTTTCGTGTTTGAATCACGTAGTAATGTGGTAACACACTGAAGCTGTCAATTAAACCTGGTTTCGATCAATATTTTAGAGGATAACACCGGTTAGGTCTGGGTTAGGTCTGGGTTATGCCCGCATCTGGCTCATGATTTTGCCTTCTTCGCATACTTGTTTGCCGGATCCTGGGTTTTTTTCGTGTTTGAATCACGTAGTAATGTGGTAACACACTGAAGCAGTCACTTAAACCTGGTTTCAATCAATATTTTAGAGGATAACACCGGTTAGGTCTGGGTTAGGTCCGGGATATGCCCGCATCTGGCTCATGATTTTGCCTTCTTCGCATACTTGTTGGCCAGATCCTGGGTTTTTTCGTGTTTGAATAACGTAGTAATGTGGTAACACACTGAAGCAGTCAAGTAAATCTGGTTTCGATCAATATTTCAGAGGATAACACCGGTTAGGTCCGGGTTAGGTCTGGGATTTGCGCGCCTCTGGCTTATACTTTCGCCTTTTTCGCAAACTTGTTGGCCAGATCCTGGGTATTTTCCGTGTTTGAATCACGTAGTAATGTGGTAACACACTGAAGCAGTCAATTAAACCTGGTTTCGATCAATATTTCAGAGGATAACACCGGTTAGGTCTGGGTTAGGTCTGGGTTATCCCCGCATCTGGCTCATGATTTTGCCTTCTTCGCATACTTGTTGGCCAGATCCTGGGTATTTTCCGTATTTGAATCACGTAGTAATGTGGTAACACACTGAAGCAGTCAATAAAACCTGGTTTCGATCAATATTTTAGAGGATAACACCGGTTAGGTCTGGGTTAGGTCCGGGATATGCCCGCATCTGGCTCATGATTTTGCCTTCTTCGCATACTTGTTGGCCAGATCCTGGGTTTTTTTCGTGTTTGAATCACGTAGTAATGTGGTAACACACTGAAGCTGTCAATTAAACCTGGTTTCGATCAATATTTTAGAGGATAACACCGGTTAGGTCTGGGTAAGGTCTGGGTTATGCCCGCATCTGGTTCATGATTTTGCCTTCTTCGCATACTTGTTGGCCAGATCCTGGGTTTTTTCCGTGTTTGAATCACGTAGTAATGTGGTAACACACTGAAGCAGTCGATTAAACCTGGTTTCGATCAATATTTCAGAGGATAACACCGGTTAGGTCTGGGTTAGGTCTGGGTTATGCCCGCATCTGGCTCATGATTTTGCCTTCTTCGCATACTTGTTGGCCAGATCCTGGGTTTTTTTCGTGTTTGAATCACGTAGTAATGTGGTAATACACTGAAGCAGTCAATAAAACCTGGTTTCGATCAATATTTTAGAGGATAACACCGGTTAGGTCTGGGTTAGGTCCGGGATATGCCCGCATCTGGCTCATGATTTTGCATTCTTCGCATACTTGTTGGCCAGATCCTGGGTTTTTTTCGTGTTTGAATCACGTAGTAATGTGGTAACACACTGAAGCAGTCAATTAAACCCGGTTTCGATCAATATTTCAGAGGATAACACCGGTTAGGTCTGGGTTAGGTCTGGGTTATGCCCGCATCTGGCTCATGATTTTGCCTTCTTCGCATACTTGTTGGCCAGATCCTGGGTTTTTTTCGTGTTTGAATCACGTAGTAATGTGGTAATACACTGAAGCAGTCAATAAAACCTGGTTTCGATCAATATTTTAGAGGATAACACCGGTTAGGTCTGGGTTAGGTCCGGGATATGCCCGCATCTGGCTCATGATTTTGCATTCTTCGCATACTTGTTGGCCAGATCCTGGGTTTTTTTCGTGTTTGAATCACGTAGTAATGTGGTAACACACTGAAGCTGTCAATTAAACCTGGTTTCGATCAATATTTTAGAGGATAACACCGGTTAGGTCTGGGTTAGGTCTGGGTTATGCCCGCATCTGGCTCATGATTTTGCCTTCTTCGCATACTTGTTGGTCAGATCCTGGGTTTTTTTCGTGTTTGAATCACGTAGTAATGTGGTAACACACTGAAGCTGTCAATTAAACCTGGTTTCGATCAATATTTAAGAGGATAACACCGGTTAGGTCTGGGTTAGGTCTGGGATATGCGCGCATCTGGCTTATACTTTCACCTTTATCGCAAACTTGTTGGCCAGATCCTGGGTTTTTTCCGTGTTTGATCACGTAGTAATGTGGTAACACACTGAAGCAGTCAATAAAACCTGGTTTCGATCAATATTTTAGAGGATAACACCGGTTAGGTCTGGGTTAGGTCTGGGATTTGCGCGCATCTGGCTTATACTTTCGCCTATTTCGCAAACTTGTTGGCCAGATCCTGGGTATTTTCCGTGTTTGAATCACGTAGTAATGTGGTAACACACTGAAGCAGTCAATTAAACCTGGTTTCGATCAATATTTCAGAGGATAACACCGGTTAGGTCTGGGTTAGGTCTGGGTTATGCCCGCATCTGGCTCATGATTTTGCCTTCTTCGCATACTTGTTGGCCAGATCCTGGGTTTTTTTCGTGTTTGAATCACGTAGTAATGTGGTAATACACTGAAGCAGTCAATTATACCAGGTTTCGATCAATATTTTGGAGGATAACACCGGTTAGGTCTGGGATATGCGCGCATCTGGCTTATGCTTTCGCCTTTTTCGCAAACTTGTTGGCCAGATCCGGGTATTTTCCGTGTTTGAAACACGTAGTAATGTGGTAACACACTGAAGCAGTCAATTAAACCTGGTTTCGATCAATATTTCAGAGGATAACACCGGTTAGGTCTGGGTTAGGTCTGGGATATGCGCGCATCTGGCTTATACTTTCGCCTTTTACGCAAACTTGTTGGCTAGATCCTGGGTTTTTTTCGGGTTTGAATAACGCAGTAATGTGGTACCACACTGAAGCAGTCAATTAAACCTGGTTTCGATCAATATTTTAGAGGATAACACCGGTTAGGTCTGGGTTAGGTCTGGGTTATGCCCGCATCTGGCTCTCGATTTTGCCTTCTTCGCATACTTGTTGGCCAGATCCTGGGTTTTTTTCGTGTTTGAATCACGTAGTAATGTGGTAATACACTGAAGCAGTCAATAAAACCTGGTTTCGATCAACATTTTAGAGGATAACACCGGTTAGGTCTGGGTTAGGTCCGGGATATGCCCGCATCTGGCTCATGATTTTGCCTTCTTCGCATACTAGTTGGCCAGATCCTGGGTTTTTTTCGTGTTTGAATCACGTAGTAATGTGGTAACACACTGAAGCTGTCAATTAAACCTGGTTTCGATCAATATTGTAGAGGATAACACCGGTTAGGTCCGGGTTAGGTCTGGGTTATGCCCGCATCTGGCTCATGATTTTGCCTTCTTCGCATACTTGTTGGCCAGATCCTGGGTATTTTCCGTGTTTGAATCACGTAGTAATGCGGTAACACACTGAAGCAGTCAATTAAATCTGGTTTCGATCAATATTTCAGAGGATAACACCGGTTAGGTTGGGTTAGGTCTGGGATTTGCGCGCATCTGGCTTATACTTTCGCCTTTTACGCAAACTTGTTGGCTAGATCCTGGGTTTTTTTCGGGTTTGAATAACGCAGTAATGTGGTACCACACTGAAGCAGTCAATTAAACCTGGTTTCGATCAATATTTTAGAGGATAACACCGGTTAGGTCTGGGTTAGGTCCGGGATATGCCCGCATCTGGCACATGATTTTGCCTTCTTCGCATACTTGTTGGCCAGATCCTGGGTATTTTCCGTGTTTGAAACACGTAGTAATGTGGTAACACACTGAAGCAGTCAATTAAACTTGGTTTCGATCAATATTTCAGAGGATAACATCGGTTAGGTCTGGGTTAGGTCTGGGAAATGCGCGCATATGGCTTATACTTTCGCCTTTTTCGCAAACTTGTTGGCTAGATCCTGGGTTTTTTTCGGGTTTGAATAACGCAGTAATGTGGTAACACACTGAAGCAGTCAATTAAACCTGGTTTCGATCAATATTTCAGAGGATAACACCGGTTAGGTCTGGGTTAAGTCTGGGATATGCGCGCATCTGGCTTATACTTTCGCCTTTTTCGCAAACTTGTTGGCTAGATCCTGGGTTTTTTTCGGGTTTGAATAACGCAGTAATGTGGTTCCACACTGAAGCAGTCAATTAAACCTGGTTTCGATCAATATTTTAGAGGATAACACCGGTTAGGTCTGGGTTAGGTCTGGGTTATGCCCGCATCTGGCTCATGATTTTGCCTTCTTCGCATACTTGTTGGCCAGATCCTGGGTTTTTTTCGTGTTTGAATCACGTAGTAATGAGGTGATACACTGAAGCAGTCAATTAAACCTGGTTTCGATCAATATTTTAGAGGATAACACCGGTTAGGTCTGGGTTAGGTCTGGGATATGCGCGCATCTGGCTTATACTTTCGCCTTTTTCGCAAACTTGTTGGCCAGATCCTGGGTATTTTCCGTGTTTGAATCACGTAGTAATGTGGTAACACACTGAAGCAGTCAATTAAACCTGGTTTCGATCAATATTTCAGAGGATAACACCGGTTAGGTCTGGGTTAAGTCTGGGATATGCGCGCATCTGGCTTATACTTTCGCCTTTTTCGCAAACTTGTTGGCTAGATCCTGGGTTTTTTTCGGGTTTGAATAACGCAGTAATATGGTTCCACACTGAAGCAGTCAATTAAACCTGGTTTCGATCAATATTTTAGAGGATAACACCGGTTAGGTCTGGGTTAGGTCTGGGTTATGCCCGCATCTGGCTCATGATTTTGCCTTCTTCGCAAACTTGTTGGCCAGATCCTGGGTTTTTTTCGTGTTTGAATCACGTAGTAATGCGGTAACAAACTGAAGCAGTCAATAAAACCTGGTTTCGATCAATATTTTAGAGGATAACACCGGTTAGGTCTGGGTTAGGTCCGGGATATGCCCGCATCTGGCTCATGATTTTGCCTTCTTCGCATACTTGTTGGCCAGATCCTGGGTTTTTTTCGTGTTTGAATCACGTAGTAATGTGGTAACACACTGAAGCTGTCAATTAAACCTGGTTTCGATCAATATTTTAGAGGATAACACCGGTTAGGTCTGGGTTAGGTCTGGGTTATGCCCGCATCTGGTTCATGATTTTGCCTTCTTCGCATACTTGTTGGCCAGATCCTGGGTTTTTTCCGTGTTTGAATCACGTAGTAATGTGGTAACACACTGAAGCAGTCAATTAAACCTGGTTTCGATCAATATTTCAGAGGATAACACCGGTTAGGTCTGGGTTAGGTCCGGGATATGCCCGCATCTGACTCATGATTTTGCCTTCTTCGCATACTTGTTGGCCAGATCCTGGGTTTTTTTCGTGTTTGAATCACGTAGTAATGTGGTAATACACTGAAGCAGTCAATAAAACCTGGTTTCGATCAATATTTTAGAGGATAACACCGGTTAGGTCTGGGTTAGGTCCGGGAAATGCCCGCATCTGGCTCATGATTTTGCCTTCTTCGCATTGTTGTTGGCCAGATCCTGGGTTTTTTTCGTGTTTGAATCACGTAGTAATGTGGTAACACATTGAAGCTGTCAATTAAACCTGGTTTCGATCAATATTTTAGAGGATAACACCGGTTAGGTCTGGGTTAGGTCTGGGTTATGCCCGCATCTGGCTCATGATTTTGTCTTCTTCGCATACTTGTTGGCCAGATCCTGGGTTTTTTTCGTGTTTGAATCACGTAGTAATGTGGTAACACACTGAAGCTGTCAATTAAACCTGGTGTCGATCAATATTTCAGAGGATAACACCGGTTAGGTCTGGGTTAGGTCTGGGTTATGCCCGCATCTGGCTCATGATTTTGCCTTCTTCGCATACTTCTTGGCCAGATCCTGGGTTTTTTTCGCGTTTGAATCACGTAGTAATGTGGTAACACACTGAAGCTGTCAATTAAACCTGGTTTCGATCAATATTTCGGAGGATAACACCGGTTAGGTCTGGGTTAGGTATGGGTTATGCCCGCATCTGGCTCATGATTTTGCCTTCTTCGCATACTTGTTGTCCAGATCCTGGGTTTTTTTCGTGTTTGAATCACGTAGTAATGCGGTAACAAACTGAAGCCGTCAATAAAACCTGGTTTCGATCAATATTTTAGAGGATAACACCGGTTAGGTCTGGGTTAGGTCCGGGATATGCCCGCATCTGGCTCATGATTTTGCCTTCTTCGCATACTTGTTGGCCAGATCCTGGGTTTTTTTCGTGTTTGAATCACGTAGTAATGTGGTAATACACTGAAGCAGTCAATAAAACCTGGTTTCGATCAATATTTTAGAGGATAACACCGGTTAGGTCTGGGTTAGGTCCGGGAAATGCCCGCATCTGGCTCATGATTTTGCCTTCTTCGCATACTTGTTGGCCAGATCCTGGGTTTTTTTCGTGTTTGAATCACGTAGTAATGTGGTAACACACTGAAGCTGTCAATTAAACCTGGTTTCGATCAATATTTTAGAGGATAACACCGGTTAGGTCTGGGTTAGGTCTGGGTTATGCCCGCATCTGGCTCATGATTTTGCATTCTTCGCACACTTGTTGGGCAGATCCTGGGTTTTTTTCGTGTTTGAATCACGTAGTAATGTGGTAACACACTGAAGCTGTCAATTAAACCTGGTTTCGATCAATATTTTAGAGGATAACACCGGTTAGGTCTGGGTTAGGTCTGGGATATGCGCGCATCTGGCTTATACTTACACCTTTATCGCAAACTTGTCGGCCAGATCCTGGGTTTTTTCCGTGTTTGATCACGTAGTAATGTGGTAACACACTGAAGCAGTCAATAAAACCTGGTTTCGATCAATATTTTAGAGGATAACACCGGTTAGGTCTGGGTTAGGTCTGGGATTTGCACCCATCTGGCTTATACTTTCGCCTTTTTCGCAAACTTGTTGGACAGATCCTGGGTATTTTCCGTGTTTGAATCACGTAGTAATGTGGTAACACACTGAAGCAGTCAATAAAACCTGGTTTCGATCAATATTTTAGAGGATAACGCCGGTTAGGTCTGGGTTAGGTCTGGGTTATGCCCGCATCTGGCTCATGATTTTGCCTTCTTCGCATACTTGTTGGCCAGATCCTGGGTTTTTTCCGTGTTTGAATCACGTAGTAATGTGGTAACACACTGAAGCAGTCAATAAAACCTGGTTTCGATCAATATTTTAGAGGATAACGCCGGTTAGGTCTGGGTTAGGTCTGGGTTATGCCCGCATCTGGCTCATGATTTTGCCTTCTTCGCATACTTGTTGGCCAGATCCGGGGTTTTTTCCGTGTTTGATCACGTAGTAACGTGGTAACACACTGAAGCAGTCAATAAAACCTGGATTCGATCAATATTTTAGAGGATAACACCGGTTAGGTCTGGGTTAGGTCTGGATTTGCGCGCATCTGCCTTATACTTTCGCCTTTTTCGCAAACTTGTTGGCCAGATCCTGGGTATTTTCCGTGTTTGAATCACGTAGTAATGTGGTAACACACTGAAGCAGTCAATTAAACCTGGTTTCGATCAATATTTCAGAGGATAACACCGGTTAGGTCTGGGTTAGGTCTGGGTTATGCCCGCATCTGGCTCATGATTTTGCCTTCATCGCATACTTGTTGGCCAGATCCTGGGTTTTTTCCGTGTTTGATCACGTAGTAATGTGGTAACACACTGAAGCAGTCAATAAAACCTGGTTTCGATCAATATTTTAGAGGATAACACCGGTTAGGTCTGGGTTAGGTCTGGGATTTGCGCGCATCTGGCTTATACTTTCGCCTTTTTCGCAAACTTGTTGGCCAGATCCTTGGTAATTTCCGTGTTTGATCACGTAGTAATGTGGTAACACACTGAAGCAGTCAATAAAACCTGGTTTCGATCAATATTTTAGAGGATAACACCGGTTAGGTCTGGGTTAGGTCTGGGATTTGCGCGCATCTGGCTTATACTTTCGCCTTTTTCGCAAACTTGTTGGCCAGATCCTGGGTATTTTCCGTGTTTGAATCACGTAGTAATGTGGTAACACACTGAAGCAGTCAATTAATCCTGGTTTCGATCAATATTTCAGAGGATAACACCGGTTAGGTTTGGGATAGGTCCGGGACATGCCCGCATCTGGCTCATGATTTTGCCTTCTTCGCATACTTGTTGGCCAGATCCTGGGGTTTTTTCGTGTTTGAATCACGTAGTAATGTGGTAACACACTGAAACAGTCAATTAAACCTGGTTTCGATCAATATTTTAGAGGATAACACAGGTTAGGTCGGGGTCAGGTCTGGGATATGCGCGCATCTGGCTTATACTTTCGCCTTTTTCGCAAACTTGTTGGCTAGATCCTGGGTTTTTTTAGGGTTTGAATAACGCAGTAATGTGGTACCACACTGAAGCAGTCAATTAAACCTGGTTTCGACGAATATTTTAGAGGATAACACCGGTTAGGTCTGGGTTAGGTCCGGGATATGCCCGCATCTGGCTCATGATTTTGCCTTCTTCGCATACTTGTTGGCCAGATCCTGAGTTTTTTTCGTGTTTCAATCACGTAGTAATGTGGTAACACACTGAGGCAGTCAATTAAACCTGGTTTCGATCAATATTTCAGAGGATAACACCGGTTAGGTCTGGGTTAGGTCTGGGATATGCGCGCATCTGGCTTATACTTTCACCTTTTTCGCAAACGTGTTGGCCAGATCCTGGGTTTTTCCGTGTTTGAATCACGTAGTAATGTGGTAACACACTGAAGCAGTCAATTAAACCTGGTTTCGATCAATATTTTAGAGGATAACACCGGTTAGGTCTGGGTTAGGTCCGGGATATGCCCGCATCTGGCTCATGATTTTGCCTTCTTCGCATACCTGTTGGCCAGATCCTGGGTTTTTTCCGTGTTTCATCACGTAGTAATGTGGTAACACACTGAAGCAGTCAATAAAACCTGGTTTCGATCAATATTTTAGAGGATAACACCGGTTAGGTCTGGGTTAGGTCTGGGATTTGCGCGCATCTGGCTTATACTTTCGCCTTTTTCGCAAACTTGTTGGCCAGATCCTGGGTTTTTTCCGTGTTTGATCACGTAGTAATGTGGTAACACACTGAAGCAGTCAATAAAACCTGGTTTCGATCAATATTTTAGAGGATAACACCGGTTAGGTCTGGGTTAGGTCTGGGATTTGCGCGCATCTGGCTTATACTTTCGCCTTTTTCGCAAACTTGTTGGCCAGATCCTGGGTATTTTCCGTGTTTGAATCACGTAGTAATGTGGTAACACACTGAAGCAGTCAATTAAACCTGGTTTCGATCAATATTTCAGAGGATAACACCGGTTAGGTCTGGGTTAGGTCTGGGTTATGCCCGCATCTGGCTCATGATTTTGCCTTCTTCGCATACTTGTTGGCCAGATCCTGGGTTTTTTTCGTGTTTGAATCACGTAGTAATGTGGTAACACACTGAAGCAGTCAATTAAACCTGGTTTCGATCAATATTTTAGAGGATAACACCGGTTAGGTCTGGGTTAGGTCTGGGTTATGCCCGCATCTGGCTCATGATTTTGCCTTCTTCGCATACTTGTTGGCCAGATCCTGGGTTTTTTTCGTGTTTGAATCACGTAGTAATGTGGTAATACACTGAAGCAGTCAATTAAACCTGGTTTCGATCAATATTTTAGAGGATAACACCGGTTAGGTCTGGGTTAGGTCTGGGTTATGCCCGCATCTGGCTCATGATTTTGCCTTCATCGCATACTAGTTGGCCAGATCCTGGGTTTTTTCCGTGTTTGAATCACGTAGTAATGTGGTAACACACTGAAGCAGTCAATTAAACCTGGTTTCGATCAATATCTTAGAGGATAACACCGGTTAGGTCTGGGCTAGGTCTGGGTTATGCCCGCATCTGGCTCATGATTTTGCCTTCATCGCATACTTGTTGGCCAGATCCTGGGTTTTTTCCGTGTTTGAATCACGTAGTAATGTGGTAACACACTGAAGCAGTCAGTTAAACCTGGTTTCGATCAATATTTTAGAGGATAACACAGGTTAGGTCTGGGTTAGGTCTTGGATATGCCCGCATCTGGCTCATGATTTTGCCTTCTTCGCATACTTGTTGGCCAGATCCTGGGTTTTTTTCGTGTTTGAATCACGTAGTAATGTGGTAACACACTGAAGCAGGCAATTAAACCTGGTTTCGATCAATATTTCAGAGGATAACACCGGTTAGGTCTGGGTTAGGTCTGGGTTATGCCCGCATCTGGCTCATGATTTTGCCTTCATCGCATACTTGTTGGCCAGATCCTGGGTTTTTTCCGAGTTTGAATCACGTAGTAATGTGGTAACACACTGAAGCAGTCAATTAAACCTGGTTTCGATCAATATTTCAGAGGATAACACCGGTTAGGTTTGGGATAGGTCCGGGACATGCCCGCATCTGGCTCATGATTTTGCCTTCTTCGCATACTTGTTGGCCAGATCCTGGGGTTTTTTCGTGTTTAAATCACGTAGTAATGTGGTAACACACTGAAACAGTCAATTAAACCTGGTTTCGATCCATATTTTAGAGGATAACACCGGTTAGGTCTGGGATAGATCCGGGATATGCCCGCATCTGGCTCATGATTTTGCCTTCTTCGCATACTTGTTGGCCAGATCCTGAGTTTTTTTCGTGTTTCAATCACGTAGTAATGTGGTGACACACTGAGGCAGTCAATTAAACCTGGTTTCGATCAATATTTCAGAGGATAACACCGGTTAGGTCTGGGTTAGGTCTGGGATATGCGCGCATCTGGCTTATACTTTCGCCTTTTACGCAAACTTGTTGGCTAGATCCTGGGTTTTTTTCGGGTTTGAATAACGCAGTAATGTGGTACCACACTGAAGCAGTCAATTAAACCTGGTTTCGATCAATATTTTAGAGGATAACACCGGTTAGGTCTGGGTTAGGTCTGGGTTATGCCCGCATCTGGCTCATGATTTTGCCTTCTTCGCATACTTGTTGGCCAGATCCTGGGTTTTTTCGTGTTTGAATCATGTAGTAATGTGGTAACACACTGAAGCAGTCAATTAAACCTGGTTTCGATCAATATTTTAGAGGATAACACCGGTTAGGTCTGGGTTAGGTCTGGGTTATGCCCGCATCTGGCTCATGATTTTGCCTTCTTCGCATACTTGTTGGCCAGATCCTGGGTTTTTTTCGTGTTTGAATCACGTAGTAATGTGGTAACACACTGAAGCAGTCAATTAAACCTGGTTTCGATCAATATTTTAGAGGATAACACCGGTTAGGTCTGGGTTAGGTCTGGGTTATGCCCGCATCTGGCTCATGATTTTGCCTTCTTCGCATACTTGTTGGCCAGATCCTGGGTTTTTTTCGTGTTTGAATCACGTAGTAATGTGGTAATACACTGAAGCAGTCAATTAAACCTGGTTTCGATCAATATTTTAGAGGATAACACCGGTTAGGTCTGGGTTAGGTCTGGGAAATGCCCGCATCTGGCTCATGATTTTGCCTTCATCGCATACTAGTTGGCCAGATCCTGGGTTTTTTCCGTGTTTGAATCACGTAGTAATGTGGTAACACACTGAAGCAGTCAATTAAACCTGGTTTCGATCAATATCTTAGAGGATAACACCGGTTAGGTCTGGGTTAGGTCTGGGTTATGCCCGCATCTGGCTCATGATTTTGCCTTCATCGCATACTTGTTGGCCAGATCCTGGGTTTTTTCCGTGTTTGAATCACGTAGTAATGTGGTAACACACTGAAGCAGTCAGTTAAACCTGGTTTCGATCAATATTTTAGAGGATAACACAGGTTAGGTCTGGGTTAGGTCTTGGATATGCCCGCATCTGGCTCATGATTTTGCCTTCTTCGCATACTTGTTGGCCAGATCCTGGGTTTTTTTCGTGTTTGAATCACGTAGTAATGTGGTAACACACTGAAGCAGGCAATTAAACCTGGTTTCGATCAATATTTCAGAGGATAACACCGGTTAGGTCTGGGTTAGGTCTGGGTTATGCCCGCATCTGGCTCATGATTTTGCCTTCATCGCATACTTGTTGGCCAGATCCTGGGTTTTTTCCGAGTTTGAATCACGTAGTAATGTGGTAACACACTGAAGCAGTCAATTAAACCCGGTTTCGATCAATATTTCAGAGGATAACACCGGTTAGGTTTGGGATAGGTCCGGGACATGCCCGCATCTGGCTCATGATTTTGCCTTCTTCGCATACTTGTTGGCCAGATCCTGGGGTTTTTTCGTGTTTAAATCACGTAGTAATGTGGTAACACACTGAAACAGTCAATTAAACCTGGTTTCGATCCATATTTTAGAGGATAACACCGGTTAGGTCTGGGATAGGTCCGGGATATGCCCGCATCTGGCTCATGATTTTGCCTTCTTCGCATACTTGTTGGCCAGATCCTGAGTTTTTTTCGTGTTTCAATCACGTAGTAATGTGGTGACACACTGAGGCAGTCAATTAAACCTGGTTTCGATCAATATTTCAGAGGATAACACCGGTTAGGTTTGGGATAGGTCCGGGACATGCCCGCATCTGGCTCATGATTTTGCCTTCTTCGCATACTTGTTGGCCAGATCCTGGGGTTTTTTCGTGTTTAAATCACGTAGTAATGTGGTAACACACTGAAACAGTCAATTAAACCTGGTTTCGATCCATATTTTAGAGGATAACACCGGTTAGGTCTGGGATAGGTCCGGGATATGCCCGCATCTGGCTCATGATTTTGCCTTCATCGCATACTTGTTGGCCAGATCCTGGGTTTTTTCCGAGTTTGAATCACGTAGTAATGTGGTAACACACTGAAGCAGTCAATTAAACCTGGTTTCGATCAATATTTCAGAGGATAACACCGGTTAGGTTTGGGATAGGTCCGGGACATGCCCGCATCTGGCTCATGATTTTGCCTTCTTCGCATACTTGTTGGCCAGATCCTGGGGTTTTTTCGTGTTTGAATCACGTAGTAATGTGGTAATACACTGAAGCAGTCAATTAAACCTGGTTTCGATCAATATTTTAGAGGATAACACCGGTTAGGTCTGGGTTAGGTCTGGGTTATGCCCGCATCTGGCTCATGATTTTGCCTTCATCGCATACTAGTTGGCCAGATCCTGGGTTTTTTCCGTGTTTGAATCACGTAGTAATGTGGTAACACACTGAAGCAGTCAATTAAACCTGGTTTCGATCAATATCTTAGAGGATAACACCGGTTAGGTCTGGGCTAGGTCTGGGTTATGCCCGCATCTGGCTCATGATTTTGCCTTCATCGCATACTTGTTGGCCAGATCCTGGGTTTTTTCCGTGTTTGAATCACGTAGTAATGTGGTAACACACTGAAGCAGTCAGTTAAACCTGGTTTCGATCAATATTTTAGAGGATAACACAGGTTAGGTCTGGGTTAGGTCTTGGATATGCCCGCATCTGGCTCATGATTTTGCCTTCCTCGCATACTTGTTGGCCAGATCCTGGGTTTTTTTCGTGTTTGAATCACGTAGTAATGTGGTAACACACTGAAGCAGGCAATTAAACCTGGTTTCGATCAATATTTCAGAGGATAACACCGGTTAGGTCTGGGTTAGGTCTGGGTTATGCCCGCATCTGGCTCATGATTTTGCCTTCATCGCATACTTGTTGGCCAGATCCTGGGTTTTTTCCGAGTTTGAATCACGTAGTAATGTGGTACACACTGAAGCAGTCAATTAAACCTGGTTTCGATCAATATTTCAGAGGATAACACCGGTTAGGTTTGGGATAGGTCCGGGACATGCCCGCATCTGGCTCATGATTTTGCCTTCTTCGCATACTTGTTGGCCAGATCCTGGGGTTTTTTCGTGTTTAAATCACGTAGTAATGTGGTAACACACTGAAACAGTCAATTAAACCTGGTTTCGATCCATATTTTAGAGGATAACACCGGTTAGGTCTGGGATAGATCCGGGATATGCCCGCATCTGGCTCATGATTTTGCCTTCTTCGCATACTTGTTGGCCAGATCCTGAGTTTTTTTCGTGTTTCAATCACGTAGTAATGTGGTGACACACTGAGGCAGTCAATTAAACCTGGTTTCGATCAATATTTCAGAGGATAACACCGGTTAGGTCTGGGTTAGGTCTGGGATATGCGCGCATCTGGCTTATACTTTCGCCTTTTACGCAAACTTGTTGGCTAGATCCTGGGTTTTTTTCGGGTTTGAATAACGCAGTAATGTGGTACCACACTGAAGCAGTCAATTAAACCTGGTTTCGATCAATATTTTAGAGGATAACACCGGTTAGGTCTGGGTTAGGTCTGGGTTATGCCCGCATCTGGCTCATGATTTTGCCTTCTTCGCATACTTGTTGGCCAGATCCTGGGTTTTTTCGTGTTTGAATCATGTAGTAATGTGGTAACACACTGAAGCAGTCAATTAAACCTGGTTTCGATCAATATTTCAGAGGATAACACCGGTTAGGTTTGGGATAGGTCCGGGACATGCCCGCATCTGGCTCATGATTTTGCCTTCTTCGCATACTTGTTGGCCAGATCCTGAGTTTTTTTCGTGTTTCAATCACGTAGTAATGTGGTGACACACTGAGGCAGTCAATTAAACCTGGTTTCGATCAATATTTCAGAGGATAACACCGGTTAGGTCTGGGATATGCGCGCATCTGGCTTATACTTTCGCCTTTTACGCAAACTTGTTGGCTAGATCCTGGGTTTTTTTCGGGTTTGAATAACGCAGTAATGTGGTACCACACTGAAGCAGTCAATTAAACCTGGTTTCGATCAATATTTTAGAGGATAACACCGGTTAGGTCTGGGTTAGGTCTGGGTTATGCCCGCATCTGGCTCATGATTTTGCCTTCTTCGCATACTTGTTGGCCAGATCCTGGGTTTTTTTCGTGTTTGAATCACGTAGTAATGTGGTAACACACTGAAGCAGTCAATTAAACCTGGTTTCGATCAATATTTTAGAGGATAACACCGGTTAGGTCTGGGTTAGGTCTGGGTTATGCCCGCATCTGGCTCATGATTTTGCCTTCTTCGCATACTTGTTGGCCAGATCCTGGGTTTTTTTCGTGTTTGAATCACGTAGTAATGTGGTAATACACTGAAGCAGTCAATTAAACCTGGTTTCGATCAATATTTTAGAGGATAACACCGGTTAGGTCTGGGTTAGGTCTGGGTTATGCCCGCATCTGGCTCATGATTTTGCCTTCATCGCATACTAGTTGGCCAGATCCTGGGTTTTTTCCGTGTTTGAATCACGTAGTAATGTGGTAACACACTGAAGCAGTCAATTAAACCTGGTTTCGATCAATATCTTAGAGGATAACACCGGTTAGGTCTGGGTTAGGTCTGGGTTATGCCCGCATCTGGCTCATGATTTTGCCTTCATCGCATACTTGTTGGCCAGATCCTGGGTTTTTTCCGTGTTTGAATCACGTAGTAATGTGGTAACACACTGAAGCAGTCAGTTAAACCTGGTTTCGATCAATATTTTAGAGGATAACACAGGTTAGGTCTGGGTTAGGTCTTGGATATGCCCGCATCTGGCTCATGATTTTGCCTTCTTCGCATACTTGTTGGCCAGATCCTGGGTTTTTTTCGTGTTTGAATCACGTAGTAATGTGGTAACACACTGAAGCAGGCAATTAAACCTGGTTTCGATCAATATTTCAGAGGATAACACCGGTTAGGTCTGGGTTAGGTCTGGGTTATGCCCGCATCTGGCTCATGATTTTGCCTTCATCGCATACTTGTTGGCCAGATCCTGGGTTTTTTCCGAGTTTGAATCACGTAGTAATGTGGTAACACACTGAAGCAGTCAATTAAACCTGGTTTCGATCAATATTTCAGAGGATAACACCGGTTAGGTTTGGGATAGGTCCGGGACATGCCCGCATCTGGCTCATGATTTTGCCTTCTTCGCATACTTGTTGGCCAGATCCTGGGGTTTTTTCGTGTTTAAATCACGTAGTAATGTGGTAACACACTGAAACAGTCAATTAAACCTGGTTTCGATCCATATTTTAGAGGATAACACCGGTTAGGTCTGGGATAGGTCCGGGATATGCCCGCATCTGGCTCATGATTTTGCCTTCTTCGCATACTTGTTGGCCAGATCCTGAGTTTTTTTCGTGTTTCAATCACGTAGTAATGTGGTGACACACTGAGGCAGTCAATTAAACCTGGTTTCGATCAATATTTCAGAGGATAACACCGGTTAGGTTTGGGATAGGTCCGGGACATGCCCGCATCTGGCTCATGATTTTGCCTTCTTCGCATACTTGTTGGCCAGATCCTGGGGTTTTTTCGTGTTTAAATCACGTAGTAATGTGGTAACACACTGAAACAGTCAATTAAACCTGGTTTCGATCCATATTTTAGAGGATAACACCGGTTAGGTCTGGGATAGGTCCGGGATATGCCCGCATCTGGCTCATGATTTTGCCTTCATCGCATACTTGTTGGCCAGATCCTGGGTTTTTTCCGAGTTTGAATCACGTAGTAATGTGGTAACACACTGAAGCAGTCAATTAAACCTGGTTTCGATCAATATTTCAGAGGATAACACCGGTTAGGTTTGGGATAGGTCCGGGACATGCCCGCATCTGGCTCATGATTTTGCCTTCTTCGCATACTTGTTGGCCAGATCCTGGGGTTTTTTCGTGTTTGAATCACGTAGTAATGTGGTAATACACTGAAGCAGTCAATTAAACCTGGTTTCGATCAATATTTTAGAGGATAACACCGGTTAGGTCTGGGTTAGGTCTGGGTTATGCCCGCATCTGGCTCATGATTTTGCCTTCATCGCATACTAGTTGGCCAGATCCTGGGTTTTTTCCGTGTTTGAATCACGTAGTAATGTGGTAACACACTGAAGCAGGCAATTAAACCTGGTTTCGATCAATATTTCAGAGGATAACACCGGTTAGGTCTGGGTTAGGTCTGGGTTATGCCCGCATCTGGCTCATGATTTTGCCTTCATCGCATACTTGTTGGCCAGATCCTGGGTTTTTTCCGAGTTTGAATCACGTAGTAATGTGGTAACACACTGAAGCAGTCAATTAAACCTGGTTTCGATCAATATTTCAGAGGATAACACCGGTTAGGTCTGGGATAGGTCCGGGATATGCCCGCATCTGGCTCATGATTTTGCCTTCTTCGCATACTTGTTGGCCAGATCCTGAGTTTTTTTCGTGTTTCAATCACGTAGTAATGTGGTGACACACTGAGGCAGTCAATTAAACCTGGTTTCGATCAATATTTCAGAGGATAACACCGGTTAGGTTTGGGATAGGTCCGGGACATGCCCGCATCTGGCTCATGATTTTGCCTTCTTCGCATACTTGTTGGCCAGATCCTGGGGTTTTTTCGTGTTTAAATCACGTAGTAATGTGGTAACACACTGAAACAGTCAATTAAACCTGGTTTCGATCCATATTTTAGAGGATAACACCGGTTAGGTCTGGGATAGGTCCGGGATATGCCCGCATCTGGCTCATGATTTTGCCTTCATCGCATACTTGTTGGCCAGATCCTGGGTTTTTTCCGAGTTTGAATCACGTAGTAATGTGGTAACACACTGAAGCAGTCAATTAAACCTGGTTTCGATCAATATTTCAGAGGATAACACCGGTTAGGTTTGGGATAGGTCCGGGACATGCCCGCATCTGGCTCATGATTTTGCCTTCTTCGCATACTTGTTGGCCAGATCCTGGGGTTTTTTCGTGTTTGAATCACGTAGTAATGTGGTAATACACTGAAGCAGTCAATTAAACCTGGTTTCGATCAATATTTTAGAGGATAACACCGGTTAGGTCTGGGTTAGGTCTGGGTTATGCCCGCATCTGGCTCATGATTTTGCCTTCATCGCATACTAGTTGGCCAGATCCTGGGTTTTTTCCGTGTTTGAATCACGTAGTAATGTGGTAACACACTGAAGCAGGCAATTAAACCTGGTTTCGATCAATATTTCAGAGGATAACACCGGTTAGGTCTGGGTTAGGTCTGGGTTATGCCCGCATCTGGCTCATGATTTTGCCTTCATCGCATACTTGTTGGCCAGATCCTGGGTTTTTTCCGAGTTTGAATCACGTAGTAATGTGGTAACACACTGAAGCAGTCAATTAAACCTGGTTTCGATCAATATTTCAGAGGATAACACCGGTTAGGTTTGGGATAGGTCCGGGACATGCCCGCATCTGGCTCATGATTTTGCCTTCTTCGCATACTTGTTGGCCAGATCCTGGGGTTTTTTCGTGTTTAAATCACGTAGTAATGTGGTAACACACTGAAACAGTCAATTAAACCTGGTTTCGATCCATATTTTAGAGGATAACACCGGTTAGGTCTGGGATAGGTCCGGGATATGCCCGCATCTGGCTCATGATTTTGCCTTCTTCGCATACTTGTTGGCCAGATCCTGAGTTTTTTTCGTGTTTCAATCACGTAGTAATGTGGTGACACACTGAGGCAGTCAATTAAACCTGGTTTCGATCAATATTTCAGAGGATAACACCGGTTAGGTTTGGGATAGGTCCGGGACATGCCCGCATCTGGCTCATGATTTTGCCTTCTTCGCATACTTGTTGGCCAGATCCTGGGGTTTTTTCGTGTTTAAATCACGTAGTAATGTGGTAACACACTGAAACAGTCAATTAAACCTGGTTTCGATCCATATTTTAGAGGATAACACCGGTTAGGTCTGGGATAGGTCCGGGATATGCCCGCATCTGGCTCATGATTTTGCCTTCATCGCATACTTGTTGGCCAGATCCTGGGTTTTTTCCGAGTTTGAATCACGTAGTAATGTGGTAACACACTGAAGCAGTCAATTAAACCTGGTTTCGATCAATATTTCAGAGGATAACACCGGTTAGGTTTGGGATAGGTCCGGGACATGCCCGCATCTGGCTCATGATTTTGCCTTCTTCGCATACTTGTTGGCCAGATCCTGGGGTTTTTTCGTGTTTGAATCACGTAGTAATGTGGTAATACACTGAAGCAGTCAATTAAACCTGGTTTCGATCAATATTTTAGAGGATAACACCGGTTAGGTCTGGGTTAGGTCTGGGTTATGCCCGCATCTGGCTCATGATTTTGCCTTCATCGCATACTAGTTGGCCAGATCCTGGGTTTTTTCCGTGTTTGAATCACGTAGTAATGTGGTAACACACTGAAGCAGTCAATTAAACCTGGTTTCGATCAATATCTTAGAGGATAACACCGGTTAGGTCTGGGCTAGGTCTGGGTTATGCCCGCATCTGGCTCATGATTTTGCCTTCATCGCATACTTGTTGGCCAGATCCTGGGTTTTTTCCGTGTTTGAATCACGTAGTAATGTGGTAACACACTGAAGCAGTCAGTTAAACCTGGTTTCGATCAATATTTTAGAGGATAACACAGGTTAGGTCTGGGTTAGGTCTTGGATATGCCCGCATCTGGCTCATGATTTTGCCTTCTTCGCATACTTGTTGGCCAGATCCTGGGTTTTTTTCGTGTTTGAATCACGTAGTAATGTGGTAACACACTGAAGCAGGCAATTAAACCTGGTTTCGATCAATATTTCAGAGGATAACACCGGTTAGGTCTGGGTTAGGTCTGGGTTATGCCCGCATCTGGCTCATGATTTTGCCTTCATCGCATACTTGTTGGCCAGATCCTGGGTTTTTTCCGAGTTTGAATCACGTAGTAATGTGGTAACACACTGAAGCAGTCAATTAAACCTGGTTTCGATCAATATTTCAGAGGATAACACCGGTTAGGTTTGGGATAGGTCCGGGACATGCCCGCATCTGGCTCATGATTTTGCCTTCTTCGCATACTTGTTGGCCAGATCCTGGGGTTTTTTCGTGTTTAAATCACGTAGTAATGTGGTAACACACTGAAACAGTCAATTAAACCTGGTTTCGATCCATATTTTAGAGGATAACACCGGTTAGGTCTGGGATAGATCCGGGATATGCCCGCATCTGGCTCATGATTTTGCCTTCTTCGCATACTTGTTGGCCAGATCCTGAGTTTTTTTCGTGTTTCAATCACGTAGTAATGTGGTGACACACTGAGGCAGTCAATTAAACCTGGTTTCGATCAATATTTCAGAGGATAACACCGGTTAGGTCTGGGTTAGGTCTGGGATATGCGCGCATCTGGCTTATACTTTCGCCTTTTACGCAAACTTGTTGGCTAGATCCTGGGTTTTTTTCGGGTTTGAATAACGCAGTAATGTGGTACCACACTGAAGCAGTCAATTAAACCTGGTTTCGATCAATATTTTAGAGGATAACACCGGTTAGGTCTGGGTTAGGTCTGGGTTATGCCCGCATCTGGCTCATGATTTTGCCTTCTTCGCATACTTGTTGGCCAGATCCTGGGTTTTTTCGTGTTTGAATCATGTAGTAATGTGGTAACACACTGAAGCAGTCAATTAAACCTGGTTTCGATCAATATTTTAGAGGATAACACCGGTTAGGTCTGGGTTACGTCTGGGTTATGCCCGCATCTGGCTCATGATTTTGCCTTCTTCGCATACTTGTTGGCCAGATCCTGGGTTTTTTTCGTGTTTGAATCACGTAGTAATGTGGTAACACACTGAAGCAGTCAATTAAACCTGGTTTCGATCAATATTTTAGAGGATAACACCGGTTAGGTCTGGGTTAGGTCTGGGTTATGCCCGCATCTGGCTCATGATTTTGCCTTCTTCGCATACTTGTTGGCCAGATCCTGGGTTTTTTTCGTGTTTGAATCACGTAGTAATGTGGTAATACACTGAAGCAGTCAATTAAACCTGGTTTCGATCAATATTTTAGAGGATAACACCGGTTAGGTCTGGGTTAGGTCTGGGTTATGCCCGCATCTGGCTCATGATTTTGCCTTCATCGCATACTAGTTGGCCAGATCCTGGGTTTTTTCCGTGTTTGAATCACGTAGTAATGTGGTAACACACTGAAGCAGTCAATTAAACCTGGTTTCGATCAATATCTTAGAGGATAACACCGGTTAGGTCTGGGTTAGGTCTGGGTTATGCCCGCATCTGGCTCATGATTTTGCCTTCATCGCATACTTGTTGGCCAGATCCTGGGTTTTTTCCGTGTTTGAATCACGTAGTAATGTGGTAACACACTGAAGCAGTCAGTTAAACCTGGTTTCGATCAATATTTCAGAGGATAACACCGGTTAGGTCTGGGTTAGGTCTGGGTTATGCCCGCATCTGGCTCATGATTTTGCCTTCATCGCATACTTGTTGGCCAGATCCTGGGTTTTTTCCGAGTTTGAATCACGTAGTAATGTGGTAACACACTGAAGCAGTCAATTAAACCTGGTTTCGATCAATATTTCAGAGGATAACACCGGTTAGGTTTGGGATAGGTCCGGGACATGCCCGCATCTGGCTCATGATTTTGCCTTCTTCGCATACTTGTTGGCCAGATCCTGGGGTTTTTTCGTGTTTAAATCACGTAGTAATGTGGTAACACACTGAAACAGTCAATTAAACCTGGTTTCGATCCATATTTTAGAGGATAACACCGGTTAGGTCTGGGATAGGTCCGGGATATGCCCGCATCTGGCTCATGATTTTGCCTTCTTCGCATACTTGTTGGCCAGATCCTGAGTTTTTTTCGTGTTTCAATCACGTAGTAATGTGGTGACACACTGAGGCAGTCAATTAAACCTGGTTTCGATCAATATTTCAGAGGATAACACCGGTTAGGTCTGGGTTAGGTCTGGGATATGCGCGCATCTGGCTTATACTTTCGCCTTTTACGCAAACTTGTTGGCTAGATCCTGGGTTTTTTTCGGGTTTGAATAACGCAGTAATGTGGTACCACACTGAAGCAGTCAATTAAACCTGGTTTCGATCAATATTTTAGAGGATAACACCGGTTAGGTCTGGGTTAGGTCTGGGTTATGCCCGCATCTGGCTCATGATTTTGCCTTCTTCGCATACTTGTTGGCCAGATCCTGGGTTTTTTTCGTGTTTGAATCACGTAGTAATGTGGTAATACACTGAAGCAGTCACTTAAACCTGGTTTCGATCAATATTTTAGAGGATAACACCGGTTAGGTCTGGGTTAGGTCTGGGTTATGCCCGCATCTGGCTCATGATTTTGCCTTCTTCGCATACTTGTTGGCCAGATCCTGGGTTTTTTTCGTGTTTGAATCACGTAGTAATGTGGTAACACACTGAAGCAGTCAATTAAACCTGGTTTCGATCAATATTTTAGAGGATAACACCGGTTAGGTCTGGGTTAGGTCTGGGTTATGCCCGCATCTGGCTCATGATTTTGCCTTCTTCGCATACTTGTTGGCCAGATCCTGGGTTTTTTTCGTATTTGAATCACGTAGTAATGTGGTAATACACTGAAGCAGTCAATAAAACCTGGTTTCGATCAATATTTTAGAGGATAACACCGGTTAGGTCTGGGTTAGGTCTGGGTTATGCCCGCATCTGGCTCATGATTTTGCCTTCATCGCATACTAGTTGGCCAGATCCTGGGTTTTTTCCGTGTTTGAATCACGTAGTAATGTGGTAACACACTGAAGCAGTCAATTAAACCTGGTTTCGATCAATATTTCAGAGGATAACACCGGTTAGGTTTGGGATAGGTCCGGGACATGCCCGCATCTGGCTCATGATTTTGCCTTCTTCGTATACTTGTTGGCCAGATCCTGGGGTTTTTTCGTGTTTGAATCACGTAGTAATGTGGTAACACACTGAAACAGTCAATTAAACCTGGTTTCGATCACTATTTCAGAGGATAACACCGGTTAGGTCTGGGATAGGTCCGGGACATGCCCGCATCTGGCTCATGATTTTGCCTTCTTCGCATACTTGTTGGCCAGATCCTGGGTTTTTTCCGTGTTTGAATCACGTAGTAATGTGGTAACACACTGAAGCAGTCAGTTAAACCTGGTTTCGATCAATATTTTAGAGGATAACACAGGTTAGGTCTGGGTTAGGTCTGGGATATGCGCGCATCTGGCTTATACTTTCGCCTTTTTCGCAAACTTGTTGGCTAGATCCTGGGTTTTTTTAGGGTTTGAATAACGCAGTAATGTGGTACCACACTGAAGCAGTCAATTAAACCTGGTTTCGACGAATATTTTAGAGGATAACACCGGTTAGGTCTGGGTTAGGTCTGGGTTATGCCCGCATCTGGCTCATGATTTTGCCTTCTTCGCATACTTGTTGGCCAGATCCTGGGTTTTTTTCGTGTTTCAATCACGTAGTAATGTGGTAACACACTGAGGCAGTCTATTAAACCTGGATTCGGACAGTATTTTAGAGGATAACACCGGTTAGGTCTGGGTTAGGTCTGGGTTATGCCCGCATCTGGCTCATGATTTTGCCTTCATCGCATACTTGTTGGCCAGATCCTGGGTTTTTTCCGTGTTTGAATCACGTAGTAATGTGGTAACACACTGAAGCAGTCAATTAAACCTGGTTTCGATCAATATTTCAGAGGATAACACCGGTTAGGTTTGGGATAGGTCCGGGACATGCCCGCATCTGGCTCATGATTTTGCCTTCTTCGCATACTTGTTGGCCAGATCCTGGGGTTTTTTCGTGTTTGAATCACGTAGTAATGTGGTAACACACTGAAGCAGGCAATTAAACCTGGTTTCGATTAATATTTCAGAGGATAACGCCGGTTAGGTCTGGGTTAGGTCTGGGTTATGCCCGCATCTGGCTCATGATTTTGCCTTCTTCGCATACTTGTTGGCCAGATCCTGTGTTTTTTCCGTGTTTGAATCACGTAGTAATGTGGTAACACACTGTAGCAGTCAATTAAACCTGGTTTCGATCAATATTTTAGAGGATAACACCGGTTAGGTCTGGGATAGGTCCGGGATATGCGCGCATCTGGCTTATACTTTCGCCTTTTACGCAAACTTGTTGGCTAGATCCTGGGTTTTTTCCGTGTTTGAATCACGTAGTAATGTGGTAACACACTGAAGCAGTCAATTAAACCTGGTTTCGATCAATATTTTAGAGGATAACACCGGTTAGGTCTGGGTTAGGTCCGGGATATGCCCGCATCTGGCTCATGATTTTGCCTTCTTCGCATACCTGTGGCCAGATCCTGGGTTTTTTTCGTGTTTGAATCACGTAGTAATGTGGTAACACACTGAAGCTGTCAATTAAACCTGGTTTCGATCAATATTTTAGAGGATAACACCGGTTAGGTCTGGCTTAGGTCTGGGTTATGCCCGCATCTGGCTCATGATTTTGCCTTCTTCGCATACTTGTTGGCCAGATCCTGGGTTTTTTTCGTGTTTGAATCACGTAGTAATGTGGTAACACACTGAAGCTGTCAATTAAACCTGGTTTCGATCAATATTTTAGAGGATAACACCGGTTAGGTCTGGGTTAGGTCTGGGTAATGCCCGCATCTGGCTCATGATTTTGCCTTCTTCGCATACTTGTTGGCCAGATCCGGGGTTTTTTCCGTGTTTGATCACGTAGTAATGTGGTAACACACTGAAGCAGTCAATTAAACCTGGTTTCGATCAATATTTCAGAGGATAACACCGGTTAGGTCTGGGTTAGGTCTGGGTTATGCCCGCATCTGGCTCATGATTTTGCCTTCATCGCATACTAGTTGGCCAGATCCTGGGTTTTTTCCGTGTTTGAATCACGTAGTAATGTGGTAACACACTGAAGCAGTCAATTAAACCTGGTTTCGATCAATATTTCAGAGGATAACACCGGTTAGGTTTGGGATAGGTCCGGGACATGCCCGCATCTGGCTCATGATTTTGCCTTCTTCGTATACTTGTTGGCCAGATCCTGGGGTTTTTTCGTGTTTGAATCACGTAGTAATGTGGTAACACACTGAAACAGTCAATTAAACCTGGTTTCGATCACTATTTCAGAGGATAACACCGGTTAGGTCTGGGATAGGTCCGGGACATGCCCGCATCTGGCTCATGATTTTGCCTTCTTCGCATACTTGTTGGCCAGATCCTGGGTTTTTTCCGTGTTTGAATCACGTAGTAATGTGGTAACACACTGAAGCAGTCAGTTAAACCTGGTTTCGATCAATATTTTAGAGGATAACACAGGTTAGGTCTGGGTTAGGTCTGGGATATGCGCGCATCTGGCTTATACTTTCGCCTTTTTCGCAAACTTGTTGGCTAGATCCTGGGTTTTTTTAGGGTTTGAATAACGCAGTAATGTGGTACCACACTGAAGCAGTCAATTAAACCTGGTTTCGACGAATATTTTAGAGGATAACACCGGTTAGGTCTGGGTTAGGTCTGGGTTATGCCCGCATCTGGCTCATGATTTTGCCTTCTTCGCATACTTGTTGGCCAGATCCTGGGTTTTTTTCGTGTTTCAATCACGTAGTAATGTGGTAACACACTGAGGCAGTCTATTAAACCTGGATTCGGACAGTATTTTAGAGGATAACACCGGTTAGGTCTGGGTTAGGTCTGGGTTATGCCCGCATCTGGCTCATGATTTTGCCTTCATCGCATACTTGTTGGCCAGATCCTGGGTTTTTTCCGTGTTTGAATCACGTAGTAATGTGGTAACACACTGAAGCAGTCAATTAAACCTGGTTTCGATCAATATTTCAGAGGATAACACCGGTTAGGTTTGGGATAGGTCCGGGACATGCCCGCATCTGGCTCATGATTTTGCCTTCTTCGCATACTTGTTGGCCAGATCCTGGGGTTTTTTCGTGTTTGAATCACGTAGTAATGTGGTAACACACTGAAGCAGGCAATTAAACCTGGTTTCGATTAATATTTCAGAGGATAACGCCGGTTAGGTCTGGGTTAGGTCTGGGTTATGCCCGCATCTGGCTCATGATTTTGCCTTCTTCGCATACTTGTTGGCCAGATCCTGTGTTTTTTCCGTGTTTGAATCACGTAGTAATGTGGTAACACACTGTAGCAGTCAATTAAACCTGGTTTCGATCAATATTTTAGAGGATAACACCGGTTAGGTCTGGGATAGGTCCGGGATATGCGCGCATCTGGCTTATACTTTCGCCTTTTACGCAAACTTGTTGGCTAGATCCTGGGTTTTTTCCGTGTTTGAATCACGTAGTAATGTGGTAACACACTGAAGCAGTCAATTAAACCTGGTTTCGATCAATATTTTAGAGGATAACACCGGTTAGGTCTGGGTTAGGTCCGGGATATGCCCGCATCTGGCTCATGATTTTGCCTTCTTCGCATACCTGTGGCCAGATCCTGGGTTTTTTTCGTGTTTGAATCACGTAGTAATGTGGTAACACACTGAAGCTGTCAATTAAACCTGGTTTCGATCAATATTTTAGAGGATAACACCGGTTAGGTCTGGCTTAGGTCTGGGTTATGCCCGCATCTGGCTCATGATTTTGCCTTCTTCGCATACTTGTTGGCCAGATCCTGGGTTTTTTTCGTGTTTGAATCACGTAGTAATGTGGTAACACACTGAAGCTGTCAATTAAACCTGGTTTCGATCAATATTTTAGAGGATAACACCGGTTAGGTCTGGGTTAGGTCTGGGTAATGCCCGCATCTGGCTCATGATTTTGCCTTCTTCGCATACTTGTTGGCCAGATCCGGGGTTTTTTCCGTGTTTGATCACGTAGTAATGTGGTAACACACTGAAGCAGTCAACAAAACCTGGTTTCGATCAATATTTTAGAGGATAACACCGGTTAGGTCTGGGTTAGGTCTGGGATTTGCGCGCATCTGGCTTATACTTTCGCCTTTTTCGCAAACTTGTTGGCCAGATCCTGGGTATTTTCCGTGTTTGAATCACGTAGTAATGTGGTAACACACTGAAGCAGTCAATTAAACCTGGTTTCGATCAATATTTCAGAGGATAACACCGGTTAGGTTTGGGATAGGTCCGGGACATGCCCGCATCTGGCTCATGATTTTGCCTTCTTCGCATACTTGTTGGCCAGATCCTGGGGTTTTTTCGTGTTTGAATCACGTAGTAATGTGGTAACACACTGAAACAGTCAATTAAACCTGGTTTCGATCAATATTTTAGAGGATAACACAGGTTAGGTCTGGGTTAGGTCTGGGATATGCGCGCATCTGGCTTATACTTTCGCCTTTTTCGCAAACTTGTTGGCTAGATCCTGGGTTTTTTTAGGGTTTGAATAACGCAGTAATGTGGTACCACACTGAAGCAGTCAATTAAACCTGGTTTCGACGAATATTTTAGAGGATAACACCGGTTAGGTCTGGGTTAGGTCTGGGTTATGCCCGCATCTGGCTCATGATTCTGCCTTCATCGCATACTTGTTGGCCAGATCCAGGGTTTTTTCCGTGTTTGAATCACGTAGTAATGTGGTAACACACTGAAGCAGTCAATTAAACCTGGTTTCGATCAATATTTCAGAGGATAACACCGGTTAGGTTTGGGATAGGTCCGGGACATGCCCGCATCTGGCTCATGATTTTGCCTTCTTCGCATACTTGTTGGCCAGATCCTGGGGTTTTTTCGTGTTTGAATCACGTAGTAATGTGGTAACACACTGAAGCAGGCAATTAAACCTGGTTTCGATCAATATTTCAGAGGATAACGCCGGTTAGGTCTGGGTTAGGTCTGGGTTATGCCCGCATCTGGCTCATGATTTTGCCATCTTCGCATACTTGTTGGCCAGATCCTGTGTTTTTTCCGTGTTTGAATCACGTAGTAATGTGGTAACACACTGTAGCAGTCAATTAAACCTGGTTTCGATCAATATTTTAGAGGATAACACCGGTTAGGTCTGGGATAGGTCCGGGATATGCGCGCATCTGGCTTATACTTTCGCCTTTTACGCAAACTTGTTGGCTAGATCCTGGGTTTTTTTCGGGTTTGAATAACGCAGTAATGTGGTACCACACTGAAGCAGTCAATTAAACCTGGTTTCGACGAATATTTTAGAGGATAACACCGGTTAGGTCTGGGTTAGGTCTGGGATATGCGCGCATCTGGCTTATACTTTCGCCTTTTACGCAAACTTGTTGGCTAGATCCTGGGTTTTTTTCGGGTTTGAATAACGCAGTAATGTGGTACCACACTGAAGCAGTCAATTAAACCTGGTTTCGATCAATATTTTAGAGGATAACACCGGTTAGGTCTGGGTTAGGTCTGGGTTATGCCCGCATCTGGCTCATGATTTTGCCTTCTTCGCATACTTGTTGGCCAGATCCTGGGTTTTTTTCGTGTTTGAATCACGTAGTAATGTGGTAATACACTGAAGCAGTCACTTAAACCTGGTTTCGATCAATATTTTAGAGGATAACACCGGTTAGGTCGGGGTTAGGTCTGGGTTATGCCCGCATCTGGCTCATGATTTTGCCTTCTTCGCATACTTGTTGGCCAGATCCTGGGTTTTTTTCGTGTTTGAATCACGTAGTAATGTGGTAACACACTGAAGCAGTCAATTAAACCTGGTTTCGATCAATATTTTAGAGGATAACACCGGTTAGGTCTGGGTTAGGTCTGGGTTATGCCCGCATCTGGCTCATGATTTTGCCTTCTTCGCATACTTGTTGGCCAGATCCTGGGTTTTTTTCGTATTTGAATCACGTAGTAATGTGGTAATACACTGAAGCAGTCAATAAAACCTGGTTTCGATCAATATTTTAGAGGATATCACCGGTTAGGTCTGGGTTAGGTCTGGGTTATGCCCGCATCTGGCTCATGATTTTGCCTTCATCGCATACTAGTTGGCCAGATCCTGGGTTTTTTCCGTGTTTGAATCACGTAGTAATGTGGTAACACACTGAAGCAGTCAATTAAACCTGGTTTCGATCAATATTTCAGAGGATAACACCGGTTAGGTTTGGGATAGGTCCGGGACATGCCCGCATCTGGCTCATGATTTTGCCTTCTTCGTATACTTGTTGGCCAGATCCTGGGGTTTTTTCGTGTTTGAATCACGTAGTAATGTGGTAACACACTGAAACAGTCAATTAAACCTGGTTTCGATCACTATTTCAGAGGATAACACCGGTTAGGTCTGGGATAGGTCCGGGACATGCCCGCATCTGGCTCATGATTTTGCCTTCTTCGCATACTTGTTGGCCAGATCCTGGGTTTTTTCCGTGTTTGAATCACGTAGTAATGTGGTAACACACTGAAGCAGTCAGTTAAACCTGGTTTCGATCAATATTTTAGAGGATAACACAGGTTAGGTCTGGGTTAGGTCTGGGATATGCGCGCATCTGGCTTATACTTTCGCCTTTTTCGCAAACTTGTTGGCTAGATCCTGGGTTTTTTTAGGGTTTGTATAACGCAGTAATGTGGTACCACACTGAAGCAGTCAATTAAACCTGGTTTCGACGAATATTTTAGAGGATAACACCGGTTAGGTCTGGGTTAGGTCTGGGATTTGCGCGCATCTGGCTTATACTTTCGCCTTTTTCGCAAACTTGTTGGCCAGATCCTGGGTATTTTCCGTGTTTGAATCACGTAGTAATGTGGTAACACACTGAAGCAGTCAATTAAACCTGGTTTCGATCAATATTTCAGAGGATAACACCGGTTAGGTCTGGGTTAGGTCTGGGTTATGCCCGCATCTGGCTCATGATTTTGCCTTCTTCGCATACTTGTTGGCCAGATCCTGGGTTTTTTTCGTGTTTGAATCACGTAGTAATGTGGTAACACACTGAAGCAGTCAATTAAACCTGGTTTCGATCAATATTTTAGAGGATAACACCGGTTAGGTCTGGGTTAGGTCTGGGTTATGCCCGCATCTGGCTCATGATTTTGCCTTCTTCGCATACTTGTTGGCCAGATCCTGGGTTTTTTTCGTGTTTGAATCACGTAGTAATGTGGTAATACACTGAAGCAGTCAATTAAACCTGGTTTCGATCAATATTTTAGAGGATAACACCGGTTAGGTCTGGGTTCGGTCTGGGTTATGCCCGCATCTGGCTCATGATTTTGCCTTCATCGCATACTAGTTGGCCAGATCCTGGGTTTTTTCCGTGTTTGAATCACGTAGTAATGTGGTAACACACTGAAGCAGTCAATTAAACCTGGTTTCGATCAATATCTTAGAGGATAACACCGGTTAGGTCTGGGTTAGGTCTGGGTTATGCCCGCATCTGGCTCATGATTTTGCCTTCATCGCATACTTGTTGGCCAGATCCTGGGTTTTTTCCGTGTTTGAATCACGTAGTAATGTGGTAACACACTGAAGCAGTCAGTTAAACCTGGTTTCGATCAATATTTTAGAGGATAACACAGGTTAGGTCTGGGTTAGGTCTTGGATATGCCCGCATCTGGCTCATGATTTTGCCTTCTTCGCATACTTGTTGGCCAGATCCTGGGTTTTTTTCGTGTTTGAATCACGTAGTAATGTGGTAACACACTGAAGCAGGCAATTAAACCTGGTTTCGATCAATATTTCAGAGGATAACACCGGTTAGGTCTGGGTTAGGTCTGGGTTATGCCCGCATCTGGCTCATGATTTTGCCTTCATCGCATACTTGTTGGCCAGATCCTGGGTTTTTTCCGAGTTTGAATCACGTAGTAATGTGGTAACACACTGAAGCAGTCAATTAAACCTGGTTTCGATCAATATTTCAGAGGATAACACCGGTTAGGTTTGGGATAGGTCCGGGACACGCCCGCATCTGGCTCATGATTTTGCCTTCTTCGCATACTTGTTGGCCAGATCCTGGGGTTTTTTCGTGTTTATATCACGTAGTAATGTGGTAACACACTGAAACAGTCAATTAAACCTGGTTTCGATCCATATTTTAGAGGATAACACCGGTTAGGTCTGGGATAGGTCCGGGATATGCCCGCATCTGGCTCATGATTTTGCCTTCTTCGCATACTTGTTGGCCAGATCCTGAGTTTTTTTCGTGTTTCAATCACGTAGTAATGTGGTGACACACTGAGGCAGTCAATTAAACCTGGTTTCGATCAATATTTCAGAGGATAACACCGGTTAGGTCTGGGTTAGGTCTGGGATATGCGCGCATCTGGCTTATACTTTCGCCTTTTACGCAAACTTGTTGGCTAGATCCTGGGTTTTTTTCGGGTTTGAATAACGCAGTAATGTGGTACCACACTGAAGCAGTCAATTAAACCTGGTTTCGATCAATATTTTAGAGGATAACACCGGTTAGGTCTGGGTTAGGTCTGGGTTATGCCCGCATCTGGCTCATGATTTTGCCTTCTTCGCATACTTGTTGGCCAGATCCTGGGTTTTTTCGTGTTTGAATCATGTAGTAATGTGGTAACACACTGAAGCAGTCAATTAAACCTGGTTTCGATCAATATTTTAGAGGATAACACCGGTTAGGTCTGGGTTAGGTCTGGGTTATGCCCGCATCTGGCTCATGATTTTGCCTTCTTCGCATACTTGTTGGCCAGATCCTGGGTTTTTTCCGTGTTTGAATCACGTAGTAATGTGGTAACACACTGAAGCAGTCAATTAAACCTGGTTTCGATCAATATTTTAGAGGATAACACCGGTTAGGTCTGGGTTAGGTCTGGGTTATGCCCGCATCTGGCTCATGATTTTGCCTTCTTCGCATACTTGTTGGCCAGATCCTGGGTTTTTTTCGTGTTTGAATCACGTAGTAATGTGGTAATACACTGAAGCAGTCAATTAAACCTGGTTTCGATCAATACTTTAGAGGATAACACCGGTTAGGTCTGGGTTAGGTGTGGGTTATGCCCGCATCTGGCTCATGATTTTGCCTTCATCGCATACTAGTTGGCCAGATCCTGGGTTTTTTCCGTGTTTGAATCACGTAGTAATGTGGTAACACACTAAAGCAGTCAATTAAACCTGGTTTCGATCAATATCTTAGAGGATAACACCGGTTAGGTCTGGGTTAGGTCTGGGTTATGCCCGCATCTGGCTCATGATTTTGCCTTCATCGCATACTTGTTGGCCAGATCCTGGGTTTTTTCCGTGTTTGAATCACGTAGTAATGTGGTAACACACTGAAGCAGTCAGTTAAACCTGGTTTCGATCAATATTTTAGAGGATAACACAGGTTAGGTCTGGGTTAGGTCTTGGATATGCCCGCATCTGGCTCATGATTTTGCCTTCTTCGCATACTTGTTGGCCAGATCCTGGGTTTTTTTCGTGTTTGAATCACGTAGTAATGTGGTAACACACTGAAGCAGGCAATTAAACCTGGTTTCGATCAATATTTCAGAGGATAACACCGGTTAGGTCTGGGTTAGGTCTGGGTTATGCCCGCATCTGGCTCATGATTTTGCCTTCATCGCATACTTGTTGGCCAGATCCTGGGTTTTTTCCGAGTTTGAATCACGTAGTAATGTGGTAACACACTGAAGCAGTCAATTAAACCTGGTTTCGATCAATATTTCAGAGGATAACACCGGTTAGGTTTGGGATAGGTCCGGGACATGCCCGCATCTGGCTCATGATTTTGCCTTCTTCGCATACTTGTTGGCCAGATCCTGGGGTTTTTTCGTGTTTAAATCACGTAGTAATGTGGTAACACACTGAAACAGTCAATTAAACCTGGTTTCGATCCATATTTTAGAGGATAACACCGGTTAGGTCTGGGATAGGTCCGGGATATGCCCGCATCTGGCTCATGATTTTGCCTTCTTCGCATACTTGTTGGCCAGATCCTGAGTTTTTTTCGTGTTTCAATCACGTAGTAATGTGGTGACACACTGAGGCAGTCAATTAAACCTGGTTTCGATCAATATTTCAGAGGATAACACCGGTTAGGTCTGGGTTAGGTCTGGGATATGCGCGCATCTGGCTTATACTTTCGCCTTTTACGCAAACTTGTTGGCTAGATCCTGGGTTTTTTTCGGGTTTGAATAACGCAGTAATGTGGTACCACACTGAAGCAGTCAATTAAACCTGGTTTCGATCAATATTTTAGAGGATAACACCGGTTAGGTCTGGGTTAGGTCTGGGTTATGCCCGCATCTGGCTCATGATTTTGCCTTCTTCGCATACTTGTTGGCCAGATCCTGGGTTTTTTTCGTGTTTGAATCACGTAGTAATGTGGTAATACACTGAAGCAGTCACTTAAACCTGGTTTCGATCAATATTTTAGAGGATAACACCGGTTAGGTCTGGGTTAGGTCTGGGTTATGCCCGCATCTGGCTCATGATTTTGCCTTCTTCGCATACTTGTTGGCCAGATCCTGGGTTTTTTTCGTGTTTGAATCACGTAGTAATGTGGTAACACACTGAAGCAGTCAATTAAACCTGGTTTCGATCAATATTTTAGAGGATAACACCGGTTAGGTCTGGGTTAGGTCTGGGTTATGCCCGCATCTGGCTCATGATTTTGCCTTCTTCGCATACTTGTTGGCCAGATCCTGGGTTTTTTTCGTGTTTGAATCACGTAGTAATGTGGTAACACACTGAAGCAGTCAATTAAACCTGGTTTCGATCAATATTTTAGAGGATAACACCGGTTAGGTCTGGGTTAGGTCTGGGTTATGCCCGCATCTGGCTCATGATTTTGCCTTCTTCGCATACTTGTTGGCCAGATCCTGGGTTTTTTCCGTGTTTGAATCACGTAGTAATGTGGTAACACACTGAAGCAGTCAATTAAACCTGGTTTCGATCAATATTTCAGAGGATAACACCGGTTAGGTTTGGGATAGGTCCGGGACATGCCCGCATCTGGCTCATGATTTTGCCTTCTTCGTATACTTGTTGGCCAGATCCTGGGGTTTTTTCGTGTTTGAATCACGTAGTAATGTGGTAACACACTGAAACAGTCAATTAAACCTGGTTTCGATCACTATTTCAGAGGATAACACCGGTTAGGTCTGGGATAGGTCCGGGACATGCCCGCATCTGGCTCATGATTTTGCCTTCTTCGCATACTTGTTGGCCAGATCCTGGGTTTTTTCCGTGTTTGAATCACGTAGTAATGTGGTAACACACTGAAGCAGTCAGTTAAACCTGGTTTCGATCAATATTTTAGAGGATAACACAGGTTAGGTCTGGGTTAGGTCTGGGATATGCGCGCATCTGGCTTATACTTTCGCCTTTTTCGCAAACTTGTTGGCTAGATCCTGGGTTTTTTTAGGGTTTGAATAACGCAGTAATGTGGTACCACACTGAAGCAGTCAATTAAACCTGGTTTCGACGAATATTTTAGAGGATAACACCGGTTAGGTCTGGGTTAGGTCTGGGATATGCCCGCATCTGGCTCATGATTTTGCCTTCTTCGCATACTTGTTGGCCAGATCCTGGGTTTTTTTCGTGTTTCAATCACGTAGTAATGTGGTAACACACTGAGGCAGTCTATTAAACCTGGATTCGGACAGTATTTTAGAGGATAACACCGGTTAGGTCTGGGTTAGGCCTGGGTTATGCCCGCATCTGGCTCATGATTTTGCCTTCTTCGCATACTTGTTGGCCAGATCCTGGGGTTTTTTCGTGTTTGAATCACGTAGTAATGTGGTAACACACTGAAGCAGGCAATTAAACCTGGTTTCGATCAATATTTCAGAGGATAACGCCGGTTAGGTCTGGGTTAGGTCTGGGTTATGCCCGCATCTGGCTCATGATTTTGCCTTCTTCGCATACTTGTTGGCCAGATCCTGTGTTTTTTCCGTGTTTGAATCACGTAGTAATGTGGTAACACACTGTAGCAGTCAATTAAACCTGGTTTCGATCAATATTTTAGAGGATAACACCGGTTAGGTCTGGGATAGGTCCGGGATATGCGCGCATCTGGCTTATACTTTCGCCTTTTACGCAAACTTGTTGGCTAGATCCTGGGTTTTTTCCGTGTTTGAATCACGTAGTAATGTGGTAACACACTGAAGCAGTCAATTAAACCTGGTTTCGATCAATATTTTAGAGGATAACACCGGTTAGGTCTGGGTTAGGTCTGGGATATGCCCGCATCTGGCTCATGATTTTGCCTTCTTCGCATACTTGTTGGCCAGATCCTGGGTTTTTTTCGTGTTTCAATCACGTAGTAATGTGGTAACACACTGAGGCAGTCTATTAAACCTGGATTCGGACAGTATTTTAGAGGATAACACCGGTTAGGTCTGGGTTAGGCCTGGGTTATGCCCGCATCTGGCTCATGATTTTGCCTTCTTCGCATACTTGTTGGCCAGATCCTGGGGTTTTTTCGTGTTTGAATCACGTAGTAATGTGGTAACACACTGAAGCAGGCAATTAAACCTGGTTTCGATCAATATTTCAGAGGATAACGCCGGTTAGGTCTGGGTTAGGTCTGGGTTATGCCCGCATCTGGCTCATGATTTTGCCTTCTTCGCATACTTGTTGGCCAGATCCTGTGTTTTTTCCGTGTTTGAATCACGTAGTAATGTGGTAATACACTGAAGCAGTCACTTAAACCTGGTTTCGATCAATATTTTAGAGGATAACACCGGTTAGGTCTGGGTTAGGTCTGGGTTATGCCCGCATCTGGCTCATGATTTTGCCTTCTTCGCATACTTGTTGGCCAGATCCTGGGTTTTTTTCGTGTTTGAATCACGTAGTAATGTGGTAACACACTGAAGCAGTCAATTAAACCTGGTTTCGATCAATATTTTAGAGGATAACACCGGTTAGGTCTGGGTTAGGTCTGGGTTATGCCCGCATCTGGCTCATGATTTTGCCTTCTTCGCATACTTGTTGGCCAGATCCTGGGTTTTTTTCGTGTTTGAATCACGTAGTAATGTGGTAACACACTGAAGCAGTCAATTAAACCTGGTTTCGATCAATATTTTAGAGGATAACACCGGTTAGGTCTGGGTTAGGTCTGGGTTATGCCCGCATCTGGCTCATGATTTTGCCTTCTTCGCATACTTGTTGGCCAGATCCTGGGTTTTTTCCGTGTTTGAATCACGTAGTAATGTGGTAACACACTGAAGCAGTCAATTAAACCTGGTTTCGATCAATATTTCAGAGGATAACACCGGTTAGGTTTGGGATAGGTCCGGGACATGCCCGCATCTGGCTCATGATTTTGCCTTCTTCGTATACTTGTTGGCCAGATCCTGGGGTTTTTTCGTGTTTGAATCACGTAGTAATGTGGTAACACACTGAAACAGTCAATTAAACCTGGTTTCGATCACTATTTCAGAGGATAACACCGGTTAGGTCTGGGATAGGTCCGGGACATGCCCGCATCTGGCTCATGATTTTGCCTTCTTCGCATACTTGTTGGCCAGATCCTGGGTTTTTTCCGTGTTTGAATCACGTAGTAATGTGGTAACACACTGAAGCAGTCAGTTAAACCTGGTTTCGATCAATATTTTAGAGGATAACACAGGTTAGGTCTGGGTTAGGTCTGGGATATGCGCGCATCTGGCTTATACTTTCGCCTTTTTCGCAAACTTGTTGGCTAGATCCTGGGTTTTTTTAGGGTTTGAATAACGCAGTAATGTGGTACCACACTGAAGCAGTCAATTAAACCTGGTTTCGACGAATATTTTAGAGGATAACACCGGTTAGGTCTGGGTTAGGTCTGGGATATGCCCGCATCTGGCTCATGATTTTGCCTTCTTCGCATACTTGTTGGCCAGATCCTGGGTTTTTTTCGTGTTTCAATCACGTAGTAATGTGGTAACACACTGAGGCAGTCTATTAAACCTGGATTCGGACAGTATTTTAGAGGATAACACCGGTTAGGTCTGGGTTAGGCCTGGGTTATGCCCGCATCTGGCTCATGATTTTGCCTTCTTCGCATACTTGTTGGCCAGATCCTGGGGTTTTTTCGTGTTTGAATCACGTAGTAATGTGGTAACACACTGAAGCAGGCAATTAAACCTGGTTTCGATCAATATTTCAGAGGATAACGCCGGTTAGGTCTGGGTTAGGTCTGGGTTATGCCCGCATCTGGCTCATGATTTTGCCTTCTTCGCATACTTGTTGGCCAGATCCTGTGTTTTTTCCGTGTTTGAATCACGTAGTAATGTGGTAACACACTGTAGCAGTCAATTAAACCTGGTTTCGATCAATATTTTAGAGGATAACACCGGTTAGGTCTGGGATAGGTCCGGGATATGCGCGCATCTGGCTTATACTTTCGCCTTTTACGCAAACTTGTTGGCTAGATCCTGGGTTTTTTCCGTGTTTGAATCACGTAGTAATGTGGTAACACACTGAAGCAGTCAATTAAACCTGGTTTCGATCAATATTTTAGAGGATAACACCGGTTAGGTCTGGGTTAGGTCCGGGATATGCCCGCATCTGGCTCATGATTTTGCCTTCTTCGCATACCTGTTGGCCAGATCCTGGGTTTTTTTCGTGTTTGAATCACGTAGTAATGTGGTAACACACTGAAGCTGTCAATTAAACCTGGTTTCGATCAATATTTTAGAGGATAACACCGGTTAGGTCTGGGTTAGGTCTGGGTTATGCCCGCATCTGGCTCATGATTTTGCCTTCTTCGCATACTTGTTGGCCAGATCCTGGGTATTTTCCGTGTTTGAATCACGTAGTAATGTGGTAACACACTGAAGCAGTCAATTAAACCTGGTTTCGATCAATATTTCAGAGGATAACACCGGTTAGGTTTGGGATAGGTCCGGGACATGCCCGCATCTGGCTCATGATTTTGCCTTCTTCGCATACTTGTTGGCCAGATCCTGGGGTTTTTTCGTGTTTGAATCACGTAGTAATGTGGTAACACACTGAAACAGTCAATTAAACCTGGTTTCGATCAATATTTTAGAGGATAACACAGGTTAGGTCTGGGTTAGGTCTGGGATATGCGCGCATCTGGCTTATACTTTCGCCTTTTTCGCAAACTTGTTGGCTAGATCCTGGGTTTTTTTACGGTTTGAATAACGCAGTAATGTGGTACCACACTGAAGCAGTCAATTAAACCTGGTTTCGACGAATATTTTAGAGGATAACACCGGTTTGGTCTGGGTTAGGTCTGGGTTATGCCCGCATCTGGCTCATGATTTTGCCTTCATCGCATACTTGTTGGCCAGATCCAGGGTTTTTTCCGTGTTTGAATCACGTAGTAATGTGGTAACACACTGAAGCAGTCAATTAAACCTGGTTTCGATCAATATTTCAGAGGATAACACCGGTTAGGTTTGGGATAGGTCCGGGACATGCCCGCATCTGGCTCATGATTTTGCCTTCTTCGCATACTTGTTGGCCAGATCCTGGGGTTTTTTCGTGTTTGAATCACGTAGTAATGTGGTAACACACTGAAGCAGGCAATTAAACCTGGTTTCGATCAATATTTCAGAGGATAACGCCGGTTAGGTCTGGGTTAGGTCTGGGTTATGCCCGCATCTGGCTCATGATTTTGCCATCTTCGCATACTTGTTGGCCAGATCCTGTGTTTTTTCCGTGTTTGAATCACGTAGTAATGTGGTAACACACTGTAGCAGTCAATTAAACCTGGTTTCGATCAATATTTTAGAGGATAACACCGGTTAGGTCTGGGATAGGTCCGGGATATGCGCGCATCTGGCTTATACTTTCGCCTTTTACGCAAACTTGTTGGCTAGATCCTGGGTTTTTTTCGGGTTTGAATAACGCAGTAATGTGGTACCACACTGAAGCAGTCAATCAAACCTGGTTTCGATCAATATTTTAGAGGATAACACCGGTTAGGTCTGGGTTAGGTCTGGGTTATGCCCGCATCTGGCTCATGATTTTGCCTTCTTCGCATACTTGTTTGCCGGATCCTGGGTTTTTTTCGTGTTTGAATCACGTAGTAATGTGGTAACACACTGAAGGTGTCAATTAAACCTGGTTTCGATCAATATTTTAGAGGATAACACCGGTTAGGTCTGGGTTAGGTCTGGGATATGCGCGCATCTGGCTTATACTTTCACCTTTTTCGCAAACTTGTTGGCCAGATCCTGGCTTTTTCTGTGTTTGAATCACGTAGAAATGTGGTAACACACTGAAGCTGTCAATTAAACCTGGTTTCGATCAATATTTTAGAGGATAACACCGGTTAGGTCTGGGTTAGGTCTGGGATATGCGCGCATCTGGCTTATACTTTCACCTTTTTCGCAAACTTGTTGGCCAGATCCTGGGTTTTTTACGTATTTGAATCACGTAGTAATGTGGTAACACACTGAAGCAGTCAATTAAACCTGGTTTCGATCAATATTTTAGAGGATAACACCGGTTAGGTCTGGGTTAGGTCCGGGATATGCACGCATCTGGCTCATGATTTTGCCTTTTTCGCATACCTGTTGGCCAGATCCTGGGTTTTTTTCGTGTTTGAATCACGTAGTAATGTGGTAACACACTGAAGCAGTCAATTAAACCTGGTTTCGATCAATATTTCAGAGGATAACACCGGTTAGGTCTGGGTTAGGTCTGGGTTATGCCCGCATCTGGCTCATGATTTTGCCTTCTTCGCATACTTGTTGGGCAGATCCTGGGTTTTTTTCGTGTTTGAATCACGTAGTAATGTGGTAACACACTGAAGCTGTCAATTAAACCTGGTTTCGATCAATATTTTAGAGGATAACACCGGTTAGGTCTGGGTTAGGTCTGGGTTATGCCCGCATCTGGCTCATGATTTTGCCTTCTTCGCATACTTGTTGGCCAGATCCTGGGTTTTTTTCGTGTTTGAATCACGTAGTAATGTGGTAACACACTGAAGCAGTCAATTAAACCTGGTTTCGATCAATATTTCAGAGGATAACACCGGTTAGGTCTGGGTTAGGTCTGGGATATGCGCGCATCTGGCTTATACTTTCGCCTTTTTCGCAAACTTGTTGGCTAGATCCTGGGTTTTTTTCGGGTTTGAATAACGTAGTAATGTGGTAACACACTGAAGCAGTCAATTAAACCTGGTTTCGATCAATATTTTAGAGGATAACACCGGTTAGGTCTGGGTTAGGTCTGGGTTATGCCCGCATCTGGCTCATGATTTTGCCTTCTTCGCATACTTGTTGGCCAGATCCTGGGGTTTTTCCGTGTTTGAATCACGTAGTAATGTGGTAAAACACTGAAACAGTCAATTAAACCTGGTTTCGATCAATATTTTAGAGGATAACACCGGTTAGGTCTGGGATAGGTCCGGGATATGCCCGCATCTGGCTCATGATTTTGCCTTCTTCGCATACTTGTTGGCCAGATCCTGGGGTTTTTTCGTGTTTGAATCACGTAGTAATGTGGTAACACACTGAAGCAGTCAGTTAAACCTGGTTTCGATCAATATTTTAGAGGGTAACACAGGTTAGGTCTGGGTTAGGTCTGGGATATGCGCGCATCTGGCTTATACTTTCGCCTTTTTCGCAAACTTGTTGGCTAGATCCTGGGTTTTTTTAGGGTTTGAATAACGCAGTAATGTGGTACCACACTGAAGCAGTCAATTAAACCTGGTTTCGACGAATATTTCAGAGGATAACACCGGTTAGGTCTGGGTTAGGTCCGGGATATGCCCGCATCTGGCTCATGATTTTGCCTTCTTCGCATACTTGTTGGCCAGATCCTGGGTTTTTTTCGTGTTTCAATCACGTAGTAATGTGGTAACACACTGAGGCAGTCTATTAAACCTGGATTCGGACAGTATTTTAGAGGATAACACCGGTTAGGTCTGGGTTAGGTCTGGGTTATGCCCGCATCTGGCTCATGATTTTGCCTTCATCGCATACTTGTTGGCCAGATCCTGGGTTTTTTCCGTGTTTGAATCACGTAGTAATGTGGTAACACACTGAAGCAGTCAATTAAACCTGGTTTCGATCAATATTTCAGAGGATAACACCGGTTAGGTTTGGGATAGGTCCGGGACATGCCCGCATCTGGCTCATGATTTTGCCTTCTTCGCATACTTGTTGGCCAGATCCTGGGTTTTTCCGTGTTTGAATCACGTAGTAATGTGGTAACACACTGAAGCAGTCAATTAAACCTGGTTTCGATCAATATTTTAGAGGATAACACCGGTTAGGTCTGGGTTAGGTCCGGGATATGCCCGCATCTGGCTCATGATTTTGCCTTCTTCGCATACCTGTTGGCCAGATCCTGGGTTTTTTCCGTGTTTCATCACGTAGTAATGTGGTAACACACTGAAGCAGTCAATAAAACCTGGTTTCGATCAATATTTTATAGGATAACACCGGTTAGGTCTGGGTTAGGTCTGGGGTTTGCGCGCATCTGGCTTATACTTTCGCCTTTTTCGCAAACTTGTTGGCCAGATCCTGGGTTTTTTCCGTGTTTGATCACGTAGTAATGTGGTAATGGCCTCCTTCTGCGAGAACGTAATGTTGCAGAAGGAGGCCGCGGGGAGGGAGCGCGAGCTTCAGCGGCGCGCTGAAGCTCGCGCTCGTGCGGTGGCCCGAGGTCGTCGCCCGGTCGCGAGGCGTCGCGGGCGGCCGCCTCGGCGTGCCGGATGACCTAGGCTGGGAGGGGGGTCCTGAGGGGACCTTCCTCCCGCCAGGAGGCGCCGGGTCGGACCGGTTGGGGGTAGGAGTGCCTCCCCCTACCGGTCCGACGCAAGGGGAGGCACCCTCGGCGGTCTGGTGCGGCCATGAACGCCCGGCCGCCGAGGGGTGGAAACGGGGTCGCGGGCGGTTGCGAGTTGGGGCTCGCAGCCGCCACTAAACGCGGCCCCGGGACGGATAGCGGCGGGATGGAGTGGCCCCGTCCCGCCGCTATGAGGCAGTGTGTCTACTGGGGGGACCGATTGTCCCCCCGGGGGATGGGCGCGAAAGCGCGGGCACGGGGAGGATACCGGAAGAATGCTTCGAGCGATTCCCGGTATCCTCCCAAAGCGTGCCGAAGGGTCACCGTGGGGTTTTTAGTGGGTAGGTCCCGCGCCTGTCGTTGTACGGGCGCGGGGAATCCCACACACCCCTCCCACCTCTCCCCAAGGAGGTGGGAGGGAGTCTTTCGAAGATTTTCCCCACGACAAAAAAAAAAAAAAAAAAAAAAAAAAAAAAAAAAAAAAAAAAAAAAAAGTAATGTGGTAACACACTGAAGCAGTCAATAAAACCTGGTTTCGATCAATATTTTAGAGGATAACACCGGTTAGGTCTGGGTTAGGTCTGGGATTTGCGCGCATCTGGCTTATACTTTCGCCTTTTTCGCAAACTTGTTGGCCAGATCCTGGGTATTTTCCGTGTTTGAATCACGTAGTAATGTGGTAACACACTGAAGCAGTCAATTAAACCTGGTTTCGATCAATATTTCAGAGGATAACACCGGTTAGGTCTGGGTTAGGTCTGGGTTATGCCCGCATCTGGCTCATGATTTTGCCTTCATCGCATACTTGTTGGCCAGATCCTGGGTTTTTTCCGTGTTTGAATCACGTAGTAATGTGGTAACACACTGAAGCAGTCAATTTAACCTGGTTTCGATCAATATTTCAGAGGATAACACCGGTTAGGTTTGGGATAGGTCCGGGACATGCACGCATCTGGCTCATGATTTTGCCTTCTTCGCATACTTGTTGGCCAGATCCTGGGGTTTTTTCGTGTTTGAATCACGTAGTAATGTGGTAACACACTGAAACAGTCAATTAAACCTGGTTTCGATCAATATTTTAGAGGATAACACCGGTTAGGTCTGGGATAGGTCCGGGATATGCCCGCATCTGGCTCATGATTTTGCCTTCTTCGCATACTTGTTGGCCAGATCCTGGGTTTTTTTCGTGTTTGAATCACGTAGTAATGTGGTAACACACTGAAGCAGGCAATTAAACCTGGTTTCGATCAATATTTCAGAGGATAACACCGGTTAGGTCTGGGATAGGTCCGGGACATGCCCGCATCTGGCTCATGATTTTGCCTTCTTCGCATACTTGTTGGCCAGATCCTGGGTTTTTTCCGTGTTTGAATCACGTAGTAATGTGGTAACACACTGAAGCAGTCAGTTAAACCTGGTTTCGATCAATATTTTAGAGGATAACACAGGTTAGGTCTGGGTTAGGTCTTGGATATGCCCGCATCTGGCTCATGATTTTGCCTTCTTCGCATACTTGTTGGCCAGATCCTGGGTTTTTTTCGTGTTTGAATCACGTAGTAATGTGGTAACACACTGAAGCAGGCAATTAAACCTGGTTTCGATCAATATTTCAGAGGATAACACCGGTTAGGTCTGGGTTAGGTCTGGGTTATGCCCGCATCTGGCTCATGATTTTGCCTTCATCGCATACTTGTTGGCCAGATCCTGGGTTTTTTCCGAGTTTGAATCACGTAGTAATGTGGTAACACACTGAAGCAGTCAATTAAACCTGGTTTCGATCAATATTTCAGAGGATAACACCGGTTAGGTTTGGGATAGGTCCGGGACATGCCCGCATCTGGCTCATGATTTTGCCTTCTTCGCATACTTGTTGGCCAGATCCTGAGTTTTTTTCGTGTTTCAATCACGTAGTAATGTGGTGACACACTGAGGCAGTCAATTAAACCTGGTTTCGATCAATATTTCAGAGGATAACACCGGTTAGGTCTGGGTTAGGTCTGGGATATGCGCGCATCTGGCTTATACTTTCGCCTTTTACGCAAACTTGTTGGCTAGATCCTGGGTTTTTTTCGGGTTTGAATAACGCAGTAATGTGGTACCACACTGAAGCAGTCAATTAAACCTGGATTCGGACATTATTTTAGAGGATAACACCGGTTAGGTCTGGGTTAGGTCTGGGTTATGCCCGCATCTGGCTCATGATTTTGCCTTCTTCGCATACTTGTTGGCCAGATCCTGGGTTTTTTCGTGTTTGAATCATGTAGTAATGTGGTAACACACTGAAGCAGTCAATTAAACCTGGTTTCGATCAATATTTTAGAGGATAACACCGGTTAGGTCTGGGTTAGGTCTGGGTTATGCCCGCATCTGGCTCATGATTTTGCCTTCTTCGCATACTTGTTGGCCAGATCCTGGGTTTTTTTCGTGTTTGAATCACGTAGTAATGTGGTAACACACTGAAGCAGTCAATTAAACCTGGTTTCGATCAATATTTTAGAGGATAACACCGGTTAGGTCTGGGTTAGGTCTGGGTTATGCCCGCATCTGGCTCATGATTTTGCCTTCTTCGCATACTTGTTGGCCAGATCCTGGGTTTTTTTCGTGTTTGAATCACGTAGTAATGTGGTAATACACTGAAGCAGTCAATTAAACCTGGTTTCGATCAATATTTTAGAGGATAACACCGGTTAGGTCTGGGTTAGGTCTGGGTTATGCCCGCATCTGGCTCATGATTTTGCCTTCATCGCATACTAGTTGGCCAGATCCTGGGTTTTTTCCGTGTTTAAATCACGTAGTAATGTGGTAACACACTGAAGCAGTCAATTAAACCTGGTTTCGATCAATATCTTAGAGGATAACACCGGTTAGGTCTGGGTTAGGTCTGGGTTATGCCCGCATCTGGCTCATGATTTTGCCTTCATCGCATACTTGTTGGCCAGATCCTGGGTTTTTTCCGTGTTTGAATCACGTAGTAATGTGGTAACACACTGAAGCAGTCAGTTAAACCTGGTTTCGATCAATATTTTAGAGGATAACACAGGTTAGGTCTGGGTTAGGTCTTGGATATGCCCGCATCTGGCTCATGATTTTGCCTTCTTCGCATACTTGTTGGCCAGATCCTGGGTTTTTTTCGTGTTTGAATCACGTAGTAATGTGGTAACACACTGAAGCAGGCAATTAAACCTGGTTTCGATCAATATTTCAGAGGATAACACCGGTTAGGTCTGGGTTAGGTCTGGGTTATGCCCGCATCTGGCTCATGATTTTGCCTTCATCGCATTCTTGTTGGCCAGATCCTGGGTTTTTCCCGAGTTTGAATCACGTAGTAATGTGGTAACACACTGAAGCAGTCAATTAAACCTGGTTTCGATCAATATTTCAGAGGATAACACCGGTTAGGTTTGGGATAGGTCCGGGACATGCCCGCATCTGGCTCATGATTTTGCCTTCTTCGCATACTTGTTGGCCAGATCCTGGGGTTTTTTCGTGTTTAAATCACGTAGTAATGTGGTAACACACTGAAACAGTCAATTAAACCTGGTTTCGATCCATATTTTAGAGGATAACACCGGTTAGGTCTGGGATAGGTCCGGGATATGCCCGCATCTGGCTCATGATTTTGCCTTCTTCGCATACTTGTTGGCCAGATCCTGAGTTTTTTTCGTGTTTCAATCACGTAGTAATGTGGTGACACACTGAGGCAGTCAATTAAACCTGGTTTCGATCAATATTTCAGAGGATAACACCGGTTAGGTCTGGGTTAGGTCTGGGATATGCGCGCATCTGGCTTATACTTTCGCCTTTTACGCAAACTTGTTGGCTAGATCCTGGGTTTTTTTCGGGTTTGAATAACGCAGTAATGTGGTACCACACTGAAGCAGTCAATTAAACCTGGTTTCGATCAATATTTTAGAGGATAACACCGGTTAGGTCTGGGTTAGGTCTGGGTTATGCCCGCATCTGGCTCATGATTTTGCCTTCTTCGCATACTTGTTGGCCAGATCCTGGGTTTTTTTCGTGTTTGAATCACGTAGTAATGTGGTAATACACTGAAGCAGTCACTTAAACCTGGTTTCGATCAATATTTTAGAGGATAACACCGGTTAGGTCTGGGTTAGGTCTGGGTTATGCCCGCATCTGGCTCATGATTTTGCCTTCTTCGCATACTTGTTGGCCAGATCCTGGGTTTTTTTCGTGTTTGAATCACGTAGTAATGTGGTAACACACTAAAGCAGTCAATTAAACCTGGTTTCGATCAATATTTTAGAGGATAACACCGGTTAGGTCTGGGTTAGGTCTGGGTTATGCCCGCATCTGGCTCATGATTTTGCCTTCTTCGCATACTTGTTGGCCAGATCCTGGGTTTTTTTCGTATTTGAATCACGTAGTAATGTGGTAATACACTGAAGCAGTCAATAAAACCTGGTTTCGATCAATATTTTAGAGGATAACACCGGTTAGGTCTGGGTTAGGTCTGGGTTATGCCCGCATCTGGCTCATGATTTTGCCTTCATCGCATACTAGTTGGCCAGATCCTGGGTTTTTTCCGTGTTTGAATCACGTAGTAATGTGGTAACACACTGAAGCAGTCAATTAAACCTGGTTTCGATCAATATCTTAGAGGATAACACCGGTTAGGTCTGGGTTAGGTCTGGGTTATGCCCGTATCTGGCTCATGATTTTGCCTTCATCGCATACTTGTTGGCCAGATCCTGGGTTTTTTCCGTGTTTGAATCACGTAGTAATGTGGTAACACACTGAAGCAGTCAATTAAACCTGGTTTCGATCAATATTTCAGAGGATAACACCGGTTAGGTTTGGGATAGGTCCGGGACATGCCCGCATCTGGCTCATGATTTTGCCTTCTTCGTATACTTGTTGGCCAGATCCTGGGGTTTTTTCGTGTTTGAATCACGTAGTAATGTGGTAACACACTGAAACAGTCAATTAAACCTGGTTTCGATCACTATTTCAGAGGATAACACCGGTTAGGTCTGGGATAGGTCCGGGACATGCCCGCATCTGGCTCATGATTTTGCCTTCTTCGCATACTTGTTGGCCAGATCCTGGGTTTTTTCCGTGTTTGAATCACGTAGTAATGTGGTAACACACTGAAGCAGTCAGTTAAACCTGGTTTCGATCAATATTTTAGAGGATAACACAGGTTAGGTCTGGGTTAGGTCTGGGATATGCGCGCATCTGGCTTATACTTTCGCCTTTTTCGCAAACTTGTTGGCTAGATCCTGGGTTTTTTTAGGGTTTGAATAACGCAGTAATGTGGTACCACACTGAAGCAGTCAATTAAACCTGTTTTCGACGAATATTTTAGAGGATAACACCGGTTAGGTCTGGGTTAGGTCTGGGTTATGCCCGCATCTGGCTCATGATTTTGCCTTCTTCGCATACTTGTTGGCCAGATCCTGGGTTTTTTTCGTGTTTCAACCACGTAGTAATGTGGTAACACACTGAGGCAGTCTATTAAACCTGGATTCGGACAGTATTTTAGAGGATAACACCGGTTAGGTCTGGGTTAGGTCTGGGTTATGCCCGCATCTGGCTCATGATTTTGCCTTCATCGCATACTTGTTGGCCAGATCCTGGGTTTTTTCCGTGTTTGAATCACGTAGTAATGTGGTAACACACTGAAGCAGTCAATTAAACCTGGTTTCGATCAATATTTCAGAGGATAACACCGGTTAGGTTTGGGATAGGTCCGGGACATGCCCGCATCTGGCTCATGATTTTGCCTTCTTCGCATACTTGTTGGCCAGATCCTGGGGTTTTTTCGTGTTTGAATCACGTAGTAATGTGGTAACACACTGAAGCAGGCAATTAAACCTGGTTTCGATCAATATTTCAGAGGATAACGCCGGTTAGGTCTGGGTTAGGTCTGGGTTATGCCCGCATCTGGCTCATGATTTTGCCTTCTTCGCATACTTGTTGGCCAGATCCTGTGTTTTTTCCGTGTTTGAATCACGTAGTAATGTGGTAACACACTGTAGCAGTCAATTAAACCTGGTTTCGATCAATATTTTAGAGGATAACACCGGTTAGGTCTGGGATAGGTCCGGGATATGCGCGCATCTGGCTTATACTTTCGCCTTTTACGCAAACTTGTTGGCTAGATCCTGGGTTTTTTCCGTGTTTGAATCACGTAGTAATGTGGTAACACACTGAAGCAGTCAATTAAACCTGGTTTCGATCAATATTTTAGAGGATAACACCGGTTAGGTCTGGGTTAGGTCCGGGATATGCCCGCATCTGGCTCATGATTTTGCCTTCTTCGCATACCTGTTGGCCAGATCCTGGGTTTTTTTCGTGTTTGAATCACGTAGTAATGTGGTAACACACTGAAGCTGTCAATTAAACCTGGTTTCGATCAATATTTTAGAGGATAACACCGGTTAGGTCAGGGTTAGGTCTGGGTTATGCCCGCATCTGGCTCATGATTTTGCCTTCTTCGCATACTTGTTGGCCAGATCCTGGGTTTTTTTCGTGTTTGAATCACGTAGTAATGTGGTAACACACTGAAGCTGTCAATTAAACCTGGTTTCGATCAATATTTTAGAGGATAACACCGGTTAGGTCTGGGTTAGGTCTGGGTTATGCCCGCATCTGGCTCATGATTTTGCCTTCTTCGCATACTTGTTGGCCAGATCCTGGGTTTTTTTCGTGTTTGAATCACGTAGTAATGTGGTAATACACTGAAGCAGTCAATTAAACCTGGTTTCGATCAATATTTTAGAGGATAACACCGGTTAGGTCTGGGTTAGGTCTGGGTTATGCCCGCATCTGGCTCATGATTTTGCCTTCATCGCATACTAGTTGGCCAGATCCTGGGTTTTTTCCGTGTTTGAATCACGTAGTAATGTGGTAACACACTGAAGCAGTCAATTAAACCTGGTTTCGATCAATATCTTAGAGGATAACACCGGTTAGGTCTGGGTTAGGTCTGGGTTATGCCCGCATCTGGCTCATGATTTTGCCTTCATCGCATACTTGTTGGCCAGATCCTGGGTTTTTTCCGTGTTTGAATCACGTAGTAATGTGGTAACACACTGAAGCAGTCAGTTAAACCTGGTTTCGATCAATATTTTAGAGGATAACACAGGTTAGGTCTGGGTTAGGTCTTGGATATGCCCGCATCTGGCTCATGATTTTGCCTTCTTCGCATACTTGTTGGCCAGATCCTGGGTTTTTTTCGTGTTTGAATCACGTAGTAATGTGGTAACACACTGAAGCAGGCAATTAAACCTGGTTTCGATCAATATTTCAGAGGATAACACCGGTTAGGTCTGGGTTAGGTCTGGGTTATGCCCGCATCTGGCTCATGATTTTGCCTTCATCGCATACTTGTTGGCCAGATCCTGGGGTTTTTTCGTGTTTAAATCACGTAGTAATGTGGTAACACACTGAAACAGTCAATTAAACCTGGTTTCGATCAATATTTCAGAGGATAACACCGGTTAGGTTTGGGATAGGTCCGGGACATGCCCGCATCTGGCTCATGATTTTGCCTTCTTCGCATACTTGTTGGCCAGATCCTGGGGTTTTTTCGTGTTTAAATCACGTAGTAATGTGGTAACACACTGAAACAGTCAATTGAACCTGGTTTCGATCCATATTTTAGAGGATAACACCGGTTAGGTCTGGGATAGGTCCGGGATATGCCCGCATCTGGCTCATGATTTTGCCTTCTTCGCATACTTGTTGGCCAGATCCTGAGTTTTTTTCGTGTTTCAATCACGTAGTAATGTGGTGACACACTGAGGCAGTCAATTAAACCTGGTTTCGATCAATATTTCAGAGGATAACACCGGTTAGGTCTGGGTTAGGTCTGGGATATGCGCGCATCTGGCTTATACTTTCGCCTTTTACGCAAACTTGTTGGCTAGATCCTGGGTTTTTTTCGGGTTTGAATAACGCAGTAATGTGGTACCACACTGAAGCAGTCAATTAAACCTGGTTTCGATCAATATTTTAGTGGATAACACCGGTTAGGTCTGGGTTAGGTCTGGGTTATGCCCGCATCTGGCTCATGATTTTGCCTTCTTCGCATACTTGTTGGCCAGATCCTGGGGTTTTTTCGTGTTTGAATCACGTAGTAATGTGGTACCACACTGAAGCAGTCAATTAAACCTGGTTTCGATCAATATTTTAGAGGATAACACCGGTTAGGTCTGGGTTAGGTCTGGGTTATGCCCGCATCTGGCTCATGATTTTGCCTTCTTCGCATACTTGTTGGCCAGATCCTGGGTTTTTTTCGTGTTTGAATCACGTAGTAATGTGGTAACACACTGAAGCAGTCAATTAAACCTGGTTTCGATCAATATTTTAGAGGATAACACCGGTTAGGTCTGGGTTAGGTCTGGGTTATGCCCGCATCTGGCTCATGATTTTGCCTTCTTCGCATACTTGTTGGCCAGATCCTGGGTTTTTTTCGTATTTGAATCACGTAGTAATGTGGTAATACACTGAAGCAGTCAATAAAACCTGGTTTCGATCAATATTTTAGAGGATAACACCGGTTAGGTCTGGGTTAGGTCTGGGTTATGCCCGCATCTGGCTCATGATTTTGCCTTCATCGCATACTAGTTGGCCAGATCCTGGGTTTTTTCCGTGTTTGAATCACGTAGTAATGTGGTAACACACTGAAGCAGTCAATTAAACCTGGTTTCGATCAATATCTTAGAGGATAACACCGGTTAGGTCTGGGTTAGGTCTGGGTTATGCCCGTATCTGGCTCATGATTTTGCCTTCATCGCATACTTGTTGGCCAGATCCTGGGTTTTTTCCGTGTTTGAATCACGTAGTAATGTGGTAACACACTGAAGCAGTCAGTTAAACCTGGTTTCGATCAATATTTTAGAGGATAACACAGGTTAGGTCTGGGTTAGGTCTGGGATATGCGCGCATCTGGCTTATACTTTCGCCTTTTTCGCAAACTTGTTGGCTAGATCCTGGGTTTTTTTAGGGTTTGAATAACGCAGTAATGTGATACCACACTGAAGCAGTCAATTAAACCTGGTTTCGACGAATATTTTAGAGGATAACACCGGTTAGGTCTGGGTTAGGTCTGGGTTATGCCCGCATCTGGCTCATGATTTTGCCTTCTTCGCATACTTGTTGGCCAGATCCTGGGTTTTTTTCGTGTTTCAATCACGTAGTAATGTGGTAACACACTGAGGCAGTCTATTAAACCTGGATTCGGACAGTATTTTAGAGGATAACACCGGTTAGGTCTGGGTTAGGTCTGGGTTATGCCCGCATCTGGCTCATGATTTTGCCTTCATCGCATACTTGTTGGCCAGATCCTGGGTTTTTTCCGTGTTTGAATCACGTAGTAATGTGGTAACACACTGAAGGTGTCAATTAAACCTGGTTTCGATCAATATTTCAGAGGATAACACCGGTTAGGTTTGGGATAGGTCCGGGACATGCCCGCATCTGGCTCATGATTTTGCCTTCTTCGCATACTTGTTGGCCAGATCCTGGGGTTTTTTCGTGTTTGAATCACGTAGTAATGTGGTAACACACAGAAGCAGGCAATTAAACCTGGTTTCGATCAATATTTCAGAGGATAACGCCGGTTAGGTCTGGGTTAGGTCTGGGTTATGCCCGCATCTGGCTCATGATTTTGCCTTCTTCGCATACTTGTTGGCCAGATCCTGTGTTTTTTCCGTGTTTGAATCACGTAGTAATGTGGTAACACACTGAAGCAGTCAACAAAACCTGGTTTCGATCAATATTTTAGAGGATAACACCGGTTAGGTCTGGGATAGGTCCGGGATATGCGCGCATCTGGCTTATACTTTCGCCTTTTACGCAAACTTGTTGGCTAGATCCTGGGTTTTTTCCGTGTTTGAATCACGTAGTAATGTGGTAACACACTGAAGCAGTCAATTAAACCTGGTTTCGATCAATATTTTAGAGGATAACACCGGTTAGGTCTGGGTTAGGTCCGGGATATGCCCGCATCTGGCTCATGATTTTGCCTTCTTCGCATACCTGTTGGCCAGATCCTGGGTTTATTTCGTGTTTGAATCACGTAGTAATGTGGTAACACACTGAAGCTGTCAATTAAACCTGGTTTCGATCAATATTTTAGAGGATAACACCGGTTAGGTCTGGGTTAGGTCTGGGTTATGCCCGCATCTGGCTCATGATTTTGCCTTCTTCGCATACTTGTTGGCCAGATCCTGGGTTTTTTTCGTGTTTGAATCACGTAGTAATGTGGTAACACACTGAAGCTGTCAATTAAACCTGGTTTCGATCAATATTTTAGAGGATAACACCGGTTAGGTCTGGGTTAGGTCTGGGTAATGCCCGCATCTGGCTCATGATTTTGCCTTCTTCGCATACTTGTTGGCCAGATCCGGGGTTTTTTCCGTGTTTGATCACGTAGTAATGTGGTAACACACTGAAGCAGTCAACAAAACCTGGTTTCGATCAATATTTTAGAGGATAACACCGGTTAGGTCTGGGTTAGGTCTGGGATTTGCGCGCATCTGGCTTATACTTTCGCCTTTTTCGCAAACTTGTTGGCCAGATCCTGGGTATTTTCCGTGTTTGAATCACGTAGTAATGTGGTAACACACTGAAGCAGTCAATTAAACCTGGTTTCGATCAATATTTCAGAGGATAACACCGGTTAGGTTTGGGATAGGTCCGGGACATGCCCGCATCTGGCTCATGATTTTGCCTTCTTCGCATACTTGTTGGCCAGATCCTGGGGTTTTTTCGTGTTTGAATCACGTAGTAATGTGGTAACACACTGAAACAGTCAATTAAACCTGGTTTCGATCAATATTTTAGAGGATAACACAGGTTAGGTCTGGGTTAGGTCTGGGATATGCGCGCATCTGGCTTATACTTTCGCCTTTTTCGCAAACTTGTTGGCTAGATCCTGGGTTTTTTTAGGGTTTGAATAACGCAGTAATGTGGTACCACACTGAAGCAGTCAATTAAACCTGGTTTCGACGAATATTTTAGAGGATAACACCGGTTAGGTCTGGGTTAGGTCTGGGTTATGCCCGCATCTGGCTCATGATTTTGCCTTCATCGCATACTTGTTGGCCAGATCCTGGGTTTTTTCCGTGTTTGAATCACGTAGTAATGTGGTAACACACTGAAGCAGTCAATTAAACCTGGTTTCGATCAATATTTCAGAGGATAACACCGGTTAGGTTTGGGATAGGTCCGGGACATGCCCGCATCTGGCTCATGATTTTGCCTTCTTCGCATACTTGTTGGCCAGATCCTGGGGTTTTTTCGTGTTTGAATCACGTAGTAATGTGGTAACACACTGAAGCAGGCAATTAAACCTGGTTTCGATCAATATTTCAGAGGATAACACCGGTTAGGTCTGGGATAGGTCCGGGATATGCGCGCATCTGGCTTATACTTTCGCCTTTTACGCAAACTTGTTGGCTAGATCCTGGGTTTTTTTCGGGTTTGAATAACGCAGTAATGTGGTACCACACTGAAGCAGTCAATTAAACCTGGTTTCGATCAATATTTTAGAGGATAACACCGGTTAGGTCTGGGTTAGGTCTGGGTTATGCCCGCATCTGGCTCATGATTTTGCCATCTTCGCATACTTGTTGGCCAGATCCTGTGTTTTTTCCGTGTTTGAATCACGTAGTAATGTGGTAACACACTGTAGCAGTCAATTAAACCTGGTTTCGATCAATATTTTAGAGGATAACACCGGTTAGGTCTGGGATAGGTCCGGGATATGCGCGCATCTGGCTTATACTTTCGCCTTTTACGCAAACTTGTTGGCTAGATCCTGGGTTTTTTTCGGGTTTGAATAACGCAGTAATGTGGTACCACACTGAAGCAGTCAATTAAACCTGGTTTCGATCAATATTTTAGAGGATAACACCGGTTAGGTCTGGGTTAGGTCTGGGTTATGCCCGCATCTGGCTCATGATTTTGCCTTCTTCGCATACTTGTTTGCCGGATCCTGGGTTTTTTTCGTGTTTGAATCACGTAGTAATGTGGTAACACACTGAAGGTGTCAATTAAACCTGGTTTCGATCAATATTTTAGAGGATAACACCGGTTAGGTCTGGGTTAGGTCTGGGATATGCGCGCATCTGGCTTATACTTTCATCTTTTTCGCAAACTTGTTGGCCAGATCCTGGGTTTTTTCTGTGTTTGAATCACGTAGAAATGTGGTAACACACTGAAGCTGTCAATTAAACCTGGTTTCGATCAATATTTTAGAGGATAACACCGGTTAGGTCTGGGTTAGGTCTGGGATATGCGCGCATCTGGCTTATACTTTCACCTTTTTCGCAAACTTGTTGGCCAGATCCTGGGTTTTTTCCGTATTTGAATCACGTAGTAATGTGGTAACACACTGAAGCAGTCAATTAAACCTGGTTTCGATCAATATTTTAGAGGATAACACCGGTTAGGTCTGGGTTAGGTCCGGGATATGCACGCATCTGGCTCATGATTTTGCCTTTTTCGCATACCTGTTGGCCAGATCCTGGGTTTTTTTCGTGTTTGAATCACGTAGTAATGTGGTAACACACTGAAGCAGTCAATTAAACCTGGTTTCGATCAATATTTCAGAGGATAACACCGGTTAGGTCTGGGTTAGGTCTGGGTTATGCCCGCATCTGGCTCATGATTTTGCCTTCTTCGCATACTTGTTGGGCAGATCCTGGGTTTTTTTCGTGTTTGAATCACGTAGTAATGTGGTAACACACTGAAGCTGTCAATTAAACCTGGTTTCGATCAATATTTTAGAGGATAACACCGGTTAGGTCTGGGTTAGGTCTGGGTTATGCCCGCATCTGGCTCATGATTTTGCCTTCTTCGCATACTTGTTGGCCAGATCCGGGGTTTTTTCCGTGTTTGATCACGTTGTAATGTGGTAACACACTGAAGCAGTCAACAAAACCTGGTTTCGATCAATATTTTAGAGGATAACACCGGTTAGGTCTGGGTTAGGTCTGGGTTATGCCCGCATCTGGCTCATGATTTTGCCTTCTTCGCATACTTGTTGGCCAGATCCTGGGTTTTTTTCGTGTTTGAATCACGTAGTAATGTGGTAACACACTGAAGCAGTCAATTAAACCTGGTTTCGATCAATATTTCAGAGGATAACACCGGTTAGGTCTGGGTTAGGTCTGGGTTATGCCCGCATCTGGCTCATGATTTTGCCTTCATCGCATACTTGTTGGCCAGATCCTGGGTTTTTTCCGTGTTTGAATCACGTAGTAATGTGGTAACACACTGAAGCAGTCAATTAAACCTGGTTTCGATCAATATTTCAGAGGATAACACCGGTTAGGTCTGGGTTAGGTCTGGGATATGCGCGCATCTGGCTTATACTTTCGCCTTTTTCGCAAACTTGTTGGCTAGATCCTGGGTTTTTTTCGGGTTTGAATAACGCAGTAATGTGGTACCACACTGAAGCAGTCAATTAAACCTGGTTTCGATCAATATTTTAGAGGATAACACCGGTTAGGTCTGGGTTAGGTCTGGGTTATGCCCGCATCTGGCTCATGATTTTGCCTTCTTCGCATACTTGTTGGCCAGATCCTGGGTTTTTTTCGTGTTTGAATCACGTAGTAATGTGGAAACACACTGAAGCAGTCAGTTAAACCTGGTTTCGATCAATATTTTAGAGGATAACACAGGTTAGGTCTGGGTTAGGTCTGGGATATGCGCGCATCTGGCTTATACTTTCGCCTTTTTCGCAAACTTGTTGGCTAGATCCCGGGTTTTTTTAGGGTTTGAATAACGCAGTAATGTGGTACCACACTGAAGCAGTCAATTAAACCTGGTTTCGACGAATATTTTAGAGGATAACACCGGTTAGGTCTGGGTTAGGTCCGGGATATGCCCGCATCTGGCTCATGATTTTGCCTTCTTCGCATACTTGTTGGCCAGATCCTGAGTTTTTTTCGTGTTTCAATCACGTAGTAATGTGGTAACACACTGAGGCAGTCAATTAAACCTGGTTTCGATCAATATTTCAGAGGATAACACCGGTTAGGTCTGGGTTAGGTCTGGGATATGCGCGCATCTGGCTTATACTTTCGCCTTTTACGCAAACTTGTTGGCTAGATCCTGGGTTTTTTTCGGGTTTGAATAACGCAGTAATGTGGTACCACACTGAAGCAGTCAATTAAACCTGGTTTCGATCAATATTTTAGAGGATAACACCGGTTAGGTCTGGGTTAGGTCTGGGTTATGCCCGCATCTGGCTCATGATTTTGCCTTCTTCGCATACTTGTTGGCCAGATCCTGGGTTTTTTTCGTGTTTGAATCACGTAGTAATGTGGTAATACACTGAAGCAGTCAATTAAACCTGGTTTCGATCAATATTTTAGAGGATAACACCGTTTAGGTCTGGGTTAGGTCTGGGTTATGCCCGCATCTGGCTCATGATTTTGCCTTCTTCGCATACTTGTTGGCCAGATCCTGGGTTTTTTTCGTGTTTGAATCACGTAGTAATGTGGTAACACACTGAAGCAGTCAATTAAACCTGGTTTCGATCAATATTTTAGAGGATAACACCGGTTAGGTCTGGGTTAGGTCTGGGTTATGCCCGCATCTGGCTCATGATTTTGCCTTCTTCGCATACTTGTTGGCCTGATCCTGGGTTTTTTTCGTGTTTGAATCACGTAGTAATGAGGTAATACACTGAAGCAGTCAATTAAACCTGGTTTCGATCAATATTTTACAGGATAACACCGGTTAGGTCTGGGTTAGGTCTGGGATATGCGCGCATCTGGCTTATACTTTCGCCTTTTTCGCAAACTTGTTGGCCAGATCCTGGATTTTTTCCGTGTTTGAATCACGTAGTAATGTTGTACCACACTGAGGCAGTCAATTAAACCTGGATTCGGACATTATTTTAGAGGATAACACCGGTTAGGTCTGGGTTAGGTCTGGGTTATGCCCGCATCTGGCTCATGATTTTGCCTTCTTCGCATACTTGTTGGCCAGATCCTGGGTTTTTTCGTGTTTGAATCATGTAGTAATGTGGTAACACACTGAAGCAGTCAATTAAACCTGGTTTCGATCAATATTTTAGAGGATAACACCGGTTAGGTCTGGGTTAGGTCTGGGTTATGCCCGCATCTGGCTCATGATTTTGCCTTCTTCGCATACGTGTTGGCCACGTGTTGACGATAAAACTGTAAGATATAGGATGAATTAAGTTCCATGTCCCTAAAATTTTCCAAATCATAGATTTAAAAATGATTTAGATATTTAGATGATTTTAGTGTGGGTATTTATACAAGTATGTAAATCTCTATTTATGCATAACATGTTACCCCTAAATGGGCAAGTTAATGAATTATATAGATGTTAATTGTATAATAATAACCCTTTGTTCCTCATAAAAATTCATAACTGAATTGCTATCATTCTAAAAAAATCCATCCCAAAATATATTGTCAAAACTAGTAATAAATTATTTGAACAAGGTGATAACAGATTTGAAATATTTAATAAAATTTAAATACCAGTAGTATTAATAAAAGATAATATTAATACTATTTTGACACTGTTATTTGATTTTAATATTAATTATAGATACTTTGATTATTGATTTATTAAAACATAAAGTTAATGAAGTCCCAGTAGATTATAAATATTTTAAAGAGCATGAATTAGCATAGAATTTCATAAAAAATTTGATGAGTGATAGAAGTAACTTGAATAATCTGAATTTTATAGCTTTTACTATATCTTTGGATATGGAATCACAGATTCATTTTATTAATAAAAATAGAGATAGTACTGATGATTTACTCAGACTCGTTAAAGTAAGTGGGCCAAGTGGGAAGAATATTAAGATAGATGGATAGATATTGGTAAAAGTATATTTCTTGTCCTTATATAGGAAATCTTTAATATTACAAATAAACTCTTTCTGTAAAATCTTGAACTTATCATTATAATTTATAGAATTAAAGTCAACGCATCTAATAATGAAAGTGAACTGAAGTATTTTATAGACTTGTCAAGAACGTTTTTTGGTATATTCCTAGCAAACGACCCGTTCAACGATCGGGATGAGTTATACGTAATTCGATTCGTCTAATTCAGTATATTATTTCATTAGTATATGCATTTCATTATCTGCGGAAATTCGGTATTTTTACAAAGTAACTAAGTATTTTAAATATATTCTGATAGGTTCACAGGTGGAAACAAGTGACTGTCGTTACCTGTGTTCAAAATGCTAATTTGTTAACAATAACATTTGTTGAATGAAATTTCTGCTATTTCTGCAAATATCTCATTGAATAAATCACCATCTTTCTATTATATATACATTTACTAAATACATAATGGCTCAGGTATCCAATGAAGTTACTCTTATTGGAAATATAAAATATTGATAGTATTATATGTTAGAAAAAAGTGGTGTCTTCAATTTAATTCATGTAAGCATCAGTAATGAGATCTTGAAAATTGACGCTGTGATTAATTTTCAAATGGCCTCTGTGCCATTATTTCTACAACAAAATGTTGATTCATCAGTCTCTATCCACTCTACCCTTCCACAATTGCTGCGCAGTATTTTTATTTAATGTTAGTTATATAATATATCACGACATTGCTCATAATTATATGTTAGCATATATGGTAATTTTAAAACAATATCTGTAACTGAGTTTGTTTTTAGAAAACCACGTTCTTTGCTTTTCAAATATCTTTATATAATGCAATGGCTTTTAAAAACTAAGGGTATAAACATCTCACCGTAAACCGTAAATAGTTTACATTTTAAAGATCCAGAAACAGGCGCTCATACGAATAAAACAGAAACTACGTGGAAGCATAGTAAACACTTTTTGCCTGAATATTGTCGGTTAGCATTTGCAGTTCCACACGTTTTTTAATATGTTTTTCTAACATATAATACAAAATAATAAATATTATATTTTCTATTTTCAGCAAAAAAGATAATTTCATTGGGTACTTAAGCCATTACGTGTTTTATAAACCTTCCAAGCAAGGAAAGGATGATTTATTTAATCAGTTCTTAAAAGAAATTTCAGAAATTTCATTTGATGATGATCGATTCTGTAAAAAATCAAAATATACCAGACTTAGATGATAATGAAATTTAATAATAAAAACAAGTTAAACCAACGTACTGCGTACAATAGTAATTTACTATATATTGTAAACACTGTCAGCGACGGGGAGACATTTTTTACTGTTGCTGCATGTACTGTCTACATACCTGGTTTTAATACTGTCCACCTGACCGACTCGTGGAAGTTCTATGCCTAAAAAAATGATTTTTATGCATCATACAAATTCTTCTACAAATTCCCATTTGACAATGTAGAATAGATCCAATTAGATAAATTATTTATAATTTTTAAGATGAACATAGCAACGATGGTCACTAGTTTCTATCTGTGAACCTGTCAAAAAATCTACTTGACCTTACTTTTTTACTGTAACTTTTTATAATAACTGTTAAAATACTGTTTATATTATTTATTATAATGAATCTTGTTACAAAACAAACACACTTATTTTCCATTGTGAAAAGAAAACTTAAAAACTAAAAGAACATTCCTCTACATGGGCTTCTTTCACACACACACCCCACACCACACACACACACACACACCACACACTACCCCTCTTATCTGAAACGGTAAACTCCTAAACACTAAAGAAACTAACGAATTTTAAGTCATATTTCTAACACGCCTTCTTGACTTAAAATTTATCAAAACAACAACAAAAATTTTGCCTTTCCTAACGATTTAGTCAGTACATCTGCAATTTGATCGTCCGTAGTCACACTTATTAGTCCCTTTTTTCATAATCATAAACAAAATGATAACTTATATCTATATGCTTGGAATTTTTTGAAAATTTTCCATTTTTTGATAAGGCTATCGCTCCAATATTGTCTTCATATATTTTTACTGGATTGTCATTCTTCACGTCAAAAACAGATAAAATGCCCTTAATTGGAATGATTTCTTCTACACAATCAGCAAGAGCGTAGTATTCAGCATGCGTTGAGGCTCTGGAGACAATTTTTTGTTTTTGCGATTTCCATAGTACTACATTTCCAAAAACTCGTATGATTATCCCTGTAGTCGATTTTCTGTCCGTAGTGTCTGCAGCCCAATCAGCGTCAACAAATGCATCCATTATTTCCTGAGTAGTTGAGTTATAAACAAGATTTATGGAACGAGTGTGATACAAGTATTTTAGAACACGTGTGCTGTCATAGCTATTTTGGAATCGACTTAGGTAATTGACCGCAAATGAAATGTCTGGGCGAGTACCATTTGCAATATACAATAATGCTCCAATTAAATTCCTATATTTCAGTTCTTCATCCACTATATCAGCAGGTTCAATTTTTCGATTCATTTCCATAGGTGTATCGAACCTTTTACTATTTATTATTCCGTACTTATGACTAAGATTTTCAATATATTTTTCTTGATTCAAGTATATTTCCTCTTTACTTTGGTTACGTTGTACTTCAATTCCCAAGTATTGCTTTATTTGTCCCAAGTCTTTCATGCGAAATCGTTTATTAAGCATGATCTTAACTTCATCTATAGCCATTTCATTTATACCACTGATTAATATATCATCCACATATAAAATAATATATATTTTTGTGTCGTTTATCTCTCCAGTATACAGACAGTAATCATAATCAGATCTTTTAAAATGCAAGCTTATCATGTAATTATGAAAACAATCATACCAGTCACGTGGACTTTCTCTCAATCCATAAAGCGCCTTCTTAAGTAAACAAACCTTATCTGACTGTATATTACTACCATCAGGAGGGTAGATGTAAACTTCAGACTTGATATTTCCGTTTAAAAAAGCTGTTTGAACATCCATTTGTTCTATTTTTAAATTTTTAACACATGCAATTGACAGCAACACCTTTAGCGTGCTCATTCTTGCAACCGGTGAATAAACTTCTTCATCGCTTTGGTACAACTGTTGGAAATGCGACTTTGGCGACAATGCGCGCTTTGCATACTCCATCTGTCTTAATTCTATATATCCACTTTACTTCAATTATTTTCTTATTTATTGGAACGTTGACCAAATCCCATGTGTCGTTTTCTTTTAAACCATCAAGTTCTTGTTTCATAGCCGCTTTCCATTTTCTTGACTCTTCGCAGTTCAATGGTTCTTGGTAGTTTTCAGGTATCAAAGCATTGCAATAGTTTGTATATACGACATGATCATCAAATTTCACAACATTTCACACATTATGTTACGCTTGGGGCGTGTATCTTATTTAACTTCCTCAGTTTTGCTGCATTGATAATCGTCAGTTTTATTTTCTTTTATTTTCAAAACTCTTTCTTCTTCTTCTTCTTCTTCTTTTGGCGTTTCCCCTTCGTATTTTTCTTCGTTATCAGTATTTCTATAAATGGTATATCTTGCACGTGACGACTTACAACTATTTTGTCATTAACCAATATCTGTATACCCTATTAATATTAATTCCTTTTTCGGCCTTTGGATTTAGCTTTGAATATCTGCATGCCTCGGGAATTCGTACAAAAGCAGTGCTTCCATATAAGTGTAAGTTTGAAACATCAGCCCTTTTATTAAAAAATATTTCATATGGTGTTTTTCTTATTCTTGTGTTTGCTAATAGGCGATTTCCAATGTAGGCAGCCGTGTAAATACATTCTGGCCAATAAAACTTGTCGACATTTGCCTCTGACAGCAAGCAGCGTGCACGATCCATTATCGTTCTGTTGTGCCTTTCGGCGACTCCGTTCAATTCGTGTGTGTATGCTGGTCCTGGTTTCAAATAAATACCTTCTCGTTTCGCTAATTCATCAAAGTTTTTGTTAAGATATGATTCTCTTCCATTGTCACATCGAATTTCTTTAATACTTTTTCCAGTTTGATTTTTTACTAATTTCCTAATATACCTAATGAAGCAATAAAAAACATCACTTTTTTGTTTTATGCAATACACAACAGCAATTTTACTGAAATCATCTATAAAAGACACAAAGTATTTCTCACCATTATGACCTGTCTGAGTTATTGGACCATGGACATCTGTATGGACTATTTGTAACAAATCATTTGCTCTTGTACGTTTGTTTTTAAATTTCAAATTTGTCATTTTATTCTCCGGACAAACTTCGCATTTTATAAATTCGTTTTCGAGTTTCACCGGTGTTCCATTTAGCAGCTGAGCTTCACACAAATATTTTAAATCTCTAAAATTTGTGTGACAAAGTATATATCTATGCCATTTTTCTATATTTGAAATTCCCATTGAACTAGTGTACGTACTTGTTTTCTTATTCTCAAGTCTGGCAACTTCTCCATTTAATTCAAAGAGTTTATTTCTTTTAACAGCAATAGCAATGAGTTTTTCTTTCGAATTACAAATTTTATTGTAATTCATTGTCTTTCTCAAACATTATTTTTAATTGTTTTGATTTACAAATACAAGAGACACTTAGTAAGTTTTGTTTCATTTCTGGTACATAGTATATACATTTTTAATCTTTATTTCCTCCGACTTGTCATTAATGTTAATCATTACATTACCAATTTTTCCAGATATTAGTTTAAAACCATCACCAACTTTAATATCAACCGGGTTTTGTAGATTTTTGGATTCATAAAAGTACTCATCTGTGTTTATTATGTGATCTGAGCAACCACTATCTAGTAGCCATTTAATATTTCTACTTCTTCTATTTTGCTACTTTTCATTACTTCAACCTTGAATGAATTGTAATTTCTACTGTCATCTAGACTCGAATTTCCAGCCACTTTTCTATCGTGTCTATTTTGTATATGTTTGAAAAGGTTGCCTTTTGTAATAATTATTAAAGTTTTCTGGGCAGTAACGTTGGATGTGCCCTGACTTATTACACTTGTAACATACCGCTTCAGTAGTCGTTGCACTGCTATGCTGATTATCCTTTGAATTGAGATACTTGTTCTGATTGCGTTGTACGTGTCGAAACCTATGACCTCTAGGATTTTTAGTTAAATTTGAACTAAAAGTGCGAGTGTAATTTCTGCTGTACTCAAAGTAGTAACTCTTACCGTTTCTCTTTTGATACTCTAACAGTAATTTAGATTTTACATACTCAACTGTTTTCTCCTTCGTTGGCAGTGCATCAATAATATCAACAATACGTGAGAAGTTAACGTTAATAACAGATAATTCAATTTATCCTCTTCATTCACAGTCTCACCAGTATTTTTGAGCCTATTTATATGCGTTTCAAATTCGTTAAAGAAGTCACTTGGATTTTCACCTTCTTTCATTTTTAATTCTAACAATCTTCTTTTACACAATAGCTTTACTGCACTGTTTTTAACTAGATAAATTTCGTCAAGCTTTGCAATCATATTTTTCGCAGTCGTTTCTGATATTATTAATTCTAACTGAGTGTTTGAAATACTGTTTACGATGTAACTTTTTGCTTTAATTCCCTTTTTTATTCCAATCTTCGACTCTTATTTCAGCCGGTCTTTCATCATGTAGAATAACCTCGTTACAGTCTTTCATTTCTAAAAATAAATTTAGCCTGAATTTCCAGTTCCATAAAATATTTGTAACATGAAATCGTCCTTTTTTTCACTTGCCATGCTTCTATCTTAGGTTATCTTCCTTTCACAACTAAATTTCTTTTCTTTACTGTTAACGAACAAACCACGGACCTCTGCTACCATGTTAAAATACTGTTTATATTATTTATTATAATGAATCTTGTTACAAAACAAACACACTTATTTTCCATTGTGAAAAGAAAACTTAAAAACTAAAAGAACATTCCTCGACGTGTGCTTCTCTCACAAACACACACACAAACACACACTCCTAAACACTAAAGAAACTAACGAATTTTAAGTCATATTTCTAACAATAACAGTAACAGTTTATAAAAAAATAACGAATTTCCACAGATGCATAGAAATGCATATCAATAATGTACTGAATTAGGCGAATCGAATAATGTATAACTCACCCCGATCCGTGAACGGGCCGTTTGCTAGGAATATAATTAATGTTCCATAACTTTTCAACAAAGTCTAAAATTTTTCCCAAGGGTTTTTGAATACCTATACACTGTATAGATATCCTGTTTCCTTCAACCGAACGACATGTGTCCCTAAAAAATATATTTATAAAGTAAGTCGGTCAAGTAGGAAGAATATTCAGATATTTAAGAATATGAATATATTGGTAAAAATATCCATTCCTCTTACCTTTATGTCCTGTGTATCGGATAATATAGATTTACATACTTTTACCGCTGAATTCGAAATTCTGAACTAAACATAGGTACAGGACTCGTAAAAACCGTTTTTTATTCTTTTTATAGTTTTATCTGTTTTCCAAAAAACAACCAATTAAATTAAGTTGCAAGAATGCAAAAGCGATAAAACTTACAGAGGCTTTAATAGAAAATTATAAAACAAAATGTTTACTTAAGACTTTACCTTTTGTAAAAACCGGCGATATTGACTGTGTGTGTGTGTAAATCGTCGTACGTTCGTGCCCGGTGCAGTAAAACACGTGCATCGATCTAGGTTACGTACGTTCCTCACGTGCCACTTTCTCAATCTATACTTTTACATAAAAATTACTTAGAAAATCACTCCTACTCCTCATTTGGACAGAATTTTTACTTTCATGATTTTAGCGAAAAGTCGTTTTCCTGCTCGGGGAACACATATGTACAGGGTGTTCGGCCACCCCTGGGAAAAATTTTAATGGGGGATTCTAGATGCCAAAATACGAAAATACAGACGAAAATCAAGAATACCAATTTGTTGATAGAGGCTACGTTGAAAAGTTATTAACAATTAAACTCAAAAATTTCAAATCGTTCTGGAAAAATTGTTATCGGTTGCGGGGGTCAATTGCAATCATTTTTGGTGAATACACATACCTCCGAAATCTTACCCACTTTCGAGATAAAAATTCGAGAATGTGTGAAATTTTTTCGATGGAAAAGAAAAATTTCAAATCGTTTTGGAAAAATTGTTATCGGTTGCGGGGGTTACTTACAACCATTTTGGGTGAATCGTCATACCCCCCTAATCATGCGCATTTTCGAGAAAGAAATTCAGTACGGGCGGAACTTTAAACGTTAATAACTTTTTAATAAAGCCTCCATTAACAAATTGGTATTCTTGATTTTCGTCTTACTTTGGTCTCTAGAATCCCCTGGGAGAAATTGTAATGGGAGATTCTAGAGGTTAAAGTAGGATGAAAATCAAGAATACCAATTTGTTGATGGAGTAATACGATACTAAACAAGTTATTGACGTTTAAAGTTCCGCTCTTACTTTCGAATTTTTTTCTCGAAAATGCGCAGGATTTCGTATGTGGTATGTCTATTCACCGAAAATAATTGTAATTGACCCCCGAAACCGAAAGTAATTTTTTCAGAACGATTTGAAATTTTCTTTTTCTTTCGTCGAAAAATTTAGGCACTGTCTGTCGATTTTTCTTAAAAATTCCTTTCTGATTTTTATTCAGTTTGTAAAATAGTTGTTTAATAATACTCTTTGTGTAGGTACCCATGAGCTCTACTCGCGAAAAAAAAACGTTTCATTGGAATATATTCACTATTCACTATATCAGTAGGAGTTGCGAGGGCTGTTTGAAAATTTGACCAGTTATATGGGATTTTTCTCACTTTACGGGGTCAAGGAACAACTTTTCCAACATCTCTACATATTCTCCATTAAAATATGCGTTGTGTTGCTGTTTGAAACATTAAAATCGTTCAATCCGGCTGTCGACCAAAAAAAAAAAATGCTTGTAACTGACCCCTGCAACGAAAACTAATTCTTCCAAGACGATTCGAAATTCTTTTTTACTTGAATTTTTTTTGTCGAAACTGAGTAGGATTTCGGGGGTACGATTCTAACTGACCTCCGCGACCAAAAATAATTTTTTCAGAACGATTTGAAATTTTTTTATTTAATGTTATTAATAACTACTTTTTAACGAAACCTCAGTCGAAAAATTGATATTCTTAATTTTCGTCTTATTTTGGCTTCTAGAATCTCCCATTAAAATTTTTCCCAGGTGTGGCCAAACACCCTGTATATATTAAATCAATATTAATGAAATTACACCTTGACCGAATTCATTTCAATCCCCCCACACTAATACATATATTGTGTGTAGCCCATAAATGGTCGAGAATGGAGTCACCTTTCCTATACTGGTATTATTAGATGGTCGCAGGTCCTGCATAAATTTCAATTTACATAATTTTTGTTTTGAGTAAACTCATTTTACTTTTTTGTATATTATTACCTAATGCAACTCATATTTTCCAGCCATGCGATGTAGGAATATTTAGACGATTAAAAGTTGCATGGCGAAGGGTAGTGCAGGAACATTAGACAAAGTACGTAGGTAGACTAAACCCATTACGAAGGTGAATTTCGCACCAATATATCATACCATATATAAATTCCATGAAGAAGGAAATGCTTTTAAAGCTTGTGGTGGCCTATGACCGTTTAACTCAAATACAATTTACTAGACAAAACGTATTTCAGAAAGAAGAAAATAAATTAGAATTCATGTCGCCAGATGAAACTGACATCAATGACAGCAATATAGGTAGTTTTACATAGCATTCAAGAGCATATTCCAGATGATCTGAGAAGGGAACAATTTTCTTTTCTATATAGAAAATATTAAAATACAATCGGGACACAACTAAGACACAACACAAGACACAACTCGCAGAGAGAAAGCACTGCTGATGTTCAACGCAGTGCAGTTCATAGTAACAGTAAAACCAATACCAGTGTAGAAGACTAATTTAACAACGTTTCGCTAGAAGAAACTAATATATGATATACTGATCATTAATTAACTTTAATATTTCATGACAATGATGCTTTTACTTTTTTCTAATGGGAATTGTTTTGTTTCCGATGGTACTGAAATCAAACTACATTAATTCTACAACGTTACTTTACTTATTTTCTCGTAAAGACAAAGATTCTTCAGAATCTATTCTGGATAAACATTATCAACATTATCAAAAGATTGAAAAAACAACAAAGAAAAGAAATATAGAAAGAGTGTGTGCAATCAAAGTTACATCAAAGACATGAAAATAGGCTCAGCTTGAAAAAATAGAAGCAATTGATAACCAGGAAAAAGAAAAACAAAGAATGAAAGAAGAACGATTAGAAAAGAAAAAAACAAGCCGAGAAATTAAAAGAAGAAAAGCTATTGAAAAAAGAAAGAAAAACAGAAAAATGAAAAGGAAAAGGAGAAAGAAAAGCAAGACGAAGAGAAGGAGAAATGTAAAACTCAAACTAAAAATAAAAATAAAGTTAAGAACGTGAAAAGAAAATAATAAATAATATTATTGTGTTGTTTTTACAGGGTGAATGTAGTAACTGAACCAGGTGGTTATGACTATGCAACATTTTTATTAGCATCTTTTTCAAACTCCACTTGGAACAACACTGTACGTATGTATGTATGGGATTATCAGGAACCGTGTTTGTTCGTTAATCGGCACACTCGTATTTATTTCGTTAAACACAGTCACACCTACTACGTACTTTTCTTCAATCTTTCTCTCTTCCGTGCTGTCTTTTCTCGCTTTCTGGGTTATTCACCCATCAGCTGTTCGGCCGTACGCTCGCCGCGTGTTGACGGCTTTTTCGGCGGTAACCGTCTTCGCTCGTGCAAGCTCGTGGACAGCGAACGATTCGCTGTTCGGCCAAAAATTCGTGCGCGATTTAATAATTTTCAACTGCACGGTTCCCTACATACAGGGTGTTCGGCCATCCATGGGAAAAATTTTAATGGGGGATTCTAGAGGTAAAAATAAGACGAAAATCAAGAATACCAATTTGTTGATGGAGGCACTGTTAAAAAGTTATTAATGTTTAAAGTTCCGCTCGTACTGAATTTTTTTCTCGAAAATGCGCAAGATTTCGGGGGTATGTCTATACATAAAAAATGATTGTCACCGACCCTCGCAACAGAAAATAATTTTTCACAGAACGATTTGAAATCTTTTTTTTCATCGAAAAATATAGGCACCCGATTAGATTTTCGGTAAGGAATTTTTTCCTCGAAAGTGCGTAGGATTTCGGGGGTATGTGTAATGACCAAAAATGATTGTAATTGACCCCTGCAATCGAAAATAATTTTTTTAGAAAAAATTTTTGAAAAATTTCTTTTTCGCCGAAAAATATCAACACATACTCGAATTTTTTTCTCGAAACTGAGTAGGATTCCGAATATATGTCTACTCACTAAAAATGCTTGTAATTGACCTCCGCAGCCGAAAATAATTTTTCTGGAACGATTTGAAATTTTTGAATCAAATTGTTAATAAATTTTTAACGAAGCCTCCATCAACAAATTGATATTCTTGATTTTCGTCTTAGTTTGGCCTCTAGAATATCCTATTAAAATGTTTCTCAGGGCTGGCCGAACACCCTCTATACTACTATGTTTACTAGATCCTGGGTTTTTTTCGGGTTTGAATCACGTAGTAATGTGGTACCACACAGAAACAGTCCACTAAACCTGGATTCGGAGAGTATTTTGGAGGATAACACTGGTTAGGCTTGGGTTTCGTCTGGGTTATGTCCGCACCTGGCTCATGACTTTGCCTTCTTCGCATACTTGTTGGCCAGATCCTGGGTTTTTTTCGTGTTTGAATCACGTAGTAATGTGGTAACACACTGAAGCTGTCAATTATACCTGGTTTCGATCAATATTTCAGAGGATAACACCGGTTAGGTCTGGGTTAGGTCTGGGAAATGCGCGCATCTGGCTCATGATTTTGCCTTCTTCGCATACTTGTTGGCCAGATCCTGGGTTTTTTCCGTGTTTGATCACGTAGTAATGTGGTAACACACTGAAGCAGTCAATTAAATCTGGTTTCGATCAATATTTTAGAGGATAACACCGGTTAGGTCTGGGTTAGGTCTGGGATTTGCGCGCATCTGGCTTATACTTTCGCCTTTTTCGCAAACTTGTTGGCCAGATCCTGGGTATTTTCCGTGTTTGAATCACGTAGTAATGTGGTAACACACTGAAGCAGTCAATTAAACCTGGTTTCTATCAATATTTTAGAGGATAACACCGGTTAGGTCTGGGTTAGGTCCGGGATATGCCCGCATCTGGCTCATGATTTTGCCTTCTTCGCATACTTGTTGTCCAGATCTTGGGTTTTTTTCGTGTTTGAATCACGTAGTAATGTGGTAACACACTGAAGCAGTCAATTAAACCTGGTTTCTATCAATATTTTAGAGGATAACACCGGTTAGGTCTGGATTAGGTCCGGGATATGCCCGCATCTGGCTCATGATTTTGCCTTCTTCGCATACTTGTTGTCCAGATCCTGGGTTTTTTTCGTGATTGAATCACGTAATAATGTGGTAACACACTGAAGCTGACAATTAAACCTGGTTTCGATCAATATTTTAGAGGATAACACCGGTTAGGTCTGGGTTAGGTCTGGGAAATGCGCGCATCTGGCTTATTCTTTCGCCTTCTTCGCATACTTCTTGGCCAGATCCTGGGTTTTTTTCGTGATTGAATCACGTAGTAATGTGGTAACACACTGAAGCAGTCAATTAAACCTGGTTTCGATCAATATTTCAGAGGATAACACCGGTTAGCTCTGGGTTAGGTCTGGGAAATGCGCGCATCTGGCTTATACTTTCGCCTTCTTCGCATACTTGTTGGCCAGATCCTGGGTTTTTTTCGTGTTTGAATCACGTAGGAATGTGGTAACACACTGAAGCAGTCAATTAAACCTGGTTTCGATCAATATTTTAGAGGATAACACCGGTTAGGTCTGGGTTAGGTCTGGGTTATGCCCGCATCTGGCTCATGATTTTGCCTTCTTCGCATACTTGTTGGCCAGATCCTGGGTTTCTTCCGTGTTTGAATCACGTAGAAATGTGGTAACACACTGAAGCAGTCAATTAAACCTGGTTTCGATCAATATTTCAGAGGATAACACCGGTTAGGTCTGGGTTAGGTCTGGGAAATGCGCGCATCTGGCTCATGATTTTGCCTACATCGCATACTTGTTGGCCAGATCCTGGGTTTTTTCCGTGTTTGAATCACGTAGTAATGTGGTAACACACTGAAGCTGTCAATTAAACCTGGTTTCGAACAATATTTCAGAGGATAACACCGGTTAGGTCTGGGTTAGGTCTGGGAAATGCGCGCATCTGGCTTATACTTTCGCCTTCTTCGCATACTTGTTGGCCAGATCCTGGGTTTTTTTCGTGTTTGAATCACGTAGGAATGTGGTAACACACTGAAGCAGTTAATTAAACCTGGTTTCGATCAATATTTCAGAGGATAACACCGGTTAGGTCTGGGTTAGGTCTGGGAAATGCGCGCATCTGCCTTATACTTTCGCCTTTTTCGCAAACTTGTTGGCCAGATCCAGGGTATTTTCCGTGTTTGAATCACGTAGTAATGTGGTAACACACTGAAGCAGTCAATTACACCTGGTTTCGATCAATATTTTAGAGGATAACACCGGTTAGGTCTGGGTTAGGTCTGGGATTTGCGCGCATCTGGCTTATACTTTCGCCTTTTTCGCAAACTTGTTGGCCAGATCCTGGGTATTTTCCGTGTTTGAATCACGTAGTAATGTGGTAACACACTGAAGCAGTCAATAAAACCTGGTTTCGATCAATATTTTAGAGGATAACACAGGTTAGGTCTGGGTTAGGTCTGGGATTTGCGCGCATCTGGCTTATACTTTTTCGCAAACTTGTTGGCCAGATCCTGGGTATTTTCCGTGTTTGAATCACGTAGTAATGTAGTAACACACTGAAGCAGTCAATTAAACCTGGTATCTATCAATATTTTAGAGGATAACACCGGTTAGGTCTGGGTTAGGTCCGGGATATGCCCGCATCTGGCTCATGATTTTGCCTTCTTCTCATACTTGTTGTCCAGATCTTGGGTTTTTTTCGTGTTTGAATCACGTAGTAATGTGGTGACACACTGAAGCAGTCAATTAAACCTGGTTTCTATCAATATTTTAGATAATAACACCGGTTAGGTCTGGATTAGGTCCGGGATATGCCCGCATCTGGCTCATGATTTTGCCTTCTTCGCATACTTGTTGTCCAGATCCTGGGTTTTTTTCGTGATTGAATCACGTAGTAATGTGGTAACACACTGAAGCTGTCAATTAAACCTGGTTTCGATCAATATTTTAGAGGATAACACCGGTTAGGTCTGGGTTAGGTCTGGGAAATGCGCGCATCTGGCTTATTCTTTCGCCTTCTTCGCATACTTCTTGGCCAGATCCTGGGTTTTTTTCGTGATTGAATCACGTAGTAATGTGGTAACACACTGAAGCAGTCAATTAAACCTGGTTTCGATCAATATTTCAGAGGATAACACCGGTTAGCTCTGGGTTAGGTCTGGGAAATGCGCGCATCTGGCTTATTCTTTCGCCTTCTTCGCATACTTCTTGGCCAGATCCTGGGTTTTTTTCGTGTTTGAATCACGTAGGAATGTGGTAACACACTGAAGCAGTCAATTAAACCTGGTTTCGATCAATATTTTAGAGGATAACACCGGTTAGGTCATGGGTTAGGTCCGGGATATGCCTGCATCTGGCTCATGATTTTGCCTTCTTCGCATACTTGCTGGCCAGATCCTGGGTTTTTTTCGTGTTTGAATCACGTAGTAATGTGGTAACACACTGAAGCTGTCAATTAAACCTGGTTTCGATCAATATTTTAGAGGATAACACCGGTTAGGTCTGGGTTAGGTCTGGGTTATGCCCGCATCTGGCTCATGATTTTGCCTTCTTCGCATACTTGTTGGCCAGATCCTGGGTTTTTTTCGTGTTTGAATCACGTAGTAATGTGGTAACACACTGAAGCTGTCAATTAAACCTGGTTTCGACCAATATTTTAGAGGATAACACCGGTTAGGTCTGGGTTAGGTCTGGGTTATGCCCGCATCTGGCTCATGATTTTGCCTTCTTCGCATACTTGTTGGCCAGATCCTGGGTTTCTTCCGTGTTTGAATCACGTAGTAATGTGGTAACACACTGAAGCAGTCAATTAAACCTGGTTTCGATCAATATTTCAGAGGATAACACCGGTTAGGTCTGGGTAAGGTCTGGGAAATGCGCGCATCTGGCTTATACTTTCGCCTTCTTCGCATACTTGTTGGCCAGATCCTGGGTTTTTTTCGTGTTTGAATCACGTAGGAATGTGGTAACACACTGAAGCAGTTAATTAAACCTGGTTTCGATCAATATTTCAGAGGATAACACCGGTTAGGTCTGGGTTAGGTCTGGGAAATGCGCGCATCTGCCTTATACTTTCGCCTTTTTCGCAAACTTGTTGGCCAGATCCAGGGTATTTTCCGTGTTTGAATCACGTAGTAATGTGGTAACACACTGAAGCAGTCAATTAAACCTGGTTTCGATCAATATTTTAGAGGATAACACCGGTTAGGTCTGGGTTAGGTCTGGGATTTGCGCGCATCTGGCTTATACTTTCGCCTTTTTCGCAAACTTGTTGGCCAGATCCTGGGTATTTTCCGTGTTTGAATCACGTAGTAATGTAGTAACACACTGAAGCAGTCAATTAAACCTGGTATCTATCAATATTTTAGAGGATAACACCGGTTAGGTCTGGGTTAGGTCCGGGATATGCCCGCATCTGGCTCATGATTTTGCCTTCTTCTCATACTTGTTGTCCAGATCTTGGGTTTTTTTCGTGTTTGAATCACGTAGTAATGTGGTGACACACTGAAGCAGTCAATTAAACCTGGTTTCTATCAATATTTTAGATGATAACACCGGTTAGGTCTGGATTAGGTCCGGGATATGCCCGCATCTGGCTCATGATTTTGCCTTCTTCGCATACTTGTTGTCCAGATCCTGGGTTTTTTTCGTGATTGAATCACGTAGTAATGTGGTAACACACTGAAGCTGTCAATTAAACCTGGTTTCGATCAATATTTTAGAGGATAACACCGGTTAGGTCTGGGTTAGGTCTGGGAAATGCGCGCATCTGGCTTATTCTTTCGCCTTCTTCGCATACTTCTTGGCCAGATCCTGGGTTTTTTTCGTGATTGAATCACGTAGTAATGTGGTAACACACTGAAGCAGTCAATTAAACCTGGTTTCGATCAATATTTCAGAGGATAACACCGGTTAGCTCTGGGTTAGGTCTGGGAAATGCGCGCATCTGGCTTATTCTTTCGCCTTCTTCGCATACTTCTTGGCCAGATCCTGGGTTTTTTTCGTGTTTGAATCACGTAGGAATGTGGTAACACACTGAAGCAGTCAATTAAACCTGGTTTCGATCAATATTTTAGAGGATAACACCGGTTAGGTCATGGGTTAGGTCCGGGATATGCCTGCATCTGGCTCATGATTTTGCGTTCTTCGCATACTTGCTGGCCAGATCCTGGGTTTTTTTCGTGTTTGAATCACGTAGTAATGTGGTAACACACTGAAGCTGTCAATTAAACCTGGTTTCGATCAATATTTTAGAGGATAACACTGGTTAGGTCTGGGTTAGGTCTGGGTTATGCCCGCATCTGGCTCATGATTTTGCCTTCTTCGCATACTTGTTGGCCAGATCCTGGGTTTTTTTCGTGTTTGAATCACGTAGTAATGTGGTAACACACTGAAGCTGTCAATTAAACCTGGTTTCGACCAATATTTTAGAGGATAACACCGGTTAGGTCTGGGTTAGGTCTGGGTTATGCCCGCATCTGGCTCATGATTTTGCCTTCTTCGCATACTTGTTGGCCAGATCCTGGGTTTCTTCCGTGTTTGAATCACGTAGTAATGTGGTAACACACTGAAGCAGTCAATTAAACCTGGTTTCGATCAATATTTCAGAGGATAACACCGGTTAGGTCTGGGTAAGGTCTGGGAAATGCGCGCATCTGGCTTATACTTTCGCCTTCTTCGCATACTTGTTGGCCAGATCCTGGGTTTTTTTCGTGTTTGAATCACGTAGGAATGTGGTAACACACTGAAGCAGTTAATTAAACCTGGTTTCGATCAATATTTCAGAGGATAACACCGGTTAGGTCTGGGTTAGGTCTGGGAAATGCGCGCATCTGCCTTATACTTTCGCCTTTTTCGCAAACTTGTTGGCCAGATCCAGGGTATTTTCCGTGTTTGAATCACGTAGTAATGTGGTAACACACTGAAGCAGTCAATTAAACCTGGTTTCGATCAATATTTTAGAGGATAACACCGGTTAGGTCTGGGTTAGGTCTGGGATTTGCGCGCATCTGGCTTATACTTTCGCCTTTTTCGCAAACTTGTTGGCCAGATCCTGGGTATTTTCCGTGTTTGAATCACGTAGTAATGTGGTAACACACTGAAGCAGTCAATTAAACCTGGTTTCGATAAATATTTTAGAGGATAACACCGGTTAGGTCTGGGTTAGGTCCGGGATATGCCCGCATCTGGCTCATGATTTTGCCTTCTTCGCATACTTGTTGGCCAGATCCTGGGTTTTTTTCGTGTTTGAATCACGTAGTAATGTGGTAACACACTGAAGCAGTCAATTAAACCTGGTTTCGATCAATATTTTAGAGGATAACACCGGTTAGGTCTGGGTTAGGTCTGGGTTATGCCCGCATCTGGCTCATGATTTTGCCCTCATCGCATACTTGTTGGCCAGATCCTGGGTTTTTTCCGTGTTTGATCACGTAGTAATGTGGTAACACACTGAAGCAGTCAATAAAACCTGGTTTCGATCAATATTTCAGAGGATAACACCGGTTAGGTCTGGGTTAGGTCTGGGAAATGCGCGCATCTGGCTTATACTTTCGCCTTCTTCGCATACTTGTTGGCCAGATCCTGGGTTTTTTTCGTGTTTGAATCACGTAGGAATGTGGTAACACACTGAAGCAGTCAATTAAACCTGGTTTCGATCAATATTTCAGAGGATAACACCGGTTAGGTCTGGGTTAGGTCTGGGAAATGCGCGCATCTGCCTTATACTTTCGCCTTTTTCGCAAACTTGTTGGCCAGATCCAGGGTATTTTCCGTGTTTGAATCACGTAGTAATGTGGTAACACACTGAAGCAGTCAATTAAACCTGGTTTCGATCAATATTTTAGAGGATAACACCGGTTAGGTCTGGGTTAGGTCTGGGATTTGCGCGCATCTGGCTTATACTTTCGCCTTTTTCGCAAACTTGTTGGCCAGATCCTGGGTATTTTCCGTGTTTGAATCACGTAGTAATGTGGTAACACACTGAAGCAGTCAATTAAACCTGGTTTCGATCAATATTTTAGAGGATAACACCGGTTAGGTCTGGGTTAGGTCCGGGATATGCCCGCATCTGGCTCATGATTTTGCCTTCTTCGCATACTTGTTGTCCAGATCTTGGGTTTTTTTCGTGTTTGAATCACGTAGTAATGTGGTAACACACTGAAGCAGTCAATTAAACCTGGTTTCTATCAATATTTTAGAGGATAACACCGGTTAGGTCTGGATTAGGTCCGGGATATGCCCGCATCTGGCTCATGATTTTGCCTTCTTCGCATACTTGTTGTCCAGATCCTGGGTTTTTTTCGTGATTGAATCACGTAGTAATGTGGTAACACACTGAAGCTGACAATTAAACCTGGTTTCGATCAATATTTTAGAGGATAACACCGGTTAGGTCTGGGTTAGGTCTGGGAAATGCGCGCATCTGGCTTATTCTTTCGCCTTCTTCGCATACTTCTTGGCCAGATCCTGGGTTTTTTTCGTGTTTGAATCACGTAGGAATGTGGTAACACACTGAAGCAGTCAATTAAACCTGGTTTCGATCAATATTTTAGAGGATAACACCGGTTAGGTCTGGGTTAGGTCTGGGATTTGCGCGCATCTGGCTTATACTTTCGCCTTTTTCGCAAACTTGTTGGCCAGATCCTGGGTATTTTCCGTGTTTGAATCACGTAGTAATGTGGTAACACACTGAAGCAGTCAATTAAACCTGGTTTCTATCAATATTTTAGATGATAACACCGGTTAGGTCTGGATTAGGTCCGGGATATGCCCGCATCTGGCTCATGATTTTGCCTTCTTCGCATACTTGTTGTCCAGATCCTGGGTTTTTTTCGTGATTGAATCACGTAGTAATGTGGTAACACACTGAAGCTGTCAATTAAACCTGGTTTCGATCAATATTTTAGAGGATAACACCGGTTAGGTCTGGGTTAGGTCTGGGAAATGCGCGCATCTGGCTTATTCTTTCGCCTTCTTCGCATACTTCTTGGCCAGATCCTGGGTTTTTTTCGTGATTGAATCACGTAGTAATGTGGTAACACACTGAAGCAGTCAATTAAACCTGGTTTCGATCAATATTTCAGAGGATAACACCGGTTAGCTCTGGGTTAGGTCTGGGAAATGCGCGCATCTGGCTTATTCTTTCGCCTTCTTCGCATACTTCTTGGCCAGATCCTGGGTTTTTTTCGTGTTTGAATCACGTAGTAATGTGGTAACACACTGAAGCTGTCAATTAAACCTGGTTTCGACCAATATTTTAGAGGATAACACCGGTTAGGTCTGGGTTAGGTCTGGGTTATGCCCGCATCTGGCTCATGATTTTGCCTTCTTCGCATACTTGTTGGCCAGATCCTGGGTTTCTTCCGTGTTTGAATCACGTAGTAATGTGGTAACACACTGAAGCAGTCAATTAAACCTGGTTTCGATCAATATTTCAGAGGATAACACCGGTTAGGTCTGGGTTAGGTCTGGGAAATGCGCGCATCTGGCTTATACTTTCGCCTTCTTCGCATACTTGTTGGCCAGATCCTGGGTTTTTTTCGTGTTTGAATCACGTAGGAATGTGGTAACACACTGAAGCAGTTAATTAAACCTGGTTTCGATCAATATTTCAGAGGATAACACCGGTTAGGTCTGGGTTAGGTCTGGGAAATGCGCGCATCTGCCTTATACTTTCGCCTTTTTCGCAAACTTGTTGGCCAGATCCAGGGTATTTTCCGTGTTTGAATCACGTAGTAATGTGGTAACACACTGAAGCAGTCAATTAAACCTGGTTTCGATCAATATTTTAGAGGATAACACCGGTTAGGTCTGGGTTAGGTCTGGGATTTGCGCGCATCTGGCTTATACTTTCGCCTTTTTCGCAAACTTGTTGGCCAGATCCTGGGTATTTTCCGTGTTTGAATCACGTAGTAATGTGGTAACACACTGAAGCAGTCAATTAAACCTGGTTTCGATAAATATTTTAGAGGATAACACCGGTTAGGTCTGGGTTAGGTCCGGGATATGCCCGCATCTGGCTCATGATTTTGCCTTCTTCGCATACTTGTTGGCCAGATCCTGGGTTTTTTTCGTGTTTGAATCACGTAGTAATGTGGTAACACACTGAAGCAGTCAATTAAACCTGGTTTCGATCAATATTTTAGAGGATAACACCGGTTAGGTCTGTGTTAGGTCTGGGTTATGCCCGCATCTGGCTCATGATTTTGCCCTCATCGCATACTTGTTGGCCAGATCCTGGGTTTTTTCCGTGTTTGATCACGTAGTAATGTGGTAACACACTGAAGCAGTCAATAAAACCTGGTTTCGATCAATATTTTAGAGGATAACACCGGTTAGGTCTGGGTTAGGTCTGGGATTTGCGCGCATCTGGCTTATACTTTCGCCTTTTTCGCAAACTTGTTGGCCAGATCCTGGGTATTTTCCGTGTTTGAATCACGTAGTAATGTGGTAACACACTGAAGCAGTCAATAAAACCTGGTTTCGATCAATATTTTAGAGGATAACACAGGTTAGGTCTGGGTTAGGTCTGGGATTTGCGCGCATCTGGCTTATACTTTTTCGCAAACTTGTTGGCCAGATCCTGGGTATTTTCCGTGTTTGAATCACGTAGTAATGTAGTAACACACTGAAGCAGTCAATTAAACCTGGTATCTATCAATATTTTAGAGGATAACACCGGTTAGGTCTGGGTTAGGTCCGGGATATGCCCGCATCTGGCTTATGATTTTGCCTTCTTCTCATACTTGTTGTCCAGATCCTGGGTTTTTTTCGTGATTGAATCACGTAGTAATGTAGTAACACACTGAAGCAGTCAATTAAACCTGGTATCTATCAATATTTTAGAGGATAACACCGGTTAGGTCTGGGTTAGGTCCGGGATATGCCCGCATCTGGCTCATGATTTTGCCTTCTTCTCATACTTGTTGTCCAGATCCTGGGTTTTTTTCGTGATTGAATCACGTAGTAATGTGGTAACACACTGAAGCTGTCAATTAAACCTGGTTTCGATCAATATTTTAGAGGATAACACCGGTTAGGTCTGGGTTAGGTCTGGGAAATGCGCGCATCTGGCTTATTCTTTCGCCTTCTTCGCATACTTCTTGGCCAGATCCTGGGTTTTTTTCGTGATTGAATCACGTAGTAATGTGGTAACACACTGAAGCAGTCAATTAAACCTGGTTTCGATCAATATTTCAGAGGATAACACCGGTTAGCTCTGGGTTAGGTCTGGGAAATGCGCGCATCTGGCTTATTCTTTCGCCTTCTTCGCATACTTCTTGGCCAGATCCTGGGTTTTTTTCGTGTTTGAATCACGTAGGAATGTGGTAACACACTGAAGCAGTCAATTAAACCTGGTTTCGATCAATATTTTAGAGGATAACACCGGTTAGGTCATGGGTTAGGTCCGGGATATGCCTGCATCTGGCTCATGATTTTGCCTTCTTCGCATACTTGCTGGCCAGATCCTGGGTTTTTTTCGTGTTTGAATCACGTAGTAATGTGGTAACACACTGAAGCTGTCAATTAAACCTGGTTTCGATCAATATTTTAGAGGATAACACCGGTTAGGTCTGGGTTAGGTCTGGGTTATGCCCGCATCTGGCTCATGATTTTGCCTTCTTCGCATACTTGTTGGCCAGATCCTGGGTTTTTTTCGTGTTTGAATCACGTAGTAATGTGGTAACACACTGAAGCTGTCAATTAAACCTGGTTTCGACCAATATTTTAGAGGATAACACCGGTTAGGTCTGGGTTAGGTCTGGGTTATGCCCGCATCTGGCTCATGATTTTGCCTTCTTCGCATACTTGTTGGCCAGATCCTGGGTTTCTTCCGTGTTTGAATCACGTAGTAATGTGGTAACACACTGAAGCAGTCAATTAAACCTGGTTTCGATCAATATTTCAGAGGATAACACCGGTTAGGTCTGGGTAAGGTCTGGGAAATGCGCGCATCTGGCTTATACTTTCGCCTTCTTCGCATACTTGTTGGCCAGATCCTGGGTTTTTTTCGTGTTTGAATCACGTAGGAATGTGGTAACACACTGAAGCAGTTAATTAAACCTGGTTTCGATCAATATTTCAGAGGATAACACCGGTTAGGTCTGGGTTAGGTCTGGGAAATGCGCGCATCTGCCTTATACTTTCGCCTTTTTCGCAAACTTGTTGGCCAGATCCAGGGTATTTTCCGTGTTTGAATCACGTAGTAATGTGGTAACACACTGAAGCAGTCAATTAAACCTGGTTTCGATCAATATTTTAGAGGATAACACCGGTTAGGTCTGGGTTAGGTCTGGGATTTGCGCGCATCTGGCTTATACTTTCGCCTTTTTCGCAAACTTGTTGGCCAGATCCTGGGTATTTTCCGTGTTTGAATCACGTAGTAATGTGGTAACACACTGAAGCAGTCAATTAAACCTGGTTTCGATAAATATTTTAGAGGATAACACCGGTTAGGTCTGGGTTAGGTCCGGGATATGCCCGCATCTGGCTCATGATTTTGCCTTCTTCGCATACTTGTTGGCCAGATCCTGGGTTTTTTTCGTGTTTGAATCACGTAGTAATGTGGTAACACACTGAAGCAGTCAATTAAACCTGGTTTCGATCAATATTTTAGAGGATAACACCGGTTAGGTCTGGGTTAGGTCTGGGTTATGCCCGCATCTGGCTCATGATTTTGCCCTCATCGCATACTTGTTGGCCAGATCCTGGGTTTTTTCCGTGTTTGATCACGTAGTAATGTGGTAACACACTGAAGCAGTCAATAAAACCTGGTTTCGATCAATATTTCAGAGGATAACACCGGTTAGGTCTGGGTTAGGTCTGGGAAATGCGCGCATCTGGCTTATACTTTCGCCTTCTTCGCATACTTGTTGTCCAGATCCTGGGTTTTTTTCGTGTTTGAATCACGTAGGAATGTGGTAACACACTGAAGCAGTCAATTAAACCTGGTTTCGATCAATATTTCAGAGGATAACACCGGTTAGGTCTGGGTTAGGTCTGGGAAATGCGCGCATCTGCCTTATACTTTCGCCTTTTTCGCAAACTTGTTGGCCAGATCCAGGGTATTTTCCGTGTTTGAATCACGTAGTAATGTGGTAACACACTGAAGCAGTCAATTAAACCTGGTTTCGATCAATATTTTAGAGGATAACACCGGTTAGGTCTGGGTTAGGTCTGGGATTTGCGCGCATCTGGCTTATACTTTCGCCTTTTTCGCAAACTTGTTGGCCAGATCCTGGGTATTTTCCGTGTTTGAATCACGTAGTAATGTGGTAACACACTGAAGCAGTCAATTAAACCTGGTTTCGATCAATATTTTAGAGGATAACACCGGTTAGGTCTGGGTTAGGTCCGGGATATGCCCGCATCTGGCTCATGATTTTGCCTTCTTCGCATACTTGTTGTCCAGATCCTGGGTTTTTTTCGTGATTGAATCACGTAGTAATGTGGTAACACACTGAAGCTGACAATTAAACCTGGTTTCGATCAATATTTTAGAGGATAACACCGGTTAGGTCTGGGTTAGGTCTGGGAAATGCGCGCATCTGGCTTATTCTTTCGCCTTCTTCGCATACTTGTTGTCCAGATCCTGGGTTTTTTTCGTGTTTGAATCACGTAGTAATGTGGTAACACACTGAAGCAGTCAATTAAACCTGGTTTCTATCAATATTTTAGAGGATAACACCGGTTAGGTCTGGATTAGGTCCGGGATATGCCCGCATCTGGCTCATGATTTTGCCTTCTTCGCATACTTGTTGTCCAGATCCTGGGTTTTTTTCGTGATTGAATCACGTAGTAATGTGGTAACACACTGAAGCTGACAATTAAACCTGGTTTCGATCAATATTTTAGAGGATAACACCGGTTAGGTCTGGGTTAGGTCTGGGAAATGCGCGCATCTGGCTTATTCTTTCGCCTTCTTCGCATACTTCTTGGCCAGATCCTGGGTTTTTTTCGTGTTTGAATCACGTAGGAATGTGGTAACACACTGAAGCAGTCAATTAAACCTGGTTTCGATCAATATTTCAGAGGATAACACCGGTTAGGTCTGGGTTAGGTCTGGGAAATGCGCGCATCTGCCTTATACTTTCGCCTTTTTCGCAAACTTGTTGGCCAGATCCAGGGTATTTTCCGTGTTTGAATCACGTAGTAATGTGGTAACACACTGAAGCAGTCAATTAAACCTGGTTTCGATCAATATTTTAGAGGATAACACCGGTTAGGTCTGGGTTAGGTCTGGGATTTGCGCGCATCTGGCTTATACTTTCGCCTTTTTCGCAAACTTGTTGGCCAGATCCTGGGTATTTTCCGTGTTTGAATCACGTAGTAATGTGGTAACACACTGAAGCAGTCAATTAAACCTGGTTTCTATCAATATTTTAGATGATAACACCGGTTAGGTCTGGATTAGGTCCGGGATATGCCCGCATCTGGCTCATGATTTTGCCTTCTTCGCATACTTGTTGTCCAGATCCTGGGTTTTTTTCGTGATTGAATCACGTAGTAATGTGGTAACACACTGAAGCTGTCAATTAAACCTGGTTTCGATCAATATTTTAGAGGATAACACCGGTTAGGTCTGGGTTAGGTCTGGGAAATGCGCGCATCTGGCTTATTCTTTCGCCTTCTTCGCATACTTCTTGGCCAGATCCTGGGTTTTTTTCGTGATTGAATCACGTAGTAATGTGGTAACACACTGAAGCAGTCAATTAAACCTGGTTTCGATCAATATTTCAGAGGATAACACCGGTTAGCTCTGGGTTAGGTCTGGGAAATGCGCGCATCTGGCTTATTCTTTCGCCTTCTTCGCATACTTCTTGGCCAGATCCTGGGTTTTTTTCGTGTTTGAATCACGTAGTAATGTGGTAACACACTGAAGCTGTCAATTAAACCTGGTTTCGACCAATATTTTAGAGGATAACACCGGTTAGGTCTGGGTTAGGTCTGGGTTATGCCCGCATCTGGCTCATGATTTTGCCTTCTTCGCATACTTGTTGGCCAGATCCTGGGTTTCTTCCGTGTTTGAATCACGTAGTAATGTGGTAACACACTGAAGCAGTCAATTAAACCTGGTTTCGATCAATATTTCAGAGGATAACACCGGTTAGGTCTGGGTTAGGTCTGGGAAATGCGCGCATCTGGCTTATACTTTCGCCTTCTTCGCATACTTGTTGGCCAGATCCTGGGTTTTTTTCGTGTTTGAATCACGTAGGAATGTGGTAACACACTGAAGCAGTTAATTAAACCTGGTTTCGATCAATATTTCAGAGGATAACACCGGTTAGGTCTGGGTTAGGTCTGGGAAATGCGCGCATCTGCCTTATACTTTCGCCTTTTTCGCAAACTTGTTGGCCAGATCCAGGGTATTTTCCGTGTTTGAATCACGTAGTAATGTGGTAACACACTGAAGCAGTCAATTAAACCTGGTTTCGATCAATATTTTAGAGGATAACACCGGTTAGGTCTGGGTTAGGTCTGGGATTTGCGCGCATCTGGCTTATACTTTCGCCTTTTTCGCAAACTTGTTGGCCAGATCCTGGGTATTTTCCGTGTTTGAATCACGTAGTAATGTGGTAACACACTGAAGCAGTCAATTAAACCTGGTTTCGATAAATATTTTAGAGGATAACACCGGTTAGGTCTGGGTTAGGTCCGGGATATGCCCGCATCTGGCTCATGATTTTGCCTTCTTCGCATACTTGTTGGCCAGATCCTGGGTTTTTTTCGTGTTTGAATCACGTAGTAATGTGGTAACACACTGAAGCAGTCAATTAAACCTGGTTTCGATCAATATTTTAGAGGATAACACCGGTTAGGTCTGTGTTAGGTCTGGGTTATGCCCGCATCTGGCTCATGATTTTGCCCTCATCGCATACTTGTTGGCCAGATCCTGGGTTTTTTCCGTGTTTGATCACGTAGTAATGTGGTAACACACTGAAGCAGTCAATAAAACCTGGTTTCGATCAATATTTTAGAGGATAACACCGGTTAGGTCTGGGTTAGGTCTGGGATTTGCGCGCATCTGGCTTATACTTTCGCCTTTTTCGCAAACTTGTTGGCCAGATCCTGGGTATTTTCCGTGTTTGAATCACGTAGTAATGTGGTAACACACTGAAGCAGTCAATAAAACCTGGTTTCGATCAATATTTTAGAGGATAACACAGGTTAGGTCTGGGTTAGGTCTGGGATTTGCGCGCATCTGGCTTATACTTTTTCGCAAACTTGTTGGCCAGATCCTGGGTATTTTCCGTGTTTGAATCACGTAGTAATGTAGTAACACACTGAAGCAGTCAATTAAACCTGGTATCTATCAATATTTTAGAGGATAACACCGGTTAGGTCTGGGTTAGGTCCGGGATATGCCCGCATCTGGCTCATGATTTTGCCTTCTTCTCATACTTGTTGTCCAGATCCTGGGTTTTTTTCGTGATTGAATCACGTAGTAATGTAGTAACACACTGAAGCAGTCAATTAAACCTGGTATCTATCAATATTTTAGAGGATAACACCGGTTAGGTCTGGGTTAGGTCCGGGATATGCCCGCATCTGGCTCATGATTTTGCCTTCTTCTCATACTTGTTGTCCAGATCCTGGGTTTTTTTCGTGATTGAATCACGTAGTAATGTGGTAACACACTGAAGCTGTCAATTAAACCTGGTTTCGATCAATATTTTAGAGGATAACACCGGTTAGGTCTGGGTTAGGTCTGGGAAATGCGCGCATCTGGCTTATTCTTTCGCCTTCTTCGCATACTTCTTGGCCAGATCCTGGGTTTTTTTCGTGATTGAATCACGTAGTAATGTGGTAACACACTGAAGCAGTCAATTAAACCTGGTTTCGATCAATATTTCAGAGGATAACACCGGTTAGCTCTGGGTTAGGTCTGGGAAATGCGCGCATCTGGCTTATTCTTTCGCCTTCTTCGCATACTTCTTGGCCAGATCCTGGGTTTTTTTCGTGTTTGAATCACGTAGGAATGTGGTAACACACTGAAGCAGTCAATTAAACCTGGTTTCGATCAATATTTTAGAGGATAACACCGGTTAGGTCATGGGTTAGGTCCGGGATATGCCTGCATCTGGCTCATGATTTTGCCTTCTTCGCATACTTGCTGGCCAGATCCTGGGTTTTTTTCGTGTTTGAATCACGTAGTAATGTGGTAACACACTGAAGCTGTCAATTAAACCTGGTTTCGATCAATATTTTAGAGGATAACACCGGTTAGGTCTGGGTTAGGTCTGGGTTATGCCCGCATCTGGCTCATGATTTTGCCTTCTTCGCATACTTGTTGGCCAGATCCTGGGTTTTTTTCGTGTTTGAATCACGTAGTAATGTGGTAACACACTGAAGCTGTCAATTAAACCTGGTTTCGACCAATATTTTAGAGGATAACACCGGTTAGGTCTGGGTTAGGTCTGGGTTATGCCCGCATCTGGCTCATGATTTTGCCTTCTTCGCATACTTGTTGGCCAGATCCTGGGTTTCTTCCGTGTTTGAATCACGTAGTAATGTGGTAACACACTGAAGCAGTCAATTAAACCTGGTTTCGATCAATATTTCAGAGGATAACACCGGTTAGGTCTGGGTAAGGTCTGGGAAATGCGCGCATCTGGCTTATACTTTCGCCTTCTTCGCATACTTGTTGGCCAGATCCTGGGTTTTTTTCGTGTTTGAATCACGTAGGAATGTGGTAACACACTGAAGCAGTTAATTAAACCTGGTTTCGATCAATATTTCAGAGGATAACACCGGTTAGGTCTGGGTTAGGTCTGGGAAATGCGCGCATCTGCCTTATACTTTCGCCTTTTTCGCAAACTTGTTGGCCAGATCCAGGGTATTTTCCGTGTTTGAATCACGTAGTAATGTGGTAACACACTGAAGCAGTCAATTAAACCTGGTTTCGATCAATATTTTAGAGGATAACACCGGTTAGGTCTGGGTTAGGTCTGGGATTTGCGCGCATCTGGCTTATACTTTCGCCTTTTTCGCAAACTTGTTGGCCAGATCCTGGGTATTTTCCGTGTTTGAATCACGTAGTAATGTAGTAACACACTGAAGCAGTCAATTAAACCTGGTATCTATCAATATTTTAGAGGATAACACCGGTTAGGTCTGGGTTAGGTCCGGGATATGCCCGCATCTGGCTCATGATTTTGCCTTCTTCTCATACTTGTTGTCCAGATCTTGGGTTTTTTTCGTGTTTGAATCACGTAGTAATGTGGTGACACACTGAAGCAGTCAATTAAACCTGGTTTCTATCAATATTTTAGATGATAACACCGGTTAGGTCTGGATTAGGTCCGGGATATGCCCGCATCTGGCTCATGATTTTGCCTTCTTCGCATACTTGTTGTCCAGATCCTGGGTTTTTTTCGTGATTGAATCACGTAGTAATGTGGTAACACACTGAAGCTGTCAATTAAACCTGGTTTCGATCAATATTTTAGAGGATAACACCGGTTAGGTCTGGGTTAGGTCTGGGAAATGCGCGCATCTGGCTTATTCTTTCGCCTTCTTCGCATACTTCTTGGCCAGATCCTGGGTTTTTTTCGTGATTGAATCACGTAGTAATGTGGTAACACACTGAAGCAGTCAATTAAACCTGGTTTCGATCAATATTTCAGAGGATAACACCGGTTAGCTCTGGGTTAGGTCTGGGAAATGCGCGCATCTGGCTTATTCTTTCGCCTTCTTCGCATACTTCTTGGCCAGATCCTGGGTTTTTTTCGTGTTTGAATCACGTAGGAATGTGGTAACACACTGAAGCAGTCAATTAAACCTGGTTTCGATCAATATTTTAGAGGATAACACCGGTTAGGTCATGGGTTAGGTCCGGGATATGCCTGCATCTGGCTCATGATTTTGCGTTCTTCGCATACTTGCTGGCCAGATCCTGGGTTTTTTTCGTGTTTGAATCACGTAGTAATGTGGTAACACACTGAAGCTGTCAATTAAACCTGGTTTCGATCAATATTTTAGAGGATAACACTGGTTAGGTCTGGGTTAGGTCTGGGTTATGCCCGCATCTGGCTCATGATTTTGCCTTCTTCGCATACTTGTTGGCCAGATCCTGGGTTTTTTTCGTGTTTGAATCACGTAGTAATGTGGTAACACACTGAAGCTGTCAATTAAACCTGGTTTCGACCAATATTTTAGAGGATAACACCGGTTAGGTCTGGGTTAGGTCTGGGTTATGCCCGCATCTGGCTCATGATTTTGCCTTCTTCGCATACTTGTTGGCCAGATCCTGGGTTTCTTCCGTGTTTGAATCACGTAGTAATGTGGTAACACACTGAAGCAGTCAATTAAACCTGGTTTCGATCAATATTTCAGAGGATAACACCGGTTAGGTCTGGGTAAGGTCTGGGAAATGCGCGCATCTGGCTTATACTTTCGCCTTCTTCGCATACTTGTTGGCCAGATCCTGGGTTTTTTTCGTGTTTGAATCACGTAGGAATGTGGTAACACACTGAAGCAGTTAATTAAACCTGGTTTCGATCAATATTTCAGAGGATAACACCGGTTAGGTCTGGGTTAGGTCTGGGAAATGCGCGCATCTGCCTTATACTTTCGCCTTTTTCGCAAACTTGTTGGCCAGATCCAGGGTATTTTCCGTGTTTGAATCACGTAGTAATGTGGTAACACACTGAAGCAGTCAATTAAACCTGGTTTCGATCAATATTTTAGAGGATAACACCGGTTAGGTCTGGGTTAGGTCTGGGATTTGCGCGCATCTGGCTTATACTTTCGCCTTTTTCGCAAACTTGTTGGCCAGATCCTGGGTATTTTCCGTGTTTGAATCACGTAGTAATGTGGTAACACACTGAAGCAGTCAATTAAACCTGGTTTCGATAAATATTTTAGAGGATAACACCGGTTAGGTCTGGGTTAGGTCCGGGATATGCCCGCATCTGGCTCATGATTTTGCCTTCTTCGCATACTTGTTGGCCAGATCCTGGGTTTTTTTCGTGTTTGAATCACGTAGTAATGTGGTAACACACTGAAGCAGTCAATTAAACCTGGTTTCGATCAATATTTTAGAGGATAACACCGGTTAGGTCTGGGTTAGGTCTGGGTTATGCCCGCATCTGGCTCATGATTTTGCCCTCATCGCATACTTGTTGGCCAGATCCTGGGTTTTTTCCGTGTTTGATCACGTAGTAATGTGGTAACACACTGAAGCAGTCAATAAAACCTGGTTTCGATCAATATTTCAGAGGATAACACCGGTTAGGTCTGGGTTAGGTCTGGGAAATGCGCGCATCTGGCTTATACTTTCGCCTTCTTCGCATACTTGTTGGCCAGATCCTGGGTTTTTTTCGTGTTTGAATCACGTAGGAATGTGGTAACACACTGAAGCAGTCAATTAAACCTGGTTTCGATCAATATTTCAGAGGATAACACCGGTTAGGTCTGGGTTAGGTCTGGGAAATGCGCGCATCTGCCTTATACTTTCGCCTTTTTCGCAAACTTGTTGGCCAGATCCAGGGTATTTTCCGTGTTTGAATCACGTAGTAATGTGGTAACACACTGAAGCAGTCAATTAAACCTGGTTTCGATCAATATTTTAGAGGATAACACCGGTTAGGTCTGGGTTAGGTCTGGGATTTGCGCGCATCTGGCTTATACTTTCGCCTTTTTCGCAAACTTGTTGGCCAGATCCTGGGTATTTTCCGTGTTTGAATCACGTAGTAATGTGGTAACACACTGAAGCAGTCAATTAAACCTGGTTTCGATCAATATTTTAGAGGATAACACCGGTTAGGTCTGGGTTAGGTCCGGGATATGCCCGCATCTGGCTCATGATTTTGCCTTCTTCGCATACTTGTTGTCCAGATCTTGGGTTTTTTTCGTGTTTGAATCACGTAGTAATGTGGTAACACACTGAAGCAGTCAATTAAACCTGGTTTCTATCAATATTTTAGAGGATAACACCGGTTAGGTCTGGATTAGGTCCGGGATATGCCCGCATCTGGCTCATGATTTTGCCTTCTTCGCATACTTGTTGTCCAGATCCTGGGTTTTTTTCGTGATTGAATCACGTAGTAATGTGGTAACACACTGAAGCTGACAATTAAACCTGGTTTCGATCAATATTTTAGAGGATAACACCGGTTAGGTCTGGGTTAGGTCTGGGAAATGCGCGCATCTGGCTTATTCTTTCGCCTTCTTCGCATACTTCTTGGCCAGATCCTGGGTTTTTTTCGTGTTTGAATCACGTAGGAATGTGGTAACACACTGAAGCAGTCAATTAAACCTGGTTTCGATCAATATTTCAGAGGATAACACCGGTTAGGTCTGGGTTAGGTCTGGGAAATGCGCGCATCTGCCTTATACTTTCGCCTTTTTCGCAAACTTGTTGGCCAGATCCAGGGTATTTTCCGTGTTTGAATCACGTAGTAATGTGGTAACACACTGAAGCAGTCAATTAAACCTGGTTTCGATCAATATTTTAGAGGATAACACCGGTTAGGTCTGGGTTAGGTCTGGGATTTGCGCGCATCTGGCTTATACTTTCGCCTTTTTCGCAAACTTGTTGGCCAGATCCTGGGTATTTTCCGTGTTTGAATCACGTAGTAATGTGGTAACACACTGAAGCAGTCAATTAAACCTGGTTTCTATCAATATTTTAGATGATAACACCGGTTAGGTCTGGATTAGGTCCGGGATATGCCCGCATCTGGCTCATGATTTTGCCTTCTTCGCATACTTGTTGTCCAGATCCTGGGTTTTTTTCGTGATTGAATCACGTAGTAATGTGGTAACACACTGAAGCTGTCAATTAAACCTGGTTTCGATCAATATTTTAGAGGATAACACCGGTTAGGTCTGGGTTAGGTCTGGGAAATGCGCGCATCTGGCTTATTCTTTCGCCTTCTTCGCATACTTCTTGGCCAGATCCTGGGTTTTTTTCGTGATTGAATCACGTAGTAATGTGGTAACACACTGAAGCAGTCAATTAAACCTGGTTTCGATCAATATTTCAGAGGATAACACCGGTTAGCTCTGGGTTAGGTCTGGGAAATGCGCGCATCTGGCTTATTCTTTCGCCTTCTTCGCATACTTCTTGGCCAGATCCTGGGTTTTTTTCGTGTTTGAATCACGTAGGAATGTGGTAACACACTGAAGCAGTCAATTAAACCTGGTTTCGATCAATATTTTAGAGGATAACACCGGTTAGGTCATGGGTTAGGTCCGGGATATGCCTGCATCTGGCTCATGATTTTGCCTTCTTCGCATACTTGCTGGCCAGATCCTGGGTTTTTTTCGTGTTTGAATCACGTAGTAATGTGGTAACACACTGAAGCTGTCAATTAAACCTGGTTTCGATCAATATTTTAGAGGATAACACCGGTTAGGTCTGGGTTAGGTCTGGGTTATGCCCGCATCTGGCTCATGATTTTGCCTTCTTCGCATACTTGTTGGCCAGATCCTGGGTTTTTTTCGTGTTTGAATCACGTAGTAATGAGGTAACACACTGAAGCTGTCAATTAAACCTGGTTTCGACCAATATTTTAGAGGATAACACCGGTTAGGTCTGGGTTAGGTCTGGGTTATGCCCGCATCTGGCTCATGATTTTGCCTTCTTCGCATACTTGTTGGCCAGATCCTGGGTTTCTTCCGTGTTTGAATCACGTAGTAATGTGGTAACACACTGAAGCAGTCAACTAAACCTGGTTTCGATCAATATTTCAGAGGATAACACCGGTTAGGTCTGGGTAAGGTCTGGGAAATGCGCGCATCTGGCTTATACTTTCGCCTTCTTCGCATACTTGTTGGCCAGATCCTGGGTTTTTTTCGTGTTTGAATCACGTAGGAATGTGGTAACACACTGAAGCAGTTAATTAAACCTGGTTTCGATCAATATTTCAGAGGATATCACCGGTTAGGTCTGGGTTAGGTCTGGGAAATGCGCGCATCTGCCTTATACTTTCGCCTTTTTCGCAAACTTGTTGGCCAGATCCAGGGTATTTTCCGTGTTTGAATCACGTAGTAATGTGGTAACACACTGAAGCAGTCAATTAAACCTGGTTTCGATCAATATTTTAGAGGATAACACCGGTTAGGTCTGGGTTAGGTCTGGGATTTGCGCGCATCTGGCTTATACTTTCGCCTTTTTCGCAAACTTGTTGGCCAGATCCTGGGTATTTTCCGTGTTTGAATCACGTAGTAATGTGGTAACACACTGAAGCAGTCAATTAAACCTGGTTTCGATAAATATTTTAGAGGATAACACCGGTTAGGTCTGGGTTAGGTCCGGGATATGCCCGCATCTGGCTCATGATTTTGCCTTCTTCGCATACTTGTTGGCCAGATCCTGGGTTTTTTTCGTGTTTGAATCACGTAGTAATGTGGTAACACACTGAAGCAGTCAATTAAACCTGGTTTCCATCAATATTTTAGAGGATAACACCGGTTAGGTCTGGGTTAGGTCTGGGTTATGCCCGCATCTGGCTCATGATTTTGCCCTCATCGCATACTTGTTGGCCAGATCCTGGGTTTTTTCCGTGTTTGATCACGTAGTAATGTGGTAACACACTGAAGCAGTCAATAAAACCTGGTTTCGATCAATATTTCAGAGGATAACACCGGTTAGGTCTGGGTTAGGTCTGGGAAATGCGCGCGTCTGGCTTATACTTTCGCCTTCTTCGCATACTTGTTGGCCAGATCCTGGGTTTTTTTCGTGTTTGAATCACGTAGGAATGTGGTAACACACTGAAGCAGTCAATTAAACCTGGTTTCGATCAATATTTCAGAGGATAACACCGGTTAGGTCTGGGTTAGGTCTGGGAAATGCGCGCATCTGCCTTATACTTTCGCCTTTTTCGCAAACTTGTTGGCCAGATCCAGGGTATTTTCCGTGTTTGAATCACGTAGTAATGTGGTAACACACTGAAGCAGTCAATTAAACCTGGTTTCGATCAATATTTTAGAGGATAACACCGGTTAGGTCTGGGTTAGGTCTGGGATTTGCGCGCATCTGGCTTATACTTTCGCCTTTTTCGCAAACTTGTTGGCCAGATCCTGGGTATTTTCCGTGTTGGAATCACGTAGTAATGTGGTAACACACTGAAGCAGTCAATTAAACCTGGTTTCGATCAATATTTTAGAGGATAACACCGGTTAGGTCTGGGTTAGGTCCGGGATATGCCCGCATCTGGCTCATGATTTTGCCTTCTTCGCATACTTGTTGTCCAGATCTTGGGTTTTTTTCGTGTTTGAATCACGTAGTAATGTGGTAACACACTGAAGCAGTCAATTAAACCTGGTTTCTATCAATATTTTAGAGGATAACACCGGTTAGGTCTGGATTAGGTCCGGGATATGCCCGCATCTGGCTCATGATTTTGCCTTCTTCGCATACTTGTTGTCCAGATCCTGGGTTTTTTTCGTGATTGAATCACGTAGTAATGTGGTAACACACTGAAGCTGACAATTAAACCTGGTTTCGATCAATATTTTAGAGGATAACACCGGTTAGGTCTGGGTTAGGTCTGGGAAATGCGCGCATCTGGCTTATTCTTTCGCCTTCCTCGCATACTTCTTGGCCAGATCCTGGGTTTTTTTCGTGATTGAATCACGTAGTAATGTGGTAACACACTGAAGCAGTCAATTAAACCTGGTTTCGATCAATATTTTAGAGGATAACACCGGTTAGGTCTGGGTTAGGTCTGGGATTTGCGCGCATCTGGCTTATACTTTCGCCTTTTTCGCAAACTTGTTGGCCAGATCCTGGGTATTTTCCGTGTTTGAATCACGTAGTAATGTGGTAACACACTGAAGCAGTCAATTAAACCTGGTTTCGATCAATATTTTAGAGGATAACACCGGTTAGGTCTGGGTTAGGTCCGGGATATGCCCGCATCTGGCTCATGATTTTGCCTTCTTCGCATACTTGTTGGCCAGATCCTGGGTTTTTTTCGTGTTTGAATCACGTAGTAATGTGGTAACACACTGAAGGAGTCAATTAAACCTGGTTTCGATCAATATTTTAGAGGATAACACCGGTTAGGTCTGTGTTAGGTCTGGGTTATGCCCGCATCTGGCTCATGATTTTGCCCTCATCGCATACTTGTTGGCCAGATCCTGGGTTTTTTCCGCGTTTGATCACGTAGTAATGTGGTAACACACTGAAGCAGTCAATAAAACCTGGTTTCGATCAATATTTTAGAGGATAACACCGGTTAGGTCTGTGTTAGGTCTGGGTTATGCCCGCATCTGGCTCATGATTTTGCCCTCATCGCATACTTGTTGGCCAGATCCTGGGTTTTTTCCGCGTTTGATCACGTAGTAATGTGGTAACACACTGAAGCAGTCAATAAAACCTGGTTTCGATCAATATTTTAGAGGATAACACCGGTTAGGTCTGGGTTAGGTCTGGGATTTGCGCGCATCTGGCTTATACTTTCGCCTTTTTCGCAAACTTGTTGGCCAGATCCTGGGTATTTTCCGTGTTTGAATCACGTAGTAATGTAGTAACACACTGAAGCAGTCAATTAAACCTGGTTTCTATCAATATTTTAGAGGATAACACCGGTTAGGTCTGGGTTAGGTCCGGGATATGCCCGCATCTGGCTCATGATTTTGCCTTCTTCGCATACTTGTTGTCCAGATCTTGGGTTTTTTTCGTGTTTGAATCACGTAGTAATGTGGTAACACACTGAAGCAGTCAATTAAACCTGGTTTCTATCAATATTTTAGAGGATAACACCGGTTAGGTCTGGATTAGGTCCGGGATATGCCCGCATCTGGCTCATGATTTTGCCTTCTTCGCATACTTGTTGTCCAGATCCTGGGTTTTTTTCGTGATTGAATCACGTAGTAATGTGGTAACACACTGAAGCTGTCAATTAAACCTGGTTTCGATCAATATTTTAGAGTATAACACCGGTTAGGTCTGGGTTAGGTCTGGGAAATGCGCGCATCTGGCTTATTCTTTCGCCTTCTTCGCATACTTCTTGGCCAGAACCTGGGTTTTTTTCGTGATTGAATCACGTAGTAATGTGGTAACACACTGAAGCAGTCAATAAAACCTGGTTTCGATCAATATTTTAGAGGATAACACCGGTTAGGTCTGGGTTAGGTCTGGGAAATGCGCGCATCTGGCTTATTCTTTCGCCTTCTTCGCATACTTCTTGGCCAGATCCTGGGTTTTTTTCGTGTTTGAATCACGTAGGAATGTGGTAACACACTGAAGCAGTCAATTAAACCTGGTTTCGATCAATATTTTAGAGGATAACACCGGTTAGGTCATGGGTTAGGTCCGGGATATGCCTGCATCTGGCTCATGATTTTGCCTTCTTCGCATACTTGCTGGCCAGATCCTGGGTTTTTTTCGTGTTTGAATCACGTAGTAATGTGGTAACACACTGAAGCTGTCAATTAAACCTGGTTTCGATCAATATTTTAGAGGATAACACCGGTTAGGTCTGGGTTAGGTCTGGGTTATGCCCGCATCTGGCTCATGATTTTGCCTTCTTCGCATACTTGTTGGCCAGATCCTGGGTTTTTTTCGGGTTTGAATCACGTAGTAATGTGGTATCACACAGAAACAGTCCATTAAACCTGGATTCGGACAGTATTTTAGAGGATAACACCGGTTAGGTCTGGGTTAGGTCTGGGTTATGCCCGCATCTGGCTCATGATTTCGCCTTCTTCGCATACGTGTTGGCCACGTGTTGGCGATAAAACTGTAAGATAAAGGATGAATTAAGTTCCAAGTCCCTAAAATTTTCCAAATCATAGATTTAAAAATGATTTAGATATTTACATGATTTTAGTGTGGGTATTTATACAAGTATGTAAATCTCTATTTATGCATAACATGTTACCCCTAAATGGGCAAGTTAATGAATTATATACATGTTAATTGTATAATAATAACCCTTTGTTCCTCATAAAAATTCACAACTGAATTGCTATCATTCTAAAAAAATCCATCCCAAAATATATTATCAAAACTAGTAATAAATTATTTGAACAAGGTGATAACAGATTTGAAATATTTAATAAAATTTAAATACCAGAGATTGATAGTATTAATAAAAGATAATATTAATACTATTTTGACACTGTTATTTGATTTTAATATTAATTATAGATACTTTGATTATTGATTTATTAAAACATAAAGTTAATGAAGTCCCAGTAGATTATAAATATTTTAAAGAGCATGAATTAGCATAGAATTTCATAAAAAATTTGATGAGTGATAGAAGTAACTTGAATAATCTGAATTTTGTAGCTTTTACTATATCTTTGGATATGGAATCACAGATTCATTTTATTAATAAAAATAGAGATAGTACTGATGATTTACTCAGGCTCGTTAAAGTAAGTGGGCCAAGTGGGAAGAATATTAAGATAGATGGATAGATATTGGTAAAAGTATTCTTCTTGTCCTTATATAGGAAATCTTTAATATTACAAATAAACTCTTTCTGTAAAATCTTGAACTTATCATTATAATTTATAGAATTAAAGTCAACGCATCTAATAATGAAAGTGAACTGAAGTATTTTATAGACTTGTCAAGAACGTTTTTTGGTATATTCCTAGCAAACGACCCGTTCAACGATCGGGATGAGTTATACGTAATTCGATTCGTCTAATTCAGTATATTATTTCATTAGTATATGCATTTCATTATCTGCGGAAATTCGGTATTTTTACAAAGTAACTAAGTATTTTAAATATATTCTGATAGGTTCACAGGTGGAAACAAGTGACTGTCGTTACCTGTGTTCAAAATGCCAGCTAGTAAAATGCTAATTTGTTAACAATAACATTTGTTGAATGAAATTTCTGCTATTTCTGCAAATATCTCATTGAATAAATCACCATCTTTCTATTATATATACATTTACTAAATACATAATGGCTCAGGTATCCAATGAAGTTACTCTTATTGGAAATATAAAATATTGATAGTATTATATGTTAGAAAAATGTGGTGTCTTCAATTTAATTCATGTAAGCATCAGTAATGAGATCTTGAAAATTGACGCTGTGATTAATTTTCAAATGGCCTCTGTGCCATTATTTCTACAACAAAATGTTGATTCATCAGTCTCTATCCACTCTACCCTTCCACAATTGCTGCGCAGTATTTTTATTTAATGTTAGTTATATAATATATCACGACATTGCTCATAATTATATGTTAGCATATATGGTAATTTTAAAACAATATCTGTAACTGAGTTTGTTTTTAGAAAACCACGTTCTTTGCTTTTCAAATATCTTTATATAATGCAATGGCTTTTAAAAACTAAGGGGATAAACATCTCACCGTAAACCGTAAATAGTTTACATTTTAAAGATCCAGAAACAGGCGCTCATACGAATAAAACAGAAACTACGTGGAAGCATAGTAAACACTTTTTGCCTGAATATTGTCGGTTAGCATTTACAGTTCCACACGTTTTTTAATATGTTTTTCTAACATATAATACAAAATAATAAATATTATATTTTCTATTTTCAGCAAAAAAGATAATTTCATTGGGTACTTAAGCCATTACGTGTTTTATAAACCTTCCAAGCAAGGAAAGGATGATTTATTTAATCAGTTCTTAAAAGAAATTTCAGAAATTTCATTTGATGATGATTGATTCTGTAAAAAATCAAAATATACCAGACTTAGATGATAATGAAATTTAATAATAAAAACAAGTTAAACCAACGTACTGCGTGCAATAGTAATTTACTATATATTGTAAACACTGTCAGCGGCGGGGAGACATTTTTTACTGTTGCTGCATGTACTGTCTACATACCTGGTTTTAATACTGTCCACCTGACCGACTCGTGGAAGTTCTATGCCTAAAAAAATGATTTTTATGCATCATACAAATTCTTCTACAAATTCCCATTTGACAATGTAGAATAGATCCAATTAGATAAATTATTTATAATTTTTAAAATGAACATAGCAACGATTTAATGTTAATCATTACATTACCAATCTTTCCAGATATTAGTTTAAAACCATCACCAACTTTAATATCAACCGGGTTTTGTAGATTTTTGGATTCATAAAAGTACTCATCTGTGTTTATTATGTGATCTGAGCAACCACTATCTAGTAGCCATTTAATATTTCTACTTCTTCTATTTTGCTACTTTTCATTACTTCAACCTTGAATGAATTGTAATTTCTACTGTCATCTAGACTCGAATTTCCAGCCACTTTTCTATCGTGTCTATTTTGTATATGTTTGAAAAGGTTGCCTTTTGTAATAATTATTAAAGTTTTCTGGGCAGTAACGTTGGATGTGCCCTGACTTATTACACTTGTAACATACCGCTTCAGTAGTCGTTGCACTGCTATGCTGATTATCCTTTGAATTGAGATACTTGTTCTGATTGCGTTGTACGTGTCGAAACCTATGACCTCTAGGATTTTTAGTTAAATTTGAACTAAAAGTGCGAGTGTAATTTCTGCTGTACTCAAAGTAGTAACTCTTACCGTTTCTCTTTTGATACTCTAACAGTAATTTAGATTTTACATACTCAACTGTTTTCTCCTTCGTTGGCAGTGCATCAATAATATCAACAATACGTGAGAAGTTAACGTTAATAACAGATAATTCAATTTATCCTCTTCATTCACAGTCTCACCAGTATTTTTGAGCCTATTTATATGCGTTTCAAATTCGTTAAAGAAGTCACTTGGATTTTCACCTTCTTTCATTTTTAATTCTAACAATCTTCTTTTACACAATAGCTTTACTGCACTGTTTTTAACTAGATAAATTTCGTCAAGCTTTGCAATCATATTTTTCGCAGTCGTTTCTGATATTATTAATTCTAACTGAGTGTTTGAAATACTGTTTACGATGTAACTTTTTGCTTTAATTCCCTTTTTTATTCCAATCTTCGACTCTTATTTCAGCCGGTCTTTCATCATGTAGAATAACCTCGTTACAGTCTTTCATTTCTAAAAATAAATTTAGCCTGAATTTCCAGTTCCATAAAATATTTGTAACATGAAATCGTCCTTTTTTTCACTTGCCATGCTTCTATCTTAGGTTATCTTCCTTTCACAACTAAATTTCTTTTCTTTACTGTTAACGAACAAACCACGGACCTCTGCTACCATGTTAAAATACTGTTTATATTATTTATTATAATGAATCTTGTTACAAAACAAACACACTTATTTTCCATTGTGAAAAGAAAACTTAAAAACTAAAAGAACATTCCTCGACGTGTGCTTCTCTCACAAACACACACACAAACACACACTCCTAAACACTAAAGAAACTAACGAATTTTAAGTCATATTTCTAACAATAACAGTAACAGTTTATAAAAAAATAACGAATTTCCACAGATGCATAGAAATGCATATCAATAATGTACTGAATTAGGCGAATCGAATAATGTATAACTCACCCCGATCCGTGAACGGGCCGTTTGCTAGGAATATAATTAATGTTCCATAACTTTTCAACAAAGTCTAAAATTTTTCCCAAGGGTTTTTGAATACCTATACACTGTATAGATATCCTGTTTCCTTCAACCGAACGACACGTGTCCCTAAAAAATATATTTATAAAGTAAGTCGGTCAAGTAGGAAGAATATTCAGATATTTAAGAATATGAATATATTGGTAAAAATATCCATTCCTCTTACCTTTATGTCCTGTGTATTGGATAATATAGATTTACATACTTTTACCGCTGAATTCGAAATTCTGAACTAAACATAGGTACAGGACTCGTCAAAACCGTTTTTCATTCTTTTTATAGTTTTATCTGTTTTCCAAAAAACAACCAATTAAATTAAGTTGCAAGAATGCAAAAGCGATAAAACTTACAGAGGCTTTAAATGTTTACTTAAGACTTTGCCTTTTGTAAAAACCGGCGATATTGACTCTGTGTGTGTGTGTGTGTGTGTGTGTAAATCGTCGTACGTTCGTGCCCGGTGCAATAAAACACGTGCATCGATCTAGGTTACGTACGTTCCTCACGTGCCACTTTCTCAATCTATACTTTTAAATAAAAATTTTCGATGAGGTGCATTTGTAGCTATTACGTGTAGCATCATGAGCAAACTCTTAGAAAATCACTCCTACTCCTCGTTTGGACAGAATTTTTACTTTCATGATTTTAGCGAAAAGTCGTTTTCCTGCTCGGGGAACACATATGTACAGGGTGTTCGGCCACCCCTGGGAAAAATTTTAATGGGGGATTCTAGATGCCAAAATACGAAAATACAGACGAAAATCAAGAATACCAATTTGTTGATAGAGGCTACGTTAAAAAGTTATTAACAATTAAACTAAAAAATTTCAAATCGTTCTGGAAAAATTGTTATCGGTTGCGGGGGTCAATTACAATCATTTTTGGTGAATACACATACCTCCGAAATCTTACCCACTTTCGAGATAAAAATTCGAGAATGTGTGAAATTTGTTCGATGGAAAAGAAAAATTTCAAATCGTTTTGGAAAAATTATCTTCGGTTGCGGGGGTTACTTACAACCATTTTGGGTGAATCGTCATACCCCCCTAATCATGCGCATTTTCGAGAAAGAAATTCAGTACGGGCGGAACTTTAAACGTTAATAACTTTTTAATAAAGCCTCCATTAACAAATTGGTATTCTTGATTTTCGTCTTACTTTGGTCTCTAGAATCCCCCGGGAGAAATTGTAATGGGAGATTCTAGAGGTTAAAGTAGAACGAAAATCAAGAATACCAATTTGTTGATGGAGTAATACGATACTAAACAAGTTATTGACGTTTAAAGTTCCGCTCTTACTTTCGAATTTTTTTCTCGAAAATGCGCAGGATTTCGTATGTGGTATGTCTATTCACCGAAAATAATTGTAATTGACCCCCGAAACCGAAAGTAATTTTTTCAGAACGATTTGAAATTTTCTTTTTCTTTCGTCGAAAAATTTAGGCACTGCCTGTCGATTTTTCTTAAAAATTCCTTTCTGATTTTTATTCAGTTTGTAAAATAGTTGTTTAATAATACTCTTTGTGTAGGTACCCATGAGCTCTACTCGCGAAAAAAAAACGTTTCATTGGAATATATTCACTATTCACTATATCAGTAGGAGTTGCGGGGGCTGTTTGAAAATTTGACCAGTTATATGGGATTTTTCTCACTTTACGGGGTCAAGGAACAACTTTTCCAACATCTCTACATATTCTCCATTAAAATATGCGTTGTGTTGCTGTTTGAAACATTAAAATCGTTCGATCCGGCTGTCGACCAAAAAAAAAAAATGCTTGTTACTGACCCCTGCAACGAAAACTAATTCTTCCAAGACGATTCGAAATTCTTTTTTACTTGAATTCTTTTTGTCGAAACTGAGTAGGATTTCGGGGGTACGATTCTAACTGACCTCCGCGACCAAAAATAATTTTTTCAGAACGATTTGAAATTTTTTTATTTAATGTTATTAATAACTACTTTTTAACGAAACCTCAGTCGAAAAATTGATATTCTTAATTTTCGTCTTATTTTGGCTTCTAGAATCTCCCATTAAAATTTTTCCCAGGTGTGGCCAAACACCCTGTATATATTAAATCAATATTAATGAAATTACACCTTGACCGAATTCATTTCAATCCCCCCACACTAATACATATATTGTGTGTAGCCCATAAATGGTCGAGAATGGAGTCACCTTTCCTATACTGGTATTATTAGATGGTCGCAGGTCCTGCATAAATTTCAATTTACATAATTTTTGTTTTGAGTAAACTCATTTTACTTTTTTGTATATTATTACCTAATGCAACTCATATTTTCCAGCCATGCGATGTAGGAATATTTAGACGATTAAAAGTTGCATGGCGAAGGGTAGTGCAGGAACATTAGACAAAGTACGTAGGTAGACTAAACCCATTACGAAGGTGAATTTCGCACCAATATATCATACCATATATAAATTCCATGAAGAAGGAAATGCTTTTAAAGCTTGTGGTGGCCTATGACCGTTTAACTCAAATACAATTTACTAGACAAAACGTATTTCAGAAAGAAGAAAATAAATTAGAATTCATGTCGCCAGATGAAACTGACATCAATGACAGCAATATAGGTAGTTTTACATAGCATTCAAGAGCATATTCCAGATGATCTGAGAAGGGAACAATTTTCTTTTCTATATAGAAAATATTAAAATACAATCGGGACACAACTAAGACACAACACAAGACACAACTCGCAGAGAGAAAGCACTGCTGATGTTCAACGCAGTGCAGTTCATAGTAACAGTAAAACCAATACCAGTGTAGAAGACTAATTTAACAACGTTTCGCTAGAAGAAACTAATATATGATATACTGATCATTAATTAACTTTAATATTTCATGACAATGATGCTTTTACTTTTTTCTAATGGGAATTGTTTTGTTTCCGATGGTACTGAAATCAAACTACATTAATTCTACAACGTTACTTTACTTATTTTCTCGTAAAGACAAAGATTCTTCAGAATCTATTCTGGATAAACATTATCAACATTATCAAAAGATTGAAAAAACAACAAAGAAAAGAAATATAGAAAGAGTGTGTGCAATCAAAGTTACATCAAAGACATGAAAATAGGCTCAGCTTGAAAAAATAGAAGCAATTGATAACCAGGAAAAAGAAAAACAAAGAATGAAAGAAGAACGATTAGAAAAGAAAAAAACAAGCCGAGAAATTAAAAGAAGAAAAGCTATTGAAAAAAGAAAGAAAAACAGAAAAATGAAAAGGAAAAGGAGAAAGAAAAGCAAGACGAAGAGAAGGAGAAATGTAAAACTCAAACTAAAAATAAAAATAAAGTTAAGAACGTGAAAAGAAAATAATAAATAATATTATTGTGTTGTTTTTACAGGGTGAATGTAGTAACTGAACCAGGTGGTTATGACTATGCAACATTTTTATTAGCATCTTTTTCAAACTCCACTTGGAACAACACTGTACGTATGTATGTATGGGATTATCAGGAACCGTGTTTGTTCGTTAATCGGCACACTCGTATTTATTTCGTTAAACACAGTCACACCTACTACGTACTTTTCTTCAATCTTTCTCTCTTCCGTGCTGTCTTTTCTCGCTTTCTGGGTTATTCACCCATCAGCTGTTCGGCCGTACGCTCGCCGCGTGTTGACGGCTTTTTCGGCGGTAACCGTCTTCGCTCGTGCAAGCTCGTGGACAGCGAACGATTCGCTGTTCGGCCAAAAATTCGTGCGCGATTTAATAATTTTCAACTGCACGGTTCCCTACATACAGGGTGTTCGGCCATCCATGGGAAAAATTTTAATGGGGGATTCTAGAGGTAAAAATAAGACGAAAATCAAGAATACCAATTTGTTGATGGAGGCACTGTTAAAAAGTTATTAATGTTTAAAGTTCCGCTCGTACTGAATTTTTTTCTCGAATATGCGCAAGATTTCGGGGGTATGTCTATACATAAAAAATGATTGTCACCGACCCTCGCAACTGAAAATAATTTTTCACAGAACGATTTGAAATCTTTTTTTTTTCATCGAAAAATATAGGCACCCGATTAGATTTTCGGTAAGGAATTTTTTCCTCGAAAGTGCGTAGGATTTCGGGGGTATGTGTAATGACCAAAAATGATTGTAATTGACCCCTGCAACCGAAAATAATTTTTTTAGAAAAATTTTTGAAAAATTTCTTTTTCGCCGAAAAATATCAACACATACTCGAATTTTTTTCTCGAAACTGAGTAGGATTTCGAATATATGTCTATTCACTGAAAATGCTTGTAATTGACCTCCGCAGCCGAAAATAATTTTTCCGGAACGATTTGAAATTTTTGAATTTAATTGTTAATAACTTTTTAACGAAGCCTCCATCAACAAATTGGTATTCTTGATTTTCGTCTTAGTTTGGCCTCTAGAATCTCCTATTAAAATGTTTCTTAGGGCTGGCCGAACACCCTGTATACTACTATGTTGGTTTGTTCCGGTTTGAATCACGCAGTAATGTGGGCCCACAAAGAAGCAGTCAATTAAACCTGATTTCGATCAATATTTTAGAGGATAACACCGGTTAGGTCTGGGTCAGGTCTGGGTTATGCCCGCATCTGGCTCATGATTATGCCTTCTTCGCATACTTGTTGGCCAGATCCTGGGTTTTTTTCGGGTTTGAATCACGTAGTAATGTGGTACCACACAGTAACAGTCCATTAAACCTGGATTCGGACAGTATTTTAGAGGATAACACCGGTTAGGTCTGGGTTAGGTCTGGGTTATGCCCGCATCTGGCTCATGATTTTGCCTTCTTCGCATACTTGTTGGCCAGATCCTGGGTTTTTTTCGGGTTTGAATCACGTAGTAATGTGGTATCACACAGAAACAGTCCATTAAACCTGGATTCGGACAGTATTTTAGAGGATAACACCGGTTAGGTCTGGGTTAGGTCTGGGTTATGCCCGCATCTGGCTCATGATTTCGCCTTCTTCGCATACGTGTTGGCCACGTGTTGGCGATAAAACTGTAAGATAAAGGATGAATTAAGTTCCAAGTCCCTAAAATTTTCCAAATCATAGATTTAAAAATGATTTAGATATTTACATGATTTTAGTGTGGGTATTTATACAAGTATGTAAATCTCTATTTATGCATAACATGTTACCCCTAAATGGGCAAGTTAATGAATTATATACATGTTAATTGTATAATAATAACCCTTTGTTCCTCATAAAAATTCACAACTGAATTGCTATCATTCTAAAAAAATCCATCCCAAAATATATTATCAAAACTAGTAATAAATTATTTGAACAAGGTGATAACAGATTTGAAATATTTAATAAAATTTAAATACCAGAGATTGATAGTATTAATAAAAGATAATATTAATACTATTTTGACACTGTTATTTGATTTTAATATTAATTATAGATACTTTGATTATTGATTTATTAAAACATAAAGTTAATGAAGTCCCAGTAGATTATAAATATTTTAAAGAGCATGAATTAGCATAGAATTTCATAAAAAATTTGATGAGTGATAGAAGTAACTTGAATAATCTGAATTTTGTAGCTTTTACTATATCTTTGGATATGGAATCACAGATTCATTTTATTAATAAAAATAGAGATAGTACTGATGATTTACTCAGGCTCGTTAAAGTAAGTGGGCCAAGTGGGAAGAATATTAAGATAGATGGATAGATATTGGTAAAAGTATTCTTCTTGTCCTTATATAGGAAATCTTTAATATTACAAATAAACTCTTTCTGTAAAATCTTGAACTTATCATTATAATTTATAGAATTAAAGTCAACGCATCTAATAATGAAAGTGAACTGAAGTATTTTATAGACTTGTCAAGAACGTTTTTTGGTATATTCCTAGCAAACGACCCGTTCAACGATCGGGATGAGTTATACGTAATTCGATTCGTCTAATTCAGTATATTATTTCATTAGTATATGCATTTCATTATCTGCGGAAATTCGGTATTTTTACAAAGTAACTAAGTATTTTAAATATATTCTGATAGGTTCACAGGTGGAAACAAGTGACTGTCGTTACCTGTGTTCAAAATGCTAATTTGTTAACAATAACATTTGTTGAATGAAATTTCTGCTATTTCTGCAAATATCTCATTGAATAAATCACCATCTTTCTATTATATATACATTTACTAAATACATAATGGCTCAGGTATCCAATGAAGTTACTCTTATTGGAAATATAAAATATTGATAGTATTATATGTTAGAAAAAAGTGGTGTCTTCAATTTAATTCATGTAAGCATCAGTAATGAGATCTTGAAAATTGACGCTGTGATTAATTTTCAAATGGCCTCTGTGCCATTATTTCTACAACAAAATGTTGATTCATCAGTCTCTATCCACTCTACCCTTCCACAATTGCTGCGCTTTATTTTTATTTAATGTTAGTTATATAATATATCACGACATTGCTCATAATTATATGTTAGCATATATGGTAATTTTAAAACAATATCTGTAACTGAGTTTGTTTTTAGAAAACCACGTTCTTTGCTTTTCAAATATCTTTATATAATGCAATGGCTTTTAAAAACTAAGGGTATAAACATCTCACCGTAAACCGTAAATAGTTTACATTTTAAAGATCCAGAAACAGGCGCTCATACGAATAAAACAGAAACTACGTGGAAGCATAGTAAACACTTTTTGCCTGAATATTGTCGGTTAGCATTTGCAGTTCCACACGTTTTTTAATATGTTTTTCTAACATATAATACAAAATAATAAATATTATATTTTCTATTTTCAGCAAAAAAGATAATTTCATTGGGTACTTAAGCCATTACGTGTTTTATAAACCTTCCAAGCAAGGAAAGGATGATTTATTTAATCAGTTCTTAAAAGAAATTTCAGAAATTTCATTTGATGATGATTGATTCTGTAAAAAATCAAAATATACCAGACTTAGATGATAATGAAATTTAATAATAAAAACAAGTTAAACCAACGTACTGCGTGCAATAGTAATTTACTATATATTGTAAACACTGTCAGCGGCGGGGAGACATTTTTTACTGTTGCTGCATGTACTGTCTACATACCTGGTTTTAATACTGTCCACCTGACCGACTCGTGGAAGTTCTATGCCTAAAAAAATGATTTTTATGCATCATACAAATTCTTCTACAAATTCCCATTTGACAATGTAGAATAGATCCAATTAGATAAATTATTTATAATTTTTAAAATGAACATAGCAACGATTTAATGTTAATCATTACATTACCAATCTTTCCAGATATTAGTTTAAAACCATCACCAACTTTAATATCAACCGGGTTTTGTAGATTTTTGGATTCATAAAAGTACTCATCTGTGTTTATTATGTGATCTGAGCAACCACTATCTAGTAGCCATTTAATATTTCTACTTCTTCTATTTTGCTACTTTTCATTACTTCAACCTTGAATGAATTGTAATTTCTACTGTCATCTAGACTCGAATTTCCAGCCACTTTTCTATCGTGTCTATTTTGTATATGTTTGAAAAGGTTGCCTTTTGTAATAATTATTAAAGTTTTCTGGGCAGTAACGTTGGATGTGCCCTGACTTATTACACTTGTAACATACCGCTTCAGTAGTCGTTGCACTGCTATGCTGATTATCCTTTGAATTGAGATACTTGTTCTGATTGCGTTGTACGTGTCGAAACCTATGACCTCTAGGATTTTTAGTTAAATTTGAACTAAAAGTGCGAGTGTAATTTCTGCTGTACTCAAAGTAGTAACTCTTACCGTTTCTCTTTTGATACTCTAACAGTAATTTAGATTTTACATACTCAACTGTTTTCTCCTTCGTTGGCAGTGCATCAATAATATCAACAATACGTGAGAAGTTAACGTTAATAACAGATAATTCAATTTATCCTCTTCATTCACAGTCTCACCAGTATTTTTGAGCCTATTTATATGCGTTTCAAATTCGTTAAAGAAGTCACTTGGATTTTCACCTTCTTTCATTTTTAATTCTAACAATCTTCTTTTACACAATAGCTTTACTGCACTGTTTTTAACTAGATAAATTTCGTCAAGCTTTGCAATCATATTTTTCGCAGTCGTTTCTGATATTATTAATTCTAACTGAGTGTTTGAAATACTGTTTACGATGTAACTTTTTGCTTTAATTCCCTTTTTTATTCCAATCTTCGACTCTTATTTCAGCCGGTCTTTCATCATGTAGAATAACCTCGTTACAGTCTTTCATTTCTAAAAATAAATTTAGCCTGAATTTCCAGTTCCATAAAATATTTGTAACATGAAATCGTCCTTTTTTTCACTTGCCATGCTTCTATCTTAGGTTATCTTCCTTTCACAACTAAATTTCTTTTCTTTACTGTTAACGAACAAACCACGGACCTCTGCTACCATGTTAAAATACTGTTTATATTATTTATTATAATGAATCTTGTTACAAAACAAACACACTTATTTTCCATTGTGAAAAGAAAACTTAAAAACTAAAAGAACATTCCTCGACGTGTGCTTCTCTCACAAACACACACACAAACACACACTCCTAAACACTAAAGAAACTAACGAATTTTAAGTCATATTTCTAACAATAACAGTAACAGTTTATAAAAAAATAACGAATTTCCACAGATGCATAGAAATGCATATCAATAATGTACTGAATTAGGCGAATCGAATAATGTATAACTCACCCCGATCCGTGAACGGGCCGTTTGCTAGGAATATAATTAATGTTCCATAACTTTTCAACAAAGTCTAAAATTTTTCCCAAGGGTTTTTGAATACCTATACACTGTATAGATATCCTGTTTCCTTCAACCGAACGACACGTGTCCCTAAAAAATATATTTATAAAGTAAGTCGGTCAAGTAGGAAGAATATTCAGATATTTAAGAATATGAATATATTGGTAAAAATATCCATTCCTCTTACCTTTATGTCCTGTGTATTGGATAATATAGATTTACATACTTTTACCGCTGAATTCGAAATTCTGAACTAAACATAGGTACAGGACTCGTCAAAACCGTTTTTCATTCTTTTTATAGTTTTATCTGTTTTCCAAAAAACAACCAATTAAATTAAGTTGCAAGAATGCAAAAGCGATAAAACTTACAGAGGCTTTAAATGTTTACTTAAGACTTTGCCTTTTGTAAAAACCGGCGATATTGACACTGTGTGTGTGTGTGTGTGTGTGTGTGTGTGTGTGTGTGTAAATCGTCGTACGTTCGTGCCCGGTGCAGTAAAACACGTGCATCGATCTAGGTTACGTACGTTCCTCACGTGCCACTTTCTCAATCTATACTTTTAAATAAAAATTTTCGATGAGGTGCATTTGTAGCTATTACGTGTAGCATCATGAGCAAACTCTTAGAAAATCACTCCTACTCCTCGTTTGGACAGAATTTTTACTTTCATGATTTTAGCGAAAAGTCGTTTTCCTGCTCGGGGAACACATATGTACAGGGTGTTCGGCCACCCCTGGGAAAAATTTTAATGGGGGATTCTAGATGCCAAAATACGAAAATACAGACGAAAATCAAGAATACCAATTTGTTGATAGAGGCTACGTTAAAAAGTTATTAACAATTAAACTAAAAAATTTCAAATCGTTCTGGAAAAATTGTTATCGGTTGCGGGGGTCAATTACAATCATTTTTGGTGAATACACATACCTCCGAAATCTTACCCACTTTCGAGATAAAAATTCGAGAATGTGTGAAATTTGTTCGATGGAAAAGAAAAATTTCAAATCGTTTTGGAAAAATTATCTTCGGTTGCGGGGGTTACTTACAACCATTTTGGGTGAATCGTCATACCCCCCTAATCATGCGCATTTTCGAGAAAGAAATTCAGTACGGGCGGAACTTTAAACGTTAATAACTTTTTAATAAAGCCTCCATTAACAAATTGGTATTCTTGATTTTCGTCTTACTTTGGTCTCTAGAATCCCCCGGGAGAAATTGTAATGGGAGATTCTAGAGGTTAAAGTAGAACGAAAATCAAGAATACCAATTTGTTGATGGAGTAATACGATACTAAACAAGTTATTGACGTTTAAAGTTCCGCTCTTACTTTCGAATTTTTTTCTCGAAAATGCGCAGGATTTCGTATGTGGTATGTCTATTCACCGAAAATAATTGTAATTGACCCCCGAAACCGAAAGTAATTTTTTCAGAACGATTTGAAATTTTCTTTTTCTTTCGTCGAAAAATTTAGGCACTGCCTGTCGATTTTTCTTAAAAATTCCTTTCTGATTTTTATTCAGTTTGTAAAATAGTTGTTTAATAATACTCTTTGTGTAGGTACCCATGAGCTCTACTCGCGAAAAAAAAACGTTTCATTGGAATATATTCACTATTCACTATATCAGTAGGAGTTGCGGGGGCTGTTTGAAAATTTGACCAGTTATATGGGATTTTTCTCACTTTACGGGGTCAAGGAACAACTTTTCCAACATCTCTACATATTCTCCATTAAAATATGCGTTGTGTTGCTGTTTGAAACATTAAAATCGTTCGATCCGGCTGTCGACCAAAAAAAAAAATGCTTGTTACTGACCCCTGCAACGAAAACTAATTCTTCCAAGACGATTCGAAATTCTTTTTTACTTGAATTCTTTTTGTCGAAACTGAGTAGGATTTCGGGGGTACGATTCTAACTGACCTCCGCGACCAAAAATAATTTTTTCAGAACGATTTGAAATTTTTTTATTTAATGTTATTAATAACTACTTTTTAACGAAACCTCAGTCGAAAAATTGATATTCTTAATTTTCGTCTTATTTTGGCTTCTAGAATCTCCCATTAAAATTTTTCCCAGGTGTGGCCAAACACCCTGTATATATTAAATCAATATTAATGAAATTACACCTTGACCGAATTCATTTCAATCCCCCCACACTAATACATATATTGTGTGTAGCCCATAAATGGTCGAGAATGGAGTCACCTTTCCTATACTGGTATTATTAGATGGTCGCAGGTCCTGCATAAATTTCAATTTACATAATTTTTGTTTTGAGTAAACTCATTTTACTTTTTTGTATATTATTACCTAATGCAACTCATATTTTCCAGCCATGCGATGTAGGAATATTTAGACGATTAAAAGTTGCATGGCGAAGGGTAGTGCAGGAACATTAGACAAAGTACGTAGGTAGACTAAACCCATTACGAAGGTGAATTTCGCACCAATATATCATACCATATATAAATTCCATGAAGAAGGAAATGCTTTTAAAGCTTGTGGTGGCCTATGACCGTTTAACTCAAATACAATTTACTAGACAAAACGTATTTCAGAAAGAAGAAAATAAATTAGAATTCATGTCGCCAGATGAAACTGACATCAATGACAGCAATATAGGTAGTTTTACATAGCATTCAAGAGCATATTCCAGATGATCTGAGAAGGGAACAATTTTCTTTTCTATATAGAAAATATTAAAATACAATCGGGACACAACTAAGACACAACACAAGACACAACTCGCAGAGAGAAAGCACTGCTGATGTTCAACGCAGTGCAGTTCATAGTAACAGTAAAACCAATACCAGTGTAGAAGACTAATTTAACAACGTTTCGCTAGAAGAAACTAATATATGATATACTGATCATTAATTAACTTTAATATTTCATGACAATGATGCTTTTACTTTTTTCTAATGGGAATTGTTTTGTTTCCGATGGTACTGAAATCAAACTACATTAATTCTACAACGTTACTTTACTTATTTTCTCGTAAAGACAAAGATTCTTCAGAATCTATTCTGGATAAACATTATCAACATTATCAAAAGATTGAAAAAACAACAAAGAAAAGAAATATAGAAAGAGTGTGTGCAATCAAAGTTACATCAAAGACATGAAAATAGGCTCAGCTTGAAAAAATAGAAGCAATTGATAACCAGGAAAAAGAAAAACAAAGAATGAAAGAAGAACGATTAGAAAAGAAAAAAACAAGCCGAGAAATTAAAAGAAGAAAAGCTATTGAAAAAAGAAAGAAAAACAGAAAAATGAAAAGGAAAAGGAGAAAGAAAAGCAAGACGAAGAGAAGGAGAAATGTAAAACTCAAACTAAAAATAAAAATAAAGTTAAGAACGTGAAAAGAAAATAATAAATAATATTATTGTGTTGTTTTTACAGGGTGAATGTAGTAACTGAACCAGGTGGTTATGACTATGCAACATTTTTATTAGCATCTTTTTCAAACTCCACTTGGAACAACACTGTACGTATGTATGTATGGGATTATCAGGAACCGTGTTTGTTCGTTAATCGGCACACTCGTATTTATTTCGTTAAACACAGTCACACCTACTACGTACTTTTCTTCAATCTTTCTCTCTTCCGTGCTGTCTTTTCTCGCTTTCTGGGTTATTCACCCATCAGCTGTTCGGCCGTACGCTCGCCGCGTGTTGACGGCTTTTTCGGCGGTAACCGTCTTCGCTCGTGCAAGCTCGTGGACAGCGAACGATTCGCTGTTCGGCCAAAAATTCGTGCGCGATTTAATAATTTTCAACTGCACGGTTCCCTACATACAGGGTGTTCGGCCATCCATGGGAAAAATTTTAATGGGGGATTCTAGAGGTAAAAATAAGACGAAAATCAAGAATACCAATTTGTTGATGGAGGCACTGTTAAAAAGTTATTAATGTTTAAAGTTCCGCTCGTACTGAATTTTTTTCTCGAATATGCGCAAGATTTCGGGGGTATGTCTATACATAAAAAATGATTGTCACCGACCCTCGCAACTGAAAATAATTTTTCACAGAACGATTTGAAATCTTTTTTTTTTCATCGAAAAATATAGGCACCCGATTAGATTTTCGGTAAGGAATTTTTTCCTCGAAAGTGCGTAGGATTTCGGGGGTATGTGTAATGACCAAAAATGATTGTAATTGACCCCTGCAACCGAAAATAATTTTTTTAGAAAAATTTTTGAAAAATTTCTTTTTCGCCGAAAAATATCAACACATACTCGAATTTTTTTCTCGAAACTGAGTAGGATTTCGAATATATGTCTATTCACTGAAAATGCTTGTAATTGACCTCCGCAGCCGAAAATAATTTTTCTGGAACGATTTGAAATTTTTGAATCAAATTGTTAATAACTTTTTAACGAAGCCTCCATCAACAAATTGGTATTCTTGATTTTCGTCTTAGTTTGGCCTCTAGAATATCCTATTAAAATGTTTCTCAGGGCTGGCCGAACACCCTCTATACTACTATATTTACTAGATCCTGGGTTTTTTTCGGGTTTGAATCACGTAGTAATGTGGTACCACACAGAAACAGTCCATTAAACCTGGATTCGGACAGTAGTTTGGAGGATAACACTGGTTAGGCTTGGGTTTCGTCTGGGTTATGTCCGCACCTGGCTCATGATTTTGCCTTCTTCGCATACTTGTTGGCCAGATCCTGGGTTTTTTTCGAGTTTGAATCACGTAGTAATGTGGTACCACACAGTAACAGTCCATTAAACCTGGATTCGGACAGTAGTTTGGAGGATAACACTGTTTAGGCTTGGGTTTCGTCTGGGTTATGCCCGCATCTGGCTCATGATTATGCCTTCTTCGCATACTTGTTGGCCAGATCCTGGGTTTTTTTCGGGTTTGAATCACGTAGTAATGTGGTATCACACAGAAACAGTCCATTAAACCTGGATTCGGACAGTATTTTAGAGGATAACACCGGTTAGGTCTGGGTTAGGTCTGGGTTATGCCCGCATCTGGCTCATGATTTCGCCTTCTTCGCATACGTGTTGGCCACGTGTTGGCGATAAAACTGTAAGATAAAGGATGAATTAAGTTCCAAGTCCCTAAAATTTTCCAAATCATAGATTTAAAAATGATTTAGATATTTACATGATTTTAGTGTGGGTATTTATACAAGTATGTAAATCTCTATTTATGCATAACATGTTACCCCTAAATGGGCAAGTTAATGAATTATATACATGTTAATTGTATAATAATAACCCTTTGTTCCTCATAAAAATTCACAACTGAATTGCTATCATTCTAAAAAAATCCATCCCAAAATATATTATCAAAACTAGTAATAAATTATTTGAACAAGGTGATAACAGATTTGAAATATTTAATAAAATTTAAATACCAGAGATTGATAGTATTAATAAAAGATAATATTAATACTATTTTGACACTGTTATTTGATTTTAATATTAATTATAGATACTTTGATTATTGGTTTATTAAAACATAAAGTTAATGAAGTCCCAGTAGATTATAAATATTTTAAAGAGCATGAATTAGCATAGAATTTCATAAAAAATTTGATGAGTGATAGAAGTAACTTGAATAATCTGAATTTTGTAGCTTTTACTATATCTTTGGATATGGAATCACAGATTCATTTTATTAATAAAAATAGAGATAGTACTGATGATTTACTCAGGCTCGTTAAAGTAAGTGGGCCAAGTGGGAAGAATATTAAGATAGATGGATAGATATTGGTAAAAGTATTCTTCTTGTCCTTATATAGGAAATCTTTAATATTACAAATAAACTCTTTCTGTAAAATCTTGAACTTATCATTATAATTTATAGAATTAAAGTCAACGCATCTAATAATGAAAGTGAACTGAAGTATTTTATAGACTTGTCAAGAACGTTTTTTGGTATATTCCTAGCAAACGACCCGTTCAACGATCGGGATGAGTTATACGTAATTCGATTCGTCTAATTCAGTATATTATTTCATTAGTATATGCATTTCATTATCTGCGGAAATTCGGTATTTTTACAAAGTAACTAAGTATTTTAAATATATTCTGATAGGTTCACAGGTGGAAACAAGTGACTGTCGTTACCTGTGTTCAAAATGCTAATTTGTTAACAATAACATTTGTTGAATGAAATTTCTGCTATTTCTGCAAATATCTCATTGAATAAATCACCATCTTTCTATTATATATACATTTACTAAATACATAATGGCTCAGGTATCCAATGAAGTTACTCTTATTGGAAATATAAAATATTGATAGTATTATATGTTAGAAAAAAGTGGTGTCTTCAATTTAATTCATGTAAGCATCAGTAATGAGATCTTGAAAATTGACGCTGTGATTAATTTTCAAATGGCCTCTGTGCCATTATTTCTACAACAAAATGTTGATTCATCAGTCTCTATCCACTCTACCCTTCCACAATTGCTGCGCAGTATTTTTATTTAATGTTAGTTATATAATATATCACGACATTGCTCATAATTATATGTTAGCATATATGGTAATTTTAAAACAATATCTGTAACTGAGTTTGTTTTTAGAAAACCACGTTCTTTGCTTTTCAAATATCTTTATATAATGCAATGGCTTTTAAAAACTAAGGGTATAAACATCTCACCGTAAACCGTAAATAGTTTACATTTTAAAGATCCAGAAACAGGCGCTCATACGAATAAAACAGAAACTACGTGGAAGCATAGTAAACACTTTTTGCCTGAATATTGTCGGTTAGCATTTGCAGTTCCACACGTTTTTTAATATGTTTTTCTAACATATAATACAAAATAATAAATATTATATTTTCTATTTTCAGCAAAAAAGATAATTTCATTGGGTACTTAAGCCATTACGTGTTTTATAAACCTTCCAAGCAAGGAAAGGATGATTTATTTAATCAGTTCTTAAAAGAAATTTCAGAAATTTCATTTGATGATGATTGATTCTGTAAAAAATCAAAATATACCAGACTTAGATGATAATGAAATTTAATAATAAAAACAAGTTAAACCAACGTACTGCGTGCAATAGTAATTTACTATATATTGTAAACACTGTCAGCGGCGGGGAGACATTTTTTACTGTTGCTGCATGTACTGTCTACATACCTGGTTTTAATACTGTCCACCTGACCGACTCGTGGAAGTTCTATGCCTAAAAAAATGATTTTTATGCATCATACAAATTCTTCTACAAATTCCCATTTGACAATGTAGAATAGATCCAATTAGATAAATTATTTATAATTTTTAAAATGAACATAGCAACGATTTAATGTTAATCATTACATTACCAATCTTTCCAGATATTAGTTTAAAACCATCACCAACTTTAATATCAACCGGGTTTTGTAGATTTTTGGATTCATAAAAGTACTCATCTGTGTTTATTATGTGATCTGAGCAACCACTATCTAGTAGCCATTTAATATTTCTACTTCTTCTATTTTGCTACTTTTCATTACTTCAACCTTGAATGAATTGTAATTTCTACTGTCATCTAGACTCGAATTTCCAGCCACTTTTCTATCGTGTCTATTTTGTATATGTTTGAAAAGGTTGCCTTTTGTAATAATTATTAAAGTTTTCTGGGCAGTAACGTTGGATGTGCCCTGACTTATTACACTTGTAACATACCGCTTCAGTAGTCGTTGCACTGCTATGCTGATTATCCTTTGAATTGAGATACTTGTTCTGATTGCGTTGTACGTGTCGAAACCTATGACCTCTAGGATTTTTAGTTAAATTTGAACTAAAAGTGCGAGTGTAATTTCTGCTGTACTCAAAGTAGTAACTCTTACCGTTTCTCTTTTGATACTCTAACAGTAATTTAGATTTTACATACTCAACTGTTTTCTCCTTCGTTGGCAGTGCATCAATAATATCAACAATACGTGAGAAGTTAACGTTAATAACAGATAATTCAATTTATCCTCTTCATTCACAGTCTCACCAGTATTTTTGAGCCTATTTATATGCGTTTCAAATTCGTTAAAGAAGTCACTTGGATTTTCACCTTCTTTCATTTTTAATTCTAACAATCTTCTTTTACACAATAGCTTTACTGCACTGTTTTTAACTAGATAAATTTCGTCAAGCTTTGCAATCATATTTTTCGCAGTCGTTTCTGATATTATTAATTCTAACTGAGTGTTTGAAATACTGTTTACGATGTAACTTTTTGCTTTAATTCCCTTTTTTATTCCAATCTTCGACTCTTATTTCAGCCGGTCTTTCATCATGTAGAATAACCTCGTTACAGTCTTTCATTTCTAAAAATAAATTTAGCCTGAATTTCCAGTTCCATAAAATATTTGTAACATGAAATCGTCCTTTTTTTCACTTGCCATGCTTCTATCTTAGGTTATCTTCCTTTCACAACTAAATTTCTTTTCTTTACTGTTAACGAACAAACCACGGACCTCTGCTACCATGTTAAAATACTGTTTATATTATTTATTATAATGAATCTTGTTACAAAACAAACACACTTATTTTCCATTGTGAAAAGAAAACTTAAAAACTAAAAGAACATTCCTCGACGTGTGCTTCTCTCACAAACACACACACAAACACACACTCCTAAACACTAAAGAAACTAACGAATTTTAAGTCATATTTCTAACAATAACAGTAACAGTTTATAAAAAAATAACGAATTTCCACAGATGCATAGAAATGCATATCAATAATGTACTGAATTAGGCGAATCGAATAATGTATAACTCACCCCGATCCGTGAACGGGCCGTTTGCTAGGAATATAATTAATGTTCCATAACTTTTCAACAAAGTCTAAAATTTTTCCCAAGGGTTTTTGAATACCTATACACTGTATAGATATCCTGTTTCCTTCAACCGAACGACACGTGTCCCTAAAAAATATATTTATAAAGTAAGTCGGTCAAGTAGGAAGAATATTCAGATATTTAAGAATATGAATATATTGGTAAAAATATCCATTCCTCTTACCTTTATGTCCTGTGTATTGGATAATATAGATTTACATACTTTTACCGCTGAATTCGAAATTCTGAACTAAACATAGGTACAGGACTCGTCAAAACCGTTTTTCATTCTTTTTATAGTTTTATCTGTTTTCCAAAAAACAACCAATTAAATTAAGTTGCAAGAATGCAAAAGCGATAAAACTTACAGAGGCTTTAAATGTTTACTTAAGACTTTGCCTTTTGTAAAAACCGGCGATATTGACTCTGTGTGTGTGTGTGTGTGTGTGTGTGTGTGTAAATCGTCGTACGTTCGTGCCCGGTGCAATAAAACACGTGCATCGATCTAGGTTACGTACGTTCCTCACGTGCCACTTTCTCAATCTATACTTTTAAATAAAAATTTTCGATGAGGTGCATTTGTAGCTATTACGTGTAGCATCATGAGCAAACTCTTAGAAAATCACTCCTACTCCTCGTTTGGACAGAATTTTTACTTTCATGATTTTAGCGAAAAGTCGTTTTCCTGCTCGGGGAACACATATGTACAGGGTGTTCGGCCACCCCTGGGAAAAATTTTAATGGGGGATTCTAGATGCCAAAATACGAAAATACAGACGAAAATCAAGAATACCAATTTGTTGATAGAGGCTACGTTAAAAAGTTATTAACAATTAAACTAAAAAATTTCAAATCGTTCTGGAAAAATTGTTATCGGTTGCGGGGGTCAATTACAATCATTTTTGGTGAATACACATACCTCCGAAATCTTACCCACTTTCGAGATAAAAATTCGAGAATGTGTGAAATTTGTTCGATGGAAAAGAAAAATTTCAAATCGTTTTGGAAAAATTATCTTCGGTTGCGGGGGTTACTTACAACCATTTTGGGTGAATCGTCATACCCCCCTAATCATGCGCATTTTCGAGAAAGAAATTCAGTACGGGCGGAACTTTAAACGTTAATAACTTTTTAATAAAGCCTCCATTAACAAATTGGTATTCTTGATTTTCGTCTTACTTTGGTCTCTAGAATCCCCCGGGAGAAATTGTAATGGGAGATTCTAGAGGTTAAAGTAGAACGAAAATCAAGAATACCAATTTGTTGATGGAGTAATACGATACTAAACAAGTTATTGACGTTTAAAGTTCCGCTCTTACTTTCGAATTTTTTTCTCGAAAATGCGCAGGATTTCGTATGTGGTATGTCTATTCACCGAAAATAATTGTAATTGACCCCCGAAACCGAAAGTAATTTTTTCAGAACGATTTGAAATTTTCTTTTTCTTTCGTCGAAAAATTTAGGCACTGCCTGTCGATTTTTCTTAAAAATTCCTTTCTGATTTTTATTCAGTTTGTAAAATAGTTGTTTAATAATACTCTTTGTGTAGGTACCCATGAGCTCTACTCGCGAAAAAAAAACGTTTCATTGGAATATATTCACTATTCACTATATCAGTAGGAGTTGCGGGGGCTGTTTGAAAATTTGACCAGTTATATGGGATTTTTCTCACTTTACGGGGTCAAGGAACAACTTTTCCAACATCTCTACATATTCTCCATTAAAATATGCGTTGTGTTGCTGTTTGAAACATTAAAATCGTTCGATCCGGCTGTCGACCAAAAAAAAAAAATGCTTGTTACTGACCCCTGCAACGAAAACTAATTCTTCCAAGACGATTCGAAATTCTTTTTTACTTGAATTCTTTTTGTCGAAACTGAGTAGGATTTCGGGGGTACGATTCTAACTGACCTCCGCGACCAAAAATAATTTTTTCAGAACGATTTGAAATTTTTTTATTTAATGTTATTAATAACTACTTTTTAACGAAACCTCAGTCGAAAAATTGATATTCTTAATTTTCGTCTTATTTTGGCTTCTAGAATCTCCCATTAAAATTTTTCCCAGGTGTGGCCAAACACCCTGTATATATTAAATCAATATTAATGAAATTACACCTTGACCGAATTCATTTCAATCCCCCCACACTAATACATATATTGTGTGTAGCCCATAAATGGTCGAGAATGGAGTCACCTTTCCTATACTGGTATTATTAGATGGTCGCAGGTCCTGCATAAATTTCAATTTACATAATTTTTGTTTTGAGTAAACTCATTTTACTTTTTTGTATATTATTACCTAATGCAACTCATATTTTCCAGCCATGCGATGTAGGAATATTTAGACGATTAAAAGTTGCATGGCGAAGGGTAGTGCAGGAACATTAGACAAAGTACGTAGGTAGACTAAACCCATTACGAAGGTGAATTTCGCACCAATATATCATACCATATATAAATTCCATGAAGAAGGAAATGCTTTTAAAGCTTGTGGTGGCCTATGACCGTTTAACTCAAATACAATTTACTAGACAAAACGTATTTCAGAAAGAAGAAAATAAATTAGAATTCATGTCGCCAGATGAAACTGACATCAATGACAGCAATATAGGTAGTTTTACATAGCATTCAAGAGCATATTCCAGATGATCTGAGAGGGGAACAATTTTCTTTTCTATATAGAAAATATTAAAATACAATCGGGACACAACTAAGACACAACACAAGACACAACTCGCAGAGAGAAAGCACTGCTGATGTTCAACGCAGTGCAGTTCATAGTAACAGTAAAACCAATACCAGTGTAGAAGACTAATTTAACAACGTTTCGCTAGAAGAAACTAATATATGATATACTGATCATTAATTAACTTTAATATTTCATGACAATGATGCTTTTACTTTTTTCTAATGGGAATTGTTTTGTTTCCGATGGTACTGAAATCAAACTACATTAATTCTACAACGTTACTTTACTTATTTTCTCGTAAAGACAAAGATTCTTCAGAATCTATTCTGGATAAACATTATCAACATTATCAAAAGATTGAAAAAACAACAAAGAAAAGAAATATAGAAAGAGTGTGTGCAATCAAAGTTACATCAAAGACATGAAAATAGGCTCAGCTTGAAAAAATAGAAGCAATTGATAACCAGGAAAAAGAAAAACAAAGAATGAAAGAAGAACGATTAGAAAAGAAAAAAACAAGCCGAGAAATTAAAAGAAGAAAAGCTATTGAAAAAAGAAAGAAAAACAGAAAAATGAAAAGGAAAAGGAGAAAGAAAAGCAAGACGAAGAGAAGGAGAAATGTAAAACTCAAACTAAAAATAAAAATAAAGTTAAGAACGTGAAAAGAAAATAATAAATAATATTATTGTGTTGTTTTTACAGGGTGAATGTAGTAACTGAACCAGGTGGTTATGACTATGCAACATTTTTATTAGCATCTTTTTCAAACTCCACTTGGAACAACACTGTACGTATGTATGTATGGGATTATCAGGAACCGTGTTTGTTCGTTAATCGGCACACTCGTATTTATTTCGTTAAACACAGTCACACCTACTACGTACTTTTCTTCAATCTTTCTCTCTTCCGTGCTGTCTTTTCTCGCTTTCTGGGTTATTCACCCATCAGCTGTTCGGCCGTACGCTCGCCGCGTGTTGACGGCTTTTTCGGCGGTAACCGTCTTCGCTCGTGCAAGCTCGTGGACAGCGAACGATTCGCTGTTCGGCCAAAAATTCGTGCGCGATTTAATAATTTTCAACTGCACGGTTCCCTACATACAGGGTGTTCGGCCATCCATGGGAAAAATTTTAATGGGGGATTCTAGAGGTAAAAATAAGACGAAAATCAAGAATACCAATTTGTTGATGGAGGCACTGTTAAAAAGTTATTAATGTTTAAAGTTCCGCTCGTACTGAATTTTTTTCTCGAATATGCGCAAGATTTCGGGGGTATGTCTATACATAAAAAATGATTGTCACCGACCCTCGCAACTGAAAATAATTTTTCACAGAACGATTTGAAATCTTTTTTTTTTCATCGAAAAATATAGGCACCCGATTAGATTTTCGGTAAGGAATTTTTTCCTCGAAAGTGCGTAGGATTTCGGGGGTATGTGTAATGACCAAAAATGATTGTAATTGACCCCTGCAACCGAAAATAATTTTTTTAGAAAAATTTTTGAAAAATTTCTTTTTCGCCGAAAAATATCAACACATACTCGAATTTTTTTCTCGAAACTGAGTAGGATTTCGAATATATGTCTATTCACTGAAAATGCTTGTAATTGACCTCCGCAGCCGAAAATAATTTTTCCGGAACGATTTGAAATTTTTGAATTTAATTGTTAATAACTTTTTAACGAAGCCTCCATCAACAAATTGGTATTCTTGATTTTCGTCTTAGTTTGGCCTCTAGAATCTCCTATTAAAATGTTTCTTAGGGCTGGCCGAACACCCTGTATACTACTATGTTGGTTTGTTCCGGTTTGAATCACGCAGTAATGTGGGCCCACAAAGAAGCAGTCAATTAAACCTGATTTCGATCAATATTTTAGAGGATAACACCGGTTAGGTCTGGGTCAGGTCTGGGTTATGCCCGCATCTGGCTCATGATTATGCCTTCTTCGCATACTTGTTGGCCAGATCCTGGGTTTTTTTCGGGTTTGAATCACGTAGTAATGTGGTACCACACAGTAACAGTCCATTAAACCTGGATTCGGACAGTATTTTAGAGGATAACACCGGTTAGGTCTGGGTTAGGTCTGGGTTATGCCCGCATCTGGCTCATGATTTTGCCTTCTTCGCATACTTGTTGGCCAGATCCTGGGTTTTTTTCGGGTTTGAATCACGTAGTAATGTGGTATCACACAGAAACAGTCCATTAAACCTGGATTCGGACAGTATTTTAGAGGATAACACCGGTTAGGTCTGGGTTAGGGCTGGGTTATGCCCGCATCTGGCTCATGATTTCGCCTTCTTCGCATACGTGTTGGCCACGTGTTGGCGATAAAACTGTAAGATAAAGGATGAATTAAGTTCCAAGTCCCTAAAATTTTCCAAATCATAGATTTAAAAATGATTTAGATATTTACATGATTTTAGTGTGGGTATTTATACAAGTATGTAAATCTCTATTTATGCATAACATGTTACCCCTAAATGGGCAAGTTAATGAATTATATACATGTTAATTGTATAATAATAACCCTTTGTTCCTCATAAAAATTCACAACTGAATTGCTATCATTCTAAAAAAATCCATCCCAAAATATATTATCAAAACTAGTAATAAATTATTTGAACAAGGTGATAACAGATTTGAAATATTTAATAAAATTTAAATACCAGAGATTGATAGTATTAATAAAAGATAATATTAATACTATTTTGACACTGTTATTTGATTTTAATATTAATTATAGATACTTTGATTATTGATTTATTAAAACATAAAGTTAATGAAGTCCCAGTAGATTATAAATATTTTAAAGAGCATGAATTAGCATAGAATTTCATAAAAAATTTGATGAGTGATAGAAGTAACTTGAATAATCTGAATTTTGTAGCTTTTACTATATCTTTGGATATGGAATCACAGATTCATTTTATTAATAAAAATAGAGATAGTACTGATGATTTACTCAGGCTCGTTAAAGTAAGTGGGCCAAGTGGGAAGAATATTAAGATAGATGGATAGATATTGGTAAAAGTATTCTTCTTGTCCTTATATAGGAAATCTTTAATATTACAAATAAACTCTTTCTGTAAAATCTTGAACTTATCATTATAATTTATAGAATTAAAGTCAACGCATCTAATAATGAAAGTGAACTGAAGTATTTTATAGACTTGTCAAGAACGTTTTTTGGTATATTCCTAGCAAACGACCCGTTCAACGATCGGGATGAGTTATACGTAATTCGATTCGTCTAATTCAGTATATTATTTCATTAGTATATGCATTTCATTATCTGCGGAAATTCGGTATTTTTACAAAGTAACTAAGTATTTTAAATATATTCTGATAGGTTCACAGGTGGAAACAAGTGACTGTCGTTACCTGTGTTCAAAATGCCAGCTAGTAAAATGCTAATTTGTTAACAATAACATTTGTTGAATGAAATTTCTGCTATTTCTGCAAATATCTCATTGAATAAATCACCATCTTTCTATTATATATACATTTACTAAATACATAATGGCTCAGGTATCCAATGAAGTTACTCTTATTGGAAATATAAAATATTGATAGTATTATATGTTAGAAAAAAGTGGTGTCTTCAATTTAATTCATGTAAGCATCAGTAATGAGATCTTGAAAATTGACGCTGTGATTAATTTTCAAATGGCCTCTGTGCCATTATTTCTACAACAAAATGTTGATTCATCAGTCTCTATCCACTCTACCCTTCCACAATTGCTGCGCAGTATTTTTATTTAATGTTAGTTATATAATATATCACGACATTGCTCATAATTATATGTTAGCATATATGGTAATTTTAAAACAATATCTGTAACTGAGTTTGTTTTTAGAAAACCACGTTCTTTGCTTTTCAAATATCTTTATATAATGCAATGGCTTTTAAAAACTAAGGGTATAAACATCTCACCGTAAACCGTAAATAGTTTACATTTTAAAGATCCAGAAACAGGCGCTCATACGAATAAAACAGAAACTACGTGGAAGCATAGTAAACACTTTTTGCCTGAATATTGTCGGTTAGCATTTGCAGTTCCACACGTTTTTTAATATGTTTTTCTAACATATAATACAAAATAATAAATATTATATTTTCTATTTTCAGCAAAAAAGATAATTTCATTGGGTACTTAAGCCATTACGTGTTTTATAAACCTTCCAAGCAAGGAAAGGATGATTTATTTAATCAGTTCTTAAAAGAAATTTCAGAAATTTCATTTGATGATGATTGATTCTGTAAAAAATCAAAATATACCAGACTTAGATGATAATGAAATTTAATAATAAAAACAAGTTAAACCAACGTACTGCGTGCAATAGTAATTTACTATATATTGTAAACACTGTCAGCGGCGGGGAGACATTTTTTACTGTTGCTGCATGTACTGTCTACATACCTGGTTTTAATACTGTCCACCTGACCGACTCGTGGAAGTTCTATGCCTAAAAAAATGATTTTTATGCATCATACAAATTCTTCTACAAATTCCCATTTGACAATGTAGAATAGATCCAATTAGATAAATTATTTATAATTTTTAAAATGAACATAGCAACGATTTAATGTTAATCATTACATTACCAATCTTTCCAGATATTAGTTTAAAACCATCACCAACTTTAATATCAACCGGGTTTTGTAGATTTTTGGATTCATAAAAGTACTCATCTGTGTTTATTATGTGATCTGAGCAACCACTATCTAGTAGCCATTTAATATTTCTACTTCTTCTATTTTGCTACTTTTCATTACTTCAACCTTGAATGAATTGTAATTTCTACTGTCATCTAGACTCGAATTTCCAGCCACTTTTCTATCGTGTCTATTTTGTATATGTTTGAAAAGGTTGCCTTTTGTAATAATTATTAAAGTTTTCTGGGCAGTAACGTTGGATGTGCCCTGACTTATTACACTTGTAACATACCGCTTCAGTAGTCGTTGCACTGCTATGCTGATTATCCTTTGAATTGAGATACTTGTTCTGATTGCGTTGTACGTGTCGAAACCTATGACCTCTAGGATTTTTAGTTAAATTTGAACTAAAAGTGCGAGTGTAATTTCTGCTGTACTCAAAGTAGTAACTCTTACCGTTTCTCTTTTGATACTCTAACAGTAATTTAGATTTTACATACTCAACTGTTTTCTCCTTCGTTGGCAGTGCATCAATAATATCAACAATACGTGAGAAGTTAACGTTAATAACAGATAATTCAATTTATCCTCTTCATTCACAGTCTCACCAGTATTTTTGAGCCTATTTATATGCGTTTCAAATTCGTTAAAGAAGTCACTTGGATTTTCACCTTCTTTCATTTTTAATTCTAACAATCTTCTTTTACACAATAGCTTTACTGCACTGTTTTTAACTAGATAAATTTCGTCAAGCTTTGCAATCATATTTTTCGCAGTCGTTTCTGATATTATTAATTCTAACTGAGTGTTTGAAATACTGTTTACGATGTAACTTTTTGCTTTAATTCCCTTTTTTATTCCAATCTTCGACTCTTATTTCAGCCGGTCTTTCATCATGTAGAATAACCTCGTTACAGTCTTTCATTTCTAAAAATAAATTTAGCCTGAATTTCCAGTTCCATAAAATATTTGTAACATGAAATCGTCCTTTTTTTCACTTGCCATGCTTCTATCTTAGGTTATCTTCCTTTCACAACTAAATTTCTTTTCTTTACTGTTAACGAACAAACCACGGACCTCTGCTACCATGTTAAAATACTGTTTATATTATTTATTATAATGAATCTTGTTACAAAACAAACACACTTATTTTCCATTGTGAAAAGAAAACTTAAAAACTAAAAGAACATTCCTCGACGTGTGCTTCTCTCACAAACACACACACAAACACACACTCCTAAACACTAAAGAAACTAACGAATTTTAAGTCATATTTCTAACAATAACAGTAACAGTTTATAAAAAAATAACGAATTTCCACAGATGCATAGAAATGCATATCAATAATGTACTGAATTAGGCGAATCGAATAATGTATAACTCACCCCGATCCGTGAACGGGCCGTTTGCTAGGAATATAATTAATGTTCCATAACTTTTCAACAAAGTCTAAAATTTTTCCCAAGGGTTTTTGAATACCTATACACTGTATAGATATCCTGTTTCCTTCAACCGAACGACACGTGTCCCTAAAAAATATATTTATAAAGTAAGTCGGTCAAGTAGGAAGAATATTCAGATATTTAAGAATATGAATATATTGGTAAAAATATCCATTCCTCTTACCTTTATGTCCTGTGTATTGGATAATATAGATTTACATACTTTTACCGCTGAATTCGAAATTCTGAACTAAACATAGGTACAGGACTCGTCAAAACCGTTTTTCATTCTTTTTATAGTTTTATCTGTTTTCCAAAAAACAACCAATTAAATTAAGTTGCAAGAATGCAAAAGCGATAAAACTTACAGAGGCTTTAAATGTTTACTTAAGACTTTGCCTTTTGTAAAAACCGGCGATATTGACTCTGTGTGTGTGTGTGTGTGTGTGTGTGTGTGTAAATCGTCGTACGTTCGTGCCCGGTGCAATAAAACACGTGCATCGATCTAGGTTACGTACGTTCCTCACGTGCCACTTTCTCAATCTATACTTTTAAATAAAAATTTTCGATGAGGTGCATTTGTAGCTATTACGTGTAGCATCATGAGCAAACTCTTAGAAAATCACTCCTACTCCTCGTTTGGACAGAATTTTTACTTTCATGATTTTAGCGAAAAGTCGTTTTCCTGCTCGGGGAACACATATGTACAGGGTGTTCGGCCACCCCTGGGAAAAATTTTAATGGGGGATTCTAGATGCCAAAATACGAAAATACAGACGAAAATCAAGAATACCAATTTGTTGATAGAGGCTACGTTAAAAAGTTATTAACAATTAAACTAAAAAATTTCAAATCGTTCTGGAAAAATTGTTATCGGTTGCGGGGGTCAATTACAATCATTTTTGGTGAATACACATACCTCCGAAATCTTACCCACTTTCGAGATAAAAATTCGAGAATGTGTGAAATTTGTTCGATGGAAAAGAAAAATTTCAAATCGTTTTGGAAAAATTATCTTCGGTTGCGGGGGTTACTTACAACCATTTTGGGTGAATCGTCATACCCCCCTAATCATGCATTTGTAGCTATTACGTGTAGCAACATGTGCAAACTTTTAGAAAATCGCTCGTACGTCTCGTTTGATCAGAATTTTGACTTTCAAGATTTTAGCGAGAAGTCGTTTTTCTGCTCGGTGAACACGGATCCTGCTAAATTTTCGACGTGCATTTGTAGCTATTACGTGTAGCAACATGCGCAAACTTTTAGAAAATCGCTCGTACGTCTCGTTTGGACAGAATTTTGACTTTCATGATTTTAGCGAGAAGTCGTTTTTCTGCTCGGTGAACACGGATCCTGCTAAATTTTCGACGTGCATTTGTAGCTATTACGTGTAGCAACATGTGCAAACTTTTAGAAAATCGCTCGTACGTCTCGTTTGGACAGAATTTTGACTTTCATGATTTTAGCGAGAAGTCGTTTTTCTGCTCGGTGAACACGGATCCTGCTAAATTTTCGACGTGCATTTGTAGCTATTACGTGTAGCAACATGTGCAAACTTTTAGAAAATCGCTCGTACGTCTCGTTTGGACAGAATTTTGACTTTCATGATTTTAGCGAGAAGTCGTTTTTCTGCTCGGTGAACACGGATCCTGCTAAATTTTCGACGTGCATTTGTAGCTATTACGTGTAGCAACATGTGCAAACTTTTAGAAAAACGCTCGTACGTCTCGTTTGGACAGAATTTTGACTTTCATGATTTTAGCGAGAAGTCGTTTTTCTGCTCGGTGAACACGGATCCTGCTAAATTTTCGACGTGCATTTGTAGCTATTACGTGTAGCAACATGTGCAAACTTTTAGAAAATCGCTCGTACGTCTCGTTTGGACAGAATTTTGACTTTCATGATTTTAGCGAGAAGTCGTTTTTCTGCTCGGTGAACACGGATCCTGCTAAATTTTCGACGTGCATTTGTAGCTATTACGTGTAGCAACATGTGCAAACTTTTAGAAAATCGCTCGTACGTCTCGTTTGGACAGAATTTTGACTTTCATGATTTTAGCGAGAAGTCGTTTTTCTGCTCGGTGAACACGGATCCTGCTAAATTTTCGACGTGCATTTGTAGCTATTACGTGTAGCAACATGTGCAAACTTTTAGAAAATCGCTCGTACGTCTCGTTTGGACAGAATTTTGACTTTCATGAGTTTAGCGAGAAGTCGTTTTTCTGCTCGGTGAACACGGATCCTGCTAAATTTTCGACGTGCATTTGTAGCTATTACGTGTAGCAGCATGTGCAAACTTTTAGAAAAACGCTCGTACGTCTCGTTTGGACAGAATTTTGACTTTCATGATTTTAGCGAGAAGTCGTTTTTCTGCACGGTGAACACGGATCCTGCTAAATTTTCGACGTGCATTTGTAGCTATTACGTGTAGCAACATGTGCAAACTTTTAGAAAATCGCTCGTACGTCTCGCTTGGACAGAATTTTGACTTTCATGAGTTTAGCGAGAAGTCGTTTTTCTGCTCGGTGAACACGGATCCTGCTAAATTTTCGACGTGCATTTGTAGCTATTACGTGTAGCAACATGTGCAAACTTTTAGAAAATCGCTCGTACGTCTCGTTTGGACAGAATTTTGACTTTCATGATTTTAGCGAGAAGTCGTTTTTCCGTTCGGTGAACACGGATCCTGCTAAATTTTCGACGTGCATTTGTAGCTATTACGTGTAGCAACATGTGCAAACTTTTAGAAAATCGCTCGTACGTCTCGTTTGGACAGAATTTTGACTTTCATGATTTTAGCGAGAAGTCGTTTTTCAGCTCGGTGAACACGGATCCTGCTAAATTTTCGAGGTGCATTTGTAGCTATTACGTGTAGCAACATGTGCAAACTTTTAGAAAATCGCTCGTACGTCTCGTTTGGACAGAATTTTGACTTTCATGATTTTAGCGAGAAGTCGTTTTTCTGCTCGGTGAACACGGATCCTGCTAAATTTTCGACGTGCATTTGTAGCTATTACGTGTAGCAACGCGTGCAAACTTTTAGAAAATCGCTCGTACGTCTCGTTTGGACAGAATTTTGACTTTCATGATTTTAGCGAGAAGTCGTTTTTCTGCTCGGTGAACACGGATCCTGCTAAATTTTCGACGTGCATTTGTAGCTATTACGTGTAGCAACATGTGCAAACTTTTAGAAAATCGCTCGTACGTCTCGTTTGGACAGAATTTTGACTTTCATGATTTTAGCGAGAAGTCGTTTTTCTGCTCGGTGAACACGGATCCTGCTAAATTTTCGACGTGCATTTGTAGCTATTACGTGTAGCAACATGTGCAAACTTTTAGAAAATCTCTCGTACGTCTCGTTTGGACAGAATTTTGATTTTCATGAGTTTAGCGAGAAGTCGTTTTTCTGCTCGGTGAACACGGATCCTGCTAAATTTTCGACGTGCATTTGTAGCTATTACGTGTAGCAACATGTGCAAACATTTGTAATAGCTACAAATGCACGTCGAAAATTTAGCAGGATCCGTGTTCACCGAGCAGAAAAACGACTTCTCGCTAAAATCATGAAAGTCAAAATTCGGTCCAAACGAGACGTACGAGCGATTTTCTAAAAGTTTGCACATGTTGCTACACGTAATAGCTACAAATGCACGTCGAAAATTTAGCAGGATCCATGTTCACCGAGCAGAAAAACGACTTCTCGCTAAAATCATGAAAGTCAAAATTCTGTCCAAACGAGACGTACGAGCGATTTTCTAAAAGTTTGCACATGTTGGCTACACGTAATAGCTACAAATGCACGTCGAAAATTTAGCAGGATCCGTGTTCACCGAGCAGAAAAACGACTTCTCGCTAAAATCATGAAAGTCAAAATTCTGTCCAAACGAGACGTACGAGCGATTTTCTAAAAGTTTGCACATGTTGCTACACGTAATAGCTACAAATGCACGTCGAAAATTTAGCAGGATCCGTGTTCACCGAGCAGAAAAACGACTTCTCGCTAAACTCATGAAAGTCAAAATTCTGTCCAAACGAGACGTACGAGCGATTTTCTAAAAGTTTGCACATGTTGCTACACGTAATAGCTACAAATGCACGTCGAAAATTTAGCAGGATCCGTGTTCACCGAGCAGAAAAACGACTTCTCGCTAAAATCATGAAAGTCAAAATTCTGTCCAAAGGAGACGTACGAGCGATTTTCTAAAAGTTTGCACATGTTGCTACACGTAATAGCTACAAATGCACGTCGAAAATTTAGCAGGATCCGTGTTCACCGAGCAGAAAAACGACTTCTCGCTAAAATCATGAAAGTCAAAATTCTGTCCAAACGAGACGTACGAGCGATTTTCTAAAAGTTTGCACATGTTGCTACACGTAATAGCTACAAATGCACGTCGAAAATTTTGCAGGATCCGTGTTCACCGAGCAGAAAAACGACTTCTCGCTAAAATCATGAAAGTCAAAATTCTGTCCAAACGAGACGTACGAGCGATTTTCTAAAAGTTTGCACATGTTGCTACACGTAATAGCTACAAATGCACGTCGAAAATTTAGCAGGATCCGTGTTCACCGAGCAGAAAAACGACTTCTCGCTAAACTCATGAAAGTCAAAATTCTGTCCAAACGAGACGTACGAGCGATTTTCTAAAAGTTTGCACATGTTGCTACACGTAATAGCTACAAATGCACGTCGAAAATTTAGCAGGATCCGTGTTCACCGAGCAGAAAAACGACTTCTCGCTAAAATCATGAAAGTCAAAATTCTGTCCAAACGAGACGTACGAGCGATTTTCTAAAAGTTTGCACATGTTGCTACACGTAATAGCTACAAATGCACGTCGAAAATTTAGCAGGATCCGTGTTCACCGAGCAGAAAAACGACTTCTCGCTAAAATCATGAAAGTCAAAATTCTGTCCAAACGAGACGTACGAGCGATTTTCTAAAAGTTTGCACATGTTGCTACACGTAATAGCTACAAATGCACGTCGAAAATTTAGCAGGATCCGTGTTCACCGAGCAGAAAAACGACTTCTCGCTAAAATCATGAAAGTCAAAATTCTGTCCAAACGAGACGTACGAGCGATTTTCTAAAAGTTTGCACATGTTGCTACACGTAATAGCTACAAATGCACGTCGAAAATTTAGCAGGATCCGTGTTCACCGAGCAGAAAACTTTAGAAAATCTCTCGTACGTCTGTTTGGACAGAATTTGATTTTCATGAGTTTAGCGAGAAGTCGTTTTTCTGCTCGTGAACACGGATCCTGAATAGCTACAAATGCACGTCGAAAATTTAGCAGGATCCGTGTTCACCGAGCAGAAAAACGACTTCTCGCTAAAATCATGAAAGTCAAAATTCTGTCCAAACGAGACGTACGAGCGATTTTCTAAAAGTTTGCACATGTTGCTACACGTAATAGCTACAAATGCACGTCGAAAATTTAGCAGGATCCGTGTTCACCGAGCAGAAAAACGACTTCTCGCTAAAATCATGAAAGTCAAAATTCTGTCCAAACGAGACGTACGAGCGATTTTCTAAAAGTTTGCACATGTTGCTACACGTAATAGCTACAAATGCACGTCGAAAATTTAGCAGGATCCGTGTTCACCGAGCAGAAAAACGACTTCTCGCTAAAATCATGAAAGTCAAAATTCTGTCCAAACGAGACGTACGAGCGATTTTCTAAAAGTTTGCACATGTTGCTACACGTAATAGCTACAAATGCACGTCGAAAATTTAGCAGGATCCGTGTTCACCGAGCAGAAAAACGACTTCTCGCTAAACTCATGAAAGTCAAAATTCTGTCCAAACGAGACGTACGAGCGATTTTCTAAAAGTTTGCACATGTTGCTACACGTAATAGCTACAAATGCACGTCGAAAATTTAGCAGGATCCGTGTTCACCGAGCAGAAAAACGACTTCTCGCTAAAATCATGAAAGTCAAAATTCTGTCCAAACGAGACGTACGAGCGATTTTCTAAAAGTTTGCACATGTTGCTACACGTAATAGCTACAAATGCACGTCGAAAATTTAGCAGGATCCGTGTTCACCGAGCAGAAAAACGACTTCTCGCTAAAATCATGAAAGTCAAAATTCTGTCCAAACGAGACGTACGAGCGATTTTCTAAAAGTTTGCACATGTTGCTACACGTAATAGCTACAAATGCACGTCGAAAATTTAGCAGGATCCGTGTTCACCGAGCAGAAAAACGACTTCTCGCTAAAATCATGAAAGTCAAAATTCTGTCCAAACGAGACGTACGAGCGATTTTCTAAAAGTTTGCACATGTTGCTACACGTAATAGCTACAAATGCACGTCGAAAATTTAGCAGGATCCGTGTTCACCGAGCAGAAAAACGACTTCTCGCTAAAATCATGAAAGTCAAAATTCTGTCCAAACGAGACGTACGAGCGATTTTCTAAAAGTTTGCACATGTTGCTACACGTAATAGCTACAAATGCACGTCGAAAATTTAGCAGGATCCGTGTTCACCGAGCAGAAAAACGACTTCTCGCTAAAATCATGAAAGTCAAAATTCTGTCCAAACGAGACGTACGAGCGATTTTCTAAAAGTTTGCACATGTTGCTACACGTAATAGCTACAAATGCACGTCGAAAATTTAGCAGGATCCGTGTTCACCGAGCAGAAAAACGACTTCTCGCTAAAATCATGAAAGTCAAAATTCTGTCCAAACGAGACGTACGAGCGATTTTCTAAAAGTTTGCACATGTTGCTACACGTAATAGCTACAAATGCACGTCGAAAATTTAGCAGGATCCGTGTTCACCGAGCAGAAAAACGACTTCTCGCTAAAATCATGAAAGTCAAAATTCTGTCCAAACGAGACGTACGAGCGATTTTCTAAAAGTTTGCACATGTTGCTACACGTAATAGCTACAAATGCACGTCGAAAATTTAGCAGGATCCGTGTTCACCGAGCAGAAAAACGACTTCTCGCTAAAATCATGAAAGTCAAAATTCTGTCCAAACGAGACGTACGAGCGATTTTCTAAAAGTTTGCACATGTTGCTACACGTAATAGCTACAAATGCACGTCGAAAATTTAGCAGGATCCGTGTTCACCGAGCAGAAAAACGACTTCTCGCTAAAATCATGAAAGTCAAAATTCTGTCCAAACGAGACGTACGAGCGATTTTCTAAAAGTTTGCACATGTTGCTACACGTAATAGCTACAAATGCACGTCGAAAATTTAGCAGGATCCGTGTTCACCGAGCAGAAAAACGACTTCTCGCTAAAATCATGAAAGTCAAAATTCTGTCCAAACGAGACGTACGAGCGATTTTCTAAAAGTTTGCACATGTTGCTACACGTAATAGCTACAAATGCACGTCGAAAATTTAGCAGGATCCGTGTTCACCGAGCAGAAAAACGACTTCTCGCTAAAATCATGAAAGTCAAAATTCTGTCCAAACGAGACGTACGAGCGATTTTCTAAAAGTTTGCACATGTTGCTACACGTAATAGCTACAAATGCACGTCGAAAATTTAGCAGGATCCGTGTTCACCGAGCAGAAAAACGACTTCTCGCTAAAATCATGAAAGTCAAAATTCTGTCCAAACGAGACGTACGAGCGATTTTCTAAAAGTTTGCACATGTTGCTACACGTAATAGCTACAAATGCACGTCGAAAATTTAGCAGGATCCGTGTTCACCGAGCAGAAAAACGACTTCTCGCTAAAATCATGAAAGTCAAAATTCTGTCCAAACGAGACGTACGAGCGATTTTCTAAAAGTTTGCACATGTTGCTACACGTAATAGCTACAAATGCACGTCGAAAATTTAGCAGGATCCGTGTTCACCGAGCAGAAAAACGACTTCTCGCTAAAATCATGAAAGTCAAAATTCTGTCCAAACGAGACGTACGAGCGATTTTCTAAAAGTTTGCACATGTTGCTACACGTAATAGCTACAAATGCACGTCGAAAATTTAGCAGGATCCGTGTTCACCGAGCAGAAAAACGACTTCTCGCTAAAATCATGAAAGTCAAAATTCTGTCCAAACGAGACGTACGAGCGATTTTCTAAAAGTTTGCACATGTTGCTACACGTAATAGCTACAAATGCACGTCGAAAATTTAGCAGGATCCGTGTTCACCGAGCAGAAAAACGACTTCTCGCTAAAATCATGAAAGTCAAAATTCTGTCCAAACGAGACGTACGAGCGATTTTCTAAAAGTTTGCACATGTTGCTACACGTAATAGCTACAAATGCACGTCGAAAATTTAGCAGGATCCGTGTTCACCGAGCAGAAAAACGACTTCTCGCTAAAATCATGAAAGTCAAAATTCTGTCCAAACGAGACGTACGAGCGATTTTCTAAAAGTTTGCACATGTTGCTACACGTAATAGCTACAAATGCACGTCGAAAATTTAGCAGGATCCGTGTTCACCGAGCAGAAAAACGACTTCTCGCTAAAATCATGAAAGTCAAAATTCTGTCCAAACGAGACGTACGAGCGATTTTCTAAAAGTTTGCACATGTTGCTACACGTAATAGCTACAAATGCACGTCGAAAATTTAGCAGGATCCGTGTTCACCGAGCAGAAAAACGACTTCTCGCTAAAATCATGAAAGTCAAAATTCTGTCCAAACGAGACGTACGAGCGATTTTCTAAAAGTTTGCACATGTTGCTACACGTAATAGCTACAAATGCACGTCGAAAATTTAGCAGGATCCGTGTTCACCGAGCAGAAAAACGACTTCTCGCTAAAATCATGAAAGTCAAAATTCTGTCCAAACGAGACGTACGAGCGATTTTCTAAAAGTTTGCACATGTTGCTACACGTAATAGCTACAAATGCACGTCGAAAATTTAGCAGGATCCGTGTTCACCGAGCAGAAAAACGACTTCTCGCTAAAATCATGAAAGTCAAAATTCTGTCCAAACGAGACGTACGAGCGATTTTCTAAAAGTTTGCACATGTTGCTACACGTAATAGCTACAAATGCACGTCGAAAATTTAGCAGGATCCGTGTTCACCGAGCAGAAAAACGACTTCTCGCTAAAATCATGAAAGTCAAAATTCTGTCCAAACGAGACGTACGAGCGATTTTCTAAAAGTTTGCACATGTTGCTACACGTAATAGCTACAAATGCACGTCGAAAATTTAGCAGGATCCGTGTTCACCGAGCAGAAAAACGACTTCTCGCTAAAATCATGAAAGTCAAAATTCTGTCCAAACGAGACGTACGAGCGATTTTCTAAAAGTTTGCACATGTTGCTACACGTAATAGCTACAAATGCACGTCGAAAATTTAGCAGGATCCGTGTTCACCGAGCAGAAAAACGACTTCTCGCTAAAATCATGAAAGTCAAAATTCTGTCCAAACGAGACGTACGAGCGATTTTCTAAAAGTTTGCACATGTTGCTACACGTAATAGCTACAAATGCACGTCGAAAATTTAGCAGGATCCGTGTTCACCGAGCAGAAAAACGACTTCTCGCTAAAATCATGAAAGTCAAAATTCTGTCCAAACGAGACGTACGAGCGATTTTCTAAAAGTTTGCACATGTTGCTACACGTAATAGCTACAAATGCACGTCGAAAATTTAGCAGGATCCGTGTTCACCGAGCAGAAAAACGACTTCTCGCTAAAATCATGAAAGTCAAAATTCTGTCCAAACGAGACGTACGAGCGATTTTCTAAAAGTTTGCACATGTTGCTACACGTAATAGCTACAAATGCACGTCGAAAATTTAGCAGGATCCGTGTTCACCGAGCAGAAAAACGACTTCTCGCTAAAATCATGAAAGTCAAAATTCTGTCCAAACGAGACGTACGAGCGATTTTCTAAAAGTTTGCACATGTTGCTACACGTAATAGCTACAAATGCACGTCGAAAATTTAGCAGGATCCGTGTTCACCGAGCAGAAAAACGACTTCTCGCTAAAATCATGAAAGTCAAAATTCTGTCCAAACGAGACGTACGAGCGATTTTCTAAAAGTTTGCACATGTTGCTACACGTAATAGCTACAAATGCACGTCGAAAATTTAGCAGGATCCGTGTTCACCGAGCAGAAAAACGACTTCTCGCTAAAATCATGAAAGTCAAAATTCTGTCCAAACGAGACGTACGAGCGATTTTCTAAAAGTTTGCACATGTTGCTACACGTAATAGCTACAAATGCACGTCGAAAATTTAGCAGGATCCGTGTTCACCGAGCAGAAAAACGACTTCTCGCTAAAATCATGAAAGTCAAAATTCTGTCCAAACGAGACGTACGAGCGATTTTCTAAAAGTTTGCACATGTTGCTACACGTAATAGCTACAAATGCACGTCGAAAATTTAGCAGGATCCGTGTTCACCGAGCAGAAAAACGACTTCTCGCTAAAATCATGAAAGTCAAAATTCTGTCCAAACGAGACGTACGAGCGATTTTCTAAAAGTTTGCACATGTTGCTACACGTAATAGCTACAAATGCACGTCGAAAATTTAGCAGGATCCGTGTTCACCGAGCAGAAAAACGACTTCTCGCTAAAATCATGAAAGTCAAAATTCTGTCCAAACGAGACGTACGAGCGATTTTCTAAAAGTTTGCACATGTTGCTACACGTAATAGCTACAAATGCACGTCGAAAATTTAGCAGGATCCGTGTTCACCGAGCAGAAAAACGACTTCTCGCTAAAATCATGAAAGTCAAAATTCTGTCCAAACGAGACGTACGAGCGATTTTCTAAAAGTTTGCACATGTTGCTACACGTAATAGCTACAAATGCACGTCGAAAATTTAGCAGGATCCGTGTTCACCGAGCAGAAAAACGACTTCTCGCTAAAATCATGAAAGTCAAAATTCTGTCCAAACGAGACGTACGAGCGATTTTCTAAAAGTTTGCACATGTTGCTACACGTAATAGCTACAAATGCACGTCGAAAATTTAGCAGGATCCGTGTTCACCGAGCAGAAAAACGACTTCTCGCTAAAATCATGAAAGTCAAAATTCTGTCCAAACGAGACGTACGAGCGATTTTCTAAAAGTTTGCACATGTTGCTACACGTAATAGCTACAAATGCACGTCGAAAATTTAGCAGGATCCGTGTTCACCGAGCAGAAAAACGACTTCTCGCTAAAATCATGAAAGTCAAAATTCTGTCCAAACGAGACGTACGAGCGATTTTCTAAAAGTTTGCACATGTTGCTACACGTAATAGCTACAAATGCACGTCGAAAATTTAGCAGGATCCGTGTTCACCGAGCAGAAAAACGACTTCTCGCTAAAATCATGAAAGTCAAAATTCTGTCCAAACGAGACGTACGAGCGATTTTCTAAAAGTTTGCACATGTTGCTACACGTAATAGCTACAAATGCACGTCGAAAATTTAGCAGGATCCGTGTTCACCGAGCAGAAAAACGACTTCTCGCTAAAATCATGAAAGTCAAAATTCTGTCCAAACGAGACGTACGAGCGATTTTCTAAAAGTTTGCACATGTTGCTACACGTAATAGCTACAAATGCACGTCGAAAATTTAGCAGGATCCGTGTTCACCGAGCAGAAAAACGACTTCTCGCTAAAATCATGAAAGTCAAAATTCTGTCCAAACGAGACGTACGAGCGATTTTCTAAAAGTTTGCACATGTTGCTACACGTAATAGCTACAAATGCACGTCGAAAATTTAGCAGGATCCGTGTTCACCGAGCAGAAAAACGACTTCTCGCTAAAATCATGAAAGTCAAAATTCTGTCCAAACGAGACGTACGAGCGATTTTCTAAAAGTTTGCACATGTTGCTACACGTAATAGCTACAAATGCACGTCGAAAATTTAGCAGGATCCGTGTTCACCGAGCAGAAAAACGACTTCTCGCTAAAATCATGAAAGTCAAAATTCTGTCCAAACGAGACGTACGAGCGATTTTCTAAAAGTTTGCACATGTTGCTACACGTAATAGCTACAAATGCACGTCGAAAATTTAGCAGGATCCGTGTTCACCGAGCAGAAAAACGACTTCTCGCTAAAATCATGAAAGTCAAAATTCTGTCCAAACGAGACGTACGAGCGATTTTCTAAAAGTTTGCACATGTTGCTACACGTAATAGCTACAAATGCACGTCGAAAATTTAGCAGGATCCGTGTTCACCGAGCAGAAAAACGACTTCTCGCTAAAATCATGAAAGTCAAAATTCTGTCCAAACGAGACGTACGAGCGATTTTCTAAAAGTTTGCACATGTTGCTACACGTAATAGCTACAAATGCACGTCGAAAATTTAGCAGGATCCGTGTTCACCGAGCAGAAAAACGACTTCTCGCTAAAATCATGAAAGTCAAAATTCTGTCCAAACGAGACGTACGAGCGATTTTCTAAAAGTTTGCACATGTTGCTACACGTAATAGCTACAAATGCACGTCGAAAATTTAGCAGGATCCGTGTTCACCGAGCAGAAAAACGACTTCTCGCTAAAATCATGAAAGTCAAAATTCTGTCCAAACGAGACGTACGAGCGATTTTCTAAAAGTTTGCACATGTTGCTACACGTAATAGCTACAAATGCACGTCGAAAATTTAGCAGGATCCGTGTTCACCGAGCAGAAAAACGACTTCTCGCTAAAATCATGAAAGTCAAAATTCTGTCCAAACGAGACGTACGAGCGATTTTCTAAAAGTTTGCACATGTTGCTACACGTAATAGCTACAAATGCACGTCGAAAATTTAGCAGGATCCGTGTTCACCGAGCAGAAAAACGACTTCTCGCTAAAATCATGAAAGTCAAAATTCTGTCCAAACGAGACGTACGAGCGATTTTCTAAAAGTTTGCACATGTTGCTACACGTAATAGCTACAAATGCACGTCGAAAATTTAGCAGGATCCGTGTTCACCGAGCAGAAAAACGACTTCTCGCTAAAATCATGAAAGTCAAAATTCTGTCCAAACGAGACGTACGAGCGATTTTCTAAAAGTTTGCACATGTTGCTACACGTAATAGCTACAAATGCACGTCGAAAATTTAGCAGGATCCGTGTTCACCGAGCAGAAAAACGACTTCTCGCTAAAATCATGAAAGTCAAAATTCTGTCCAAACGAGACGTACGAGCGATTTTCTAAAAGTTTGCACATGTTGCTACACGTAATAGCTACAAATGCACGTCGAAAATTTAGCAGGATCCGTGTTCACCGAGCAGAAAAACGACTTCTCGCTAAAATCATGAAAGTCAAAATTCTGTCCAAACGAGACGTACGAGCGATTTTCTAAAAGTTTGCACATGTTGCTACACGTAATAGCTACAAATGCACGTCGAAAATTTAGCAGGATCCGTGTTCACCGAGCAGAAAAACGACTTCTCGCTAAAATCATGAAAGTCAAAATTCTGTCCAAACGAGACGTACGAGCGATTTTCTAAAAGTTTGCACATGTTGCTACACGTAATAGCTACAAATGCACGTCGAAAATTTAGCAGGATCCGTGTTCACCGAGCAGAAAAACGACTTCTCGCTAAAATCATGAAAGTCAAAATTCTGTCCAAACGAGACGTACGAGCGATTTTCTAAAAGTTTGCACATGTTGCTACACGTAATAGCTACAAATGCACGTCGAAAATTTAGCAGGATCCGTGTTCACCGAGCAGAAAAACGACTTCTCGCTAAAATCATGAAAGTCAAAATTCTGTCCAAACGAGACGTACGAGCGATTTTCTAAAAGTTTGCACATGTTGCTACACGTAATAGCTACAAATGCACGTCGAAAATTTAGCAGGATCCGTGTTCACCGAGCAGAAAAACGACTTCTCGCTAAAATCATGAAAGTCAAAATTCTGTCCAAACGAGACGTACGAGCGATTTTCTAAAAGTTTGCACATGTTGCTACACGTAATAGCTACAAATGCACGTCGAAAATTTAGCAGGATCCGTGTTCACCGAGCAGAAAAACGACTTCTCGCTAAAATCATGAAAGTCAAAATTCTGTCCAAACGAGACGTACGAGCGATTTTCTAAAAGTTTGCACATGTTGCTACACGTAATAGCTACAAATGCACGTCGAAAATTTAGCAGGATCCGTGTTCACCGAGCAGAAAAACGACTTCTCGCTAAAATCATGAAAGTCAAAATTCTGTCCAAACGAGACGTACGAGCGATTTTCTAAAAGTTTGCACATGTTGCTACACGTAATAGCTACAAATGCACGTCGAAAATTTAGCAGGATCCGTGTTCACCGAGCAGAAAAACGACTTCTCGCTAAAATCATGAAAGTCAAAATTCTGTCCAAACGAGACGTACGAGCGATTTTCTAAAAGTTTGCACATGTTGCTACACGTAATAGCTACAAATGCACGTCGAAAATTTAGCAGGATCCGTGTTCACCGAGCAGAAAAACGACTTCTCGCTAAAATCATGAAAGTCAAAATTCTGTCCAAACGAGACGTACGAGCGATTTTCTAAAAGTTTGCACATGTTGCTACACGTAATAGCTACAAATGCACGTCGAAAATTTAGCAGGATCCGTGTTCACCGAGCAGAAAAACGACTTCTCGCTAAAATCATGAAAGTCAAAATTCTGTCCAAACGAGACGTACGAGCGATTTTCTAAAAGTTTGCACATGTTGCTACACGTAATAGCTACAAATGCACGTCGAAAATTTAGCAGGATCCGTGTTCACCGAGCAGAAAAACGACTTCTCGCTAAAATCATGAAAGTCAAAATTCTGTCCAAACGAGACGTACGAGCGATTTTCTAAAAGTTTGCACATGTTGCTACACGTAATAGCTACAAATGCACGTCGAAAATTTAGCAGGATCCGTGTTCACCGAGCAGAAAAACGACTTCTCGCTAAAATCATGAAAGTCAAAATTCTGTCCAAACGAGACGTACGAGCGATTTTCTAAAAGTTTGCACATGTTGCTACACGTAATAGCTACAAATGCACGTCGAAAATTTAGCAGGATCCGTGTTCACCGAGCAGAAAAACGACTTCTCGCTAAAATCATGAAAGTCAAAATTCTGTCCAAACGAGACGTACGAGCGATTTTCTAAAAGTTTGCACATGTTGCTACACGTAATAGCTACAAATGCACGTCGAAAATTTAGCAGGATCCGTGTTCACCGAGCAGAAAAACGACTTCTCGCTAAAATCATGAAAGTCAAAATTCTGTCCAAACGAGACGTACGAGCGATTTTCTAAAAGTTTGCACATGTTGCTACACGTAATAGCTACAAATGCACGTCGAAAATTTAGCAGGATCCGTGTTCACCGAGCAGAAAAACGACTTCTCGCTAAAATCATGAAAGTCAAAATTCTGTCCAAACGAGACGTACGAGCGATTTTCTAAAAGTTTGCACATGTTGCTACACGTAATAGCTACAAATGCACGTCGAAAATTTAGCAGGATCCGTGTTCACCGAGCAGAAAAACGACTTCTCGCTAAAATCATGAAAGTCAAAATTCTGTCCAAACGAGACGTACGAGCGATTTTCTAAAAGTTTGCACATGTTGCTACACGTAATAGCTACAAATGCACGTCGAAAATTTAGCAGGATCCGTGTTCACCGAGCAGAAAAACGACTTCTCGCTAAAATCATGAAAGTCAAAATTCTGTCCAAACGAGACGTACGAGCGATTTTCTAAAAGTTTGCACATGTTGCTACACGTAATAGCTACAAATGCACGTCGAAAATTTAGCAGGATCCGTGTTCACCGAGCAGAAAAACGACTTCTCGCTAAAATCATGAAAGTCAAAATTCTGTCCAAACGAGACGTACGAGCGATTTTCTAAAAGTTTGCACATGTTGCTACACGTAATAGCTACAAATGCACGTCGAAAATTTAGCAGGATCCGTGTTCACCGAGCAGAAAAACGACTTCTCGCTAAAATCATGAAAGTCAAAATTCTGTCCAAACGAGACGTACGAGCGATTTTCTAAAAGTTTGCACATGTTGCTACACGTAATAGCTACAAATGCACGTCGAAAATTTAGCAGGATCCGTGTTCACCGAGCAGAAAAACGACTTCTCGCTAAAATCATGAAAGTCAAAATTCTGTCCAAACGAGACGTACGAGCGATTTTCTAAAAGTTTGCACATGTTGCTACACGTAATAGCTACAAATGCACGTCGAAAATTTAGCAGGATCCGTGTTCACCGAGCAGAAAAACGACTTCTCGCTAAAATCATGAAAGTCAAAATTCTGTCCAAACGAGACGTACGAGCGATTTTCTAAAAGTTTGCACATGTTGCTACACGTAATAGCTACAAATGCACGTCGAAAATTTAGCAGGATCCGTGTTCACCGAGCAGAAAAACGACTTCTCGCTAAAATCATGAAAGTCAAAATTCTGTCCAAACGAGACGTACGAGCGATTTTCTAAAAGTTTGCACATGTTGCTACACGTAATAGCTACAAATGCACGTCGAAAATTTAGCAGGATCCGTGTTCACCGAGCAGAAAAACGACTTCTCGCTAAAATCATGAAAGTCAAAATTCTGTCCAAACGAGACGTACGAGCGATTTTCTAAAAGTTTGCACATGTTGCTACACGTAATAGCTACAAATGCACGTCGAAAATTTAGCAGGATCCGTGTTCACCGAGCAGAAAAACGACTTCTCGCTAAAATCATGAAAGTCAAAATTCTGTCCAAACGAGACGTACGAGCGATTTTCTAAAAGTTTGCACATGTTGCTACACGTAATAGCTACAAATGCACGTCGAAAATTTAGCAGGATCCGTGTTCACCGAGCAGAAAAACGACTTCTCGCTAAAATCATGAAAGTCAAAATTCTGTCCAAACGAGACGTACGAGCGATTTTCTAAAAGTTTGCACATGTTGCTACACGTAATAGCTACAAATGCACGTCGAAAATTTAGCAGGATCCGTGTTCACCGAGCAGAAAAACGACTTCTCGCTAAAATCATGAAAGTCAAAATTCTGTCCAAACGAGACGTACGAGCGATTTTCTAAAAGTTTGCACATGTTGCTACACGTAATAGCTACAAATGCACGTCGAAAATTTAGCAGGATCCGTGTTCACCGAGCAGAAAAACGACTTCTCGCTAAAATCATGAAAGTCAAAATTCTGTCCAAACGAGACGTACGAGCGATTTTCTAAAAGTTTGCACATGTTGCTACACGTAATAGCTACAAATGCACGTCGAAAATTTAGCAGGATCCGTGTTCACCGAGCAGAAAAACGACTTCTCGCTAAAATCATGAAAGTCAAAATTCTGTCCAAACGAGACGTACGAGCGATTTTCTAAAAGTTTGCACATGTTGCTACACGTAATAGCTACAAATGCACGTCGAAAATTTAGCAGGATCCGTGTTCACCGAGCAGAAAAACGACTTCTCGCTAAAATCATGAAAGTCAAAATTCTGTCCAAACGAGACGTACGAGCGATTTTCTAAAAGTTTGCACATGTTGCTACACGTAATAGCTACAAATGCACGTCGAAAATTTAGCAGGATCCGTGTTCACCGAGCAGAAAAACGACTTCTCGCTAAAATCATGAAAGTCAAAATTCTGTCCAAACGAGACGTACGAGCGATTTTCTAAAAGTTTGCACATGTTGCTACACGTAATAGCTACAAATGCACGTCGAAAATTTAGCAGGATCCGTGTTCACCGAGCAGAAAAACGACTTCTCGCTAAAATCATGAAAGTCAAAATTCTGTCCAAACGAGACGTACGAGCGATTTTCTAAAAGTTTGCACATGTTGCTACACGTAATAGCTACAAATGCACGTCGAAAATTTAGCAGGATCCGTGTTCACCGAGCAGAAAAACGACTTCTCGCTAAAATCATGAAAGTCAAAATTCTGTCCAAACGAGACGTACGAGCGATTTTCTAAAAGTTTGCACATGTTGCTACACGTAATAGCTACAAATGCACGTCGAAAATTTAGCAGGATCCGTGTTCACCGAGCAGAAAAACGACTTCTCGCTAAAATCATGAAAGTCAAAATTCTGTCCAAACGAGACGTACGAGCGATTTTCTAAAAGTTTGCACATGTTGCTACACGTAATAGCTACAAATGCACGTCGAAAATTTAGCAGGATCCGTGTTCACCGAGCAGAAAAACGACTTCTCGCTAAAATCATGAAAGTCAAAATTCTGTCCAAACGAGACGTACGAGCGATTTTCTAAAAGTTTGCACATGTTGCTACACGTAATAGCTACAAATGCACGTCGAAAATTTAGCAGGATCCGTGTTCACCGAGCAGAAAAACGACTTCTCGCTAAAATCATGAAAGTCAAAATTCTGTCCAAACGAGACGTACGAGCGATTTTCTAAAAGTTTGCACATGTTGCTACACGTAATAGCTACAAATGCACGTCGAAAATTTAGCAGGATCCGTGTTCACCGAGCAGAAAAACGACTTCTCGCTAAAATCATGAAAGTCAAAATTCTGTCCAAACGAGACGTACGAGCGATTTTCTAAAAGTTTGCACATGTTGCTACACGTAATAGCTACAAATGCACGTCGAAAATTTAGCAGGATCCGTGTTCACCGAGCAGAAAAACGACTTCTCGCTAAAATCATGAAAGTCAAAATTCTGTCCAAACGAGACGTACGAGCGATTTTCTAAAAGTTTGCACATGTTGCTACACGTAATAGCTACAAATGCACGTCGAAAATTTAGCAGGATCCGTGTTCACCGAGCAGAAAAACGACTTCTCGCTAAAATCATGAAAGTCAAAATTCTGTCCAAACGAGACGTACGAGCGATTTTCTAAAAGTTTGCACATGTTGCTACACGTAATAGCTACAAATGCACGTCGAAAATTTAGCAGGATCCGTGTTCACCGAGCAGAAAAACGACTTCTCGCTAAAATCATGAAAGTCAAAATTCTGTCCAAACGAGACGTACGAGCGATTTTCTAAAAGTTTGCACATGTTGCTACACGTAATAGCTACAAATGCACGTCGAAAATTTAGCAGGATCCGTGTTCACCGAGCAGAAAAACGACTTCTCGCTAAAATCATGAAAGTCAAAATTCTGTCCAAACGAGACGTACGAGCGATTTTCTAAAAGTTTGCACATGTTGCTACACGTAATAGCTACAAATGCACGTCGAAAATTTAGCAGGATCCGTGTTCACCGAGCAGAAAAACGACTTCTCGCTAAAATCATGAAAGTCAAAATTCTGTCCAAACGAGACGTACGAGCGATTTTCTAAAAGTTTGCACATGTTGCTACACGTAATAGCTACAAATGCACGTCGAAAATTTAGCAGGATCCGTGTTCACCGAGCAGAAAAACGACTTCTCGCTAAAATCATGAAAGTCAAAATTCTGTCCAAACGAGACGTACGAGCGATTTTCTAAAAGTTTGCACATGTTGCTACACGTAATAGCTACAAATGCACGTCGAAAATTTAGCAGGATCCGTGTTCACCGAGCAGAAAAACGACTTCTCGCTAAAATCATGAAAGTCAAAATTCTGTCCAAACGAGACGTACGAGCGATTTTCTAAAAGTTTGCACATGTTGCTACACGTAATAGCTACAAATGCACGTCGAAAATTTAGCAGGATCCGTGTTCACCGAGCAGAAAAACGACTTCTCGCTAAAATCATGAAAGTCAAAATTCTGTCCAAACGAGACGTACGAGCGATTTTCTAAAAGTTTGCACATGTTGCTACACGTAATAGCTACAAATGCACGTCGAAAATTTAGCAGGATCCGTGTTCACCGAGCAGAAAAACGACTTCTCGCTAAAATCATGAAAGTCAAAATTCTGTCCAAACGAGACGTACGAGCGATTTTCTAAAAGTTTGCACATGTTGCTACACGTAATAGCTACAAATGCACGTCGAAAATTTAGCAGGATCCGTGTTCACCGAGCAGAAAAACGACTTCTCGCTAAAATCATGAAAGTCAAAATTCTGTCCAAACGAGACGTACGAGCGATTTTCTAAAAGTTTGCACATGTTGCTACACGTAATAGCTACAAATGCACGTCGAAAATTTAGCAGGATCCGTGTTCACCGAGCAGAAAAACGACTTCTCGCTAAAATCATGAAAGTCAAAATTCTGTCCAAACGAGACGTACGAGCGATTTTCTAAAAGTTTGCACATGTTGCTACACGTAATAGCTACAAATGCACGTCGAAAATTTAGCAGGATCCGTGTTCACCGAGCAGAAAAACGACTTCTCGCTAAAATCATGAAAGTCAAAATTCTGTCCAAACGAGACGTACGAGCGATTTTCTAAAAGTTTGCACATGTTGCTACACGTAATAGCTACAAATGCACGTCGAAAATTTAGCAGGATCCGTGTTCACCGAGCAGAAAAACGACTTCTCGCTAAAATCATGAAAGTCAAAATTCTGTCCAAACGAGACGTACGAGCGATTTTCTAAAAGTTTGCACATGTTGCTACACGTAATAGCTACAAATGCACGTCGAAAATTTAGCAGGATCCGTGTTCACCGAGCAGAAAAACGACTTCTCGCTAAAATCATGAAAGTCAAAATTCTGTCCAAACGAGACGTACGAGCGATTTTCTAAAAGTTTGCACATGTTGCTACACGTAATAGCTACAAATGCACGTCGAAAATTTAGCAGGATCCGTGTTCACCGAGCAGAAACAACGACTTCTCGCTAAAATCATGAAAGTCAAAATTCTGTCCAAACGAGACGTACGAGCGATTTTCTAAAAGTTTGCACATGTTGCTACACGTAATAGCTACAAATGCACGTCGAAAATTTAGCAGGATCCGTGTTCACCGAGCAGAAAAACGACTTCTCGCTAAAATCATGAAAGTCAAAATTCTGTCCAAACGAGACGTACGAGCGATTTTCTAAAAGTTTGCACATGTTGCTACACGTAATAGCTACAAATGCACGTCGAAAATTTAGCAGGATCCGTGTTCACCGAGCAGAAAAACGACTTCTCGCTAAAATCATGAAAGTCAAAATTCTGTCCAAACGAGACGTACGAGCGATTTTCTAAAAGTTTGCACATGTTGCTACACGTAATAGCTACAAATGCACGTCGAAAATTTAGCAGGATCCGTGTTCACCGAGCAGAAAAACGACTTCTCGCTAAAATCATGAAAGTCAAAATTCTGTCCAAACGAGACGTACGAGCGATTTTCTAAAAGTTTGCACATGTTGCTACACGTAATAGCTACAAATGCACGTCGAAAATTTAGCAGGATCCGTGTTCACCGAGCAGAAAAACGACTTCTCGCTAAAATCATGAAAGTCAAAATTCTGTCCAAACGAGACGTACGAGCGATTTTCTAAAAGTTTGCACATGTTGCTACACGTAATAGCTACAAATGCACGTCGAAAATTTAGCAGGATCCGTGTTCACCGAGCAGAAAAACGACTTCTCGCTAAAATCATGAAAGTCAAAATTCTGTCCAAACGAGACGTACGAGCGATTTTCTAAAAGTTTGCACATGTTGCTACACGTAATAGCTACAAATGCACGTCGAAAATTTAGCAGGATCCGTGTTCACCGAGCAGAAAAACGACTTCTCGCTAAAATCATGAAAGTCAAAATTCTGTCCAAACGAGACGTACGAGCGATTTTCTAAAAGTTTGCACATGTTGCTACACGTAATAGCTACAAATGCACGTCGAAAATTTAGCAGGATCCGTGTTCACCGAGCAGAAAAACGACTTCTCGCTAAAATCATGAAAGTCAAAATTCTGTCCAAACGAGACGTACGAGCGATTTTCTAAAAGTTTGCACATGTTGCTACACGTAATAGCTACAAATGCACGTCGAAAATTTAGCAGGATCCGTGTTCACCGAGCAGAAAAACGACTTCTCGCTAAAATCATGAAAGTCAAAATTCTGTCCAAACGAGACGTACGAGCGATTTTCTAAAAGTTTGCACATGTTGCTACACGTAATAGCTACAAATGCACGTCGAAAATTTAGCAGGATCCGTGTTCACCGAGCAGAAAAACGACTTCTCGCTAAAATCATGAAAGTCAAAATTCTGTCCAAACGAGACGTACGAGCGATTTTCTAAAAGTTTGCACATGTTGCTACACGTAATAGCTACAAATGCACGTCGAAAATTTAGCAGGATCCGTGTTCACCGAGCAGAAAAACGACTTCTCGCTAAAATCATGAAAGTCAAAATTCTGTCCAAACGAGACGTACGAGCGATTTTCTAAAAGTTTGCACATGTTGCTACACGTAATAGCTACAAATGCACGTCGAAAATTTAGCAGGATCCGTGTTCACCGAGCAGAAAAACGACTTCTCGCTAAAATCATGAAAGTCAAAATTCTGTCCAAACGAGACGTACGAGCGATTTTCTAAAAGTTTGCACATGTTGCTACACGTAATAGCTACAAATGCACGTCGAAAATTTAGCAGGATCCGTGTTCACCGAGCAGAAAAACGACTTCTCGCTAAAATCATGAAAGTCAAAATTCTGTCCAAACGAGACGTACGAGCGATTTTCTAAAAGTTTGCACATGTTGCTACACGTAATAGCTACAAATGCACGTCGAAAATTTAGCAGGATCCGTGTTCACCGAGCAGAAAAACGACTTCTCGCTAAAATCATGAAAGTCAAAATTCTGTCCAAACGAGACGTACGAGCGATTTTCTAAAAGTTTGCACATGTTGCTACACGTAATAGCTACAAATGCACGTCGAAAATTTAGCAGGATCCGTGTTCACCGAGCAGAAAAACGACTTCTCGCTAAAATCATGAAAGTCAAAATTCTGTCCAAACGAGACGTACGAGCGATTTTCTAAAAGTTTGCACATGTTGCTACACGTAATAGCTACAAATGCACGTCGAAAATTTAGCAGGATCCGTGTTCACCGAGCAGAAAAACGACTTCTCGCTAAAATCATGAAAGTCAAAATTCTGTCCAAACGAGACGTACGAGCGATTTTCTAAAAGTTTGCACATGTTGCTACACGTAATAGCTACAAATGCACGTCGAAAATTTAGCAGGATCCGTGTTCACCGAGCAGAAAAACGACTTCTCGCTAAAATCATGAAAGTCAAAATTCTGTCCAAACGAGACGTACGAGCGATTTTCTAAAAGTTTGCACATGTTGCTACACGTAATAGCTACAAATGCACGTCGAAAATTTAGCAGGATCCGTGTTCACCGAGCAGAAAAACGACTTCTCGCTAAAATCATGAAAGTCAAAATTCTGTCCAAACGAGACGTACGAGCGATTTTCTAAAAGTTTGCACATGTTGCTACACGTAATAGCTACAAATGCACGTCGAAAATTTAGCAGGATCCGTGTTCACCGAGCAGAAAAACGACTTCTCGCTAAAATCATGAAAGTCAAAATTCTGTCCAAACGAGACGTACGAGCGATTTTCTAAAAGTTTGCACATGTTGCTACACGTAATAGCTACAAATGCACGTCGAAAATTTAGCAGGATCCGTGTTCACCGAGCAGAAAAACGACTTCTCGCTAAAATCATGAAAGTCAAAATTCTGTCCAAACGAGACGTACGAGCGATTTTCTAAAAGTTTGCACATGTTGCTACACGTAATAGCTACAAATGCACGTCGAAAATTTAGCAGGATCCGTGTTCACCGAGCAGAAAAACGACTTCTCGCTAAAATCATGAAAGTCAAAATTCTGTCCAAACGAGACGTACGAGCGATTTTCTAAAAGTTTGCACATGTTGCTACACGTAATAGCTACAAATGCACGTCGAAAATTTAGCAGGATCCGTGTTCACCGAGCAGAAAAACGACTTCTCGCTAAAATCATGAAAGTCAAAATTCTGTCCAAACGAGACGTACGAGCGATTTTCTAAAAGTTTGCACATGTTGCTACACGTAATAGCTACAAATGCACGTCGAAAATTTAGCAGGATCCGTGTTCACCGAGCAGAAAAACGACTTCTCGCTAAAATCATGAAAGTCAAAATTCTGTCCAAACGAGACGTACGAGCGATTTTCTAAAAGTTTGCACATGTTGCTACACGTAATAGCTACAAATGCACGTCGAAAATTTAGCAGGATCCGTGTTCACCGAGCAGAAAAACGACTTCTCGCTAAAATCATGAAAGTCAAAATTCTGTCCAAACGAGACGTACGAGCGATTTTCTAAAAGTTTGCACATGTTGCTACACGTAATAGCTACAAATGCACGTCGAAAATTTAGCAGGATCCGTGTTCACCGAGCAGAAAAACGACTTCTCGCTAAAATCATGAAAGTCAAAATTCTGTCCAAACGAGACGTACGAGCGATTTTCTAAAAGTTTGCACATGTTGCTACACGTAATAGCTACAAATGCACGTCGAAAATTTAGCAGGATCCGTGTTCACCGAGCAGAAAAACGACTTCTCGCTAAAATCATGAAAGTCAAAATTCTGTCCAAACGAGACGTACGAGCGATTTTCTAAAAGTTTGCACATGTTGCTACACGTAATAGCTACAAATGCACGTCGAAAATTTAGCAGGATCCGTGTTCACCGAGCAGAAAAACGACTTCTCGCTAAAATCATGAAAGTCAAAATTCTGTCCAAACGAGACGTACGAGCGATTTTCTAAAAGTTTGCACATGTTGCTACACGTAATAGCTACAAATGCACGTCGAAAATTTAGCAGGATCCGTGTTCACCGAGCAGAAAAACGACTTCTCGCTAAAATCATGAAAGTCAAAATTCTGTCCAAACGAGACGTACGAGCGATTTTCTAAAAGTTTGCACATGTTGCTACACGTAATAGCTACAAATGCACGTCGAAAATTTAGCAGGATCCGTGTTCACCGAGCAGAAAAACGACTTCTCGCTAAAATCATGAAAGTCAAAATTCTGTCCAAACGAGACGTACGAGCGATTTTCTAAAAGTTTGCACATGTTGCTACACGTAATAGCTACAAATGCACGTCGAAAATTTAGCAGGATCCGTGTTCACCGAGCAGAAAAACGACTTCTCGCTAAAATCATGAAAGTCAAAATTCTGTCCAAACGAGACGTACGAGCGATTTTCTAAAAGTTTGCACATGTTGCTACACGTAATAGCTACAAATGCACGTCGAAAATTTAGCAGGATCCGTGTTCACCGAGCAGAAAAACGACTTCTCGCTAAAATCATGAAAGTCAAAATTCTGTCCAAACGAGACGTACGAGCGATTTTCTAAAAGTTTGCACATGTTGCTACACGTAATAGCTACAAATGCACGTCGAAAATTTAGCAGGATCCGTGTTCACCGAGCAGAAAAACGACTTCTCGCTAAAATCATGAAAGTCAAAATTCTGTCCAAACGAGACGTACGAGCGATTTTCTAAAAGTTTGCACATGTTGCTACACGTAATAGCTACAAATGCACGTCGAAAATTTAGCAGGATCCGTGCTCACCGAGCAGAAAAACGACTTCTCGCTAAAATCATGAAAGTCAAAATTCTGTCCAAACGAGACGTACGAGCGATTTTCTAAAAGTTTGCACATGTTGCTACACGTAATAGCTACAAATGCACGTCGAAAATTTAGCAGGATCCGTGTTCACCGAGCAGAAAAACGACTTCTCGCTAAAATCATGAAAGTCAAAATTCTGTCCAAACGAGACGTACGAGCGATTTTCTAAAAGTTTGCACATGTTGCTACACGTAATAGCTACAAATGCACGTCGAAAATTTAGCAGGATCCGTGTTCACCGAGCAGAAAAACGACTTCTCGCTAAAATCATGAAAGTCAAAATTCTGTCCAAACGAGACGTACGAGCGATTTTCTAAAAGTTTGCACATGTTGCTACACGTAATAGCTACAAATGCACGTCGAAAATTTAGCAGGATCCGTGTTCACCGAGCAGAAAAACGACTTCTCGCTAAAATCATGAAAGTCAAAATTCTGTCCAAACGAGACGTACGAGCGATTTTCTAAAAGTTTGCACATGTTGCTACACGTAATAGCTACAAATGCACGTCGAAAATTTAGCAGGATCCGTGTTCACCGAGCAGAAAAACGACTTCTCGCTAAAATCATGAAAGTCAAAATTCTGTCCAAACGAGACGTACGAGCGATTTTCTAAAAGTTTGCACATGTTGCTACACGTAATAGCTACAAATGCACGTCGAAAATTTAGCAGGATCCGTGTTCACCGAGCAGAAAAACGACTTCTCGCTAAAATCATGAAAGTCAAAATTCTGTCCAAACGAGACGTACGAGCGATTTTCTAAAAGTTTGCTCATGATGCTACACGTAATAGCTACAAATGCACCTCATCGAAAATTTTTATTTAAAAGTATAGATTGAGAAAGTGGCACGTGAGGAACGTACGTAACTTAGATCGATGCACGTGTTTTACTGCACCGGGCACGAACGTACGACGATTTACACACACACACACACACACACACACAGTCAATATCGCCGGTTTTTACAAAAGGCAAAGTCTTAAGTAAACATTTAAAGCCTCTGTAAGTTTTATCGCTTTTGCATTCTTGCAACTTAATTTAATTGGTTGTTTTTTGGAAAACAGATAAAACTATAAAAAGAATGAAAAACGGTTTTGACGAGTCCTGTACCTATGTTTAGTTCAGAATTTCGAATTCAGCGGTAAAAGTATGTAAATCTATATTATCCAATACACAGGACATAAAGGTAAGAGGAATGGATATTTTTACCAATACATTCATATTCTTAAATATCTGAATATTCTTCCTACTTGACCGACTTACTTTATAAATATATTTTTTAGGGACACGTGTCGTTCGGTTGAAGGAAACAGGATATCTATACAGTGTATAGGTATTCAAAAACCCTTGGGAAAAATTTTAGACTTTGTTGAAAAGTTATGGAACATTCCTAGCAAACGCTAGGCCCGTTCACGGATCGGGGTGAGTTATACATTATTCGATTCGCCTAATTCAGTACATTATTGATATGCATTTCTATGCATCTGTGGAAATTCGTTATTTTTTTATAAACTGTTACTGTTATTGTTAGAAATATGACTTAAAATTCGTTAGTTTCTTTAGTGTTTAGGAGTGTGTGTGTGTGTTTGTGAGAGAAGCACACGTCGAGGAATGTTCTTTTAGTTTTTAAGTTTTCTTTTCACAATGGAAAATAAGTGTGTTTGTTTTGTAACAAGATTCATTATAATAAATAATATAAACAGTATTTTAACATGGTAGCAGAGGTCCGTGGTTTGTTCGTTAACAGTAAAGAAAAGAAATTTAGTTGTGAAAGGAAGATAACCTAAGTTTGAAGCATGGCAAGTGAAAAAAAGGACGATTTCATGTTACAAATATTTTATGGAACTGGAAATTCAGGCTAAATTTATTTTTAGAAATGAAAGACTGTAACGAGGTTATTCTACATGATGAAAGACCGGCTGAAATAAGAGTCGAAGATTGGAATAAAAAAGGAAATTAAAGCAAAAAGTTACATCGTAAACAGTATTTCAAACACTCAGTTAGAATTAATAATATCAGAAACGACTGCGAAAAATATGATTGCAAAGCTTGACGAAATTTATCTAGTTAAAAACAGTGCAGTAAAGCTATTGTGTAAAAGAAGATTGTTAGAATTAAAAATGAAAGAAGGTGAAAATCCAAGTGACTTCTTTAACGAATTTGAAACGCATATAAATAGGCTCAAAAATACTGGTGAGACTGTGAATGAAGAGGATAAATTGAATTATCTGTTATTAACGTTAACTTCTCACGTATTGTTGATATTATTGATGCACTGCCAACGAAGGAGAAAACAGTTGAGTATGTAAAATCTAAATTACTGTTAGAGTATCAAAAGAGAAACGGTAAAAGTTACTACTTTGAGTACAGCAGAAATTACACTCGCACGTTTAGTTCAAATTTAACTAAAAATCCTAGAGGTCATAGGTTTCGACACGTACAACGCAATCAGAACAAGTATCTCAATTCAAAGGATAATCAGCATAGCAGTGCAACGACTACTGAAGCGGTATGTTAAGTCAGTGTAATAAGTCAGGGCACATCCAACGTTACTGCCCAGAAAACTTTAATAATTATTACAAAAGGCAACCTTTTCAAACATATACAAAATAGACACGATAGAAAAGTGGCTGGAAATTCGAGTCTAGATGACAGTAGAAATTACAATTCATTCAAGGTTGAAGTAATGAAAAGTAGCAAAATAGAAGAAGTAGAAATATTAAATGGCTACTAGATAGTGGTTGCTCAGATCACATAATAAACACAGATGAGTACTTTTATGAATCCAAAAATCTACAAAACCCGGTTGATATTAAAGTTGGTGATGGTTTTAAACTAATATCTGAAAAGATTGGTAATGTAATGATTAACATTAAATCGTTGCTATGTTCATTTTAAAAATTATAAATAATTTATCTAATTGGATCTATTCTACATTGTCAAATGGGAATTTGTAGAAGAATTTGTATGATGCATAAAAATCATTTTTTTAGGCATAGAACTTCCACGAGTCGGTCAGGTGGACAGTATTAAAACCAGGTATGTAGACAGTACATGCAGCAACAGTAAAAAATGTCTCCCCGCCGCTGACAGTGTTTACAATATATAGTAAATTACTATTGCACGCAGTACGTTGGCTTAACTTGTTTTTATTATTAAATTTCATTATCATCTAAGTCTGGTATATTTTGATTTTTTACAGAATCAATCATCATCAAATGAAATTTCTGAAATTTCTTTTAAGAACTGATTAAATAAATCATCCTTTCCTTGCTTGGAAGGTTTATAAAACACGTAATGGCTTAAGTACCCAATGAAATTATCTTTTTTGCTGAAAATAGAAAATATAATATTTATTATTTTGTATTATATGTTAGAAAAACATATTAAAAAACGTGTGGAACTGCAAATACTAACCGACAATATTCAGGCAAAAAGTGTTTACTATGCTTCCACGTAGTTTCTGTTTTATTCGTATGAGCGCCTGTTTCTGGATCTTTAAAATGTAAACTATTTACGGTTTACGGTGAGATGTTTATACCCTTAGTTTTTAAAAGCCATTGCATTATATAAAGATATTTGAAAAGCAAAGAACGTGGTTTTCTAAAAACAAACTCAGTTACAGATATTGTTTTAAAATTACCATATATGCTAACGTATAATTATGAGCAATGTCGTGATATATTATATAACTAACATTAAATAAAAATACTGCGCAGCAATTGTGGAAGGGTAGAGTAGATAGAGACTGATGAATCAACATTTTGTTGTAGAAATAATGGCACAGAGGCCATTTGAAAATTAATCACAGCGTCAATTTTCAAGATCTCATTACTGATGCTTACATGAATTAAATTGAAGACACCACTTTTTTCTAACATATAATACTATCAATATTTTATATTTCCAATAAGAGTAACTTCATTGGATACCTGAGCCATTATGTATTTAGTAAATGTATATATAATAGAAAGATGGTGATTTATTCAATGAGATATTTGCAGAAATAGCAGAAATTTCATTCAACAAATGTTATTGTTAACAAATTAGCATTTTACTAGCTGGCATTTTGAACACAGGTAACGACAGTCACTTGTTTCCACCTGTGAACCTATCAGAATATATTTAAAATACTTAGTTACTTTGTAAAAATACCGAATTTCCGCAGATAATGAAATGCATATACTAATGAAATAATATACTGAATTAGACGAATCGAATTACGTATAACTCATCCCGATCGTTGAACGGGTCGTTTGCTAGGAATATACCAAAAAACGTTCTTGACAAGTCTATAAAATACTTCAGTTCACTTTCATTATTAGATGCGTTGACTTTAATTCTATAAATTATAATGATAAGTTCAAGATTTTACAGAAAGAGTTTATTTGTAATATTAAAGATTTCCTATATAAGGACAAGAAGTATACTTTTACCAATATCTATCCATCTATCTTAATATTCTTCCCACTTGGCCCACTTACTTTAACGAGTCTGAGTAAATCATCAGTACTATCTCTATTTTTATTAATAAAATGAATCTGTGATTCCATATCCAAAGATATAGTAAAAGCTACAAAATTCAGATTATTCAAGTTACTTCTATCACTCATCAAATTTTTTATGAAATTCTATGCTAATTCATGCTCTTTAAAATATTTATAATCTACTGGGACTTCATTAACTTTATGTTTTAATAAATCAATAATCAAAGTATCTATAATTAATATTAAAATCAAATAACAGTGTCAAAATAGTATTAATATTATATTTTATTAATACTATCAATATCTGGTATTTAAATTTTATTAAATATTTCAAATCTGTTATCACCTTGTTCAAATAATTTATTACTAGTTTTGATAATATATTTTGGGATGGATTTTTTTAGAATGATAGCAATTCAGTTGTGAATTTTTATGAGGAACAAAGGGTTATTATTATACAATTAACATGTATATAATTCATTAACTTGCCCATTTAGGGGTAACATGTTATGCATAAATAGAGATTTACATACTTGTATAAATACCCACACTAAAATCATGTAAATATCTAAATCATTTTTAAATCTATGATTTGGAAAATTTTAGGGACTTGGAACTTAATTCATCCTTTATCTTACAGTTTTATCGTCAACACGTGGCCAACACGTATGCGAAGAAGGCAAAATCATGAGCCAGATGCTGGTATAACCCAGACCTAACCAAGACCTAACCGGTGTTATCCTCTAAAATATTGATCGAAACCAGGTTTAATTGACTGCTTCAGTGTGTTACCACATTACTACGTGATTCAAACACGAAAAAAACCCAAGATCTGGCCAACAAGTTTGCGAAAAAGGCAAAATCATGAGCCAGATGCGGGCATAACCAAGTCCTAAGCCAGACCTAACCGGTGTTATCCTCTAAAATATTGATCGAAACCAGGTTTGATTGACTGCTTCAGTGTGTTACCACATTACTACGTGATTCAAACCAGAAGAAACCCAGGATCTGGCCAACAAGTATGCGAAGAAGGCATAATCATGAGCCAGATGCGGGCATAACCCAGACCTAACCCAGACCTAACCGGTGTTATCCTCTAAAATATTGATCGAAACCAGGTTTAATTGACTGCTTCAGTGTGTTACCACATTACTACGTGATTCAAACACGAAAAAAACCCAGGATCTGGCCAACAAGTATGCGAAAAAGGCGAAAGTATAAGCCAGATGCGCGCACATCCCAGACCTAACCCAGACCTAACCGGTGTTATCCTCTAAAATACTGACCGAATCCAGGTTTAATTGACTGTTACTGTGTGGTACCACATTACTACGTGATTCAAACCAGAAGAAACCCAGGATCTGGCCAACAAGTATGCGAAGAAGGCATAATCATGAGCCAGATGCGGGCATAACCCAGACCTAACCCAGACCTAACCGGTGTTATCCTCTAAAATATTGACCGAAACCAGGTTTAATTGACTGCTTCAGTGTGTCACCACATTACTACGTGATTCAAACACGGAAAATACCCAGGATCTGGCCAACAAGTATGCGAAGAAGGCAAAATCATGAGCCAGATGCGGGCATAACCCAGACCTAACCCAGACCTAACCGGTGATATCCTCTAAAATATTGATCGAAACCAGGTTTAATTGACAGCTTCAGTGTGGTACCACATTACTACGTGATTCAAACACGAAAAAAACCCAGGATCTGGCCAACAAGTATGCGAAAAAGGCGAAAGTATAAGCCAGATGCGCGCACATCCCAGACCTAACCCAGACCTAACCGGTGTTATCCTCTAAAATACTGACCGAATCCAGGTTTAATTGACTGTTACTGTGTGGTACCACATTACTACGTGATTCAAACCAGAAGAAACCCAGGATCTGGCCAACAAGTATGCGAAGAAGGCATAATCATGAGCCAGATGCGGGCATAACCCAGACCTAACCCAGACCTAACCGGTGTTATCCTCTAAAATATTGATCGAAACCAGGTTTAATTGACTGCTTCAGTGTGTTACCACATTAGTACGTGATTCAAACACGAAAAAAACCCAGGATCTGGCCAACAAGTATGCGAAGAAGGCAAAATCATGAGCCAGATGCGGGCATAACCCAGACCTAAGCCAGACCTAACCGGTGTTATCCTCTAAAATATTGATCGAAACCAGGTTTGATTGACTGCTTCAGTGTGTTACCACATTACTACGTGATTCAAACCAGAAGAAACCCAGGATCTGGCCAACAAGTATGCGAAGAAGGCATAATCATGAGCCAGATGCGGGCATAACCCAGACCTAACCCAGACCTAACCGGTGTTATCCTCTAAAATATTGATCGAAACCAGGTTTAATTGACTGCTTCAGTGTGTTACCACATTACTACGTGATTCAAACACGAAAAAAACCCAGGATCTGGCCAACAAGTATGCGAAAAAGGCGAAAGTATAAGCCAGATGCGCGCACATCCCAGACCTAACCCAGACCTAACCGGTGTTATCCTCTAAAATACTGACCGAATCCAGGTTTAATTGACTGTTACTGTGTGGTACCACATTACTACGTGATTCAAACCAGAAGAAACCCAGGATCTGGCCAACAAGTATGCGAAGAAGGCATAATCATGAGCCAGATGCGGGCATAACCCAGACCTAACCCAGACCTAACCGGTGTTATCCTCTAAAATATTGACCGAAACCAGGTTTAATTGACTGCTTCAGTGTGTCACCACATTACTACGTGATTCAAACACGGAAAATACCCAGGATCTGGCCAACAAGTATGCGAAGAAGGCAAAATCATGAGCCAGATGCGGGCATAACCCAGACCTAACCCAGACCTAACCGGTGATATCCTCTAAAATATTGATCGAAACCAGGTTTAATTGACAGCTTCAGTGTGGTACCACATTACTACGTGATTCAAACACGAAAAAAACCCAGGATCTGGCCAACAAGTATGCGAAAAAGGCGAAAGTATAAGCCAGATGCGCGCACATCCCAGACCTAACCCAGACCTAACCGGTGTTATCCTCTAAAATACTGACCGAATCCAGGTTTAATTGACTGTTACTGTGTGGTACCACATTACTACGTGATTCAAACCAGAAGAAACCCAGGATCTGGCCAACAAGTATGCGAAGAAGGCATAATCATGAGCCAGATGCGGGCATAACCCAGACCTAACCCAGACCTAACCGGTGTTATCCTCTAAAATATTGATCGAAACCAGGTTTAATTGACTGCTTCAGTGTGTTACCACATTAGTACGTGATTCAAACACGAAAAAAACCCAGGATCTGGCCAACAAGTATGCGAAGAAGGCAAAATCATGAGCCAGATGCGGGCATAACCCAGACCTAACCCAGACCTAACCGGTGTTATCCTCTAAAATATTGATCGAAACCAGGTTTAATTGACTGCTTCAGTGTGTCACCACATTACTACGTGATTCAAACACGGAAAATACCCAGGATCTGGCCAACAAGTATGCGAAGAAGGCAGAATCATGAGCCAGATGCGGGCATAACCCAGACCTAACCCAGACCTAACCGGTGTTATCCTCTAAAATATTGATCGAAACCAGGTTTAATTGACTGCTTCAGTGTGGTACCACATTACTACGTGATTCAAACACGAAAAAAACCCAGGATCTGGCCAACAAGTATGCGAAAAAGGCGAAAGTGTAAGCCAGATGCGCGCACATCCCAGACCTAACCCAGACCTAACCGGTGTTATCCTCTAAAATACTGACCGAATCCAGGTTTAATTGACTGTTACTGTGTGGTACCACATTACTACGTGATTCAAACCAGAAGAAACCCAGGATCTGGCCAACAAGTATGCGAAGAAGGCATAATCATGAGCCAGATGCGGGCATAACCCAGACCTAACCCAGACCTAACCGGTGTTATCCTCTAAAATATTGACCGAAACCAGGTTTAATTGACTGCTTCAGTGTGTCACCACATTACTACGTGATTCAAACACGGAAAATACCCAGGATCTGTCCAACAAGTTTGCGAAAAAGGCAAAATCATGAGCCAGATGCGGGCATAACCCAGTCCTAAGCCAGACCTAACCGGTGTTATCCTCTAAAATATTGATCGAAACCAGGTTTGATTGACTGCTTCAGTGTGTTACCACATTACTACGTGATTCAAACCAGAAGAAACCCAGGATCTGGCCAACAAGTATGCGAAGAAGGCATAATCATGAGCCAGATGCGGGCATAACCCAGACCTAACCCAGACCTAACCGGTGTTATCCTCTAAAATATTGACCGAAACCAGGTTTAATTGACTGCTTCAGTGTGTTACCACATTAGTACGTGATTCAAACACGAAAAAAACCCAGGATCTGGCCAACAAGTATGCGAAGAAGGTAAAATCATGAGCCAGATGCGGGCATAACCCAGACCTAACCCAGACCTAACCGGTGTTATCCTCTAAAATATTGATCGAAACCAGGTTTAATTGACTGCTTCAGTGTGTCACCACATTACTACGTGATTCAAACACGGAAAATACCCAGGATCTGGCCAACAAGTATGCGAAGAAGGCAGAATCATGAGCCAGATGCGGGCATAACCCAGACCTAACCCAGACCTAACCGGTGTTATCCTCTAAAATATTGATCGAAACCAGGTTTAATTGACTGCTTCAGTGTGGTACCACATTACTACGTGATTCAAACACGAAAAAAACCCAGGATCTGGCCAACAAGTATGCGAAAAAGGCGAAAGTGTAAGCCAGATGCGCGCACATCCCAGACCTAACCCAGACCTAACCGGTGTTATCCTCTAAAATACTGACCGAATCCAGGTTTAATTGACTGTTACTGTGTGGTACCACATTACTACGTGATTCAAACCAGAAGAAACCCAGGATCTGGCCAACAAGTATGCGAAGAAGGCATAATCATGAGCCAGATGCGGGCATAACCCAGACCTAACCCAGACCTAACCGGTGTTATCCTCTAAAATATTGATCGAAACCAGGTTTAATTGACTGCTTCAGTGTGTTACCACATTAGTACGTGATTCAAACACGAAAAAAACCCAGGATCTGGCCAACAAGTATGCGAAGAAGGCAAAATCATGAGCCAGATGCGGGCATAACCCAGACCTAACCCAGACCTAACCGGTGTTATCCTCTAAAATATTGATCGAAACCAGGTTTAATTGACTGCTTCAGTGTGTCACCACATTACTACGTGATTCAAACACGGAAAATACCCAGGATCTGGCCAACAAGTATGCGAAGAAGGCAGAATCATGAGCCAGATGCGGGCATAACCCAGACCTAACCCAGACCTAACCGGTGTTATCCTCTAAAATATTGATCGAAACCAGGTTTAATTGACTGCTTCAGTGTGGTACCACATTACTACGTGATTCAAACACGAAAAAAACCCAGGATCTGGCCAACAAGTATGCGAAAAAGGCGAAAGTGTAAGCCAGATGCGCGCACATCCCAGACCTAACCCAGACCTAACCGGTGTTATCCTCTAAAATACTGACCGAATCCAGGTTTAATTGACTGTTACTGTGTGGTACCACATTACTACGTGATTCAAACCCGAAAAAAACCCAGGATCTGGCCAACAAGAATGCGAAGAAGGCATAATCATGAGCCAGATGCGGGCATAACCCAGACCTGACCCAGACCTAACCGGTGTTATCCTCTAAAATATTGATCGAAATCAGGTTTAATTGACTGCTTCTTTGTGGGCCCACATTACTGCGTGATTCAAACCGGAACAAACCAACATAGTAGTATACAGGGTGTTCGGCCAGCCCTGAGAAACATTTTAATAGGAGATTCTAGAGGCCAAACTAAGACGAAAATCAAGAATACCAATTTGTTGATGGAGGCTTCGTTAAAAAGTTATTAACAATTAAATTCAAAAATTTCAAATCGTTCCGGAAAAATTATTTTCGACTGCGGAGGTCAATTACAAGCATTTTCAGTGAATAGACATATATTCGAAATCCTACTCAGTTTCGAGAAAAAAATTCGAGTATGTGTTGATATTTTTCGGCGAAAAAGAAATTTTTCAAAAATTTTTCTAAAAAAATTATTTTCGGTTGCAGGGGTCAATTACAATCATTTTTGGTCATTACACATACCCCCGAAATCCTACGCACTTTCGAGGAAAAAATTCCTTACCGAAAATCTAATCGGGTGCCTATATTTTTCGATGAAAAAAAAAGATTTCATATCGTTCTGTGAAAAATTGTTTTCAGTTGCGAGGGTCGGTGACAATCATTTTTTATGTATAGACATACCCCCGAAATCTTGCGCATTTTCGAGAAAAAAATTCAGTACGAGCGGAACTTTAAACATTAATAACTTTTTAACAGTGCCTCCATCAACTAATTGGTATTCTTGATTTTCGTCTTATTTTTACCTCTAGAATCCCCCATTAAAATTTTTCCCATGGATGGCCGAACACCCTGTATGTAGGGAACCGTGCAGTTGAAAATTATTAAATCGCGCACGAATTTTTGGCCGTACAGCGAATCGTTCGCTGTCCACGAGCTTGCACGAGCGAAGACGGTTACCGCCGAAAAAGCCGTCAACACGCGGCGAGCGTACGGCCGAACAGCTGATGGGTGAATAACCCAGAAAGCGAGAAAAGACAGCACGGAAGAGAGAAAGATTGAAGAAAAGTACGTAGTAGGTGTGACTGTGTTTAACGAAATAAATACGAGTGTGCCGATTAACGAACAAACACGGTTCCTGATAATCCCATACATACATACGTACAGTGTTGTTCCAAGTGGAGTTTGAAAAAGATGCTAATAAAAATGTTGCATAGTCATAACCACCTGGTTCAGTTACTACATTCACCCTGTAAAAACAACACAATAATATTATTTATTATTTTCTTTTCACGTTCTTAACTTTATTTTTATTTTTAGTTTGAGTTTTACATTTCTCCTTCTCTTCGTCTTGCTTTTCTTTCTCCTTTTCCTTTTCATTTTTCTGTTTTTCTTTCTTTTTTCAATAGCTTTTCTTCTTTTAATTTCTCGGCTTGTTTTTTTCTTTTCTAATCGTTCTTCTTTCATTCTTTGTTTTTCTTTTTCCTGGTTATCAATTGCTTCTATTTTTTCAAGCTGAGCCTATTTTCATGTCTTTGATGTAACTTTGATTGCACACACTCTTTCTATATTTCTTTTCTTTTCTTTTCTTTTCTTTGTTGTTTTTTCAATCTTTTGATAATGTTGATAATGTTTATCCAGAATAGATTCTGAAGAATCTTTGTCTTTACGAGAAAATAAGTAAAGTAACGTTGTAGAATTAATGTAGTTTGATTTCAGTACCATCGGAAACAAAACAATTCCCATTAGAAAAAAGTAAAAGCATCATTGTCATGAAATATTAAAGTTAATTAATGATCAGTATATCATATATTAGTTTCTTCTAGCGAAACGTTGTTAAATTAGTCTTCTACACTGGTATTGGTTTTACTGTTACTATGAACTGCACTGCGTTGAACATCAGCAGTGCTTTCTCTCTGCGAGTTGTGTCTTGTGTTGTGTCTTAGTTGTGTCCCGATTGTATTTTAATATTTTCTATATAGAAAAGAAAATTGTTCCCCTCTCAGATCATCTGGAATATGCTCTTGAATGCTATGTAAAACTACCTATATTGCTGTCATTGATGTCAGTTTCATCTGGCGACATGAATTCTAATTTATTTTCTTCTTTCTGAAATACGTTTTGTCTAGTAAATTGTATTTGAGTTAAACGGTCATAGGCCACCACAAGCTTTAAAAGCATTTCCTTCTTCATGGAATTTATATATGGTATGATATATTGGTGCGAAATTCACCTTCGTAATGGGTTTAGTCTACCTACGTACTTTGTCTATGTTCCTGCACTACCCTTCGCCATGCAACTTTTAATCGTCTAAATATTCCTACATCGCATGGCTGGAAAATATGAGTTGCATTAGGTAATAATATACAAAAAAGTAAAATGAGTTTACTCAAAACAAAAATTATGTAAATTGAAATTTATGCAGGACCTGCGACCATCTAATAATACCAGTATAGGAAAGGTGACTCCATTCTCGACCATTTATGGTACATACACACAATATATGTATTAGTGTGGGGATTGAAATGAATTCGGTCAAGGTGTAATTTCATTAATATTGATTTAATATATACAGGGTGTTTGGCCACACCTGGGAAAAATTTTAATGGGAGATTCTAGAAGCCAAAATAAGACGAAAATTAAGAATATCAATTTTTCGACTGAGGTTTCGTTAAAAAGTAGTTATTAATAACATTAAATAAAAAAATTTCAAATCGTTCTGAAAAAATTATTGTTGGTCGCGGAGGTCAGTTAGAATCGTACCCCCGAAATCCTACTCAGTTTCGACAAAAAAAATTCAAGTAAAAAAGAATTTCGAATCGTCTTGGAAGAATTAGTTTTCGTTGCAGGGGTCAGTAACAAGCATTTTTTTTTTTTGGTCGACAGCCGGATCGAACGATTTTAATGTTTCAAACAGCAACACAACGCATATTTTAATGGAGAATATGTAGAGATGTTGGAAAAGTTGTTCCTTGACCCCGTAAAGTGAGAAAAATCCCATATAACTGGTCAAATTTTCAAACAGCCCCCGCAACTCCTACTGATATAGTGAATAGTGAATATATTCCAATGAAACGTTTTTTTTTCGCGAGTAGAGCTCATGGGTACCTACACAAAGAGTATTATTAAACAACTATTTTACAAACTGAATAAAAATCAGAAAGGAATTTTTAAGAAAAATCGACAGGCAGTGCCTAAATTTTTCGACGAAAGAAAAAGAAAATTTCAAATCGTTCTGAAAAAATTACTTTCGGTTTCGGGGGTCAATTACAATTATTTTCGGTGAATAGACATACCACATACGAAATCCTGCGCATTTTCGAGAAAAAAATTCGAAAGTAAGAGCGGAACTTTAAACGTCAATAACTTTGTTTAGTATCGTATTACTCCATCAACAAATTGGTATTCTTGATTTTCGTTCTACTTTAACCTCTAGAATCTCCCATTACAATTTCTCCCAGGGGATTCTAGAGACCAAAGTAAGACGAAAATCAAGAATACCAATTTGTTAATGGAGGCTTTATTAAAAAGTTGTTAACGTTTAAAGTTCCGCCCGTACTGAATTTCTTTCTCGAAAATGCGCATGATTAGGGGGATATGACGATTCACCCAAAATGGTTGTAAGTAACCCCCGCAACCGAAGATAATTTTTCCAAAACGATTTGAAATTTTTCTTTTCCATCGAACAAATTTCACACATTCTCGAATTTTTATCTCGAAAGTGGGTAAGATTTCGGAGGTATGTGTATTCACCAAAAATGATTGTAATTGACCCCCGCAACCGATAACAATTTTTCCAGAACGATTTGAAATTTTTTAGTTTAATTGTTAATAACTTTTTAACGTAGCCTCTATCAACAAATTGGTATTCTTGATTTTCGTCTGTATTTTCGTATTTTGGCATCTAGAATCCCCCATTAAAATTTTTCCCAGGGGTGGCCGAACACCCTGTACATATGTGTTCCCCGAGCAGGAAAACGACTTTTCGCTATAATCATGAAAGTAAAAATTCTGTCCAAATGAGGAGTAGGAGTGATTTTCTAAGAGTTTGCTCATGATGCTACACGTAATAGCTACAAATGCACCTCATCGAAAATTTTTATTTAAAAGTATAGATTGAGAAAGTGGCACGTGAGGAACGTACGTAACTTAGATCGATGCACGTGTTTTACTGCACCGGGCACGAACGTACGACGATTTACACACACACACACACACACACACACACAGTCAATATCGCCGGTTTTTACAAAAGGCAAAGTCTTAAGTAAACATTTAAAGCCTCTGTAAGTTTTATCGCTTTTGCATTCTTGCAACTTAATTTAATTGGTTGTTTTTTGGAAAACAGATAAAACTATAAAAAGAATGAAAAACGGTTTTGACGAGTCCTGTACCTATGTTTAGTTCAGAATTTCGAATTCAGCGGTAAAAGTATGTAAATCTATATTATCCAATACACAGGACATAAAGGTAAGAGGAATGGATATTTTTACCAATACATTCATATTCTTAAATATCTGAATATTCTTCCTACTTGACCGACTTACTTTATAAATATATTTTTTAGGGACACGTGTCGTTCGGTTGAAGGAAACAGGATATCTATACAGTGTATAGGTATTCAAAAACCCTTGGGAAAAATTTTAGACTTTGTTGAAAAGTTATGGAACATTCCTAGCAAACGCTAGGCCCGTTCACGGATCGGGGTGAGTTATACATTATTCGATTCGCCTAATTCAGTACATTATTGATATGCATTTCTATGCATCTGTGGAAATTCGTTATTTTTTTATAAACTGTTACTGTTATTGTTAGAAATATGACTTAAAATTCGTTAGTTTCTTTAGTGTTTAGGAGTGTGTGTGTGTGTTTGTGAGAGAAGCACACGTCGAGGAATGTTCTTTTAGTTTTTAAGTTTTCTTTTCACAATGGAAAATAAGTGTGTTTGTTTTGTAACAAGATTCATTATAATAAATAATATAAACAGTATTTTAACATGGTAGCAGAGGTCCGTGGTTTGTTCGTTAACAGTAAAGAAAAGAAATTTAGTTGTGAAAGGAAGATAACCTAAGTTTGAAGCATGGCAAGTGAAAAAAAGGACGATTTCATGTTACAAATATTTTATGGAACTGGAAATTCAGGCTAAATTTATTTTTAGAAATGAAAGACTGTAACGAGGTTATTCTACATGATGAAAGACCGGCTGAAATAAGAGTCGAAGATTGGAATAAAAAAGGAAATTAAAGCAAAAAGTTACATCGTAAACAGTATTTCAAACACTCAGTTAGAATTAATAATATCAGAAACGACTGCGAAAAATATGATTGCAAAGCTTGACGAAATTTATCTAGTTAAAAACAGTGCAGTAAAGCTATTGTGTAAAAGAAGATTGTTAGAATTAAAAATGAAAGAAGGTGAAAATCCAAGTGACTTCTTTAACGAATTTGAAACGCATATAAATAGGCTCAAAAATACTGGTGAGACTGTGAATGAAGAGGATAAATTGAATTATCTGTTATTAACGTTAACTTCTCACGTATTGTTGATATTATTGATGCACTGCCAACGAAGGAGAAAACAGTTGAGTATGTAAAATCTAAATTACTGTTAGAGTATCAAAAGAGAAACGGTAAAAGTTACTACTTTGAGTACAGCAGAAATTACACTCGCACGTTTAGTTCAAATTTAACTAAAAATCCTAGAGGTCATAGGTTTCGACACGTACAACGCAATCAGAACAAGTATCTCAATTCAAAGGATAATCAGCATAGCAGTGCAACGACTACTGAAGCGGTATGTTAAGTCAGTGTAATAAGTCAGGGCACATCCAACGTTACTGCCCAGAAAACTTTAATAATTATTACAAAAGGCAACCTTTTCAAACATATACAAAATAGACACGATAGAAAAGTGGCTGGAAATTCGAGTCTAGATGACAGTAGAAATTACAATTCATTCAAGGTTGAAGTAATGAAAAGTAGCAAAATAGAAGAAGTAGAAATATTAAATGGCTACTAGATAGTGGTTGCTCAGATCACATAATAAACACAGATGAGTACTTTTATGAATCCAAAAATCTACAAAACCCGGTTGATATTAAAGTTGGTGATGGTTTTAAACTAATATCTGGAAAGATTGGTAATGTAATGATTAACATTAAATCGTTGCTATGTTCATTTTAAAAATTATAAATAATTTATCTAATTGGATCTATTCTACATTGTCAAATGGGAATTTGTAGAAGAATTTGTATGATGCATAAAAATCATTTTTTTAGGCATAGAACTTCCACGAGTCGGTCAGGTGGACAGTATTAAAACCAGGTATGTAGACAGTACATGCAGCAACAGTAAAAAATGTCTCCCCGCCGCTGACAGTGTTTACAATATATAGTAAATTACTATTGCACGCAGTACGTTGGCTTAACTTGTTTTTATTATTAAATTTCATTATCATCTAAGTCTGGTATATTTTGATTTTTTACAGAATCAATCATCATCAAATGAAATTTCTGAAATTTCTTTTAAGAACTGATTAAATAAATCATCCTTTCCTTGCTTGGAAGGTTTATAAAACACGTAATGGCTTAAGTACCCAATGAAATTATCTTTTTTGCTGAAAATAGAAAATATAATATTTATTATTTTGTATTATATGTTAGAAAAACATATTAAAAAACGTGTGGAACTGCAAATACTAACCGACAATATTCAGGCAAAAAGTGTTTACTATGCTTCCACGTAGTTTCTGTTTTATTCGTATGAGCGCCTGTTTCTGGATCTTTAAAATGTAAACTATTTACGGTTTACGGTGAGATGTTTATACCCTTAGTTTTTAAAAGCCATTGCATTATATAAAGATATTTGAAAAGCAAAGAACGTGGTTTTCTAAAAACAAACTCAGTTACAGATATTGTTTTAAAATTACCATATATGCTAACGTATAATTATGAGCAATGTCGTGATATATTATATAACTAACATTAAATAAAAATACTGCGCAGCAATTGTGGAAGGGTAGAGTAGATAGAGACTGATGAATCAACATTTTGTTGTAGAAATAATGGCACAGAGGCCATTTGAAAATTAATCACAGCGTCAATTTTCAAGATCTCATTACTGATGCTTACATGAATTAAATTGAAGACACCACTTTTTTCTAACATATAATACTATCAATATTTTATATTTCCAATAAGAGTAACTTCATTGGATACCTGAGCCATTATGTATTTAGTAAATGTATATATAATAGAAAGATGGTGATTTATTCAATGAGATATTTGCAGAAATAGCAGAAATTTCATTCAACAAATGTTATTGTTAACAAATTAGCATTTTACTAGCTGGCATTTTGAACACAGGTAACGACAGTCACTTGTTTCCACCTGTGAACCTATCAGAATATATTTAAAATACTTAGTTACTTTGTAAAAATACCGAATTTCCGCAGATAATGAAATGCATATACTAATGAAATAATATACTGAATTAGACGAATCGAATTACGTATAACTCATCCCGATCGTTGAACGGGTCGTTTGCTAGGAATATACCAAAAAACGTTCTTGACAAGTCTATAAAATACTTCAGTTCACTTTCATTATTAGATGCGTTGACTTTAATTCTATAAATTATAATGATAAGTTCAAGATTTTACAGAAAGAGTTTATTTGTAATATTAAAGATTTCCTATATAAGGACAAGAAGTATACTTTTACCAATATCTATCCATCTATCTTAATATTCTTCCCACTTGGCCCACTTACTTTAACGAGTCTGAGTAAATCATCAGTACTATCTCTATTTTTATTAATAAAATGAATCTGTGATTCCATATCCAAAGATATAGTAAAAGCTACAAAATTCAGATTATTCAAGTTACTTCTATCACTCATCAAATTTTTTATGAAATTCTATGCTAATTCATGCTCTTTAAAATATTTATAATCTACTGGGACTTCATTAACTTTATGTTTTAATAAATCAATAATCAAAGTATCTATAATTAATATTAAAATCAAATAACAGTGTCAAAATAGTATTAATATTATATTTTATTAATACTATCAATATCTGGTATTTAAATTTTATTAAATATTTCAAATCTGTTATCACCTTGTTCAAATAATTTATTACTAGTTTTGATAATATATTTTGGGATGGATTTTTTTAGAATGATAGCAATTCAGTTGTGAATTTTTATGAGGAACAAAGGGTTATTATTATACAATTAACATGTATATAATTCATTAACTTGCCCATTTAGGGGTAACATGTTATGCATAAATAGAGATTTACATACTTGTATAAATACCCACACTAAAATCATGTAAATATCTAAATCATTTTTAAATCTATGATTTGGAAAATTTTAGGGACTTGGAACTTAATTCATCCTTTATCTTACAGTTTTATCGTCAACACGTGGCCAACACGTATGCGAAGAAGGCAAAATCATGAGCCAGATGCTGGTATAACCCAGACCTAACCAAGACCTAACCGGTGTTATCCTCTAAAATATTGATCGAAACCAGGTTTAACTGACTGCTTCAGTGTGTTACCACATTACTACGTGATTCAAACACGAAAAAAACCCAAGATCTGGCCAACAAGTTTGCGAAAAAGGCAAAATCATGAGCCAGATGCGGGCATAACCCAGTCCTAAGCCAGACCAAACCGGTGTTATCCTCTAAAATATTGATCGAAACCAGGTTTGATTGACTGCTTCAGTGTGTTACCACATTACTACGTGATTCAAACCAGAAGAAACCCAGGATCTGGCCAACAAGTATGCGAAGAAGGCATAATCATGAGCCAGATGCGGGCATAACCCAGACCTAACCCAGACCTAACCGGTGTTATCCTCTAAAATATTGATCGAAACCAGGTTTAATTGACTGCTTCAGTGTGTTACCACATTAGTACGTGATTCAAACACGAAAAAAACCCAGGATCTGGCCAACAAGTATGCGAAGAAGGCAAAATCATGAGCCAGATGCGGGCATAACCCAGACCTAACCCAGACCTAACCGGTGTTATCCTCTAAAATATTGATCGAAACCAGGTTTAATTGACTGCTTCAGTGTGTCACCACACTACTACGTGATTCAAACACGGAAAATACCCAGGATCTGGCCAACAAGTATGCGAAGAAGGCAGAATCATGAGCCAGATGCGGGCATAACCCAGACCTAACCCAGACCTAACCGGTGTTATCCTCTAAAATATTGATCGAAACCAGGTTTAATTGACTGCTTCAGTGTGGTACCACATTACTACGTGATTCAAACACGAAAAAAACCCAGGATCTGGCCAACAAGTATGCGAAAAAGGCGAAAGTATAAGCCAGATGCGCGCACATCCCAGACCTAACCCAGACCTAACCGGTGTTATCCTCTAAAATACTGACCGAATCCAGGTTTAATTGACTGTTACTGTGTGGTACCACATTACTACGTGATTCAAACCAGAAGAAACCCAGGATCTGGCCAACAAGTATGCGAAGAAGGCATAATCATGAGCCAGATGCGGGCATAACCCAGACCTAACCCAGACCTAACCGGTGTTATCCTCTAAAATATTGACCGAAACCAGGTTTAATTGACTGCTTCAGTGTGTCACCACATTACTACGTGATTCAAACACGGAAAATACCCAGGATCTGGCCAACAAGTATGCGAAGAAGGCAAAATCATGAGCCAGATGCGGGCATAACCCAGACCTAACCCAGACCTAACCGGTGTTATCCTCTAAAATATTGATCGAAACCAGGTTTAATTGACAGCTTCAGTGTGGTACCACATTACTACGTGATTCAAACACGAAAAAAACCCAGGATCTGGCCAACAAGTATGCGAAAAAGGCGAAAGTATAAGCCAGATGCGCGCACATCCCAGACCTAACCCAGACCTAACCGGTGTTATCCTCTAAAATACTGACCGAATCCAGGTTTAATTGACTGTTACTGTGTGGTACCACATTACTACGTGATTCAAACCAGAAGAAACCCAGGATCTGGCCAACAAGTATGCGAAGAAGGCATAATCATGAGCCAGATGCGGGCATAACCCAGACCTAACCCAGACCTAACCGGTGTTATCCTCTAAAATATTGATCGAAACCAGGTTTAATTGACTGCTTCAGTGTGTTACCACATTACTACGTGATTCAAACACGAAAAAAACCCAGGATCTGGCCAACAAGTATGCGAAGAAGGCAAAATCATGAGCCAGATGCGGGCATATCCCAGACCTAACCCAGACCTAACCGGTGTTATCCTCTAAAATACTGGCCGAATCCAGGTTTAATTGACTGTTACTGTGTGGTACCACATTACTACGTGATTCAAACCCGAAAAAAACCCAGGATCTGGCCAACAAGTATGCGAAGAAGGCATAATCATGACCCAGATGCGGGCATAACCCAGACCTAACCCAGACCTAACCGGTGTTATCCTCTAAAATATTGATCGAAACCAGGTTTAATTGACTGCTTCAGTGTGTTACCACATTAGTACGTGATTCAAACACGAAAAAAACCCAGGATCTGGCCAACAAGTATGCGAAGAAGGCAAAATCATGAGCCAGATGCGGGCATAACCCAGACCTAACCCAGACCTAACCGGTGTTATCCTCTAAAATATTGATCGAAACCAGGTTTAATTGACTGCTTCAGTGTGGTACCACATTACTTCGTGATTCAAACACGAAAAAAACCCAGGATCTGACCAACAAGTATGCGAAAAAGGCGAAAGTATAAGCCAGATGCGCGCACATCCCAGTCCTAAGCCAGACCTAACCGGTGTTATCCTCTAAAATATTGATCGAAACCAGGTTTAATTGACTGCTTCAGTGTGTTACCACATTCCTACGTGATTCAAACACGAAAAAAACCCAGGATCTGGCCAACAAGTATGCGAAGAAGGCAAAATCATGAGCCAGATGCGGGCATAACCCAGACCTAACCCAGACCTAACCGGTGTTATCCTCTGAAATATTGATCGAAACCAGGTTTAATTGACTGCTTCAGTGTGTTACCACATTCCTACGTGATTCAAACACGAAAAAAACCCAGGATCTGGCCAACAAGTATGCGAAGAAGGCAAAATCATGAGCCAGATGCGGGCATAACCCAGACCTAACCCAGACCTAACCGGTGTTATCCTCTGAAATATTGATCGAAACCAGGTTTAATTGACTGCTTCAGTGTGTGACCACATTACTACGTGATTCAAACACGGAAAAAACCCAGGATCTGGCCAACAAGTATGCGATGAAGGCAAAATCATGAGCCAGATGCGGGCATAAGCCAGACCTAACCCAGACCTAACCGGTGTTATCCTCTAAAATATTGATCGAAACCAGGTTTAATTGACTGCTTCAGTGTGTTACCACATTACTACGTGATTCAAACACGAAAAAAACCCAAGATCTGGCCAACAAGTATGCGAAGAAGGCAAAATCATGAGCCAGATGCGGGCATAACCCAGACCTAACCCAGACCTAACCGGTGTTATCCTCTAAAATATTGATCGAAACCAGGTTTAATTGACTGCTTCAGTGTGTTACCACATTACTACATGATTCAAACACGAAAAAAACCCAAGATCTGGCCAACAAGTATGCGAAGAAGGCAAAATCATGAGCCAGGTGCGGACATAACCAAGACGAAACCCAGACCTAACCGGTGTTATCCTCTGAAATATTGATCGAAACCAGGTTTAATTGACTGCATCAGTGTGTTATCACATTACTACGTGATTGAAACACGAAAAAAACCCAGGATCTGGCCAACAAGTATGCGAAGAAGGCAAAATCATGAGCCAGATGCGGGCATAACCCAGACCTAACCCAGACCTAACCGGTGTTATCCTCTAAAATATTGATCGAAACCAGGTTTAATTGACTGCTTCAGTGTGTTACCACATTACTACGTGATTCAAACACGAAAAAAACCCAGGATCTGGCCAACAAGTATGCGAAGAAGGCAAAATCATGAGCCAGATGCGGGCATATCCCAGACCTAACCCAGACCTAACCGGTGTTATCCTCTAAAATACTGGCCGAATCCAGGTTTAATTGACTGTTACTGTGTGGTACCACATTACTACGTGATTCAAACCCGAAAAAAACCCAGGATCTGGCCAACAAGTATGCGAAGAAGGCATAATCATGAGCCAGATGCGGGCATAACCCAGACCTAACCCAGACCTAACCGGTGTTATCCTCTAAAATATTGATCGAAACCAGGTTTAATTGACTGCTTCAGTGTGTTACCACATTAGTACGTGATTCAAACACGAAAAAAACCCAGGATCTGGCCAACAAGTATGCGAAGAAGGCAAAATCATGAGCCAGATGCGGGCATAACCCAGACCTAACCCAGACCTAACCGGTGTTATCCTCTAAAATATTGATCGAAACCAGGTTTAATTGACTGCTTCAGTGTGTTACCACATTACTACATGATTCAAACTCGAAAAAAACCCAGGATCCGGCCAACAAGTATGCGAAAAAGGCGAAAGTATAAGCCAGATGCGCGCACATCCCAGACCTAACCCAGACCTAACCGGTGTTATCCTCTAAAATACTGGCCGAATCCAGGTTTAATTGACTGTTACTGTGTGGTACCACATTACTACGTGATTCAAACCCGAAAAAAACCCAGGATCTGGCCAACAAGTATGCGAAGAAGGCATAATCATGAGCCAGATGCGGGCATAACCCAGACCTGACCCAGACCTAACCGGTGTTATCCTCTAAATTATTGATCGAAATCAGGTTTAATTGACTGCTTCTTTGTGGGCCCACATTACTGCGTGATTCACACCGGAACAAACCAACATAGTAGTATACAGCGTGTTCGGCCAGCCCTGAGAAACATTTTAATAGGAGATTCTAGAGGCCAAACTAAGACGAAAATCAAGAATACCAATTTGTTGATGGAGGCTTCGTTAAAAAGTTATTAACAATTAAATTCAAAAATTTCAAATCGTTCCGGAAAAATTATTTTCGGCTGCGGAGGTCAATTACAAGCATTTTCAGTGAATAGACATATATTCGAAATCCTACTCAGTTTCGAGAAAAAAATTCGAGTATGTGTTGATATTTTTCGGCGAAAAAGAAATTTTTCAAAAATTTTTCTAAAAAAATTATTTTCGGTTGCAGGGGTCAATTACAATCATTTTTGGTCATTACACATACCCCCGAAATCCTACGCACTTTCGAGGAAAAAATTCCTTACCGAAAATCTAATCGGGTGCCTATATTTTTCGATGAAAAAAAAAGATTTCAAATCGTTCTGTGAAAAATTGTTTTCAGTTGCGAGGGTCGGTGACAATCATTTTTTATGTATAGACATACCCCCGAAATCTTGCGCATTTTCGAGAAAAAAATTCAGTACGAGCGGAACTTTAAACATTAATAACTTTTTAACAGTGCCTCCATCAACTAATTGGTATTCTTGATTTTCGTCTTATTTTTACCTCTAGAATCCCCCATTAAAATTTTTCCCATGGATGGCCGAACACCCTGTATGTAGGGAACCGTGCAGTTGAAAATTATTAAATCGCGCACGAATTTTTGGCCGTACAGCGAATCGTTCGCTGTCCACGAGCTTGCACGAGCGAAGACGGTTACCGCCGAAAAAGCCGTCAACACGCGGCGAGCGTACGGCCGAACAGCTGATGGGTGAATAACCCAGAAAGCGAGAAAAGACAGCACGGAAGAGAGAAAGATTGAAGAAAAGTTCGTAGTAGGTGTGACTGTGTTTAACGAAATAAATACGAGTGTGCCGATTAACGAACAAACACGGTACCTGATAATCCCATACATACATACGTACAGTGTTGTTCCAAGTGGAGTTTGAAAAAGATGCTAATAAAAATGTTGCATAGTCATAACCACCTGGTTCAGTTACTACATTCACCCTGTAAAAACAACACAATAATATTATTTATTATTTTCTTTTCACGTTCTTAACTTTATTTTTATTTTTAGTTTGAGTTTTACATTTCTCCTTCTCTTCGTCTTGCTTTTCTTTCTCCTTTTCCTTTTCATTTTTCTGTTTTTCTTTCTTTTTTCAATAGCTTTTCTTCTTTTAATTTCTCGGCTTGTTTTTTTCTTTTCTAATCGTTCTTCTTTCATTCTTTGTTTTTCTTTTTCCTGGTTATCAATTGCTTCTATTTTTTCAAGCTGAGCCTATTTTCATGTCTTTGATGTAACTTTGATTGCACACACTCTTTCTATATTTCTTTTCTTTTCTTTTCTTTTCTTTGTTGTTTTTTCAATCTTTTGATAATGTTGATAATGTTTATCCAGAATAGATTCTGAAGAATCTTTGTCTTTACGAGAAAATAAGTAAAGTAACGTTGTAGAATTAATGTAGTTTGATTTCAGTACCATCGGAAACAAAACAATTCCCATTAGAAAAAAGTAAAAGCATCATTGTCATGAAATATTAAAGTTAATTAATGATCAGTATATCATATATTAGTTTCTTCTAGCGAAACGTTGTTAAATTAGTCTTCTACACTGGTATTGGTTTTACTGTTACTATGAACTGCACTGCGTTGAACATCAGCAGTGCTTTCTCTCTGCGAGTTGTGTCTTGTGTTGTGTCTTAGTTGTGTCCCGATTGTATTTTAATATTTTCTATATAGAAAAGAAAATTGTTCCCCTCTCAGATCATCTGGAATATGCTCTTGAATGCTATGTAAAACTACCTATATTGCTGTCATTGATGTCAGTTTCATCTGGCGACATGAATTCTAATTTATTTTCTTCTTTCTGAAATACGTTTTGTCTAGTAAATTGTATTTGAGTTAAACGGTCATAGGCCACCACAAGCTTTAAAAGCATTTCCTTCTTCATGGAATTTATATATGGTATGATATATTGGTGCGAAATTCACCTTCGTAATGGGTTTAGTCTACCTACGTACTTTGTCTATGTTCCTGCACTACCCTTCGCCATGCAACTTTTAATCGTCTAAATATTCCTACATCGCATGGCTGGAAAATATGAGTTGCATTAGGTAATAATATACAAAAAAGTAAAATGAGTTTACTCAAAACAAAAATTATGTAAATTGAAATTTATGCAGGACCTGCGACCATCTAATAATACCAGTATAGGAAAGGTGACTCCATTCTCGACCATTTATGGTACATACACACAATATATGTATTAGTGTGGGGATTGAAATGAATTCGGTCAAGGTGTAATTTCATTAATATTGATTTAATATATACAGGGTGTTTGGCCACACCTGGGAAAAATTTTAATGGGAGATTCTAGAAGCCAAAATAAGACGAAAATTAAGAATATCAATTTTTCGACTGAGGTTTCGTTAAAAAGTAGTTATTAATAACATTAAATAAAAAAATTTCAAATCGTTCTGAAAAAATTATTGTTGGTCGCGGAGGTCAGTTAGAATCGTACCCCCGAAATCCTACTCAGTTTCGACAAAAAAAATTCAAGTAAAAAAGAATTTCGAATCGTCTTGGAAGAATTAGTTTTCGTTGCAGGGGTCAGTAACAAGCATTTTTTTTTTTTGGTCGACAGCCGGATCGAACGATTTTAATGTTTCAAACAGCAACACAACGCATATTTTAATGGAGAATATGTAGAGATGTTGGAAAAGTTGTTCCTTGACCCCGTAAAGTGAGAAAAATCCCATATAACTGGTCAAATTTTCAAACAGCCCCCGCAACTCCTACTGATATAGTGAATAGTGAATATATTCCAATGAAACGTTTTTTTTTCGCGAGTAGAGCTCATGGGTACCTACACAAAGAGTATTATTAAACAACTATTTTACAAACTGAATAAAAATCAGAAAGGAATTTTTAAGAAAAATCGACAGGCAGTGCCTAAATTTTTCGACGAAAGAAAAAGAAAATTTCAAATCGTTCTGAAAAAATTACTTTCGGTTTCGGGGGTCAATTACAATTATTTTCGGTGAATAGACATACCACATACGAAATCCTGCGCATTTTCGAGAAAAAAATTCGAAAGTAAGAGCGGAACTTTAAACGTCAATAACTTTGTTTAGTATCGTATTACTCCATCAACAAATTGGTATTCTTGATTTTCGTTCTACTTTAACCTCTAGAATCTCCCATTACAATTTCTCCCAGGGGATTCTAGAGACCAAAGTAAGACGAAAATCAAGAATACCAATTTGTTAATGGAGGCTTTATTAAAAAGTTGTTAACGTTTAAAGTTCCGCCCGTACTGAATTTCTTTCTCGAAAATGCGCATGATTAGGGGGATATGACGATTCACCCAAAATGGTTGTAAGTAACCCCCGCAACCGAAGATAATTTTTCCAAAACGATTTGAAATTTTTCTTTTCCATCGAACAAATTTCACACATTCTCGAATTTTTATCTCGAAAGTGGGTAAGATTTCGGAGGTATGTGTATTCACCAAAAATGATTGTAATTGACCCCCGCAACCGATAACAATTTTTCCAGAACGATTTGAAATTTTTTAGTTTAATTGTTAATAACTTTTTAACGTAGCCTCTATCAACAAATTGGTATTCTTGATTTTCGTCTGTATTTTCGTATTTTGGCATCTAGAATCCCCCATTAAAATTTTTCCCAGGGGTGGCCGAACACCCTGTACATATGTGTTCCCCGAGCAGGAAAACGACTTTTCGCTATAATCATGAAAGTAAAAATTCTGTCCAAATGAGGAGTAGGAGTGATTTTCTAAGAGTTTGCTCATGATGCTACACGTAATAGCTACAAATGCACCTCATCGAAAATTTTTATTTAAAAGTATAGATTGAGAAAGTGGCACGTGAGGAACGTACGTAACTTAGATCGATGCACGTGTTTTACTGCACCGGGCACGAACGTACGACGATTTACACACACACACACACACACACACACACACAGTCAATATCGCCGGTTTTTACAAAAGGCAAAGTCTTAAGTAAACATTTAAAGCCTCTGTAAGTTTTATCGCTTTTGCATTCTTGCAACTTAATTTAATTGGTTGTTTTTTGGAAAACAGATAAAACTATAAAAAGAATGAAAAACGGTTTTGACGAGTCCTGTACCTATGTTTAGTTCAGAATTTCGAATTCAGCGGTAAAAGTATGTAAATCTATATTATCCAATACACAGGACATAAAGGTAAGAGGAATGGATATTTTTACCAATACATTCATATTCTTAAATATCTGAATATTCTTCCTACTTGACCGACTTACTTTATAAATATATTTTTTAGGGACACGTGTCGTTCGGTTGAAGGAAACAGGATATCTATACAGTGTATAGGTATTCAAAAACCCTTGGGAAAAATTTTAGACTTTGTTGAAAAGTTATGGAACATTCCTAGCAAACGCTAGGCCCGTTCACGGATCGGGGTGAGTTATACATTATTCGATTCGCCTAATTCAGTACATTATTGATATGCATTTCTATGCATCTGTGGAAATTCGTTATTTTTTTATAAACTGTTACTGTTATTGTTAGAAATATGACTTAAAATTCGTTAGTTTCTTTAGTGTTTAGGAGTGTGTGTGTGTGTTTGTGAGAGAAGCACACGTCGAGGAATGTTCTTTTAGTTTTTAAGTTTTCTTTTCACAATGGAAAATAAGTGTGTTTGTTTTGTAACAAGATTCATTATAATAAATAATATAAACAGTATTTTAACATGGTAGCAGAGGTCCGTGGTTTGTTCGTTAACAGTAAAGAAAAGAAATTTAGTTGTGAAAGGAAGATAACCTAAGTTTGAAGCATGGCAAGTGAAAAAAAGGACGATTTCATGTTACAAATATTTTATGGAACTGGAAATTCAGGCTAAATTTATTTTTAGAAATGAAAGACTGTAACGAGGTTATTCTACATGATGAAAGACCGGCTGAAATAAGAGTCGAAGATTGGAATAAAAAAGGAAATTAAAGCAAAAAGTTACATCGTAAACAGTATTTCAAACACTCAGTTAGAATTAATAATATCAGAAACGACTGCGAAAAATATGATTGCAAAGCTTGACGAAATTTATCTAGTTAAAAACAGTGCAGTAAAGCTATTGTGTAAAAGAAGATTGTTAGAATTAAAAATGAAAGAAGGTGAAAATCCAAGTGACTTCTTTAACGAATTTGAAACGCATATAAATAGGCTCAAAAATACTGGTGAGACTGTGAATGAAGAGGATAAATTGAATTATCTGTTATTAACGTTAACTTCTCACGTATTGTTGATATTATTGATGCACTGCCAACGAAGGAGAAAACAGTTGAGTATGTAAAATCTAAATTACTGTTAGAGTATCAAAAGAGAAACGGTAAAAGTTACTACTTTGAGTACAGCAGAAATTACACTCGCACGTTTAGTTCAAATTTAACTAAAAATCCTAGAGGTCATAGGTTTCGACACGTACAACGCAATCAGAACAAGTATCTCAATTCAAAGGATAATCAGCATAGCAGTGCAACGACTACTGAAGCGGTATGTTAAGTCAGTGTAATAAGTCAGGGCACATCCAACGTTACTGCCCAGAAAACTTTAATAATTATTACAAAAGGCAACCTTTTCAAACATATACAAAATAGACACGATAGAAAAGTGGCTGGAAATTCGAGTCTAGATGACAGTAGAAATTACAATTCATTCAAGGTTGAAGTAATGAAAAGTAGCAAAATAGAAGAAGTAGAAATATTAAATGGCTACTAGATAGTGGTTGCTCAGATCACATAATAAACACAGATGAGTACTTTTATGAATCCAAAAATCTACAAAACCCGGTTGATATTAAAGTTGGTGATGGTTTTAAACTAATATCTGGAAAGATTGGTAATGTAATGATTAACATTAAATCGTTGCTATGTTCATTTTAAAAATTATAAATAATTTATCTAATTGGATCTATTCTACATTGTCAAATGGGAATTTGTAGAAGAATTTGTATGATGCATAAAAATCATTTTTTTAGGCATAGAACTTCCACGAGTCGGTCAGGTGGACAGTATTAAAACCAGGTATGTAGACAGTACATGCAGCAACAGTAAAAAATGTCTCCCCGCCGCTGACAGTGTTTACAATATATAGTAAATTACTATTGCACGCAGTACGTTGGCTTAACTTGTTTTTATTATTAAATTTCATTATCATCTAAGTCTGGTATATTTTGATTTTTTACAGAATCAATCATCATCAAATGAAATTTCTGAAATTTCTTTTAAGAACTGATTAAATAAATCATCCTTTCCTTGCTTGGAAGGTTTATAAAACACGTAATGGCTTAAGTACCCAATGAAATTATCTTTTTTGCTGAAAATAGAAAATATAATATTTATTATTTTGTATTATATGTTAGAAAAACATATTAAAAAACGTGTGGAACTGCAAATACTAACCGACAATATTCAGGCAAAAAGTGTTTACTATGCTTCCACGTAGTTTCTGTTTTATTCGTATGAGCGCCTGTTTCTGGATCTTTAAAATGTAAACTATTTACGGTTTACGGTGAGATGTTTATACCCTTAGTTTTTAAAAGCCATTGCATTATATAAAGATATTTGAAAAGCAAAGAACGTGGTTTTCTAAAAACAAACTCAGTTACAGATATTGTTTTAAAATTACCATATATGCTAACGTATAATTATGAGCAATGTCGTGATATATTATATAACTAACATTAAATAAAAATACTGCGCAGCAATTGTGGAAGGGTAGAGTAGATAGAGACTGATGAATCAACATTTTGTTGTAGAAATAATGGCACAGAGGCCATTTGAAAATTAATCACAGCGTCAATTTTCAAGATCTCATTACTGATGCTTACATGAATTAAATTGAAGACACCACTTTTTTCTAACATATAATACTATCAATATTTTATATTTCCAATAAGAGTAACTTCATTGGATACCTGAGCCATTATGTATTTAGTAAATGTATATATAATAGAAAGATGGTGATTTATTCAATGAGATATTTGCAGAAATAGCAGAAATTTCATTCAACAAATGTTATTGTTAACAAATTAGCATTTTACTAGCTGGCATTTTGAACACAGGTAACGACAGTCACTTGTTTCCACCTGTGAACCTATCAGAATATATTTAAAATACTTAGTTACTTTGTAAAAATACCGAATTTCCGCAGATAATGAAATGCATATACTAATGAAATAATATACTGAATTAGACGAATCGAATTACGTATAACTCATCCCGATCGTTGAACGGGTCGTTTGCTAGGAATATACCAAAAAACGTTCTTGACAAGTCTATAAAATACTTCAGTTCACTTTCATTATTAGATGCGTTGACTTTAATTCTATAAATTATAATGATAAGTTCAAGATTTTACAGAAAGAGTTTATTTGTAATATTAAAGATTTCCTATATAAGGACAAGAAGTATACTTTTACCAATATCTATCCATCTATCTTAATATTCTTCCCACTTGGCCCACTTACTTTAACGAGTCTGAGTAAATCATCAGTACTATCTCTATTTTTATTAATAAAATGAATCTGTGATTCCATATCCAAAGATATAGTAAAAGCTACAAAATTCAGATTATTCAAGTTACTTCTATCACTCATCAAATTTTTTATGAAATTCTATGCTAATTCATGCTCTTTAAAATATTTATAATCTACTGGGACTTCATTAACTTTATGTTTTAATAAATCAATAATCAAAGTATCTATAATTAATATTAAAATCAAATAACAGTGTCAAAATAGTATTAATATTATATTTTATTAATACTATCAATATCTGGTATTTAAATTTTATTAAATATTTCAAATCTGTTATCACCTTGTTCAAATAATTTATTACTAGTTTTGATAATATATTTTGGGATGGATTTTTTTAGAATGATAGCAATTCAGTTGTGAATTTTTATGAGGAACAAAGGGTTATTATTATACAATTAACATGTATATAATTCATTAACTTGCCCATTTAGGGGTAACATGTTATGCATAAATAGAGATTTACACACTTGTATAAATACCCACACTAAAATCATGTAAATATCTAAATCATTTTTAAATCTATGATTTGGAAAATTTTAGGGACTTGGAACTTAATTCATCCTTTATCTTACAGTTTTATCGTCAACACGTGGCCAACACGTATGCGAAGAAGGCAAAATCATGAGCCAGATGCTGGTATAACCCAGACCTAACCAAGACCTAACCGGTGTTATCCTCTAAAATATTGATCGAAACCAGGTTTAATTGACTGCTTCAGTGTGTTACCACATTACTACGTGATTCAAACACGAAAAAAACCCAAGATCTGGCCAACAAGTTTGCGAAAAAGGCAAAATCATGAGCCAGATGCGGGCATAACCCAGTCCTAAGCCAGACCTAACCGGTGTTATCCTCTAAAATATTGATCGAAACCAGGTTTGATTGACTGCTTCAGTGTGTTACCACATTACTACGTGATTCAAACCAGAAGAAACCCAGGATCTGGCCAACAAGTATGCGAAGAAGGCATAATCATGAGCCAGATGCGGGCATAACCCAGACCTAACCCAGACCTAACCGGTGTTATCCTCTAAAATATTGATCGAAACCAGGTTTAATTGACTGTTACTGTGTGGTACCACATTACTACGTGATTCAAACCAGAAGAAACCCAGGATCTGGCCAACAAGTATGCGAAGAAGGCATAATCATGAGCCAGATGCGGGCATAACCCAGACCTAACCCAGACCTAACCGGTGTTATCCTCTAAAATATTGACCGAAACCAGGTTTAATTGACTGCTTCAGTGTGTCACCACATTACTACGTGATTCAAACACGGAAAATACCCAGGATCTGGCCAACAAGTATGCGAAGAAGGCAGAATCATGAGCCAGATGCGGGCATAACCCAGACCTAACCGGTGTTATCCTCTAAAATATTGATCGAAACCAGGTTTAATTGACTGCTTCAGTGTGGTACCACATTACTACGTGATTCAAACACGAAAAAAACCCAGGATCTGGCCAACAAGTATGCGAAAAAGGCGAAAGTGTAAGCCAGATGCGCGCACATCCCAGACCTAACCCAGACCTAACCGGTGTTATCCTCTAAAATACTGACCGAATCCAGGTTTAATTGACTGTTACTGTGTGGTACCACATTACTACGTGATTCAAACCAGAAGAAACCCAGGATCTGGCCAACAAGTATGCGAAGAAGGCATAATCATGAGCCAGATGCGGGCATAACCCAGACCTAACCCAGACCTAACCGGTGTTATCCTCTAAAATATTGACCGAAACCAGGTTTAATTGACTGCTTCAGTGTGTCACCACATTACTACGTGATTCAAACACGGAAAATACCCAGGATCTGTCCAACAAGTTTGCGAAAAAGGCAAAATCATGAGCCAGATGCGGGCATAACCCAGTCCTAAGCCAGACCTAACCGGTGTTATCCTCTAAAATATTGATCGAAACCAGGTTTGATTGACTGCTTCAGTGTGTTACCACATTACTACGTGATTCAAACCAGAAGAAACCCAGGATCTGGCCAACAAGTATGCGAAGAAGGCATAATCATGAGCCAGATGCGGGCATAACCCAGACCTAACCCAGACCTAACCGGTGTTATCCTCTAAAATATTGACCGAAACCAGGTTTAATTGACTGCTTCAGTGTGTTACCACATTAGTACGTGATTCAAACACGAAAAAAACCCAGGATCTGGCCAACAAGTATGCGAAGAAGGCAAAATCATGAGCCAGATGCGGGCATAACCCAGACCTAACCCAGACCTAACCGGTGTTATCCTCTAAAATATTGATCGAAACCAGGTTTAATTGACTGCTTCAGTGTGTCACCACATTACTACGTGATTCAAACACGGAAAATACCCAGGATCTGGCCAACAAGTATGCGAAGAAGGCAGAATCATGAGCCAGATGCGGGCATAACCCAGACCTAACCCAGACCTAACCGGTGTTATCCTCTAAAATATTGATCGAAACCAGGTTTAATTGACTGCTTCAGTGTGGTACCACATTACTACGTGATTCAAACACGAAAAAAACCCAGGATCTGGCCAACAAGTATGCGAAAAAGGCGAAAGTGTAAGCCAGATGCGCGCACATCCCAGACCTAACCCAGACCTAACCGGTGTTATCCTCTAAAATACTGACCGAATCCAGGTTTAATTGACTGTTACTGTGTGGTACCACATTACTACGTGATTCAAACCAGAAGAAACCCAGGATCTGGCCAACAAGTATGCGAAGAAGGCATAATCATGAGCCAGATGCGGGCATAACCCAGACCTAACCCAGACCTAACCGGTGTTATCCTCTAAAATATTGATCGAAACCAGGTTTAATTGACTGCTTCAGTGTGTTACCACATTAGTACGTGATTCAAACACGAAAAAAACCCAGGATCTGGCCAACAAGTATGCGAAGAAGGCAAAATCATGAGCCAGATGCGGGCATAACCCAGACCTAACCCAGACCTAACCGGTGTTATCCTCTAAAATATTGATCGAAACCAGGTTTAATTGACTGCTTCAGTGTGTCACCACATTACTACGTGATTCAAACACGGAAAATACCCAGGATCTGGCCAACAAGTATGCGAAGAAGGCAGAATCATGAGCCAGATGCGGGCATAACCCAGACCTAACCCAGACCTAACCGGTGTTATCCTCTAAAATATTGATCGAAACCAGGTTTAATTGACTGCTTCAGTGTGGTACCACATTACTACGTGATTCAAACACGAAAAAAACCCAGGATCTGGCCAACAAGTATGCGAAAAAGGCGAAAGTGTAAGCCAGATGCGCGCACATCCCAGACCTAACCCAGACCTAACCGGTGTTATCCTCTAAAATACTGACCGAATCCAGGTTTAATTGACTGTTACTGTGTGGTACCACATTACTACGTGATTCAAACCAGAAGAAACCCAGGATCTGGCCAACAAGTATGCGAAGAAGGCATAATCATGAGCCAGATGCGGGCATAACCCAGACCTAACCCAGACCTAACCGGTGTTATCCTCTAAAATATTGACCGAAACCAGGTTTAATTGACTGCTTCAGTGTGTCACCACATTACTACGTGATTCAAACACGGAAAATACCCAGGATCTGTCCAACAAGTTTGCGAAAAAGGCAAAATCATGAGCCAGATGCGGGCATAACCCAGTCCTAAGCCAGACCTAACCGGTGTTATCCTCTAAAATATTGATCGAAACCAGGTTTGATTGACTGCTTCAGTGTGTTACCACATTACTACGTGATTCAAACCAGAAGAAACCCAGGATCTGGCCAACAAGTATGCGAAGAAGGCATAATCATGAGCCAGATGCGGGCATAACCCAGACCTAACCCAGACCTAACCGGTGTTATCCTCTAAAATATTGACCGAAACCAGGTTTAATTGACTGCTTCAGTGTGTTACCACATTAGTACGTGATTCAAACACGAAAAAAACCCAGGATCTGGCCAACAAGTATGCGAAGAAGGTAAAATCATGAGCCAGATGCGGGCATAACCCAGACCTAACCCAGACCTAACCGGTGTTATCCTCTAAAATATTGATCGAAACCAGGTTTAATTGACTGCTTCAGTGTGTCACCACATTACTACGTGATTCAAACACGGAAAATACCCAGGATCTGGCCAACAAGTATGCGAAGAAGGCAGAATCATGAGCCAGATGCGGGCATAACCCAGACCTAACCCAGACCTAACCGGTGTTATCCTCTAAAATATTGATCGAAACCAGGTTTAATTGACTGCTTCAGTGTGGTACCACATTACTACGTGATTCAAACACGAAAAAAACCCAGGATCTGGCCAACAAGTATGCGAAAAAGGCGAAAGTGTAAGCCAGATGCGCGCACATCCCAGACCTAACCCAGACCTAACCGGTGTTATCCTCTAAAATACTGACCGAATCCAGGTTTAATTGACTGTTACTGTGTGGTACCACATTACTACGTGATTCAAACCAGAAGAAACCCAGGATCTGGCCAACAAGTATGCGAAGAAGGCATAATCATGAGCCAGATGCGGGCATAACCCAGACCTAACCCAGACCTAACCGGTGTTATCCTCTAAAATATTGATCGAAACCAGGTTTAATTGACTGCTTCAGTGTGTTACCACATTAGTACGTGATTCAAACACGAAAAAAACCCAGGATCTGGCCAACAAGTATGCGAAGAAGGCAAAATCATGAGCCAGATGCGGGCATAACCCAGACCTAACCCAGACCTAACCGGTGTTATCCTCTAAAATATTGATCGAAACCAGGTTTAATTGACTGCTTCAGTGTGTCACCACATTACTACGTGATTCAAACACGGAAAATACCCAGGATCTGGCCAACAAGTATGCGAAGAAGGCAGAATCATGAGCCAGATGCGGGCATAACCCAGACCTAACCCAGACCTAACCGGTGTTATCCTCTAAAATATTGATCGAAACCAGGTTTAATTGACTGCTTCAGTGTGGTACCACATTACTACGTGATTCAAACACGAAAAAAACCCAGGATCTGGCCAACAAGTATGCGAAAAAGGCGAAAGTGTAAGCCAGATGCGCGCACATCCCAGACCTAACCCAGACCTAACCGGTGTTATCCTCTAAAATACTGACCGAATCCAGGTTTAATTGACTGTTACTGTGTGGTACCACATTACTACGTGATTCAAACCCGAAAAAAACCCAGGATCTGGCCAACAAGAATGCGAAGAAGGCATAATCATGAGCCAGATGCGGGCATAACCCAGACCTGACCCAGACCTAACCGGTGTTATCCTCTAAAATATTGATCGAAATCAGGTTTAATTGACTGCTTCTTTGTGGGCCCACATTACTGCGTGATTCAAACCGGAACAAACCAACATAGTAGTATACAGGGTGTTCGGCCAGCCCTGAGAAACATTTTAATAGGAGATTCTAGAGGCCAAACTAAGACGAAAATCAAGAATACCAATTTGTTGATGGAGGCTTCGTTAAAAAGTTATTAACAATTAAATTCAAAAATTTCAAATCGTTCCGGAAAAATTATTTTCGACTGCGGAGGTCAATTACAAGCATTTTCAGTGAATAGACATATATTCGAAATCCTACTCAGTTTCGAGAAAAAAATTCGAGTATGTGTTGATATTTTTCGGCGAAAAAGAAATTTTTCAAAAATTTTTCTAAAAAAATTATTTTCGGTTGCAGGGGTCAATTACAATCATTTTTGGTCATTACACATACCCCCGAAATCCTACGCACTTTCGAGGAAAAAATTCCTTACCGAAAATCTAATCGGGTGCCTATATTTTTCGATGAAAAAAAAAGATTTCATATCGTTCTGTGAAAAATTGTTTTCAGTTGCGAGGGTCGGTGACAATCATTTTTTATGTATAGACATACCCCCGAAATCTTGCGCATTTTCGAGAAAAAAATTCAGTACGAGCGGAACTTTAAACATTAATAACTTTTTAACAGTGCCTCCATCAACTAATTGGTATTCTTGATTTTCGTCTTATTTTTACCTCTAGAATCCCCCATTAAAATTTTTCCCATGGATGGCCGAACACCCTGTATGTAGGGAACCGTGCAGTTGAAAATTATTAAATCGCGCACGAATTTTTGGCCGTACAGCGAATCGTTCGCTGTCCACGAGCTTGCACGAGCGAAGACGGTTACCGCCGAAAAAGCCGTCAACACGCGGCGAGCGTACGGCCGAACAGCTGATGGGTGAATAACCCAGAAAGCGAGAAAAGACAGCACGGAAGAGAGAAAGATTGAAGAAAAGTACGTAGTAGGTGTGACTGTGTTTAACGAAATAAATACGAGTGTGCCGATTAACGAACAAACACGGTTCCTGATAATCCCATACATACATACGTACAGTGTTGTTCCAAGTGGAGTTTGAAAAAGATGCTAATAAAAATGTTGCATAGTCATAACCACCTGGTTCAGTTACTACATTCACCCTGTAAAAACAACACAATAATATTATTTATTATTTTCTTTTCACGTTCTTAACTTTATTTTTATTTTTAGTTTGAGTTTTACATTTCTCCTTCTCTTCGTCTTGCTTTTCTTTCTCCTTTTCCTTTTCATTTTTCTGTTTTTCTTTCTTTTTTCAATAGCTTTTCTTCTTTTAATTTCTCGGCTTGTTTTTTTCTTTTCTAATCGTTCTTCTTTCATTCTTTGTTTTTCTTTTTCCTGGTTATCAATTGCTTCTATTTTTTCAAGCTGAGCCTATTTTCATGTCTTTGATGTAACTTTGATTGCACACACTCTTTCTATATTTCTTTTCTTTTCTTTTCTTTTCTTTGTTGTTTTTTCAATCTTTTGATAATGTTGATAATGTTTATCCAGAATAGATTCTGAAGAATCTTTGTCTTTACGAGAAAATAAGTAAAGTAACGTTGTAGAATTAATGTAGTTTGATTTCAGTACCATCGGAAACAAAACAATTCCCATTAGAAAAAAGTAAAAGCATCATTGTCATGAAATATTAAAGTTAATTAATGATCAGTATATCATATATTAGTTTCTTCTAGCGAAACGTTGTTAAATTAGTCTTCTACACTGGTATTGGTTTTACTGTTACTATGAACTGCACTGCGTTGAACATCAGCAGTGCTTTCTCTCTGCGAGTTGTGTCTTGTGTTGTGTCTTAGTTGTGTCCCGATTGTATTTTAATATTTTCTATATAGAAAAGAAAATTGTTCCCCTCTCAGATCATCTGGAATATGCTCTTGAATGCTATGTAAAACTACCTATATTGCTGTCATTGATGTCAGTTTCATCTGGCGACATGAATTCTAATTTATTTTCTTCTTTCTGAAATACGTTTTGTCTAGTAAATTGTATTTGAGTTAAACGGTCATAGGCCACCACAAGCTTTAAAAGCATTTCCTTCTTCATGGAATTTATATATGGTATGATATATTGGTGCGAAATTCACCTTCGTAATGGGTTTAGTCTACCTACGTACTTTGTCTATGTTCCTGCACTACCCTTCGCCATGCAACTTTTAATCGTCTAAATATTCCTACATCGCATGGCTGGAAAATATGAGTTGCATTAGGTAATAATATACAAAAAAGTAAAATGAGTTTACTCAAAACAAAAATTATGTAAATTGAAATTTATGCAGGACCTGCGACCATCTAATAATACCAGTATAGGAAAGGTGACTCCATTCTCGACCATTTATGGTACATACACACAATATATGTATTAGTGTGGGGATTGAAATGAATTCGGTCAAGGTGTAATTTCATTAATATTGATTTAATATATACAGGGTGTTTGGCCACACCTGGGAAAAATTTTAATGGGAGATTCTAGAAGCCAAAATAAGACGAAAATTAAGAATATCAATTTTTCGACTGAGGTTTCGTTAAAAAGTAGTTATTAATAACATTAAATAAAAAAATTTCAAATCGTTCTGAAAAAATTATTGTTGGTCGCGGAGGTCAGTTAGAATCGTACCCCCGAAATCCTACTCAGTTTCGACAAAAAAAATTCAAGTAAAAAAGAATTTCGAATCGTCTTGGAAGAATTAGTTTTCGTTGCAGGGGTCAGTAACAAGCATTTTTTTTTTTTGGTCGACAGCCGGATCGAACGATTTTAATGTTTCAAACAGCAACACAACGCATATTTTAATGGAGAATATGTAGAGATGTTGGAAAAGTTGTTCCTTGACCCCGTAAAGTGAGAAAAATCCCATATAACTGGTCAAATTTTCAAACAGCCCCCGCAACTCCTACTGATATAGTGAATAGTGAATATATTCCAATGAAACGTTTTTTTTTCGCGAGTAGAGCTCATGGGTACCTACACAAAGAGTATTATTAAACAACTATTTTACAAACTGAATAAAAATCAGAAAGGAATTTTTAAGAAAAATCGACAGGCAGTGCCTAAATTTTTCGACGAAAGAAAAAGAAAATTTCAAATCGTTCTGAAAAAATTACTTTCGGTTTCGGGGGTCAATTACAATTATTTTCGGTGAATAGACATACCACATACGAAATCCTGCGCATTTTCGAGAAAAAAATTCGAAAGTAAGAGCGGAACTTTAAACGTCAATAACTTTGTTTAGTATCGTATTACTCCATCAACAAATTGGTATTCTTGATTTTCGTTCTACTTTAACCTCTAGAATCTCCCATTACAATTTCTCCCAGGGGATTCTAGAGACCAAAGTAAGACGAAAATCAAGAATACCAATTTGTTAATGGAGGCTTTATTAAAAAGTTGTTAACGTTTAAAGTTCCGCCCGTACTGAATTTCTTTCTCGAAAATGCGCATGATTAGGGGGATATGACGATTCACCCAAAATGGTTGTAAGTAACCCCCGCAACCGAAGATAATTTTTCCAAAACGATTTGAAATTTTTCTTTTCCATCGAACAAATTTCACACATTCTCGAATTTTTATCTCGAAAGTGGGTAAGATTTCGGAGGTATGTGTATTCACCAAAAATGATTGTAATTGACCCCCGCAACCGATAACAATTTTTCCAGAACGATTTGAAATTTTTTAGTTTAATTGTTAATAACTTTTTAACGTAGCCTCTATCAACAAATTGGTATTCTTGATTTTCGTCTGTATTTTCGTATTTTGGCATCTAGAATCCCCCATTAAAATTTTTCCCAGGGGTGGCCGAACACCCTGTACATATGTGTTCCCCGAGCAGGAAAACGACTTTTCGCTATAATCATGAAAGTAAAAATTCTGTCCAAATGAGGAGTAGGAGTGATTTTCTAAGAGTTTGCTCATGATGCTACACGTAATAGCTACAAATGCACCTCATCGAAAATTTTTATTTAAAAGTATAGATTGAGAAAGTGGCACGTGAGGAACGTACGTAACTTAGATCGATGCACGTGTTTTACTGCACCGGGCACGAACGTACGACGATTTACACACACACACACACACACACACACACACAGTCAATATCGCCGGTTTTTACAAAAGGCAAAGTCTTAAGTAAACATTTAAAGCCTCTGTAAGTTTTATCGCTTTTGCATTCTTGCAACTTAATTTAATTGGTTGTTTTTTGGAAAACAGATAAAACTATAAAAAGAATGAAAAACGGTTTTGACGAGTCCTGTACCTATGTTTAGTTCAGAATTTCGAATTCAGCGGTAAAAGTATGTAAATCAATATTATCCAATACACAGGACATAAAGGTAAGAGGAATGGATATTTTTACCAATACATTCATATTCTTAAATATCTGAATATTCTTCCTACTTGACCGACTTACTTTATAAATATATTTTTTAGGGACACGTGTCGTTCGGTTGAAGGAAACAGGATATCTATACAGTGTATAGGTATTCAAAAACCCTTGGGAAAAATTTTAGACTTTGTTGAAAAGTTATGGAACATTCCTAGCAAACGCTAGGCCCGTTCACGGATCGGGGTGAGTTATACATTATTCGATTCGCCTAATTCAGTACATTATTGATATGCATTTCTATGCATCTGTGGAAATTCGTTATTTTTTTATAAACTGTTACTGTTATTGTTAGAAATATGACTTAAAATTCGTTAGTTTCTTTAGTGTTTAGGAGTGTGTGTGTGTGTTTGTGAGAGAAGCACACGTCGAGGAATGTTCTTTTAGTTTTTAAGTTTTCTTTTCACAATGGAAAATAAGTGTGTTTGTTTTGTAACAAGATTCATTATAATAAATAATATAAACAGTATTTTAACATGGTAGCAGAGGTCCGTGGTTTGTTCGTTAACAGTAAAGAAAAGAAATTTAGTTGTGAAAGGAAGATAACCTAAGTTTGAAGCATGGCAAGTGAAAAAAAGGACGATTTCATGTTACAAATATTTTATGGAACTGGAAATTCAGGCTAAATTTATTTTTAGAAATGAAAGACTGTAACGAGGTTATTCTACATGATGAAAGACCGGCTGAAATAAGAGTCGAAGATTGGAATAAAAAAGGAAATTAAAGCAAAAAGTTACATCGTAAACAGTATTTCAAACACTCAGTTAGAATTAATAATATCAGAAACGACTGCGAAAAATATGATTGCAAAGCTTGACGAAATTTATCTAGTTAAAAACAGTGCAGTAAAGCTATTGTGTAAAAGAAGATTGTTAGAATTAAAAATGAAAGAAGGTGAAAATCCAAGTGACTTCTTTAACGAATTTGAAACGCATATAAATAGGCTCAAAAATACTGGTGAGACTGTGAATGAAGAGGATAAATTGAATTATCTGTTATTAACGTTAACTTCTCACGTATTGTTGATATTATTGATGCACTGCCAACGAAGGAGAAAACAGTTGAGTATGTAAAATCTAAATTACTGTTAGAGTATCAAAAGAGAAACGGTAAAAGTTACTACTTTGAGTACAGCAGAAATTACACTCGCACGTTTAGTTCAAATTTAACTAAAAATCCTAGAGGTCATAGGTTTCGACACGTACAACGCAATCAGAACAAGTATCTCAATTCAAAGGATAATCAGCATAGCAGTGCAACGACTACTGAAGCGGTATGTTAAGTCAGTGTAATAAGTCAGGGCACATCCAACGTTACTGCCCAGAAAACTTTAATAATTATTACAAAAGGCAACCTTTTCAAACATATACAAAATAGACACGATAGAAAAGTGGCTGGAAATTCGAGTCTAGATGACAGTAGAAATTACAATTCATTCAAGGTTGAAGTAATGAAAAGTAGCAAAATAGAAGAAGTAGAAATATTAAATGGCTACTAGATAGTGGTTGCTCAGATCACATAATAAACACAGATGAGTACTTTTATGAATCCAAAAATCTACAAAACCCGGTTGATATTAAAGTTGGTGATGGTTTTAAACTAATATCTGGAAAGATTGGTAATGTAATGATTAACATTAAATCGTTGCTATGTTCATTTTAAAAATTATAAATAATTTATCTAATTGGATCTATTCTACATTGTCAAATGGGAATTTGTAGAAGAATTTGTATGATGCATAAAAATCATTTTTTTAGGCATAGAACTTCCACGAGTCGGTCAGGTGGACAGTATTAAAACCAGGTATGTAGACAGTACATGCAGCAACAGTAAAAAATGTCTCCCCGCCGCTGACAGTGTTTACAATATATAGTAAATTACTATTGCACGCAGTACGTTGGCTTAACTTGTTTTTATTATTAAATTTCATTATCATCTAAGTCTGGTATATTTTGATTTTTTACAGAATCAATCATCATCAAATGAAATTTCTGAAATTTCTTTTAAGAACTGATTAAATAAATCATCCTTTCCTTGCTTGGAAGGTTTATAAAACACGTAATGGCTTAAGTACCCAATGAAATTATCTTTTTTGCTGAAAATAGAAAATATAATATTTATTATTTTGTATTATATGTTAGAAAAACATATTAAAAAACGTGTGGAACTGCAAATACTAACCGACAATATTCAGGCAAAAAGTGTTTACTATGCTTCCACGTAGTTTCTGTTTTATTCGTATGAGCGCCTGTTTCTGGATCTTTAAAATGTAAACTATTTACGGTTTACGGTGAGATGTTTATACCCTTAGTTTTTAAAAGCCATTGCATTATATAAAGATATTTGAAAAGCAAAGAACGTGGTTTTCTAAAAACAAACTCAGTTACAGATATTGTTTTAAAATTACCATATATGCTAACGTATAATTATGAGCAATGTCGTGATATATTATATAACTAACATTAAATAAAAATACTGCGCAGCAATTGTGGAAGGGTAGAGTAGATAGAGACTGATGAATCAACATTTTGTTGTAGAAATAATGGCACAGAGGCCATTTGAAAATTAATCACAGCGTCAATTTTCAAGATCTCATTACTGATGCTTACATGAATTAAATTGAAGACACCACTTTTTTCTAACATATAATACTATCAATATTTTATATTTCCAATAAGAGTAACTTCATTGGATACCTGAGCCATTATGTATTTAGTAAATGTATATATAATAGAAAGATGGTGATTTATTCAATGAGATATTTGCAGAAATAGCAGAAATTTCATTCAACAAATGTTATTGTTAACAAATTAGCATTTTACTAGCTGGCATTTTGAACACAGGTAACGACAGTCACTTGTTTCCACCTGTGAACCTATCAGAATATATTTAAAATACTTAGTTACTTTGTAAAAATACCGAATTTCCGCAGATAATGAAATGCATATACTAATGAAATAATATACTGAATTAGACGAATCGAATTACGTATAACTCATCCCGATCGTTGAACGGGTCGTTTGCTAGGAATATACCAAAAAACGTTCTTGACAAGTCTATAAAATACTTCAGTTCACTTTCATTATTAGATGCGTTGACTTTAATTCTATAAATTATAATGATAAGTTCAAGATTTTACAGAAAGAGTTTATTTGTAATATTAAAGATTTCCTATATAAGGACAAGAAGTATACTTTTACCAATATCTATCCATCTATCTTAATATTCTTCCCACTTGGCCCACTTACTTTAACGAGTCTGAGTAAATCATCAGTACTATCTCTATTTTTATTAATAAAATGAATCTGTGATTCCATATCCAAAGATATAGTAAAAGCTACAAAATTCAGATTATTCAAGTTACTTCTATCACTCATCAAATTTTTTATGAAATTCTATGCTAATTCATGCTCTTTAAAATATTTATAATCTACTGGGACTTCATTAACTTTATGTTTTAATAAATCAATAATCAAAGTATCTATAATTAATATTAAAATCAAATAACAGTGTCAAAATAGTATTAATATTATATTTTATTAATACTATCAATATCTGGTATTTAAATTTTATTAAATATTTCAAATCTGTTATCACCTTGTTCAAATAATTTATTACTAGTTTTGATAATATATTTTGGGATGGATTTTTTTAGAATGATAGCAATTCAGTTGTGAATTTTTATGAGGAACAAAGGGTTATTATTATACAATTAACATGTATATAATTCATTAACTTGCCCATTTAGGGGTAACATGTTATGCATAAATAGAGATTTACACACTTGTATAAATACCCACACTAAAATCATGTAAATATCTAAATCATTTTTAAATCTATGATTTGGAAAATTTTAGGGACTTGGAACTTAATTCATCCTTTATCTTACAGTTTTATCGTCAACACGTGGCCAACACGTATGCGAAGAAGGCAAAATCATGAGCCAGATGCTGGTATAACCCAGACCTAACCAAGACCTAACCGGTGTTATCCTCTAAAATATTGATCGAAACCAGGTTTAATTGACTGCTTCAGTGTGTTACCACATTACTACGTGATTCAAACACGAAAAAAACCCAAGATCTGGCCAACAAGTTTGCGAAAAAGGCAAAATCATGAGCCAGATGCGGGCATAACCCAGTCCTAAGCCAGACCTAACCGGTGTTATCCTCTAAAATATTGATCGAAACCAGGTTTGATTGACTGCTTCAGTGTGTTACCACATTACTACGTGATTCAAACCAGAAGAAACCCAGGATCTGGCCAACAAGTATGCGAAGAAGGCATAATCATGAGCCAGATGCGGGCATAACCCAGACCTAACCCAGACCTAACCGGTGTTATCCTCTAAAATATTGATCGAAACCAGGTTTAATTGACTGTTACTGTGTGGTACCACATTACTACGTGATTCAAACCAGAAGAAACCCAGGATCTGGCCAACAAGTATGCGAAGAAGGCATAATCATGAGCCAGATGCGGGCATAACCCAGACCTAACCCAGACCTAACCGGTGTTATCCTCTAAAATATTGACCGAAACCAGGTTTAATTGACTGCTTCAGTGTGTCACCACATTACTACGTGATTCAAACACGGAAAATACCCAGGATCTGGCCAACAAGTATGCGAAGAAGGCAGAATCATGAGCCAGATGCGGGCATAACCCAGACCTAACCGGTGTTATCCTCTAAAATATTGATCGAAACCAGGTTTAATTGACTGCTTCAGTGTGGTACCACATTACTACGTGATTCAAACACGAAAAAAACCCAGGATCTGGCCAACAAGTATGCGAAAAAGGCGAAAGTGTAAGCCAGATGCGCGCACATCCCAGACCTAACCCAGACCTAACCGGTGTTATCCTCTAAAATACTGACCGAATCCAGGTTTAATTGACTGTTACTGTGTGGTACCACATTACTACGTGATTCAAACCAGAAGAAACCCAGGATCTGGCCAACAAGTATGCGAAGAAGGCATAATCATGAGCCAGATGCGGGCATAACCCAGACCTAACCCAGACCTAACCGGTGTTATCCTCTAAAATATTGACCGAAACCAGGTTTAATTGACTGCTTCAGTGTGTCACCACATTACTACGTGATTCAAACACGGAAAATACCCAGGATCTGTCCAACAAGTTTGCGAAAAAGGCAAAATCATGAGCCAGATGCGGGCATAACCCAGTCCTAAGCCAGACCTAACCGGTGTTATCCTCTAAAATATTGATCGAAACCAGGTTTGATTGACTGCTTCAGTGTGTTACCACATTACTACGTGATTCAAACCAGAAGAAACCCAGGATCTGGCCAACAAGTATGCGAAGAAGGCATAATCATGAGCCAGATGCGGGCATAACCCAGACCTAACCCAGACCTAACCGGTGTTATCCTCTAAAATATTGATCGAAACCAGGTTTAATTGACTGCTTCAGTGTGTTACCACATTAGTACGTGATTCAAACACGAAAAAAACCCAGGATCTGGCCAACAAGTATGCGAAGAAGGCAAAATCATGAGCCAGATGCGGGCATAACCCAGACCTAACCCAGACCTAACCGGTGTTATCCTCTAAAATATTGATCGAAACCAGGTTTAATTGACTGCTTCAGTGTGTCACCACATTACTACGTGATTCAAACACGGAAAATACCCAGGATCTGGCCAACAAGTATGCGAAGAAGGCAGAATCATGAGCCAGATGCGGGCATAACCCAGACCTAACCCAGACCTAACCGGTGTTATCCTCTAAATTATTGATCGAAACCAGGTTTAATTGACTGCTTCAGTGTGGTACCACATTACTACGTGATTCAAACACGAAAAAAACCCAGGATCTGGCCAACAAGTATGCGAAAAAGGCGAAAGTGTAAGCCAGATGCGCGCACATCCCAGACCTATCCCAGACCTAACCGGTGTTATCCTCTAAAATACTGACCGAATCCAGGTTTAATTGACTGTTACTGTGTGGTACCACATTACTACGTGATTCAAACCAGAAGAAACCCAGGATCTGGCCAACAAGTATGCGAAGAAGGCATAATCATGAGCCAGATGCGGGCATAACCCAGACCTAACCCAGACCTAACCGGTGTTATCCTCTAAAATATTGACCGAAACCAGGTTTAATTGACTGCTTCAGTGTGTCACCACATTACTACGTGATTCAAACACGGAAAATACCCAGGATCTGGCCAACAAGTATGCGAAGAAGGCAAAATCATGAGCCAGATGCGGGCATAACCCAGACCTAACCCAGACCTAACCGGTGTTATCCTCTAAAATATTGATCGAAACCAGGTTTAATTGACAGCTTCAGTGTGGTACCACATTACTACGTGATTCAAACACGAAAAAAACCCAGGATCTGGCCAACAAGTATGCGAAAAAGGCGAAAGTATAAGCCAGATGCGCGCACATCCCAGACCTAACCCAGACCTAACCGGTGTTATCCTCTAAAATACTGACCGAATCCAGGTTTAATTGACTGTTACTGTGTGGTACCACATTACTACGTGATTCAAACCAGAAGAAACCCAGGATCTGGCCAACAAGTATGCGAAGAAGGCATAATCATGAGCCAGATGCGGGCATAACCCAGACCTAACCCAGACCTAACCGGTGTTATCCTCTAAAATATTGATCGAAACCAGGTTTAATTGACTGTTACTGTGTGGTACCACATTACTACGTGATTCAAACCCGAAAAAAACCCAGGATCTGGCCAACAAGAATGCGAAGAAGGCATAATCATGAGCCAGATGCGGGCATAACCCAGACCTGACCCAGACCTAACCGGTGTTATCCTCTAAAATATTGATCGAAATCAGGTTTAATTGACTGCTTCTTTGTGGGCCCACATTACTGCGTGATTCAAACCGGAACAAACCAACATAGTAGTATACAGCGTGTTCGGCCAGCCCTGAGAAACATTTTAATAGGAGATTCTAGAGGCCAAACTAAGACGAAAATCAAGAATACCAATTTGTTGATGGAGGCTTCGTTAAAAAGTTATTAACAATTAAATTCAAAAATTTCAAATCGTTCCGGAAAAATTATTTTCGGCTGCGGAGGTCAATTACAAGCATTTTCAGTGAATAGACATATATTCGAAATCCTACTCAGTTTCGAGAAAAAAATTCGAGTATGTGTTGATATTTTTCGGCGAAAAAGAAATTTTTCAAAAATTTTTCTAAAAAAATTATTTTCGGTTGCAGGGGTCAATTACAATCATTTTTGGTCATTACACATACCCCCGAAATCCTACGCACTTTCGAGGAAAAAATTCCTTACCGAAAATCTAATCGGGTGCCTATATTTTTCGATGAAAAAAAAAGATTTCAAATCGTTCTGTGAAAAATTGTTTTCAGTTGCGAGGGTCGGTGACAATCATTTTTTATGTATAGACATACCCCCGAAATCTTGCGCATTTTCGAGAAAAAAATTCAGTACGAGCGGAACTTTAAACATTAATAACTTTTTAACAGTGCCTCCATCAACTAATTGGTATTCTTGATTTTCGTCTTATTTTTACCTCTAGAATCCCCCATTAAAATTTTTCCCATGGATGGCCGAACACCCTGTATGTAGGGAACCGTGCAGTTGAAAATTATTAAATCGCGCACGAATTTTTGGCCGTACAGCGAATCGTTCGCTGTCCACGAGCTTGCACGAGCGAAGACGGTTACCGCCGAAAAAGCCGTCAACACGCGGCGAGCGTACGGCCGAACAGCTGATGGGTGAATAACCCAGAAAGCGAGAAAAGACAGCACGGAAGAGAGAAAGATTGAAGAAAAGTACGTAGTAGGTGTGACTGTGTTTAACGAAATAAATACGAGTGTGCCGATTAACGAACAAACACGGTTCCTGATAATCCCATACATACATACGTACAGTGTTGTTCCAAGTGGAGTTTGAAAAAGATGCTAATAAAAATGTTGCATAGTCATAACCACCTGGTTCAGTTACTACATTCACCCTGTAAAAACAACACAATAATATTATTTATTATTTTCTTTTCACGTTCTTAACTTTATTTTTATTTTTAGTTTGAGTTTTACATTTCTCCTTCTCTTCGTCTTGCTTTTCTTTCTCCTTTTCCTTTTCATTTTTCTGTTTTTCTTTCTTTTTTCAATAGCTTTTCTTCTTTTAATTTCTCGGCTTGTTTTTTTCTTTTCTAATCGTTCTTCTTTCATTCTTTGTTTTTCTTTTTCCTGGTTATCAATTGCTTCTATTTTTTCAAGCTGAGCCTATTTTCATGTCTTTGATGTAACTTTGATTGCACACACTCTTTCTATATTTCTTTTCTTTTCTTTTCTTTTCTTTGTTGTTTTTTCAATCTTTTGATAATGTTGATAATGTTTATCCAGAATAGATTCTGAAGAATCTTTGTCTTTACGAGAAAATAAGTAAAGTAACGTTGTAGAATTAATGTAGTTTGATTTCAGTACCATCGGAAACAAAACAATTCCCATTAGAAAAAAGTAAAAGCATCATTGTCATGAAATATTAAAGTTAATTAATGATCAGTATATCATATATTAGTTTCTTCTAGCGAAACGTTGTTAAATTAGTCTTCTACACTGGTATTGGTTTTACTGTTACTATGAACTGCACTGCGTTGAACATCAGCAGTGCTTTCTCTCTGCGAGTTGTGTCTTGTGTTGTGTCTTAGTTGTGTCCCGATTGTATTTTAATATTTTCTATATAGAAAAGAAAATTGTTCCCCTCTCAGATCATCTGGAATATGCTCTTGAATGCTATGTAAAACTACCTATATTGCTGTCATTGATGTCAGTTTCATCTGGCGACATGAATTCTAATTTATTTTCTTCTTTCTGAAATACGTTTTGTCTAGTAAATTGTATTTGAGTTAAACGGTCATAGGCCACCACAAGCTTTAAAAGCATTTCCTTCTTCATGGAATTTATATATGGTATGATATATTGGTGCGAAATTCACCTTCGTAATGGGTTTAGTCTACCTACGTACTTTGTCTATGTTCCTGCACTACCCTTCGCCATGCAACTTTTAATCGTCTAAATATTCCTACATCGCATGGCTGGAAAATATGAGTTGCATTAGGTAATAATATACAAAAAAGTAAAATGAGTTTACTCAAAACAAAAATTATGTAAATTGAAATTTATGCAGGACCTGCGACCATCTAATAATACCAGTATAGGAAAGGTGACTCCATTCTCGACCATTTATGGTACATACACACAATATATGTATTAGTGTGGGGATTGAAATGAATTCGGTCAAGGTGTAATTTCATTAATATTGATTTAATATATACAGGGTGTTTGGCCACACCTGGGAAAAATTTTAATGGGAGATTCTAGAAGCCAAAATAAGACGAAAATTAAGAATATCAATTTTTCGACTGAGGTTTCGTTAAAAAGTAGTTATTAATAACATTAAATAAAAAAATTTCAAATCGTTCTGAAAAAATTATTGTTGGTCGCGGAGGTCAGTTAGAATCGTACCCCCGAAATCCTACTCAGTTTCGACAAAAAAAATTCAAGTAAAAAAGAATTTCGAATCGTCTTGGAAGAATTAGTTTTCGTTGCAGGGGTCAGTAACAAGCATTTTTTTTTTTTGGTCGACAGCCGGATCGAACGATTTTAATGTTTCAAACAGCAACACAACGCATATTTTAATGGAGAATATGTAGAGATGTTGGAAAAGTTGTTCCTTGACCCCGTAAAGTGAGAAAAATCCCATATAACTGGTCAAATTTTCAAACAGCCCCCGCAACTCCTACTGATATAGTGAATAGTGAATATATTCCAATGAAACGTTTTTTTTTCGCGAGTAGAGCTCATGGGTACCTACACAAAGAGTATTATTAAACAACTATTTTACAAACTGAATAAAAATCAGAAAGGAATTTTTAAGAAAAATCGACAGGCAGTGCCTAAATTTTTCGACGAAAGAAAAAGAAAATTTCAAATCGTTCTGAAAAAATTACTTTCGGTTTCGGGGGTCAATTACAATTATTTTCGGTGAATAGACATACCACATACGAAATCCTGCGCATTTTCGAGAAAAAAATTCGAAAGTAAGAGCGGAACTTTAAACGTCAATAACTTTGTTTAGTATCGTATTACTCCATCAACAAATTGGTATTCTTGATTTTCGTTCTACTTTAACCTCTAGAATCTCCCATTACAATTTCTCCCAGGGGATTCTAGAGACCAAAGTAAGACGAAAATCAAGAATACCAATTTGTTAATGGAGGCTTTATTAAAAAGTTGTTAACGTTTAAAGTTCCGCCCGTACTGAATTTCTTTCTCGAAAATGCGCATGATTAGGGGGATATGACGATTCACCCAAAATGGTTGTAAGTAACCCCCGCAACCGAAGATAATTTTTCCAAAACGATTTGAAATTTTTCTTTTCCATCGAACAAATTTCACACATTCTCGAATTTTTATCTCGAAAGTGGGTAAGATTTCGGAGGTATGTGTATTCACCAAAAATGATTGTAATTGACCCCCGCAACCGATAACAATTTTTCCAGAACGATTTGAAATTTTTTAGTTTAATTGTTAATAACTTTTTAACGTAGCCTCTATCAACAAATTGGTATTCTTGATTTTCGTCTGTATTTTCGTATTTTGGCATCTAGAATCCCCCATTAAAATTTTTCCCAGGGGTGGCCGAACACCCTGTACATATGTGTTCCCCGAGCAGGAAAACGACTTTTCGCTATAATCATGAAAGTAAAAATTCTGTCCAAATGAGGAGTAGGAGTGATTTTCTAAGAGTTTGCTCATGATGCTACACGTAATAGCTACAAATGCACCTCATCGAAAATTTTTATTTAAAAGTATAGATTGAGAAAGTGGCACGTGAGGAACGTACGTAACTTAGATCGATGCACGTGTTTTACTGCACCGGGCACGAACGTACGACGATTTACACACACACACACACACACACACACACACAGTCAATATCGCCGGTTTTTACAAAAGGCAAAGTCTTAAGTAAACATTTAAAGCCTCTGTAAGTTTTATCGCTTTTGCATTCTTGCAACTTAATTTAATTGGTTGTTTTTTGGAAAACAGATAAAACTATAAAAAGAATGAAAAACGGTTTTGACGAGTCCTGTACCTATGTTTAGTTCAGAATTTCGAATTCAGCGGTAAAAGTATGTAAATCTATATTATCCAATACACAGGACATAAAGGTAAGAGGAATGGATATTTTTACCAATACATTCATATTCTTAAATATCTGAATATTCTTCCTACTTGACCGACTTACTTTATAAATATATTTTTTAGGGACACGTGTCGTTCGGTTGAAGGAAACAGGATATCTATACAGTGTATAGGTATTCAAAAACCCTTGGGAAAAATTTTAGACTTTGTTGAAAAGTTATGGAACATTCCTAGCAAACGCTAGGCCCGTTCACGGATCGGGGTGAGTTATACATTATTCGATTCGCCTAATTCAGTACATTATTGATATGCATTTCTATGCATCTGTGGAAATTCGTTATTTTTTTATAAACTGTTACTGTTATTGTTAGAAATATGACTTAAAATTCGTTAGTTTCTTTAGTGTTTAGGAGTGTGTGTGTGTGTTTGTGAGAGAAGCACACGTCGAGGAATGTTCTTTTAGTTTTTAAGTTTTCTTTTCACAATGGAAAATAAGTGTGTTTGTTTTGTAACAAGATTCATTATAATAAATAATATAAACAGTATTTTAACATGGTAGCAGAGGTCCGTGGTTTGTTCGTTAACAGTAAAGAAAAGAAATTTAGTTGTGAAAGGAAGATAACCTAAGTTTGAAGCATGGCAAGTGAAAAAAAGGACGATTTCATGTTACAAATATTTTATGGAACTGGAAATTCAGGCTAAATTTATTTTTAGAAATGAAAGACTGTAACGAGGTTATTCTACATGATGAAAGACCGGCTGAAATAAGAGTCGAAGATTGGAATAAAAAAGGAAATTAAAGCAAAAAGTTACATCGTAAACAGTATTTCAAACACTCAGTTAGAATTAATAATATCAGAAACGACTGCGAAAAATATGATTGCAAAGCTTGACGAAATTTATCTAGTTAAAAACAGTGCAGTAAAGCTATTGTGTAAAAGAAGATTGTTAGAATTAAAAATGAAAGAAGGTGAAAATCCAAGTGACTTCTTTAACGAATTTGAAACGCATATAAATAGGCTCAAAAATACTGGTGAGACTGTGAATGAAGAGGATAAATTGAATTATCTGTTATTAACGTTAACTTCTCACGTATTGTTGATATTATTGATGCACTGCCAACGAAGGAGAAAACAGTTGAGTATGTAAAATCTAAATTACTGTTAGAGTATCAAAAGAGAAACGGTAAAAGTTACTACTTTGAGTACAGCAGAAATTACACTCGCACGTTTAGTTCAAATTTAACTAAAAATCCTAGAGGTCATAGGTTTCGACACGTACAACGCAATCAGAACAAGTATCTCAATTCAAAGGATAATCAGCATAGCAGTGCAACGACTACTGAAGCGGTATGTTAAGTCAGTGTAATAAGTCAGGGCACATCCAACGTTACTGCCCAGAAAACTTTAATAATTATTACAAAAGGCAACCTTTTCAAACATATACAAAATAGACACGATAGAAAAGTGGCTGGAAATTCGAGTCTAGATGACAGTAGAAATTACAATTCATTCAAGGTTGAAGTAATGAAAAGTAGCAAAATAGAAGAAGTAGAAATATTAAATGGCTACTAGATAGTGGTTGCTCAGATCACATAATAAACACAGATGAGTACTTTTATGAATCCAAAAATCTACAAAACCCGGTTGATATTAAAGTTGGTGATGGTTTTAAACTAATATCTGGAAAGATTGGTAATGTAATGATTAACATTAAATCGTTGCTATGTTCATTTTAAAAATTATAAATAATTTATCTAATTGGATCTATTCTACATTGTCAAATGGGAATTTGTAGAAGAATTTGTATGATGCATAAAAATCATTTTTTTAGGCATAGAACTTCCACGAGTCGGTCAGGTGGACAGTATTAAAACCAGGTATGTAGACAGTACATGCAGCAACAGTAAAAAATGTCTCCCCGCCGCTGACAGTGTTTACAATATATAGTAAATTACTATTGCACGCAGTACGTTGGCTTAACTTGTTTTTATTATTAAATTTCATTATCATCTAAGTCTGGTATATTTTGATTTTTTACAGAATCAATCATCATCAAATGAAATTTCTGAAATTTCTTTTAAGAACTGATTAAATAAATCATCCTTTCCTTGCTTGGAAGGTTTATAAAACACGTAATGGCTTAAGTACCCAATGAAATTATCTTTTTTGCTGAAAATAGAAAATATAATATTTATTATTTTGTATTATATGTTAGAAAAACATATTAAAAAACGTGTGGAACTGCAAATACTAACCGACAATATTCAGGCAAAAAGTGTTTACTATGCTTCCACGTAGTTTCTGTTTTATTCGTATGAGCGCCTGTTTCTGGATCTTTAAAATGTAAACTATTTACGGTTTACGGTGAGATGTTTATACCCTTAGTTTTTAAAAGCCATTGCATTATATAAAGATATTTGAAAAGCAAAGAACGTGGTTTTCTAAAAACAAACTCAGTTACAGATATTGTTTTAAAATTACCATATATGCTAACGTATAATTATGAGCAATGTCGTGATATATTATATAACTAACATTAAATAAAAATACTGCGCAGCAATTGTGGAAGGGTAGAGTAGATAGAGACTGATGAATCAACATTTTGTTGTAGAAATAATGGCACAGAGGCCATTTGAAAATTAATCACAGCGTCAATTTTCAAGATCTCATTACTGATGCTTACATGAATTAAATTGAAGACACCACTTTTTTCTAACATATAATACTATCAATATTTTATATTTCCAATAAGAGTAACTTCATTGGATACCTGAGCCATTATGTATTTAGTAAATGTATATATAATAGAAAGATGGTGATTTATTCAATGAGATATTTGCAGAAATAGCAGAAATTTCATTCAACAAATGTTATTGTTAACAAATTAGCATTTTACTAGCTGGCATTTTGAACACAGGTAACGACAGTCACTTGTTTCCACCTGTGAACCTATCAGAATATATTTAAAATACTTAGTTACTTTGTAAAAATACCGAATTTCCGCAGATAATGAAATGCATATACTAATGAAATAATATACTGAATTAGACGAATCGAATTACGTATAACTCATCCCGATCGTTGAACGGGTCGTTTGCTAGGAATATACCAAAAAACGTTCTTGACAAGTCTATAAAATACTTCAGTTCACTTTCATTATTAGATGCGTTGACTTTAATTCTATAAATTATAATGATAAGTTCAAGATTTTACAGAAAGAGTTTATTTGTAATATTAAAGATTTCCTATATAAGGACAAGAAGTATACTTTTACCAATATCTATCCATCTATCTTAATATTCTTCCCACTTGGCCCACTTACTTTAACGAGTCTGAGTAAATCATCAGTACTATCTCTATTTTTATTAATAAAATGAATCTGTGATTCCATATCCAAAGATATAGTAAAAGCTACAAAATTCAGATTATTCAAGTTACTTCTATCACTCATCAAATTTTTTATGAAATTCTATGCTAATTCATGCTCTTTAAAATATTTATAATCTACTGGGACTTCATTAACTTTATGTTTTAATAAATCAATAATCAAAGTATCTATAATTAATATTAAAATCAAATAACAGTGTCAAAATAGTATTAATATTATATTTTATTAATACTATCAATATCTGGTATTTAAATTTTATTAAATATTTCAAATCTGTTATCACCTTGTTCAAATAATTTATTACTAGTTTTGATAATATATTTTGGGATGGATTTTTTTAGAATGATAGCAATTCAGTTGTGAATTTTTATGAGGAACAAAGGGTTATTATTATACAATTAACATGTATATAATTCATTAACTTGCCCATTTAGGGGTAACATGTTATGCATAAATAGAGATTTACACACTTGTATAAATACCCACACTAAAATCATGTAAATATCTAAATCATTTTTAAATCTATGATTTGGAAAATTTTAGGGACTTGGAACTTAATTCATCCTTTATCTTACAGTTTTATCGTCAACACGTGGCCAACACGTATGCGAAGAAGGCAAAATCATGAGCCAGATGCTGGTATAACCCAGACCTAACCAAGACCTAACCGGTGTTATCCTCTAAAATATTGATCGAAACCAGGTTTAATTGACTGCTTCAGTGTGTTACCACATTACTACGTGATTCAAACACGAAAAAAACCCAAGATCTGGCCAACAAGTTTGCGAAAAAGGCAAAATCATGAGCCAGATGCGGGCATAACCCAGTCCTAAGCCAGACCTAACCGGTGTTATCCTCTAAAATATTGATCGAAACCAGGTTTGATTGACTGCTTCAGTGTGTTACCACATTACTACGTGATTCAAACCAGAAGAAACCCAGGATCTGGCCAACAAGTATGCGAAGAAGGCATAATCATGAGCCAGATGCGGGCATAACCCAGACCTAACCCAGACCTAACCGGTGTTATCCTCTAAAATATTGATCGAAACCAGGTTTAATTGACTGTTACTGTGTGGTACCACATTACTACGTGATTCAAACCAGAAGAAACCCAGGATCTGGCCAACAAGTATGCGAAGAAGGCATAATCATGAGCCAGATGCGGGCATAACCCAGACCTAACCCAGACCTAACCGGTGTTATCCTCTAAAATATTGACCGAAACCAGGTTTAATTGACTGCTTCAGTGTGTCACCACATTACTACGTGATTCAAACACGGAAAATACCCAGGATCTGGCCAACAAGTATGCGAAGAAGGCAGAATCATGAGCCAGATGCGGGCATAACCCAGACCTAACCGGTGTTATCCTCTAAAATATTGATCGAAACCAGGTTTAATTGACTGCTTCAGTGTGGTACCACATTACTACGTGATTCAAACACGAAAAAAACCCAGGATCTGGCCAACAAGTATGCGAAAAAGGCGAAAGTGTAAGCCAGATGCGCGCACATCCCAGACCTAACCCAGACCTAACCGGTGTTATCCTCTAAAATACTGACCGAATCCAGGTTTAATTGACTGTTACTGTGTGGTACCACATTACTACGTGATTCAAACCAGAAGAAACCCAGGATCTGGCCAACAAGTATGCGAAGAAGGCATAATCATGAGCCAGATGCGGGCATAACCCAGACCTAACCCAGACCTAACCGGTGTTATCCTCTAAAATATTGACCGAAACCAGGTTTAATTGACTGCTTCAGTGTGTCACCACATTACTACGTGATTCAAACACGGAAAATACCCAGGATCTGTCCAACAAGTTTGCGAAAAAGGCAAAATCATGAGCCAGATGCGGGCATAACCCAGTCCTAAGCCAGACCTAACCGGTGTTATCCTCTAAAATATTGATCGAAACCAGGTTTGATTGACTGCTTCAGTGTGTTACCACATTACTACGTGATTCAAACCAGAAGAAACCCAGGATCTGGCCAACAAGTATGCGAAGAAGGCATAATCATGAGCCAGATGCGGGCATAACCCAGACCTAACCCAGACCTAACCGGTGTTATCCTCTAAAATATTGACCGAAACCAGGTTTAATTGACTGCTTCAGTGTGTTACCACATTAGTACGTGATTCAAACACGAAAAAAACCCAGGATCTGGCCAACAAGTATGCGAAGAAGGCAAAATCATGAGCCAGATGCGGGCATAACCCAGACCTAACCCAGACCTAACCGGTGTTATCCTCTAAAATATTGATCGAAACCAGGTTTAATTGACTGCTTCAGTGTGTCACCACATTACTACGTGATTCAAACACGGAAAATACCCAGGATCTGGCCAACAAGTATGCGAAGAAGGCAGAATCATGAGCCAGATGCGGGCATAACCCAGACCTAACCCAGACCTAACCGGTGTTATCCTCTAAAATATTGATCGAAACCAGGTTTAATTGACTGCTTCAGTGTGGTACCACATTACTACGTGATTCAAACACGAAAAAAACCCAGGATCTGGCCAACAAGTATGCGAAAAAGGCGAAAGTGTAAGCCAGATGCGCGCACATCCCAGACCTAACCCAGACCTAACCGGTGTTATCCTCTAAAATACTGACCGAATCCAGGTTTAATTGACTGTTACTGTGTGGTACCACATTACTACGTGATTCAAACCAGAAGAAACCCAGGATCTGGCCAACAAGTATGCGAAGAAGGCATAATCATGAGCCAGATGCGGGCATAACCCAGACCTAACCCAGACCTAACCGGTGTTATCCTCTAAAATATTGATCGAAACCAGGTTTAATTGACTGCTTCAGTGTGTTACCACATTAGTACGTGATTCAAACACGAAAAAAACCCAGGATCTGGCCAACAAGTATGCGAAGAAGGCAAAATCATGAGCCAGATGCGGGCATAACCCAGACCTAACCCAGACCTAACCGGTGTTATCCTCTAAAATATTGATCGAAACCAGGTTTAATTGACTGCTTCAGTGTGTCACCACATTACTACGTGATTCAAACACGGAAAATACCCAGGATCTGGCCAACAAGTATGCGAAGAAGGCAGAATCATGAGCCAGATGCGGGCATAACCCAGACCTAACCCAGACCTAACCGGTGTTATCCTCTAAAATATTGATCGAAACCAGGTTTAATTGACTGCTTCAGTGTGGTACCACATTACTACGTGATTCAAACACGAAAAAAACCCAGGATCTGGCCAACAAGTATGCGAAAAAGGCGAAAGTGTAAGCCAGATGCGCGCACATCCCAGACCTAACCCAGACCTAACCGGTGTTATCCTCTAAAATACTGACCGAATCCAGGTTTAATTGACTGTTACTGTGTGGTACCACATTACTACGTGATTCAAACCAGAAGAAACCCAGGATCTGGCCAACAAGTATGCGAAGAAGGCATAATCATGAGCCAGATGCGGGCATAACCCAGACCTAACCCAGACCTAACCGGTGTTATCCTCTAAAATATTGACCGAAACCAGGTTTAATTGACTGCTTCAGTGTGTCACCACATTACTACGTGATTCAAACACGGAAAATACCCAGGATCTGTCCAACAAGTTTGCGAAAAAGGCAAAATCATGAGCCAGATGCGGGCATAACCCAGTCCTAAGCCAGACCTAACCGGTGTTATCCTCTAAAATATTGATCGAAACCAGGTTTGATTGACTGCTTCAGTGTGTTACCACATTACTACGTGATTCAAACCAGAAGAAACCCAGGATCTGGCCAACAAGTATGCGAAGAAGGCATAATCATGAGCCAGATGCGGGCATAACCCAGACCTAACCCAGACCTAACCGGTGTTATCCTCTAAAATATTGACCGAAACCAGGTTTAATTGACTGCTTCAGTGTGTTACCACATTAGTACGTGATTCAAACACGAAAAAAACCCAGGATCTGGCCAACAAGTATGCGAAGAAGGTAAAATCATGAGCCAGATGCGGGCATAACCCAGACCTAACCCAGACCTAACCGGTGTTATCCTCTAAAATATTGATCGAAACCAGGTTTAATTGACTGCTTCAGTGTGTCACCACATTACTACGTGATTCAAACACGGAAAATACCCAGGATCTGGCCAACAAGTATGCGAAGAAGGCAGAATCATGAGCCAGATGCGGGCATAACCCAGACCTAACCCAGACCTAACCGGTGTTATCCTCTAAAATATTGATCGAAACCAGGTTTAATTGACTGCTTCAGTGTGGTACCACATTACTACGTGATTCAAACACGAAAAAAACCCAGGATCTGGCCAACAAGTATGCGAAAAAGGCGAAAGTGTAAGCCAGATGCGCGCACATCCCAGACCTAACCCAGACCTAACCGGTGTTATCCTCTAAAATACTGACCGAATCCAGGTTTAATTGACTGTTACTGTGTGGTACCACATTACTACGTGATTCAAACCAGAAGAAACCCAGGATCTGGCCAACAAGTATGCGAAGAAGGCATAATCATGAGCCAGATGCGGGCATAACCCAGACCTAACCCAGACCTAACCGGTGTTATCCTCTAAAATATTGATCGAAACCAGGTTTAATTGACTGCTTCAGTGTGTTACCACATTAGTACGTGATTCAAACACGAAAAAAACCCAGGATCTGGCCAACAAGTATGCGAAGAAGGCAAAATCATGAGCCAGATGCGGGCATAACCCAGACCTAACCCAGACCTAACCGGTGTTATCCTCTAAAATATTGATCGAAATCAGGTTTAATTGACTGCTTCTTTGTGGGCCCACATTACTGCGTGATTCAAACCGGAACAAACCAACATAGTAGTATACAGGGTGTTCGGCCAGCCCTGAGAAACATTTTAATAGGAGATTCTAGAGGCCAAACTAAGACGAAAATCAAGAATACCAATTTGTTGATGGAGGCTTCGTTAAAAAGTTATTAACAATTAAATTCAAAAATTTCAAATCGTTCCGGAAAAATTATTTTCGACTGCGGAGGTCAATTACAAGCATTTTCAGTGAATAGACATATATTCGAAATCCTACTCAGTTTCGAGAAAAAAATTCGAGTATGTGTTGATATTTTTCGGCGAAAAAGAAATTTTTCAAAAATTTTTCTAAAAAAATTATTTTCGGTTGCAGGGGTCAATTACAATCATTTTTGGTCATTACACATACCCCCGAAATCCTACGCACTTTCGAGGAAAAAATTCCTTACCGAAAATCTAATCGGGTGCCTATATTTTTCGATGAAAAAAAAAGATTTCATATCGTTCTGTGAAAAATTGTTTTCAGTTGCGAGGGTCGGTGACAATCATTTTTTATGTATAGACATACCCCCGAAATCTTGCGCATTTTCGAGAAAAAAATTCAGTACGAGCGGAACTTTAAACATTAATAACTTTTTAACAGTGCCTCCATCAACTAATTGGTATTCTTGATTTTCGTCTTATTTTTACCTCTAGAATCCCCCATTAAAATTTTTCCCATGGATGGCCGAACACCCTGTATGTAGGGAACCGTGCAGTTGAAAATTATTAAATCGCGCACGAATTTTTGGCCGTACAGCGAATCGTTCGCTGTCCACGAGCTTGCACGAGCGAAGACGGTTACCGCCGAAAAAGCCGTCAACACGCGGCGAGCGTACGGCCGAACAGCTGATGGGTGAATAACCCAGAAAGCGAGAAAAGACAGCACGGAAGAGAGAAAGATTGAAGAAAAGTACGTAGTAGGTGTGACTGTGTTTAACGAAATAAATACGAGTGTGCCGATTAACGAACAAACACGGTTCCTGATAATCCCATACATACATACGTACAGTGTTGTTCCAAGTGGAGTTTGAAAAAGATGCTAATAAAAATGTTGCATAGTCATAACCACCTGGTTCAGTTACTACATTCACCCTGTAAAAACAACACAATAATATTATTTATTATTTTCTTTTCACGTTCTTAACTTTATTTTTATTTTTAGTTTGAGTTTTACATTTCTCCTTCTCTTCGTCTTGCTTTTCTTTCTCCTTTTCCTTTTCATTTTTCTGTTTTTCTTTCTTTTTTCAATAGCTTTTCTTCTTTTAATTTCTCGGCTTGTTTTTTTCTTTTCTAATCGTTCTTCTTTCATTCTTTGTTTTTCTTTTTCCTGGTTATCAATTGCTTCTATTTTTTCAAGCTGAGCCTATTTTCATGTCTTTGATGTAACTTTGATTGCACACACTCTTTCTATATTTCTTTTCTTTTCTTTTCTTTTCTTTGTTGTTTTTTCAATCTTTTGATAATGTTGATAATGTTTATCCAGAATAGATTCTGAAGAATCTTTGTCTTTACGAGAAAATAAGTAAAGTAACGTTGTAGAATTAATGTAGTTTGATTTCAGTACCATCGGAAACAAAACAATTCCCATTAGAAAAAAGTAAAAGCATCATTGTCATGAAATATTAAAGTTAATTAATGATCAGTATATCATATATTAGTTTCTTCTAGCGAAACGTTGTTAAATTAGTCTTCTACACTGGTATTGGTTTTACTGTTACTATGAACTGCACTGCGTTGAACATCAGCAGTGCTTTCTCTCTGCGAGTTGTGTCTTGTGTTGTGTCTTAGTTGTGTCCCGATTGTATTTTAATATTTTCTATATAGAAAAGAAAATTGTTCCCCTCTCAGATCATCTGGAATATGCTCTTGAATGCTATGTAAAACTACCTATATTGCTGTCATTGATGTCAGTTTCATCTGGCGACATGAATTCTAATTTATTTTCTTCTTTCTGAAATACGTTTTGTCTAGTAAATTGTATTTGAGTTAAACGGTCATAGGCCACCACAAGCTTTAAAAGCATTTCCTTCTTCATGGAATTTATATATGGTATGATATATTGGTGCGAAATTCACCTTCGTAATGGGTTTAGTCTACCTACGTACTTTGTCTATGTTCCTGCACTACCCTTCGCCATGCAACTTTTAATCGTCTAAATATTCCTACATCGCATGGCTGGAAAATATGAGTTGCATTAGGTAATAATATACAAAAAAGTAAAATGAGTTTACTCAAAACAAAAATTATGTAAATTGAAATTTATGCAGGACCTGCGACCATCTAATAATACCAGTATAGGAAAGGTGACTCCATTCTCGACCATTTATGGTACATACACACAATATATGTATTAGTGTGGGGATTGAAATGAATTCGGTCAAGGTGTAATTTCATTAATATTGATTTAATATATACAGGGTGTTTGGCCACACCTGGGAAAAATTTTAATGGGAGATTCTAGAAGCCAAAATAAGACGAAAATTAAGAATATCAATTTTTCGACTGAGGTTTCGTTAAAAAGTAGTTATTAATAACATTAAATAAAAAAATTTCAAATCGTTCTGAAAAAATTATTGTTGGTCGCGGAGGTCAGTTAGAATCGTACCCCCGAAATCCTACTCAGTTTCGACAAAAAAAATTCAAGTAAAAAAGAATTTCGAATCGTCTTGGAAGAATTAGTTTTCGTTGCAGGGGTCAGTAACAAGCATTTTTTTTTTTTGGTCGACAGCCGGATCGAACGATTTTAATGTTTCAAACAGCAACACAACGCATATTTTAATGGAGAATATGTAGAGATGTTGGAAAAGTTGTTCCTTGACCCCGTAAAGTGAGAAAAATCCCATATAACTGGTCAAATTTTCAAACAGCCCCCGCAACTCCTACTGATATAGTGAATAGTGAATATATTCCAATGAAACGTTTTTTTTTCGCGAGTAGAGCTCATGGGTACCTACACAAAGAGTATTATTAAACAACTATTTTACAAACTGAATAAAAATCAGAAAGGAATTTTTAAGAAAAATCGACAGGCAGTGCCTAAATTTTTCGACGAAAGAAAAAGAAAATTTCAAATCGTTCTGAAAAAATTACTTTCGGTTTCGGGGGTCAATTACAATTATTTTCGGTGAATAGACATACCACATACGAAATCCTGCGCATTTTCGAGAAAAAAATTCGAAAGTAAGAGCGGAACTTTAAACGTCAATAACTTTGTTTAGTATCGTATTACTCCATCAACAAATTGGTATTCTTGATTTTCGTTCTACTTTAACCTCTAGAATCTCCCATTACAATTTCTCCCAGGGGATTCTAGAGACCAAAGTAAGACGAAAATCAAGAATACCAATTTGTTAATGGAGGCTTTATTAAAAAGTTGTTAACGTTTAAAGTTCCGCCCGTACTGAATTTCTTTCTCGAAAATGCGCATGATTAGGGGGATATGACGATTCACCCAAAATGGTTGTAAGTAACCCCCGCAACCGAAGATAATTTTTCCAAAACGATTTGAAATTTTTCTTTTCCATCGAACAAATTTCACACATTCTCGAATTTTTATCTCGAAAGTGGGTAAGATTTCGGAGGTATGTGTATTCACCAAAAATGATTGTAATTGACCCCCGCAACCGATAACAATTTTTCCAGAACGATTTGAAATTTTTTAGTTTAATTGTTAATAACTTTTTAACGTAGCCTCTATCAACAAATTGGTATTCTTGATTTTCGTCTGTATTTTCGTATTTTGGCATCTAGAATCCCCCATTAAAATTTTTCCCAGGGGTGGCCGAACACCCTGTACATATGTGTTCCCCGAGCAGGAAAACGACTTTTCGCTATAATCATGAAAGTAAAAATTCTGTCCAAATGAGGAGTAGGAGTGATTTTCTAAGAGTTTGCTCATGATGCTACACGTAATAGCTACAAATGCACCTCATCGAAAATTTTTATTTAAAAGTATAGATTGAGAAAGTGGCACGTGAGGAACGTACGTAACTTAGATCGATGCACGTGTTTTACTGCACCGGGCACGAACGTACGACGATTTACACACACACACACACACACACACACACACAGTCAATATCGCCGGTTTTTACAAAAGGCAAAGTCTTAAGTAAACATTTAAAGCCTCTGTAAGTTTTATCGCTTTTGCATTCTTGCAACTTAATTTAATTGGTTGTTTTTTGGAAAACAGATAAAACTATAAAAAGAATGAAAAACGGTTTTGACGAGTCCTGTACCTATGTTTAGTTCAGAATTTCGAATTCAGCGGTAAAAGTATGTAAATCTATATTATCCAATACACAGGACATAAAGGTAAGAGGAATGGATATTTTTACCAATACATTCATATTCTTAAATATCTGAATATTCTTCCTACTTGACCGACTTACTTTATAAATATATTTTTTAGGGACACGTGTCGTTCGGTTGAAGGAAACAGGATATCTATACAGTGTATAGGTATTCAAAAACCCTTGGGAAAAATTTTAGACTTTGTTGAAAAGTTATGGAACATTCCTAGCAAACGCTAGGCCCGTTCACGGATCGGGGTGAGTTATACATTATTCGATTCGCCTAATTCAGTACATTATTGATATGCATTTCTATGCATCTGTGGAAATTCGTTATTTTTTTATAAACTGTTACTGTTATTGTTAGAAATATGACTTAAAATTCGTTAGTTTCTTTAGTGTTTAGGAGTGTGTGTGTGTGTTTGTGAGAGAAGCACACGTCGAGGAATGTTCTTTTAGTTTTTAAGTTTTCTTTTCACAATGGAAAATAAGTGTGTTTGTTTTGTAACAAGATTCATTATAATAAATAATATAAACAGTATTTTAACATGGTAGCAGAGGTCCGTGGTTTGTTCGTTAACAGTAAAGAAAAGAAATTTAGTTGTGAAAGGAAGATAACCTAAGTTTGAAGCATGGCAAGTGAAAAAAAGGACGATTTCATGTTACAAATATTTTATGGAACTGGAAATTCAGGCTAAATTTATTTTTAGAAATGAAAGACTGTAACGAGGTTATTCTACATGATGAAAGACCGGCTGAAATAAGAGTCGAAGATTGGAATAAAAAAGGAAATTAAAGCAAAAAGTTACATCGTAAACAGTATTTCAAACACTCAGTTAGAATTAATAATATCAGAAACGACTGCGAAAAATATGATTGCAAAGCTTGACGAAATTTATCTAGTTAAAAACAGTGCAGTAAAGCTATTGTGTAAAAGAAGATTGTTAGAATTAAAAATGAAAGAAGGTGAAAATCCAAGTGACTTCTTTAACGAATTTGAAACGCATATAAATAGGCTCAAAAATACTGGTGAGACTGTGAATGAAGAGGATAAATTGAATTATCTGTTATTAACGTTAACTTCTCACGTATTGTTGATATTATTGATGCACTGCCAACGAAGGAGAAAACAGTTGAGTATGTAAAATCTAAATTACTGTTAGAGTATCAAAAGAGAAACGGTAAAAGTTACTACTTTGAGTACAGCAGAAATTACACTCGCACGTTTAGTTCAAATTTAACTAAAAATCCTAGAGGTCATAGGTTTCGACACGTACAACGCAATCAGAACAAGTATCTCAATTCAAAGGATAATCAGCATAGCAGTGCAACGACTACTGAAGCGGTATGTTAAGTCAGTGTAATAAGTCAGGGCACATCCAACGTTACTGCCCAGAAAACTTTAATAATTATTACAAAAGGCAACCTTTTCAAACATATACAAAATAGACACGATAGAAAAGTGGCTGGAAATTCGAGTCTAGATGACAGTAGAAATTACAATTCATTCAAGGTTGAAGTAATGAAAAGTAGCAAAATAGAAGAAGTAGAAATATTAAATGGCTACTAGATAGTGGTTGCTCAGATCACATAATAAACACAGATGAGTACTTTTATGAATCCAAAAATCTACAAAACCCGGTTGATATTAAAGTTGGTGATGGTTTTAAACTAATATCTGGAAAGATTGGTAATGTAATGATTAACATTAAATCGTTGCTATGTTCATTTTAAAAATTATAAATAATTTATCTAATTGGATCTATTCTACATTGTCAAATGGGAATTTGTAGAAGAATTTGTATGATGCATAAAAATCATTTTTTTAGGCATAGAACTTCCACGAGTCGGTCAGGTGGACAGTATTAAAACCAGGTATGTAGACAGTACATGCAGCAACAGTAAAAAATGTCTCCCCGCCGCTGACAGTGTTTACAATATATAGTAAATTACTATTGCACGCAGTACGTTGGCTTAACTTGTTTTTATTATTAAATTTCATTATCATCTAAGTCTGGTATATTTTGATTTTTTACAGAATCAATCATCATCAAATGAAATTTCTGAAATTTCTTTTAAGAACTGATTAAATAAATCATCCTTTCCTTGCTTGGAAGGTTTATAAAACACGTAATGGCTTAAGTACCCAATGAAATTATCTTTTTTGCTGAAAATAGAAAATATAATATTTATTATTTTGTATTATATGTTAGAAAAACATATTAAAAAACGTGTGGAACTGCAAATACTAACCGACAATATTCAGGCAAAAAGTGTTTACTATGCTTCCACGTAGTTTCTGTTTTATTCGTATGAGCGCCTGTTTCTGGATCTTTAAAATGTAAACTATTTACGGTTTACGGTGAGATGTTTATACCCTTAGTTTTTAAAAGCCATTGCATTATATAAAGATATTTGAAAAGCAAAGAACGTGGTTTTCTAAAAACAAACTCAGTTACAGATATTGTTTTAAAATTACCATATATGCTAACGTATAATTATGAGCAATGTCGTGATATATTATATAACTAACATTAAATAAAAATACTGCGCAGCAATTGTGGAAGGGTAGAGTAGATAGAGACTGATGAATCAACATTTTGTTGTAGAAATAATGGCACAGAGGCCATTTGAAAATTAATCACAGCGTCAATTTTCAAGATCTCATTACTGATGCTTACATGAATTAAATTGAAGACACCACTTTTTTCTAACATATAATACTATCAATATTTTATATTTCCAATAAGAGTAACTTCATTGGATACCTGAGCCATTATGTATTTAGTAAATGTATATATAATAGAAAGATGGTGATTTATTCAATGAGATATTTGCAGAAATAGCAGAAATTTCATTCAACAAATGTTATTGTTAACAAATTAGCATTTTACTAGCTGGCATTTTGAACACAGGTAACGACAGTCACTTGTTTCCACCTGTGAACCTATCAGAATATATTTAAAATACTTAGTTACTTTGTAAAAATACCGAATTTCCGCAGATAATGAAATGCATATACTAATGAAATAATATACTGAATTAGACGAATCGAATTACGTATAACTCATCCCGATCGTTGAACGGGTCGTTTGCTAGGAATATACCAAAAAACGTTCTTGACAAGTCTATAAAATACTTCAGTTCACTTTCATTATTAGATGCGTTGACTTTAATTCTATAAATTATAATGATAAGTTCAAGATTTTACAGAAAGAGTTTATTTGTAATATTAAAGATTTCCTATATAAGGACAAGAAGTATACTTTTACCAATATCTATCCATCTATCTTAATATTCTACCCACTTGGCCCACTTACTTTAACGAGTCTGAGTAAATCATCAGTACTATCTCTATTTTTATTAATAAAATGAATCTGTGATTCCATATCCAAAGATATAGTAAAAGCTACAAAATTCAGATTATTCAAGTTACTTCTATCACTCATCAAATTTTTTATGAAATTCTATGCTAATTCATGCTCTTTAAAATATTTATAATCTACTGGGACTTCATTAACTTTATGTTTTAATAAATCAATAATCAAAGTATCTATAATTAATATTAAAATCAAATAACAGTGTCAAAATAGTATTAATATTATATTTTATTAATACTATCAATATCTGGTATTTAAATTTTATTAAATATTTCAAATCTGTTATCACCTTGTTCAAATAATTTATTACTAGTTTTGATAATATATTTTGGGATGGATTTTTTTAGAATGATAGCAATTCAGTTGTGAATTTTTATGAGGAACAAAGGGTTATTATTATACAATTAACATGTATATAATTCATTAACTTGCCCATTTAGGGGTAACATGTTATGCATAAATAGAGATTTACATACTTGTATAAATACCCACACTAAAATCATGTAAATATCTAAATCATTTTTAAATCTATGATTTGGAAAATTTTAGGGACTTGGAACTTAATTCATCCTTTATCTTACAGTTTTATCGTCAACACGTGGCCAACACGTATGCGAAGAAGGCAAAATCATGAGCCAGATGCTGGTATAACCCAGACCTAACCAAGACCTAACCGGTGTTATCCTCTAAAATATTGATCGAAACCAGGTTTAATTGACTGCTTCAGTGTGTTACCACATTACTACGTGATTCAAACACGAAAAAAACCCAAGATCTGGCCAACAAGTTTGCGAAAAAGGCAAAATCATGAGCCAGATGCGGGCATAACCCAGTCCTAAGCCAGACCTAACCGGTGTTATCCTCTAAAATATTGATCGAAACCAGGTTTGATTGACTGCTTCAGTGTGTTACCACATTACTACGTGATTCAAACCAGAAGAAACCCAGGATCTGGCCAACAAGTATGCGAAGAAGGCATAATCATGAGCCAGATGCGGGCATAACCCAGACCTAACCCAGACCTAACCGGTGTTATCCTCTAAAATATTGACCGAAACCAGGTTTAATTGACTGCTTCAGTGTGTCACCACATTACTACGTGATTCAAACACGGAAAATACCCAGGATCTGGCCAACAAGTATGCGAAGAAGGCAAAATCATGAGCCAGATGCGGGCATAACCCAGACCTAACCCAGACCTAACCGGTGTTATCCTCTAAAATATTGATCGAAACCAGGTTTAATTGACAGCTTCAGTGTGGTACCACATTACTACGTGATTCAAACACGAAAAAAACCCAGGATCTGGCCAACAAGTATGCGAAAAAGGCGAAAGTATAAGCCAGATGCGCGCACATCCCAGACCTAACCCAGACCTAACCGGTGTTATCCTCTAAAATACTGACCGAATCCAGGTTTAATTGACTGTTACTGTGTGGTACCACATTACTACGTGATTCAAACCAGAAGAAACCCAGGATCTGGCCAACAAGTATGCGAAGAAGGCATAATCATGAGCCAGATGCGGGCATAACCCAGACCTAACCCAGACCTAACCGGTGTTATCCTCTAAAATATTGATCGAAACCAGGTTTAATTGACTGCTTCAGTGTGTTACCACATTACTACGTGATTCAAACACGAAAAAAACCCAGGATCTGGCCAACAAGTATGCGAAGAAGGCAAAATCATGAGCCAGATGCGGGCATATCCCAGACCTAACCCAGACCTAACCGGTGTTATCCTCTAAAATACTGGCCGAATCCAGGTTTAATTGACTGTTACTGTGTGGTACCACATTACTACGTGATTCAAACCCGAAAAAAACCCAGGATCTGGCCAACAAGTATGCGAAGAAGGCATAATCATGACCCAGATGCGGGCATAACCCAGACCTAACCCAGACCTAACCGGTGTTATCCTCTAAAATATTGATCGAAACCAGGTTTAATTGACTGCTTCAGTGTGTTACCACATTAGTACGTGATTCAAACACGAAAAAAACCCAGGATCTGGCCAACAAGTATGCGAAGAAGGCAAAATCATGAGCCAGATGCGGGCATAACCCAGACCTAACCCAGACCTAACCGGTGTTATCCTCTAAAATATTGATCGAAACCAGGTTTAATTGACTGCTTCAGTGTGGTACCACATTACTTCGTGATTCAAACACGAAAAAAACCCAGGATCTGACCAACAAGTATGCGAAAAAGGCGAAAGTATAAGCCAGATGCGTGCACATCCCAGTCCTAAGCCAGACCTAACCGGTGTTATCCTCTAAAATATTGATCGAAACCAGGTTTAATTGACTGCTTCAGTGTGTTACCACATTCCTACGTGATTCAAACACGAAAAAAACCCAGGATCTGGCCAACAAGTATGCGAAGAAGGCAAAATCATGAGCCAGATGCGGGCATAACCCAGACCTAACCCAGACCTAACCGGTGTTATCCTCTGAAATATTGATCGAAACCAGGTTTAATTGACTGCTTCAGTGTGTTACCACATTCCTACGTGATTCAAACACGAAAAAAACCCAGGATCTGGCCAACAAGTATGCGAAGAAGGCAAAATCATGAGCCAGATGCGGGCATAACCCAGACCTAACCCAGACCTAACCGGTGTTATCCTCTGAAATATTGATCGAAACCAGGTTTAATTGACTGCTTCAGTGTGTGACCACATTACTACGTGATTCAAACACGGAAAAAACCCAGGATCTGGCCAACAAGTATGCGATGAAGGCAAAATCATGAGCCAGATGCGGGCATAAGCCAGACCTAACCCAGACCTAACCGGTGTTATCCTCTAAAATATTGATCGAAACCAGGTTTAATTGACTGCTTCAGTGTGTTACCACATTACTACGTGATTCAAACACGAAAAAAACCCAAGATCTGGCCAACAAGTATGCGAAGAAGGCAAAATCATGAGCCAGATGCGGGCATAACCCAGACCTAACCCAGACCTAACCGGTGTTATCCTCTAAAATATTGATCGAAACCAGGTTTAATTGACTGCTTCAGTGTGTTACCACATTACTACATGATTCAAACACGAAAAAAACCCAAGATCTGGCCAACAAGTATGCGAAGAAGGCAAAATCATGAGCCAGGTGCGGACATAACCAAGACGAAACCCAGACCTAACCGGTGTTATCCTCTGAAATATTGATCGAAACCAGGTTTAATTGACTGCATCAGTGTGTTATCACATTACTACGTGATTGAAACACGAAAAAAACCCAGGATCTGGCCAACAAGTATGCGAAGAAGGCAAAATCATGAGCCAGATGCGGGCATAACCCAGACCTAACCCAGACCTAACCGGTGTTATCCTCTAAAATATTGATCGAAACCAGGTTTAATTGACTGCTTCAGTGTGTTACCACATTACTACGTGATTCAAACACGAAAAAAACCCAGGATCTGGCCAACAAGTATGCGAAGAAGGCAAAATCATGAGCCAGATGCGGGCATATCCCAGACCTAACCCAGACCTAACCGGTGTTATCCTCTAAAATACTGGCCGAATCCAGGTTTAATTGACTGTTACTGTGTGGTACCACATTACTACGTGATTCAAACCCGAAAAAAACCCAGGATCTGGCCAACAAGTATGCGAAGAAGGCATAATCATGAGCCAGATGCGGGCATAACCCAGACCTAACCCAGACCTAACCGGTGTTATCCTCTAAAATATTGATCGAAACCAGGTTTAATTGACTGCTTCAGTGTGTTACCACATTACTACATGATTCAAACACGAAAAAAACCCAAGATCTGGCCAACAAGTATGCGAAGAAGGCAAAATCATGAGCCAGGTGCGGACATAACCAAGACGAAACCCAGACCTAACCGGTGTTATCCTCTGAAATATTGATCGAAACCAGGTTTAATTGACTGCATCAGTGTGTTATCACATTACTACGTGATTGAAACACGAAAAAAACCCAGGATCTGGCCAACAAGTATGCGAAGAAGGCAAAATCATGAGCCAGATGCGGGCATAACCCAGACCTAACCCAGACCTAACCGGTGTTATCCTCTAAAATATTGATCGAAACCAGGTTTAATTGACTGCTTCAGTGTGTTACCACATTACTACGTGATTCAAACACGAAAAAAACCCAGGATCTGGCCAACAAGTATGCGAAGAAGGCAAAATCATGAGCCAGATGCGGGCATATCCCAGACCTAACCCAGACCTAACCGGTGTTATCCTCTAAAATACTGGCCGAATCCAGGTTTAATTGACTGTTACTGTGTGGTACCACATTACTACGTGATTCAAACCCGAAAAAAACCCAGGATCTGGCCAACAAGTATGCGAAGAAGGCATAATCATGAGCCAGATGCGGGCATAACCCAGACCTAACCCAGACCTAACCGGTGTTATCCTCTAAAATATTGATCGAAACCAGGTTTAATTGACTGCTTCAGTGTGTTACCACATTAGTACGTGATTCAAACACGAAAAAAACCCAGGATCTGGCCAACAAGTATGCGAAGAAGGCAAAATCATGAGCCAGATGCGGGCATAACCCAGACCTAACCCAGACCTAACCGGTGTTATCCTCTAAAATATTGATCGAAACCAGGTTTAATTGACTGCTTCAGTGTGGTACCACATTACTACGTGATTCAAACACGAAAAAAACCCAGGATCTGGCCAACAAGTATGCGAAAAAGGCGAAAGTATAAGCCAGATGCGCGCACATCCCAGACCTAACCCAGACCTAACCGGTGTTATCCTCTAAAATACTGACCGAATCCAGGTTTAATTGACTGTTACTGTGTGGTACCACATTACTACGTGATTCAAACCAGAAGAAACCCAGGATCTGGCCAACAAGTATGCGAAGAAGGCATAATCATGAGCCAGATGCGGGCATAACCCAGACCTAACCCAGACCTAACCGGTGTTATCCTCTAAAATATTGACCGAAACCAGGTTTAATTGACTGCTTCAGTGTGTCACCACATTACTACGTGATTCAAACACGGAAAATACCCAGGATCTGGCCAACAAGTATGCGAAGAAGGCAAAATCATGAGCCAGATGCGGGCATAACCCAGACCTAACCCAGACCTAACCGGTGTTATCCTCTAAAATATTGATCGAAACCAGGTTTAATTGACAGCTTCAGTGTGGTACCACATTACTACGTGATTCAAACACGAAAAAAACCCAGGATCTGGCCAACAAGTATGCGAAAAAGGCGAAAGTATAAGCCAGATGCGCGCACATCCCAGACCTAACCCAGACCTAACCGGTGTTATCCTCTAAAATACTGACCGAATCCAGGTTTAATTGACTGTTACTGTGTGGTACCACATTACTACGTGATTCAAACCAGAAGAAACCCAGGATCTGGCCAACAAGTATGCGAAGAAGGCATAATCATGAGCCAGATGCGGGCATAACCCAGACCTAACCCAGACCTAACCGGTGTTATCCTCTAAAATATTGATCGAAACCAGGTTTAATTGACTGCTTCAGTGTGTTACCACATTACTACGTGATTCAAACACGAAAAAAACCCAGGATCTGGCCAACAAGTATGCGAAGAAGGCAAAATCATGAGCCAGATGCGGGCATATCCCAGACCTAACCCAGACCTAACCGGTGTTATCCTCTAAAATACTGGCCGAATCCAGGTTTAATTGACTGTTACTGTGTGGTACCACATTACTACGTGATTCAAACCCGAAAAAAACCCAGGATCTGGCCAACAAGTATGCGAAGAAGGCATAATCATGACCCAGATGCGGGCATAACCCAGACCTAACCCAGACCTAACCGGTGTTATCCTCTAAAATATTGATCGAAACCAGGTTTAATTGACTGCTTCAGTGTGTTACCACATTAGTACGTGATTCAAACACGAAAAAAACCCAGGATCTGGCCAACAAGTATGCGAAGAAGGCAAAATCATGAGCCAGATGCGGGCATAACCCAGACCTAACCCAGACCTAACCGGTGTTATCCTCTAAAATATTGATCGAAACCAGGTTTAATTGACTGCTTCAGTGTGGTACCACATTACTTCGTGATTCAAACACGAAAAAAACCCAGGATCTGACCAACAAGTATGCGAAAAAGGCGAAAGTATAAGCCAGATGCGCGCACATCGCAGTCCTAAGCCAGACCTAACCGGTGTTATCCTCTAAAATATTGATCGAAACCAGGTTTAATTGACTGCTTCAGTGTGTTACCACATTCCTACGTGATTCAAACACGAAAAAAACCCAGGATCTGGCCAACAAGTATGCGAAGAAGGCAAAATCATGAGCCAGATGCGGGCATAACCCAGACCTAACCCAGACCTAACCGGTGTTATCCTCTGAAATATTGATCGAAACCAGGTTTAATTGACTGCTTCAGTGTGTTACCACATTCCTACGTGATTCAAACACGAAAAAAACCCAGGATCTGGCCAACAAGTATGCGAAGAAGGCAAAATCATGAGCCAGATGCGGGCATAACCCAGACCTAACCCAGACCTAACCGGTGTTATCCTCTGAAATATTGATCGAAACCAGGTTTAATTGACTGCTTCAGTGTGTGACCACATTACTACGTGATTCAAACACGGAAAAAACCCAGGATCTGGCCAACAAGTATGCGATGAAGGCAAAATCATGAGCCAGATGCGGGCATAAGCCAGACCTAACCCAGACCTAACCGGTGTTATCCTCTAAAATATTGATCGAAACCAGGTTTAATTGACTGCTTCAGTGTGTTACCACATTACTACGTGATTCAAACACGAAAAAAACCCAAGATCTGGCCAACAAGTATGCGAAGAAGGCAAAATCATGAGCCAGATGCGGGCATAACCCAGACCTAACCCAGACCTAACCGGTGTTATCCTCTAAAATATTGATCGAAACCAGGTTTAATTGACTGCTTCAGTGTGTTACCACATTACTACATGATTCAAACACGAAAAAAACCCAAGATCTGGCCAACAAGTATGCGAAGAAGGCAAAATCATGAGCCAGGTGCGGACATAACCAAGACGAAACCCAGACCTAACCGGTGTTATCCTCTGAAATATTGATCGAAACCAGGTTTAATTGACTGCATCAGTGTGTTATCACATTACTACGTGATTGAAACACGAAAAAAACCCAGGATCTGGCCAACAAGTATGCGAAGAAGGCAAAATCATGAGCCAGATGCGGGCATAACCCAGACCTAACCCAGACCTAACCGGTGTTATCCTCTAAAATATTGATCGAAACCAGGTTTAATTGACTGCTTCAGTGTGTTACCACATTACTACGTGATTCAAACACGAAAAAAACCCAGGATCTGGCCAACAAGTATGCGAAGAAGGCAAAATCATGAGCCAGATGCGGGCATATCCCAGACCTAACCCAGACCTAACCGGTGTTATCCTCTAAAATACTGGCCGAATCCAGGTTTAATTGACTGTTACTGTGTGGTACCACATTACTACGTGATTCAAACCCGAAAAAAACCCAGGATCTGGCCAACAAGTATGCGAAGAAGGCATAATCATGAGCCAGATGCGGGCATAACCCAGACCTAACCCAGACCTAACCGGTGTTATCCTCTAAAATATTGATCGAAACCAGGTTTAATTGACTGCTTCAGTGTGTTACCACATTAGTACGTGATTCAAACACGAAAAAAACCCAGGATCTGGCCAACAAGTATGCGAAGAAGGCAAAATCATGAGCCAGATGCGGGCATAACCCAGACCTAACCCAGACCTAACCGGTGTTATCCTCTAAAATATTGATCGAAACCAGGTTTAATTGACTGCTTCAGTGTGTTACCACATTACTACATGATTCAAACTCGAAAAAAACCCAGGATCCGGCCAACAAGTATGCGAAAAAGGCGAAAGTATAAGCCAGATGCGCGCACATCCCAGACCTAACCCAGACCTAACCGGTGTTATCCTCTAAAATACTGGCCGAATCCAGGTTTAATTGACTGTTACTGTGTGGTACCACATTACTACGTGATTCAAACCCGAAAAAAACCCAGGATCTGGCCAACAAGTATGCGAAGAAGGCATAATCATGAGCCAGATGCGGGCATAACCCAGACCTGACCCAGACCTAACCGGTGTTATCCTCTAAATTATTGATCGAAATCAGGTTTAATTGACTGCTTCTTTGTGGGCCCACATTACTGCGTGATTCACACCGGAACAAACCAACATAGTAGTATACAGCGTGTTCGGCCAGCCCTGAGAAACATTTTAATAGGAGATTCTAGAGGCCAAACTAAGACGAAAATCAAGAATACCAATTTGTTGATGGAGGCTTCGTTAAAAAGTTATTAACAATTAAATTCAAAAATTTCAAATCGTTCCGGAAAAATTATTTTCGGCTGCGGAGGTCAATTACAAGCATTTTCAGTGAATAGACATATATTCGAAATCCTACTCAGTTTCGAGAAAAAAATTCGAGTATGTGTTGATATTTTTCGGCGAAAAAGAAATTTTTCAAAAATTTTTCTAAAAAAATTATTTTCGGTTGCAGGGGTCAATTACAATCATTTTTGGTCATTACACATACCCCCGAAATCCTACGCACTTTCGAGGAAAAAATTCCTTACCGAAAATCTAATCGGGTGCCTATATTTTTCGATGAAAAAAAAAGATTTCAAATCGTTCTGTGAAAAATTGTTTTCAGTTGCGAGGGTCGGTGACAATCATTTTTTATGTATAGACATACCCCCGAAATCTTGCGCATTTTCGAGAAAAAAATTCAGTACGAGCGGAACTTTAAACATTAATAACTTTTTAACAGTGCCTCCATCAACTAATTGGTATTCTTGATTTTCGTCTTATTTTTACCTCTAGAATCCCCCATTAAAATTTTTCCCATGGATGGCCGAACACCCTGTATGTAGGGAACCGTGCAGTTGAAAATTATTAAATCGCGCACGAATTTTTGGCCGTACAGCGAATCGTTCGCTGTCCACGAGCTTGCACGAGCGAAGACGGTTACCGCCGAAAAAGCCGTCAACACGCGGCGAGCGTACGGCCGAACAGCTGATGGGTGAATAACCCAGAAAGCGAGAAAAGACAGCACGGAAGAGAGAAAGATTGAAGAAAAGTTCGTAGTAGGTGTGACTGTGTTTAACGAAATAAATACGAGTGTGCCGATTAACGAACAAACACGGTACCTGATAATCCCATACATACATACGTACAGTGTTGTTCCAAGTGGAGTTTGAAAAAGATGCTAATAAAAATGTTGCATAGTCATAACCACCTGGTTCAGTTACTACATTCACCCTGTAAAAACAACACAATAATATTATTTATTATTTTCTTTTCACGTTCTTAACTTTATTTTTATTTTTAGTTTGAGTTTTACATTTCTCCTTCTCTTCGTCTTGCTTTTCTTTCTCCTTTTCCTTTTCATTTTTCTGTTTTTCTTTCTTTTTTCAATAGCTTTTCTTCTTTTAATTTCTCGGCTTGTTTTTTTCTTTTCTAATCGTTCTTCTTTCATTCTTTGTTTTTCTTTTTCCTGGTTATCAATTGCTTCTATTTTTTCAAGCTGAGCCTATTTTCATGTCTTTGATGTAACTTTGATTGCACACACTCTTTCTATATTTCTTTTCTTTTCTTTTCTTTTCTTTGTTGTTTTTTCAATCTTTTGATAATGTTGATAATGTTTATCCAGAATAGATTCTGAAGAATCTTTGTCTTTACGAGAAAATAAGTAAAGTAACGTTGTAGAATTAATGTAGTTTGATTTCAGTACCATCGGAAACAAAACAATTCCCATTAGAAAAAAGTAAAAGCATCATTGTCATGAAATATTAAAGTTAATTAATGATCAGTATATCATATATTAGTTTCTTCTAGCGAAACGTTGTTAAATTAGTCTTCTACACTGGTATTGGTTTTACTGTTACTATGAACTGCACTGTGTTGAACATCAGCAGTGCTTTCTCTCTGCGAGTTGTGTCTTGTGTTGTGTCTTAGTTGTGTCCCGATTGTATTTTAATATTTTCTATATAGAAAAGAAAATTGTTCCCCTCTCAGATCATCTGGAATATGCTCTTGAATGCTATGTAAAACTACCTATATTGCTGTCATTGATGTCAGTTTCATCTGGCGACATGAATTCTAATTTATTTTCTTCTTTCTGAAATACGTTTTGTCTAGTAAATTGTATTTGAGTTAAACGGTCATAGGCCACCACAAGCTTTAAAAGCATTTCCTTCTTCATGGAATTTATATATGGTATGATATATTGGTGCGAAATTCACCTTCGTAATGGGTTTAGTCTACCTACGTACTTTGTCTATGTTCCTGCACTACCCTTCGCCATGCAACTTTTAATCGTCTAAATATTCCTACATCGCATGGCTGGAAAATATGAGTTGCATTAGGTAATAATATACAAAAAAGTAAAATGAGTTTACTCAAAACAAAAATTATGTAAATTGAAATTTATGCAGGACCTGCGACCATCTAATAATACCAGTATAGGAAAGGTGACTCCATTCTCGACCATTTATGGTACATACACACAATATATGTATTAGTGTGGGGATTGAAATGAATTCGGTCAAGGTGTAATTTCATTAATATTGATTTAATATATACAGGGTGTTTGGCCACACCTGGGAAAAATTTTAATGGGAGATTCTAGAAGCCAAAATAAGACGAAAATTAAGAATATCAATTTTTCGACTGAGGTTTCGTTAAAAAGTAGTTATTAATAACATTAAATAAAAAAATTTCAAATCGTTCTGAAAAAATTATTGTTGGTCGCGGAGGTCAGTTAGAATCGTACCCCCGAAATCCTACTCAGTTTCGACAAAAAAAATTCAAGTAAAAAAGAATTTCGAATCGTCTTGGAAGAATTAGTTTTCGTTGCAGGGGTCAGTAACAAGCATTTTTTTTTTTTGGTCGACAGCCGGATCGAACGATTTTAATGTTTCAAACAGCAACACAACGCATATTTTAATGGAGAATATGTAGAGATGTTGGAAAAGTTGTTCCTTGACCCCGTAAAGTGAGAAAAATCCCATATAACTGGTCAAATTTTCAAACAGCCCCCGCAACTCCTACTGATATAGTGAATAGTGAATATATTCCAATGAAACGTTTTTTTTTCGCGAGTAGAGCTCATGGGTACCTACACAAAGAGTATTATTAAACAACTATTTTACAAACTGAATAAAAATCAGAAAGGAATTTTTAAGAAAAATCGACAGGCAGTGCCTAAATTTTTCGACGAAAGAAAAAGAAAATTTCAAATCGTTCTGAAAAAATTACTTTCGGTTTCGGGGGTCAATTACAATTATTTTCGGTGAATAGACATACCACATACGAAATCCTGCGCATTTTCGAGAAAAAAATTCGAAAGTAAGAGCGGAACTTTAAACGTCAATAACTTTGTTTAGTATCGTATTACTCCATCAACAAATTGGTATTCTTGATTTTCGTTCTACTTTAACCTCTAGAATCTCCCATTACAATTTCTCCCAGGGGATTCTAGAGACCAAAGTAAGACGAAAATCAAGAATACCAATTTGTTAATGGAGGCTTTATTAAAAAGTTGTTAACGTTTAAAGTTCCGCCCGTACTGAATTTCTTTCTCGAAAATGCGCATGATTAGGGGGATATGACGATTCACCCAAAATGGTTGTAAGTAACCCCCGCAACCGAAGATAATTTTTCCAAAACGATTTGAAATTTTTCTTTTCCATCGAACAAATTTCACACATTCTCGAATTTTTATCTCGAAAGTGGGTAAGATTTCGGAGGTATGTGTATTCACCAAAAATGATTGTAATTGACCCCCGCAACCGATAACAATTTTTCCAGAACGATTTGAAATTTTTTAGTTTAATTGTTAATAACTTTTTAACGTAGCCTCTATCAACAAATTGGTATTCTTGATTTTCGTCTGTATTTTCGTATTTTGGCATCTAGAATCCCCCATTAAAATTTTTCCCAGGGGTGGCCGAACACCCTGTACATATGTGTTCCCCGAGCAGGAAAACGACTTTTCGCTATAATCATGAAAGTAAAAATTCTGTCCAAATGAGGAGTAGGAGTGATTTTCTAAGAGTTTGCTCATGATGCTACACGTAATAGCTACAAATGCACCTCATCGAAAATTTTTATTTAAAAGTATAGATTGAGAAAGTGGCACGTGAGGAACGTACGTAACTTAGATCGATGCACGTGTTTTACTGCACCGGGCACGAACGTACGACGATTTACACACACACACACACACACACACACACACAGTCAATATCGCCGGTTTTTACAAAAGGCAAAGTCTTAAGTAAACATTTAAAGCCTCTGTAAGTTTTATCGCTTTTGCATTCTTGCAACTTAATTTAATTGGTTGTTTTTTGGAAAACAGATAAAACTATAAAAAGAATGAAAAACGGTTTTGACGAGTCCTGTACCTATGTTTAGTTCAGAATTTCGAATTCAGCGGTAAAAGTATGTAAATCTATATTATCCAATACACAGGACATAAAGGTAAGAGGAATGGATATTTTTACCAATACATTCATATTCTTAAATATCTGAATATTCTTCCTACTTGACCGACTTACTTTATAAATATATTTTTTAGGGACACGTGTCGTTCGGTTGAAGGAAACAGGATATCTATACAGTGTATAGGTATTCAAAAACCCTTGGGAAAAATTTTAGACTTTGTTGAAAAGTTATGGAACATTCCTAGCAAACGCTAGGCCCGTTCACGGATCGGGGTGAGTTATACATTATTCGATTCGCCTAATTCAGTACATTATTGATATGCATTTCTATGCATCTGTGGAAATTCGTTATTTTTTTATAAACTGTTACTGTTATTGTTAGAAATATGACTTAAAATTCGTTAGTTTCTTTAGTGTTTAGGAGTGTGTGTGTGTGTTTGTGAGAGAAGCACACGTCGAGGAATGTTCTTTTAGTTTTTAAGTTTTCTTTTCACAATGGAAAATAAGTGTGTTTGTTTTGTAACAAGATTCATTATAATAAATAATATAAACAGTATTTTAACATGGTAGCAGAGGTCCGTGGTTTGTTCGTTAACAGTAAAGAAAAGAAATTTAGTTGTGAAAGGAAGATAACCTAAGTTTGAAGCATGGCAAGTGAAAAAAAGGACGATTTCATGTTACAAATATTTTATGGAACTGGAAATTCAGGCTAAATTTATTTTTAGAAATGAAAGACTGTAACGAGGTTATTCTACATGATGAAAGACCGGCTGAAATAAGAGTCGAAGATTGGAATAAAAAAGGAAATTAAAGCAAAAAGTTACATCGTAAACAGTATTTCAAACACTCAGTTAGAATTAATAATATCAGAAACGACTGCGAAAAATATGATTGCAAAGCTTGACGAAATTTATCTAGTTAAAAACAGTGCAGTAAAGCTATTGTGTAAAAGAAGATTGTTAGAATTAAAAATGAAAGAAGGTGAAAATCCAAGTGACTTCTTTAACGAATTTGAAACGCATATAAATAGGCTCAAAAATACTGGTGAGACTGTGAATGAAGAGGATAAATTGAATTATCTGTTATTAACGTTAACTTCTCACGTATTGTTGATATTATTGATGCACTGCCAACGAAGGAGAAAACAGTTGAGTATGTAAAATCTAAATTACTGTTAGAGTATCAAAAGAGAAACGGTAAAAGTTACTACTTTGAGTACAGCAGAAATTACACTCGCACGTTTAGTTCAAATTTAACTAAAAATCCTAGAGGTCATAGGTTTCGACACGTACAACGCAATCAGAACAAGTATCTCAATTCAAAGGATAATCAGCATAGCAGTGCAACGACTACTGAAGCGGTATGTTAAGTCAGTGTAATAAGTCAGGGCACATCCAACGTTACTGCCCAGAAAACTTTAATAATTATTACAAAAGGCAACCTTTTCAAACATATACAAAATAGACACGATAGAAAAGTGGCTGGAAATTCGAGTCTAGATGACAGTAGAAATTACAATTCATTCAAGGTTGAAGTAATGAAAAGTAGCAAAATAGAAGAAGTAGAAATATTAAATGGCTACTAGATAGTGGTTGCTCAGATCACATAATAAACACAGATGAGTACTTTTATGAATCCAAAAATCTACAAAACCCGGTTGATATTAAAGTTGGTGATGGTTTTAAACTAATATCTGGAAAGATTGGTAATGTAATGATTAACATTAAATCGTTGCTATGTTCATTTTAAAAATTATAAATAATTTATCTAATTGGATCTATTCTACATTGTCAAATGGGAATTTGTAGAAGAATTTGTATGATGCATAAAAATCATTTTTTTAGGCATAGAACTTCCACGAGTCGGTCAGGTGGACAGTATTAAAACCAGGTATGTAGACAGTACATGCAGCAACAGTAAAAAATGTCTCCCCGCCGCTGACAGTGTTTACAATATATAGTAAATTACTATTGCACGCAGTACGTTGGCTTAACTTGTTTTTATTATTAAATTTCATTATCATCTAAGTCTGGTATATTTTGATTTTTTACAGAATCAATCATCATCAAATGAAATTTCTGAAATTTCTTTTAAGAACTGATTAAATAAATCATCCTTTCCTTGCTTGGAAGGTTTATAAAACACGTAATGGCTTAAGTACCCAATGAAATTATCTTTTTTGCTGAAAATAGAAAATATAATATTTATTATTTTGTATTATATGTTAGAAAAACATATTAAAAAACGTGTGGAACTGCAAATACTAACCGACAATATTCAGGCAAAAAGTGTTTACTATGCTTCCACGTAGTTTCTGTTTTATTCGTAAGAGCGCCTGTTTCTGGATCTTTAAAATGTAAACTATTTACGGTTTACGGTGAGATGTTTATACCCTTAGTTTTTAAAAGCCATTGCATTATATAAAGATATTTGAAAAGCAAAGAACGTGGTTTTCTAAAAACAAACTCAGTTACAGATATTGTTTTAAAATTACCATATATGCTAACGTATAATTATGAGCAATGTCGTGATATATTATATAACTAACATTAAATAAAAATACTGTGCAGCAATTGTGGAAGGGTAGAGTAGATAGAGACTGATGAATCAACATTTTGTTGTAGAAATAATGGCACAGAGGCCATTTGAAAATTAATCACAGCGTCAATTTTCAAGATCTCATTACTGATGCTTACATGAATTAAATTGAAGACACCACTTTTTTCTAACATATAATACTATCAATATTTTATATTTCCAATAAGAGTAACTTCATTGGATACCTGAGCCATTATGTATTTAGTAAATGTATATATAATAGAAAGATGGTGATTTATTCAATGAGATATTTGCAGAAATAGCAGAAATTTCATTCAACAAATGTTATTGTTAACAAATTAGCATTTTACTAGCTGGCATTTTGAACACAGGTAACGACAGTCACTTGTTTCCACCTGTGAACCTATCAGAATATATTTAAAATACTTAGTTACTTTGTAAAAATACCGAATTTCCGCAGATAATGAAATGCATATACTAATGAAATAATATACTGAATTAGACGAATCGAATTACGTATAACTCATCCCGATCGTTGAACGGGTCGTTTGCTAGGAATATACCAAAAAACGTTCTTGACAAGTCTATAAAATACTTCAGTTCACTTTCATTATTAGATGCGTTGACTTTAATTCTATAAATTATAATGATAAGTTCAAGATTTTACAGAAAGAGTTTATTTGTAATATTAAAGATTTCCTATATAAGGACAAGAAGTATACTTTTACCAATATCTATCCATCTATCTTAATATTCTACCCACTTGGCCCACTTACTTTAACGAGTCTGAGTAAATCATCAGTACTATCTCTATTTTTATTAATAAAATGAATCTGTGATTCCATATCCAAAGATATAGTAAAAGCTACAAAATTCAGATTATTCAAGTTACTTCTATCACTCATCAAATTTTTTATGAAATTCTATGCTAATTCATGCTCTTTAAAATATTTATAATCTACTGGGACTTCATTAACTTTATGTTTTAATAAATCAATAATCAAAGTATCTATAATTAATATTAAAATCAAATAACAGTGTCAAAATAGTATTAATATTATATTTTATTAATACTATCAATATCTGGTATTTAAATTTTATTAAATATTTCAAATCTGTTATCACCTTGTTCAAATAATTTATTACTAGTTTTGATAATATATTTTGGGATGGATTTTTTTAGAATGATAGCAATTCAGTTGTGAATTTTTATGAGGAACAAAGGGTTATTATTATACAATTAACATGTATATAATTCATTAACTTGCCCATTTAGGGGTAACATGTTATGCATAAATAGAGATTTACATACTTGTATAAATACCCACACTAAAATCATGTAAATATCTAAATCATTTTTAAATCTATGATTTGGAAAATTTTAGGGACTTGGAACTTAATTCATCCTTTATCTTACAGTTTTATCGTCAACACGTGGCCAACACGTATGCGAAGAAGGCAAAATCATGAGCCAGATGCTGGTATAACCCAGACCTAACCAAGACCTAACCGGTGTTATCCTCTAAAATATTGATCGAAACCAGGTTTAATTGACTGCTTCAGTGTGTTACCACATTACTACGTGATTCAAACACGAAAAAAACCCAAGATCTGGCCAACAAGTTTGCGAAAAAGGCAAAATCATGAGCCAGATGCGGGCATAACCCAGTCCTAAGCCAGACCTAACCGGTGTTATCCTCTAAAATATTGATCGAAACCAGGTTTGATTGACTGCTTCAGTGTGTTACCACATTACTACGTGATTCAAACCAGAAGAAACCCAGGATCTGGCCAACAAGTATGCGAAGAAGGCATAATCATGAGCCAGATGCGGGCATAACCCAGACCTAACCCAGACCTAACCGGTGTTATCCTCTAAAATATTGATCGAAACCAGGTTTAATTGACTGCTTCAGTGTGTTACCACATTAGTACGTGATTCAAACACGAAAAAAACCCAGGATCTGGCCAACAAGTATGCGAAGAAGGCAAAATCATGAGCCAGATGCGGGCATAACCCAGACCTAACCCAGACCTAACCGGTGTTATCCTCTAAAATATTGATCGAAACCAGGTTTAATTGACTGCTTCAGTGTGTCACCACATTACTACGTGATTCAAACACGGAAAATACCCAGGATCTGGCCAACAAGTATGCGAAGAAGGCAGAATCATGAGCCAGATGCGGGCATAACCCAGACCTAACCCAGACCTAACCGGTGTTATCCTCTAAAATATTGATCGAAACCAGGTTTAATTGACTGCTTCAGTGTGGTACCACATTACTACGTGATTCAAACACGAAAAAAACCCAGGATCTGGCCAACAAGTATGCGAAAAAGGCGAAAGTATAAGCCAGATGCGCGCACATCCCAGACCTAACCCAGACCTAACCGGTGTTATCCTCTAAAATACTGACCGAATCCAGGTTTAATTGACTGTTACTGTGTGGTACCACATTACTACGTGATTCAAACCAGAAGAAACCCAGGATCTGGCCAACAAGTATGCGAAGAAGGCATAATCATGAGCCAGATGCGGGCATAACCCAGACCTAACCCAGACCTAACCGGTGTTATCCTCTAAAATATTGACCGAAACCAGGTTTAATTGACTGCTTCAGTGTGTCACCACATTACTACGTGATTCAAACACGGAAAATACCCAGGATCTGGCCAACAAGTATGCGAAGAAGGCAAAATCATGAGCCAGATGCGGGCATAACCCAGACCTAACCCAGACCTAACCGGTGTTATCCTCTAAAATATTGATCGAAACCAGGTTTAATTGACAGCTTCAGTGTGGTACCACATTACTACGTGATTCAAACACGAAAAAAACCCAGGATCTGGCCAACAAGTATGCGAAAAAGGCGAAAGTATAAGCCAGATGCGCGCACATCCCAGACCTAACCCAGACCTAACCGGTGTTATCCTCTAAAATACTGACCGAATCCAGGTTTAATTGACTGTTACTGTGTGGTACCACATTACTACGTGATTCAAACCAGAAGAAACCCAGGATCTGGCCAACAAGTATGCGAAGAAGGCATAATCATGAGCCAGATGCGGGCATAACCCAGACCTAACCCAGACCTAACCGGTGTTATCCTCTAAAATATTGATCGAAACCAGGTTTAATTGACTGCTTCAGTGTGTTACCACATTAGTACGTGATTCAAACACGAAAAAAACCCAGGATCTGGCCAACAAGTATGCGAAGAAGGCAAAATCATGAGCCAGATGCGGGCATAACCCAGACCTAACCCAGACCTAACCGGTGTTATCCTCTAAAATATTGATCGAAACCAGGTTTAATTGACAGCTTCAGTGTGGTACCACATTACTTCGTGATTCAAACACGAAAAAAACCCAGGATCTGGCCAACAAGTATGCGAAAAAGGCGAAAGTATAAGCCAGATGCGCGCACATCCCAGACCTAACCCAGACCTAACCGGTGTTATCCTCTAAAATACTGACCGAATCCAGGTTTAATTGACTGTTACTGTGTGGTACCACATTACTACGTGATTCAAACCAGAAGAAACCCAGGATCTGGCCAACAAGTATGCGAAGAAGGCATAATCATGAGCCAGATGCGGGCATAACCCAGACCTAACCCAGACCTAACCGGTGTTATCCTCTAAAATATTGATTGAAACCAGGTTTAATTGACTGCTTCAGTGTGTTACCACATTACTACGTGATTCAAACACGAAAAAAACCCAGGATCTGGCCAACAAGTATGCGAAGAAGGCAAAATCATGAGCCAGATGCGGGCATATCCCAGACCTAACCCAGACCTAACCGGTGTTATCCTCTAAAATACTGGCCGAATCCAGGTTTAATTGACTGTTACTGTGTGGTACCACATTACTACGTGATTCAAACCCGAAAAAAACCCAGGATCTGGCCAACAAGTATGCGAAGAAGGCATAATCATGAGCCAGATGCGGGCATAACCCAGACCTGACCCAGACCTAACCGGTGTTATCCTCTAAAATATTGATCGAAATCAGGTTTAATTGACTGCTTCTTTGTGGGCCCACATTACTGCGTGATTCAAACCGGAACAAACCAACATAGTAGTATACAGGGTGTTCGGCCAGCCCTGAGAAACATTTTAATAGGAGATTCTAGAGGCCAAACTAAGACGAAAATCAAGAATACCAATTTGTTGATGGAGGCTTCGTTAAAAAGTTATTAACAATTAAATTCAAAAATTTCAAATCGTTCCGGAAAAATTATTTTCGGCTGCGGAGGTCAATTACAAGCATTTTCAGTGAATAGACATATATTCGAAATCCTACTCAGTTTCGAGAAAAAAATTCGAGTATGTGTTGATATTTTTCGGCGAAAAAGAAATTTTTCAAAAATTTTTCTAAAAAAATTATTTTCGGTTGCAGGGGTCAATTACAATCATTTTTGGTCATTACACATACCCCCGAAATCCTACGCACTTTCGAGGAAAAAATTCCTTACCGAAAATCTAATCGGGTGCCTATATTTTTCGATGAAAAAAAAAGATTTCAAATCGTTCTGTGAAAAATTGTTTTCAGTTGCGAGGGTCGGTGACAATCATTTTTTATGTATAGACATACCCCCGAAATCTTGCGCATTTTCGAGAAAAAAATTCAGTACGAGCGGAACTTTAAACATTAATAACTTTTTAACAGTGCCTCCATCAACTAATTGGTATTCTTGATTTTCGTCTTATTTTTACCTCTAGAATCCCCCATTAAAATTTTTCCCATGGATGGCCGAACACCCTGTATGTAGGGAACCGTGCAGTTGAAAATTATTAAATCGCGCACGAATTTTTGGCCGTACAGCGAATCGTTCGCTGTCCACGAGCTTGCACGAGCGAAGACGGTTACCGCCGAAAAAGCCGTCAACACGCGGCGAGCGTACGGCCGAACAGCTGATGGGTGAATAACCCAGAAAGCGAGAAAAGACAGCACGGAAGAGAGAAAGATTGAAGAAAAGTACGTAGTAGGTGTGACTGTGTTTAACGAAATAAATACGAGTGTGCCGATTAACGAACAAACACGGTTCCTGATAATCCCATACATACATACGTACAGTGTTGTTCCAAGTGGAGTTTGAAAAAGATCCTAATAAAAATGTTGCATAGTCATAACCACCTGGTTCAGTTACTACATTCACCCTGTAAAAACAACACAATAATATTATTTATTATTTTCTTTTCACGTTCTTAACTTTATTTTTATTTTTAGTTTGAGTTTTACATTTCTCCTTCTCTTCGTCTTGCTTTTCTTTCTCCTTTTCCTTTTCATTTTTCTGTTTTTCTTTCTTTTTTCAATAGCTTTTCTTCTTTTAATTTCTCGGCTTGTTTTTTTCTTTTCTAATCGTTCTTCTTTCATTCTTTGTTTTTCTTTTTCCTGGTTATCAATTGCTTCTATTTTTTCAAGCTGAGCCTATTTTCATGTCTTTGATGTAACTTTGATTGCACACACTCTTTCTATATTTCTTTTCTTTTCTTTTCTTTTCTTTTCTTTTCTTTGTTGTTTTTTCAATCTTTTGATAATGTTGATAATGTTTATCCAGAATAGATTCTGAAGAATCTTTGTCTTTACGAGAAAATAAGTAAAGTAACGTTGTAGAATTAATGTAGTTTGATTTCAGTACCATCGGAAACAAAACAATTCCCATTAGAAAAAAGTAAAAGCATCATTGTCATGAAATATTAAAGTTAATTAATGATCAGTATATCATATATTAGTTTCTTCTAGCGAAACGTTGTTAAATTAGTCTTCTACACTGGTATTGGTTTTACTGTTACTATGAACTGCACTGCGTTGAACATCAGCAGTGCTTTCTCTCTGCGAGTTGTGTCTTGTGTTGTGTCTTAGTTGTGTCCCGATTGTATTTTAATATTTTCTATATAGAAAAGAAAATTGTTCCCCTCTCAGATCATCTGGAATATGCTCTTGAATGCTATGTAAAACTACCTATATTGCTGTCATTGATGTCAGTTTCATCTGGCGACATGAATTCTAATTTATTTTCTTCTTTCTGAAATACGTTTTGTCTAGTAAATTGTATTTGAGTTAAACGGTCATAGGCCACCACAAGCTTTAAAAGCATTTCCTTCTTCATGGAATTTATATATGGTATGATATATTGGTGCGAAATTCACCTTCGTAATGGGTTTAGTCTACCTACGTACTTTGTCTATGTTCCTGCACTACCCTTCGCCATGCAACTTTTAATCGTCTAAATATTCCTACATCGCATGGCTGGAAAATATGAGTTGCATTAGGTAATAATATACAAAAAAGTAAAATGAGTTTACTCAAAACAAAAATTATGTAAATTGAAATTTATGCAGGACCTGCGACCATCTAATAATACCAGTATAGGAAAGGTGACTCCATTCTCGACCATTTATGGTACATACACACAATATATGTATTAGTGTGGGGATTGAAATGAATTCGGTCAAGGTGTAATTTCATTAATATTGATTTAATATATACAGGGTGTTTGGCCACACCTGGGAAAAATTTTAATGGGAGATTCTAGAAGCCAAAATAAGACGAAAATTAAGAATATCAATTTTTCGACTGAGGTTTCGTTAAAAAGTAGTTATTAATAACATTAAATAAAAAAATTTCAAATCGTTCTGAAAAAATTATTGTTGGTCGCGGAGGTCAGTTAGAATCGTACCCCCGAAATCCTACTCAGTTTCGACAAAAAAAATTCAAGTAAAAAAGAATTTCGAATCGTCTTGGAAGAATTAGTTTTCGTTGCAGGGGTCAGTAACAAGCATTTTTTTTTTTTGGTCGACAGCCGGATCGAACGATTTTAATGTTTCAAACAGCAACACAACGCATATTTTAATGGAGAATATGTAGAGATGTTGGAAAAGTTGTTCCTTGACCCCGTAAAGTGAGAAAAATCCCATATAACTGGTCAAATTTTCAAACAGCCCCCGCAACTCCTACTGATATAGTGAATAGTGAATATATTCCAATGAAACGTTTTTTTTTCGCGAGTAGAGCTCATGGGTACCTACACAAAGAGTATTATTAAACAACTATTTTACAAACTGAATAAAAATCAGAAAGGAATTTTTAAGAAAAATCGACAGGCAGTGCCTAAATTTTTCGACGAAAGAAAAAGAAAATTTCAAATCGTTCTGAAAAAATTACTTTCGGTTTCGGGGGTCAATTACAATTATTTTCGGTGAATAGACATACCACATACGAAATCCTGCGCATTTTCGAGAAAAAAATTCGAAAGTAAGAGCGGAACTTTAAACGTCAATAACTTTGTTTAGTATCGTATTACTCCATCAACAAATTGGTATTCTTGATTTTCGTTCTACTTTAACCTCTAGAATCTCCCATTACAATTTCTCCCAGGGGATTCTAGAGACCAAAGTAAGACGAAAATCAAGAATACCAATTTGTTAATGGAGGCTTTATTAAAAAGTTGTTAACGTTTAAAGTTCCGCCCGTACTGAATTTCTTTCTCGAAAATGCGCATGATTAGGGGGATATGACGATTCACCCAAAATGGTTGTAAGTAACCCCCGCAACCGAAGATAATTTTTCCAAAACGATTTGAAATTTTTCTTTTCCATCGAACAAATTTCACACATTCTCGAATTTTTATCTCGAAAGTGGGTAAGATTTCGGAGGTATGTGTATTCACCAAAAATGATTGTAATTGACCCCCGCAACCGATAACAATTTTTCCAGAACGATTTGAAATTTTTTAGTTTAATTGTTAATAACTTTTTAACGTAGCCTCTATCAACAAATTGGTATTCTTGATTTTCGTCTGTATTTTCGTATTTTGGCATCTAGAATCCCCCATTAAAATTTTTCCCAGGGGTGGCCGAACACCCTGTACATATGTGTTCCCCGAGCAGGAAAACGACTTTTCGCTATAATCATGAAAGTAAAAATTCTGTCCAAATGAGGAGTAGGAGTGATTTTCTAAGAGTTTGCTCATGATGCTACACGTAATAGCTACAAATGCACCTCATCGAAAATTTTTATTTAAAAGTATAGATTGAGAAAGTGGCACGTGAGGAACGTACGTAACTTAGATCGATGCACGTGTTTTACTGCACCGGGCACGAACGTACGACGATTTACACACACACACACACACACACACACACACAGTCAATATCGCCGGTTTTTACAAAAGGCAAAGTCTTAAGTAAACATTTAAAGCCTCTGTAAGTTTTATCGCTTTTGCATTCTTGCAACTTAATTTAATTGGTTGTTTTTTGGAAAACAGATAAAACTATAAAAAGAATGAAAAACGGTTTTGACGAGTCCTGTACCTATGTTTAGTTCAGAATTTCGAATTCAGCGGTAAAAGTATGTAAATCTATATTATCCAATACACAGGACATAAAGGTAAGAGGAATGGATATTTTTACCAATACATTCATATTCTTAAATATCTGAATATTCTTCCTACTTGACCGACTTACTTTATAAATATATTTTTTAGGGACACGTGTCGTTCGGTTGAAGGAAACAGGATATCTATACAGTGTATAGGTATTCAAAAACCCTTGGGAAAAATTTTAGACTTTGTTGAAAAGTTATGGAACATTCCTAGCAAACGCTAGGCCCGTTCACGGATCGGGGTGAGTTATACATTATTCGATTCGCCTAATTCAGTACATTATTGATATGCATTTCTATGCATCTGTGGAAATTCGTTATTTTTTTATAAACTGTTACTGTTATTGTTAGAAATATGACTTAAAATTCGTTAGTTTCTTTAGTGTTTAGGAGTGTGTGTGTGTGTTTGTGAGAGAAGCACACGTCGAGGAATGTTCTTTTAGTTTTTAAGTTTTCTTTTCACAATGGAAAATAAGTGTGTTTGTTTTGTAACAAGATTCATTATAATAAATAATATAAACAGTATTTTAACATGGTAGCAGAGGTCCGTGGTTTGTTCGTTAACAGTAAAGAAAAGAAATTTAGTTGTGAAAGGAAGATAACCTAAGTTTGAAGCATGGCAAGTGAAAAAAAGGACGATTTCATGTTACAAATATTTTATGGAACTGGAAATTCAGGCTAAATTTATTTTTAGAAATGAAAGACTGTAACGAGGTTATTCTACATGATGAAAGACCGGCTGAAATAAGAGTCGAAGATTGGAATAAAAAAGGAAATTAAAGCAAAAAGTTACATCGTAAACAGTATTTCAAACACTCAGTTAGAATTAATAATATCAGAAACGACTGCGAAAAATATGATTGCAAAGCTTGACGAAATTTATCTAGTTAAAAACAGTGCAGTAAAGCTATTGTGTAAAAGAAGATTGTTAGAATTAAAAATGAAAGAAGGTGAAAATCCAAGTGACTTCTTTAACGAATTTGAAACGCATATAAATAGGCTCAAAAATACTGGTGAGACTGTGAATGAAGAGGATAAATTGAATTATCTGTTATTAACGTTAACTTCTCACGTATTGTTGATATTATTGATGCACTGCCAACGAAGGAGAAAACAGTTGAGTATGTAAAATCTAAATTACTGTTAGAGTATCAAAAGAGAAACGGTAAAAGTTACTACTTTGAGTACAGCAGAAATTACACTCGCACGTTTAGTTCAAATTTAACTAAAAATCCTAGAGGTCATAGGTTTCGACACGTACAACGCAATCAGAACAAGTATCTCAATTCAAAGGATAATCAGCATAGCAGTGCAACGACTACTGAAGCGGTATGTTAAGTCAGTGTAATAAGTCAGGGCACATCCAACGTTACTGCCCAGAAAACTTTAATAATTATTACAAAAGGCAACCTTTTCAAACATATACAAAATAGACACGATAGAAAAGTGGCTGGAAATTCGAGTCTAGATGACAGTAGAAATTACAATTCATTCAAGGTTGAAGTAATGAAAAGTAGCAAAATAGAAGAAGTAGAAATATTAAATGGCTACTAGATAGTGGTTGCTCAGATCACATAATAAACACAGATGAGTACTTTTATGAATCCAAAAATCTACAAAACCCGGTTGATATTAAAGTTGGTGATGGTTTTAAACTAATATCTGGAAAGATTGGTAATGTAATGATTAACATTAAATCGTTGCTATGTTCATTTTAAAAATTATAAATAATTTATCTAATTGGATCTATTCTACATTGTCAAATGGGAATTTGTAGAAGAATTTGTATGATGCATAAAAATCATTTTTTTAGGCATAGAACTTCCACGAGTCGGTCAGGTGGACAGTATTAAAACCAGGTATGTAGACAGTACATGCAGCAACAGTAAAAAATGTCTCCCCGCCGCTGACAGTGTTTACAATATATAGTAAATTACTATTGCACGCAGTACGTTGGCTTAACTTGTTTTTATTATTAAATTTCATTATCATCTAAGTCTGGTATATTTTGATTTTTTACAGAATCAATCATCATCAAATGAAATTTCTGAAATTTCTTTTAAGAACTGATTAAATAAATCATCCTTTCCTTGCTTGGAAGGTTTATAAAACACGTAATGGCTTAAGTACCCAATGAAATTATCTTTTTTGCTGAAAATAGAAAATATAATATTTATTATTTTGTATTATATGTTAGAAAAACATATTAAAAAACGTGTGGAACTGCAAATACTAACCGACAATATTCAGGCAAAAAGTGTTTACTATGCTTCCACGTAGTTTCTGTTTTATTCGTATGAGCGCCTGTTTCTGGATCTTTAAAATGTAAACTATTTACGGTTTACGGTGAGATGTTTATACCCTTAGTTTTTAAAAGCCATTGCATTATATAAAGATATTTGAAAAGCAAAGAACGTGGTTTTCTAAAAACAAACTCAGTTACAGATATTGTTTTAAAATTACCATATATGCTAACGTATAATTATGAGCAATGTCGTGATATATTATATAACTAACATTAAATAAAAATACTGCGCAGCAATTGTGGAAGGGTAGAGTAGATAGAGACTGATGAATCAACATTTTGTTGTAGAAATAATGGCACAGAGGCCATTTGAAAATTAATCACAGCGTCAATTTTCAAGATCTCATTACTGATGCTTACATGAATTAAATTGAAGACACCACTTTTTTCTAACATATAATACTATCAATATTTTATATTTCCAATAAGAGTAACTTCATTGGATACCTGAGCCATTATGTATTTAGTAAATGTATATATAATAGAAAGATGGTGATTTATTCAATGAGATATTTGCAGAAATAGCAGAAATTTCATTCAACAAATGTTATTGTTAACAAATTAGCATTTTACTAGCTGGCATTTTGAACACAGGTAACGACAGTCACTTGTTTCCACCTGTGAACCTATCAGAATATATTTAAAATACTTAGTTACTTTGTAAAAATACCGAATTTCCGCAGATAATGAAATGCATATACTAATGAAATAATATACTGAATTAGACGAATCGAATTACGTATAACTCATCCCGATCGTTGAACGGGTCGTTTGCTAGGAATATACCAAAAAACGTTCTTGACAAGTCTATAAAATACTTCAGTTCACTTTCATTATTAGATGCGTTGACTTTAATTCTATAAATTATAATGATAAGTTCAAGATTTTACAGAAAGAGTTTATTTGTAATATTAAAGATTTCCTATATAAGGACAAGAAGTATACTTTTACCAATATCTATCCATCTATCTTAATATTCTTCCCACTTGGCCCACTTACTTTAACGAGTCTGAGTAAATCATCAGTACTATCTCTATTTTTATTAATAAAATGAATCTGTGATTCCATATCCAAAGATATAGTAAAAGCTACAAAATTCAGATTATTCAAGTTACTTCTATCACTCATCAAATTTTTTATGAAATTCTATGCTAATTCATGCTCTTTAAAATATTTATAATCTACTGGGACTTCATTAACTTTATGTTTTAATAAATCAATAATCAAAGTATCTATAATTAATATTAAAATCAAATAACAGTGTCAAAATAGTATTAATATTATATTTTATTAATACTATCAATATCTGGTATTTAAATTTTATTAAATATTTCAAATCTGTTATCACCTTGTTCAAATAATTTATTACTAGTTTTGATAATATATTTTGGGATGGATTTTTTTAGAATGATAGCAATTCAGTTGTGAATTTTTATGAGGAACAAAGGGTTATTATTATACAATTAACATGTATATAATTCATTAACTTGCCCATTTAGGGGTAACATGTTATGCATAAATAGAGATTTACATACTTGTATAAATACCCACACTAAAATCATGTAAATATCTAAATCATTTTTAAATCTATGATTTGGAAAATTTTAGGGACTTGGAACTTAATTCATCCTTTATCTTACAGTTTTATCGTCAACACGTGGCCAACACGTATGCGAAGAAGGCAAAATCATGAGCCAGATGCTGGTATAACCCAGACCTAACCAAGACCTAACCGGTGTTATCCTCTAAAATATTGATCGAAACCAGGTTTAATTGACTGCTTCAGTGTGTTACCACATTACTACGTGATTCAAACACGAAAAAAACCCAAGATCTGGCCAACAAGTTTGCGAAAAAGGCAAAATCATGAGCCAGATGCGGGCATAACCCAGTCCTAAGCCAGACCTAACCGGTGTTATCCTCTAAAATATTGATCGAAACCAGGTTTAATTGACTGCTTCAGTGTGTTACCACATTACTATGTGATTCAAACTCGAAAAAAACCCAGGATCTGGCCAACAAGTATGCGAAAAAGGCGAAAGTATAAGCCAGATGCGCGCACATCCCAGACCTAACCCAGACCTAACCGGTGTTATCCTCTAAAATATTGATCGAAACCAGGTTTAATTGACTGCTTCAGTGTGGTACCACATTACTACGTGATTCAAACACGGAAAATACCCAGGATCTGGCCAACAAGTATGCGAAGAATGCGAAAGAATAAGCCAGATGCGGGCATAACCCAGACCTAACCCAGACCTAACCGGTGTTATCCTCTAAAATATTGATCGAAACCAGGTTTAATTGACTGCTTCAGTGTGTCACCACATTACTACGTGATTCAAACACGGAAAATACCCAGGATCTGGCCAACAAGTATGCGAAGAAGGCAGAATCATGAGCCAGATGCGGGCATAACCCAGACCTAACCCAGACCTAACCGGTGTTATCCTCTAAAATATTGATCGAAACCAGGTTTAATTGACTGCTTCAGTGTGGTACCACATTACTACGTGATTCAAACACGAAAAAAACCCAGGATCTGGCCAACAAGTATGCGAAAAAGGCGAAAGTATAAGCCAGATGCGCGCACATCCCAGACCTAACCCAGACCTAACCGGTGTTATCCTCTAAAATACTGACCGAATCCAGGTTTAATTGACTGTTACTGTGTGGTACCACATTACTACGTGATTCAAACCAGAAGAAACCCAGGATCTGGCCAACAAGTATGCGAAGAAGGCATAATCATGAGCCAGATGCGGGCATAACCCAGACCTAACCCAGACCTAACCGGTGTTATCCTCTAAAATATTGACCGAAACCAGGTTTAATTGACTGCTTCAGTGTGTCACCACATTACTACGTGATTCAAACACGGAAAATACCCAGGATCTGGCCAACAAGTATGCGAAGAAGGCAAAATCATGAGCCAGATGCGGGCATAACCCAGACCTAACCCAGACCTAACCGGTGTTATCCTCTAAAATATTGATCGAAACCAGGTTTAATTGACAGCTTCAGTGTGGTACCACATTACTACGTGATTCAAACACGAAAAAAACCCAGGATCTGGCCAACAAGTATGCGAAAAAGGCGAAAGTATAAGCCAGATGCGCGCACATCCCAGACCTAACCCAGACCTAACCGGTGTTATCCTCTAAAATACTGACCGAATCCAGGTTTAATTGACTGTTACTGTGTGGTACCACATTACTACGTGATTCAAACCAGAAGAAACCCAGGATCTGGCCAACAAGTATGCGAAGAAGGCATAATCATGAGCCAGATGCGGGCATAACCCAGACCTAACCCAGACCTAACCGGTGTTATCCTCTAAAATATTGATCGAAACCAGGTTTAATTGACTGTTACTGTGTGGTACCACATTACTACGTGATTCAAACCCGAAAAAAACCCAGGATCTGGCCAACAAGTATGCGAAGAAGGCATAATCATGAGCCAGATGCGGGCATAACCCAGACCTGACCCAGACCTAACCGGTGTTATCCTCTAAAATATTGATCGAAATCAGGTTTAATTGACTGCTTCTTTGTGGGCCCACATTACTGCGTGATTCAAACCGGAACAAACCAACATAGTAGTATACAGGGTGTTCGGCCAGCCCTGAGAAACATTTTAATAGGAGATTCTAGAGGCCAAACTAAGACGAAAATCAAGAATACCAATTTGTTGATGGAGGCTTCGTTAAAAAGTTATTAACAATTAAATTCAAAAATTTCAAATCGTTCCGGAAAAATTATTTTCGGCTGCGGAGGTCAATTACAAGCATTTTCAGTGAATAGACATATATTCGAAATCCTACTCAGTTTCGAGAAAAAAATTCGAGTATGTGTTGATATTTTTCGGCGAAAAAGAAATTTTTCAAAAATTTTTCTAAAAAAATTATTTTCGGTTGCAGGGGTCAATTACAATCATTTTTGGTCATTACACATACCCCCGAAATCCTACGCACTTTCGAGGAAAAAATTCCTTACCGAAAATCTAATCGGGTGCCTATATTTTTCGATGAAAAAAAAAGATTTCAAATCGTTCTGTGAAAAATTGTTTTCAGTTGCGAGGGTCGGTGACAATCATTTTTTATGTATAGACATACCCCCGAAATCTTGCGCATTTTCGAGAAAAAAATTCAGTACGAGCGGAACTTTAAACATTAATAACTTTTTAACAGTGCCTCCATCAACTAATTGGTATTCTTGATTTTCGTCTTATTTTTACCTCTAGAATCCCCCATTAAAATTTTTCCCATGGATGGCCGAACACCCTGTATGTAGGGAACCGTGCAGTTGAAAATTATTAAATCGCGCACGAATTTTTGGCCGTACAGCGAATCGTTCGCTGTCCACGAGCTTGCACGAGCGAAGACGGTTACCGCCGAAAAAGCCGTCAACACGCGGCGAGCGTACGGCCGAACAGCTGATGGGTGAATAACCCAGAAAGCGAGAAAAGACAGCACGGAAGAGAGAAAGATTGAAGAAAAGTACGTAGTAGGTGTGACTGTGTTTAACGAAATAAATACGAGTGTGCCGATTAACGAACAAACACGGTTCCTGATAATCCCATACATACATACGTACAGTGTTGTTCCAAGTGGAGTTTGAAAAAGATCCTAATAAAAATGTTGCATAGTCATAACCACCTGGTTCAGTTACTACATTCACCCTGTAAAAACAACACAATAATATTATTTATTATTTTCTTTTCACGTTCTTAACTTTATTTTTATTTTTAGTTTGAGTTTTACATTTCTCCTTCTCTTCGTCTTGCTTTTCTTTCTCCTTTTCCTTTTCATTTTTCTGTTTTTCTTTCTTTTTTCAATAGCTTTTCTTCTTTTAATTTCTCGGCTTGTTTTTTTCTTTTCTAATCGTTCTTCTTTCATTCTTTGTTTTTCTTTTTCCTGGTTATCAATTGCTTCTATTTTTTCAAGCTGAGCCTATTTTCATGTCTTTGATGTAACTTTGATTGCACACACTCTTTCTATATTTCTTTTCTTTTCTTTTCTTTTCTTTTCTTTTCTTTGTTGTTTTTTCAATCTTTTGATAATGTTGATAATGTTTATCCAGAATAGATTCTGAAGAATCTTTGTCTTTACGAGAAAATAAGTAAAGTAACGTTGTAGAATTAATGTAGTTTGATTTCAGTACCATCGGAAACAAAACAATTCCCATTAGAAAAAAGTAAAAGCATCATTGTCATGAAATATTAAAGTTAATTAATGATCAGTATATCATATATTAGTTTCTTCTAGCGAAACGTTGTTAAATTAGTCTTCTACACTGGTATTGGTTTTACTGTTACTATGAACTGCACTGCGTTGAACATCAGCAGTGCTTTCTCTCTGCGAGTTGTGTCTTGTGTTGTGTCTTAGTTGTGTCCCGATTGTATTTTAATATTTTCTATATAGAAAAGAAAATTGTTCCCCTCTCAGATCATCTGGAATATGCTCTTGAATGCTATGTAAAACTACCTATATTGCTGTCATTGATGTCAGTTTCATCTGGCGACATGAATTCTAATTTATTTTCTTCTTTCTGAAATACGTTTTGTCTAGTAAATTGTATTTGAGTTAAACGGTCATAGGCCACCACAAGCTTTAAAAGCATTTCCTTCTTCATGGAATTTATATATGGTATGATATATTGGTGCGAAATTCACCTTCGTAATGGGTTTAGTCTACCTACGTACTTTGTCTATGTTCCTGCACTACCCTTCGCCATGCAACTTTTAATCGTCTAAATATTCCTACATCGCATGGCTGGAAAATATGAGTTGCATTAGGTAATAATATACAAAAAAGTAAAATGAGTTTACTCAAAACAAAAATTATGTAAATTGAAATTTATGCAGGACCTGCGACCATCTAATAATACCAGTATAGGAAAGGTGACTCCATTCTCGACCATTTATGGTACATACACACAATATATGTATTAGTGTGGGGATTGAAATGAATTCGGTCAAGGTGTAATTTCATTAATATTGATTTAATATATACAGGGTGTTTGGCCACACCTGGGAAAAATTTTAATGGGAGATTCTAGAAGCCAAAATAAGACGAAAATTAAGAATATCAATTTTTCGACTGAGGTTTCGTTAAAAAGTAGTTATTAATAACATTAAATAAAAAAATTTCAAATCGTTCTGAAAAAATTATTGTTGGTCGCGGAGGTCAGTTAGAATCGTACCCCCGAAATCCTACTCAGTTTCGACAAAAAAAATTCAAGTAAAAAAGAATTTCGAATCGTCTTGGAAGAATTAGTTTTCGTTGCAGGGGTCAGTAACAAGCATTTTTTTTTTTTGGTCGACAGCCGGATCGAACGATTTTAATGTTTCAAACAGCAACACAACGCATATTTTAATGGAGAATATGTAGAGATGTTGGAAAAGTTGTTCCTTGACCCCGTAAAGTGAGAAAAATCCCATATAACTGGTCAAATTTTCAAACAGCCCCCGCAACTCCTACTGATATAGTGAATAGTGAATATATTCCAATGAAACGTTTTTTTTTCGCGAGTAGAGCTCATGGGTACCTACACAAAGAGTATTATTAAACAACTATTTTACAAACTGAATAAAAATCAGAAAGGAATTTTTAAGAAAAATCGACAGGCAGTGCCTAAATTTTTCGACGAAAGAAAAAGAAAATTTCAAATCGTTCTGAAAAAATTACTTTCGGTTTCGGGGGTCAATTACAATTATTTTCGGTGAATAGACATACCACATACGAAATCCTGCGCATTTTCGAGAAAAAAATTCGAAAGTAAGAGCGGAACTTTAAACGTCAATAACTTTGTTTAGTATCGTATTACTCCATCAACAAATTGGTATTCTTGATTTTCGTTCTACTTTAACCTCTAGAATCTCCCATTACAATTTCTCCCAGGGGATTCTAGAGACCAAAGTAAGACGAAAATCAAGAATACCAATTTGTTAATGGAGGCTTTATTAAAAAGTTGTTAACGTTTAAAGTTCCGCCCGTACTGAATTTCTTTCTCGAAAATGCGCATGATTAGGGGGATATGACGATTCACCCAAAATGGTTGTAAGTAACCCCCGCAACCGAAGATAATTTTTCCAAAACGATTTGAAATTTTTCTTTTCCATCGAACAAATTTCACACATTCTCGAATTTTTATCTCGAAAGTGGGTAAGATTTCGGAGGTATGTGTATTCACCAAAAATGATTGTAATTGACCCCCGCAACCGATAACAATTTTTCCAGAACGATTTGAAATTTTTTAGTTTAATTGTTAATAACTTTTTAACGTAGCCTCTATCAACAAATTGGTATTCTTGATTTTCGTCTGTATTTTCGTATTTTGGCATCTAGAATCCCCCATTAAAATTTTTCCCAGGGGTGGCCGAACACCCTGTACATATGTGTTCCCCGAGCAGGAAAACGACTTTTCGCTATAATCATGAAAGTAAAAATTCTGTCCAAATGAGGAGTAGGAGTGATTTTCTAAGAGTTTGCTCATGATGCTACACGTAATAGCTACAAATGCACCTCATCGAAAATTTTTATTTAAAAGTATAGATTGAGAAAGTGGCACGTGAGGAACGTACGTAACTTAGATCGATGCACGTGTTTTACTGCACCGGGCACGAACGTACGACGATTTACACACACACACACACACACACACACACACAGTCAATATCGCCGGTTTTTACAAAAGGCAAAGTCTTAAGTAAACATTTAAAGCCTCTGTAAGTTTTATCGCTTTTGCATTCTTGCAACTTAATTTAATTGGTTGTTTTTTGGAAAACAGATAAAACTATAAAAAGAATGAAAAACGGTTTTGACGAGTCCTGTACCTATGTTTAGTTCAGAATTTCGAATTCAGCGGTAAAAGTATGTAAATCTATATTATCCAATACACAGGACATAAAGGTAAGAGGAATGGATATTTTTACCAATACATTCATATTCTTAAATATCTGAATATTCTTCCTACTTGACCGACTTACTTTATAAATATATTTTTTAGGGACACGTGTCGTTCGGTTGAAGGAAACAGGATATCTATACAGTGTATAGGTATTCAAAAACCCTTGGGAAAAATTTTAGACTTTGTTGAAAAGTTATGGAACATTCCTAGCAAACGCTAGGCCCGTTCACGGATCGGGGTGAGTTATACATTATTCGATTCGCCTAATTCAGTACATTATTGATATGCATTTCTATGCATCTGTGGAAATTCGTTATTTTTTTATAAACTGTTACTGTTATTGTTAGAAATATGACTTAAAATTCGTTAGTTTCTTTAGTGTTTAGGAGTGTGTGTGTGTGTTTGTGAGAGAAGCACACGTCGAGGAATGTTCTTTTAGTTTTTAAGTTTTCTTTTCACAATGGAAAATAAGTGTGTTTGTTTTGTAACAAGATTCATTATAATAAATAATATAAACAGTATTTTAACATGGTAGCAGAGGTCCGTGGTTTGTTCGTTAACAGTAAAGAAAAGAAATTTAGTTGTGAAAGGAAGATAACCTAAGTTTGAAGCATGGCAAGTGAAAAAAAGGACGATTTCATGTTACAAATATTTTATGGAACTGGAAATTCAGGCTAAATTTATTTTTAGAAATGAAAGACTGTAACGAGGTTATTCTACATGATGAAAGACCGGCTGAAATAAGAGTCGAAGATTGGAATAAAAAAGGAAATTAAAGCAAAAAGTTACATCGTAAACAGTATTTCAAACACTCAGTTAGAATTAATAATATCAGAAACGACTGCGAAAAATATGATTGCAAAGCTTGACGAAATTTATCTAGTTAAAAACAGTGCAGTAAAGCTATTGTGTAAAAGAAGATTGTTAGAATTAAAAATGAAAGAAGGTGAAAATCCAAGTGACTTCTTTAACGAATTTGAAACGCATATAAATAGGCTCAAAAATACTGGTGAGACTGTGAATGAAGAGGATAAATTGAATTATCTGTTATTAACGTTAACTTCTCACGTATTGTTGATATTATTGATGCACTGCCAACGAAGGAGAAAACAGTTGAGTATGTAAAATCTAAATTACTGTTAGAGTATCAAAAGAGAAACGGTAAAAGTTACTACTTTGAGTACAGCAGAAATTACACTCGCACGTTTAGTTCAAATTTAACTAAAAATCCTAGAGGTCATAGGTTTCGACACGTACAACGCAATCAGAACAAGTATCTCAATTCAAAGGATAATCAGCATAGCAGTGCAACGACTACTGAAGCGGTATGTTAAGTCAGTGTAATAAGTCAGGGCACATCCAACGTTACTGCCCAGAAAACTTTAATAATTATTACAAAAGGCAACCTTTTCAAACATATACAAAATAGACACGATAGAAAAGTGGCTGGAAATTCGAGTCTAGATGACAGTAGAAATTACAATTCATTCAAGGTTGAAGTAATGAAAAGTAGCAAAATAGAAGAAGTAGAAATATTAAATGGCTACTAGATAGTGGTTGCTCAGATCACATAATAAACACAGATGAGTACTTTTATGAATCCAAAAATCTACAAAACCCGGTTGATATTAAAGTTGGTGATGGTTTTAAACTAATATCTGGAAAGATTGGTAATGTAATGATTAACATTAAATCGTTGCTATGTTCATTTTAAAAATTATAAATAATTTATCTAATTGGATCTATTCTACATTGTCAAATGGGAATTTGTAGAAGAATTTGTATGATGCATAAAAATCATTTTTTTAGGCATAGAACTTCCACGAGTCGGTCAGGTGGACAGTATTAAAACCAGGTATGTAGACAGTACATGCAGCAACAGTAAAAAATGTCTCCCCGCCGCTGACAGTGTTTACAATATATAGTAAATTACTATTGCACGCAGTACGTTGGCTTAACTTGTTTTTATTATTAAATTTCATTATCATCTAAGTCTGGTATATTTTGATTTTTTACAGAATCAATCATCATCAAATGAAATTTCTGAAATTTCTTTTAAGAACTGATTAAATAAATCATCCTTTCCTTGCTTGGAAGGTTTATAAAACACGTAATGGCTTAAGTACCCAATGAAATTATCTTTTTTGCTGAAAATAGAAAATATAATATTTATTATTTTGTATTATATGTTAGAAAAACATATTAAAAAACGTGTGGAACTGCAAATACTAACCGACAATATTCAGGCAAAAAGTGTTTACTATGCTTCCACGTAGTTTCTGTTTTATTCGTATGAGCGCCTGTTTCTGGATCTTTAAAATGTAAACTATTTACGGTTTACGGTGAGATGTTTATACCCTTAGTTTTTAAAAGCCATTGCATTATATAAAGATATTTGAAAAGCAAAGAACGTGGTTTTCTAAAAACAAACTCAGTTACAGATATTGTTTTAAAATTACCATATATGCTAACGTATAATTATGAGCAATGTCGTGATATATTATATAACTAACATTAAATAAAAATACTGCGCAGCAATTGTGGAAGGGTAGAGTAGATAGAGACTGATGAATCAACATTTTGTTGTAGAAATAATGGCACAGAGGCCATTTGAAAATTAATCACAGCGTCAATTTTCAAGATCTCATTACTGATGCTTACATGAATTAAATTGAAGACACCACTTTTTTCTAACATATAATACTATCAATATTTTATATTTCCAATAAGAGTAACTTCATTGGATACCTGAGCCATTATGTATTTAGTAAATGTATATATAATAGAAAGATGGTGATTTATTCAATGAGATATTTGCAGAAATAGCAGAAATTTCATTCAACAAATGTTATTGTTAACAAATTAGCATTTTACTAGCTGGCATTTTGAACACAGGTAACGACAGTCACTTGTTTCCACCTGTGAACCTATCAGAATATATTTAAAATACTTAGTTACTTTGTAAAAATACCGAATTTCCGCAGATAATGAAATGCATATACTAATGAAATAATATACTGAATTAGACGAATCGAATTACGTATAACTCATCCCGATCGTTGAACGGGTCGTTTGCTAGGAATATACCAAAAAACGTTCTTGACAAGTCTATAAAATACTTCAGTTCACTTTCATTATTAGATGCGTTGACTTTAATTCTATAAATTATAATGATAAGTTCAAGATTTTACAGAAAGAGTTTATTTGTAATATTAAAGATTTCCTATATAAGGACAAGAAGTATACTTTTACCAATATCTATCCATCTATCTTAATATTCTTCCCACTTGGCCCACTTACTTTAACGAGTCTGAGTAAATCATCAGTACTATCTCTATTTTTATTAATAAAATGAATCTGTGATTCCATATCCAAAGATATAGTAAAAGCTACAAAATTCAGATTATTCAAGTTACTTCTATCACTCATCAAATTTTTTATGAAATTCTATGCTAATTCATGCTCTTTAAAATATTTATAATCTACTGGGACTTCATTAACTTTATGTTTTAATAAATCAATAATCAAAGTATCTATAATTAATATTAAAATCAAATAACAGTGTCAAAATAGTATTAATATTATATTTTATTAATACTATCAATATCTGGTATTTAAATTTTATTAAATATTTCAAATCTGTTATCACCTTGTTCAAATAATTTATTACTAGTTTTGATAATATATTTTGGGATGGATTTTTTTAGAATGATAGCAATTCAGTTGTGAATTTTTATGAGGAACAAAGGGTTATTATTATACAATTAACATGTATATAATTCATTAACTTGCCCATTTAGGGGTAACATGTTATGCATAAATAGAGATTTACATACTTGTATAAATACCCACACTAAAATCATGTAAATATCTAAATCATTTTTAAATCTATGATTTGGAAAATTTTAGGGACTTGGAACTTAATTCATCCTTTATCTTACAGTTTTATCGTCAACACGTGGCCAACACGTATGCGAAGAAGGCAAAATCATGAGCCAGATGCTGGTATAACCCAGACCTAACCAAGACCTAACCGGTGTTATCCTCTAAAATATTGATCGAAACCAGGTTTAATTGACTGCTTCAGTGTGTTACCACATTACTACGTGATTCAAACACGGAAAAAACCCAGGATCTGGCCAACAAGTATGCGATGAAGGCAAAATCATGAGCCAGATGCGGGCATAACCCAGACCTAACCCAGACCTAACCGGTGTTATCCTCTAAAATATTGATCGAAACCAGGTTTAATTGACTGCTTCAGTGTGTTACCACATTAGTACGTGATTCAAACACGAAAAAAACCCAGGATCTGGCCAACAAGTATGCGGAGAAGGCAAAATCATGAGCCAGATGCGGGCATAACCCAGACCTAACCCAGACCTAACCGGTGTTATCCTCTAAAATATTGATCGAAACCAGGTTTAATTGACTGCTTCAGTGTGGTACCACATTACTACGTGATTCAAACACGAAAAAAACCCAGGATCTGGCCAACAAGTATGCGAAAAAGGCGAAAGTATAAGCCAGATGCGCGCACATCCCAGACCTAACCCAGACCTAACCGGTGTTATCCTCTGAAATATTGATCGAAACCAGGTTTAATTGACTGCTTCAGTGTGTGACCACATTACTACGTGATTCAAACACGGAAAAAACCCAGGATCTGGCCAACAAGTATGCGAAGAAGGCATAATCATGAGCCAGATGCGGGCATAACCCAGACCTAACCCAGACCTAACCGGTGTTATCCTCTAAAATATTGATCGAAACCAGGTTTAATTGACTGCTTCAGTGTGTTACCACATTAGTACGTGATTCAAACACGAAAAAAACCCAGGATCTGGCCAACAAGTATGCGAAGAAGGCAAAATCATGAGCCAGATGCGGGCATAACCCAGACCTAACCCAGACCTAACCGGTGTTATCCTCTAAAATATTGATCGAAACCAGGTTTAATTGACTGCTTCAGTGTGGTACCACATTACTACGTGATTCAAACACGAAAAAAACCCAGGATCTGGCCAACAAGTATGCGAAAAAGGCGAAAGTATAAGCCGGATGCGCGCACATCCCAGACCTAACCCAGACCTAACCGGTGTTATCCTCTAAAATACTGACCGAATCCAGGTTTAATTGACTGTTACTGTGTGGTACCACATTACTACGTGATTCAAACCAGAAGAAACCCAGGATCTGGCCAACAAGTATGCGAAGAAGGCATAATCATGAGCCAGATGCGGGCATAACCCAGACCTAACCCAGACCTAACCGGTGTTATCCTCTGAAATATTGATCGAAACCAGGTTTAATTGACTGCTTCAGTGAGTTACCACATTACTACGTGATTCAAACACTGAAAAAACCCAGGATCTGGCCAACAAGTATGCGATGAAGGCAAAATCATGAGCCAGATGCGGGCATAACCCAGACCTAACACAGACCTAACCGGCGTTATCCTCTAAAATATTGATCGAAACCAGGTTTAATTGACTGCTTCAGTGTGTCACCACATTACTACGTGATTCAAACACGAAAAAACCCCAGGATCTGGCCAACAAGTATGCGAAGACGGCAAAATCATGAGCCAGATGCGGGCATAACCCAGACCTAACCCAGACCTAACCGGCGTTATCCTCTAAAATATTGATCGAAACCAGGTTTAATTGACTGCTTCAGTGTGTCACCACATTACTACGTGATTCAAACACGAAAAAACCCCACGATCTGTCCAACAAGTATGCGAAGACGGCAAAATCATGAGCCAGATGCGGGCATTACCCAGACCTAACCCAGACCTAACCGGTGTTATCCTCTGAAATATTGATCGAAACCAGGTTTAATTAACTGCTTCAGTGTGTTACCACATTACTACGTGATTCAAACACGAAAAAACCCCAGGATCTGGCCAACAAGTATGCGAAGAAGGCAAAATCATGAGCCAGATGCGGGCATAACCCAGACCTAACCCAGACCTAACCGGTGTTATCCTCTAAAATATTGATCGAAACCAGGTTTAATTGACTGCTTCAGTGTATTACCACATTACTACGTGATTCAAACACGAAAAAAACCCAGGATCTGGCCAACAAGTATGCGAAGAAGGCAAAATCATGAGCCAGATGCGGGCATAACCCAGACCTAAGCCAGACCTAACCGGTGTTATCCTCTGAAATATTGATCGAAACCAGGTTTAATTGACTGCTTCAGTGTGTTACCACATTACTACGTGATTCAAACACGGAAAATACCCAGGATCTGGCCAACAAGTATGCGAAGAAGGCAAAATCATGAGCCAGATGCGCGCATTTCCCAGACCTAACCCAGACCTAACCGGCGTTATCCTCTGAAATATTGATCGAAACCAGGTTTAATTGACTGCTTCAGTGTGTTACCACATTACTACGTGATTCAAACACGGAAAATACCCAGGATCTGGCCAACAAGTATGCGAAGAAGGCAAAATCATGAGCCAGATGCGCGCATTTCCCAGACCTAACCCAGACCTAACCGGCGTTATCCTCTGAAATATTGATCGAAACCAGGTTTAATTGACTGCTTCAGTGTATTACCACATTACTACGTGATTCAAACACGGAAAAAACCCAGGATCTAGTAAACATAGTAGTATAGAGGGTGTTCGGCCAGCCCTGAGAAACATTTTAATAGGATATTCTAGAGGCCAAACTAAAACGAAAATCAAGAATACCAATTTGTTGATGGAGGCTTCGTTAAAAAGTTATTAACAATTTGATTCAAAAATTTCAAGTCGTTCCAGAAAAATTATTTTCGGCTGCGGAGGTCAATTACAAGCATTTTTAGTGAATAGACATATATTCGAAATCCTACTCAGTTTCGAGAAAAAAATTCGAGTATGTGTTGATATTTTTCGGCGAAAAACAAATTTTTCAAATCGTTCTAAAAAAATTATTTTCGGTTACAGGGGTCAATTACAATCATTTTTGGTCATTACACATACCCCCGAAATCCTACGCACTTTCGAGAAAAAAATTCCTTACCGAAAATCTAATCGGGTGCCTATATTTTTCGATGAAAAAGAAAGATTTCAAATCGTTCTGTGAAAAATTATTTTCAGTTGCGAGGGTCGGTGACAATCATTTTTTATGTATAGACATACCCCCGTAATCTTGCGCATTTTCGAGAAAAAAATTCAGTACGAGCGGAACTTTAAACATTAATAACTTTTTAACAGTGCCTCCATCAACAAATTGGTATTCTTGATTTTCGTCTTATTTTGACCTCTAGAATCCCCCATTAAAATTTTTCCCATGGATGGCCGAACACCCTGTATGTAGGGAACCGTGCAGTTGAAAATTATTAAATCGCGCACGAATTTTTGGCCGAACAGCGAATCGTTCGCTGTCCACGAGCTTGCACGAGCGAAGACGGTTACCGCCGAAAAAGCCGTCAACACGCGGCGAGCGTACGGCCGAACAGCTGATGGGTGAATAACCCAGAAAGCGAGAAAAGACAGCACGGAAGAGAGAAAGATTGAAGAAAAGTACGTAGTAGGTGTGACTGTGTTTAACGAAATAAATACGAGTGTGCCGATTAACGAACAAACACGGTTCCTGATAATCCCATACATACATACGTACAGTGTTGTTCCAAGTGGAGTTTGAAAAAGATGCTAATAAAAATGTTGCATAGTCATAACCACCTGGTTCAGTTACTACATTCACCCTGTAAAAACAACACAATAATATTATTTATTATTTTCTTTTCACGTTCTTAACTTTATTTTTATTTTTAGTTTGAGTTTTACATTTCTCCTTCTCTTCGTCTTGCTTTTCTTTCTCCTTTTCCTTTTCATTTTTCTGTTTTTCTTTCTTTTTTCAATAGCTTTTCTTCTTTTAATTTCTCGGCTTGTTTTTTTCTTTTCTAATCGTTCTTCTTTCATTCTTTGTTTTTCTTTTTCCTGGTTATCAATTGCTCCTATTTTTTCAAGCTGAGCCTATTTTCATGTCTTTGATGTAACTTTGATTGCACACACTCTTTCTATATTTCTTTTCTTTTCTTTTCTTTTCTTTGTTGTTTTTTCAATCTTTTGATAATGTTGATAATGTTTATCCAGAATAGATTCTGAAGAATCTTTGTCTTTACGAGAAAATAAGTAAAGTAACGTTGTAGAATTAATGTAGTTTGATTTCAGTACCATCGGAAACAAAACAATTCCCATTAGAAAAAAGTAAAAGCATCATTGTCATGAAATATTAAAGTTAATTAATGATCAGTATATCATATATTAGTTTCTTCTAGCGAAACGTTGTTAAATTAGTCTTCTACACTGGTATTGGTTTTACTGTTACTATGAACTGCACTGCGTTGAACATCAGCAGTGCTTTCTCTCTGCGAGTTGTGTCTTGTGTTGTGTCTTAGTTGTGTCCCGATTGTATTTTAATATTTTCTATATAGAAAAGAAAATTGTTCCCCTCTCAGATCATCTGGAATATGCTCTTGAATGCTATGTAAAACTACCTATATTGCTGTCATTGATGTCAGTTTCATCTGGCGACATGAATTCTAATTTATTTTCTTCTTTCTGAAATACGTTTTGTCTAGTAAATTGTATTTGAGTTAAACGGTCATAGGCCACCACAAGCTTTAAAAGCATTTCCTTCTTCATGGAATTTATATATGGTATGATATATTGGTGCGAAATTCACCTTCGTAATGGGTTTAGTCTACCTACGTACTTTGTCTATGTTCCTGCACTACCCTTCGCCATGCAACTTTTAATCGTCTAAATATTCCTACATCGCATGGCTGGAAAATATGAGTTGCATTAGGTAATAATATACAAAAAAGTAAAATGAGTTTACTCAAAACAAAAATTATGTAAATTGAAATTTATGCAGGACCTGCGACCATCTAATAATACCAGTATAGGAAAGGTGACTCCATTCTCGACCATTTATGGTACATACACACAATATATGTATTAGTGTGGGGATTGAAATGAATTCGGTCAAGGTGTAATTTCATTAATATTGATTTAATATATACAGGGTGTTTGGCCACACCTGGGAAAAATTTTAATGGGAGATTCTAGAAGCCAAAATAAGACGAAAATTAAGAATATCAATTTTTCGACTGAGGTTTCGTTAAAAAGTAGTTATTAATAACATTAAATAAAAAAATTTCAAATCGTTCTGAAAAAATTATTGTTGGTCGCGGAGGTCAGTTAGAATCGTACCCCCGAAATCCTACTCAGTTTCGACAAAAAAAATTCAAGTAAAAAAGAATTTCGAATCGTCTTGGAAGAATTAGTTTTCGTTGCAGGGGTCAGTAACAAGCATTTTTTTTTTTTGGTCGACAGCCGGATCGAACGATTTTAATGTTTCAAACAGCAACACAACGCATATTTTAATGGAGAATATGTAGAGATGTTGGAAAAGTTGTTCCTTGACCCCGTAAAGTGAGAAAAATCCCATATAACTGGTCAAATTTTCAAACAGCCCCCGCAACTCCTACTGATATAGTGAATAGTGAATATATTCCAATGAAACGTTTTTTTTTCGCGAGTAGAGCTCATGGGTACCTACACAAAGAGTATTATTAAACAACTATTTTACAAACTGAATAAAAATCAGAAAGGAATTTTTAAGAAAAATCGACAGGCAGTGCCTAAATTTTTCGACGAAAGAAAAAGAAAATTTCAAATCGTTCTGAAAAAATTACTTTCGGTTTCGGGGGTCAATTACAATTATTTTCGGTGAATAGACATACCACATACGAAATCCTGCGCATTTTCGAGAAAAAAATTCGAAAGTAAGAGCGGAACTTTAAACGTCAATAACTTTGTTTAGTATCGTATTACTCCATCAACAAATTGGTATTCTTGATTTTCGTTCTACTTTAACCTCTAGAATCTCCCATTACAATTTCTCCCAGGGGATTCTAGAGACCAAAGTAAGACGAAAATCAAGAATACCAATTTGTTAATGGAGGCTTTATTAAAAAGTTGTTAACGTTTAAAGTTCCGCCCGTACTGAATTTCTTTCTCGAAAATGCGCATGATTAGGGGGATATGACGATTCACCCAAAATGGTTGTAAGTAACCCCCGCAACCGAAGATAATTTTTCCAAAACGATTTGAAATTTTTCTTTTCCATCGAACAAATTTCACACATTCTCGAATTTTTATCTCGAAAGTGGGTAAGATTTCGGAGGTATGTGTATTCACCAAAAATGATTGTAATTGACCCCCGCAACCGATAACAATTTTTCCAGAACGATTTGAAATTTTTTAGTTTAATTGTTAATAACTTTTTAACGTAGCCTCTATCAACAAATTGGTATTCTTGATTTTCGTCTGTATTTTCGTATTTTGGCATCTAGAATCCCCCATTAAAATTTTTCCCAGGGGTGGCCGAACACCCTGTACATATGTGTTCCCCGAGCAGGAAAACGACTTTTCGCTATAATCATGAAAGTAAAAATTCTGTCCAAATGAGGAGTAGGAGTGATTTTCTAAGAGTTTGCTCATGATGCTACACGTAATAGCTACAAATGCACCTCATCGAAAATTTTTATTTAAAAGTATAGATTGAGAAAGTGGCACGTGAGGAACGTACGTAACTTAGATCGATGCACGTGTTTTACTGCACCGGGCACGAACGTACGACGATTTACACACACACACACACACACACACACACAGTCAATATCGCCGGTTTTTACAAAAGGCAAAGTCTTAAGTAAACATTTAAAGCCTCTGTAAGTTTTATCGCTTTTGCATTCTTGCAACTTAATTTAATTGGTTGTTTTTTGGAAAACAGATAAAACTATAAAAAGAATGAAAAACGGTTTTGACGAGTCCTGTACCTATGTTTAGTTCAGAATTTCGAATTCAGCGGTAAAAGTATGTAAATCTATATTATCCAATACACAGGACATAAAGGTAAGAGGAATGGATATTTTTACCAATACATTCATATTCTTAAATATCTGAATATTCTTCCTACTTGACCGACTTACTTTATAAATATATTTTTTAGGGACACGTGTCGTTCGGTTGAAGGAAACAGGATATCTATACAGTGTATAGGTATTCAAAAACCCTTGGGAAAAATTTTAGACTTTGTTGAAAAGTTATGGAACATTCCTAGCAAACGCTAGGCCCGTTCACGGATCGGGGTGAGTTATACATTATTCGATTCGCCTAATTCAGTACATTATTGATATGCATTTCTATGCATCTGTGGAAATTCGTTATTTTTTTATAAACTGTTACTGTTATTGTTAGAAATATGACTTAAAATTCGTTAGTTTCTTTAGTGTTTAGGAGTGTGTGTGTGTGTTTGTGAGAGAAGCACACGTCGAGGAATGTTCTTTTAGTTTTTAAGTTTTCTTTTCACAATGGAAAATAAGTGTGTTTGTTTTGTAACAAGATTCATTATAATAAATAATATAAACAGTATTTTAACATGGTAGCAGAGGTCCGTGGTTTGTTCGTTAACAGTAAAGAAAAGAAATTTAGTTGTGAAAGGAAGATAACCTAAGTTTGAAGCATGGCAAGTGAAAAAAAGGACGATTTCATGTTACAAATATTTTATGGAACTGGAAATTCAGGCTAAATTTATTTTTAGAAATGAAAGACTGTAACGAGGTTATTCTACATGATGAAAGACCGGCTGAAATAAGAGTCGAAGATTGGAATAAAAAAGGAAATTAAAGCAAAAAGTTACATCGTAAACAGTATTTCAAACACTCAGTTAGAATTAATAATATCAGAAACGACTGCGAAAAATATGATTGCAAAGCTTGACGAAATTTATCTAGTTAAAAACAGTGCAGTAAAGCTATTGTGTAAAAGAAGATTGTTAGAATTAAAAATGAAAGAAGGTGAAAATCCAAGTGACTTCTTTAACGAATTTGAAACGCATATAAATAGGCTCAAAAATACTGGTGAGACTGTGAATGAAGAGGATAAATTGAATTATCTGTTATTAACGTTAACTTCTCACGTATTGTTGATATTATTGATGCACTGCCAACGAAGGAGAAAACAGTTGAGTATGTAAAATCTAAATTACTGTTAGAGTATCAAAAGAGAAACGGTAAAAGTTACTACTTTGAGTACAGCAGAAATTACACTCGCACGTTTAGTTCAAATTTAACTAAAAATCCTAGAGGTCATAGGTTTCGACACGTACAACGCAATCAGAACAAGTATCTCAATTCAAAGGATAATCAGCATAGCAGTGCAACGACTACTGAAGCGGTATGTTAAGTCAGTGTAATAAGTCAGGGCACATCCAACGTTACTGCCCAGAAAACTTTAATAATTATTACAAAAGGCAACCTTTTCAAACATATACAAAATAGACACGATAGAAAAGTGGCTGGAAATTCGAGTCTAGATGACAGTAGAAATTACAATTCATTCAAGGTTGAAGTAATGAAAAGTAGCAAAATAGAAGAAGTAGAAATATTAAATGGCTACTAGATAGTGGTTGCTCAGATCACATAATAAACACAGATGAGTACTTTTATGAATCCAAAAATCTACAAAACCCGGTTGATATTAAAGTTGGTGATGGTTTTAAACTAATATCTGGAAAGATTGGTAATGTAATGATTAACATTAAATCGTTGCTATGTTCATTTTAAAAATTATAAATAATTTATCTAATTGGATCTATTCTACATTGTCAAATGGGAATTTGTAGAAGAATTTGTATGATGCATAAAAATCATTTTTTTAGGCATAGAACTTCCACGAGTCGGTCAGGTGGACAGTATTAAAACCAGGTATGTAGACAGTACATGCAGCAACAGTAAAAAATGTCTCCCCGCCGCTGACAGTGTTTACAATATATAGTAAATTACTATTGCACGCAGTACGTTGGCTTAACTTGTTTTTATTATTAAATTTCATTATCATCTAAGTCTGGTATATTTTGATTTTTTACAGAATCAATCATCATCAAATGAAATTTCTGAAATTTCTTTTAAGAACTGATTAAATAAATCATCCTTTCCTTGCTTGGAAGGTTTATAAAACACGTAATGGCTTAAGTACCCAATGAAATTATCTTTTTTGCTGAAAATAGAAAATATAATATTTATTATTTTGTATTATATGTTAGAAAAACATATTAAAAAACGTGTGGAACTGCAAATACTAACCAACAATATTCAGGCAAAAAGTGTTTACTATGCTTCCACGTAGTTTCTGTTTTATTCGTATGAGCGCCTGTTTCTGGATCTTTAAAATGTAAACTATTTACGGTTTACGGTGAGATGTTTATACCCTTAGTTTTTAAAAGCCATTGCATTATATAAAGATATTTGAAAAGCAAAGAACGTGGTTTTCTAAAAACAAACTCAGTTACAGATATTGTTTTAAAATTACCATATATGCTAACGTATAATTATGAGCAATGTCGTGATATATTATATAACTAACATTAAATAAAAATACTGCGCAGCAATTGTGGAAGGGTAGAGTAGATAGAGACTGATGAATCAACATTTTGTTGTAGAAATAATGGCACAGAGGCCATTTGAAAATTAATCACAGCGTCAATTTTCAAGATCTCATTACTGATGCTTACATGAATTAAATTGAAGACACCACTTTTTTCTAACATATAATACTATCAATATTTTATATTTCCAATAAGAGTAACTTCATTGGATACCTGAGCCATTATGTATTTAGTAAATGTATATATAATAGAAAGATGGTGATTTATTCAATGAGATATTTGCAGAAATAGCAGAAATTTCATTCAACAAATGTTATTGTTAACAAATTAGCATTTTACTAGCTGGCATTTTGAACACAGGTAACGACAGTCACTTGTTTCCACCTGTGAACCTATCAGAATATATTTAAAATACTTAGTTACTTTGTAAAAATACCGAATTTCCGCAGATAATGAAATGCATATACTAATGAAATAATATACTGAATTAGACGAATCGAATTACGTATAACTCATCCCGATCGTTGAACGGGTCGTTTGCTAGGAATATACCAAAAAACGTTCTTGACAAGTCTATAAAATACTTCAGTTCACTTTCATTATTAGATGCGTTGACTTTAATTCTATAAATTATAATGATAAGTTCAAGATTTTACAGAAAGAGTTTATTTGTAATATTAAAGATTTCCTATATAAGGACAAGAAGTATACTTTTACCAATATCTATCCATCTATCTTAATATTCTTCCCACTTGGCCCACTTACTTTAACGAGTCTGAGTAAATCATCAGTACTATCTCTATTTTTATTAATAAAATGAATCTGTGATTCCATATCCAAAGATATAGTAAAAGCTACAAAATTCAGATTATTCAAGTTACTTCTATCACTCATCAAATTTTTTATGAAATTCTATGCTAATTCATGCTCTTTAAAATATTTATAATCTACTGGGACTTCATTAACTTTATGTTTTAATAAATCAATAATCAAAGTATCTATAATTAATATTAAAATCAAATAACAGTGTCAAAATAGTATTAATATTATATTTTATTAATACTATCAATATCTGGTATTTAAATTTTATTAAATATTTCAAATCTGTTATCACCTTGTTCAAATAATTTATTACTAGTTTTGATAATATATTTTGGGATGGATTTTTTTAGAATGATAGCAATTCAGTTGTGAATTTTTATGAGGAACAAAGGGTTATTATTATACAATTAACATGTATATAATTCATTAACTTGCCCATTTAGGGGTAACATGTTATGCATAAATAGAGATTTACATACTTGTATAAATACCCACACTAAAATCATGTAAATATCTAAATCATTTTTAAATCTATGATTTGGAAAATTTTAGGGACTTGGAACTTAATTCATCCTTTATCTTACAGTTTTATCGTCAACACGTGGCCAACACGTATGCGAAGAAGGCAAAATCATGAGCCAGATGCTGGTATAACCCAGACCTAACCAAGACCTAACCGGTGTTATCCTCTAAAATATTGATCGAAACCAGGTTTAATTGACTGCTTCAGTGTGTTACCACATTACTACGTGATTCAAACACGGAAAAAACCCAGGATCTGGCCAACAAGTATGCGATGAAGGCAAAATCATGAGCCAGATGCGGGCATAACCCAGACCTAACCCAGACCTAACCGGTGTTATCCTCTAAAATATTGATCGAAACCAGGTTTAATTGACTGCTTCAGTGTGTTACCACATTAGTACGTGATTCAAACACGAAAAAAACCCAGGATCTGGCCAACAAGTATGCGGAGAAGGCAAAATCATGAGCCAGATGCGGGCATAACCCAGACCTAACCCAGACCTAACCGGTGTTATCCTCTAAAATATTGATCGAAACCAGGTTTAATTGACTGCTTCAGTGTGGTACCACATTACTACGTGATTCAAACACGAAAAAAACCCAGGATCTGGCCAACAAGTATGCGAAAAAGGCGAAAGTATAAGCCAGATGCGCGCACATCCCAGACCTAACCCAGACCTAACCGGTGTTATCCTCTGAAATATTGATCGAAACCAGGTTTAATTGACTGCTTCAGTGTGTGACCACATTACTACGTGATTCAAACACGGAAAAAACCCAGGATCTGGCCAACAAGTATGCGAAGAAGGCATAATCATGAGCCAGATGCGGGCATAACCCAGACCTAACCCAGACCTAACCGGTGTTATCCTCTAAAATATTGATCGAAACCAGGTTTAATTGACTGCTTCAGTGTGTTACCACATTAGTACGTGATTCAAACACGAAAAAAACCCAGGATCTGGCCAACAAGTATGCGAAGAAGGCAAAATCATGAGCCAGATGCGGGCATAACCCAGACCTAACCCAGACCTAACCGGTGTTATCCTCTAAAATATTGATCGAAACCAGGTTTAATTGACTGCTTCAGTGTGGTACCACATTACTACGTGATTCAAACACGAAAAAAACCCAGGATCTGGCCAACAAGTATGCGAAAAAGGCGAAAGTATAAGCCGGATGCGCGCACATCCCAGACCTAACCCAGACCTAACCGGTGTTATCCTCTAAAATACTGACCGAATCCAGGTTTAATTGACTGTTACTGTGTGGTACCACATTACTACGTGATTCAAACCAGAAGAAACCCAGGATCTGGCCAACAAGTATGCGAAGAAGGCATAATCATGAGCCAGATGCGGGCATAACCCAGACCTAACCCAGACCTAACCGGTGTTATCCTCTGAAATATTGATCGAAACCAGGTTTAATTGACTGCTTCAGTGAGTTACCACATTACTACGTGATTCAAACACTGAAAAAACCCAGGATCTGGCCAACAAGTATGCGATGAAGGCAAAATCATGAGCCAGATGCGGGCATAACCCAGACCTAACACAGACCTAACCGGCGTTATCCTCTAAAATATTGATCGAAACCAGGTTTAATTGACTGCTTCAGTGTGTCACCACATTACTACGTGATTCAAACACGAAAAAACCCCAGGATCTGGCCAACAAGTATGCGAAGACGGCAAAATCATGAGCCAGATGCGGGCATAACCCAGACCTAACCCAGACCTAACCGGCGTTATCCTCTAAAATATTGATCGAAACCAGGTTTAATTGACTGCTTCAGTGTGTCACCACATTACTACGTGATTCAAACACGAAAAAACCCCACGATCTGTCCAACAAGTATGCGAAGACGGCAAAATCATGAGCCAGATGCGGGCATTACCCAGACCTAACCCAGACCTAACCGGTGTTATCCTCTGAAATATTGATCGAAACCAGGTTTAATTAACTGCTTCAGTGTGTTACCACATTACTACGTGATTCAAACACGAAAAAACCCCAGGATCTGGCCAACAAGTATGCGAAGAAGGCAAAATCATGAGCCAGATGCGGGCATAACCCAGACCTAACCCAGACCTAACCGGTGTTATCCTCTAAAATATTGATCGAAACCAGGTTTAATTGACTGCTTCAGTGTATTACCACATTACTACGTGATTCAAACACGAAAAAAACCCAGGATCTGGCCAACAAGTATGCGAAGAAGGCAAAATCATGAGCCAGATGCGGGCATAACCCAGACCTAAGCCAGACCTAACCGGTGTTATCCTCTGAAATATTGATCGAAACCAGGTTTAATTGACTGCTTCAGTGTGTTACCACATTACTACGTGATTCAAACACGGAAAATACCCAGGATCTGGCCAACAAGTATGCGAAGAAGGCAAAATCATGAGCCAGATGCGCGCATTTCCCAGACCTAACCCAGACCTAACCGGCGTTATCCTCTGAAATATTGATCGAAACCAGGTTTAATTGACTGCTTCAGTGTGTTACCACATTACTACGTGATTCAAACACGGAAAATACCCAGGATCTGGCCAACAAGTATGCGAAGAAGGCAAAATCATGAGCCAGATGCGCGCATTTCCCAGACCTAACCCAGACCTAACCGGCGTTATCCTCTGAAATATTGATCGAAACCAGGTTTAATTGACTGCTTCAGTGTATTACCACATTACTACGTGATTCAAACACGGAAAAAACCCAGGATCTAGTAAACATAGTAGTATAGAGGGTGTTCGGCCAGCCCTGAGAAACATTTTAATAGGATATTCTAGAGGCCAAACTAAAACGAAAATCAAGAATACCAATTTGTTGATGGAGGCTTCGTTAAAAAGTTATTAACAATTTGATTCAAAAATTTCAAGTCGTTCCAGAAAAATTATTTTCGGCTGCGGAGGTCAATTACAAGCATTTTTAGTGAATAGACATATATTCGAAATCCTACTCAGTTTCGAGAAAAAAATTCGAGTATGTGTTGATATTTTTCGGCGAAAAACAAATTTTTCAAATCGTTCTAAAAAAATTATTTTCGGTTACAGGGGTCAATTACAATCATTTTTGGTCATTACACATACCCCCGAAATCCTACGCACTTTCGAGAAAAAAATTCCTTACCGAAAATCTAATCGGGTGCCTATATTTTTCGATGAAAAAGAAAGATTTCAAATCGTTCTGTGAAAAATTATTTTCAGTTGCGAGGGTCGGTGACAATCATTTTTTATGTATAGACATACCCCCGTAATCTTGCGCATTTTCGAGAAAAAAATTCAGTACGAGCGGAACTTTAAACATTAATAACTTTTTAACAGTGCCTCCATCAACAAATTGGTATTCTTGATTTTCGTCTTATTTTGACCTCTAGAATCCCCCATTAAAATTTTTCCCATGGATGGCCGAACACCCTGTATGTAGGGAACCGTGCAGTTGAAAATTATTAAATCGCGCACGAATTTTTGGCCGAACAGCGAATCGTTCGCTGTCCACGAGCTTGCACGAGCGAAGACGGTTACCGCCGAAAAAGCCGTCAACACGCGGCGAGCGTACGGCCGAACAGCTGATGGGTGAATAACCCAGAAAGCGAGAAAAGACAGCACGGAAGAGAGAAAGATTGAAGAAAAGTACGTAGTAGGTGTGACTGTGTTTAACGAAATAAATACGAGTGTGCCGATTAACGAACAAACACGGTTCCTGATAATCCCATACATACATACGTACAGTGTTGTTCCAAGTGGAGTTTGAAAAAGATGCTAATAAAAATGTTGCATAGTCATAACCACCTGGTTCAGTTACTACATTCACCCTGTAAAAACAACACAATAATATTATTTATTATTTTCTTTTCACGTTCTTAACTTTATTTTTATTTTTAGTTTGAGTTTTACATTTCTCCTTCTCTTCGTCTTGCTTTTCTTTCTCCTTTTCCTTTTCATTTTTCTGTTTTTCTTTCTTTTTTCAATAGCTTTTCTTCTTTTAATTTCTCGGCTTGTTTTTTTCTTTTCTAATCGTTCTTCTTTCATTCTTTGTTTTTCTTTTTCCTGGTTATCAATTGCTCCTATTTTTTCAAGCTGAGCCTATTTTCATGTCTTTGATGTAACTTTGATTGCACACACTCTTTCTATATTTCTTTTCTTTTCTTTTCTTTTCTTTGTTGTTTTTTCAATCTTTTGATAATGTTGATAATGTTTATCCAGAATAGATTCTGAAGAATCTTTGTCTTTACGAGAAAATAAGTAAAGTAACGTTGTAGAATTAATGTAGTTTGATTTCAGTACCATCGGAAACAAAACAATTCCCATTAGAAAAAAGTAAAAGCATCATTGTCATGAAATATTAAAGTTAATTAATGATCAGTATATCATATATTAGTTTCTTCTAGCGAAACGTTGTTAAATTAGTCTTCTACACTGGTATTGGTTTTACTGTTACTATGAACTGCACTGCGTTGAACATCAGCAGTGCTTTCTCTCTGCGAGTTGTGTCTTGTGTTGTGTCTTAGTTGTGTCCCGATTGTATTTTAATATTTTCTATATAGAAAAGAAAATTGTTCCCCTCTCAGATCATCTGGAATATGCTCTTGAATGCTATGTAAAACTACCTATATTGCTGTCATTGATGTCAGTTTCATCTGGCGACATGAATTCTAATTTATTTTCTTCTTTCTGAAATACGTTTTGTCTAGTAAATTGTATTTGAGTTAAACGGTCATAGGCCACCACAAGCTTTAAAAGCATTTCCTTCTTCATGGAATTTATATATGGTATGATATATTGGTGCGAAATTCACCTTCGTAATGGGTTTAGTCTACCTACGTACTTTGTCTATGTTCCTGCACTACCCTTCGCCATGCAACTTTTAATCGTCTAAATATTCCTACATCGCATGGCTGGAAAATATGAGTTGCATTAGGTAATAATATACAAAAAAGTAAAATGAGTTTACTCAAAACAAAAATTATGTAAATTGAAATTTATGCAGGACCTGCGACCATCTAATAATACCAGTATAGGAAAGGTGACTCCATTCTCGACCATTTATGGTACATACACACAATATATGTATTAGTGTGGGGATTGAAATGAATTCGGTCAAGGTGTAATTTCATTAATATTGATTTAATATATACAGGGTGTTTGGCCACACCTGGGAAAAATTTTAATGGGAGATTCTAGAAGCCAAAATAAGACGAAAATTAAGAATATCAATTTTTCGACTGAGGTTTCGTTAAAAAGTAGTTATTAATAACATTAAATAAAAAAATTTCAAATCGTTCTGAAAAAATTATTGTTGGTCGCGGAGGTCAGTTAGAATCGTACCCCCGAAATCCTACTCAGTTTCGACAAAAAAAATTCAAGTAAAAAAGAATTTCGAATCGTCTTGGAAGAATTAGTTTTCGTTGCAGGGGTCAGTAACAAGCATTTTTTTTTTTTGGTCGACAGCCGGATCGAACGATTTTAATGTTTCAAACAGCAACACAACGCATATTTTAATGGAGAATATGTAGAGATGTTGGAAAAGTTGTTCCTTGACCCCGTAAAGTGAGAAAAATCCCATATAACTGGTCAAATTTTCAAACAGCCCCCGCAACTCCTACTGATATAGTGAATAGTGAATATATTCCAATGAAACGTTTTTTTTTCGCGAGTAGAGCTCATGGGTACCTACACAAAGAGTATTATTAAACAACTATTTTACAAACTGAATAAAAATCAGAAAGGAATTTTTAAGAAAAATCGACAGGCAGTGCCTAAATTTTTCGACGAAAGAAAAAGAAAATTTCAAATCGTTCTGAAAAAATTACTTTCGGTTTCGGGGGTCAATTACAATTATTTTCGGTGAATAGACATACCACATACGAAATCCTGCGCATTTTCGAGAAAAAAATTCGAAAGTAAGAGCGGAACTTTAAACGTCAATAACTTTGTTTAGTATCGTATTACTCCATCAACAAATTGGTATTCTTGATTTTCGTTCTACTTTAACCTCTAGAATCTCCCATTACAATTTCTCCCAGGGGATTCTAGAGACCAAAGTAAGACGAAAATCAAGAATACCAATTTGTTAATGGAGGCTTTATTAAAAAGTTGTTAACGTTTAAAGTTCCGCCCGTACTGAATTTCTTTCTCGAAAATGCGCATGATTAGGGGGATATGACGATTCACCCAAAATGGTTGTAAGTAACCCCCGCAACCGAAGATAATTTTTCCAAAACGATTTGAAATTTTTCTTTTCCATCGAACAAATTTCACACATTCTCGAATTTTTATCTCGAAAGTGGGTAAGATTTCGGAGGTATGTGTATTCACCAAAAATGATTGTAATTGACCCCCGCAACCGATAACAATTTTTCCAGAACGATTTGAAATTTTTTAGTTTAATTGTTAATAACTTTTTAACGTAGCCTCTATCAACAAATTGGTATTCTTGATTTTCGTCTGTATTTTCGTATTTTGGCATCTAGAATCCCCCATTAAAATTTTTCCCAGGGGTGGCCGAACACCCTGTACATATGTGTTCCCCGAGCAGGAAAACGACTTTTCGCTATAATCATGAAAGTAAAAATTCTGTCCAAATGAGGAGTAGGAGTGATTTTCTAAGAGTTTGCTCATGATGCTACACGTAATAGCTACAAATGCACCTCATCGAAAATTTTTATTTAAAAGTATAGATTGAGAAAGTGGCACGTGAGGAACGTACGTAACTTAGATCGATGCACGTGTTTTACTGCACCGGGCACGAACGTACGACGATTTACACACACACACACACACACACACACACACAGTCAATATCGCCGGTTTTTACAAAAGGCAAAGTCTTAAGTAAACATTTAAAGCCTCTGTAAGTTTTATCGCTTTTGCATTCTTGCAACTTAATTTAATTGGTTGTTTTTTGGAAAACAGATAAAACTATAAAAAGAATGAAAAACGGTTTTGACGAGTCCTGTACCTATGTTTAGTTCAGAATTTCGAATTCAGCGGTAAAAGTATGTAAATCTATATTATCCAATACACAGGACATAAAGGTAAGAGGAATGGATATTTTTACCAATACATTCATATTCTTAAATATCTGAATATTCTTCCTACTTGACCGACTTACTTTATAAATATATTTTTTAGGGACACGTGTCGTTCGGTTGAAGGAAACAGGATATCTATACAGTGTATAGGTATTCAAAAACCCTTGGGAAAAATTTTAGACTTTGTTGAAAAGTTATGGAACATTCCTAGCAAACGCTAGGCCCGTTCACGGATCGGGGTGAGTTATACATTATTCGATTCGCCTAATTCAGTACATTATTGATATGCATTTCTATGCATCTGTGGAAATTCGTTATTTTTTTATAAACTGTTACTGTTATTGTTAGAAATATGACTTAAAATTCGTTAGTTTCTTTAGTGTTTAGGAGTGTGTGTGTGTGTTTGTGAGAGAAGCACACGTCGAGGAATGTTCTTTTAGTTTTTAAGTTTTCTTTTCACAATGGAAAATAAGTGTGTTTGTTTTGTAACAAGATTCATTATAATAAATAATATAAACAGTATTTTAACATGGTAGCAGAGGTCCGTGGTTTGTTCGTTAACAGTAAAGAAAAGAAATTTAGTTGTGAAAGGAAGATAACCTAAGTTTGAAGCATGGCAAGTGAAAAAAAGGACGATTTCATGTTACAAATATTTTATGGAACTGGAAATTCAGGCTAAATTTATTTTTAGAAATGAAAGACTGTAACGAGGTTATTCTACATGATGAAAGACCGGCTGAAATAAGAGTCGAAGATTGGAATAAAAAAGGAAATTAAAGCAAAAAGTTACATCGTAAACAGTATTTCAAACACTCAGTTAGAATTAATAATATCAGAAACGACTGCGAAAAATATGATTGCAAAGCTTGACGAAATTTATCTAGTTAAAAACAGTGCAGTAAAGCTATTGTGTAAAAGAAGATTGTTAGAATTAAAAATGAAAGAAGGTGAAAATCCAAGTGACTTCTTTAACGAATTTGAAACGCATATAAATAGGCTCAAAAATACTGGTGAGACTGTGAATGAAGAGGATAAATTGAATTATCTGTTATTAACGTTAACTTCTCACGTATTGTTGATATTATTGATGCACTGCCAACGAAGGAGAAAACAGTTGAGTATGTAAAATCTAAATTACTGTTAGAGTATCAAAAGAGAAACGGTAAAAGTTACTACTTTGAGTACAGCAGAAATTACACTCGCACGTTTAGTTCAAATTTAACTAAAAATCCTAGAGGTCATAGGTTTCGACACGTACAACGCAATCAGAACAAGTATCTCAATTCAAAGGATAATCAGCATAGCAGTGCAACGACTACTGAAGCGGTATGTTAAGTCAGTGTAATAAGTCAGGGCACATCCAACGTTACTGCCCAGAAAACTTTAATAATTATTACAAAAGGCAACCTTTTCAAACATATACAAAATAGACACGATAGAAAAGTGGCTGGAAATTCGAGTCTAGATGACAGTAGAAATTACAATTCATTCAAGGTTGAAGTAATGAAAAGTAGCAAAATAGAAGAAGTAGAAATATTAAATGGCTACTAGATAGTGGTTGCTCAGATCACATAATAAACACAGATGAGTACTTTTATGAATCCAAAAATCTACAAAACCCGGTTGATATTAAAGTTGGTGATGGTTTTAAACTAATATCTGGAAAGATTGGTAATGTAATGATTAACATTAAATCGTTGCTATGTTCATTTTAAAAATTATAAATAATTTATCTAATTGGATCTATTCTACATTGTCAAATGGGAATTTGTAGAAGAATTTGTATGATGCATAAAAATCATTTTTTTAGGCATAGAACTTCCACGAGTCGGTCAGGTGGACAGTATTAAAACCAGGTATGTAGACAGTACATGCAGCAACAGTAAAAAATGTCTCCCCGCCGCTGACAGTGTTTACAATATATAGTAAATTACTATTGCACGCAGTACGTTGGCTTAACTTGTTTTTATTATTAAATTTCATTATCATCTAAGTCTGGTATATTTTGATTTTTTACAGAATCAATCATCATCAAATGAAATTTCTGAAATTTCTTTTAAGAACTGATTAAATAAATCATCCTTTCCTTGCTTGGAAGGTTTATAAAACACGTAATGGCTTAAGTACCCAATGAAATTATCTTTTTTGCTGAAAATAGAAAATATAATATTTATTATTTTGTATTATATGTTAGAAAAACATATTAAAAAACGTGTGGAACTGCAAATACTAACCGACAATATTCAGGCAAAAAGTGTTTACTATGCTTCCACGTAGTTTCTGTTTTATTCGTATGAGCGCCTGTTTCTGGATCTTTAAAATGTAAACTATTTACGGTTTACGGTGAGATGTTTATACCCTTAGTTTTTAAAAGCCATTGCATTATATAAAGATATTTGAAAAGCAAAGAACGTGGTTTTCTAAAAACAAACTCAGTTACAGATATTGTTTTAAAATTACCATATATGCTAACGTATAATTATGAGCAATGTCGTGATATATTATATAACTAACATTAAATAAAAATACTGCGCAGCAATTGTGGAAGGGTAGAGTAGATAGAGACTGATGAATCAACATTTTGTTGTAGAAATAATGGCACAGAGGCCATTTGAAAATTAATCACAGCGTCAATTTTCAAGATCTCATTACTGATGCTTACATGAATTAAATTGAAGACACCACTTTTTTCTAACATATAATACTATCAATATTTTATATTTCCAATAAGAGTAACTTCATTGGATACCTGAGCCATTATGTATTTAGTAAATGTATATATAATAGAAAGATGGTGATTTATTCAATGAGATATTTGCAGAAATAGCAGAAATTTCATTCAACAAATGTTATTGTTAACAAATTAGCATTTTACTAGCTGGCATTTTGAACACAGGTAACGACAGTCACTTGTTTCCACCTGTGAACCTATCAGAATATATTTAAAATACTTAGTTACTTTGTAAAAATACCGAATTTCCGCAGATAATGAAATGCATATACTAATGAAATAATATACTGAATTAGACGAATCGAATTACGTATAACTCATCCCGATCGTTGAACGGGTCGTTTGCTAGGAATATACCAAAAAACGTTCTTGACAAGTCTATAAAATACTTCAGTTCACTTTCATTATTAGATGCGTTGACTTTAATTCTATAAATTATAATGATAAGTTCAAGATTTTACAGAAAGAGTTTATTTGTAATATTAAAGATTTCCTATATAAGGACAAGAAGTATACTTTTACCAATATCTATCCATCTATCTTAATATTCTTCCCACTTGGCCCACTTACTTTAACGAGTCTGAGTAAATCATCAGTACTATCTCTATTTTTATTAATAAAATGAATCTGTGATTCCATATCCAAAGATATAGTAAAAGCTACAAAATTCAGATTATTCAAGTTACTTCTATCACTCATCAAATTTTTTATGAAATTCTATGCTAATTCATGCTCTTTAAAATATTTATAATCTACTGGGACTTCATTAACTTTATGTTTTAATAAATCAATAATCAAAGTATCTATAATTAATATTAAAATCAAATAACAGTGTCAAAATAGTATTAATATTATATTTTATTAATACTATCAATATCTGGTATTTAAATTTTATTAAATATTTCAAATCTGTTATCACCTTGTTCAAATAATTTATTACTAGTTTTGATAATATATTTTGGGATGGATTTTTTTAGAATGATAGCAATTCAGTTGTGAATTTTTATGAGGAACAAAGGGTTATTATTATACAATTAACATGTATATAATTCATTAACTTGCCCATTTAGGGGTAACATGTTATGCATAAATAGAGATTTACATACTTGTATAAATACCCACACTAAAATCATGTAAATATCTAAATCATTTTTAAATCTATGATTTGGAAAATTTTAGGGACTTGGAACTTAATTCATCCTTTATCTTACAGTTTTATCGTCAACACGTGGCCAACACGTATGCGAAGAAGGCAAAATCATGAGCCAGATGCTGGTATAACCCAGACCTAACCAAGACCTAACCGGTGTTATCCTCTAAAATATTGATCGAAACCAGGTTTAATTGACTGCTTCAGTGTGTTACCACATTACTACGTGATTCAAACACGGAAAAAACCCAGGATCTGGCCAACAAGTATGCGATGAAGGCAAAATCATGAGCCAGATGCGGGCATAACCCAGACCTAACCCAGACCTAACCGGTGTTATCCTCTAAAATATTGATCGAAACCAGGTTTAATTGACTGCTTCAGTGTGTTACCACATTAGTACGTGATTCAAACACGAAAAAAACCCAGGATCTGGCCAACAAGTATGCGGAGAAGGCAAAATCATGAGCCAGATGCGGGCATAACCCAGACCTAACCCAGACCTAACCGGTGTTATCCTCTAAAATATTGATCGAAACCAGGTTTAATTGACTGCTTCAGTGTGGTACCACATTACTACGTGATTCAAACACGAAAAAAACCCAGGATCTGGCCAACAAGTATGCGAAAAAGGCGAAAGTATAAGCCAGATGCGCGCACATCCCAGACCTAACCCAGACCTAACCGGTGTTATCCTCTGAAATATTGATCGAAACCAGGTTTAATTGACTGCTTCAGTGTGTGACCACATTACTACGTGATTCAAACACGGAAAAAACCCAGGATCTGGCCAACAAGTATGCGAAGAAGGCATAATCATGAGCCAGATGCGGGCATAACCCAGACCTAACCCAGACCTAACCGGTGTTATCCTCTAAAATATTGATCGAAACCAGGTTTAATTGACTGCTTCAGTGTGTTACCACATTAGTACGTGATTCAAACACGAAAAAAACCCAGGATCTGGCCAACAAGTATGCGAAGAAGGCAAAATCATGAGCCAGATGCGGGCATAACCCAGACCTAACCCAGACCTAACCGGTGTTATCCTCTAAAATATTGATCGAAACCAGGTTTAATTGACTGCTTCAGTGTGGTACCACATTACTACGTGATTCAAACACGAAAAAAACCCAGGATCTGGCCAACAAGTATGCGAAAAAGGCGAAAGTATAAGCCGGATGCGCGCACATCCCAGACCTAACCCAGACCTAACCGGTGTTATCCTCTAAAATACTGACCGAATCCAGGTTTAATTGACTGTTACTGTGTGGTACCACATTACTACGTGATTCAAACCAGAAGAAACCCAGGATCTGGCCAACAAGTATGCGAAGAAGGCATAATCATGAGCCAGATGCGGGCATAACCCAGACCTAACCCAGACCTAACCGGTGTTATCCTCTGAAATATTGATCGAAACCAGGTTTAATTGACTGCTTCAGTGAGTTACCACATTACTACGTGATTCAAACACTGAAAAAACCCAGGATCTGGCCAACAAGTATGCGATGAAGGCAAAATCATGAGCCAGATGCGGGCATAACCCAGACCTAACACAGACCTAACCGGCGTTATCCTCTAAAATATTGATCGAAACCAGGTTTAATTGACTGCTTCAGTGTGTCACCACATTACTACGTGATTCAAACACGAAAAAACCCCAGGATCTGGCCAACAAGTATGCGAAGACGGCAAAATCATGAGCCAGATGCGGGCATAACCCAGACCTAACCCAGACCTAACCGGCGTTATCCTCTAAAATATTGATCGAAACCAGGTTTAATTGACTGCTTCAGTGTGTCACCACATTACTACGTGATTCAAACACGAAAAAACCCCACGATCTGTCCAACAAGTATGCGAAGACGGCAAAATCATGAGCCAGATGCGGGCATTACCCAGACCTAACCCAGACCTAACCGGTGTTATCCTCTGAAATATTGATCGAAACCAGGTTTAATTAACTGCTTCAGTGTGTTACCACATTACTACGTGATTCAAACACGAAAAAACCCCAGGATCTGGCCAACAAGTATGCGAAGAAGGCAAAATCATGAGCCAGATGCGGGCATAACCCAGACCTAACCCAGACCTAACCGGTGTTATCCTCTAAAATATTGATCGAAACCAGGTTTAATTGACTGCTTCAGTGTATTACCACATTACTACGTGATTCAAACACGAAAAAAACCCAGGATCTGGCCAACAAGTATGCGAAAAAGGTGAAAGTATAAGCCAGATGCGCGCACATCCCAGACCTAACCCAGACCTAACCGGTGTTACCCTCTAAAATACTGACCGAATCCAGGTTTAATTGACTGCTTCAGTGTGTTACCACATTACTACGTGTTTCAAACACGGAAAATACCCAGGATCTGGCCAACAAGTATGCGAAGAAGGCAAAATCATGTGCCAGATGCGCGCATTTCCCAGACCTAATCCAGACCTAACCGGTGTTATCCTCTGAAATATTGATCGAAACCAGGTTTAATTGACTGCTTCAGTGTGTTACCACATTACTACGTGATTCAAACCAGAAGAAACCCAGGATCTGGCCAACAAGTATGCGAAGAAGGCATAATCATGAGCCAGATGCGGGCATAACCCAGACCTAACCCAGACCTAACCGGTGTTATCCTCTAAAATATTGATCGAAGCCAGGTTTAATTGACTGCTTCAGTGTGTTACCACATTAGTACGTGATTCAAACACGAAAAAAACCCAGGATCTGGCCAACAAGTATGCGAAGAAGGCAAAATCATGAGCCAGATGCGGGCATAACCCAGACCTAACCCAGACCTAACCGGTGTTATCCTCTAAAATATTGATCGAAACCAGGTTTAATTGACTGCTTCAGTGTGGTACCACATTACTAAGTGATTCAATCACGAAAAAAACCCAGGATCTGGCCAACAAGTATGCGAAAAAGGCGAAAGTATAAGCCAGATGCGCGCACATCCCAGACCTAACCCAGACCTAACCGGTGTTACCCTCTAAAATACTGACCGAATCCAGGTTTAATTGACTGCTTCAGTGTGTTACCACATTACTACGTGTTTCAAACACGGAAAATACCCAGGATCTGGCCAACAAGTATGCGAAGAAGGCAAAATCATGTGCCAGATGCGCGCATTTCCCAGACCTAACCCAGACCTAACCGGCGTTATCCTCTGAAATATTGATCGAAACCAGGTTTAATTGACTGCTTCAGTGTGTTACCACATTACTACGTGATTCAAACACGAAAAAAACCCAGGATCTGGCCGGCAAGTATGCGAAGAAGGCAAAATCATGAGCCAGATGCGGGCATAACCCAGACCTAACCCAGACCTAACCGGTGTTATCCTCTAAAATATTGATCGAAACCAGGTTTAATTGACTGCTTCAGTGTGTTACCACATTACTACGTGATTCAAACACGAAAAAAACCCAGGATCTGGCCAACAAGTATGCGAAGACGGCAAAATCATGAGCCAGATGCGGGCATAACCCAGACCTAACCCAGACCTAACCGGTGTTATCCTCTGAAATATTGATCGAAACCAGGTTTAATTGACTGCTTCAATGTGTTACCACATTACTACGTGATTCAAACACGAAAAAACCCCAGGATCTGGCCAACAAGAATGCGAAGACGGCAAAATCATGAGCCAGATGCGGGCATAACCCAGACCTAACCCAGACCTAACCGGTGTTATCCTCTAAAATATTGATCGAAACCAGGTTTAATTGACTGCTTCAGTGTATTACCACATTACTACGTGATTCAAACACGAAAAAAACCCAGGATCTGGCCAACAAGTATGCGAAGAAGGCAAAATCATGAGCCAGATGCGGGCATAACCCAGACCTAAGCCAGACCTAACCGGTGTTATCCTCTGAAATATTGATCGAAACCAGGTTTAATTGACTGCTTCAGTGTGTTACCACATTACTACGTGATTCAAACACGGAAAATACCCAGGATCTGGCCAACAAGTATGCGAAGAAGGCAAAATCATGAGCCAGATGCGCGCATTTCCCAGACCTAACCCAGACCTAACCGGCGTTATCCTCTGAAATATTGATAGAAACCAGGTTTAATTGACTGCTTCAGTGTGTTACCACATTACTACGTGATTCAAACACGGAAAATACCCAGGATCTGGCCAAAAAGTATGCGAAGAAGGCAAAATCATGAGCCAGATGCGCGCATTTCCCAGACCTAACCCAGACCTAACCGGCGTTATCCTCTGAAATATTGATCGAAACCAGGTTTAATTGACTGCTTCAGTGTATTACCACATTACTACGTGATTCAAACACGGAAAAAACCCAGGATCTGGCCAACAAGTATGCGATGAAGACAAAATCATGAGCCAGATGCGGGCATAACCCAGACCTAACCCAGACCTAACCGGAGTTATCCTCTAAAATATTGATCGAAACCAGGTTTAATTGACTGCTTCAGTGAGTTACCACATTACTACGTGATTCAAACACGAAAAAAACCCAAGATCTGGCCAACAAGTATGCGAAGAAGGCGAAAGTATAAGCCAGATGCGCGCATTTCCCAGTCCTAACCCGGACCTAACCGGTGTTATCCTCTGAAATATTCATCGAAACCAGGTTTAATAGACTGCTTCAGTGTGTTACCACATTACTACGTGATTCAAACACGGAAAAAACCCAGGATCTGGCCAACAAGTATGCGATGAAGGCAAAATCATGAGCCAGATGCGGGCATAACCCAGACCTAACCCAGACCTAACCGGTGTTATCCTCTAAAATATTGATCGAAACCAGGTTTAATTGACCGCTTCAGTGTGTCACCACATTACTACGTGATTCAAACACGAAAAAAACCCAGGATCTGGCCAACAAGTATGCGAAGAAGGCAAAATCATGAGCCAGATGCGGGCATAACCCAGACCTAACCCAGACCTAACCGGTGTTATCCTCTAAAATATTGATCGAAACCAGGTTTAATTGACTGCTTCAGTGTATTACCACATTACTACGTGATTCAAACACGAAAAAAACCCAGGATCTGGCCAACAAGTATGCGAAGAAGGCAAAATCATGAGCCAGATGCGGGCATAACCCAGACCTAACCCAGACCTAACCGGTGTTATCCTCTGAAATATTGATCGAAACCAGGTTTAATTGACTGCTTCAGTGTGTTACCACATTCCTACGTGATTCAAACACGAAAAAAACCCAGGATCTGGCCAACAAGTATGCGAAGAAGGCGAAAGTATAAGCCAGATGCGCGCATTTCCCAGACCTAACCCAGACCTAACCGGGGTTATCCTCTGAAATATTGATCGAAACCAGGTTTAATTGACTGCTTCAGTGTGTTACCACATTACTACGTGATTCAAACACGGAAAATACCTAGGATCTGGCCAACAAGTATGCGAAGAAGGCAAAATCATGAGCCAGATGCGCTCATTTCCCAGACCTAACCCAGACCTAACCGGCGTTATCCTCTAAAATATTGATCGAAACCAAGTTTAATTGACTGCTTCAGTGTGTTACCACATTACTACGTGTTTCAAACACGGAAAATACCCAGGATCTGGCCAACAAGTATGCGAAGAATGCGAAAGAATAAGCCAGATGCGCGCATTTCCCAGACCTAACCCAGATCTAACCGGTGTTATCCTCTGAAATATTGATCGAAACCAGGTTTAATTGACTGCTTCAGTGTGTGACCACATTACTACGTGATTCAAACACGGAAAAAACCCAGGATCTGGCCAACAAGTATGCGATGAAGGCAAAATCATGAGCCAGATGCGGGCATAACCCAGACCTAACCCAGACCTAACCGGTGTTATCCTCTAAAATATTGATTGAAACCAGGTTTAATTGACTGCTTCAGTGTGTTACCACATTACTACGTGATTCAAACACGAAAAAAACCCAGGATCTGGCCAACAAGTATGCGAAGAAGGCAAAATCATGAGCCAGATTCGGGCATAACCCAGACCTAACCCAGACCTAACCGGTGTTATCCTCTAAAATATTGATCGAAACCAGGTTTAATTGACTGCTTCAGTGTATTACCACATTACTACGTGATTCAAACACGAAAAAAACCCAGGATCTGGCCAACAAGTATGCGAAGAAGGCAAAATCATGAGCCAGATGCGGGCATAACCCAGACCTAACCCAGACCTAACCGGTGTTATCCTCTGAAATATTGATCGAAACCAGGTTTAATTGACTGCTTCAGTGTGTTACCACATTACTACGTGATTCAAACACGGAAAATACCCAGGATCTGGCCAACAAGTATGCGAGGACGGCAAAATCATGAGCCAGATGCGGGCATAACCCAGACCTAACCCAGACCTAACCGGTGTTATCCTCTAAAATATTGATCGAAACCAGGTTTAATTGCCAGCTTCAGTGTGTTACCACATTATTACGTGATTCAAACACGAAAAAACCCCAGGATCTGGCCAACAAGTATGCGAAGACGGCAAAATCATGAGCCAGATGCGGGCATAACCCAGACCTAACCCAGACCTAACCGGCGTTATCCTCTAAAATATTGATCGAAACCAGGTTTAATTGACTGCTTCAGTGTGTCACCACATTACTACGTGATTCAAACACGAAAAAACCCCAGGATCTGGCCAACAAGTATGCGAAGACGGCAAAATCATGAGCCAGATGCGGGCATAACCCAGACCTAGCCCAGACCTAACCGGTGTTATCCTCTGAAATATTGATCGAAACCTGGTTTAATTGACTGCTTCAGTGTGTTACCACATTACTACGTGATTCAAACACAAAAAACCCCAGGATCTGGCCAACAAGTATGCGAAGACGGCAAAATCATGAGCCAGATGCGGGCATAACCCAGACCTAACCCAGACCTAACCGGTGTTATCCTCTAAAATATTGATCGAAACCAGGTTTAATTGACTGCTTCAGTGTGTTACCACATTACTACGTGATTCAAACACGAAAAAACCCCAGGATCTGGCCAACAAGTATGCGAAGACGGCAAAATCATGAGCCAGATGCGGGCATAACCCAGACCTAACCCAGACCTAACCGGCGTTATCCTCTAAAATATTGATCGAAACCAGGTTTAATTGACTGCTTCAGTGTGTCACCACATTACTACGTGATTCAAACACGAAAAAACCCCAGGATCTGGCCAACAAGTATGCGAAGACGGCAAAATCATGAGCCAGATGCGGGCATAACCCAGACCTAACCCAGACCTAACCGGTGTTATCCTCTGAAATATTGATCGAAACCAGGTTTAATTGACTGCTTCAGTGTGTTACCACATTACTACGTGATTCAAACACGAAAAAAACCCAGGATCTGGCCAACAAGTATGCGAAGAAGGCAAAATCATGAGCCAGATGCGGGCATAACCCAGACCTAAGCCAGACCTAACCGGTGTTATCCTCTGAAATATTGATCGAAACCAGGTTTAATTGACTGCTTCAGTGTGTTACCACATTACTACGTGATTCAAACACGGAAAATACCCAGGATCTGGCCAACAAGTATGCGAAGAAGGCAAAATCATGAGCCAGATGCGCGCATTTCCCAGACCTAACCCAGACCTAACCGGCGTTATCCTCTGAAATATTGATCGAAACCAGGTTTAATTGACTGCTTCAGTGTATTACCACATTACTACGTGATTCAAACACGGAAAAAACCCAGGATCTGGCCAACAAGTATGCGATGAAGACAAAATCATGAGCCAGATGCGGGCATAACCCAGACCTAACCCAGACCTAACCGGTGTTATCCTCTAAAATATTGATCGAAACCAGGTTTAATTGACTGCTTCAGTGAGTTACCACATTACTACGTGATTCAAACACGAAAAAAACCCAAGATCTGGCCAACAAGTATGCAAAGAAGGCGAAAGTATAAGCCAGATGCGCGCATTTCCCAGACCTAACCCGGACCTAACCGGTGTTATCCTCTGAAATATTCATCGAAACCAGGTTTAATAGACTGCTTCAGTGTGTTACCACATTACTACGTGATTCAAACACGGAAAAAACCCAGGATCTGGCCAACAAGTATGCGATGAAGGCAAAATCATGAGCCAGATGCGGGCATAACCCAGACCTAACCCAGACCTAACCGGTGTTATCCTCTAAAATATTGATCGAAACCAGGTTTAATTGACCGCTTCAGTGTGTCACCACATTACTACGTGATTCAAACACGAAAAAAACCCAGGATCTGGCCAACAAGTATGCGAAGAAGGCGAAAGTATAAGCCAGATGCGCGCATTTCCCAGACCTAACCCAGACCTAACCGGCGTTATCCTCTAAAATATTGATCGAAACCAGGTTTAATTGACTGCTTCAGTGTGTTACCACATTACTACGTGTTTCAAACACGGAAAATACCCAGGATCTGGCCAACAAGTATGCGAAGAATGCGAAAGAATATGCCAGATGCGCGCATTTCCCAGACCTAACCCAGACCTAACCGGTGTTATCCTCTAAAATATTGATCGAAACCAGGTTTAATTGACCGCTTCAGTGTGTCACCACATTACTACGTGATTCAAACACGAAAAAAACCCAGGATCTGGCCAACAAGTATGCGATGAAGGCAAAATCATGAGCCAGATGCGGGCATAACCCAGACCTAACCCAGACCTAACCGGTGTTATCCTCTAAAATATTGATTGAAACCAGGTTTAATTGACTGCTTCAGTGTGTTACCACATTACTACGTGATTCAAACACGAAAAAAACCCAGGATCTGGCCAACAAGTATGCGAAGAAGGCAAAATCATGAGCCAGATGCGGGCATAACCCAGACCTAACCCAGACCTAACCGGTGTTATCCTCTAAAATATTGATCGAAACCAGGTTTAATTGACTGCTTCAGTGTATTACCACATTACTACGTGATTCAAACACGAAAAAAACCCAGGATCTGGCCAACAAGTATGCGAAGAAGGCAAAATCATGAGCCAGATGCGGGCATAACCCAGACCTAACCCAGACCTAACCGGTGTTATCCTCTGAAATATTGATCGAAACCAGGTTTAATTGACTGCTTCAGTGTGTTACCACATTACTACGTGATTCAAACACGGAAAATACCCAGGATCTGGCCAACAAGTATGCGAGGACGGCAAAATCATGAGCCAGATGCGGGCATAACCCAGACCTAACCCAGACCTAACCGGTGTTATCCTCTAAAATATTGATCGAAACCAGGTTTAATTGCCAGCTTCAGTGTGTTACCACATTATTACGTGATTCAAACACGAAAAAACCCCAGGATCTGGCCAACAAGTATGCGAAGACGGCAAAATCATGAGCCAGATGCGGGCATAACCCAGACCTAACCCAGACCTAACCGGCGTTATCCTCTAAAATATTGATCGAAACCAGGTTTAATTGACTGCTTCAGTGTGTCACCACATTACTACGTGATTCAAACACGAAAAAACCCCAGGATCTGGCCAACAAGTATGCGAAGACGGCAAAATCATGAGCCAGATGCGGGCATAACCCAGACCTAGCCCAGACCTAACCGGTGTTATCCTCTGAAATATTGATCGAAACCTGGTTTAATTGACTGCTTCAGTGTGTTACCACATTACTACGTGATTCAAACACAAAAAACCCCAGGATCTGGCCAACAAGTATGCGAAGACGGCAAAATCATGAGCCAGATGCGGGCATAACCCAGACCTAACCCAGACCTAACCGGTGTTATCCTCTAAAATATTGATCGAAACCAGGTTTAATTGACTGCTTCAGTGTGTTACCACATTACTACGTGATTCAAACACGAAAAAACCCCAGGATCTGGCCAACAAGTATGCGAAGACGGCAAAATCATGAGCCAGATGCGGGCATAACCCAGACCTAACCCAGACCTAACCGGCGTTATCCTCTAAAATATTGATCGAAACCAGGTTTAATTGACTGCTTCAGTGTGTCACCACATTACTACGTGATTCAAACACGAAAAAACCCCAGGATCTGGCCAACAAGTATGCGAAGACGGCAAAATCATGAGCCAGATGCGGGCATAACCCAGACCTAACCCAGACCTAACCGGTGTTATCCTCTGAAATATTGATCGAAACCAGGTTTAATTGACTGCTTCAGTGTGTTACCACATTACTACGTGATTCAAACACGAAAAAAACCCAGGATCTGGCCAACAAGTATGCGAAGAAGGCAAAATCATGAGCCAGATGCGGGCATAACCCAGACCTAAGCCAGACCTAACCGGTGTTATCCTCTGAAATATTGATCGAAACCAGGTTTAATTGACTGCTTCAGTGTGTTACCACATTACTACGTGATTCAAACACGGAAAATACCCAGGATCTGGCCAACAAGTATGCGAAGAAGGCAAAATCATGAGCCAGATGCGCGCATTTCCCAGACCTAACCCAGACCTAACCGGCGTTATCCTCTGAAATATTGATCGAAACCAGGTTTAATTGACTGCTTCAGTGTATTACCACATTACTACGTGATTCAAACACGGAAAAAACCCAGGATCTGGCCAACAAGTATGCGATGAAGACAAAATCATGAGCCAGATGCGGGCATAACCCAGACCTAACCCAGACCTAACCGGTGTTATCCTCTAAAATATTGATCGAAACCAGGTTTAATTGACTGCTTCAGTGAGTTACCACATTACTACGTGATTCAAACACGAAAAAAACCCAAGATCTGGCCAACAAGTATGCAAAGAAGGCGAAAGTATAAGCCAGATGCGCGCATTTCCCAGACCTAACCCGGACCTAACCGGTGTTATCCTCTGAAATATTCATCGAAACCAGGTTTAATAGACTGCTTCAGTGTGTTACCACATTACTACGTGATTCAAACACGGAAAAAACCCAGGATCTGGCCAACAAGTATGCGATGAAGGCAAAATCATGAGCCAGATGCGGGCATAACCCAGACCTAACCCAGACCTAACCGGTGTTATCCTCTAAAATATTGATCGAAACCAGGTTTAATTGACCGCTTCAGTGTGTCACCACATTACTACGTGATTCAAACACGAAAAAAACCCAGGATCTGGCCAACAAGTATGCGAAGAAGGCAAAATCATGAGCCAGATGCGGGCATAACCCAGACCTAACCCAGACCTAACCGGTGTTATCCTCTAAAATATTGATCGAAACCAGGTTTAATTGACTGCTTCAGTGTATTACCACATTACTACGTGATTCAAACACGAAAACAACCCAGGATCTGGCCAACAAGTATGCGAAGAAGGCAAAATCATGAGCCAGATGCGGGCATAACCCAGACCTAACCCAGACCTAACCGGTGTTATCCTCTGAAATATTGATCGAAACCAGGTTTAATTGACTGCTTCAGTGTGTTACCACATTCCTACGTGATTCAAACACGAAAAAAACCCAGGATCTGGCCAACAAGTATGCGAAGAAGGCGAAAGTATAAGCCAGATGCGCGCATTTCCCAGACCTAACCCAGACCTAACCGGCGTTATCCTCTAAAATATTGATCGAAACCAGGTTTAATTGACTGCTTCAGTGTGTTACCACATTACTACGTGTTTCAAACACGGAAAATACCCAGGATCTGGCCAACAAGTATGCGAAGAATGCGAAAGAATATGCCAGATGCGCGCATTTCCCAGACCTAACCCAGACCTAACCGGTGTTATCCTCTGAAATATTGATCGAAACCAGGTTTAATTGACTGCTTCAGTGTGTGACCACATTACTACGTGATTCAAACACGGAAAAAACCCAGGATCTGGCCAACAAGTATGCGATGAAGGCAAAATCATGAGCCAGATGCGGGCATAACCCAGACCTAACCCAGACCTAACCGGTGTTATCCTCTAAAATATTGATCGAAACCAGGTTTAATTGCCAGCTTCAGTGTGTTACCACATTATTACGTGATTCAAACACGAAAAAACCCCAGGATCTGGCCAACAAGTATGCGAAGACGGCAAAATCATGAGCCAGATGCGGGCATAACCCAGACCTAACCCAGACCTAACCGGTGTTATCCTCTGAAATATTGATCGAAACCAGGTTTAATTGACTGCTTCAGTGTGTTACCACATTACTACGTGATTCAAACACGGAAAATACCTAGGATCTGGCCAACAAGTATACGAAGAAGGCAAAATCATGAGCCAGATGCGCTCATTTCCCAGACCTAACCCAGACCTAACCGGCGTTATCCTCTAAAATATTGATCGAAACCAGGTTTAATTGACTGCTTCAGTGTGTTACCACATTACTACGTGTTTCAAACACGGAAAATACCCAGGATCTGGCCAACAAGTATGCGAAGAATGCGAAAGAATATGCCAGATGCGCGCATTTCCCAGACCTAACCCAGACCTAACCGGTGTTATCCTCTGAAATATTGATCGAAACCAGGTTTAATTGACTGCTTCAGTGTGTGACCACATTACTACGTGATTCAAACACGGAAAAAACCCAGGATCTGGCCAACAAGTATGCGATGAAGGCAAAATCATGAGCCAGATGCGGGCATAACCCAGACCTAACCCAGACCTAACCGGTGTTATCCTCTAAAATATTGATCGAAACCAGGTTTAATTAACTGCTTCAGTGTGTTACCACATTACTACGTGATTCAAACACGAAAAAAACCCAGGATCTGGCCAACAAGTATGCGAAGAAGGCAAAATCATGAGCCAGATGCGGGCATAACCCAGACCTAACCCAGACCTAACCGGTGTTATCCTCTAAAATATTGATCGAAACCAGGTTTAATTGACTGCTTCAGTGTATTACCACATTACTACGTGATTCAAACACGAAAAAAACCCAGGATCTGGCCAACAAGTATGCGAAGAAGGCAAAATCATGAGCCAGATGCGGGCATAACCCAGACCTAACCCAGACCTAACCGGTGTTATCCTCTGAAATATTGATCGAAACCAGGTTTAATTGACTGCTTCAGTGTGTTACCACATTACTACGTGATTCAAACACGGAAAATACCCAGGATCTGGCCAACAAGTATGCGAAGACGGCAAAATCATGAGCCAGATGCGGGCATAACCCAGACCTAACCCAGACCTAACCGGTGTTATCCTCTAAAATATTGATCGAAACCAGGTTTAATTGCCAGCTTCAGTGTGTTACCACATTATTACGTGATTCAAACACGAAAAAACCCCAGGATCTGGCCAACAAGTATGCGAAGACGGCAAAATCATGAGCCAGATGCGGGCATAACCCAGACCTAACCCAGACCTAACCGGCGTTATCCTCTAAAATATTGATCGAAACCAGGTTTAATTGACTGCTTCAGTGTGTCACCACATTACTACGTGATTCAAACACGAAAAAACCCCAGGATCTGGCCAACAAGTATGCGAAGACGGCAAAATCATGAGCCAGATGCGGGCATAACCCAGACCTAACCCAGACCTAACCGGCGTTATCCTCTAAAATATTGATCGAAACCAGGTTTAATTGACTGCTTCAGTGTGTCACCACATTACTACGTGATTCAAACACGAAAAAACCCCAGGATCTGGCCAACAAGTATGCGAAGACGGCAAAATCATGAGCCAGATGCGGGCATAACCCAGACCTAACCCAGACCTAACCGGTGTTATCCTCTGAAATATTGATCGAAACCAGGTTTAATTGACTGCTTCAGTGTGTTACCACATTACTACGTGATTCAAACACAAAAAACCCCAGGATCTGGCCAACAAGTATGCGAAGACGGCAAAATCATGAGCCAGATGCGGGCATAACCCAGACCTAACCCAGACCTAACCGGTGTTATCCTCTAAAATATTGATCGAAACCAGGTTTAATTGACTGCTTCAGTGTGTCACCACATTACTACGTGATTCAAACACGAAAAAACCCCAGGATCTGGCCAACAAGTATGCGAAGACGGCAAAATCATGAGCCAGATGCGGGCATAACCCAGACCTAACCCAGACCTAACCGGTGTTATCCTCTAAAATATTGATCGAAACCAGGTTTAATTGACTGCTTCAGTGTGTCACCACATTACTACGTGATTCAAACACGGAAAAAACCCAGGATCTGGCCAACAAGTTTGCGAAAAAGGCGAAAGTATAAGCCATATGCGCGCATATCCCGGACCTAACCCACACCTAACCGGTGTTATCCTCCTAAATACTGTCCGAATCCAGGTTTAGTGGACTGTTTCTGTGTGGTACCTCATTACTACGTGATTCAAACCCGAAAAAAACCCAGGATCTGGCCAACAAGTATGCGATGAAGGCAAAATCATGAGCCAGATGCGGGCATAACCCAGACCTAAACCAGACCTAACCGGCGTTATCCTCTGAAATATTGATCGAAACCAGGTTTAATTGACTGCTTCAGTGTGTTACCACATTACTACGTGATTCAAACACGGAAAAAACCCAGGATCTGGCCAACAAGTATGCGATGAAGGCAAAATCATAAGCCAGATGCGGGCATAACCCAGACCTAACCCAGACCTAACCGGTGTTATCCTCTGAAATATTGATCGAAACCAGGTTTAATTGACTGCTTCAGTGAGTTACCACATTACTACGTGATTCAAACACTGAAAAAACCCAGGATCTGGCCAACAAGTATGCGATGAAGGCAAAATCATGAGCCAGATGCGGGCATAACCCAGACCTAACACAGACCTAACCGGTGTTATCCTCGGAAATATTGATCGAAACCAGGTTTAATTGACTGCTTCAGTGTGTTACCACATTACTACGTGATTCAAACACGGAAAATACCCAGGATCTGGCCAACAAGTATGCGAAGAAGGCAAAATCATGAGCCAGATGCGGGCATAACCCAGACCTAACCCAGACCTAACCGGTGTTATCCTCTAAAATATTGATCGAAACCAGGTTTAATTGACTGCTTCAGTGTATTACCACATTACTACGTGATTCAAACACGAAAAAAACCCAGGATCTGGCCAACAAGTATGCGAAGAAGGCAAAATCATGAGCCAGATGCGGGCATAACCCAGACCTAAGCCAGACCTAACCGGTGTTATCCTCTGAAATATTGATCGAAACCAGGTTTAATTAACTGCTTCAGTGTGTTACCACATTACTACGTGATTCAAACACGGAAAATACCCAGGATCTGGCCAACAAGTATGCGAAGAAGGCAAAATCATGAGCCAGATGCGCGCATTTCCCAGACCTAACCCAGACCTAACCGGCGTTATCCTCTGAAATATTGATCGAAACCAGGTTTAATTGACTGCTTCAGTGTGTTACCACATTACTACGTGATTCAAACACGGAAAAAACCCAAGATCTGGCCAACAAGTATGCGAAGAAGGCAAAATCATGAGCCAGATGCGGGCATAACCCAGACCTAACCCAGACCTAACCGGGGTTATCCTCTGGAATATTGATCGAAACCAGGTTTAATTGACTGCTTCAGTGTGTTACAACATTACTACGTGATTCAAACACGAAAAAAACCCAAGATCTGGCCAACAAGTATGCGAAGAAGGCGAAAGTATAAGCCAGATGCGCGCATTTCCCAGACCTAACCCAGACCTAACCGGCGTTATCCTCTGAAATATTCATCGAAACCAGGTTTAATAGACTGCTTCAGTGTGTTACCACATTACTACGTGATTCAAACACGGAAAAAACCCAGGATCTGGCCAACAAGTATGCGAAGAAGGCAAAATCATGAGCCAGATGCGGGCATAACCCAGACCTAACCCAGACCTAACCGGGGTTATCCTCTGGAATATTGATCGAAACCAGGTTTAATTGACTGCTTCAGTGTGTTACCACATTACTACGTGTTTCAAACACGGAAAATACCCAGGATCTGGCCAACAAGTATGCGAAGAAGGCAAAATCATGAGCCAGATGCGCGCATTTCCCAGACCTAACCCAGACCTAACCGGCGTTATCCTCTGAAATATTGATCGAAACCAGGTTTAATTGACTGCTTCAGTGTGTTACCACATTACTACGTGATTCAAACACGGAAAAAACCCAGGATCTGGCCAACAAGTATGCGATGAAGGCAAAATCATGAGCCAGATGCGGGCATAACCCAGACCTAACCCAGACCTAACCGGTGTTATCCTCTAAAATATTGATCGAAACCAGGTTTAATTGACTGCTTCAGTGTGTTACCACATTACTACGTGATTCAAACACGAAAAAAACCCAAGATCTGGCCAACAAGTATGCGAAGAAGGCGAAAGTATAAGCCAGATGCGCGCATTTCCCAGACCTAACCCAGACCTAACCGGTGTTATCCTCTGAAATATTCATCGAAACCAGGTTTAATAGACTGCTTCAGTGTGTTACCACATTACTACGTGATTCAAACACGGAAAAAACCCAGGATCTGGCCAACAAGTATGCGATGAAGGCAAAATCATGAGCCAGATGCGGGCATAACCCAGACCTAACCCAGACCTAACCGGTGTTATCCTCTAAACTATTGATCGAAGCCAGGTTTAATTGACTGCTTCAGTGTGTTACCACATTACTACGTGATTCAAACACGAAAAAAACCCAGGATCTGGCCAACAAGTATGCGAAGAAGGCAAAATCATGAGCCAGATGCGGGCATAACCCAGACCTAACCCAGACCTAACCGGTGTTATCCTCTAAAATATTGATCGAAACCAGGTTTAATTGACTGCTTCAGTGTGTTACCACATTACTACGTGTTTCAAACACGGAAAATACCCGGGATCTGGCCAACAAGTATGCGAAGAATGCGAAAGAATAAGCCAGATGCGCGCATTTCCCAGACCTAACCCAGACCTAACCGGTGTTATCCTCTGAAATATTGATCGAATCAGGTTTAATTGACTGCTTCAGTGTGTTACCACATTACTACGTGTTTCAAACACTGAAAAACCCCAGGATTTGGCCAACAAGTATGCGATGAAGGCAAAATCATGAGCCAGATGCGGGCATAACCCAGACCTAACCCAGACCTAACCGGTGTTATCCTCTAAAATATTGATCGAAACCAGGTTTAATTGACTGCTTCAGTGTGTTACCACATTACTACGTGATTCAAACACGAAAAAAACCCAGGATCTGGCCAACAAGTATGCGAAGGCAAAATCATGAGCCAGATGCGGGCATAACCCAGACCTAACCCAGACCTAACCGGTGTTATCCTCTAAAATATTGATCGAAACCAGGTTTAATTGACTGCTTCAGTGTGTTACCACATTCCTACGTGATTCAAACACGAAAAAAACCCAGGATCTGGCCAACAAGTATGCGAAGAAGGCGAAAGTATAAGCCAGATGCGCGCATTTCCCAGACCTAACCCAGACCTAACCGGTGTTATCCTCTGAAATATTGATCGAAACCAGGTTTAATTGACTGCTTCAGTGTGTTACCACATTACTACGTGATTCAAACACGGAAAAAACCCAGGATCTGGCCAACAAGTATGCGATGAAGGCAAAATCATGAGCCAGATGCGGGCATAACCCAGACCTAACCCAGACCTAACCGGTGTTATCCTCTAAACTATTGATCGAAGCCAGGTTTAATTGACTGCTTCAGTGTGTTACCACATTACTACGTGATTCAAACACGAAAAAAACCCAGGATCTGGCCAACAAGTATGCGAAGAAGGCAAAATCATGAGCCAGATGCGGGCATAACCCAGACCTAACCCAGACCTAACCGGTGTTATCCTCTAAAATATTGTTCGAAACCAGGTTTAATTGACTGCTTCAGTGTGTTACCACATTACTACGTGATTCAAACACGAAAAAAACCCAGGATCTGGCCAACAAGTATGCGAAGAAGGCAAAATCATGAGCCAGATGCGGGCATAACCCAGACCTAACCCAGACCTAACCGGTGTTATCCTCTAAAATATTGATCGAAACCAGGTTTAATTGACTGCTTCAGTGTGTTACCACATTCCTACGTGATTCAAACACGGAAAAAACCCAGGATCTGGCCAACAAGTATGCGATGAAGGCAAAATCATGAGCCAGATGCGGGCATAACCCAGACCTAACCCAGACCTAACCGGTGTTATCCTCTAAAATATTGATCGAAACCAGGTTTAATTGACTGCTTCAGTGTGTTACCACATTACTACGTGATTCAAACACGAAAAAAACCCAAGATCTGGCCAACAAGTATGCGAAGAAGGCGAAAGTATAAGCCAGATGCGCGCATTTCCCAGACCTAACCCAGACCTAACCGGTGTTATCCTCTGAAATATTCATCGAAACCAGGTTTAATAGACTGCTTCAGTGTGTTACCACATTACTACGTGATTCAAACACGGAAAAAACCCAGGATCTGGCCAACAAGTATGCGATGAATGCAAAATCATGAGCCAGATGCGGGCATTACCCAGACCTAACCCAGACCTAACCGGTGTTATCCTCTAAAATATTGATCGAAACCAGGTTTAATTGACTGCTTCAGTGTGTTACCACATTACTACGTGTTTCAAACACGGAAAATACCCAGGATCTGGCCAACAAGTATGCGATGAAGGCAAAATCATGAGCCAGATGCGGGCATAACCCAGACCTAACCCAGACCTAACCGGTGTTATCCTCTGAAATATTCATCGAAACCAGGTTTAATAGACTGCTTCAGTGTGTTACCACATTACTACGTGATTCAAACACGGAAAAAACCCAGGATCTGGCCAACAAGTATGCGAAGAAGGCAAAATCATGAGCCAGATGCGGGCATAACCCAGACCTAACCCAGACCTAACCGGTGTTATCCTCTAAAATATTGATCGAAACCAGGTTTAATTGACTGCTTCAGTGTGTTACCACATTACTACGTGTTTCAAACACGGAAAATACCCGGGATCTGGCCAACAAGTATGCGAAGAATGCGAAAGAATAAGCCAGATGCGCGCATTTCCCAGACCTAACCCAGACCTAACCGGTGTTATCCTCTGAAATATTGATCGAATCAGGTTTAATTGACTGCTTCAGTGTGTTACCACATTACTACGTGTTTCAAACACTGAAAAACCCCAGGATCTGGCCAACAAGTATGCGATGAAGGCAAAATCATGAGCCAGATGCGGGCATAACCCAGACCTAACCCAGACCTAACCGGTGTTATCCTCTAAAATATTGATCGAAACCAGGTTTAATTGACTGCTTCAGTGTGTTACCACATTACTACGTGATTCAAACTCGAAAAAAACCCAGGATCTGGCCAACAAGTATGCGAAGGCAAAATCATGAGCCAGATGCGGGCATAACCCAGACCTAACCCAGACCTAACCGGTGTTATCCTCTAAAATAATGATCGAAACCAGGTTTAATTGACTGCTTCAGTGTGTTACCACATTCCTACGTGATTCAAACACGAAAAAAACCCAGGATCTTTTTTTTTTTTTTTTTTTTTTTTGTCGTGGGGAAAATCTTCGAAAGACTCCCTCCCACCTCCTTGGGGAGAGGTGGGAGGGGTGTGTGGGATTCCCCGCGCCCGTACAACGACAGGCGCGGGACCTACCCACTAAAAACCCCACGGTGACCCTTCGCCACGCTTTGGGAGGATACCGGGCATCGCTCGAAGCATTCTTCCGGTATCCTCCCCGTGCCCGCGCTTTCGCGCCCATCCCCCGGGGGGACAAACGGTCCCCCCAGTAGACACACTGCCTCATAGCGGCGGGACGGGGCCACTCCATCCCGCCGCTATCCGTCCCGGGGCCGCGTTTAGTGGCGGCTGCGAGCCCCAAATCGCAACCGCCCGCGACCCCGTTTCCACCCCTCGGCGGCCGGGCGTTCATGGCCGCACCAGACCGCCGAGGGTGCCTCCCCTTGCGTCGGACCGGTAGGGGGAGGCACTCCTACCCCCACCCGGTCCGACCCGGCGCCGCCTGGCGGGAGGAGGGTCCCCTCAGGACCCCCCTCCCAGCCTAGGTCATCCACCACGCCGAGGCGGCCGCCCGCGACGCCTCGCGACCGGGCGACGACCTCGGGCCACCGCACGAGCGCGAGCTTCAGTGCGCCGCTGAAGCTCGCGCTCCCTCCCCGCGGCCTCCTTCTGCAACATTACGTTCTCGCAGAAGGAGGCCACGGCCCTCCACTTCTCCTCGCTGCCGAGCATGGCGCGCACCACGCCCGGCAGCGAGTCGTCCCGCCCGACGACGCCGACCAGGACACGGCGCTCCCCCTCCCACGCGGGGCATACCTCCAGGGTATGATCCGCCGTGTCCTGCTCAGCGTCGCAGTGGCAGCAACGCGCCGTCGGCTCCTTCCCTATCCGGCACAGGTATCTTCCGAAGCTGCCATGCCCGGAAAATACCTGTGCCAGCCGGTAGGTGAGGCTGCCATGGCCTCTGTCCAGCCACTCCTTCAGGAGTGGCCGAACAGCCCCGACAGTCCGGTGCCCCGCGGTTGGCAGAGCCAGCCGCTCCTGCCACGCGAGCAACACGGACTGCCGGGCCTGGCGCTTCAAATCGCCCCAAGCAGGTTCCTGCCCGCCCGGGACCGCCCCCACCCCCGCGCGACGGTCGACGCGGTGCCGGTACATCACCGCGTGCGACCGCGCGAGCAGGTCCATGGGCGGCATCCCCGCTAGAACCGTCGCCGCCTCATGTGACATGGTCCGATACCCGCGGACGACCCTGAGCGCCATGCGCCTCTGCACCCGACGCAGCATAGTCATGCTGCGCCGGGAGGCAGCCAGGTCGTCCGCCCAGACGGGGGCCCCGTATAGGGCCACCGACTGGACCATTGCCACATAGAGGCGACGAACTCGGCCCGCCGGGCCCCCCAGGTTGGGCAGGATCCGGCCCAGAGCCGCAACCATCCTTTCCAACCGGGGGACCAGGCAGCGGAAATGCTTCTCGAAACGCCAGTGGCTATCGAGGATCAGCCCCAGATACCTGATCTGGGGCTTCACCTCGATGTCAGCCCCACCCACCCGAATCAGAGGGGGTGGCGGATCCTGCCGAGGTGAATGAAACGCAATCACCTCGGTCTTATGGACCGCCACCGTCATCCCCATCCCCCTGATCCGGTCGACGACGCGTTGCGACCCCTCCTCCGCGCGACGCATGGCCCTCCCCCAGTGCGCCCCGACGGCCAGCACCAGTGTGTCATCCGCATAACACACCGTGCTGACGCCGTCGGGGAGGCCGGCCCGCAACACCGAGTCGTACGCGATGTTCCACAGGAGTGGCCCGAGGACCGACCCCTGCGGAACACCGCAGTACACCTCCCTCCGCATATCACCATCCCGGCCCGGATACTCGATCCACCTGCCGCGGAGATAATCCCCGACGACCGCCCTGAGACAAGGGGGGACTCGATGATATTCGAGTCCCCTCCTTATCTCTTCCCAGGGGAGGGTGTTAAAGGCATTGGCAATATCCAAGGATATTGCCAATGCCACCCCTCCCCGGGAGACGGCCGCCTCCGAGAGGGCCCTCACACGACCTATCGCGTCGATAGTCGATCGGCCCCCCCGGAAACCGAACTGGCAGTCGGCAAGACCGGGATCACCCCGCGACAGGTGCTCGACGAGGCGGGCAGCAATCACACGCTCGAAGAGCTTGCCCACCTCGTCGAGGAGACAAATGGGCCGGTATGCGGAGGGAGACTCCGCGGGCCGACCCTCCTTGGCCAACAAGTATGCGAAGAAGGCGAAAGTATAAGCCAGATGCGCGCATTTCCCAGACCTAACCCAGACCTAACCGGTGTTATCCTCTGAAATATTGATCGAAACCAGGTTTAATTGACTGCTTCAGTGTGTTACCACATTACTACGTGATTCAAACACGGAAAAAACCCAGGATCCGGCCAACAAGTTTGCGAAAAAGGCGAAAGTATAAGCCATATGCGCGCATATCCCGGACCTAACCCAGACCTAACCGGTGTTATCCTCCTAAATACTGTCCGAATCCAGGTTTAGTGGACTGTTTCTGTGTGGTACCTCATTACTACGTGATTCAAACCCGAAAAAAACCCAGGATCTGGCCAACAAGTATGCGATGAAGGCAAAATCATGAGCCAGATGCGGGCATAACCCAGACCTAACCCAGACCTAACCGGTGTTATCCTCTAAAATATTGTTCGAAACCAGGTTTAATTGACTGCTTCAGTGTGTTACCACATTACTACGTGATTCAAACACGAAAAAAACCCAGGATCTGGCCAACAAGTATGCGAAGGCAAAATCATGAGCCAGATGCGGGCATAACCCAGACCTAACCCAGACCTAACCGGTGTTATCCTCTAAAATATTGATCGAAACCAGGTTTAATTGACTGCTTCAGTGTGTTACCACATTCCTACGTGATTCAAACACGAAAAAAACCCAGGATCTGGCCAACAAGTATGCGAAGAAGGCGAAAGTATAAGCCAGATGCGCGCATTTCCCAGACCTAACCCAGACCTAACCGGTGTTATCCTCTGAAATATTGATCGAAACCAGGTTTAATTGACTGCTTCAGTGTGTTACCACATTACTACGTGATTCAAACACGGAAAAAACCCAGCATCTGGCCAACAAGTTTGCGAAAAAGGCGAAAGTATAAGCCATATGCGCGCATATCCCGGACCTAACCCAGACCTAACCGCTGTTATCCTCCTAAATACTGTCCGAATCCAGGTTTAGTGGACTGTTTCTGTGTGGTACCACATTACTACGTGATTCAAACCCGAAAAAAACCCAGGATCTGGCCAACAAGTATGCGATGAAGGCAAAATCATGAGCCAGATGCGGGCATAACCCAGACCTAACCCAGACCTAACCGGTGTTATCCTCTAAAATATTGATCGAAACCAGGTTTAATTGACTGCTTCAGTGTATTACCACATTACTACGTGATTCAAACACGAAAAAAACCCAGGATCTGGCCAACAAGTATGCGAAGAAGGCAAAATCATGAGCCAGATGCGGGCATAACCCAGACCTAACCCAGACCTAACCGGTGTTATCCTCTGAAATATTGATCGAAACCAGGTTTAATTGACTGCTTCAGTGTGTTACCACATTACTACGTGATTCAAACACGGAAAATACCCAGGATCAGGCCAACAAGTATGCGAAGAAGGCAAAATCATGAGCCAGATGCGCGCATTTCCCAGACCTAACCCAGAGCTAACCGGCGTTATCCTCTGAAATATTGATCGAAACCAGGTTTAATTGACTGCTTCAGTGTGTTACCACATTACTACGTGATTCAAACACGGAAAAAACCCAGGATCTGGCCAACAAGTATGCGATGAAGGCAAAATCATGAGCCAGATGCGGGCATAATCCAGACCTAACCCAGACCTAACCGGTGTTATCCTCTAAAATATTGATCGAAACCAGGTTTAATTGACTGCTTCAGTGTGTTACCACATTACTACGTGATTCAAACACGAAAAAAACCCAAGATCTGGCCAACAAGTATGCGAAGAAGGCGAATGTATAAGCCAGATGCGCGCATTTCCCAGACCTAACCCAGACCTAACCGGTGTTATCCTCTAAAATATTGATCGAAACCAGGTTTAATTGACAGCTTCAGTGTGTTACCACATTATTACGTGATTCAAACACGAAAAAACCCCAGGATCTGGCCAACAAGTATGCGAAGACGGCAAAATCATAAGCCAGATGCGGGCATAACCCAGACCTAACCCAGACCTAACCGGCGTTATCCTCTAAAATATTGATCGAAACCAGGTTTAATTGACTGCTTCAGTGTGTCACCACATTACTACGTGATTCAAACACGAAAAAACCCCAGGATCTGGCCAACAAGTATGCGAAGACGGCAAAATCATGAGCCAGATGCGGGCATAACCCAGACCTAACCCAGACCTAACCGGCGTTATCCTCTAAAATATTGATCGAAACCAGGTTTAATTGACTGCTTCAGTGTGTCACCACATTACTACGTGATTCAAACACGAAAAAACCCCAGGATCTGGCCAACAAGTATGCGAAGACGGCAAAATCATGAGCCAGATGCGGGCATAACCCAGACCTAACCCAGACCTAATCGGTGTTATCCTCTGAAATATTGATCGAAACCAGGTTTAATTGACTGCTTCAGTGTGTTACCACATTACTACGTGATTCAAACACGAAAAAACCCCAGGATCTGGCCAACAAGTATGCGAAGACGGCAAAATCATGAGCCAGATGCGGGCATAACCCAGACCTAACCGGTGTTATCCTCTAAAATATTGATCGAAACCAGGTTTAATTGACTGCTTCAGTGTGTTACCACATTACTACGTGATTCAAACACGAAAAAACCCCAGGATCTGGCCAACAAGTATGCGAAGACGGCAAAATCATGAGCCAGATGCGGGCATAACCCAGACCTAACCCAGACCTAACCGGTGTTATCCTCTAAAATATTGATCGAAACCAGGTTTAATTGACTGCTTCAGTGTGTCACCACATTACTACGTGATTCAAACACGGAAAAAACCCAGGATCTGGCCAACAAGTTTGCGAAAAAGGCGAAAGTATAAGCCATATGCGCGCATATCCCGGACCTAACCCAGACCTAACCGGTGTTATCCTCTAAAATATTGATCGAAACCAGGTTTAATTGACTGCTTCAGTGTGTTACCACATTACTACGTGATTCAAACACTGAAAAAACCCAGGATCTGGCCAACAAGTATGCGATGAAGGCAAAATCATGAGCCAGATGCGGGCATAACCCAGACCTAACCCAGACCTAACCGGTGTTATCCTCTAAAATATTGATCGAAACCAGGTTTTATTGACTGCTTCAGTTTGTTACCACATTACTACGTGATTCAAACACGAAAAAAACCCAGGATCTGGCCAACAAGTATGCGAAGAAGGCGAAAGTATAAGCCAGATGCGCGCATATCCCAGACCAAACCCAGACCTAACCGGTGTTATCCTCTAAAATATTGATCGAAACCAGGTTTAATTGACTGCTTCAGTGTGTTACCACATTCCTACGTGATTCAAACACGAAAAAAACCCAGGATCTGGCCAACAAGTATGCGAAGAAGGCAAAATCATGAGCCAGATGCGGGCATAACCCAGACCTAACCCAGACCTAACCGGTGTTATCCTCTGAAATATTGATCGAAACCAGGTTTAATTGACTGCTTCAGTGTGTTACCACATTCCTACGTGATTCAAACACGAAAAAAACCCAGGATCTGGCCAACAAGTATGCGAAGAAGGCAAAATCATGAGCCAGATGCGGGCCTAACCCAGACCTAAACCAGACCTAACCGGTGTTATCCTCTGAAATATTGATCGAAACCAGGTTTAATTGACTGCTTCAGTATGTTACCACATTCCTACGTGATTCAAACACGAAAAAAACCCAGGATCTGGCCAACAAGTATGCGAAGAAGGCGAAAGTATAAGCCAGATGCGCGCATTTCCTAGACCTAACCCAGACCTAACCGGTGTTATCCTCTGAAATATTGATCGAAACCAGGTTTAATAGACTGCTTCAGTGTGTTACCACATTACTACGTGATTCAAACACGGAAAAAACCCAGGATCTGGCCAACAAGTATGCGATGAAGGCAAAATCATGAGCCAGATGCGCGCATTTCCCAGACCTAACCCAGACCTAACCGGCGTTATCCTCTAAAATATTGATCGAAACCAGGTTTAATTGACTGCTTCAGTGTGTTACCACATTACTACGTGTTTCAAACACGGAAAATACCCAGGATCTGGCCAACAAGTATGCGAAGAATGCGAACGAATAAGCCAGATGCGCGCATTTCCCAGACCTAACCCAGACCTAACCGGTGTTATCCTCTGAAATGTTGATCGAAACCAGGTTTAGTTGACTGCTTCAGTGTGTTACCACATTACTACGTGTTTCAAACACGGAAAATACCCAGGATCTGGCCAACAAGTATGCGAAGAATGCGAAAGAATAAGCCAGATGCGCGCATTTCCCAGACCTATCCCAGACCTAACCGGTGTTATCCTCTGAAATATTGATCGAAACCAGGTTTAATTGACTGCTTCAGTGTGTTACCACATAACTACGTGATTCAAACACGGAAAATACCTAGGATCTGGCCAACAAGTATGCGAAGAAGGCAAAATCATGAGCCAGATGCGCGCATTTCCCAGAGCTAACCCAGACCTAACCGGTGTTATCCTCTGAAATATTGATCGAAACCAGGTTTAATTGACTGCTTCAGTGTGTTACCACATTCCTACGTGATTCAAACACGAAAAAAACCCAGGATCTGGCCAACAAGTATGCGAAGAAGGCAAAATCATGAGCCAGATGCGGGCATAACCCAGACCTAACCCAGACCTAACCGGTGTTATCCTCTGAAATATTGGTCGAAACCAGGTTTAATTGACTGCTTCAGTGAGTTACAACATTACTACGTGATTCAAACACTAAAAAAACCCAGGATCTGGCCAACAAGTATGCGAAGAAGGCGAAAGTATAAGCCAGATGCGCGCATTTCCCAGACCTAACCCAGACCTAACCGGTGTTATCCTCCGAAATATTGATCGAAACCAGGTTTAATTGACTGCTTCAGTGTGTTATCACATTACTACGTGATTCAAAAAACGGAAAAAACCCAGCATCTGGCTAACAAGTTTGCGAAAAAGGCGAAAGTATAAGCCATATGCGCGCATATCCCGGACCTAACCCAGACCTAACCGGTGTTATCCTCCTAAATACTGTCCGAATCCAGGTTTAGTGGACTGTTACTGTGTGGTACCACATTACTACGTGATTCAAACCCGAAAAAAACCCAGGATCTGGCCAACAAGTATGCGATGAAGGAAAAATCATGAGCCAGATGCGGGCATAACCCAGACCTAACCCAGACCTAACCGGTGTTATCCTCTAAAATATTGATCGAAACCAGGTTTAATTGACTGCTTCAGTGTGTTACCACATTCCTACGTGATTCAAACACGAAAAAAACCCAGGATCTGGCCAACAAGTATGCGAAGAAGGCGAAAGTATAAGCCAGATGCGCGCTTATCCCAGACCAAACCCAGACCTAACCGGTGTTATCCTCTAAAATATTGATCGAAACCAGGTTTAATTGACTGCTTCAGTGTGTTACCACATTCCTACGTGATTCAAACACGAAAAAAACCCAGGATCTGGCCAACAAGTATGCGAAGAAGGCGAAAGTATAAGCCAGATGCGCGCATTTCCCAGACCTAACCCAGACCTAACCGGTGTTATCCTCTGAAATATTGATCGAAACCAGGTTTAATTGACTGCTTCAGTGTGTTACCACATTACTACGTGATTCAAACACGGAAAAAACCCAGCATCTGGCCAACAAGTTTGCGAAAAAGGCGAAAGTATAAGCCATATGCGCGCATATCCCGGACCTAACCCAGACCTAACCGGTGTTATCCTCCTAAATACTGTCCGAATCCAGGTTTAGTGGACTGTTACTGTGTGGTACCACATTACTACGTGATTCAAACCCGAAAAAAACCCAGGATCTGGCCAACAAGTATGCGATGAAGGCAAAATCATGAGCCAGATGCGGGCATAACCCAGACCTAACCCAGACCTAACCGGTGTTATCCTCTAAAATATTGATCGAAACCAGGTTTAATTGACTGCTTCAGTGTGTTACCACATTACTACGTGATTCAAACACGAAAAAAACCCATGATCTGGCCAACAAGTATGCGAAGATGGCAAAATCATGAGCCAGATGCGGGCATAACCCAGACCTAACCCAGACCTAACCGGTGTTATCCTCTAAAATATTGATCGAAACCAGGTTTAATTGACTGCTTCAGTGTATTACCACATTACTACGTGATTCAAACACGAAAAAGACCCAGGATCTGGCCAACAAGTATGCGAAGAAGGCAAAATCATGAGCCAGATGCGGGCATAACCCAGACCTAACCCAGACCTAACCGGTGTTATCCTCTGAAATATTGATCGAAACCAGGTTTAATTGACTGCTTCAGTGTGTTACCACATTACTACGTGATTCAAACACGGAAAATACCCAGGATCTGGCCAACAAGTATGCGAAGAAGGCAAAATCATGAGCCAGATGCGCGCATTTCCCAGACCTAACCCAGACCTAACCGGCGTTATCCTCTGAAATATTGATCGAAACCAGGTTTAATTGACTGCTTCAGTGTGTTACCACATTACTACGTGATTCAAACACGAAAAAAACCCAAGATCTGGCCAACAAGTATGCGAAGAAGGCGAAAGTATAAGCCAGATGCGCGCATTTCCCAGACCTAACCCAGACCTAACCGGTGTTATCCTCTGAAATATTGATCGAAACCAGGTTTAATAGACTGCTTCAGTGTGTTACCACATTACTACGTGATTCAAACACGGAAAAAACCCAGGATCTAGTAAACATAGTAGTATAGAGGGTGTTCGGCCAGCCCTGAGAAACATTTTAATAGGATATTCTAGAGGCCAAACTAAAACGAAAATCAAGAATACCAATTTGTTGATGGAGGCTTCGTTAAAAAGTTATTAACAATTTGATTCAAAAATTTCAAGTCGTTCCAGAAAAATTATTTTCGGCTGCGGAGGTCAATTACAAGCATTTTTAGTGAATAGACATATATTCGAAATCCTACTCAGTTTCGAGAAAAAAATTCGAGTATGTGTTGATATTTTTCGGCGAAAAACAAATTTTTCAAATCGTTCTAAAAAAATTATTTTCGGTTACAGGGGTCAATTACAATCATTTTTGGTCATTACACATACCCCCGAAATCCTACGCACTTTCGAGAAAAAAATTCCTTACCGAAAATCTAATCGGGTGCCTATATTTTTCGATGAAAAAGAAAGATTTCAAATCGTTCTGTGAAAAATTATTTTCAGTTGCGAGGGTCGGTGACAATCATTTTTTATGTATAGACATACCCCCGTAATCTTGCGCATTTTCGAGAAAAAAATTCAGTACGAGCGGAACTTTAAACATTAATAACTTTTTAACAGTGCCTCCATCAACAAATTGGTATTCTTGATTTTCGTCTTATTTTGACCTCTAGAATCCCCCATTAAAATTTTTCCCATGGATGGCCGAACACCCTGTATGTAGGGAACCGTGCAGTTGAAAATTATTAAATCGCGCACGAATTTTTGGCCGAACAGCGAATCGTTCGCTGTCCACGAGCTTGCACGAGCGAAGACGGTTACCGCCGAAAAAGCCGTCAACACGCGGCGAGCGTACGGCCGAACAGCTGATGGGTGAATAACCCAGAAAGCGAGAAAAGACAGCACGGAAGAGAGAAAGATTGAAGAAAAGTACGTAGTAGGTGTGACTGTGTTTAACGAAATAAATACGAGTGTGCCGATTAACGAACAAACACGGTTCCTGATAATCCCATACATACATACGTACAGTGTTGTTCCAAGTGGAGTTTGAAAAAGATGCTAATAAAAATGTTGCATAGTCATAACCACCTGGTTCAGTTACTACATTCACCCTGTAAAAACAACACAATAATATTATTTATTATTTTCTTTTCACGTTCTTAACTTTATTTTTATTTTTAGTTTGAGTTTTACATTTCTCCTTCTCTTCGTCTTGCTTTTCTTTCTCCTTTTCCTTTTCATTTTTCTGTTTTTCTTTCTTTTTTCAATAGCTTTTCTTCTTTTAATTTCTCGGCTTGTTTTTTTCTTTTCTAATCGTTCTTCTTTCATTCTTTGTTTTTCTTTTTCCTGGTTATCAATTGCTTCTATTTTTTCAAGCTGAGCCTATTTTCATGTCTTTGATGTAACTTTGATTGCACACACTCTTTCTATATTTCTTTTCTTTTCTTTTCTTTTCTTTGTTGTTTTTTCAATCTTTTGATAATGTTGATAATGTTTATCCAGAATAGATTCTGAAGAATCTTTGTCTTTACGAGAAAATAAGTAAAGTAACGTTGTAGAATTAATGTAGTTTGATTTCAGTACCATCGGAAACAAAACAATTCCCATTAGAAAAAAGTAAAAGCATCATTGTCATGAAATATTAAAGTTAATTAATGATCAGTATATCATATATTAGTTTCTTCTAGCGAAACGTTGTTAAATTAGTCTTCTACACTGGTATTGGTTTTACTGTTACTATGAACTGCACTGCGTTGAACATCAGCAGTGCTTTCTCTCTGCGAGTTGTGTCTTGTGTTGTGTCTTAGTTGTGTCCCGATTGTATTTTAATATTTTCTATATAGAAAAGAAAATTGTTCCCCTCTCAGATCATCTGGAATATGCTCTTGAATGCTATGTAAAACTACCTATATTGCTGTCATTGATGTCAGTTTCATCTGGCGACATGAATTCTAATTTATTTTCTTCTTTCTGAAATACGTTTTGTCTAGTAAATTGTATTTGAGTTAAACGGTCATAGGCCACCACAAGCTTTAAAAGCATTTCCTTCTTCATGGAATTTATATATGGTATGATATATTGGTGCGAAATTCACCTTCGTAATGGGTTTAGTCTACCTACGTACTTTGTCTATGTTCCTGCACTACCCTTCGCCATGCAACTTTTAATCGTCTAAATATTCCTACATCGCATGGCTGGAAAATATGAGTTGCATTAGGTAATAATATACAAAAAAGTAAAATGAGTTTACTCAAAACAAAAATTATGTAAATTGAAATTTATGCAGGACCTGCGACCATCTAATAATACCAGTATAGGAAAGGTGACTCCATTCTCGACCATTTATGGTACATACACACAATATATGTATTAGTGTGGGGATTGAAATGAATTCGGTCAAGGTGTAATTTCATTAATATTGATTTAATATATACAGGGTGTTTGGCCACACCTGGGAAAAATTTTAATGGGAGATTCTAGAAGCCAAAATAAGACGAAAATTAAGAATATCAATTTTTCGACTGAGGTTTCGTTAAAAAGTAGTTATTAATAACATTAAATAAAAAAATTTCAAATCGTTCTGAAAAAATTATTGTTGGTCGCGGAGGTCAGTTAGAATCGTACCCCCGAAATCCTACTCAGTTTCGACAAAAAAAATTCAAGTAAAAAAGAATTTCGAATCGTCTTGGAAGAATTAGTTTTCGTTGCAGGGGTCAGTAACAAGCATTTTTTTTTTTGGTCGACAGCCGGATCGAACGATTTTAATGTTTCAAACAGCAACACAACGCATATTTTAATGGAGAATATGTAGAGATGTTGGAAAAGTTGTTCCTTGACCCCGTAAAGTGAGAAAAATCCCATATAACTGGTCAAATTTTCAAACAGCCCCCGCAACTCCTACTGATATAGTGAATAGTGAATATATTCCAATGAAACGTTTTTTTTTCGCGAGTAGAGCTCATGGGTACCTACACAAAGAGTATTATTAAACAACTATTTTACAAACTGAATAAAAATCAGAAAGGAATTTTTAAGAAAAATCGACAGGCAGTGCCTAAATTTTTCGACGAAAGAAAAAGAAAATTTCAAATCGTTCTGAAAAAATTACTTTCGGTTTCGGGGGTCAATTACAATTATTTTCGGTGAATAGACATACCACATACGAAATCCTGCGCATTTTCGAGAAAAAAATTCGAAAGTAAGAGCGGAACTTTAAACGTCAATAACTTTGTTTAGTATCGTATTACTCCATCAACAAATTGGTATTCTTGATTTTCGTTCTACTTTAACCTCTAGAATCTCCCATTACAATTTCTCCCAGGGGATTCTAGAGACCAAAGTAAGACGAAAATCAAGAATACCAATTTGTTAATGGAGGCTTTATTAAAAAGTTGTTAACGTTTAAAGTTCCGCCCGTACTGAATTTCTTTCTCGAAAATGCGCATGATTAGGGGGATATGACGATTCACCCAAAATGGTTGTAAGTAACCCCCGCAACCGAAGATAATTTTTCCAAAACGATTTGAAATTTTTCTTTTCCATCGAACAAATTTCACACATTCTCGAATTTTTATCTCGAAAGTGGGTAAGATTTCGGAGGTATGTGTATTCACCAAAAATGATTGTAATTGACCCCCGCAACCGATAACAATTTTTCCAGAACGATTTGAAATTTTTTAGTTTAATTGTTAATAACTTTTTAACGTAGCCTCTATCAACAAATTGGTATTCTTGATTTTCGTCTGTATTTTCGTATTTTGGCATCTAGAATCCCCCATTAAAATTTTTCCCAGGGGTGGCCGAACACCCTGTACATATGTGTTCCCCGAGCAGGAAAACGACTTTTCGCTATAATCATGAAAGTAAAAATTCTGTCCAAATGAGGAGTAGGAGTGATTTTCTAAGAGTTTGCTCATGATGCTACACGTAATAGCTACAAATGCACCTCATCGAAAATTTTTATTTAAAAGTATAGATTGAGAAAGTGGCACGTGAGGAACGTACGTAACTTAGATCGATGCACGTGTTTTACTGCACCGGGCACGAACGTACGACGATTTACACACACACACACACACACACACACACAGTCAATATCGCCGGTTTTTACAAAAGGCAAAGTCTTAAGTAAACATTTAAAGCCTCTGTAAGTTTTATCGCTTTTGCATTCTTGCAACTTAATTTAATTGGTTGTTTTTTGGAAAACAGATAAAACTATAAAAAGAATGAAAAACGGTTTTGACGAGTCCTGTACCTATGTTTAGTTCAGAATTTCGAATTCAGCGGTAAAAGTATGTAAATCTATATTATCCAATACACAGGACATAAAGGTAAGAGGAATGGATATTTTTACCAATACATTCATATTCTTAAATATCTGAATATTCTTCCTACTTGACCGACTTACTTTATAAATATATTTTTTAGGGACACGTGTCGTTCGGTTGAAGGAAACAGGATATCTATACAGTGTATAGGTATTCAAAAACCCTTGGGAAAAATTTTAGACTTTGTTGAAAAGTTATGGAACATTCCTAGCAAACGCTAGGCCCGTTCACGGATCGGGGTGAGTTATACATTATTCGATTCGCCTAATTCAGTACATTATTGATATGCATTTCTATGCATCTGTGGAAATTCGTTATTTTTTTATAAACTGTTACTGTTATTGTTAGAAATATGACTTAAAATTCGTTAGTTTCTTTAGTGTTTAGGAGTGTGTGTGTGTGTTTGTGAGAGAAGCACACGTCGAGGAATGTTCTTTTAGTTTTTAAGTTTTCTTTTCACAATGGAAAATAAGTGTGTTTGTTTTGTAACAAGATTCATTATAATAAATAATATAAACAGTATTTTAACATGGTAGCAGAGGTCCGTGGTTTGTTCGTTAACAGTAAAGAAAAGAAATTTAGTTGTGAAAGGAAGATAACCTAAGTTTGAAGCATGGCAAGTGAAAAAAAGGACGATTTCATGTTACAAATATTTTATGGAACTGGAAATTCAGGCTAAATTTATTTTTAGAAATGAAAGACTGTAACGAGGTTATTCTACATGATGAAAGACCGGCTGAAATAAGAGTCGAAGATTGGAATAAAAAAGGAAATTAAAGCAAAAAGTTACATCGTAAACAGTATTTCAAACACTCAGTTAGAATTAATAATATCAGAAACGACTGCGAAAAATATGATTGCAAAGCTTGACGAAATTTATCTAGTTAAAAACAGTGCAGTAAAGCTATTGTGTAAAAGAAGATTGTTAGAATTAAAAATGAAAGAAGGTGAAAATCCAAGTGACTTCTTTAACGAATTTGAAACGCATATAAATAGGCTCAAAAATACTGGTGAGACTGTGAATGAAGAGGATAAATTGAATTATCTGTTATTAACGTTAACTTCTCACGTATTGTTGATATTATTGATGCACTGCCAACGAAGGAGAAAACAGTTGAGTATGTAAAATCTAAATTACTGTTAGAGTATCAAAAGAGAAACGGTAAAAGTTACTACTTTGAGTACAGCAGAAATTACACTCGCACGTTTAGTTCAAATTTAACTAAAAATCCTAGAGGTCATAGGTTTCGACACGTACAACGCAATCAGAACAAGTATCTCAATTCAAAGGATAATCAGCATAGCAGTGCAACGACTACTGAAGCGGTATGTTAAGTCAGTGTAATAAGTCAGGGCACATCCAACGTTACTGCCCAGAAAACTTTAATAATTATTACAAAAGGCAACCTTTTCAAACATATACAAAATAGACACGATAGAAAAGTGGCTGGAAATTCGAGTCTAGATGACAGTAGAAATTACAATTCATTCAAGGTTGAAGTAATGAAAAGTAGCAAAATAGAAGAAGTAGAAATATTAAATGGCTACTAGATAGTGGTTGCTCAGATCACATAATAAACACAGATGAGTACTTTTATGAATCCAAAAATCTACAAAACCCGGTTGATATTAAAGTTGGTGATGGTTTTAAACTAATATCTGGAAAGATTGGTAATGTAATGATTAACATTAAATCGTTGCTATGTTCATTTTAAAAATTATAAATAATTTATCTAATTGGATCTATTCTACATTGTCAAATGGGAATTTGTAGAAGAATTTGTATGATGCATAAAAATCATTTTTTTAGGCATAGAACTTCCACGAGTCGGTCAGGTGGACAGTATTAAAACCAGGTATGTAGACAGTACATGCAGCAACAGTAAAAAATGTCTCCCCGCCGCTGACAGTGTTTACAATATATAGTAAATTACTATTGCACGCAGTACGTTGGCTTAACTTGTTTTTATTATTAAATTTCATTATCATCTAAGTCTGGTATATTTTGATTTTTTACAGAATCAATCATCATCAAATGAAATTTCTGAAATTTCTTTTAAGAACTGATTAAATAAATCATCCTTTCCTTGCTTGGAAGGTTTATAAAACACGTAATGGCTTAAGTACCCAATGAAATTATCTTTTTTGCTGAAAATAGAAAATATAATATTTATTATTTTGTATTATATGTTAGAAAAACATATTAAAAAACGTGTGGAACTGCAAATACTAACCGACAATATTCAGGCAAAAAGTGTTTACTATGCTTCCACGTAGTTTCTGTTTTATTCGTATGAGCGCCTGTTTCTGGATCTTTAAAATGTAAACTATTTACGGTTTACGGTGAGATGTTTATACCCTTAGTTTTTAAAAGCCATTGCATTATATAAAGATATTTGAAAAGCAAAGAACGTGGTTTTCTAAAAACAAACTCAGTTACAGATATTGTTTTAAAATTACCATATATGCTAACGTATAATTATGAGCAATGTCGTGATATATTATATAACTAACATTAAATAAAAATACTGCGCAGCAATTGTGGAAGGGTAGAGTAGATAGAGACTGATGAATCAACATTTTGTTGTAGAAATAATGGCACAGAGGCCATTTGAAAATTAATCACAGCGTCAATTTTCAAGATCTCATTACTGATGCTTACATGAATTAAATTGAAGACACCACTTTTTTCTAACATATAATACTATCAATATTTTATATTTCCAATAAGAGTAACTTCATTGGATACCTGAGCCATTATGTATTTAGTAAATGTATATATAATAGAAAGATGGTGATTTATTCAATGAGATATTTGCAGAAATAGCAGAAATTTCATTCAACAAATGTTATTGTTAACAAATTAGCATTTTACTAGCTGGCATTTTGAACACAGGTAACGACAGTCACTTGTTTCCACCTGTGAACCTATCAGAATATATTTAAAATACTTAGTTACTTTGTAAAAATACCGAATTTCCGCAGATAATGAAATGCATATACTAATGAAATAATATACTGAATTAGACGAATCGAATTACGTATAACTCATCCCGATCGTTGAACGGGTCGTTTGCTAGGAATATACCAAAAAACGTTCTTGACAAGTCTATAAAATACTTCAGTTCACTTTCATTATTAGATGCGTTGACTTTAATTCTATAAATTATAATGATAAGTTCAAGATTTTACAGAAAGAGTTTATTTGTAATATTAAAGATTTCCTATATAAGGACAAGAAGTATACTTTTACCAATATCTATCCATCTATCTTAATATTCTTCCCACTTGGCCCACTTACTTTAACGAGTCTGAGTAAATCATCAGTACTATCTCTATTTTTATTAATAAAATGAATCTGTGATTCCATATCCAAAGATATAGTAAAAGCTACAAAATTCAGATTATTCAAGTTACTTCTATCACTCATCAAATTTTTTATGAAATTCTATGCTAATTCATGCTCTTTAAAATATTTATAATCTACTGGGACTTCATTAACTTTATGTTTTAATAAATCAATAATCAAAGTATCTATAATTAATATTAAAATCAAATAACAGTGTCAAAATAGTATTAATATTATATTTTATTAATACTATCAATATCTGGTATTTAAATTTTATTAAATATTTCAAATCTGTTATCACCTTGTTCAAATAATTTATTACTAGTTTTGATAATATATTTTGGGATGGATTTTTTTAGAATGATAGCAATTCAGTTGTGAATTTTTATGAGGAACAAAGGGTTATTATTATACAATTAACATGTATATAATTCATTAACTTGCCCATTTAGGGGTAACATGTTATGCATAAATAGAGATTTACATACTTGTATAAATACCCACACTAAAATCATGTAAATATCTAAATCATTTTTAAATCTATGATTTGGAAAATTTTAGGGACTTGGAACTTAATTCATCCTTTATCTTACAGTTTTATCGTCAACACGTGGCCAACACGTATGCGAAGAAGGCAAAATCATGAGCCAGATGCTGGTATAACCCAGACCTAACCAAGACCTAACCGGTGTTATCCTCTAAAATATTGATCGAAACCAGGTTTAATTGACTGCTTCAGTGTGTTACCACATTACTACGTGATTCAAACACGGAAAAAACCCAGGATCTGGCCAACAAGTATGCGATGAAGGCAAAATCATGAGCCAGATGCGGGCATAACCCAGACCTAACCCAGACCTAACCGGTGTTATCCTCTAAAATATTGATCGAAACCAGGTTTAATTGACTGCTTCAGTGTGTTACCACATTAGTACGTGATTCAAACACGAAAAAAACCCAGGATCTGGCCAACAAGTATGCGGAGAAGGCAAAATCATGAGCCAGATGCGGGCATAACCCAGACCTAACCCAGACCTAACCGGTGTTATCCTCTAAAATATTGATCGAAACCAGGTTTAATTGACTGCTTCAGTGTGGTACCACATTACTACGTGATTCAAACACGAAAAAAACCCAGGATCTGGCCAACAAGTATGCGAAAAAGGCGAAAGTATAAGCCAGATGCGCGCACATCCCAGACCTAACCCAGACCTAACCGGTGTTATCCTCTGAAATATTGATCGAAACCAGGTTTAATTGACTGCTTCAGTGTGTGACCACATTACTACGTGATTCAAACACGGAAAAAACCCAGGATCTGGCCAACAAGTATGCGAAGAAGGCATAATCATGAGCCAGATGCGGGCATAACCCAGACCTAACCCAGACCTAACCGGTGTTATCCTCTAAAATATTGATCGAAACCAGGTTTAATTGACTGCTTCAGTGTGTTACCACATTAGTACGTGATTCAAACACGAAAAAAACCCAGGATCTGGCCAACAAGTATGCGAAGAAGGCAAAATCATGAGCCAGATGCGGGCATAACCCAGACCTAACCCAGACCTAACCGGTGTTATCCTCTAAAATATTGATCGAAACCAGGTTTAATTGACTGCTTCAGTGTGGTACCACATTACTACGTGATTCAAACACGAAAAAAACCCAGGATCTGGCCAACAAGTATGCGAAAAAGGCGAAAGTATAAGCCGGATGCGCGCACATCCCAGACCTAACCCAGACCTAACCGGTGTTATCCTCTAAAATACTGACCGAATCCAGGTTTAATTGACTGTTACTGTGTGGTACCACATTACTACGTGATTCAAACCAGAAGAAACCCAGGATCTGGCCAACAAGTATGCGAAGAAGGCATAATCATGAGCCAGATGCGGGCATAACCCAGACCTAACCCAGACCTAACCGGTGTTATCCTCTGAAATATTGATCGAAACCAGGTTTAATTGACTGCTTCAGTGAGTTACCACATTACTACGTGATTCAAACACTGAAAAAACCCAGGATCTGGCCAACAAGTATGCGATGAAGGCAAAATCATGAGCCAGATGCGGGCATAACCCAGACCTAACACAGACCTAACCGGCGTTATCCTCTAAAATATTGATCGAAACCAGGTTTAATTGACTGCTTCAGTGTGTCACCACATTACTACGTGATTCAAACACGAAAAAACCCCAGGATCTGGCCAACAAGTATGCGAAGACGGCAAAATCATGAGCCAGATGCGGGCATAACCCAGACCTAACCCAGACCTAACCGGCGTTATCCTCTAAAATATTGATCGAAACCAGGTTTAATTGACTGCTTCAGTGTGTCACCACATTACTACGTGATTCAAACACGAAAAAACCCCACGATCTGTCCAACAAGTATGCGAAGACGGCAAAATCATGAGCCAGATGCGGGCATTACCCAGACCTAACCCAGACCTAACCGGTGTTATCCTCTGAAATATTGATCGAAACCAGGTTTAATTAACTGCTTCAGTGTGTTACCACATTACTACGTGATTCAAACACGAAAAAACCCCAGGATCTGGCCAACAAGTATGCGAAGAAGGCAAAATCATGAGCCAGATGCGGGCATAACCCAGACCTAACCCAGACCTAACCGGTGTTATCCTCTAAAATATTGATCGAAACCAGGTTTAATTGACTGCTTCAGTGTATTACCACATTACTACGTGATTCAAACACGAAAAAAACCCAGGATCTGGCCAACAAGTATGCGAAGAAGGCAAAATCATGAGCCAGATGCGGGCATAACCCAGACCTAAGCCAGACCTAACCGGTGTTATCCTCTGAAATATTGATCGAAACCAGGTTTAATTGACTGCTTCAGTGTGTTACCACATTACTACGTGATTCAAACACGGAAAATACCCAGGATCTGGCCAACAAGTATGCGAAGAAGGCAAAATCATGAGCCAGATGCGCGCATTTCCCAGACCTAACCCAGACCTAACCGGCGTTATCCTCTGAAATATTGATCGAAACCAGGTTTAATTGACTGCTTCAGTGTGTTACCACATTACTACGTGATTCAAACACGGAAAATACCCAGGATCTGGCCAACAAGTATGCGAAGAAGGCAAAATCATGAGCCAGATGCGCGCATTTCCCAGACCTAACCCAGACCTAACCGGCGTTATCCTCTGAAATATTGATCGAAACCAGGTTTAATTGACTGCTTCAGTGTATTACCACATTACTACGTGATTCAAACACGGAAAAAACCCAGGATCTAGTAAACATAGTAGTATAGAGGGTGTTCGGCCAGCCCTGAGAAACATTTTAATAGGATATTCTAGAGGCCAAACTAAAACGAAAATCAAGAATACCAATTTGTTGATGGAGGCTTCGTTAAAAAGTTATTAACAATTTGATTCAAAAATTTCAAGTCGTTCCAGAAAAATTATTTTCGGCTGCGGAGGTCAATTACAAGCATTTTTAGTGAATAGACATATATTCGAAATCCTACTCAGTTTCGAGAAAAAAATTCGAGTATGTGTTGATATTTTTCGGCGAAAAACAAATTTTTCAAATCGTTCTAAAAAAATTATTTTCGGTTACAGGGGTCAATTACAATCATTTTTGGTCATTACACATACCCCCGAAATCCTACGCACTTTCGAGAAAAAAATTCCTTACCGAAAATCTAATCGGGTGCCTATATTTTTCGATGAAAAAGAAAGATTTCAAATCGTTCTGTGAAAAATTATTTTCAGTTGCGAGGGTCGGTGACAATCATTTTTTATGTATAGACATACCCCCGTAATCTTGCGCATTTTCGAGAAAAAAATTCAGTACGAGCGGAACTTTAAACATTAATAACTTTTTAACAGTGCCTCCATCAACAAATTGGTATTCTTGATTTTCGTCTTATTTTGACCTCTAGAATCCCCCATTAAAATTTTTCCCATGGATGGCCGAACACCCTGTATGTAGGGAACCGTGCAGTTGAAAATTATTAAATCGCGCACGAATTTTTGGCCGAACAGCGAATCGTTCGCTGTCCACGAGCTTGCACGAGCGAAGACGGTTACCGCCGAAAAAGCCGTCAACACGCGGCGAGCGTACGGCCGAACAGCTGATGGGTGAATAACCCAGAAAGCGAGAAAAGACAGCACGGAAGAGAGAAAGATTGAAGAAAAGTACGTAGTAGGTGTGACTGTGTTTAACGAAATAAATACGAGTGTGCCGATTAACGAACAAACACGGTTCCTGATAATCCCATACATACATACGTACAGTGTTGTTCCAAGTGGAGTTTGAAAAAGATGCTAATAAAAATGTTGCATAGTCATAACCACCTGGTTCAGTTACTACATTCACCCTGTAAAAACAACACAATAATATTATTTATTATTTTCTTTTCACGTTCTTAACTTTATTTTTATTTTTAGTTTGAGTTTTACATTTCTCCTTCTCTTCGTCTTGCTTTTCTTTCTCCTTTTCCTTTTCATTTTTCTGTTTTTCTTTCTTTTTTCAATAGCTTTTCTTCTTTTAATTTCTCGGCTTGTTTTTTTCTTTTCTAATCGTTCTTCTTTCATTCTTTGTTTTTCTTTTTCCTGGTTATCAATTGCTCCTATTTTTTCAAGCTGAGCCTATTTTCATGTCTTTGATGTAACTTTGATTGCACACACTCTTTCTATATTTCTTTTCTTTTCTTTTCTTTTCTTTGTTGTTTTTTCAATCTTTTGATAATGTTGATAATGTTTATCCAGAATAGATTCTGAAGAATCTTTGTCTTTACGAGAAAATAAGTAAAGTAACGTTGTAGAATTAATGTAGTTTGATTTCAGTACCATCGGAAACAAAACAATTCCCATTAGAAAAAAGTAAAAGCATCATTGTCATGAAATATTAAAGTTAATTAATGATCAGTATATCATATATTAGTTTCTTCTAGCGAAACGTTGTTAAATTAGTCTTCTACACTGGTATTGGTTTTACTGTTACTATGAACTGCACTGCGTTGAACATCAGCAGTGCTTTCTCTCTGCGAGTTGTGTCTTGTGTTGTGTCTTAGTTGTGTCCCGATTGTATTTTAATATTTTCTATATAGAAAAGAAAATTGTTCCCCTCTCAGATCATCTGGAATATGCTCTTGAATGCTATGTAAAACTACCTATATTGCTGTCATTGATGTCAGTTTCATCTGGCGACATGAATTCTAATTTATTTTCTTCTTTCTGAAATACGTTTTGTCTAGTAAATTGTATTTGAGTTAAACGGTCATAGGCCACCACAAGCTTTAAAAGCATTTCCTTCTTCATGGAATTTATATATGGTATGATATATTGGTGCGAAATTCACCTTCGTAATGGGTTTAGTCTACCTACGTACTTTGTCTATGTTCCTGCACTACCCTTCGCCATGCAACTTTTAATCGTCTAAATATTCCTACATCGCATGGCTGGAAAATATGAGTTGCATTAGGTAATAATATACAAAAAAGTAAAATGAGTTTACTCAAAACAAAAATTATGTAAATTGAAATTTATGCAGGACCTGCGACCATCTAATAATACCAGTATAGGAAAGGTGACTCCATTCTCGACCATTTATGGTACATACACACAATATATGTATTAGTGTGGGGATTGAAATGAATTCGGTCAAGGTGTAATTTCATTAATATTGATTTAATATATACAGGGTGTTTGGCCACACCTGGGAAAAATTTTAATGGGAGATTCTAGAAGCCAAAATAAGACGAAAATTAAGAATATCAATTTTTCGACTGAGGTTTCGTTAAAAAGTAGTTATTAATAACATTAAATAAAAAAATTTCAAATCGTTCTGAAAAAATTATTGTTGGTCGCGGAGGTCAGTTAGAATCGTACCCCCGAAATCCTACTCAGTTTCGACAAAAAAAATTCAAGTAAAAAAGAATTTCGAATCGTCTTGGAAGAATTAGTTTTCGTTGCAGGGGTCAGTAACAAGCATTTTTTTTTTTTGGTCGACAGCCGGATCGAACGATTTTAATGTTTCAAACAGCAACACAACGCATATTTTAATGGAGAATATGTAGAGATGTTGGAAAAGTTGTTCCTTGACCCCGTAAAGTGAGAAAAATCCCATATAACTGGTCAAATTTTCAAACAGCCCCCGCAACTCCTACTGATATAGTGAATAGTGAATATATTCCAATGAAACGTTTTTTTTTCGCGAGTAGAGCTCATGGGTACCTACACAAAGAGTATTATTAAACAACTATTTTACAAACTGAATAAAAATCAGAAAGGAATTTTTAAGAAAAATCGACAGGCAGTGCCTAAATTTTTCGACGAAAGAAAAAGAAAATTTCAAATCGTTCTGAAAAAATTACTTTCGGTTTCGGGGGTCAATTACAATTATTTTCGGTGAATAGACATACCACATACGAAATCCTGCGCATTTTCGAGAAAAAAATTCGAAAGTAAGAGCGGAACTTTAAACGTCAATAACTTTGTTTAGTATCGTATTACTCCATCAACAAATTGGTATTCTTGATTTTCGTTCTACTTTAACCTCTAGAATCTCCCATTACAATTTCTCCCAGGGGATTCTAGAGACCAAAGTAAGACGAAAATCAAGAATACCAATTTGTTAATGGAGGCTTTATTAAAAAGTTGTTAACGTTTAAAGTTCCGCCCGTACTGAATTTCTTTCTCGAAAATGCGCATGATTAGGGGGATATGACGATTCACCCAAAATGGTTGTAAGTAACCCCCGCAACCGAAGATAATTTTTCCAAAACGATTTGAAATTTTTCTTTTCCATCGAACAAATTTCACACATTCTCGAATTTTTATCTCGAAAGTGGGTAAGATTTCGGAGGTATGTGTATTCACCAAAAATGATTGTAATTGACCCCCGCAACCGATAACAATTTTTCCAGAACGATTTGAAATTTTTTAGTTTAATTGTTAATAACTTTTTAACGTAGCCTCTATCAACAAATTGGTATTCTTGATTTTCGTCTGTATTTTCGTATTTTGGCATCTAGAATCCCCCATTAAAATTTTTCCCAGGGGTGGCCGAACACCCTGTACATATGTGTTCCCCGAGCAGGAAAACGACTTTTCGCTATAATCATGAAAGTAAAAATTCTGTCCAAATGAGGAGTAGGAGTGATTTTCTAAGAGTTTGCTCATGATGCTACACGTAATAGCTACAAATGCACCTCATCGAAAATTTTTATTTAAAAGTATAGATTGAGAAAGTGGCACGTGAGGAACGTACGTAACTTAGATCGATGCACGTGTTTTACTGCACCGGGCACGAACGTACGACGATTTACACACACACACACACACACACACACACACAGTCAATATCGCCGGTTTTTACAAAAGGCAAAGTCTTAAGTAAACATTTAAAGCCTCTGTAAGTTTTATCGCTTTTGCATTCTTGCAACTTAATTTAATTGGTTGTTTTTTGGAAAACAGATAAAACTATAAAAAGAATGAAAAACGGTTTTGACGAGTCCTGTACCTATGTTTAGTTCAGAATTTCGAATTCAGCGGTAAAAGTATGTAAATCTATATTATCCAATACACAGGACATAAAGGTAAGAGGAATGGATATTTTTACCAATACATTCATATTCTTAAATATCTGAATATTCTTCCTACTTGACCGACTTACTTTATAAATATATTTTTTAGGGACACGTGTCGTTCGGTTGAAGGAAACAGGATATCTATACAGTGTATAGGTATTCAAAAACCCTTGGGAAAAATTTTAGACTTTGTTGAAAAGTTATGGAACATTCCTAGCAAACGCTAGGCCCGTTCACGGATCGGGGTGAGTTATACATTATTCGATTCGCCTAATTCAGTACATTATTGATATGCATTTCTATGCATCTGTGGAAATTCGTTATTTTTTTATAAACTGTTACTGTTATTGTTAGAAATATGACTTAAAATTCGTTAGTTTCTTTAGTGTTTAGGAGTGTGTGTGTGTGTTTGTGAGAGAAGCACACGTCGAGGAATGTTCTTTTAGTTTTTAAGTTTTCTTTTCACAATGGAAAATAAGTGTGTTTGTTTTGTAACAAGATTCATTATAATAAATAATATAAACAGTATTTTAACATGGTAGCAGAGGTCCGTGGTTTGTTCGTTAACAGTAAAGAAAAGAAATTTAGTTGTGAAAGGAAGATAACCTAAGTTTGAAGCATGGCAAGTGAAAAAAAGGACGATTTCATGTTACAAATATTTTATGGAACTGGAAATTCAGGCTAAATTTATTTTTAGAAATGAAAGACTGTAACGAGGTTATTCTACATGATGAAAGACCGGCTGAAATAAGAGTCGAAGATTGGAATAAAAAAGGAAATTAAAGCAAAAAGTTACATCGTAAACAGTATTTCAAACACTCAGTTAGAATTAATAATATCAGAAACGACTGCGAAAAATATGATTGCAAAGCTTGACGAAATTTATCTAGTTAAAAACAGTGCAGTAAAGCTATTGTGTAAAAGAAGATTGTTAGAATTAAAAATGAAAGAAGGTGAAAATCCAAGTGACTTCTTTAACGAATTTGAAACGCATATAAATAGGCTCAAAAATACTGGTGAGACTGTGAATGAAGAGGATAAATTGAATTATCTGTTATTAACGTTAACTTCTCACGTATTGTTGATATTATTGATGCACTGCCAACGAAGGAGAAAACAGTTGAGTATGTAAAATCTAAATTACTGTTAGAGTATCAAAAGAGAAACGGTAAAAGTTACTACTTTGAGTACAGCAGAAATTACACTCGCACGTTTAGTTCAAATTTAACTAAAAATCCTAGAGGTCATAGGTTTCGACACGTACAACGCAATCAGAACAAGTATCTCAATTCAAAGGATAATCAGCATAGCAGTGCAACGACTACTGAAGCGGTATGTTAAGTCAGTGTAATAAGTCAGGGCACATCCAACGTTACTGCCCAGAAAACTTTAATAATTATTACAAAAGGCAACCTTTTCAAACATATACAAAATAGACACGATAGAAAAGTGGCTGGAAATTCGAGTCTAGATGACAGTAGAAATTACAATTCATTCAAGGTTGAAGTAATGAAAAGTAGCAAAATAGAAGAAGTAGAAATATTAAATGGCTACTAGATAGTGGTTGCTCAGATCACATAATAAACACAGATGAGTACTTTTATGAATCCAAAAATCTACAAAACCCGGTTGATATTAAAGTTGGTGATGGTTTTAAACTAATATCTGGAAAGATTGGTAATGTAATGATTAACATTAAATCGTTGCTATGTTCATTTTAAAAATTATAAATAATTTATCTAATTGGATCTATTCTACATTGTCAAATGGGAATTTGTAGAAGAATTTGTATGATGCATAAAAATCATTTTTTTAGGCATAGAACTTCCACGAGTCGGTCAGGTGGACAGTATTAAAACCAGGTATGTAGACAGTACATGCAGCAACAGTAAAAAATGTCTCCCCGCCGCTGACAGTGTTTACAATATATAGTAAATTACTATTGCACGCAGTACGTTGGCTTAACTTGTTTTTATTATTAAATTTCATTATCATCTAAGTCTGGTATATTTTGATTTTTTACAGAATCAATCATCATCAAATGAAATTTCTGAAATTTCTTTTAAGAACTGATTAAATAAATCATCCTTTCCTTGCTTGGAAGGTTTATAAAACACGTAATGGCTTAAGTACCCAATGAAATTATCTTTTTTGCTGAAAATAGAAAATATAATATTTATTATTTTGTATTATATGTTAGAAAAACATATTAAAAAACGTGTGGAACTGCAAATACTAACCGACAATATTCAGGCAAAAAGTGTTTACTATGCTTCCACGTAGTTTCTGTTTTATTCGTATGAGCGCCTGTTTCTGGATCTTTAAAATGTAAACTATTTACGGTTTACGGTGAGATGTTTATACCCTTAGTTTTTAAAAGCCATTGCATTATATAAAGATATTTGAAAAGCAAAGAACGTGGTTTTCTAAAAACAAACTCAGTTACAGATATTGTTTTAAAATTACCATATATGCTAACGTATAATTATGAGCAATGTCGTGATATATTATATAACTAACATTAAATAAAAATACTGCGCAGCAATTGTGGAAGGGTAGAGTAGATAGAGACTGATGAATCAACATTTTGTTGTAGAAATAATGGCACAGAGGCCATTTGAAAATTAATCACAGCGTCAATTTTCAAGATCTCATTACTGATGCTTACATGAATTAAATTGAAGACACCACTTTTTTCTAACATATAATACTATCAATATTTTATATTTCCAATAAGAGTAACTTCATTGGATACCTGAGCCATTATGTATTTAGTAAATGTATATATAATAGAAAGATGGTGATTTATTCAATGAGATATTTGCAGAAATAGCAGAAATTTCATTCAACAAATGTTATTGTTAACAAATTAGCATTTTACTAGCTGGCATTTTGAACACAGGTAACGACAGTCACTTGTTTCCACCTGTGAACCTATCAGAATATATTTAAAATACTTAGTTACTTTGTAAAAATACCGAATTTCCGCAGATAATGAAATGCATATACTAATGAAATAATATACTGAATTAGACGAATCGAATTACGTATAACTCATCCCGATCGTTGAACGGGTCGTTTGCTAGGAATATACCAAAAAACGTTCTTGACAAGTCTATAAAATACTTCAGTTCACTTTCATTATTAGATGCGTTGACTTTAATTCTATAAATTATAATGATAAGTTCAAGATTTTACAGAAAGAGTTTATTTGTAATATTAAAGATTTCCTATATAAGGACAAGAAGTATACTTTTACCAATATCTATCCATCTATCTTAATATTCTTCCCACTTGGCCCACTTACTTTAACGAGTCTGAGTAAATCATCAGTACTATCTCTATTTTTATTAATAAAATGAATCTGTGATTCCATATCCAAAGATATAGTAAAAGCTACAAAATTCAGATTATTCAAGTTACTTCTATCACTCATCAAATTTTTTATGAAATTCTATGCTAATTCATGCTCTTTAAAATATTTATAATCTACTGGGACTTCATTAACTTTATGTTTTAATAAATCAATAATCAAAGTATCTATAATTAATATTAAAATCAAATAACAGTGTCAAAATAGTATTAATATTATATTTTATTAATACTATCAATATCTGGTATTTAAATTTTATTAAATATTTCAAATCTGTTATCACCTTGTTCAAATAATTTATTACTAGTTTTGATAATATATTTTGGGATGGATTTTTTTAGAATGATAGCAATTCAGTTGTGAATTTTTATGAGGAACAAAGGGTTATTATTATACAATTAACATGTATATAATTCATTAACTTGCCCATTTAGGGGTAACATGTTATGCATAAATAGAGATTTACATACTTGTATAAATACCCACACTAAAATCATGTAAATATCTAAATCATTTTTAAATCTATGATTTGGAAAATTTTAGGGACTTGGAACTTAATTCATCCTTTATCTTACAGTTTTATCGTCAACACGTGGCCAACACGTATGCGAAGAAGGCAAAATCATGAGCCAGATGCTGGTATAACCCAGACCTAACCAAGACCTAACCGGTGTTATCCTCTAAAATATTGATCGAAACCAGGTTTAATTGACTGCTTCAGTGTGTTACCACATTACTACGTGATTCAAACACGGAAAAAACCCAGGATCTGGCCAACAAGTATGCGATGAAGGCAAAATCATGAGCCAGATGCGGGCATAACCCAGACCTAACCCAGACCTAACCGGTGTTATCCTCTAAAATATTGATCGAAACCAGGTTTAATTGACTGCTTCAGTGTGTTACCACATTAGTACGTGATTCAAACACGAAAAAAACCCAGGATCTGGCCAACAAGTATGCGGAGAAGGCAAAATCATGAGCCAGATGCGGGCATAACCCAGACCTAACCCAGACCTAACCGGTGTTATCCTCTAAAATATTGATCGAAACCAGGTTTAATTGACTGCTTCAGTGTGGTACCACATTACTACGTGATTCAAACACGAAAAAAACCCAGGATCTGGCCAACAAGTATGCGAAAAAGGCGAAAGTATAAGCCAGATGCGCGCACATCCCAGACCTAACCCAGACCTAACCGGTGTTATCCTCTGAAATATTGATCGAAACCAGGTTTAATTGACTGCTTCAGTGTGTGACCACATTACTACGTGATTCAAACACGGAAAAAACCCAGGATCTGGCCAACAAGTATGCGAAGAAGGCATAATCATGAGCCAGATGCGGGCATAACCCAGACCTAACCCAGACCTAACCGGTGTTATCCTCTAAAATATTGATCGAAACCAGGTTTAATTGACTGCTTCAGTGTGTTACCACATTAGTACGTGATTCAAACACGAAAAAAACCCAGGATCTGGCCAACAAGTATGCGAAGAAGGCAAAATCATGAGCCAGATGCGGGCATAACCCAGACCTAACCCAGACCTAACCGGTGTTATCCTCTAAAATATTGATCGAAACCAGGTTTAATTGACTGCTTCAGTGTGGTACCACATTACTACGTGATTCAAACACGAAAAAAACCCAGGATCTGGCCAACAAGTATGCGAAAAAGGCGAAAGTATAAGCCGGATGCGCGCACATCCCAGACCTAACCCAGACCTAACCGGTGTTATCCTCTAAAATACTGACCGAATCCAGGTTTAATTGACTGTTACTGTGTGGTACCACATTACTACGTGATTCAAACCAGAAGAAACCCAGGATCTGGCCAACAAGTATGCGAAGAAGGCATAATCATGAGCCAGATGCGGGCATAACCCAGACCTAACCCAGACCTAACCGGTGTTATCCTCTGAAATATTGATCGAAACCAGGTTTAATTGACTGCTTCAGTGAGTTACCACATTACTACGTGATTCAAACACTGAAAAAACCCAGGATCTGGCCAACAAGTATGCGAAGAAGGCATAATCATGAGCCAGATGCGGGCATAACCCAGACCTAACCCAGACCTAACCGGTGTTATCCTCTAAAATATTGATCGAAACCAGGTTTAATTGACTGCTTCAGTGTGTTACCACATTAGTACGTGATTCAAACACGAAAAAAACCCAGGATCTGGCCAACAAGTATGCGGAGAAGGCAAAATCATGAGCCAGATGCTGGTATAACCCAGACCTAACCAAGACCTAACCGGTGTTATCCTCTAAAATATTGATCGAAACCAGGTTTAATTGACTGCTTCAGTGTGTTACCACATTACTACGTGATTCAAACACGGAAAAAACCCAGGATCTGGCCAACAAGTATGCGATGAAGGCAAAATCATGAGCCAGATGCGGGCATAACCCAGACCTAACCCAGACCTAACCGGTGTTATCCTCTAAAATATTGATCGAAACCAGGTTTAATTGACTGCTTCAGTGTGTTACCACATTACTACGTGATCCAAACCAGAAGAAACCCAGGATCTGGCCAACAAGTATGCGAAGAAGGCATAATCATGAGCCAGATGCGGGCATAACCCAGACCTAACCCAGACCTAACCGGTGTTATCCTCTAAAATATTGATCGAAACCAGGTTTGATTGACTGCTTCAGTGTGTTACCACATTACTACGTGATTCAAACCAGAAGAAACCCAGGATCTGGCCAACAAGTATGCGAAGAAGGCATAATCATGAGCCAGATGCGGGCATAACCCAGACCTAACCCAGACCTAACCGGTGTTATCCTCTAAAATATTGATCGAAACCAGGTTTAATTGACTGCTTCAGTGTGTTACCACATTAGTACGTGATTCAAACACGAAAAAAACCCAGGATCTGGCCAACAAGTATGCGAAGAAGGCAAAATCATGAGCCAGATGCGGGCATAACCCAGACCTAACCCAGACCTAACCGGTGTTATCCTCTAAAATATTGACCGAAACCAGGTTTAATTGACTGCTTCAGTGTGTCACCACATTACTACGTGATTCAAACACGGAAAATACCCAGGATCTGTCCAACAAGTTTGCGAAAAAGGCAAAATCATGAGCCAGATGCGGGCATAACCCAGTCCTAAGCCAGACCTAACCGGTGTTATCCTCTAAAATATTGATCGAAACCAGGTTTAATTGACTGCTTCAGTGTGTTACCACATTACTACGTGATCCAAACCAGAAGAAACCCAGGATCTGGCCAACAAGTATGCGAAGAAGGCATAATCATGAGCCAGATGCGGGCATAACCCAGACCTAACCCAGACCTAACCGGTGTTATCCTCTAAAATATTGATCGAAACCAGGTTTGATTGACTGCTTCAGTGTGTTACCACATTACTACGTGATTCAAACCAGAAGAAACCCAGGATCTGGCCAACAAGTATGCGAAGAAGGCATAATCATGAGCCAGATGCGGGCATAACCCAGACCTAACCCAGACCTAACCGGTGTTATCCTCTAAAATATTGATCGAAACCAGGTTTAATTGACTGCTTCAGTGTGTTACCACATTAGTACGTGATTCAAACACGAAAAAAACCCAGGATCTGGCCAACAAGTATGCGAAGAAGGCAAAATCATGAGCCAGATGCGGGCATAACCCAGACCTAACCCAGACCTAACCGGTGTTATCCTCTAAAATATTGATCGAAACCAGGTTTAATTGACTGCTTCAGTGTGTCACCACATTACTACGTGATTCAAACACGGAAAATACCCAGGATCTGGCCAACAAGTATGCGAAGAAGGCAGAATCATGAGCCAGATGCGGGCATAACCCAGACCTAACCCAGACCTAACCGGTGTTATCCTCTAAAATATTGATCGAAACCAGGTTTAATTGACTGCTTCAGTGTGGTACCACATTACTACGTGATTCAAACACGAAAAAAACCCAGGATCTGGCCAACAAGTATGCGAAAAAGGCGAAAGTATAAGCCAGATGCGCGCACATCCCAGACCTAACCCAGACCTAACCGGTGTTATCCTCTAAAATACTGACCGAATCCAGGTTTAATTGACTGTTACTGTGTGGTACCACATTACTACGTGATTCAAACCAGAAGAAACCCAGGATCTGGCCAACAAGTATGCGAAGAAGGCATAATCATGAGCCAGATGCGGGCATAACCCAGACCTAACCCAGACCTAACCGGTGTTATCCTCTAAAATATTGACCGAAACCAGGTTTAATTGACTGCTTCAGTGTGTCACCACATTACTACGTGATTCAAACACGGAAAATACCCAGGATCTGGCCAACAAGTATGCGAAGAAGGCAAAATCATGAGCCAGATGCGGGCATAACCCAGACCTAACCCAGACCTAACCGGTGTTATCCTCTAAAATATTGATCGAAACCAGGTTTAATTGACAGCTTCAGTGTGGTACCACATTACTACGTGATTCAAACACGAAAAAAACCCAGGATCTGGCCAACAAGTATGCGAAAAAGGCGAAAGTATAAGCCAGATGCGCGCACATCCCAGACCTAACCCAGACCTAACCGGTGTTATCCTCTAAAATACTGACCGAATCCAGGTTTAATTGACTGTTACTGTGTGGTACCACATTACTACGTGATTCAAACCAGAAGAAACCCAGGATCTGGCCAACAAGTATGCGAAGAAGGCATAATCATGAGCCAGATGCGGGCATAACCCAGACCTAACCCAGACCTAACCGGTGTTATCCTCTAAAATATTGATCGAAACCAGGTTTAATTGACTGCTTCAGTGTGTTACCACATTACTACGTGATTCAAAGACGAAAAAAACCCAGGATCTGGCCAACAAGTATGCGAAGAAGGCAAAATCATGAGCCAGATGCGGGCATATCCCAGACCTAACCCAGACCTAACCGGTGTTATCCTCTAAAATATTGATCGAAACCAGGTTTAATTGACTGCTTCAGTGTGTTACCACATTAGTACGTGATTCAAACACGAAAAAAACCCAGGATCTGGCCAACAAGTATGCGAAGAAGGCAAAATCATGAGCCAGATGCGGGCATAACCCAGACCTAACCCAGACCTAACCGGTGTTATCCTCTAAAATATTGATCGAAACCAGGTTTAATTGACTGCTTCAGTGTGGTACCACATTACTTCGTGATTCAAACACGAAAAAAACCCAGGATCTGGCCAACAAGTATGCGAAAAAGGCGAAAGTATAAGCCAGATGCGCGCACATCCCAGACCTAACCCAGACCTAACCGGTGTTATCCTCTAAAATACTGACCGAATCCAGGTTTAATTGACTGTTACTGTGTGGTACCACATTACTACGTGATTCAAACCAGAAGAAACCCAGGATCTGGCCAACAAGTATGCGAAGAAGGCATAATCATGAGCCAGATGCGGGCATAACCCAGACCTAACCCAGACCTAACCGGTGTTATCCTCTAAAATATTGATCGAAACCAGGTTTAATTGACTGCTTCAGTGTGTTACCACATTACTACGTGATTCAAACACGAAAAAAACCCAGGATCTGGCCAACAAGTATGCGAAGAAGGCAAAATCATGAGCCAGATGCGGGCATATCCCAGACCTAACCCAGACCTAACCGGTGTTATCCTCTAAAATACTGGCCGAATCCAGGTTTAATTGACTGTTACTGTGTGGTACCACATTACTACGTGATTCAAACCCGAAAAAAACCCAGGATCTGGCCAACAAGTATGCGAAGAAGGCATAATCATGAGCCAGATGCGGGCATAACCCAGACCTAACCCAGACCTAACCGGTGTTATCCTCTAAAATATTGATCGAAACCAGGTTTAATTGACTGCTTCAGTGTGTTACCACATTAGTACGTGATTCAAACACGAAAAAAACCCAGGATCTGGCCAACAAGTATGCGAAGAAGGCAAAATCATGAGCCAGATGCGGGCATAACCCAGACCTAACCCAGACCTAACCGGTGTTATCCTCTAAAATATTGATCGAAACCAGGTTTAATTGACTGCTTCAGTGTGGTACCACATTACTTCGTGATTCAAACACGAAAAAAACCCAGGATCTGGCCAACAAGTATGCGAAAAAGGCGAAAGTATAAGCCAGATGCGCGCACATCCCAGACCTAACCCAGACCTAACCGGTGTTATCCTCTAAAATACTGACCGAATCCAGGTTTAATTGACTGTTACTGTGTGGTACCACATTACTACGTGATTCAAACCAGAAGAAACCCAGGATCTGGCCAACAAGTATGCGAAGAAGGCATAATCATGAGCCAGATGCGGGCATAACCCAGACCTAACCCAGACCTAACCGGTGTTATCCTCTAAAATATTGATCGAAACCAGGTTTAATTGACTGCTTCAGTGTGTTACCACATTACTACGTGATTCAAACACGAAAAAAACCCAGGATCTGGCCAACAAGTATGCGAAGAAGGCAAAATCATGAGCCAGATGCGGGCATATCCCAGACCTAACCCAGACCTAACCGGTGTTATCCTCTAAAATACTGGCCGAATCCAGGTTTAATTGACTGTTACTGTGTGGTACCACATTACTACGTGATTCAAACCCGAAAAAAACCCAGGATCTGGCCTACAAGTATGCGAAGAAGGCATAATCATGAGCCAGATGCGGGCATAACCCAGACCTAACCCAGACCTAACCGGTGTTATCCTCTAAAATACTGGCCGAATCCAGGTTTAATTGACTGTTACTGTGTGGTACCACATTACTACGTGATTCAAACCCGAAAAAAACCCAGGATCTGGCCAACAAGTATGCGAAGAAGGCATAATCATGAGCCAGATGCGGGCATAACCCAGACCTAACCCAGACCTAACCGGTGTTATCCTCTAAAATATTGATCGAAACCAGGTTTAATTGACTGCTTCAGTGTGTTACCACATTAGTACGTGATTCAAACACGAAAAAAACCCAGGATCTGGCCAACAAGTATGCGAAGAAGGCAAAATCATGAGCCAGATGCGGGCATAACCCAGACCTAACCCAGACCTAACCGGTGTTATCCTCTAAAATATTGATCGAAACCAGGTTTAATTGACTGCTTCAGTGTGGTACCACATTACTTCGTGATTCAAACACGAAAAAAACCCAGGATCTGGCCAACAAGTATGCGAAAAAGGCGAAAGTATAAGCCAGATGCGCGCACATCCCAGACCTAACCCAGACCTAACCGGTGTTATCCTCTAAAATACTGACCGAATCCAGGTTTAATTGACTGTTACTGTGTGGTACCACATTACTACGTGATTCAAACCAGAAGAAACCCAGGATCTGGCCAACAAGTATGCGAAGAAGGCATAATCATGAGCCAGATGCGGGCATAACCCAGACCTAACCCAGACCTAACCGGTGTTATCCTCTAAAATATTGATCGAAACCAGGTTTAATTGACTGCTTCAGTGTGTTACCACATTACTACGTGATTCAAACACGAAAAAAACCCAGGATCTGGCCAACAAGTATGCGAAGAAGGCAAAATCATGAGCCAGATGCGGGCATATCCCAGACCTAACCCAGACCTAACCGGTGTTATCCTCTAAAATACTGGCCGAATCCAGGTTTAATTGACTGTTACTGTGTGGTACCACATTACTACGTGATTCAAACCCGAAAAAAACCCAGGATCTGGCCAACAAGTATGCGAAGAAGGCATAATCATGAGCCAGATGCGGGCATAACCCAGACCTAACCCAGACCTAACCGGTGTTATCCTCTAAAATATTGATCGAAACCAGGTTTAATTGACTGCTTCAGTGTGTTACCACATTAGTACGTGATTCAAACACGAAAAAAACCCAGGATCTGGCCAACAAGTATGCGAAGAAGGCAAAATCATGAGCCAGATGCGGGCATAACCCAGACCTAACCCAGACCTAACCGGTGTTATCCTCTAAAATATTGATCGAAACCAGGTTTAATTGACTGCTTCAGTGTGGTACCACATTACTTCGTGATTCAAACACGAAAAAAACCCAGGATCTGGCCAACAAGTATGCGAAAAAGGCGAAAGTATAAGCCAGATGCGCGCACATCCCAGACCTAACCCAGACCTAACCGGTGTTATCCTCTAAAATACTGACCGAATCCAGGTTTAATTGACTGTTACTGTGTGGTACCACATTACTACGTGATTCAAACCAGAAGAAACCCAGGATCTGGCCAACAAGTATGCGAAGAAGGCATAATCATGAGCCAGATGCGGGCATAACCCAGACCTAACCCAGACCTAACCGGTGTTATCCTCTAAAATATTGATCGAAACCAGGTTTAATTGACTGCTTCAGTGTGTTACCACATTACTACGTGATTCAAACACGAAAAAAACCCAGGATCTGGCCAACAAGTATGCGAAGAAGGCAAAATCATGAGCCAGATGCGGGCATATCCCAGACCTAACCCAGACCTAACCGGTGTTATCCTCTAAAATACTGGCCGAATCCAGGTTTAATTGACTGTTACTGTGTGGTACCACATTACTACGTGATTCAAACCCGAAAAAAACCCAGGATCTGGCCTACAAGTATGCGAAGAAGGCATAATCATGAGCCAGATGCGGGCATAACCCAGACCTGACCCAGACCTAACCGGTGTTATCCTCTAAAATATTGATCGAAATCAGGTTTAATTGACTGCTTCTTTGTGGGCCCACATTACTGCGTGATTCAAACCGGAAAAAACCCAGGATCTAGTAAACATAGTAGTATAGAGGGTGTTCGGCCAGCCCTGAGAAACATTTTAATAGGATATTCTAGAGGCCAAACTAAAACGAAAATCAAGAATACCAATTTGTTGATGGAGGCTTCGTTAAAAAGTTATTAACAATTTGATTCAAAAATTTCAAGTCGTTCCAGAAAAATTATTTTCGGCTGGGGAGGTCAATTACAAGCATTTTTAGTGAATAGACATATATTCGAAATCCTACTCAGTTTCGAGAAAAAAATTCGAGTATGTGTTGATATTTTTCGGCGAAAAACAAATTTTTCAAATCGTTCTAAAAAAATTATTTTCGGTTACAGGGGTCAATTACAATCATTTTTGGTCATTACACATACCCCCGAAATCCTACGCACTTTCGAGAAAAAAATTCCTTACCGAAAATCTAATCGGGTGCCTATATTTTTCGATGAAAAAGAAAGATTTCAAATCGTTCTGTGAAAAATTATTTTCAGTTGCGAGGGTCGGTGACAATCATTTTTTATGTATAGACATACCCCCGTAATCTTGCGCATTTTCGAGAAAAAAATTCAGTACGAGCGGAACTTTAAACATTAATAACTTTTTAACAGTGCCTCCATCAACAAATTGGTATTCTTGATTTTCGTCTTATTTTGACCTCTAGAATCCCCCATTAAAATTTTTCCCATGGATGGCCGAACACCCTGTATGTAGGGAACCGTGCAGTTGAAAATTATTAAATCGCGCACGAATTTTTGGCCGAACAGCGAATCGTTCGCTGTCCACGAGCTTGCACGAGCGAAGACGGTTACCGCCGAAAAAGCCGTCAACACGCGGCGAGCGTACGGCCGAACAGCTGATGGGTGAATAACCCAGAAAGCGAGAAAAGACAGCACGGAAGAGAGAAAGATTGAAGAAAAGTACGTAGTAGGTGTGACTGTGTTTAACGAAATAAATACGAGTGTGCCGATTAACGAACAAACACGGTTCCTGATAATCCCATACATACATACGTACAGTGTTGTTCCAAGTGGAGTTTGAAAAAGATGCTAATAAAAATGTTGCATAGTCATAACCACCTGGTTCAGTTACTACATTCACCCTGTAAAAACAACACAATAATATTATTTATTATTTTCTTTTCACGTTCTTAACTTTATTTTTATTTTTAGTTTGAGTTTTACATTTCTCCTTCTCTTCGTCTTGCTTTTCTTTCTCCTTTTCCTTTTCATTTTTCTGTTTTTCTTTCTTTTTTCAATAGCTTTTCTTCTTTTAATTTCTCGGCTTGTTTTTTTCTTTTCTAATCGTTCTTCTTTCATTCTTTGTTTTTCTTTTTCCTGGTTATCAATTGCTTCTATTTTTTCAAGCTGAGTCTATTTCCATGTCTTTGATGTAACTTTGATTGCACACACCTTTCTATATTTCTTTTCTTTTCTTTTCTTTTCTTTGTTGTTTTTTCAATTTTTTGATAATGTTGATAATGTTTATCCAGAATAGATTCTGAAGAATCTTTGTCTTTACGAGAAAATAAGTAAAGTAACGTTGTAGAATTAATGTAGTTTGATTTCAGTACCATCGGAAACAAAACAATTCCCATTAGAAAAAAGTAAAAGCATCATTGTCATGAAATATTAAAGTTAATTAATGATCAGTATATCATATATTAGTTTCTTCTAGCGAAACGTTGTTAAATTAGTCTTCTACACTGGTATTGGTTTTACTGTTACTATGAACTGCACTGCGTTGAACATCAGCAGTGCTTTCTCTCTGCGAGTTGTGTCTTGTGTTGTGTCTTAGTTGTGTCCCGATTGTATTTTAATATTTTCTATATAGAAAAGAAAATTGTTCCCCTCTCAGATCATCTGGAATATGCTCTTGAATGCTATGTAAAACTACCTATATTGCTGTCATTGATGTCAGTTTCATCTGGCGACATGAATTCTAATTTATTTTCTTCTTTCTGAAATACGTTTTGTCTAGTAAATTGTATTTGAGTTAAACGGTCATAGGCCACCACAAGCTTTAAAAGCATTTCCTTCTTCATGGAATTTATATATGGTATGATATATTGGTGCGAAATTCACCTTCGTAATGGGTTTAGTCTACCTACGTACTTTGTCTATGTTCCTGCACTACCCTTCGCCATGCAACTTTTAATCGTCTAAATATTCCTACATCGCATGGCTGGAAAATATGAGTTGCATTAGGTAATAATATACAAAAAAGTAAAATGAGTTTACTCAAAACAAAAATTATGTAAATTGAAATTTATGCAGGACCTGCGACCATCTAATAATACCAGTATAGGAAAGGTGACTCCATTCTCGACCATTTATGGTACATACACACAATATATGTATTAGTGTGGGGATTGAAATGAATTCGGTCAAGGTGTAATTTCATTAATATTGATTTAATATATACAGGGTGTTTGGCCACACCTGGGAAAAATTTTAATGGGAGATTCTAGAAGCCAAAATAAGACGAAAATTAAGAATATCAATTTTTCGACTGAGGTTTCGTTAAAAAGTAGTTATTAATAACATTAAATAAAAAAATTTCAAATCGTTCTGAAAAAATTATTGTTGGTCGCGGAGGTCAGTTAGAATCGTACCCCCGAAATCCTACTCAGTTTCGACAAAAAAAATTCAAGTAAAAAAGAATTTCGAATCGTCTTGGAAGAATTAGTTTTCGTTGCAGGGGTCAGTTACAAGCATTTTTTTTTTTTGGTCGACAGCCGGATTGAACGATTTTAATGTTTCAAACAGCAACACAACGCATATTTTAATGGAGAATATGTAGAGATGTTGGAAAAGTTGTTCCTTGACCCCGTAAAGTGAGAAAAATCCCATATAACTGGTCAAATTTTCAAACAGCCCCCGCAACTCCTACTGATATAGTGAATAGTGAATATATTCCAATGAAACGTTTTTTTTCGCGAGTAGAGCTCATGGGTACCTACACAAAGAGTATTATTAAACAACTATTTTACAAACTGAATAAAAATCAGAAAGGAATTTTTAAGAAAAATCGACAGACAGTGCCTAAATTTTTCGACGAAAGAAAAAGAAAATTTCAAATCGTTCTGAAAAAATTACTTTCGGTTTCGGGGGTCAATTACAATTATTTTCGGTGAATAGACATACCACATACGAAATCCTGCGCATTTTCGAGAAAAAAATTCGAAAGTAAGAGCGGAACTTTAAACGTCAATAACTTGTTTAGTATCGTATTACTCCATCAACAAATTGGTATTCTTGATTTTCGTTCTACTTTAACCTCTAGAATCTCCCATTACAATTTCTCCCAGGGGATTCTAGAGACCAAAGTAAGACGAAAATCAAGAATACCAATTTGTTAATGGAGGCTTTATTAAAAAGTTATTAACGTTTAAAGTTCCGCCCGTACTGAATTTCTTTCTCGAAAATGCGCATGATTAGGGGGGTATGACGATTCACCCAAAATGGTTGTAAGTAACCCCCGCAACCGATAACAATTTTTCCAAAACGATTTGAAATTTTTCTTTTCCATCGAAAAAATTTCACACATTCTCGAATTTTTATCTCGAAAGTGGGTAAGATTTCGGAGGTATGTGTATTCACCAAAAATGATTGCAATTGACCCCCGCAACCGATAACAATTTTTCCAGAACGATTTGAAATTTTTGAGTTTAATTGTTAATAACTTTTCAACGTAGCCTCTATCAACAAATTGGTATTCTTGATTTTCGTCTGTATTTTCGTATTTTGGCATCTAGAATCCCCCATTAAAATTTTTCCCAGGGGTGGCCGAACACCCTGTACATATGTGTTCCCCGAGCAGGAAAACGACTTTTCGCTAAAATCATGAAAGTAAAAATTCTGTCCAAATGAGGAGTAGGAGTGATTTTCTAAGTAATTTTTATGTAAAAGTATAGATTGAGAAAGTGGCACGTGAGGAACGTACGTAACCTAGATCGATGCACATGTTTTACTGCACCGGGCACGAACGTACGACGATTTACACACACACAGTCAATATCGCCGGTTTTTACAAAAGGTAAAGTCTTAAGTAAACATTTTGTTTTATAATTTTCTATTAAAGCCTCTGTAAGTTTTATCGCTTTTGCATTCTTGCAACTTAATTTAATTGGTTGTTTTTTGGAAAACAGATAAAACTATAAAAAGAATAAAAAACGGTTTTTACGAGTCCTGTACCTATGTTTAGTTCAGAATTTCGAATTCAGCGGTAAAAGTATGTAAATCTATATTATCCAATACACAGGACATAAAGGTAAGAGGAATGGATATTTTTACCAATATATTCATATTCTTAAATATCTGAATATTCTTCCTACTTGACCGACTTACTTTATAAATATATTTTTTAGGGACACATGTCGTTCGGTTGAAGGAAACAGGATATCTATACAGTGTATAGGTATTCAAAAACCCTTGGGAAAAATTTTAGACTTTGTTGAAAAGTTATGGAACATTATATTCCTAGCAAACGCTAGGCCCGTTCACGGATCGGGGTGAGTTATACATTATTCGATTCGCCTAATTCAGTACATTATTGATATGCATTTCTATGCATCTGTGGAAATTCGTTATTTTTTTATAAACTGTTACTGTTATTGTTAGAAATATGACTTAAAATTCGTTAGTTTCTTTAGTGTTTAGGAGTGTGTGTGTGTGTTTGTGAGAGAAGCACACGTCGAGGAATGTTCTTTTAGTTTTTAAGTTTTCTTTTCACAATGGAAAATAAGTGTGTTTGTTTTGTAACAAGATTCATTATAATAAATAATATAAACAGTATTTTAACATGGTAGCAGAGGTCCGTGGTTTGTTCGTTAACAGTAAAGAAAAGAAATTTAGTTGTGAAAGGAAGATAACCTAAGTTTGAAGCATGGCAAGTGAAAAAAAGGACGATTTCATGTTACAAATATTTTATGGAACTGGAAATTCAGGCTAAATTTATTTTTAGAAATGAAAGACTGTAACGAGGTTATTCTACATGATGAAAGACCGGCTGAAATAAGAGTCGAAGATTGGAATAAAAAAGGAAATTAAAGCAAAAAGTTACATCGTAAACAGTATTTCAAACACTCAGTTAGAATTAATAATATCAGAAACGACTGCGAAAAATATGATTGCAAAGCTTGACGAAATTTATCTAGTTAAAAACAGTGCAGTAAAGCTATTGTGTAAAAGAAGATTGTTAGAATTAAAAATGAAAGAAGGTGAAAATCCAAGTGACTTCTTTAACGAATTTGAAACGCATATAAATAGGCTCAAAAATACTGGTGAGACTGTGAATGAAGAGGATAAATTGAATTATCTGTTATTAACGTTAACTTCTCACGTATTGTTGATATTATTGATGCACTGCCAACGAAGGAGAAAACAGTTGAGTATGTAAAATCTAAATTACTGTTAGAGTATCAAAAGAGAAACGGTAAAAGTTACTACTTTGAGTACAGCAGAAATTACACTCGCACGTTTAGTTCAAATTTAACTAAAAATCCTAGAGGTCATAGGTTTCGACACGTACAACGCAATCAGAACAAGTATCTCAATTCAAAGGATAATCAGCATAGCAGTGCAACGACTACTGAAGCGGTATGTTAAGTCAGTGTAATAAGTCAGGGCACATCCAACGTTACTGCCCAGAAAACTTTAATAATTATTACAAAAGGCAACCTTTTCAAACATATACAAAATAGACACGATAGAAAAGTGGCTGGAAATTCGAGTCTAGATGACAGTAGAAATTACAATTCATTCAAGGTTGAAGTAATGAAAAGTAGCAAAATAGAAGAAGTAGAAATATTAAATGGCTACTAGATAGTGGTTGCTCAGATCACATAATAAACACAGATGAGTACTTTTATGAATCCAAAAATCTACAAAACCCGGTTGATATTAAAGTTGGTGATGGTTTTAAACTAATATCTGGAAAGATTGGTAATGTAATGATTAACATTAAATCGTTGCTATGTTCATTTTAAAAATTATAAATAATTTATCTAATTGGATCTATTCTACATTGTCAAATGGGAATTTGTAGAAGAATTTGTATGATGCATAAAAATCATTTTTTTAGGCATAGAACTTCCACGAGTCGGTCAGGTGGACAGTATTAAAACCAGGTATGTAGACAGTACATGCAGCAACAGTAAAAAATGTCTCCCCGCCGCTGACAGTGTTTACAATATATAGTAAATTACTATTGCACGCAGTACGTTGGCTTAACTTGTTTTTATTATTAAATTTCATTATCATCTAAGTCTGGTATATTTTGATTTTTTACAGAATCAATCATCATCAAATGAAATTTCTGAAATTTCTTTTAAGAACTGATTAAATAAATCATCCTTTCCTTGCTTGGAAGGTTTATAAAACACGTAATGGCTTAAGTACCCAATGAAATTATCTTTTTTGCTGAAAATAGAAAATATAATATTTATTATTTTGTATTATATGTTAGAAAAACATATTAAAAAACGTGTGGAACTGCAAATACTAACCGACAATATTCAGGCAAAAAGTGTTTACTATGCTTCCACGTAGTTTCTGTTTTATTCGTATGAGCGCCTGTTTCTGGATCTTTAAAATGTAAACTATTTACGGTTTACGGTGAGATGTTTATACCCTTAGTTTTTAAAAGCCATTGCATTATATAAAGATATTTGAAAAGCAAAGAACGTGGTTTTCTAAAAACAAACTCAGTTACAGATATTGTTTTAAAATTACCATATATGCTAACGTATAATTATGAGCAATGTCGTGATATATTATATAACTAACATTAAATAAAAATACTGCGCAGCAATTGTGGAAGGGTAGAGTAGATAGAGACTGATGAATCAACATTTTGTTGTAGAAATAATGGCACAGAGGCCATTTGAAAATTAATCACAGCGTCAATTTTCAAGATCTCATTACTGATGCTTACATGAATTAAATTGAAGACACCACTTTTTTCTAACATATAATACTATCAATATTTTATATTTCCAATAAGAGTAACTTCATTGGATACCTGAGCCATTATGTATTTAGTAAATGTATATATAATAGAAAGATGGTGATTTATTCAATGAGATATTTGCAGAAATAGCAGAAATTTCATTCAACAAATGTTATTGTTAACAAATTAGCATTTTACTAGCTGGCATTTTGAACACAGGTAACGACAGTCACTTGTTTCCACCTGTGAACCTATCAGAATATATTTAAAATACTTAGTTACTTTGTAAAAATACCGAATTTCCGCAGATAATGAAATGCATATACTAATGAAATAATATACTGAATTAGACGAATCGAATTACGTATAACTCATCCCGATCGTTGAACGGGTCGTTTGCTAGGAATATACCAAAAAACGTTCTTGACAAGTCTATAAAATACTTCAGTTCACTTTCATTATTAGATGCGTTGACTTTAATTCTATAAATTATAATGATAAGTTCAAGATTTTACAGAAAGAGTTTATTTGTAATATTAAAGATTTCCTATATAAGGACAAGAAGTATACTTTTACCAATATCTATCCATCTATCTTAATATTCTTCCCACTTGGCCCACTTACTTTAACGAGTCTGAGTAAATCATCAGTACTATCTCTATTTTTATTAATAAAATGAATCTGTGATTCCATATCCAAAGATATAGTAAAAGCTACAAAATTCAGATTATTCAAGTTACTTCTATCACTCATCAAATTTTTTATGAAATTCTATGCTAATTCATGCTCTTTAAAATATTTATAATCTACTGGGACTTCATTAACTTTATGTTTTAATAAATCAATAATCAAAGTATCTATAATTAATATTAAAATCAAATAACAGTGTCAAAATAGTATTAATATTATATTTTATTAATACTATCAATATCTGGTATTTAAATTTTATTAAATATTTCAAATCTGTTATCACCTTGTTCAAATAATTTATTACTAGTTTTGATAATATATTTTGGGATGGATTTTTTTAGAATGATAGCAATTCAGTTGTGAATTTTTATGAGGAACAAAGGGTTATTATTATACAATTAACATGTATATAATTCATTAACTTGCCCATTTAGGGGTAACATGTTATGCATAAATAGAGATTTACATACTTGTATAAATACCCACACTAAAATCATGTAAATATCTAAATCATTTTTAAATCTATGATTTGGAAAATTTTAGGGACTTGGAACTTAATTCATCCTTTATCTTACAGTTTTATCGTCAACACGTGGCCAACACGTATGCGAAGAAGGCAAAATCATGAGCCAGATGCTGGTATAACCCAGACCTAACCAAGACCTAACCGGTGTTATCCTCTAAAATATTGATCGAAACCAGGTTTAATTGACTGCTTCAGTGTGTTACCACATTACTACGTGATTCAAACACGGAAAAAACCCAGGATCTGGCCAACAAGTATGCGATGAAGGCAAAATCATGAGCCAGATGCGGGCATAACCCAGACCTAACCCAGACCTAACCGGTGTTATCCTCTAAAATATTGATCGAAACCAGGTTTTATTGACTGCTTCAGTTTGTTACCACATTACTACGTGATTCAAACACGAAAAAAACCCAGGATCTGGCCAACAAGTATGCGAAGAAGGCGAAAGTATAAGCCAGATGCGCGCATATCCCAGACCGAACCCAGACCTAACCGGTGTTATCCTCAAAAATATTGATCGAAACCAGGTTTAATTTACTGCTTCAGTGTGTTACCACATTCCTACGTGATTCAAACACGAAAAAACCCCAGGATCTGGCCAACAAGTATGCGAAGACGGCAAAATCATGAGCCAGATGCGGGCATAACCCAGACCTAACCCAGACCTAACCGGTGTTATCCTCTAAAATATTGATCGAAACCAGGTTTAATTTACTGCTTCAGTTTGTTACCACATTCCTACGTGATTCAAACACGAAAAAAAACCCAGGATCTGGCCAACAAGTATGCGAAGAATGCGAAAGAATAAGCCAGATGCGCGCATTTCCCAGACCTAACCCAGACCTAACCGGTGTTATCCTCTGAAATATTGATCGAAACCAGGTTTAATTGACTGCTTCAGTGTGTTACCACATTACTACGTGATTCAAACACGGAAAATACCTAGGATCTGGCCAACAAGTATGCGAAGAAGGCAAAATCATGAGCCAGATGCGCGCATAACCCAGACCTAACCCAGACCTAACCGGTGTTATCCTCTGAAATATTGATCGAAACCAGGTTTAATTGACTGCTTCAGTGTGTTACCACATTCCTACGTGATTCAAACCCGAAAAAAAACCCAGGATCTGGCCAACAAGTATGCGAAGAAGGCAAAATCATGAGCCAGATGCGGGCATAACCCAGACCTAACCCAGACCTAACCGGTGTTATCCTCTGAAATATTGATCGAAACCAGGTTTAATTGACTGCTTCAGTGAGTTACCACATTACTACGTGTTTCAAACACTGAAAAAACCCAGGATCTGGCCAACAAGTATGCGATGAAGGCAAAATCATGAGCCAGATGCGGGCATAACCCAGACCTAACCCAGACCTAACCGGTGTTATCCTCTAAAATATTGATCGAAACCAGGTTTAATTGACTACTTCAGTGTGTTACCACATTCCTACGTGATTCAAACACGAAAAAAACCCAGGATCTGGCCAACAAGTATGCGAAGAAGGCGAAAGTATAAGCCAGATGCGCGCATTTCCCAGACCTAACCCAGACCTAACCGGTGTTATCCTCTGAAATATTGATCGAAACCAGGTTTAATTGACTGCTTCAGTGTGTTACCACATTACTACGTGATTCAAACACGGAAAAAACCCAGCATCTGGCCAACAAGTTTGCGAAAAAGGCGAAAGTATAAGCCATATGCGCGCATATCCCGGACCTAACCCAGACCTAACCGGTGTTATCCTCCTAAATACTGTCCGAATCCAGGTTTAGTGGACTGTTTCTGTGTGTTACCACATTACTACGTGATTCAAACCCGAAAAAAGCCCAGGATCTGGCCAACAAGTATGCGATGAAGGCAAAATCATGAGCCAGATGCGGGCATAACCCAGACCTAACCCAGACCTAACCGGTGTTATCCTCTGAAATATTGATCGAAACCAGGTTTAATAGACTGCTTCAGTGTGTTACCACATTACTACGTGATTCAAACACGGAAAATACCCAGGATCTGGCCAACAAGTATGCGAGGAAGGCGATAGTATAAGCCAGATGCGCGCATTTCCCAGACCTAACCCAGACCTAACCGGTGTTATCCTCTGAAATATTGATCGAAACCAGGTTTAATAGACTGCTTCAGTGTGTTACCACATTACTACGTGATTCAAACACGGAAAATACCCAGGATCTGGCCAACAAGTATGCGAAGAATGCGAAAGAATAAGCCAGATGCGCGCATTTCCCAGACCTAACCTAGACCTAACCGGTGTTATCCTCTGAAATATTGATCGAAACCAGGTTTAGTTGACTGCTTCAGTGTGTTACCACATTACTACGTGTTTCAAACACGGAAAATACCCAGGATCTGGCCAACAAGTATGCGAAGAATGCGAAAGAATAAGCCAGATGCGCGCATTTCCCAGACCTAACCCAGACCTAACCGGTGTTATCCTCTGAAATATTGATCGAAACCAGGTTTAATTGACTGCTTCAGTGTGTTACCACATTACTACGTGATTCAAACACGGAAAATACCTAGGATCTGGCCAACAAGTATGCGAAGAAGGCAAAATCATGAGCCAGATGCGCGCATTTCCCAGACCTAACCCAGACCTAACCGGTGTTATCCTCTGAAATATTGATCGAAACCAGGTTTAATTGACTGCTTCAGTGTGTTACCACATTCCTACGTGATTCAAACCCGAAAAAAACCCAGGATCTGGCCAACAAGTATGCGAAGAAGGCAAAATCATGAGCCAGATGCGGGCATAACCCAGACCTAACCCAGACCTAACCGGTGTTATCCTCTGAAATATTGATCGAAACCAGGTTTAATTGACTGCTTCAGTGAGTTACCACATTACTACGTGATTCAAACACTGAAAAAACCCAGGATCTGGCCAACAAGTATGCGATGAAGGCAAAATCATGAGCCAGATGCGGGCATAACCCAGACCTAACCCAGACCTAACCGGTGTTATCCTCTAAAATATTGATCGAAACCAGGTTTAATTGACTGCTTCAGTGTGTTACCACATTACTACGTGATTCAAACACGAAAAAAACCCAGGATCTGGCCAACAAGTATGCGAAGAAGGCAAAATCATGAGCCAGATGCGGGCATAACCCAGACCTAACCCAGACCTAACCGGTGTTATCCTCTAAAATATTGATCGAAACCGGGTTTAATTGACTGCTTCAGTGTGTTACCACATTCCTACGTGATTCAAACACGAAAAAAACCCAGGATCTGGCCAACAAGTATGCGAAGAAGGCGAAAGTATAAGCCAGTTGCGCGCATTTCCCAGACCTAACCCAGACCTAACCGGTGTTATCCTCTGAAATATTGATCGAAACCAGGTTTAATTGACTGCTTCAGTGTGTTACCACATTACTACGTGATTCAAACACGGAAAAAACCCAGCATCTGGCCAACAAGTTTGCGAAAAAGGCGAAAGTATAAGCCATATGCGCGCATATCCCGGACCTAACCCAGACCTAACCGGTGTTATCCTCCTAAATACTGACCGAATCCAGGTTTAGTGGACTGTTTCTGTGTGGCACCACATTACTACGTGATTCAAACCCGAAAAAAACCCAGGATCTGGCCAACAAGTATGCGATGAAGGCAAAATCATGAGCCAGATGCGGGCATAACCCAGACCTAACCCAGACCTAACCGGTGTTATCCTCTAAAATATTGATCGAAACCAGGTTTAATTGACTGCTTCAGTGTGTTACCACATTACTACGTGATTCAAACACGAAAAAAACGCAGGATCTGGCCAACAAGTATGCGAAGAAGGCAAAATCATGAGCCAGATGCGGGCATAACCCAGACCTAACCCAGACCTAACCGGTGTTATCCTCTAAAATATTGATCGAAACCAGGTTTAATTGACTGCTTCAGTGTGTTACCACATTCCTACGTGATTCAAACACGAAAAAAACCCAGGATCTGGCCAACAAGTATGCGAAGAATGCGAAAGAATAAGCCAGATGCGCGCATTTCCCAGACCTAACCCAGACCTAACCGGTGTTATCCTCTGAAATATTGATCGAAACCAGGTTTAATTGACTGCTTCAGTGTGTTACCACATTACTACGTCATTCAAACACGGAAAATACCTAGGATCTGGCCAACAAGTATGCGAAGAAGGCAAAATCATGAGCCAGATGCGCGCATTTCCCAGACCTAACCCAGACCTAACCGGTGTTATCCTCTGAAATATTGATCGAAACCAGGTTTAATTGACTGCTTCAGTGTGTTACCACATTCCTACGTGATTCAAACCCGAAAAAAACCCAGGATCTGGCCAACAAGTATGCGAAGAAGGCAAAATCATGAGCCAGATGCGGGCATAACCCAGACCTAACCCAGACCTAACCGGTGTTATCCTCTGAAATATTGATCGAAACCAGGATTAATTGACTGCTTCAGTGAGTTACCACATTACTACGTGATTCAAACACTGAAAAAACCCAGGATCTGGCCAACAAGTATGCGATGAAGGCAAAATCATGAGCCAGATGCGGGCATAACCCAGACCTAACCCAGACCTAACCGGTGTTATCCTCTAAAATATTGATCGAAACCAGGTTTAATTGACTGCTTCAGTGTGTTACCACATTACTACGTGATTCAAACACGAAAAAAACCCAGGATCTGGCCAACAAGTATGCGAAGAAGGCAAAATCATGAGCCAGATGCGGGCATAACCCAGACCTAACCCAGACCTAACCGGTGTTATCCTCTAAAATATTGATCGAAACCAGGTTTAATTGACTGCTTCAGTGTGTTACCACATTCCTACGTGATTCAAACACGAAAAAAACCCAGGATCTGGCCAACAAGTATGCGAAGAAGGCGAAAGTATAAGCCAGTTGCGCGCATTTCCCAGACCTAACCCAGACCTAACCGGTGTTATCCTCTGAAATATTGATCGAAACCAGGTTTAATTGACTGCTTCAGTGTGTTACCACATTACTACGTGATTCAAACACGGAAAAAACCCAGCATCTGGCCAACAAGTTTGCGAAAAAGGCGAAAGTATAAGCCATATGCGCGCATATCCCGGACCTAACCCAGACCTAACCGGTGTTATCCTCCTAAATACTGTCCGAATCCAGGTTTAGTGGACTGTTTCTGTGTGTTACCACATTACTACGTGATTCAAACCCGAAAAAAGCCCAGGATCTGGCCAACAAGTATGCGATGAAGGCAAAATCATGAGCCAGATGCGGGCATAACCCAGACCTAACCCAGACCTAACCGGTGTTATCCTCTAAAATATTGATCGAAACCAGGTTTAATTGACTGCTTCAGTGTGTTACCACATTACTACGTGATTCAAACACGAAAAAAACGCAGGATCTGGCCAACAAGTATGCGAAGAAGGCAAAATCATGAGCCAGATGCGGGCATAACCCAGACCTAACCCAGACCTAACCGGTGTTATCCTCTAAAATATTGATCGAAACCAGGTTTAATTGACTGCTTCAGTGTGTTACCACATTCCTACGTGATTCAAACACGAAAAAAACCCAGGATCTGGCCAACAAGTATGCGAAGAAGGCGAAAGTATAAGCCAGATGCGCGCTTATCCCAGACCAAACCCAGACCTAACCGGTGTTATCCTCTAAAATATTGATCGAAACCAGGTTTAATTGACTGCTTCAGTGTGTTACCACATTCCTACGTGATGCAAACACGAAAAAAACCCAGGATCTGGCCAACAAGTATGCGAAGAAGGCAAAATCATGAGCCAGATGCGGGCATAACCCAGACCTAACCCAGACCTAACCGGTGTTATCCTCTGAAATATTGATCGAAACCAGGTTTAATTGACTGCTTCAGTGTGTTACCACATTCCTACGTGATTCAAACACGAAAAAAACCCAGGATCTGGCCAACAAGTATGCGAAGAAGGCGAAAGTATAAGCCAGATGCGCGCATTTCCCAGACCTAACCCAGACCTAACCGGTGTTATCCTCTGAAATATTGATCGAAACCAGGTTTAATAGACTGCTTCAGTGTGTTACCACATTACTACGTGATTCAAACTCGGAAAAAACCCAGGATCTGGCCAACAAGTATGCGATGAAGGCAAAATCATGAGCCAGATGCGCGCATTTCCCAGACCTAACCCAGACCTAACCGGCGTTATCCTCTAAAATATTGATCGAAACCAGGTTTAATTGACTGCTTCAGTGTGTTACCACATTCCTACGTGATTCAAACACGAAAAAAACCCAGGATCTGGCCAACAAGTATGCGAAGAAGGCGAAAGTATAAGCCAGATGCGCGCGTATCCCAGACCAAACCCAGACCTAACCGGTGTTATCCTCTAAAATATTGATCGAAACCAGGTTTAATTGACTGCTTCAGTGTGTTACCACATTCCTACGTGATTCAAACACGAAAAAAACCCAGGATCTAGCCAACAAGTATGCGAAGAAGGCAAAATCATGAGCCAGATGCGGGCATAACCCAGACCTAACCCAGACCTAACCGGTGTTATCCTCTGAAATATTGATCGAAACCAGGTTTAATTGACTGCTTCAGTGAGTTACCACATTACTACGTGATTCAAACACTGAAAAAACCCAGGATCTGGCCAACAAGTATGCGATGAAGGCAAAATCATGAGCCAGATGCGGGCATAACCCAGACCTAACCCAGACCTAACCGGTGTTATCCTTTAAAATATTGATCGAAACCAGGTTTAATTGACTGCTTCAGTGTGTTACCACATTACTACGTGATTCAAACACGAAAAAAACCCAGGATCTGGCCAACAAGTATGCGAAGAAGGCAAAATCATGAGCCAGATGCGGGCATAACCCAGACCTAACCCAGACCTAACCGGTGTTATCCTCTAAAATATTGATCGAAACCAGGTTTAATTGACTGCTTCAGTGTGTTACCACATTCCTACGTGATTCAAACACGAAAAAAACCCAGGATCTGGCCAACAAGTATGCGAAGAAGGCGAAAGTATAAGCCAGATGCGCGCATTTCCCAGACCTAACCCAGACCTAACCGGTGTTATCCTCTGAAATATTGATCGAAACCAGGTTTAATTGACTGCTTCAGTGTGTTACCACATTACTACGTGATTCAAACACGGAAAAAACCCAGCATCTGGCCAACAAGTTTGCGAAAAAGGCGAAAGTATAAGCCATATGCGCGCATATCCCGGACCTAACCCAGACCTAACCGGTGTTATCCTCCTAAATACTGTCCGAATCCAGGTTTAGTGGACTGTTTCTGTGTGGTACCACATTACTACGTGATTCAAACCCGAAAAAAACCCAGGATCTGGCCAACAAGTATGGGATGAAGGCAAAATCATGAGCCAGATGCGGGCATAACCCAGACCTAACCCAGACCTAACCGGTGTTATCCTCTAAAATATTGATCGAAACCAGGTTTAATTGACTGCTTCAGTGTGTTACCACATTACTACGTGATTCAAACACGAAAAAAACCCAGGATCTGGCCAACACGTATGCGAAGAAGGCAAAATCATGAGCCAGATGCGGGCATAACCCAGACCTAACCCAGACCTAACCGGTGTTATCCTCTAAAATATTGATCGAAACCAGGTTTAATTGACTGCTTCAGTGTGTTACCACATTCCTACGTGATTCAAACACGAAAAAAACCCAGGATCTGGCCAACAAGTATGCGAAGAAGGCGAAAGTATAAGCCAGATGCGCGCTTATCCCAGACCAAACCCAGACCTAACCGGTGTTATCCTCTAAAATATTGATCGAAACCAGGTTTAATTGACTGCTTCAGTGTGTTACCACATTCCTACGTGATTCAAACACGAAAAAAACCCAGGATCTGGCCAACAAGTATGCGAAGAAGGCAAAATCATGAGCCAGATGCGGGCATAACCCAGACCTAACCCAGACCTAACCGGTGTTATCCTCTAAAATATTGATCGAAACCAGGTTTAATTGACTGCTTCAGTGTGTTACCACATTCCTACGTGATTCAAACACGAAAATACCCAGGATCTGGCCAAAAAGTATGCGAAGAATGCGAAAGAATAAGCCAGATGCGCGCATTTCCCAGACCTAACCCAGACCTAACCGGTGTTATCCTCTGAAATATTGATCGAAACCAGGTTTAATTGACTGCTTCAGTGTGTTACCACATTCCTACGTGATTCAAACCCGAAAAAAACCCAGGATCTGGCCAACAAGTATGCGATGAAGGCAAAATCATGAGCCAGATGCGGGCATAACCCAGACCTAACCCAGACCTAACCGGTGTTACCCTCTAAAATATTGATCGAAACCAGGTTTAATTGACTGCTTCAGTGTGTTACCACATTACTACGTGATTCAAACACGAAAAAAACCCAGGATCTGGCCAACAAGTATGCGAAGAAGGCAAAATCATGAGCCAGATGCGGGCATAACCCAGACCTAACCCAGACCTAACCGGTGTTATCCTCTAAAATATTGATCGAAACCAGGTTTAATTGACTGCTTCAGTGTGTTACCACATTCCTACGTGATTCAAACACGAAAAAAACCCAGGATCTGGCCAACAAGTATGCGAAGAAGGCGAAAGTATAAGCCAGATGCGCGCATTTCCCAGACCTAACCCAGACCTAACCGGTGTTATCCTCTGAAATATTGATCGAAACCAGGTTTAATTGACTGCTTCAGTGTGTTACCACATTACTACGTGATTCAAACACGGAAAAAACCCAGCATCTGGCCAACAAGTTTGCGAAAAAGGCGAAAGTATAAGCCATATGCGCGCATATCCCGGACCTAACCCAGACCTAACCGGTGTTATCCTCCTAAATACTGTCCGAATCCAGGTTTAGTGGACTGTTTCTGTGTGGTACCACATTACTACGTGATTCAAACCCGAAAAAAACCCAGGATCTGGCCAACAAGTATGCGATGAAGGCAAAATCATGAGCCAGATGCGGGCATAACCCAGACCTAACCCAGACCTAACCGGTGTTATCCTCTAAAATATTGATCGAAACCAGGTTTAATTGACTGCTTCAGTGTGTTACCACATTACTACGTGATTCAAACCCGAAAAAAACCCAGGATCTGGCCAACAAGTATGCGATGAAGGCAAAAGCATGAGCCAGATGCGGGCATAACCCAGACCTAACCCAGACCTAACCGGTGTTATCCTCTAAAATATTGATCGAAACCAGGTTTAATTGACTGCTTCAGTGTGTTACCACATTCCTACGTGATTCAAACACGAAAAAAACCCAGGATCTGGCCAACAAGTATGCGAAGAAGGCGAAAGTATAAGCCATATGCGCGCATATCCCGGACCTAACCCAGACCTAACCGGTGTTATCCTCCTAAATACTGTCCGAATCCAGGTTTAGTGGACTGTTTCTGTGTGGTACCACATTACTACGTGATTCAAACACGAAAAAAACCCAAGATCTGGCCAACAAGTATGCGAAGAAGGCGAAAGTATAAGCCAGATGCGCGCATTTCCCAGACCTAACCCAGACCTAACCGGTGTTATCCTCTGAAATATTGATCGAAACCAGGTTTAATAGACTGCTTCAGTGTGTTACCACATTACTACGTGATTCAAACACGGAAAAAACCCAGGATCTAGTAAACATAGTAGTATAGAGGGTGTTCGGCCAGCCCTGAGAAACATTTTAATAGGATATTCTAGAGGCCAAACTAAAACGAAAATCAAGAATACCAATTTGTTGATGGAGGCTTCGTTAAAAAGTTATTAACAATTTGATTCAAAAATTTCAAGTCGTTCCAGAAAAATTATTTTCGGCTGGGGAGGTCAATTACAAGCATTTTTAGTGAATAGACATATATTCGAAATCCTACTCAGTTTCGAGAAAAAAATTCGAGTATGTGTTGATATTTTTCGGCGAAAAACAAATTTTTCAAATCGTTCTAAAAAAATTATTTTCGGTTACAGGGGTCAATTACAATCATTTTTGGTCATTACACATACCCCCGAAATCCTACGCACTTTCGAGAAAAAAATTCCTTACCGAAAATCTAATCGGGTGCCTATATTTTTCGATGAAAAAGAAAGATTTCAAATCGTTCTGTGAAAAATTATTTTCAGTTGCGAGGGTCGGTGACAATCATTTTTTATGTATAGACATACCCCCGTAATCTTGCGCATTTTCGAGAAAAAAATTCAGTACGAGCGGAACTTTAAACATTAATAACTTTTTAACAGTGCCTCCATCAACAAATTGGTATTTTTGATTTTCGTCTTATTTTTACCTCTAGAATCCCCCATTAAAATTTTTCCCATGGATGGCCGAACACCCTGTATGTAGGGAACCGTGCAGTTGAAAATTATTAAATCGCGCACGAATTTTTGGCCGTACAGCGAATCGTTCGCTGTCCACGAGCTTGCACGAGCGAAGACGGTTACCGCCGAAAAAGCCGTCAACACGCGGCGAGCGTACGGCCGAACAGCTGATGGGTGAATAACCCAGAAAGCGAGAAAAGACAGCACGGAAGAGAGAAAGATTGAAGAAAAGTACGTAGTAGGTGTGACTGTGTTTAACGAAATAAATACGAGTGTGCCGATTAACGAACAAACACGGTTCCTGATAATCCCATACATACATACGTACAGTGTTGTTCCAAGTGGAGTTTGAAAAAGATGCTAATAAAAATGTTGCATAGTCATAACCACCTGGTTCAGTTACTACATTCACCCTGTAAAAACAACACAATAATATTATTTATTATTTTCTTTTCACGTTCTTAACTTTATTTTTATTTTTAGTTTGAGTTTTACATTTCTCCTTCTCTTCGTCTTGCTTTTCTTTCTCCTTTTCCTTTTCATTTTTCTGTTTTTCTTTCTTTTTTCAATGGCTTTTCTTCTTTTAATTTCTCGGCTTGTTTTTTTCTTTTCTAATCGTTCTTCTTTCATTCTTTGTTTTTCTTTTTCCTGGTTATCAATTGCTTCTATTTTTTCAAGCTGAGCCTATTTTCATGTCTTTGATGTAACTTTGATTGCACACACTCTTTCTATATTTCTTTTCTTTTCTTTTCTTTTCTTTGTTGTTTTTTCAATCTTTTGATAATGTTGATAATGTTTATCCAGAATAGATTCTGAAGAATCTTTGTCTTTACGAGAAAATAAGTAAAGTAACGTTGTAGAATTAATGTAGTTTGATTTCAGTACCATCGGAAACAAAACAATTCCCATTAGAAAAAAGTAAAAGCATCATTGTCATGAAATATTAAAGTTAATTAATGATCAGTATATCATATATTAGTTTCTTCTAGCGAAACGTTGTTAAATTAGTCTTCTACACTGGTATTGGTTTTACTGTTACTATGAACTGCACTGCGTTGAACATCAGCAGTGCTTTCTCTCTGCGAGTTGTGTCTTGTGTTGTGTCTTAGTTGTGTCCCGATTGTATTTTAATATTTTCTATATAGAAAAGAAAATTGTTCCCCTCTCAGATCATCTGGAATATGCTCTTGAATGCTATGTAAAACTACCTATATTGCTGTCATTGATGTCAGTTTCATCTGGCGACATGAATTCTAATTTATTTTCTTCTTTCTGAAATACGTTTTGTCTAGTAAATTGTATTTGAGTTAAACGGTCATAGGCCACCACAAGCTTTAAAAGCATTTCCTTCTTCATGGAATTTATATATGGTATGATATATTGGTGCGAAATTCACCTTCGTAATGGGTTTAGTCTACCTACGTACTTTGTCTATGTTCCTGCACTACCCTTCGCCATGCAACTTTTAATCGTCTAAATATTCCTACATCGCATGGCTGGAAAATATGAGTTGCATTAGGTAATAATATACAAAAAAGTAAAATGAGTTTACTCAAAACAAAAATTATGTAAATTGAAATTTATGCAGGACCTGCGACCATCTAATAATACCAGTATAGGAAAGGTGACTCCATTCTCGACCATTTATGGTACATACACACAATATATGTATTAGTGTGGGGATTGAAATGAATTCGGTCAAGGTGTAATTTCATTAATATTGATTTAATATATACAGGGTGTTTGGCCACACCTGGGAAAAATTTTAATGGGAGATTCTAGAAGCCAAAATAAGACGAAAATTAAGAATATCAATTTTTCGACTGAGGTTTCGTTAAAAAGTAGTTATTAATAACATTAAATAAAAAAATTTCAAATCGTTCTGAAAAAATTATTGTTGGTCGCGGAGGTCAGTTAGAATCGTACCCCCGAAATCCTACTCAGTTTCGACAAAAAAAATTCAAGTAAAAAAGAATTTCGAATCGTCTTGGAAGAATTAGTTTTCGTTGCAGGGGTCAGTAACAAGCATTTTTTTTTTTGGTCGACAGCCGGATCGAACGATTTTAATGTTTCAAACAGCAACACAACGCATATTTTAATGGAGAATATGTAGAGATGTTGGAAAAGTTGTTCCTTGACCCCGTAAAGTGAGAAAAATCCCATATAACTGGTCAAATTTTCAAACAGCCCCCGCAACTCCTACTGATATAGTGAATAGTGAATATATTCCAATGAAACGTTTTTTTTTCGCGAGTAGAGCTCATGGGTACCTACACAAAGAGTATTATTAAACAACTATTTTACAAACTGAATAAAAATCAGAAAGGAATTTTTAAGAAAAATCGACAGGCAGTGCCTAAATTTTTCGACGAAAGAAAAAGAAAATTTCAAATCGTTCTGAAAAAATTACTTTCGGTTTCGGGGGTCAATTACAATTATTTTCGGTGAATAGACATACCACATACGAAATCCTGCGCATTTTCGAGAAAAAAATTCGAAAGTAAGAGCGGAACTTTAAACGTCAATAACTTTGTTTAGTATCGTATTACTCCATCAACAAATTGGTATTCTTGATTTTCGTTCTACTTTAACCTCTAGAATCTCCCATTACAATTTCTCCCAGGGGATTCTAGAGACCAAAGTAAGACGAAAATCAAGAATACCAATTTGTTAATGGAGGCTTTATTAAAAAGTTGTTAACGTTTAAAGTTCCGCCCGTACTGAATTTCTTTCTCGAAAATGCGCATGATTAGGGGGATATGACGATTCACCCAAAATGGTTGTAAGTAACCCCCGCAACCGAAGATAATTTTTCCAAAACGATTTGAAATTTTTCTTTTCCATCGAACAAATTTCACACATTCTCGAATTTTTATCTCGAAAGTGGGTAAGATTTCGGAGGTATGTGTATTCACCAAAAATGATTGTAATTGACCCCCGCAACCGATAACAATTTTTCCAGAACGATTTGAAATTTTTTAGTTTAATTGTTAATAACTTTTTAACGTAGCCTCTATCAACAAATTGGTATTCTTGATTTTCGTCTGTATTTTCGTATTTTGGCATCTAGAATCCCCCATTAAAATTTTTCCCAGGGGTGGCCGAACACCCTGTACATATGTGTTCCCCGAGCAGGAAAACGACTTTTCGCTATAATCATGAAAGTAAAAATTCTGTCCAAATGAGGAGTAGGAGTGATTTTCTAAGAGTTTGCTCATGATGCTACACGTAATAGCTACAAATGCACCTCATCGAAAATTTTTATTTAAAAGTATAGATTGAGAAAGTGGCACGTGAGGAACGTACGTAACTTAGATCGATGCACGTGTTTTACTGCACCGGGCACGAACGTACGACGATTTACACACACACACACACACACACACACACAGTCAATATCGCCGGTTTTTACAAAAGGCAAAGTCTTAAGTAAACATTTAAAGCCTCTGTAAGTTTTATCGCTTTTGCATTCTTGCAACTTAATTTAATTGGTTGTTTTTTGGAAAACAGATAAAACTATAAAAAGAATGAAAAACGGTTTTGACGAGTCCTGTACCTATGTTTAGTTCAGAATTTCGAATTCAGCGGTAAAAGTATGTAAATCTATATTATCCAATACACAGGACATAAAGGTAAGAGGAATGGATATTTTTACCAATACATTCATATTCTTAAATATCTGAATATTCTTCCTACTTGACCGACTTACTTTATAAATATATTTTTTAGGGACACGTGTCGTTCGGTTGAAGGAAACAGGATATCTATACAGTGTATAGGTATTCAAAAACCCTTGGGAAAAATTTTAGACTTTGTTGAAAAGTTATGGAACATTCCTAGCAAACGCTAGGCCCGTTCACGGATCGGGGTGAGTTATACATTATTCGATTCGCCTAATTCAGTACATTATTGATATGCATTTCTATGCATCTGTGGAAATTCGTTATTTTTTTATAAACTGTTACTGTTATTGTTAGAAATATGACTTAAAATTCGTTAGTTTCTTTAGTGTTTAGGAGTGTGTGTGTGTGTTTGTGAGAGAAGCACACGTCGAGGAATGTTCTTTTAGTTTTTAAGTTTTCTTTTCACAATGGAAAATAAGTGTGTTTGTTTTGTAACAAGATTCATTATAATAAATAATATAAACAGTATTTTAACATGGTAGCAGAGGTCCGTGGTTTGTTCGTTAACAGTAAAGAAAAGAAATTTAGTTGTGAAAGGAAGATAACCTAAGTTTGAAGCATGGCAAGTGAAAAAAAGGACGATTTCATGTTACAAATATTTTATGGAACTGGAAATTCAGGCTAAATTTATTTTTAGAAATGAAAGACTGTAACGAGGTTATTCTACATGATGAAAGACCGGCTGAAATAAGAGTCGAAGATTGGAATAAAAAAGGAAATTAAAGCAAAAAGTTACATCGTAAACAGTATTTCAAACACTCAGTTAGAATTAATAATATCAGAAACGACTGCGAAAAATATGATTGCAAAGCTTGACGAAATTTATCTAGTTAAAAACAGTGCAGTAAAGCTATTGTGTAAAAGAAGATTGTTAGAATTAAAAATGAAAGAAGGTGAAAATCCAAGTGACTTCTTTAACGAATTTGAAACGCATATAAATAGGCTCAAAAATACTGGTGAGACTGTGAATGAAGAGGATAAATTGAATTATCTGTTATTAACGTTAACTTCTCACGTATTGTTGATATTATTGATGCACTGCCAACGAAGGAGAAAACAGTTGAGTATGTAAAATCTAAATTACTGTTAGAGTATCAAAAGAGAAACGGTAAAAGTTACTACTTTGAGTACAGCAGAAATTACACTCGCACGTTTAGTTCAAATTTAACTAAAAATCCTAGAGGTCATAGGTTTCGACACGTACAACGCAATCAGAACAAGTATCTCAATTCAAAGGATAATCAGCATAGCAGTGCAACGACTACTGAAGCGGTATGTTAAGTCAGTGTAATAAGTCAGGGCACATCCAACGTTACTGCCCAGAAAACTTTAATAATTATTACAAAAGGCAACCTTTTCAAACATATACAAAATAGACACGATAGAAAAGTGGCTGGAAATTCGAGTCTAGATGACAGTAGAAATTACAATTCATTCAAGGTTGAAGTAATGAAAAGTAGCAAAATAGAAGAAGTAGAAATATTAAATGGCTACTAGATAGTGGTTGCTCAGATCACATAATAAACACAGATGAGTACTTTTATGAATCCAAAAATCTACAAAACCCGGTTGATATTAAAGTTGGTGATGGTTTTAAACTAATATCTGGAAAGATTGGTAATGTAATGATTAACATTAAATCGTTGCTATGTTCATTTTAAAAATTATAAATAATTTATCTAATTGGATCTATTCTACATTGTCAAATGGGAATTTGTAGAAGAATTTGTATGATGCATAAAAATCATTTTTTTAGGCATAGAACTTCCACGAGTCGGTCAGGTGGACAGTATTAAAACCAGGTATGTAGACAGTACATGCAGCAACAGTAAAAAATGTCTCCCCGCCGCTGACAGTGTTTACAATATATAGTAAATTACTATTGCACGCAGTACGTTGGCTTAACTTGTTTTTATTATTAAATTTCATTATCATCTAAGTCTGGTATATTTTGATTTTTTACAGAATCAATCATCATCAAATGAAATTTCTGAAATTTCTTTTAAGAACTGATTAAATAAATCATCCTTTCCTTGCTTGGAAGGTTTATAAAACACGTAATGGCTTAAGTACCCAATGAAATTATCTTTTTTGCTGAAAATAGAAAATATAATATTTATTATTTTGTATTATATGTTAGAAAAACATATTAAAAAACGTGTGGAACTGCAAATACTAACCGACAATATTCAGGCAAAAAGTGTTTACTATGCTTCCACGTAGTTTCTGTTTTATTCGTATGAGCGCCTGTTTCTGGATCTTTAAAATGTAAACTATTTACGGTTTACGGTGAGATGTTTATACCCTTAGTTTTTAAAAGCCATTGCATTATATAAAGATATTTGAAAAGCAAAGAACGTGGTTTTCTAAAAACAAACTCAGTTACAGATATTGTTTTAAAATTACCATATATGCTAACGTATAATTATGAGCAATGTCGTGATATATTATATAACTAACATTAAATAAAAATACTGCGCAGCAATTGTGGAAGGGTAGAGTAGATAGAGACTGATGAATCAACATTTTGTTGTAGAAATAATGGCACAGAGGCCATTTGAAAATTAATCACAGCGTCAATTTTCAAGATCTCATTACTGATGCTTACATGAATTAAATTGAAGACACCACTTTTTTCTAACATATAATACTATCAATATTTTATATTTCCAATAAGAGTAACTTCATTGGATACCTGAGCCATTATGTATTTAGTAAATGTATATATAATAGAAAGATGGTGATTTATTCAATGAGATATTTGCAGAAATAGCAGAAATTTCATTCAACAAATGTTATTGTTAACAAATTAGCATTTTACTAGCTGGCATTTTGAACACAGGTAACGACAGTCACTTGTTTCCACCTGTGAACCTATCAGAATATATTTAAAATACTTAGTTACTTTGTAAAAATACCGAATTTCCGCAGATAATGAAATGCATATACTAATGAAATAATATACTGAATTAGACGAATCGAATTACGTATAACTCATCCCGATCGTTGAACGGGTCGTTTGCTAGGAATATACCAAAAAACGTTCTTGACAAGTCTATAAAATACTTCAGTTCACTTTCATTATTAGATGCGTTGACTTTAATTCTATAAATTATAATGATAAGTTCAAGATTTTACAGAAAGAGTTTATTTGTAATATTAAAGATTTCCTATATAAGGACAAGAAGTATACTTTTACCAATATCTATCCATCTATCTTAATATTCTTCCCACTTGGCCCACTTACTTTAACGAGTCTGAGTAAATCATCAGTACTATCTCTATTTTTATTAATAAAATGAATCTGTGATTCCATATCCAAAGATATAGTAAAAGCTACAAAATTCAGATTATTCAAGTTACTTCTATCACTCATCAAATTTTTTATGAAATTCTATGCTAATTCATGCTCTTTAAAATATTTATAATCTACTGGGACTTCATTAACTTTATGTTTTAATAAATCAATAATCAAAGTATCTATAATTAATATTAAAATCAAATAACAGTGTCAAAATAGTATTAATATTATATTTTATTAATACTATCAATATCTGGTATTTAAATTTTATTAAATATTTCAAATCTGTTATCACCTTGTTCAAATAATTTATTACTAGTTTTGATAATATATTTTGGGATGGATTTTTTTAGAATGATAGCAATTCAGTTGTGAATTTTTATGAGGAACAAAGGGTTATTATTATACAATTAACATGTATATAATTCATTAACTTGCCCATTTAGGGGTAACATGTTATGCATAAATAGAGATTTACATACTTGTATAAATACCCACACTAAAATCATGTAAATATCTAAATCATTTTTAAATCTATGATTTGGAAAATTTTAGGGACTTGGAACTTAATTCATCCTTTATCTTACAGTTTTATCGTCAACACGTGGCCAACACGTATGCGAAGAAGGCAAAATCATGAGCCAGATGCTGGTATAACCCAGACCTAACCAAGACCTAACCGGTGTTATCCTCTAAAATATTGATCGAAACCAGGTTTAATTGACTGCTTCAGTGTGTTACCACATTACTACGTGATTCAAACACGGAAAAAACCCAGGATCTGGCCAACAAGTATGCGATGAAGGCAAAATCATGAGCCAGATGCGGGCATAACCCAGACCTAACCCAGACCTAACCGGTGTTATCCTCTAAAATATTGATCGAAACCAGGTTTTATTGACTGCTTCAGTTTGTTACCACATTACTACGTGATTCAAACACGAAAAAAACCCAGGATCTGGCCAACAAGTATGCGAAGAAGGCGAAAGTATAAGCCAGATGCGCGCATATCCCAGACCAAACCCAGACCTAACCGGTGTTATCCTCTAAAATATTGATCGAAACCAGGTTTAATTTACTGCTTCAGTGTGTTACCACATTCCTACGTGATTCAAACACGAAAAAACCCCAGGATCTGGCCAACAAGTATGCGAAGACGGCAAAATCATGAGCCAGATGCGGGCATAACCCAGACCTAACCCAGACCTAACCGGTGTTATCCTCTAAAATATTGATCGAAACCAGGTTTAATTTACTGCTTCAGTTTGTTACCACATTCCTACGTGATTCAAACACGAAAAAAAACCCAGGATCTGGCCAACAAGTATGCGAAGAATGCGAAAGAATAAGCCAGATGCGCGCATTTCCCAGACCTAACCCAGACCTAACCGGTGTTATCCTCTGAAATATTGATCGAAACCAGGTTTAATTGACTGCTTCAGTGTGTTACCACATTACTACGTGATTCAAACACGGAAAATACCTAGGATCTGGCCAACAAGTATGCGAAGAAGGCAAAATCATGAGCCAGATGCGCGCATAACCCAGACCTAACCCAGACCTAACCGGTGTTATCCTCTGAAATATTGATCGAAACCAGGTTTAATTGACTGCTTCAGTGTGTTACCACATTCCTACGTGATTCAAACCCGAAAAAAACCCAGGATCTGGCCAACAAGTATGCGAAGAAGGCAAAATCATGAGCCAGATGCGGGCATAACCCAGACCTAACCCAGACCTAACCGGTGTTATCCTCTGAAATATTGATCGAAACCAGGTTTAATTGACTGCTTCAGTGAGTTACCACATTACTACGTGTTTCAAACACTGAAAAAACCCAGGATCTGGCCAACAAGTATGCGATGAAGGCAAAATCATGAGCCAGATGCGGGCATAACCCAGACCTAACCCAGACCTAACCGGTGTTATCCTCTAAAATATTGATCGAAACCAGGTTTAATTGACTGCTTCAGTGTGTTACCACATTCCTACGTGATTCAAACACGAAAAAAACCCAGGATCTGGCCAACAAGTATGCGAAGAAGGCGAAAGTATAAGCCAGATGCGCGCATTTCCCAGACCTAACCCAGACCTAACCGGTGTTATCCTCTGAAATATTGATCGAAACCAGGTTTAATTGACTGCTTCAGTGTGTTACCACATTACTACGTGATTCAAACACGGAAAAAACCCAGCATCTGGCCAACAAGTTTGCGAAAAAGGCGAAAGTATAAGCCATATGCGCGCATATCCCGGACCTAACCCAGACCTAACCGGTGTTATCCTCCTAAATACTGTCCGAATCCAGGTTTAGTGGACTGTTTCTGTGTGTTACCACATTACTACGTGATTCAAACCCGAAAAAAGCCCAGGATCTGGCCAACAAGTATGCGATGAAGGCAAAATCATGAGCCAGATGCGGGCATAACCCAGACCTAACCCAGACCTAACCGGTGTTATCCTCTGAAATATTGATCGAAACCAGGTTTAATAGACTGCTTCAGTGTGTTACCACATTACTACGTGATTCAAACACGGAAAATACCCAGGATCTGGCCAACAAGTATGCGAGGAAGGCGATAGTATAAGCCAGATGCGCGCATTTCCCAGACCTAACCCAGACCTAACCGGTGTTATCCTCTGAAATATTGATCGAAACCAGGTTTAATAGACTGCTTCAGTGTGTTACCACATTACTACGTGATTCAAACACGGAAAATACCCAGGATCTGGCCAACAAGTATGCGAAGAATGCGAAAGAATAAGCCAGATGCGCGCATTTCCCAGACCTAACCTAGACCTAACCGGTGTTATCCTCTGAAATATTGATCGAAACCAGGTTTAGTTGACTGCTTCAGTGTGTTACCACATTACTACGTGTTTCAAACACGGAAAATACCCAGGATCTGGCCAACAAGTATGCGAAGAATGCGAAAGAATAAGCCAGATGCGCGCATTTCCCAGACCTAACCCAGACCTAACCGGTGTTATCCTCTGAAATATTGATCGAAACCAGGTTTAATTGACTGCTTCAGTGTGTTACCACATTACTACGTGATTCAAACACGGAAAATACCTAGGATCTGGCCAACAAGTATGCGAAGAAGGCAAAATCATGAGCCAGATGCGCGCATTTCCCAGACCTAACCCAGACCTAACCGGTGTTATCCTCTGAAATATTGATCGAAACCAGGTTTAATTGACTGCTTCAGTGTGTTACCACATTCCTACGTGATTCAAACCCGAAAAAAACCCAGGATCTGGCCAACAAGTATGCGAAGAAGGCAAAATCATGAGCCAGATGCGGGCATAACCCAGACCTAACCCAGACCTAACCGGTGTTATCCTCTGAAATATTGATCGAAACCAGGTTTAATTGACTGCTTCAGTGAGTTACCACATTACTACGTGATTCAAACACTGAAAAAACCCAGGATCTGGCCAACAAGTATGCGATGAAGGCAAAATCATGAGCCAGATGCGGGCATAACCCAGACCTAACCCAGACCTAACCGGTGTTATCCTCTAAAATATTGATCGAAACCAGGTTTAATTGACTGCTTCAGTGTGTTACCACATTACTACGTGATTCAAACACGAAAAAAACCCAGGATCTGGCCAACAAGTATGCGAAGAAGGCAAAATCATGAGCCAGATGCGGGCATAACCCAGACCTAACCCAGACCTAACCGGTGTTATCCTCTAAAATATTGATCGAAACCGGGTTTAATTGACTGCTTCAGTGTGTTACCACATTCCTACGTGATTCAAACACGAAAAAAACCCAGGATCTGGCCAACAAGTATGCGAAGAAGGCGAAAGTATAAGCCAGTTGCGCGCATTTCCCAGACCTAACCCAGACCTAACCGGTGTTATCCTCTGAAATATTGATCGAAACCAGGTTTAATTGACTGCTTCAGTGTGTTACCACATTACTACGTGATTCAAACACGGAAAAAACCCAGCATCTGGCCAACAAGTTTGCGAAAAAGGCGAAAGTATAAGCCATATGCGCGCATATCCCGGACCTAACCCAGACCTAACCGGTGTTATCCTCCTAAATACTGACCGAATCCAGGTTTAGTGGACTGTTTCTGTGTGGCACCACATTACTACGTGATTCAAACCCGAAAAAAACCCAGGATCTGGCCAACAAGTATGCGATGAAGGCAAAATCATGAGCCAGATGCGGGCATAACCCAGACCTAACCCAGACCTAACCGGTGTTATCCTCTAAAATATTGATCGAAACCAGGTTTAATTGACTGCTTCAGTGTGTTACCACATTACTACGTGATTCAAACACGAAAAAAACGCAGGATCTGGCCAACAAGTATGCGAAGAAGGCAAAATCATGAGCCAGATGCGGGCATAACCCAGACCTAACCCAGACCTAACCGGTGTTATCCTCTAAAATATTGATCGAAACCAGGTTTAATTGACTGCTTCAGTGTGTTACCACATTCCTACGTGATTCAAACACGAAAAAAACCCAGGATCTGGCCAACAAGTATGCGAAGAATGCGAAAGAATAAGCCAGATGCGCGCATTTCCCAGACCTAACCCAGACCTAACCGGTGTTATCCTCTGAAATATTGATCGAAACCAGGTTTAATTGACTGCTTCAGTGTGTTACCACATTACTACGTCATTCAAACACGGAAAATACCTAGGATCTGGCCAACAAGTATGCGAAGAAGGCAAAATCATGAGCCAGATGCGCGCATTTCCCAGACCTAACCCAGACCTAACCGGTGTTATCCTCTGAAATATTGATCGAAACCAGGTTTAATTGACTGCTTCAGTGTGTTACCACATTCCTACGTGATTCAAACCCGAAAAAAACCCAGGATCTGGCCAACAAGTATGCGAAGAAGGCAAAATCATGAGCCAGATGCGGGCATAACCCAGACCTAACCCAGACCTAACCGGTGTTATCCTCTGAAATATTGATCGAAACCAGGTTTAATTGACTGCTTCAGTGAGTTACCACATTACTACGTGATTCAAACACTGAAAAAACCCAGGATCTGGCCAACAAGTATGCGATGAAGGCAAAATCATGAGCCAGATGCGGGCATAACCCAGACCTAACCCAGACCTAACCGGTGTTATCCTCTAAAATATTGATCGAAACCAGGTTTAATTGACTGCTTCAGTGTGTTACCACATTACTACGTGATTCAAACACGAAAAAAACCCAGGATCTGGCCAACAAGTATGCGAAGAAGGCAAAATCATGAGCCAGATGCGGGCATAACCCAGACCTAACCCAGACCTAACCGGTGTTATCCTCTAAAATATTGATCGAAACCAGGTTTAATTGACTGCTTCAGTGTGTTACCACATTCCTACGTGATTCAAACACGAAAAAAACCCAGGATCTGGCCAACAAGTATGCGAAGAAGGCGAAAGTATAAGCCAGTTGCGCGCATTTCCCAGACCTAACCCAGACCTAACCGGTGTTATCCTCTGAAATATTGATCGAAACCAGGTTTAATTGACTGCTTCAGTGTGTTACCACATTACTACGTGATTCAAACACGGAAAAAACCCAGCATCTGGCCAACAAGTTTGCGAAAAAGGCGAAAGTATAAGCCATATGCGCGCATATCCCGGACCTAACCCAGACCTAACCGGTGTTATCCTCCTAAATACTGACCGAATCCAGGTTTAGTGGACTGTTTCTGTGTGGTACCACATTACTACGTGATTCAAACCCGAAAAAAACCCAGGATCTGGCCAACAAGTATGCGATGAAGGCAAAATCATGAGCCAGATGCGGGCATAACCCAGACCTAACCCAGACCTAACCGGTGTTATCCTCTAAAATATTGATCGAAACCAGGTTTAATTGACTGCTTCAGTGTGTTACCACATTACTACGTGATTCAAACACGAAAAAAACGCAGGATCTGGCCAACAAGTATGCGAAGAAGGCAAAATCATGAGCCAGATGCGGGCATAACCCAGACCTAACCCAGACCTAACCGGTGTTATCCTCTAAAATATTGATCGAAACCAGGTTTAATTGACTGCTTCAGTGTGTTACCACATTCCTACGTGATTCAAACACGAAAAAAACCCAGGATCTGGCCAACAAGTATGCGAAGAAGGCGAAAGTATAAGCCAGATGCGCGCTTATCCCAGACCAAACCCAGACCTAACCGGTGTTATCCTCTAAAATATTGATCGAAACCAGGTTTAATTGACTGCTTCAGTGTGTTACCACATTCCTACGTGATTCAAACACGAAAAAAACCCAGGATCTGGCCAACAAGTATGCGAAGAAGGCAAAATCATGAGCCAGATGCGGGCATAACCCAGACCTAACCCAGACCTAACCGGTGTTATCCTCTGAAATATTGATCGAAACCAGGTTTAATTGACTGCTTCAGTGAGTTACCACATTCCTACGTGATTCAAACACGAAAAAAACCCAGGATCTGGCCAACAAGTATGCGAAGAAGGCGAAAGTATAAGCCAGATGCGCGCATTTCCCAGACCTAACCCAGACCTAACCGGTGTTATCCTCTGAAATATTGATCGAAACCAGGTTTAATAGACTGCTTCAGTGTGTTACCACATTACTACGTGATTCAAACACGGAAAAAACCCAGGATCTGGCCAACAAGTATGCGATGAAGGGAAAATCATGAGCCAGATGCGCGCATTTCCCAGACCTAACCCAGACCTAACCGGCGTTATCCTCTAAAATATTGATCGAAACCAGGTTTAATTGACTGCTTCAGTGTGTTACCACATTACTACGTGATTCAAACACGGAAAAAACCCAGGATCTGGCCAACAAGTATGCGATGAAGTCAAAATCATGAGCCAGATGCGCGCATTTCCCAGACCTAACCCAGACCTAACCGGTGTTATCCTCTGAAATATTGATCGAAACCAGGTTTAATTGACTGCTTCAGTGTGTTACCACATTACTACGTGATTCAAACACGAAAAAAACCCAGGATCTGGCCAACAAGTATGCGAAGAAGGCAAAATCATGAGCCAGATGCGGGCATAACCCAGACCTAACCCAGACCTAACCGGTGTTATCCTCTAAAATATTGATCGAAACCGGGTTTAATTGACTGCTTCAGTGTGTTACCACATTCCTACGTGATTCAAACACGAAAAAAACCCAGGATCTGGCCAACAAGTATGCGAAGAAGGCGAAAGTATAAGCCAGTTGCGCGCATTTCCCAGACCTAACCCAGACCTAACCGGTGTTATCCTCTGAAATATTGATCGAAACCAGGTTTAATTGACTGCTTCAGTGTGTTACCACATTACTACGTGATTCAAACACGGAAAAAACCCAGCATCTGGCCAACAAGTTTGCGAAAAAGGCGAAAGTATAAGCCATATGCGCGCATATCCCGGACCTAACCCAGACCTAACCGGTGTTATCCTCCTAAATACTGACCGAATCCAGGTTTAGTGGACTGTTTCTGTGTGGCACCACATTACTACGTGATTCAAACCCGAAAAAAACCCAGGATCTGGCCAACAAGTATGCGATGAAGGCAAAATCATGAGCCAGATGCGGGCATAACCCAGACCTAACCCAGACCTAACCGGTGTTATCCTCTAAAATATTGATCGAAACCAGGTTTAATTGACTGCTTCAGTGTGTTACCACATTACTACGTGATTCAAACACGAAAAAAACGCAGGATCTGGCCAACAAGTATGCGAAGAAGGCAAAATCATGAGCCAGATGCGGGCATAACCCAGACCTAACCCAGACCTAACCGGTGTTATCCTCTAAAATATTGATCGAAACCAGGTTTAATTGACTGCTTCAGTGTGTTACCACATTCCTACGTGATTCAAACACGAAAAAAACCCAGGATCTGGCCAACAAGTATGCGAAGAATGCGAAAGAATAAGCCAGATGCGCGCATTTCCCAGACCTAACCCAGACCTAACCGGTGTTATCCTCTGAAATATTGATCGAAACCAGGTTTAATTGACTGCTTCAGTGTGTTACCACATTACTACGTCATTCAAACACGGAAAATACCTAGGATCTGGCCAACAAGTATGCGAAGAAGGCAAAATCATGAGCCAGATGCGCGCATTTCCCAGACCTAACCCAGACCTAACCGGTGTTATCCTCTGAAATATTGATCGAAACCAGGTTTAATTGACTGCTTCAGTGTGTTACCACATTCCTACGTGATTCAAACCCGAAAAAAACCCAATATCTGGCCAACAAGTATGCGAAGAAGGCAAAATCATGAGCCAGATGCGGGCATAACCCAGACCTAACCCAGACCTAACCGGTGTTATCCTCTGAAATATTGATCGAAACCAGGTTTAATTGACTGCTTCAGTGAGTTACCACATTACTACGTGATTCAAACACTGAAAAAACCCAGGATCTGGCCAACAAGTATGCGATGAAGGCAAAATCATGAGCCAGATGCGGGCATAACCCAGACCTAACCCAGACCTAACCGGTGTTATCCTCTAAAATATTGATCGAAACCAGGTTTAATTGACTGCTTCAGTGTGTTACCACATTACTACGTGATTCAAACACGAAAAAAACCCAGGATCTGGCCAACAAGTATGCGAAGAAGGCAAAATCATGAGCCAGATGCGGGCATAACCCAGACCTAACCCAGACCTAACCGGTGTTATCCTCTAAAATATTGATCGAAACCAGGTTTAATTGACTGCTTCAGTGTGTTACCACATTCCTACGTGATTCAAACACGAAAAAAACCCAGGATCTGGCCAACAAGTATGCGAAGAAGGCGAAAGTATAAGCCAGTTGCGCGCATTTCCCAGACCTAACCCAGACCTAACCGGTGTTATCCTCTGAAATATTGATCGAAACCAGGTTTAATTGACTGCTTCAGTGTGTTACCACATTACTACGTGATTCAAACACGGAAAAAACCCAGCATCTGGCCAACAAGTTTGCGAAAAAGGCGAAAGTATAAGCCATATGCGCGCATATCCCGGACCTAACCCAGACCTAACCGGTGTTATCCTCCTAAATACTGACCGAATCCAGGTTTAGTGGACTGTTTCTGTGTGGTACCACATTACTACGTGATTCAAACCCGAAAAAAACCCAGGATCTGGCCAACAAGTATGCGATGAAGGCAAAATCATGAGCCAGATGCGGGCATAACCCAGACCTAACCCAGACCTAACCGGTGTTATCCTCTAAAATATTGATCGAAACCAGGTTTAATTGACTGCTTCAGTGTGTTACCACATTACTACGTGATTCAAACACGAAAAAAACGCAGGATCTGGCCAACAAGTATGCGAAGAAGGCAAAATCATGAGCCAGATGCGGGCATAACCCAGACCTAACCCAGACCTAACCGGTGTTATCCTCTAAAATATTGATCGAAACCAGGTTTAATTGACTGCTTCAGTGTGTTACCACATTCCTACGTGATTCAAACACGAAAAAAACCCAGGATCTGGCCAACAAGTATGCGAAGAAGGCGAAAGTATAAGCCAGATGCGCGCTTATCCCAGACCAAACCCAGACCTAACCGGTGTTATCCTCTAAAATATTGATCGAAACCAGGTTTAATTGACTGCTTCAGTGTGTTACCACATTCCTACGTGATTCAAACACGAAAAAAACCCAGGATCTGGCCAACAAGTATGCGAAGAAGGCAAAATCATGAGCCAGATGCGGGCATAACCCAGACCTAACCCAGACCTAACCGGTGTTATCCTCTGAAATATTGATCGAAACCAGGTTTAATTGACTGCTTCAGTGTGTTACCACATTCCTACGTGATTCAAACACGAAAAAAACCCAGGATCTGGCCAACAAGTATGCGAAGAAGGCGAAAGTATAAGCCAGATGCGCGCATTTCCCAGACCTAACCCAGACCTAACCGGTGTTATCCTCTGAAATATTGATCGAAACCAGGTTTAATAGACTGCTTCAGTGTGTTACCACATTACTACGTGATTCAAACACGGAAAAAACCCAGGATCTGGCCAACAAGTATGCGATGAAGGCAAAATCATGAGCCAGATGCGCGCATTTCCCAGACCTAACCCAGACCTAACCGGCGTTATCCTCTAAAATATTGATCGAAACCAGGTTTAATTGACTGCTTCAGTGTGTTACCACATTACTACGTGATTCAAACACGGAAAAAACCCAGGATCTGGCCAACAAGTATGCGATGAAGTCAAAATCATGAGCCAGATGCGCGCATTTCCCAGACCTAACCCAGACCTAACCGGTGTTATCCTCTGAAATATTGATCGAAACCAGGTTTAATTGACTGCTTCAGTGTGTTACCACATTACTACGTGTTTCAAACACGGAAAATACCCAGGATCTGGCCAACAAGTATGCGAAGAATGCGAAAGAATAAGCCAGATGCGCGCATTTCCCAGACCTAACCCAGACCTAACCGGTGTTATCCTCTGAAATATTGATCGAAACCAGGTTTAGTTGACTGCTTCAGTGTGTTACCACATTACTACGTGTTTCAAACACGGAAAATACCCAGGATCTGGCCAAAAAGTATGCGAAGAATGCGAAAGAATAAGCCAGATGCGCGCATTTCCCAGACCTAACCCAGACCTAACCGGTGTTATCCTCTGAAATATTGATCGAAACCAGGTTTAATTGACTGCTTCAGTGTGTTACCACATTACTACGTGATTCAAACACGGAAAATACCTAGGATCTGGCCAACAAGTATGCGAAGAAGGCAAAATCATGAGCCAGATGCGCGCATTTCCCAGACCTAACCCAGACCTAACCGGTGTTATCCTCTGAAATATTGATCGAAACCAGGTTTAATTGACTGCTTCAGTGTGTTACCACATTCCTACGTGATTCAAACCCGAAAAAAACCCAGGATCTGGCCAACAAGTATGCGATGAAGGCAAAATCATGAGCCAGATGCGGGCATAACCCAGACCTAACCCAGACCTAACCGGTGTTACCCTCTAAAATATTGATCGAAACCAGGTTTAATTGACTGCTTCAGTGTGTTACCACATTACTACGTGATTCAAACACGAAAAAAACCCAGGATCTGGCCAACAAGTATGCGAAGAAGGCAAAATCATGAGCCAGATGCGGGCATAACCCAGACCTAACCCAGACCTAACCGGTGTTATCCTCTAAAATATTGATCGAAACCAGGTTTAATTGACTGCTTCAGTGTGTTACCACATTCCTACGTGATTCAAACACGAAAAAAACCCAGGATCTGGCCAACAAGTATGCGAAGAAGGCGAAAGTATAAGCCAGATGCGCGCATTTCCCAGACCTAACCCAGACCTAACCGGTGTTATCCTCTGAAATATTGATCGAAACCAGGTTTAATTGACTGCTTCAGTGTGTTACCACATTACTACGTGATTCAAACACGGAAAAAACCCAGCATCTGGCCAACAAGTTTGCGAAAAAGGCGAAAGTATAAGCCATATGCGCGCATATCCCGGACCTAACCCAGACCTAACCGGTGTTATCCTCCTAAATACTGTCCGAATCCAGGTTTAGTGGACTGTTTCTGTGTGGTACCACATTACTACGTGATTCAAACCCGAAAAAAACCCAGGATCTGGCCAACAAGTATGCGATGAAGGCAAAATCATGAGCCAGATGCGGGCATAACCCAGACCTAACCCAGACCTAACCGGTGTTATCCTCTAAAATATTGATCGAAACCAGGTTTAATTGACTGCTTCAGTGTGTTACCACATTACTACGTGATTCAAACCCGAAAAAAACCCAGGATCTGGCCAACAAGTATGCGATGAAGGCAAAATCATGAGCCAGATGCGGGCATAACCCAGACCTAACCCAGACCTAACCGGTGTTATCCTCTAAAATATTGATCGAAACCAGGTTTAATTGACTGCTTCAGTGTGTTACCACATTCCTACGTGATTCAAACACGAAAAAAACCCAGGATCTGGCCAACAAGTATGCGAAGAAGGCGAAAGTATAAGCCATATGCGCGCATATCCCGGACCTAACCCAGACCTAACCGGTGTTATCCTCCTAAATACTGTCCGAATCCAGGTTTAGTGGACTGTTTCTGTGTGGTACCACATTACTACGTGATTCAAACACGAAAAAAACCCAAGATCTGGCCAACAAGTATGCGAAGAAGGCGAAAGTATAAGCCAGATGCGCGCATTTCCCAGACCTAACCCAGACCTAACCGGTGTTATCCTCTGAAATATTGATCGAAACCAGGTTTAATAGACTGCTTCAGTGTGTTACCACATTACTACGTGATTCAAACACGGAAAAAACCCAGGATCTAGTAAACATAGTAGTATAGAGGGTGTTCGGCCAGCCCTGAGAAACATTTTAATAGGATATTCTAGAGGCCAAACTAAAACGAAAATCAAGAATACCAATTTGTTGATGGAGGCTTCGTTAAAAAGTTATTAACAATTTGATTCAAAAATTTCAAGTCGTTCCAGAAAAATTATTTTCGGCTGGGGAGGTCAATTACAAGCATTTTTAGTGAATAGACATATATTCGAAATCCTACTCAGTTTCGAGAAAAAAATTCGAGTATGTGTTGATATTTTTCGGCGAAAAACAAATTTTTCAAATCGTTCTAAAAAAATTATTTTCGGTTACAGGGGTCAATTACAATCATTTTTGGTCATTACACATACCCCCGAAATCCTACGCACTTTCGAGAAAAAAATTCCTTACCGAAAATCTAATCGGGTGCCTATATTTTTCGATGAAAAAGAAAGATTTCAAATCGTTCTGTGAAAAATTATTTTCAGTTGCGAGGGTCGGTGACAATCATTTTTTATGTATAGACATACCCCCGTAATCTTGCGCATTTTCGAGAAAAAAATTCAGTACGAGCGGAACTTTAAACATTAATAACTTTTTAACAGTGCCTCCATCAACAAATTGGTATTTTTGATTTTCGTCTTATTTTTACCTCTAGAATCCCCCATTAAAATTTTTCCCATGGATGGCCGAACACCCTGTATGTAGGGAACCGTGCAGTTGAAAATTATTAAATCGCGCACGAATTTTTGGCCGTACAGCGAATCGTTCGCTGTCCACGAGCTTGCACGAGCGAAGACGGTTACCGCCGAAAAAGCCGTCAACACGCGGCGAGCGTACGGCCGAACAGCTGATGGGTGAATAACCCAGAAAGCGAGAAAAGACAGCACGGAAGAGAGAAAGATTGAAGAAAAGTACGTAGTAGGTGTGACTGTGTTTAACGAAATAAATACGAGTGTGCCGATTAACGAACAAACACGGTTCCTGATAATCCCATACATACATACGTACAGTGTTGTTCCAAGTGGAGTTTGAAAAAGATGCTAATAAAAATGTTGCATAGTCATAACCACCTGGTTCAGTTACTACATTCACCCTGTAAAAACAACACAATAATATTATTTATTATTTTCTTTTCACGTTCTTAACTTTATTTTTATTTTTAGTTTGAGTTTTACATTTCTCCTTCTCTTCGTCTTGCTTTTCTTTCTCCTTTTCCTTTTCATTTTTCTGTTTTTCTTTCTTTTTTCAATAGCTTTTCTTCTTTTAATTTCTCGGCTTGTTTTTTTCTTTTCTAATCGTTCTTCTTTCATTCTTTGTTTTTCTTTTTCCTGGTTATCAATTGCTTCTATTTTTTCAAGCTGAGTCTATTTCCATGTCTTTGATGTAACTTTGATTGCACACACCTTTCTATATTTCTTTTCTTTTCTTTTCTTTTCTTTGTTGTTTTTTCAATTTTTTGATAATGTTGATAATGTTTATCCAGAATAGATTCTGAAGAATCTTTGTCTTTACGAGAAAATAAGTAAAGTAACGTTGTAGAATTAATGTAGTTTGATTTCAGTACCATCGGAAACAAAACAATTCCCATTAGAAAAAAGTAAAAGCATCATTGTCATGAAATATTAAAGTTAATTAATGATCAGTATATCATATATTAGTTTCTTCTAGCGAAACGTTGTTAAATTAGTCTTCTACACTGGTATTGGTTTTACTGTTACTATGAACTGCACTGCGTTGAACATCAGCAGTGCTTTCTCTCTGCGAGTTGTGTCTTGTGTTGTGTCTTAGTTGTGTCCCGATTGTATTTTAATATTTTCTATATAGAAAAGAAAATTGTTCCCCTCTCAGATCATCTGGAATATGCTCTTGAATGCTATGTAAAACTACCTATATTGCTGTCATTGATGTCAGTTTCATCTGGCGACATGAATTCTAATTTATTTTCTTCTTTCTGAAATACGTTTTGTCTAGTAAATTGTATTTGAGTTAAACGGTCATAGGCCACCACAAGCTTTAAAAGCATTTCCTTCTTCATGGAATTTATATATGGTATGATATATATATTGGTGCGAAATTCACCTTCGTAATGGGTTTAGTCTACCTACGTACTTTGTCTATGTTCCTGTACTACCTTTCGCCATGCAACTTTTAATCGTCTAAATATTCCTACATCGCATGGCTGGAAAATATGAGTTGCATTAGGTAATATACAAAAAAGTAAAATGAGTTTACTCAAAACAAAAATTATGTAAATTGAAATTTATGCAGGACCTGCGACCATCTAATAATACCAGTATAGGAAAGGTGACTCCATTCTCAACCATTTATGGTACATACACACAATATATGTATTAGTGTGGGGGGATTGAAATGAATTCGGTCAAGGTGTAATTTCATTAATATTGATTTAATATATACAGGGTGTTTGGCCACCCCTGGGAAAAATTTTAATGGGAGATTCTAGAAGCCAAAATAAGACGAAAATTAAGAATATCAATTTTTCGACTGAGGTTTCGTTAAAAAGTAGTTATTAATAACATTAAATAAAAAAATTTCAAATCGTTCTGAAAAAATTATTGTTGGTCGCGGAGGTCAGTTAGAATCGTACCCCCGAAATCCTACTCAGTTTCGACAAAAAAAATTCAAGTAAAAAAGAATTTCGAATCGTCTTGGAAGAATTAGTTTTCGTTGCAGGGGTCAGTTACAAGCATTTTTTTTTTTTGGTCGACAGCCGGATTGAACGATTTTAATGTTTCAAACAGCAACACAACGCATATTTTAATGGAGAATATGTAGAGATGTTGGAAAAGTTGTTCCTTGACCCCGTAAAGTGAGAAAAATCCCATATAACTGGTCAAATTTTCAAACAGCCCCCGCAACTCCTACTGATATAGTGAATAGTGAATATATTCCAATGAAACGTTTTTTTTCGCGAGTAGAGCTCATGGGTACCTACACAAAGAGTATTATTAAACAACTATTTTACAAACTGAATAAAAATCAGAAAGGAATTTTTAAGAAAAATCGACAGACAGTGCCTAAATTTTTCGACGAAAGAAAAAGAAAATTTCAAATCGTTCTGAAAAAATTACTTTCGGTTTCGGGGGTCAATTACAATTATTTTCGGTGAATAGACATACCACATACGAAATCCTGCGCATTTTCGAGAAAAAAATTCGAAAGTAAGAGCGGAACTTTAAACGTCAATAACTTGTTTAGTATCGTATTACTCCATCAACAAATTGGTATTCTTGATTTTCGTTCTACTTTAACCTCTAGAATCTCCCATTACAATTTCTCCCAGGGGATTCTAGAGACCAAAGTAAGACGAAAATCAAGAATACCAATTTGTTAATGGAGGCTTTATTAAAAAGTTATTAACGTTTAAAGTTCCGCCCGTACTGAATTTCTTTCTCGAAAATGCGCATGATTAGGGGGGTATGACGATTCACCCAAAATGGTTGTAAGTAACCCCCGCAACCGATAACAATTTTTCCAAAACGATTTGAAATTTTTCTTTTCCATCGAAAAAATTTCACACATTCTCGAATTTTTATCTCGAAAGTGGGTAAGATTTCGGAGGTATGTGTATTCACCAAAAATGATTGTAATTGACCCCCGCAACCGATAACAATTTTTCCAGAACGATTTGAAATTTTTGAGTTTAATTGTTAATAACTTTTCAACGTAGCCTCTATCAACAAATTGGTATTCTTGATTTTCGTCTGTATTTTCGTATTTTGGCATCTAGAATCCCCCATTAAAATTTTTCCCAGGGGTGGCCGAACACCCTGTACATATGTGTTCCCCGAGCAGGAAAACGACTTTTCGCTAAAATCATGAAAGTAAAAATTCTGTCCAAATGAGGAGTAGGAGTGATTTTCTAAGTAATTTTTATGTAAAAGTATAGATTGAGAAAGTGGCACGTGAGGAACGTACGTAACCTAGATCGATGCACATGTTTTACTGCACCGGGCACGAACGTACGACGATTTACACACACACAGTCAATATCGCCGGTTTTTACAAAAGGTAAAGTCTTAAGTAAACATTTTGTTTTATAATTTTCTATTAAAGCCTCTGTAAGTTTTATCGCTTTTGCATTCTTGCAACTTAATTTAATTGGTTGTTTTTTGGAAAACAGATAAAACTATAAAAAGAATAAAAAACGGTTTTTACGAGTCCTGTACCTATGTTTAGTTCAGAATTTCGAATTCAGCGGTAAAAGTATGTAAATCTATATTATCCAATACACAGGACATAAAGGTAAGAGGAATGGATATTTTTACCAATATATTCATATTCTTAAATATCTGAATATTCTTCCTACTTGACCGACTTACTTTATAAATATATTTTTTAGGGACACATGTCGTTCGGTTGAAGGAAACAGGATATCTATACAGTGTATAGGTATTCAAAAACCCTTGGGAAAAATTTTAGACTTTGTTGAAAAGTTATGGAACATTATATTCCTAGCAAACGCTAGGCCCGTTCACGGATCGGGGTGAGTTATACATTATTCGATTCGCCTAATTCAGTACATTATTGATATGCATTTCTATGCATCTGTGGAAATTCGTTATTTTTTTATAAACTGTTACTGTTATTGTTAGAAATATGACTTAAAATTCGTTAGTTTCTTTAGTGTTTAGGAGTGTGTGTGTGTGTTTGTGAGAGAAGCACACGTCGAGGAATGTTCTTTTAGTTTTTAAGTTTTCTTTTCACAATGGAAAATAAGTGTGTTTGTTTTGTAACAAGATTCATTATAATAAATAATATAAACAGTATTTTAACATGGTAGCAGAGGTCCGTGGTTTGTTCGTTAACAGTAAAGAAAAGAAATTTAGTTGTGAAAGGAAGATAACCTAAGTTTGAAGCATGGCAAGTGAAAAAAAGGACGATTTCATGTTACAAATATTTTATGGAACTGGAAATTCAGGCTAAATTTATTTTTAGAAATGAAAGACTGTAACGAGGTTATTCTACATGATGAAAGACCGGCTGAAATAAGAGTCGAAGATTGGAATAAAAAAGGAAATTAAAGCAAAAAGTTACATCGTAAACAGTATTTCAAACACTCAGTTAGAATTAATAATATCAGAAACGACTGCGAAAAATATGATTGCAAAGCTTGACGAAATTTATCTAGTTAAAAACAGTGCAGTAAAGCTATTGTGTAAAAGAAGATTGTTAGAATTAAAAATGAAAGAAGGTGAAAATCCAAGTGACTTCTTTAACGAATTTGAAACGCATATAAATAGGCTCAAAAATACTGGTGAGACTGTGAATGAAGAGGATAAATTGAATTATCTGTTATTAACGTTAACTTCTCACGTATTGTTGATATTATTGATGCACTGCCAACGAAGGAGAAAACAGTTGAGTATGTAAAATCTAAATTACTGTTAGAGTATCAAAAGAGAAACGGTAAAAGTTACTACTTTGAGTACAGCAGAAATTACACTCGCACGTTTAGTTCAAATTTAACTAAAAATCCTAGAGGTCATAGGTTTCGACACGTACAACGCAATCAGAACAAGTATCTCAATTCAAAGGATAATCAGCATAGCAGTGCAACGACTACTGAAGCGGTATGTTAAGTCAGTGTAATAAGTCAGGGCACATCCAACGTTACTGCCCAGAAAACTTTAATAATTATTACAAAAGGCAACCTTTTCAAACATATACAAAATAGACACGATAGAAAAGTGGCTGGAAATTCGAGTCTAGATGACAGTAGAAATTACAATTCATTCAAGGTTGAAGTAATGAAAAGTAGCAAAATAGAAGAAGTAGAAATATTAAATGGCTACTAGATAGTGGTTGCTCAGATCACATAATAAACACAGATGAGTACTTTTATGAATCCAAAAATCTACAAAACCCGGTTGATATTAAAGTTGGTGATGGTTTTAAACTAATATCTGGAAAGATTGGTAATGTAATGATTAACATTAAATCGTTGCTATGTTCATTTTAAAAATTATAAATAATTTATCTAATTGGATCTATTCTACATTGTCAAATGGGAATTTGTAGAAGAATTTGTATGATGCATAAAAATCATTTTTTTAGGCATAGAACTTCCACGAGTCGGTCAGGTGGACAGTATTAAAACCAGGTATGTAGACAGTACATGCAGCAACAGTAAAAAATGTCTCCCCGCCGCTGACAGTGTTTACAATATATAGTAAATTACTATTGCACGCAGTACGTTGGCTTAACTTGTTTTTATTATTAAATTTCATTATCATCTAAGTCTGGTATATTTTGATTTTTTACAGAATCAATCATCATCAAATGAAATTTCTGAAATTTCTTTTAAGAACTGATTAAATAAATCATCCTTTCCTTGCTTGGAAGGTTTATAAAACACGTAATGGCTTAAGTACCCAATGAAATTATCTTTTTTGCTGAAAATAGAAAATATAATATTTATTATTTTGTATTATATGTTAGAAAAACATATTAAAAAACGTGTGGAACTGCAAATACTAACCGACAATATTCAGGCAAAAAGTGTTTACTATGCTTCCACGTAGTTTCTGTTTTATTCGTATGAGCGCCTGTTTCTGGATCTTTAAAATGTAAACTATTTACGGTTTACGGTGAGATGTTTATACCCTTAGTTTTTAAAAGCCATTGCATTATATAAAGATATTTGAAAAGCAAAGAACGTGGTTTTCTAAAAACAAACTCAGTTACAGATATTGTTTTAAAATTACCATATATGCTAACGTATAATTATGAGCAATGTCGTGATATATTATATAACTAACATTAAATAAAAATACTGCGCAGCAATTGTGGAAGGGTAGAGTAGATAGAGACTGATGAATCAACATTTTGTTGTAGAAATAATGGCACAGAGGCCATTTGAAAATTAATCACAGCGTCAATTTTCAAGATCTCATTACTGATGCTTACATGAATTAAATTGAAGACACCACTTTTTTCTAACATATAATACTATCAATATTTTATATTTCCAATAAGAGTAACTTCATTGGATACCTGAGCCATTATGTATTTAGTAAATGTATATATAATAGAAAGATGGTGATTTATTCAATGAGATATTTGCAGAAATAGCAGAAATTTCATTCAACAAATGTTATTGTTAACAAATTAGCATTTTACTAGCTGGCATTTTGAACACAGGTAACGACAGTCACTTGTTTCCACCTGTGAACCTATCAGAATATATTTAAAATACTTAGTTACTTTGTAAAAATACCGAATTTCCGCAGATAATGAAATGCATATACTAATGAAATAATATACTGAATTAGACGAATCGAATTACGTATAACTCATCCCGATCGTTGAACGGGTCGTTTGCTAGGAATATACCAAAAAACGTTCTTGACAAGTCTATAAAATACTTCAGTTCACTTTCATTATTAGATGCGTTGACTTTAATTCTATAAATTATAATGATAAGTTCAAGATTTTACAGAAAGAGTTTATTTGTAATATTAAAGATTTCCTATATAAGGACAAGAAGTATACTTTTACCAATATCTATCCATCTATCTTAATATTCTTCCCACTTGGCCCACTTACTTTAACGAGTCTGAGTAAATCATCAGTACTATCTCTATTTTTATTAATAAAATGAATCTGTGATTCCATATCCAAAGATATAGTAAAAGCTACAAAATTCAGATTATTCAAGTTACTTCTATCACTCATCAAATTTTTTATGAAATTCTATGCTAATTCATGCTCTTTAAAATATTTATAATCTACTGGGACTTCATTAACTTTATGTTTTAATAAATCAATAATCAAAGTATCTATAATTAATATTAAAATCAAATAACAGTGTCAAAATAGTATTAATATTATATTTTATTAATACTATCAATATCTGGTATTTAAATTTTATTAAATATTTCAAATCTGTTATCACCTTGTTCAAATAATTTATTACTAGTTTTGATAATATATTTTGGGATGGATTTTTTTAGAATGATAGCAATTCAGTTGTGAATTTTTATGAGGAACAAAGGGTTATTATTATACAATTAACATGTATATAATTCATTAACTTGCCCATTTAGGGGTAACATGTTATGCATAAATAGAGATTTACATACTTGTATAAATACCCACACTAAAATCATGTAAATATCTAAATCATTTTTAAATCTATGATTTGGAAAATTTTAGGGACTTGGAACTTAATTCATCCTTTATCTTACAGTTTTATCGTCAACACGTGGCCAACACGTATGCGAAGAAGGCAAAATCATGAGCCAGATGCTGGTATAACCCAGACCTAACCAAGACCTAACCGGTGTTATCCTCTAAAATATTGATCGAAACCAGGTTTAATTGACTGCTTCAGTGTGTTACCACATTACTACGTGATTCAAACACGGAAAAAACCCAGGATCTGGCCAACAAGTATGCGATGAAGGCAAAATCATGAGCCAGATGCGGGCATAACCCAGACCTAACCCAGACCTAACCGGTGTTATCCTCTAAAATATTGATCGAAACCAGGTTTTATTGACTGCTTCAGTTTGTTACCACATTACTACGTGATTCAAACACGAAAAAAACCCAGGATCTGGCCAACAAGTATGCGAAGAAGGCGAAAGTATAAGCCAGATGCGGGCATAACCCAGACCTAACCCAGACCTAACCGGTGTTATCCTCTAAAATATTGATCGAAACCAGGTTTAATTGACTGCTTCAGTGTGGTACCACATTACTACGTGATTCAAACACGAAAAAAACCCAGGATCTGGCCAACAAGTATGCGAAAAAGGCGAAAGTATAAGCCAGATGCGCGCACATCCCAGACCTAACCCAGACCTAACCGGTGTTATCCTCTAAAATATTGATCGAAACCAGGTTTAATTGACTGCTTCAGTGTGTTACCACATTACTACGTGATTCAAACCAGAAGAAACCCAGGATCTGGCCAACAAGTATGCGAAGAAGGCATAATCATGAGCCAGATGCGGGCATAACCCAGACCTAACCAAGACCTAACCGGTGTTATCCTCTAAAATATTGATCGAAACCAGGTTTAATTGACTGCTTCAGTGTGTTACCACATTACTACGTGATTCAAACACGAAAAAAACCCAAGATCTGGCCAACAAGTTTGCGAAAAAGGCAAAATCATGAGCCAGATGCGGGCATAACCAAGTCCTAAGCCAGACCTAACCGGTGTTATCCTCTAAAATATTGATCGAAACCAGGTTTGATTGACTGCTTCAGTGTGTTACCACATTACTACGTGATTCAAACCAGAAGAAACCCAGGATCTGGCCAACAAGTATGCGAAGAAGGCATAATCATGAGCCAGATGCGGGCATAACCCAGACCTAACCCAGACCTAACCGGTGTAATCCTCTAAAATATTGATCGAAACCAGGTTTAATTGACTGCTTCAGTGTGTTACCACATTAGTACGTGATTCAAACACGAAAAAAACCCAGGATCTGGCCAACAAGTATGCGAAGAAGGCAGAATCATGAGCCAGATGCGGGCATAACCCAGACCTAACCCAGACCTAACCGGTGTTATCCTCTAAAATATTGATCGAAACCAGGTTTAATTGACTGCTTCAGTGTGTTACCACATTACTACGTGATTCAAACACGAAAAATACCCAGGATCTGGCCAACAAGTATGCGAAAAAGGCGAAAGTATAAGCCAGATGCGCGCACATCCCAGACCTAACCCAGACCTAACCGGTGTTATCCTCTAAAATACTGACCGAATCCAGGTTTAATTGACTGTTACTGTGTGGTACCACATTACTACGTGATTCAAACCAGAAGAAACCCAGGATCTGGCCAACAAGTATGCGAAGAAGGCATAATCATGAGCCAGATGCGGGCATAACCCAGACCTAACCCAGACCTAACCGGTGTTATCCTCTAAAATATTGACCGAAACCAGGTTTAATTGACTGCTTCAGTGTGTCACCACATTACTACGTGATTCAAACACGGAAAATACCCAGGATCTGGCCAACAAGTATGCGAAGAAGGCAAAATCATGAGCCAGATGCGGGCATAACCCAGACCTAACCCAGACCTAACCGGTGTTATCCTCTAAAATATTGATCGAAACCAGGTTTAATTGACAGCTTCAGTGTGGTACCACATTACTACGTGATTCAAACACGAAAAAAACCCAGGATCTGGCCAACAAGTATGCGAAAAAGGCGAAAGTATAAGCCAGATGCGCGCACATCCCAGACCTAACCCAGACCTAACCGGTGTTATCCTCTAAAATACTGACCGAATCCAGGTTTAATTGACTGTTACTGTGTGGTACCACATTACTACGTGATTCAAACCAGAAGAAACCCAGGATCTGGCCAACAAGTATGCGAAGAAGGCATAATCATGAGCCAGATGCGGGCATAACCCAGACCTAACCCAGACCTAACCGGTGTTATCCTCTAAAATATTGATCGAAACCAGGTTTGATTGACTGCTTCAGTGTGTTACCACATTACTACGTGATTCAAACACGAAAAAAACCCAGGATCTGGCCAACAAGTATGCGAAGAAGGCAAAATCATGAGCCAGATGCGGGCATATCCCAGACCTAACCCAGACCTAACCGGTGTTATCCTCTAAAATACTGGCCGAATCCAGGTTTAATTGACTGTTACTGTGTGGTACCACATTACTACGTGATTCAAACCCGAAAAAAACCCAGGATCTGGCCAACAAGTATGCGAAGAAGGCATAATCATGAGCCAGATGCGGGCATAACCCAGACCTAACCCAGACCTAACCGGTGTTATCCTCTAAAATATTGATCGAAACCAGGTTTAATTGACTGCTTCAGTGTGTTACCACATTAGTACGTGATTCAAACACGAAAAAAACCCAGGATCTGGCCAACAAGTATGCGAAGAAGGCAAAATCATGAGCCAGATGCGGGCATAACCCAGACCTAACCCAGACCTAACCGGTGTTATCCTCTAAAATATTGATCGAAACCAGGTTTAATTGACTGCTTCAGTGTGGTACCACATTACTTCGTGATTCAAACACGAAAAAAACCCAGGATCTGGCCAACAAGTATGCGAAAAAGGCGAAAGTATAAGCCAGATGCGCGCACATCCCAGACCTAACCCAGACCTAACCGGTGTTATCCTCTAAAATACTGACCGAATCCAGGTTTAATTGACTGTTACTGTGTGGTACCACATTACTACGTGATTCAAACCAGAAGAAACCCAGGATCTGGCCAACAAGTATGCGAAGAAGGCATAATCATGAGCCAGATGCGGGCATAACCCAGACCTAACCCAGACCTAACCGGTGTTATCCTCTAAAATATTGATTGAAACCAGGTTTAATTGACTGCTTCAGTGTGTTACCACATTACTACGTGATTCAAACACGAAAAAAACCCAGGATCTGGCCAACAAGTATGCGAAGAAGGCAAAATCATGAGCCAGATGCGGGCATATCCCAGACCTAACCCAGACCTAACCGGTGTTATCCTCTAAAATACTGGCCGAATCCAGGTTTAATTGACTGTTACTGTGTGGTACCACATTACTACGTGATTCAAACCCGAAAAAAACCCAGGATCTGGCCAACAAGTATGCGAAGAAGGCATAATCATGAGCCAGATGCGGGCATAACCCAGACCTGACCCAGACCTAACCGGTGTTATCCTCTAAAATATTGATCGAAATCAGGTTTAATTGACTGCTTCTTTGTGGGCCCACATTACTGCGTGATTCAAACCGGAACAAACCAACATAGTAGTATACAGGGTGTTCGGCCAGCCCTGAGAAACATTTTAATAGGAGATTCTAGAGGCCAAACTAAGACGAAAATCAAGAATACCAATTTGTTGATGGAGGCTTCGTTAAAAAGTTATTAACAATTAAATTCAAAAATTTCAAATCGTTCCGGAAAAATTATTTTCGGCTGCGGAGGTCAATTACAAGCATTTTCAGTGAATAGACATATATTCGAAATCCTACTCAGTTTCGAGAAAAAAATTCGAGTATGTGTTGATATTTTTCGGCGAAAAAGAAATTTTTCAAAAATTTTTCTAAAAAAATTATTTTCGGTTGCAGGGGTCAATTACAATCATTTTTGGTCATTACACATACCCCCGAAATCCTACGCACTTTCGAGGAAAAAATTCCTTACCGAAAATCTAATCGGGTGCCTATATTTTTCGATGAAAAAAAAAGATTTCAAATCGTTCTGTGAAAAATTGTTTTCAGTTGCGAGGGTCGGTGACAATCATTTTTTATGTATAGACATACCCCCGAAATCTTGCGCATTTTCGAGAAAAAAATTCAGTACGAGCGGAACTTTAAACATTAATAACTTTTTAACAGTGCCTCCATCAACTAATTGGTATTCTTGATTTTCGTCTTATTTTTACCTCTAGAATCCCCCATTAAAATTTTTCCCATGGATGGCCGAACACCCTGTATGTAGGGAACCGTGCAGTTGAAAATTATTAAATCGCGCACGAATTTTTGGCCGAACAGCGAATCGTTCGCTGTCCACGAGCTTGCACGAGCGAAGACGGTTACCGCCGAAAAAGCCGTCAACACGCGGCGAGCGTACGGCCGAACAGCTGATGGGTGAATAACCCAGAAAGCGAGAAAAGACAGCACGGAAGGGAGAAAGATTGAAGAAAAGTACGTAGTAGGTGTGACTGTGTTTAACGAAATAAATACGAGTGTGCCGATTAACGAACAAACACGGTTCCTGATAATCCCATACATACATACGTACAGTGTTGTTCCAAGTGGAGTTTGAAAAAGATGCTAATAAAAATGTTGCATAGTCATAACCACCTGGTTCAGTTACTACATTCACCCTGTAAAAACAACACAATAATATTATTTATTATTTTCTTTTCACGTTCTTAACTTTATTTTTATTTTTAGTTTGAGTTTTACATTTCTCCTTCTCTTCGTCTTGCTTTTCTTTCTCCTTTTCCTTTTCATTTTTCTGTTTTTCTTTCTTTTTTCAATAGCTTTTCTTCTTTTAATTTCTCGGCTTGTTTTTTTCTTTTCTAATCGTTCTTCTTTCATTCTTTGTTTTTCTTTTTCCTGGTTATCAATTGCTTCTATTTTTTCAAGCTGAGTCTATTTCCATGTCTTTGATGTAACTTTGATTGCACACACCTTTCTATATTTCTTTTCTTTTCTTTTCTTTTCTTTGTTGTTTTTTCAATTTTTTGATAATGTTGATAATGTTTATCCAGAATAGATTCTGAAGAATCTTTGTCTTTACGAGAAAATAAGTAAAGTAACGTTGTAGAATTAATGTAGTTTGATTTCAGTACCATCGGAAACAAAACAATTCCCATTAGAAAAAAGTAAAAGCATCATTGTCATGAAATATTAAAGTTAATTAATGATCAGTATATCATATATTAGTTTCTTCTAGCGAAACGTTGTTAAATTAGTCTTCTACACTGGTATTGGTTTTACTGTTACTATGAACTGCACTGCGTTGAACATCAGCAGTGCTTTCTCTCTGCGAGTTGTGTCTTGTGTTGTGTCTTAGTTGTGTCCCGATTGTATTTTAATATTTTCTATATAGAAAAGAAAATTGTTCCCCTCTCAGATCATCTGGAATATGCTCTTGAATGCTATGTAAAACTACCTATATTGCTGTCATTGATGTCAGTTTCATCTGGAGACATGAATTCTAATTTATTTTCTTCTTTCTGAAATACGTTTTGTCTAGTAAATTGTATTTGAGTTAAACGGTCATAGGCCACCACAAGCTTTAAAAGCATTTCCTTCTTCATGGAATTTATATATGGTATGATATATTGGTGCGAAATTCACCTTCGTAATGGGTTTAGTCTACCTACGTACTTTGTCTATGTTCCTGCACTACCCTTCGCCATGCAACTTTTAATCGTCTAAATATTCCTACATCGCATGGCTGGAAAATATGAGTTGCATTAGGTAATAATATACAAAAAAGTAAAATGAGTTTACTCAAAACAAAAATTATGTAAATTGAAATTTATGCAGGACCTGCGACCATCTAATAATACCAGTATAGGAAAGGTGACTCCATTCTCGACCATTTATGGTACATACACACAATATATGTATTAGTGTGGGGATTGAAATGAATTCGGTCAAGGTGTAATTTCATTAATATTGATTTAATATATACAGGGTGTTTGGCCACACCTGGGAAAAATTTTAATGGGAGATTCTAGAAGCCAAAATAAGACGAAAATTAAGAATATCAATTTTTCGACTGAGGTTTCGTTAAAAAGTAGTTATTAATAACATTAAATAAAAAAATTTCAAATCGTTCTGAAAAAATTATTGTTGGTCGCGGAGGTCAGTTAGAATCGTACCCCCGAAATCCTACTCAGTTTCGACAAAAAAAATTCAAGTAAAAAAGAATTTCGAATCGTCTTGGAAGAATTAGTTTTCGTTGCAGGGGTCAGTAACAAGCATTTTTTTTTTTTGGTCGACAGCCGGATCGAACGATTTTAATGTTTCAAACAGCAACACAACGCATATTTTAATGGAGAATATGTAGAGATGTTGGAAAAGTTGTTCCTTGACCCCGTAAAGTGAGAAAAATCCCATATAACTGGTCAAATTTTCAAACAGCCCCCGCAACTCCTACTGATATAGTGAATAGTGAATATATTCCAATGAAACGTTTTTTTTTCGCGAGTAGAGCTCATGGGTACCTACACAAAGAGTATTATTAAACAACTATTTTACAAACTGAATAAAAATCAGAAAGGAATTTTTAAGAAAAATCGACAGGCAGTGCCTAAATTTTTCGACGAAAGAAAAAGAAAATTTCAAATCGTTCTGAAAAAATTACTTTCGGTTTCGGGGGTCAATTACAATTATTTTCGGTGAATAGACATACCACATACGAAATCCTGCGCATTTTCGAGAAAAAAATTCGAAAGTAAGAGCGGAACTTTAAACGTCAATAACTTTGTTTAGTATCGTATTACTCCATCAACAAATTGGTATTCTTGATTTTCGTTCTACTTTAACCTCTAGAATCTCCCATTACAATTTCTCCCAGGGGATTCTAGAGACCAAAGTAAGACGAAAATCAAGAATACCAATTTGTTAATGGAGGCTTTATTAAAAAGTTGTTAACGTTTAAAGTTCCGCCCGTACTGAATTTCTTTCTTGAAAATGCGCATGATTAGGGGGATATGACGATTCACCCAAAATGGTTGTAAGTAACCCCCGCAACCGAAGATAATTTTTCCAAAACGATTTGAAATTTTTCTTTTCCATCGAACAAATTTCACACATTCTCGAATTTTTATCTCGAAAGTGGGTAAGATTTCGGAGGTATGTGTATTCACCAAAAATGATTGTAATTGACCCCCGCAACCGATAACAATTTTTCCAGAACGATTTGAAATTTTTTAGTTTAATTGTTAATAACTTTTTAACGTAGCCTCTATCAACAAATTGGTATTCTTGATTTTCGTCTGTATTTTCGTATTTTGGCATCTAGAATCCCCCATTAAAATTTTTCCCAGGGGTGGCCGAACACCCTGTACATATGTGTTCCCCGAGCAGGAAAACGACTTTTCGCTATAATCATGAAAGTAAAAATTCTGTCCAAATGAGGAGTAGGAGTGATTTTCTAAGAGTTTGCTCATGATGCTACACGTAATAGCTACAAATGCACCTCATCGAAAATTTTTATTTAAAAGTATAGATTGAGAAAGTGGCACGTGAGGAACGTACGTAACTTAGATCGATGCACGTGTTTTACTGCACCGGGCACGAACGTACGACGATTTACACACACACACACACACACACACACACACAGTCAATATCGCCGGTTTTTACAAAAGGCAAAGTCTTAAGTAAACATTTAAAGCCTCTGTAAGTTTTATCGCTTTTGCATTCTTGCAACTTAATTTAATTGGTTGTTTTTTGGAAAACAGATAAAACTATAAAAAGAATGAAAAACGGTTTTGACGAGTCCTGTACCTATGTTTAGTTCAGAATTTCGAATTCAGCGGTAAAAGTATGTAAATCTATATTATCCAATACACAGGACATAAAGGTAAGAGGAATGGATATTTTTACCAATACATTCATATTCTTAAATATCTGAATATTCTTCCTACTTGACCGACTTACTTTATAAATATATTTTTTAGGGACACGTGTCGTTCGGTTGAAGGAAACAGGATATCTATACAGTGTATAGGTATTCAAAAACCCTTGGGAAAAATTTTAGACTTTGTTGAAAAGTTATGGAACATTCCTAGCAAACGCTAGGCCCGTTCACGGATCGGGGTGAGTTATACATTATTCGATTCGCCTAATTCAGTACATTATTGATATGCATTTCTATGCATCTGTGGAAATTCGTTATTTTTTTATAAACTGTTACTGTTATTGTTAGAAATATGACTTAAAATTCGTTAGTTTCTTTAGTGTTTAGGAGTGTGTGTGTGTGTTTGTGAGAGAAGCACACGTCGAGGAATGTTCTTTTATTTTTTAAGTTTTCTTTTCACAATGGAAAATAAGTGTGTTTGTTTTGTAACAAGATTCATTATAATAAATAATATAAACAGTATTTTAACATGGTAGCAGAGGTCCGTGGTTTGTTCGTTAACAGTAAAGAAAAGAAATTTAGTTGTGAAAGGAAGATAACCTAAGTTTGAAGCATGGCAAGTGAAAAAAAGGACGATTTCATGTTACAAATATTTTATGGAACTGGAAATTCAGGCTAAATTTATTTTTAGAAATGAAAGACTGTAACGAGGTTATTCTACATGATGAAAGACCGGCTGAAATAAGAGTCGAAGATTGGAATAAAAAAGGAAATTAAAGCAAAAAGTTACATCGTAAACAGTATTTCAAACACTCAGTTAGAATTAATAATATCAGAAACGACTGCGAAAAATATGATTGCAAAGCTTGACGAAATTTATCTAGTTAAAAACAGTGCAGTAAAGCTATTGTGTAAAAGAAGATTGTTAGAATTAAAAATGAAAGAAGGTGAAAATCCAAGTGACTTCTTTAACGAATTTGAAACGCATATAAATAGGCTCAAAAATACTGGTGAGACTGTGAATGAAGAGGATAAATTGAATTATCTGTTATTAACGTTAACTTCTCACGTATTGTTGATATTATTGATGCACTGCCAACGAAGGAGAAAACAGTTGAGTATGTAAAATCTAAATTACTGTTAGAGTATCAAAAGAGAAACGGTAAAAGTTACTACTTTGAGTACAGCAGAAATTACACTCGCACGTTTAGTTCAAATTTAACTAAAAATCCTAGAGGTCATAGGTTTCGACACGTACAACGCAATCAGAACAAGTATCTCAATTCAAAGGATAATCAGCATAGCAGTGCAACGACTACTGAAGCGGTATGTTAAGTCAGTGTAATAAGTCAGGGCACATCCAACGTTACTGCCCAGAAAACTTTAATAATTATTACAAAAGGCAACCTTTTCAAACATATACAAAATAGACACGATAGAAAAGTGGCTGGAAATTCGAGTCTAGATGACAGTAGAAATTACAATTCATTCAAGGTTGAAGTAATGAAAAGTAGCAAAATAGAAGAAGTAGAAATATTAAATGGCTACTAGATAGTGGTTGCTCAGATCACATAATAAACACAGATGAGTACTTTTATGAATCCAAAAATCTACAAAACCCGGTTGATATTAAAGTTGGTGATGGTTTTAAACTAATATCTGGAAAGATTGGTAATGTAATGATTAACATTAAATCGTTGCTATGTTCATTTTAAAAATTATAAATAATTTATCTAATTGGATCTATTCTACATTGTCAAATGGGAATTTGTAGAAGAATTTGTATGATGCATAAAAATCATTTTTTTAGGCATAGAACTTCCACGAGTCGGTCAGGTGGACAGTATTAAAACCAGGTATGTAGACAGTACATGCAGCAACAGTAAAAAATGTCTCCCCGCCGCTGACAGTGTTTACAATATATAGTAAATTACTATTGCACGCAGTACGTTGGCTTAACTTGTTTTTATTATTAAATTTCATTATCATCTAAGTCTGGTATATTTTGATTTTTTACAGAATCAATCATCATCAAATGAAATTTCTGAAATTTCTTTTAAGAACTGATTAAATAAATCATCCTTTCCTTGCTTGGAAGGTTTATAAAACACGTAATGGCTTAAGTACCCAATGAAATTATCTTTTTTGCTGAAAATAGAAAATATAATATTTATTATTTTGTATTATATGTTAGAAAAACATATTAAAAAACGTGTGGAACTGCAAATACTAACCGACAATATTCAGGCAAAAAGTGTTTACTATGCTTCCACGTAGTTTCTGTTTTATTCGTATGAGCGCCTGTTTCTGGATCTTTAAAATGTAAACTATTTACGGTTTACGGTGAGATGTTTATACCCTTAGTTTTTAAAAGCCATTGCATTATATAAAGATATTTGAAAAGCAAAGAACGTGGTTTTCTAAAAACAAACTCAGTTACAGATATTGTTTTAAAATTACCATATATGCTAACGTATAATTATGAGCAATGTCGTGATATATTATATAACTAACATTAAATAAAAATACTGCGCAGCAATTGTGGAAGGGTAGAGTAGATAGAGACTGATGAATCAACATTTTGTTGTAGAAATAATGGCACAGAGGCCATTTGAAAATTAATCACAGCGTCAATTTTCAAGATCTCATTACTGATGCTTACATGAATTAAATTGAAGACACCACTTTTTTCTAACATATAATACTATCAATATTTTATATTTCCAATAAGAGTAACTTCATTGGATACCTGAGCCATTATGTATTTAGTAAATGTATATATAATAGAAAGATGGTGATTTATTCAATGAGATATTTGCAGAAATAGCAGAAATTTCATTCAACAAATGTTATTGTTAACAAATTAGCATTTTACTAGCTGGCATTTTGAACACAGGTAACGACAGTCACTTGTTTCCACCTGTGAACCTATCAGAATATATTTAAAATACTTAGTTACTTTGTAAAAATACCGAATTTCCGCAGATAATGAAATGCATATACTAATGAAATAATATACTGAATTAGACGAATCGAATTACGTATAACTCATCCCGATCGTTGAACGGGTCGTTTGCTAGGAATATACCAAAAAACGTTCTTGACAAGTCTATAAAATACTTCAGTTCACTTTCATTATTAGATGCGTTGACTTTAATTCTATAAATTATAATGATAAGTTCAAGATTTTACAGAAAGAGTTTATTTGTAATATTAAAGATTTCCTATATAAGGACAAGAAGTATACTTTTACCAATATCTATCCATCTATCTTAATATTCTTCCCACTTGGCCCACTTACTTTAACGAGTCTGAGTAAATCATCAGTACTATCTCTATTTTTATTAATAAAATGAATCTGTGATTCCATATCCAAAGATATAGTAAAAGCTACAAAATTCAGATTATTCAAGTTACTTCTATCACTCATCAAATTTTTTATGAAATTCTATGCTAATTCATGCTCTTTAAAATATTTATAATCTACTGGGACTTCATTAACTTTATGTTTTAATAAATCAATAATCAAAGTATCTATAATTAATATTAAAATCAAATAACAGTGTCAAAATAGTATTAATATTATATTTTATTAATACTATCAATATCTGGTATTTAAATTTTATTAAATATTTCAAATCTGTTATCACCTTGTTCAAATAATTTATTACTAGTTTTGATAATATATTTTGGGATGGATTTTTTTAGAATGATAGCAATTCAGTTGTGAATTTTTATGAGGAACAAAGGGTTATTATTATACAATTAACATGTATATAATTCATTAACTTGCCCATTTAGGGGTAACATGTTATGCATAAATAGAGATTTACATACTTGTATAAATACCCACACTAAAATCATGTAAATATCTAAATCATTTTTAAATCTATGATTTGGAAAATTTTAGGGACTTGGAACTTAATTCATCCTTTATCTTACAGTTTTATCGTCAACACGTGGCCAACACGTATGCGAAGAAGGCAAAATCATGAGCCAGATGCTGGTATAACCCAGACCTAACCAAGACCTAACCGGTGTTATCCTCTAAAATATTGATCGAAACCAGGTTTAATTGACTGCTTCAGTGTGTTACCACATTACTACGTGATTCAAACCAGAAGAAACCCAGGATCTGGCCAACAAGTATGCGAAGAAGGCATAATCATGAGCCAGATGCGGGCATAACCCAGACCTAACCCAGACCTAAACGGTGTTATCCTCTAAAATATTGATCGAAACCAGGTTTAATTGACTGCTTCAGTGTGTTACCACATTACTACGTGATCCAAACCAGAAGAAACCCAGGATCTGGCCAACAAGTATGCGAAGAAGGCATAATCATGAGCCAGATGCGGGCATAACCCAGACCTAACCCAGACCTAACCGGTGTTATCCTCTAAAATATTGATCGAAACCAGGTTTAATTGACTGCTTCAGTGTGGTACCACATTAGTACGTGATTCAAACACGAAAAAAACCCAGGATCTGGCCAACAAGTATGCGGAGAAGGCAAAATCATGAGCCAGATGCGGGCATAACCCAGACCTAACCCAGACCTAACCGGTGTTATCCTCTAAAATATTGATCGAAACCAGGTTTAATTGACTGCTTCAGTGTGTCACCACATTACTACGTGATTCAAACACGGAAAAAACCCAGGATCTGGCCAACAAGTTTGCGAAAAAGGCGAAAGTATAAGCCATATGCGCGCATATCCCGGACCTAACCCAGACCTAACCGGTGTTATCCTCTGAAATATTGATCGAAACCAGGTTTAATTGACTGCCTCAGTGTGTTACCACATTACTACGTGATTCAAACACGGAAAAAACCCAGGATCTGGCCAACAAGTATGCGAAGAAGGCGAAAGTATAAGCCAGATGCGCGCATATCCCAGACCAAACCCAGACCTAACCGGTGTTATCCTCTAAAATATTGATCGAAACCAGGTTTAATTGACTGCTTCAGTGTGTTACCACATTCCTACGTGATTCAAACACGAAAAAAACACAGGATCTGGCCAACAAGTATGCGAAGAAGGCAAAATCATGAGCCAGATGCGGGCATAACCCAGACCTAACCCAGACATAACCGGTGTTATCCTCTGAAATATTGATCGAAACCAGGTTTAATTGACTGCTTCAGTGTGTTACCACATTCCTACGTGATTCAAACACGAAAAAAACCCAGGATCTGGCCAACAAGTATGCGAAGAAGGCAAAATCATGAGCCAGATGCGGGCATAACCCAGACCTAACCCAGACCTAACCGGTGTTATCCTCTGAAATATTGATCGAAACCAGGTTTAATTGACTGCTTCAGTGTGTTACCACATTCCTACGTGATTCAAAAACGAAAAAAACCCAGGATCTGGCCAACAAGTATGCGAAGAATGCGAAAGAATAAGCCAGATGCGCGCATTTCCCAGACCTAACCAAGACCTAACCGGTGTTATCCTCTGAAATATTGATCGAAACCAGGTTTAGTTGACTGCTTCAGTGTGTTACCACATTACTACGTGTTTCAAACACGGAAAATACCCAGGATCTGGCCAACAAGTATGCGAAGAATGCGAAAGAATAAGCCAGATGCGCGCATTTCCCAGACCTAACCCAGACCTAACCGGTGTTATCCTCTGAAATATTGATCGAAACCAGGTTTAATTGACTGCTTCAGTGTGTTACCACATTACTACGTGATTCAAACACGGAAAATACCTAGGATCTGGCCAACAAGTATGCGAAGAAGGCAAAATCATGAGCCAGATGCGCGCATTTCCCAGACCTAACCCAGACCTAACCGGTGTTATCCTCTGAAATATTGATCGAAACCAGGTTTAATTGACTGCTTCAGTGTGTTACCACATTACTACGTGATTCAAACACGGAAAATACCTAGGATCTGGCCAACAAGTATGCGAAGAAGGCAAAATCATGAGCCAGATGCGGGCATAACCCAGACCTAACCCAGACCTAACCGGTGTTATCCTCTGAAATATTGATCGAAACCAGGTTTAATTGACTGCTTCAGTGTGTTACCACATTCCTACGTGATTCAAACACGAAAAAAACCCAGGATCTGGCCAACAAGTATGCGAAGAAGGCGAAAGTATAAGCCAAATGCGCGCACATCCCAGACCTAACCCAGACCTAACCGGTGTTATCCTCTAAAATACTGACCGAATCCAGGTTTAATTGACTGCTTCAGTGTGTTACCACATTACTACGTGTTTCAAACACGGAAAATACCCAGGATCTGGCCAACAAGTATGCGAAGAATGCGAAAGAATAAGCCAGATGCGCGCATTTCCCAGACCTAACCCAGACCTAACCGGTGTTATCCTCTGAAATATTGATCGAAACCAGGTTTAATTGACTGCTTCAGTGTGTGACCACATTACTACGTGATTCAAACACGGAAAAAACCCAGGATCTGGCCAACAAGTATGCGATGAAGGCAAAATCATGAGCCAGATGCGGGCATAACCCAGACCTAACCCAGACCTAACCGGTGTTATCCTCTAAAATATTGATCGAAACCAGGTTTAATTGACTGCTTCAGTGTGTTACCACATTACTACGTGATTCAAACACGAAAAAAACCCAAGATCTGGCCAACAAGTATGCGAAGAAGGCAAAATCATGAGCCAGATGCGGGCATAACCCAGACCTAACCCAGACCTAACCGGTGTTATCCTCTGAAATATTGATCGAAACCAGGTTTAATTGACTGCTTCAGTGAGTTACCACATCACTACGTGATTCAAACACTGAAAAAACCCAGGATCTGGCCAACAAGTATGCGAAGAAGGCGAAAGTATAAGCCAGATGCGCGCATTTCCCAGACCTAACCCAGACGTAACCGGTGTTATCCTCTGAAATATTGATCGAAACCAGGTTTAATTGACTGCTTCAGTGTGTTACCACATTCCTACGTGATTCAAACACGAAAAAAACCCAGGATCTGGCCAACAAGTATGCGAAGAAGGCGAAAGTATAAGCCAGATGCGCGCATTTCCCAGACCTAACCCAGACCTAACCGGTGTTATCCTCTGAAATATTGATCGAAACCAGGTTTAATTGACTGCTTCAGTGTGTTACCACATTCCTACGTGATTCAAACACGGAAAAAACCCAGCATCTGGCCAACAAGTTTGCGAAAAAGGCGAAAGTATAAGCCATATGCGTGCATATCCCGGACCTAACCCAGACCTAACCGGTGTTATCCTCCTAAATACTGTCCGAATCCAGGTTTAGGGGACTGTTTCTGTGTGGTACCACATTACTACGTGATTCAAACCCGAAAAAAACCCAGGATCTGGCCAACAAGTATGCGATGAAGGCAAAATCATGAGCCAGGTGCGGGCATAACCCAGACCTAACCCAGACCTAACCGGTGTTATCCTCTAAAATATTGATCGAAACCAGGTTTAATTGACTGCTTCAGTGTGTCACCACATTACTACGTGATTCAAACACGAAAAAACTCCAGGATCTGGCCAACAAGTATGCGAAGACGGCAAAATCATGAGCCAGATGCGGGCTTAACCCAGACCTAACCCAGACCTAACCGGCGTTATCCTCTAAAATATTGATCGAAACCAGGTTTAATTGACTGCTTCAGTGTGTCACCACATTACTACGTGATTCAAACACGAAAAAACCCCAGGATCTGGCCAACAAGTATGCGAAGACGGCAAAATCATGAGCCAGATGCGGGCATAACCCAGACCTAACCCAGACCTAACCGGTGTTATCCTCTGAAATATTGATCGAAACCAGGTTTAATAGACTGCTTCAGTGTGTTACCACATTACTACGTGATTCAAACACGGAAAAAACCCAGGATCTAGTAAACATAGTAGTATAGAGGGTGTTCGGCCAGCCCTGAGAAACATTTTAATAGGATATTCTAGAGGCCAAACTAAAACGAAAATCAAGAATACCAATTTGTTGATGGAGGCTTCGTTAAAAAGTTATTAACAATTTGATTCAAAAATTTCAAGTCGTTCCAGAAAAATTATTTTCGGCTGGGGAGGTCAATTACAAGCATTTTCAGTGAATAGACATATATTCGAAATCCTACTCAGTTTCGAGAAAAAAATTCGAGTATGTGTTGATATTTTTCGGCGAAAAAGAAATTTTTCAAAAATTTTTCTAAAAAAATTATTTTCGGTTGCAGGGGTCAATTACAATCATTTTTGGTCATTACACATACCCCCGAAATCCTACGCACTTTCGAGGAAAAAATTCCTTACCGAAAATCTAATCGGCTGCCTATATTTTTCGATGAAAAAAAAAGATTTCAAATTGTTCTGTGAAAAATTGTTTTCAGTTGCGAGGGTCGGTGACAATCATTTTTTATGTATAGACATACCCCCGAAATCTTGCGCATTTTCGAGAAAAAAATTCAGTACGAGCGGAACTTTAAACATTAATAACTTTTTAACAGTGCCTCCATCAACAAATTGGTATTCTTGATTTTCGTCTTATTTTGACCTCTAGAATCCCCCATTAAAATTTTTCCCATGGATGGCCGAACACCCTGTATGTAGGGAACCGTGCAGTTGAAAATTATTAAATCGCGCACGAATTTTTGGCCGAACAGCGAATCGTTCGCTGTCCACGAGCTTGCACGAGCGAAGACGGTTACCGCCGAAAAAGCCGTCAACACGCGGCGAGCGTACGGCCGAACAGCTGATGGGTGAATAACCCAGAAAGCGAGAAAAGACAGCACGGAAGAGAGAAAGATTGAAGAAAAGTACGTAGTAGGTGTGACTGTGTTTAACGAAATAAATACGAGTGTGCCGATTAACGAACAAACACGGTTCCTGATAATCCCATACATACATACGTACAGTGTTGTTCCAAGTGGAGTTTGAAAAAGATGCTAATAAAAATGTTGCATAGTCATAACCACCTGGTTCAGTTACTACATTCACCCTGTAAAAACAACACAATAATATTATTTATTATTTTCTTTTCACGTTCTTAACTTTATTTTTATTTTTAGTTTGAGTTTTACATTTCTCCTTCTCTTCGTCTTGCTTTTCTTTCTCCTTTTCCTTTTCATTTTTCTGTTTTTCTTTCTTTTTTCAATAGCTTTTCTTCTTTTAATTTCTCGGCTTGTTTTTTTCTTTTCTAATCGTTCTTCTTTCATTCTTTGTTTTTCTTTTTCCTGGTTATCAATTGCTTCTATTTTTTCAAGCTGAGTCTATTTCCATGTCTTTGATGTAACTTTGATTGCACACACCTTTCTATATTTCTTTTCTTTTCTTTTCTTTTCTTTGTTGTTTTTTCAATTTTTTGATAATGTTGATAATGTTTATCCAGAATAGATTCTGAAGAATCTTTGTCTTTACGAGAAAATAAGTAAAGTAACGTTGTAGAATTAATGTAGTTTGATTTCAGTACCATCGGAAACAAAACAATTCCCATTAGAAAAAAGTAAAAGCATCATTGTCATGAAATATTAAAGTTAATTAATGATCAGTATATCATATATTAGTTTCTTCTAGCGAAACGTTGTTAAATTAGTCTTCTACACTGGTATTGGTTTTACTGTTACTATGAACTGCACTGCGTTGAACATCAGCAGTGCTTTCTCTCTGCGAGTTGTGTCTTGTGTTGTGTCTTAGTTGTGTCCCGATTGTATTTTAATATTTTCTATATAGAAAAGAAAATTGTTCCCCTCTCAGATCATCTGGAATATGCTCTTGAATGCTATGTAAAACTACCTATATTGCTGTCATTGATGTCAGTTTCATCTGGAGACATGAATTCTAATTTATTTTCTTCTTTCTGAAATACGTTTTGTCTAGTAAATTGTATTTGAGTTAAACGGTCATAGGCCACCACAAGCTTTAAAAGCATTTCCTTCTTCATGGAATTTATATATGGTATGATATATATATTGGTGCGAAATTCACCTTCGTAATGGGTTTAGTCTACCTACGTACTTTGTCTATGTTCCTGTACTACCTTTCGCCATGCAACTTTTAATCGTCTAAATATTCCTACATCGCATGGCTGGAAAATATGAGTTGCATTAGGTAATATACAAAAAAGTAAAATGAGTTTACTCAAAACAAAAATTATGTAAATTGAAATTTATGCAGGACCTGCGACCATCTAATAATACCAGTATAGGAAAGGTGACTCCATTCTCAACCATTTATGGTACATACACACAATATATGTATTAGTGTGGGGGGATTGAAATGAATTCGGTCAAGGTGTAATTTCATTAATATTGATTTAATATATACAGGGTGTTTGGCCACCCCTGGGAAAAATTTTAATGGGAGATTCTAGAAGCCAAAATAAGACGAAAATTAAGAATATCAATTTTTCGACTGAGGTTTCGTTAAAAAGTAGTTATTAATAACATTAAATAAAAAAATTTCAAATCGTTCTGAAAAAATTATTGTTGGTCGCGGAGGTCAGTTAGAATCGTACCCCCGAAATCCTACTCAGTTTCGACAAAAAAAATTCAAGTAAAAAAGAATTTCGAATCGTCTTGGAAGAATTAGTTTTCGTTGCAGGGGTCAGTTACAAGCATTTTTTTTTTTTGGTCGACAGCCGGATTGAACGATTTTAATGTTTCAAACAGCAACACAACGCATATTTTAATGGAGAATATGTAGAGATGTTGGAAAAGTTGTTCCTTGACCCCGTAAAGTGAGAAAAATCCCATATAACTGGTCAAATTTTCAAACAGCCCCCGCAACTCCTACTGATATAGTGAATAGTGAATATATTCCAATGAAACGTTTTTTTTCGCGAGTAGAGCTCATGGGTACCTACACAAAGAGTATTATTAAACAACTATTTTACAAACTGAATAAAAATCAGAAAGGAATTTTTAAGAAAAATCGACAGACAGTGCCTAAATTTTTCGACGAAAGAAAAAGAAAATTTCAAATCGTTCTGAAAAAATTACTTTCGGTTTCGGGGGTCAATTACAATTATTTTCGGTGAATAGACATACCACATACGAAATCCTGCGCATTTTCGTGAAAAAAATTCGAAAGTAAGAGCGGAACTTTAAACGTCAATAACTTGTTTAGTATCGTATTACTCCATCAACAAATTGGTATTCTTGATTTTCATCCTACTTTAACCTCTAGAATCTCCCATTACAATTTCTCCCAGGGGATTCTAGAGACCAAAGTAAGACGAAAATCAAGAATACCAATTTGTTAATGGAGGCTTTATTAAAAAGTTATTAACGTTTAAAGTTCCGCCCGTACTGAATTTCTTTCTCGAAAATGCGCATGATTAGGGGGGTATGACGATTCACCCAAAATGGTTGTAAGTAACCCCCGCAACCGATAACAATTTTTCCAAAACGATTTGAAATTTTTCTTTTCCATCGAAAAAATTTCACACATTCTCGAATTTTTATCTCGAAAGTGGGTAAGATTTCGGAGGTATGTGTATTCACCAAAAATGATTGTAATTGACCCCCGCAACCGATAACAATTTTTCCAGAACGATTTGAAATTTTTGAGTTTAATTGTTAATAACTTTTCAACGTAGCCTCTATCAACAAATTGGTATTCTTGATTTTCGTCTGTATTTTCGTATTTTGGCATCTAGAATCCCCCATTAAAATTTTTCCCAGGGGTGGCCGAACACCCTGTACATATGTGTTCCCCGAGCAGGAAAACGACTTTTCGCTAAAATCATGAAAGTAAAAATTCTGTCCAAATGAGGAGTAGGAGTGATTTTCTAAGTAATTTTTATGTAAAAGTATAGATTGAGAAAGTGGCACGTGAGGAACGTACGTAACCTAGATCGATGCACATGTTTTACTGCACCGGGCACGAACGTACGACGATTTACACACACACAGTCAATATCGCCGGTTTTTACAAAAGGTAAAGTCTTAAGTAAACATTTTGTTTTATAATTTTCTATTAAAGCCTCTGTAAGTTTTATCGCTTTTGCATTCTTGCAACTTAATTTAATTGGTTGTTTTTTGGAAAACAGATAAAACTATAAAAAGAATAAAAAACGGTTTTTACGAGTCCTGTACCTATGTTTAGTTCAGAATTTCGAATTCAGCGGTAAAAGTATGTAAATCTATATTATCCAATACACAGGACATAAAGGTAAGAGGAATGGATATTTTTACCAATATATTCATATTCTTAAATATCTGAATATTCTTCCTACTTGACCGACTTACTTTATAAATATATTTTTTAGGGACACATGTCGTTCGGTTGAAGGAAACAGGATATCTATACAGTGTATAGGTATTCAAAAACCCTTGGGAAAAATTTTAGACTTTGTTGAAAAGTTATGGAACATTATATTCCTAGCAAACGCTAGGCCCGTTCACGGATCGGGGTGAGTTATACATTATTCGATTCGCCTAATTCAGTACATTATTGATATGCATTTCTATGCATCTGTGGAAATTCGTTATTTTTTTATAAACTGTTACTGTTATTGTTAGAAATATGACTTAAAATTCGTTAGTTTCTTTAGTGTTTAGGAGTGTGTGTGTGTTTGTGAGAGAAGCACACGTCGAGGAATGTTCTTTTAGTTTTTAAGTTTTCTTTTCACAATGGAAAATAAGTGTGTTTGTTTTGTAACAAGATTCATTATAATAAATAATATAAACAGTATTTTAACATGGTAGCAGAGGTCCGTGGTTTGTTCGTTAACAGTAAAGAAAAGAAATTTAGTTGTGAAAGGAAGATAACCTAAGTTTGAAGCATGGCAAGTGAAAAAAAGGACGATTTCATGTTACAAATATTTTATGGAACTGGAAATTCAGGCTAAATTTATTTTTAGAAATGAAAGACTGTAACGAGGTTATTCTACATGATGAAAGACCGGCTGAAATAAGAGTCGAAGATTGGAATAAAAAAGGAAATTAAAGCAAAAAGTTACATCGTAAACAGTATTTCAAACACTCAGTTAGAATTAATAATATCAGAAACGACTGCGAAAAATATGATTGCAAAGCTTGACGAAATTTATCTAGTTAAAAACAGTGCAGTAAAGCTATTGTGTAAAAGAAGATTGTTAGAATTAAAAATGAAAGAAGGTGAAAATCCAAGTGACTTCTTTAACGAATTTGAAACGCATATAAATAGGCTCAAAAATACTGGTGAGACTGTGAATGAAGAGGATAAATTGAATTATCTGTTATTAACGTTAACTTCTCACGTATTGTTGATATTATTGATGCACTGCCAACGAAGGAGAAAACAGTTGAGTATGTAAAATCTAAATTACTGTTAGAGTATCAAAAGAGAAACGGTAAAAGTTACTACTTTGAGTACAGCAGAAATTACACTCGCACGTTTAGTTCAAATTTAACTAAAAATCCTAGAGGTCATAGGTTTCGACACGTACAACGCAATCAGAACAAGTATCTCAATTCAAAGGATAATCAGCATAGCAGTGCAACGACTACTGAAGCGGTATGTTAAGTCAGTGTAATAAGTCAGGGCACATCCAACGTTACTGCCCAGAAAACTTTAATAATTATTACAAAAGGCAACCTTTTCAAACATATACAAAATAGACACGATAGAAAAGTGGCTGGAAATTCGAGTCTAGATGACAGTAGAAATTACAATTCATTCAAGGTTGAAGTAATGAAAAGTAGCAAAATAGAAGAAGTAGAAATATTAAATGGCTACTAGATAGTGGTTGCTCAGATCACATAATAAACACAGATGAGTACTTTTATGAATCCAAAAATCTACAAAACCCGGTTGATATTAAAGTTGGTGATGGTTTTAAACTAATATCTGGAAAGATTGGTAATGTAATGATTAACATTAAATCGTTGCTATGTTCATTTTAAAAATTATAAATAATTTATCTAATTGGATCTATTCTACATTGTCAAATGGGAATTTGTAGAAGAATTTGTATGATGCATAAAAATCATTTTTTTAGGCATAGAACTTCCACGAGTCGGTCAGGTGGACAGTATTAAAACCAGGTATGTAGACAGTACATGCAGCAACAGTAAAAAATGTCTCCCCGCCGCTGACAGTGTTTACAATATATAGTAAATTACTATTGCACGCAGTACGTTGGCTTAACTTGTTTTTATTATTAAATTTCATTATCATCTAAGTCTGGTATATTTTGATTTTTTACAGAATCAATCATCATCAAATGAAATTTCTGAAATTTCTTTTAAGAACTGATTAAATAAATCATCCTTTCCTTGCTTGGAAGGTTTATAAAACACGTAATGGCTTAAGTACCCAATGAAATTATCTTTTTTGCTGAAAATAGAAAATATAATATTTATTATTTTGTATTATATGTTAGAAAAACATATTAAAAAACGTGTGGAACTGCAAATACTAACCGACAATATTCAGGCAAAAAGTGTTTACTATGCTTCCACGTAGTTTCTGTTTTATTCGTATGAGCGCCTGTTTCTGGATCTTTAAAATGTAAACTATTTACGGTTTACGGTGAGATGTTTATACCCTTAGTTTTTAAAAGCCATTGCATTATATAAAGATATTTGAAAAGCAAAGAACGTGGTTTTCTAAAAACAAACTCAGTTACAGATATTGTTTTAAAATTACCATATATGCTAACGTATAATTATGAGCAATGTCGTGATATATTATATAACTAACATTAAATAAAAATACTGCGCAGCAATTGTGGAAGGGTAGAGTAGATAGAGACTGATGAATCAACATTTTGTTGTAGAAATAATGGCACAGAGGCCATTTGAAAATTAATCACAGCGTCAATTTTCAAGATCTCATTACTGATGCTTACATGAATTAAATTGAAGACACCACTTTTTTCTAACATATAATACTATCAATATTTTATATTTCCAATAAGAGTAACTTCATTGGATACCTGAGCCATTATGTATTTAGTAAATGTATATATAATAGAAAGATGGTGATTTATTCAATGAGATATTTGCAGAAATAGCAGAAATTTCATTCAACAAATGTTATTGTTAACAAATTAGCATTTTACTAGCTGGCATTTTGAACACAGGTAACGACAGTCACTTGTTTCCACCTGTGAACCTATCAGAATATATTTAAAATACTTAGTTACTTTGTAAAAATACCGAATTTCCGCAGATAATGAAATGCATATACTAATGAAATAATATACTGAATTAGACGAATCGAATTACGTATAACTCATCCCGATCGTTGAACGGGTCGTTTGCTAGGAATATACCAAAAAACGTTCTTGACAAGTCTATAAAATACTTCAGTTCACTTTCATTATTAGATGCGTTGACTTTAATTCTATAAATTATAATGATAAGTTCAAGATTTTACAGAAAGAGTTTATTTGTAATATTAAAGATTTCCTATATAAGGACAAGAAGTATACTTTTACCAATATCTATCCATCTATCTTAATATTCTTCCCACTTGGCCCACTTACTTTAACGAGTCTGAGTAAATCATCAGTACTATCTCTATTTTTATTAATAAAATGAATCTGTGATTCCATATCCAAAGATATAGTAAAAGCTACAAAATTCAGATTATTCAAGTTACTTCTATCACTCATCAAATTTTTTATGAAATTCTATGCTAATTCATGCTCTTTAAAATATTTATAATCTACTGGGACTTCATTAACTTTATGTTTTAATAAATCAATAATCAAAGTATCTATAATTAATATTAAAATCAAATAACAGTGTCAAAATAGTATTAATATTATATTTTATTAATACTATCAATATCTGGTATTTAAATTTTATTAAATATTTCAAATCTGTTATCACCTTGTTCAAATAATTTATTACTAGTTTTGATAATATATTTTGGGATGGATTTTTTTAGAATGATAGCAATTCAGTTGTGAATTTTTATGAGGAACAAAGGGTTATTATTATACAATTAACATGTATATAATTCATTAACTTGCCCATTTAGGGGTAACATGTTATGCATAAATAGAGATTTACATATTTGTATAAATACCCACACTAAAATCATGTAAATATCTAAATCATTTTTAAATCTATGATTTGGAAAATTTTAGGGACTTGGAACTTAATTCATCCTTTATCTTACAGTTTTATCGTCAACACGTGGCCAACACGTATGCGAAGAAGGCAAAATCATGAGCCAGATGCTGGTATAACCCAGACCTAACCCAGACCTAACCGGTGTTATCCTCCTAAATACTGTCCGAATCCAGGTTTAGTGGACTGTTTCTGTGTGGTACCACATTACTACGTGATTCAAACCCGAAAAAAGCCCAGGATCTGGCCAACAAGTATGCGATGAAGGCAAAATCATGAGCCAGATGCGGGCATAACCCAGACCTAACCCAGACCTAACCGGTGTTATCCTCTAAAATATTGATCGAAACCAGGTTTAATTGACTGCTTCAGTGTGTTACCACATTACTACGTGATTCAAACACGAAAAAAACCCAGGATCTGGCCAACAAGTATGCGAAGAAGGCGAAAGTATAAGCCAGATGCGCGCATATCCCAGACCAAACCCAGACCTAACCGGTGTTATCCTCTAAAATATTGATCGAAACCAGGTTTAATTTACTGCTTCAGTGTGTTACCACATTCCTACGTGATTCAAACACGAAAAAAACCCAGGATCTGGCCAACAAGTATGCGAAGAAGGCAAAATCATGAGCCAGATGCGGGCATAACCCAGACCTAACCCAGACCTAACCGGTGTTATCCTCTGAAATATTGATCGAAACCAGGTTTAATTGACTGCTTCAGTGTGTTACCACATTCCTACGTGATTCAAACACGAAAAAAACCCAGGATCTGGCCAACAAGTATGCGAAGAAGGCAAAATCATGAGCCAGATGCGGGCATAACCCAGACCTAACCCAGACCTAACCGGTGTTATCCTCTGAAATATTGATCGAAACCAGGTTTAATTGACTGCTTCAGTGTGTTACCACATTCCTACGTGATTCAAACACGAAAAAAACCCAGGATCTGGCCAACAAGTATGCGAAGAATGCGAAAGAATAAGCCAGATGCGCGCATTTCCCAGACCTAACCCAGACCTAACCGGTGTTATCCTCCTAAATACTGTCCGAATCCAGGTTTAGTGGACTGTTTCTGTGTGTTACCACATTACTACGTGATTCAAACCCGAAAAAAGCCCAGGATCTGGCCAACAAGTATGCGATGAAGGCAAAATCATGAGCCAGATGCGGGCATAACCCAGACCTAACCCAGACCTAACCGGTGTTATCCTCTAAAATATTGATCGAAACCAGGTTTAATTGACTGCTTCAGTGTGTTACCACATTACTACGTGATTCAAACACGGAAAAAACCCAGGATCTGGCCAACAAGTATGCGATGAAGGCAAAATCATGAGCCAGATGCGGGCATAACCCAGACCTAACCCAGACCTAACCGGTGTTATCCTCTAAAATATTGATCGAAACCAGGTTTTATTGACTGCTTCAGTTTGTTACCACATTACTACGTGATTCAAACACGAAAAAAACCCAGGATCTGGCCAACAAGTATGCGAAGAAGGCGAAAGTATAAGCCAGATGCGCGCATATCCCAGACCAAACCCAGACCTAACCGGTGTTATCCTCTAAAATATTGATCGAAACCAGGTTTAATTTACTGCTTCAGTGTGTTACCACATTCCTACGTGATTCAAACACGAAAAAAACCCAGGATCTGGCCAACAAGTATGCGAAGAAGGCAAAATCATGAGCCAGATGCGGGCATAACCCAGACCTAACCCAGACCTAACCGGTGTTATCCTCTGAAATATTGATCGAAACCAGGTTTAATAGACTGCTTCAGTGTGTTACCACATTACTACGTGATTCAAACACGGAAAATACCCAGGATCTGGCCAACAAGTATGCGAAGAATGCGAAAGAATAAGCCAGATGCGCGCATTTCCCAGACCTAACCTAGACCTAACCGTAGTTATCCTCTGAAATATTGATCGAAACCAGGTTTAGTTGACTGCTTCAGTGTGTTACCACATTACTACGTGTTTCAAACACGGAAAATACCCAGGATCTGGCCAACAAGTATGCGAAGAATGCGAAAGAATAAGCCAGATGCGCGCATTTCCCAGACCTAACCTAGACCTAACCGGTGTTATCCTCTGAAATATTGATCGAAACCAGGTTTAATTGACTGCTTCAGTGTGTTACCACATTCCTACGTGATTCAAACACGAAAAAAACCCAGGATCTGGCCAACAAGTATGCGAAGAAGGCGAAAGTATAAGCCAGATGCGCGCATTTCCCAGACCTAACCCAGACCTAACCGGTGTTATCCTCTGAAATATTGATCGAAACCAGGTTTAATTGACTGCTTCAGTGTGTTACCACATTACTACGTGATTCAAACACGGAAAAAACCCAGCATCTGGCCAACAAGTTTGCGAAAAAGGCGAAAGTATAAGCCATATGCGCGCATATCCCGGACCTAACCCAGACCTAACCGGTGTTATCCTCCTAAATACTGTCCGAATCCAGGTTTAGTGGACTGTTTCTGTGTGTTACCACATTACTACGTGATTCAAACCCGAAAAAAGCCCAGGATCTGGCCAACAAGTATGCGATGAAGGCAAAATCATGAGCCAGATGCGGGCATAACCCAGACCTAACCCAGACCTAACCGGTGTTATCCTCTAAAATATTGATCGAAACCAGGTTTAATTGACTGCTTCAGTGTGTTACCACATTACTACGTGATTCAAACACGGAAAAAACCCAGGATCTGGCCAACAAGTATGCGATGAAGGCAAAATCATGAGCCAGATGCGCGCATTTCCCAGACCTAACCCAGACCTAACCGGTGTTATCCTCTGAAATATTGATCGAAACCAGGTTTAATTGACTGCTTCAGTGTGTTACCACATTCCTACGTGATTCAAACACGAAAAAAACCCAGGATCTGGCCAACAAGTATGCGAAGAAGGCGATAGTATAAGCCAGATGCGCGCATTTCCCAGACCTAACCCAGACCTAACCGGTGTTATCCTCTGAAATATTGATCGAAACCAGGTTTAATAGACTGCTTCAGTGTGTTACCACATTACTACGTGATTCAAACACGGAAAATACCCAGGATCTGGCCAACAAGTATGCGAAGAATGCGAAAGAATAAGCCAGATGCGCGCATTTCCCAGACCTAACCTAGACCTAACCGTAGTTATCCTCTGAAATATTGATCGAAACCAGGTTTAGTTGACTGCTTCAGTGTGTTACCACATTACTACGTGTTTCAAACACGGAAAATACCCAGGATCTGGCCAACAAGTATGCGAAGAATGCGAAAGAATAAGCCAGATGCGCGCATTTCCCAGACCTAACCTAGACCTAACCGGTGTTATCCTCTGAAATATTGATCGAAACCAGGTTTAATTGACTGCTTCAGTGTGTTACCACATTCCTACGTGATTCAAACCCGAAAAAAACCCAGGATCTGGCCAACAAGTATGCGAAGAAGGCAAAATCATGAGCCAGATGCGGGCATAACCCAGACCTAACCCAGACCTAACCGGTGTTATCCTCTGAAATATTGATCGAAACCAGGTTTAATTGACTGCTTCAGTGAGTTACCACATTACTACGTGATTCAAACACTGAAAAAACCCAGGATCTGGCCAACAAGTATGCGATGAAGGCAAAATCATGAGCCAGATGCGGGCATAACCCAGACCTAACCCAGACCTAACCGGTGTTATCCTCTAAAATATTGATCGAAACCAGGTTTAATTGACTGCTTCAGTGTGTTACCACATTCCTACGTGATTCAAACACGAAAAAAACCCAGGATCTGGCCAACAAGTATGCGAAGAAGGCGAAAGTATAAGCCAGTTGCGCGCATTTCCCAGACCTAACCCAGACCTAACCGGTGTTATCCTCTGAAATATTGATCGAAACCAGGTTTAATTGACTGCTTCAGTGTGTTACCACATTACTACGTGATTCAAACACGGAAAAAACCCAGCATCTGGCCAACAAGTTTGCGAAAAAGGCGAAAGTATAAGCCATATGCGCGCATATCCCGGACCTAACCCAGACCTAACCGGTGTTATCCTCCTAAATACTGACCGAATCCAGGTTTAGTGGACTGTTTCTGTGTGGTACCACATTACTACGTGATTCAAACCCGAAAAAAACCCAGGATCTGGCCAACAAGTATGCGATGAAGGCAAAATCATGAGCCAGATGCGGGCATAACCCAGACCTAACCCAGACCTAACCGGTGTTATCCTCTAAAATATTGATCGAAACCAGGTTTAATTGACTGCTTCAGTGTGTTACCACATTACTACGTGATTCAAACACGAAAAAAACGCAGGATCTGGCCAACAAGTATGCGAAGAAGGCAAAATCATGAGCCAGATGCGGGCATAACCCAGACCTAACGCAGACCTAACCGGTGTTATCCTCTAAAATATTGATCGAAACCAGGTTTAATTGACTGCTTCAGTGTGTTACCACATTCCTACGTGATTCAAACACGAAAAAAACCCAGGATCTGGCCAACAAGTATGCGAAGAAGGCGAAAGTATAAGCCAGATGCGCGCTTATCCCAGACCAAACCCAGACCTAACCGGTGTTATCCTCTAAAATATTGATCGAAACCAGGTTTAATTGACTGCTTCAGTGTGTTACCACATTCCTACGTGATTCAAACACGAAAAAAACCCAGGATCTGGCCAACAAGTATGCGAAGAAGGCAAAATCATGAGCCAGATGCGGGCATAACCCAGACCTAACCCAGACCTAACCGGTGTTATCCTCTGAAATATTGATCGAAACCAGGTTTAATTGACTGCTTCAGTGTGTTACCACATTCCTACGTGATTCAAACACGAAAAAAACCCAGGATCTGGCCAACAAGTATGCGAAGAAGGCGAAAGTATAAGCCAGATGCGCGCATTTCCCAGACCTAACCCAGACCTAACCGGTGTTATCCTCTGAAATATTGATCGAAACCAGGTTTAATAGACTGCTTCAGTGTGTTACCACATTACTACGTGATTCAAACACGGAAAAAACCCAGGATCTGGCCAACAAGTATGCGATGAAGGCAAAATCATGAGCCAGATGCGCGCATTTCCCAGACCTAACCCAGACCTAACCGGCGTTATCCTCTAAAATATTGATCGAAACCAGGTTTAATTGACTGCTTCAGTGTGTTACCACATTACTACGTGTTTCAAACACGGAAAATACCCAGGATCTGGCCAACAAGTATGCGAAGAATGCGAAAGAATAAGCCAGATGCGCGCATTTCCCAGACCTAACCCAGACCTAACCGGTGTTATCCTCTGAAATATTGATCGAAACCAGGTTTAATTGACTGCTTCAGTGTGTTACCACATTCCTACGTGATTCAAACACGAAAAAAACCCAGGATCTGGCCAACAAGTATGCGAAGAAGGCGAAAGTATAAGCCAGATGCGCGCGTATCCCAGACCAAACCCAGACCTAACCGGTGTTATCCCCTAAAATATTGATCGAAACCAGGTTTAATTGACTGCTTCAGTGTGTTACCACATTCGTACGTGATTCAAACACGAAAAAAACCCAGGATCTAGCCAACAAGTATGCGAAGAAGGCAAAATCATGAGCCAGATGCGGGCATAACCCAGACCTAACCCAGACCTAACCGGTGTTATCCTCTGAAATATTGATCGAAACCAGGTTTAATTGACTGCTTCAGTGAGTTACCATATTACTACGTGATTCAAACACTGAAAAAACCCAGGATCTGGCCAACAAGTATGCGATGAAGGCAAAATCATGAGCCAGATGCGGGCATAACCCAGACCTAACCCAGACCTAACCGGTGTTATCCTCTAAAATATTGATCGAAACCAGGTTTAATTGACTGCTTCAGTGTGTTACCACATTACTACGTGATTCAAACACGGAAAAAACCCAGCATCTGGCCAACAAGTTTGCGAAAAAGGCGAAAGTATAAGCCATATGCGCGCATATCCCGGACCTAACCCAGACCTAACCGGTGTTATCCTCCTAAATACTGTCCGAATCCAGGTTTAGTGGACTGTTTCTGTGTGGTACCACATTACTACGTGATTCAAACCCGAAAAAAACCCAGGATCTGGCCAACAAGTATGCGATGAAGGCAAAATCATGAGCCAGATGCGGGCATAACCCAGACCTAACCCAGACCTAACCGGTGTTATCCTCTAAAATATTGATCGAAACCAGGTTTAATTGACTGCTTCAGTGTGTTACCACATTACTACGTGATTCAAACACGAAAAAAACCCAGGATCTGGCCAACAAGTATGCGAAGAAGGCAAAATCATGAGCCAGATGCGGGCATAACCCAGACCTAACCCCGACCTAACCGGTGTTATCCTCTAAAATATTGATCGAAACCAGGTTTAATTGACTGCTTCAGTGTGTTACCACATTCCTACGTGATTCAAACACGAAAAAAACCCAGGATCTGGCCAACAAGTATGCGAAGAAGGCGAAAGTATAAGCCAGATGCGCGCTTATCCCAGACCAAACCCAGACCTAACCGGTGTTATCCTCTAAAATATTGATCGAAACCAGGTATAATTGACTGCTTCAGTGTGTTACCACATTCCTACGTGATTCAAACACGAAAAAAACCCGGGATCTGGCCAACAAGTATGCGAAGAAGGCAAAATCATGAGCCAGATGCGGGCATAACCCAGACCTAACCCAGACCTAACCGGTGTTATCCTCTAAAATATTGATCGAAACCAGGTTTAATTGACTGCTTCAGTGTGTTACCACATTCCTACGTGATTCAAACACGAAAAAAACCCAGGATCTGGCCAACAAGTATGCGATGAAGGCAAAATCATGAGCCAGATGCGGGCATAACCCAGACCTAACCCAGACCTAACCGGTGTTATCCTCTAAAATATTGATCGAAACCAGGTTTAATTGACTGCTTCAGTGTGTTACCACATTACTACGTGATTCAAACACGGAAAAAACCCAGGATCTGGCCAACAAGTATGCGATGAAGGCAAAATCATGAGCCAGATGCGCGCATTTCCCAGACCTAACCCAGACCTAACCGGTGTTATCCTCTGAAATAATGATCGAAACCAGGTTTAATTGACTGCTTCAGTGTGTTACCACATTCCTACGTGATTCAAACACGAAAAAAACCCAGGATCTGGCCAACAAGTATGCGAAGAATGCGAAAGAATAAGCCAGATGCGCGCATTTCCCAGACCTAACCCAGACCTAACCGGTGTTATCCTCTGAAATATTGATCGAAACCAGGTTTAGTTGACTGCTTCAGTGTGTTACCACATTACTACGTGTTTCAAACACGGAAAATACCCAGGATCTGGCCAACAAGTATGCGAAGAATGCGAAAGAATAAGCCAGATGCGCGCATTTCCCAGACCTAACCCAGACCTAACCGGTGTTATCCTCTGAAATATTGATCGAAACCAGGTTTAATTGACTGCTTCAGTGTGTTACCACATTACTACGTGATTCAAACACGGAAAATACCTAGGATCTGGCCAACAAGTATGCGAAGAAGGCAAAATCATGAGCCAGATGCGCGCATTTCCCAGACCTAACCCAGACCTAACCGGTGTTATCCTCTGAAATATTGATCGAAACCAGGTTTAATTGACTGCTTCAGTGTGTTACCACATTCCTACGTGATTCAAACCCGAAAAAAACCCAGGATCTGGCCAACAAGTATGCGAAGAAGGCAAAATCATGAGCCAGATGCGGGCATAACCCAGACCTAACCCAGACCTAACCGGTGTTATCCTCTAAAATATTGATCGAAACCAGGTTTAATTGACTGCTTCAGTGTGTTACCACATTACTACGTGATTCAAACACGAGAAAAACCCAGGATCTGGCCAACAAGTATGCGAAGAAGGCAAAATCATGAGCCAGATGCGGGCATAACCCAGACCTAACCCAGACCTAACCGGTGTTATCCTCTAAAATATTGATCGAAACCAGGTTTAATTGACTGCTTCAGTGTGTTACCACATTCCTACATGATTCAAACACGAAAAAAACCCAGGATCTGGCCAACAAGTATGCGAAGAAGGCGAAAGTATAAGCCAGATGCGTTCATTTCCCAGACCTAACCCAGACCTAACCGGTGTTATCCTCTGAAATATTGATCGAAACCAGGTTTAATTGACTGCTTCAGTGTGTTACCACATTACTACGTGATTCAAACACGGAAAAAACCCAGCATCTGGCCAACAAGTTTGCGAAAAAGGCGAAAGTATAAGCCATATGCGCGCATATCCCGGACCTAACCCAGACCTAACCGGTGTTATCCTCCTAAATACTGACCGAATCCAGGTTTAGTGGACTGTTTCTGTGTGGTACCACATTACTACGTGATTCAAACCCGAAAAAAACCCAGGATCTGGCCAACAAGTATGCGATGAAGGCAAAATCATGAGCCAGATGCGGGCATAACCCAGACCTAACCCAGACCTAACCGGTGTTATCCTCTAAAATATTGATCGAAACCAGGTTTAATTGACTGCTTCAGTGTGTTACCACATTACTACGTGATTCAAACACGAAAAAAACGCAGGATCTGGCCAACAAGTATGCGAAGAAGGCAAAATCATGAGCCAGATGCGGGCATAACCCAGACCTAACCCAGACCTAACCGGTGTTATCCTCTAAAATATTGATCGAAACCAGGTTTAATTGACTGCTTCAGTGTGTTACCACATTCCTACGTGATTCAAACACGAAAAAAACCCAGGATCTGGCCAACAAGTATGCGAAGAAGGCGAAAGTATAAGCCAGATGCGCGCTTATCCCAGACCAAACCCAGACCTAACCGGTGTTATCCTCTAAAATATTGATCGAAACCAGGTTTAATTGACTGCTTCAGTGTGTTACCACATTCCTACGTGATTCAAACACGAAAAAAACCCAGGATCTGGCCAACAAGTATGCGAAGAAGGCAAAATCATGAGCCAGATGCGGGCATAACCCAGACCTAACCCAGACCTAACCGGTGTTATCCTCTGAAATATTGATCGAAAACAGGTTTAATTGACTGCTTCAGTGTGTTACCACATTACTACGTGATTCAAACACGGAAAAAACCCAGGATCTGGCCAACAAGTATGCGAAGAATGCGAAAGAATAAGCCAGATGCGCGCATTTCCCAGACCTAACCCAGACCTAACCGGTGTTATCCTCTGAAATATTGATCGAAACCAGGTTTAATTGACTGCTTCAGTGTGTTACCACATTACTACGTGATTCAAACACGGAAAATACCTAGGATCTGGCCAACAAGTATGCGAAGAAGGCAAAATCATGAGCCAGATGCGCGCATTTCCCAGACCTAACCCAGACCTAACCGGTGTTATCCTCTGAAATATTGATCGAAACCAGGTTTAATTGACTGCTTCAGTGTGTTACCACATTCCTACGTGATTCAAACACGAAAAAAACCCAGGATCTGGCCAACAAGTATGCGAAGAAGGCAAAATCATGAGCCAGATGCGGGCATAACCCAGACCTAACCCAGACCTAACCGGTGTTATCCTCTAAAATATTGATCGAAACCAGGTTTAATTGACTGCTTCAGTGTGTTACCACATTCCTACGTGATTCAAACACGAAAAAAACCCAGGATCTAGCCAACAAGTATGCGAAGAAGGCAAAATCATGAGCCAGATGCGGGCATAACCCAGACCTAACCCAGACCTAACCGGTGTTATCCTCTGAAATATTGATCGAAACCAGGTTTAATTGACTGCTTCAGTGTGTTACCACATTCCTACGTGATTCAAACACGAAAAAAACCCAGGATCTGGCCAACAAGTATGCGAAGAAGGCGAAAGTATAAGCCAGATGCGCGCTTATCCCAGACCAAACCCAGACCTAACCGGTGTTATCCTCTAAAATATTGATCGAAACCAGGTTTAATTGACTGCTTCAGTGTGTTACCACATTCCTACGTGATTCAAACACGAAAAAAACCCAGGATCTGGCCAACAAGTATGCGAAGAAGGCGAAAGTATAAGCCAGATGCGCGCATTTCCCAGACCTAACCCAGACCTAACCGGTGTTATCCTCTGAAATATTGATCGAAACCAGGTTTAATTGACTGCTTCAGTGTGTTACCACATTACTACGTGATTCAAACACGGAAAAAACCCAGCATCTGGCCAACAAGTTTGCGAAAAAGGCGAAAGTATAAGCCATATGCGCGCATATCCCGTACCTAACCCAGACCTAACCGGTGTTATCCTCCTAAATACTGTCCGAATCCAGGTTTAGTGGACTGTTTCTGTGTGGTACCACATTACTACGTGATTCAAACCCGAAAAAAACCCAGGATCTGGCCAACAAGTATGCGATGAAGGCAAAATCATGAGCCAGATGCGGGCATAACCCAGTCCTAACCCAGACCTAACCGGTGTTATCCTCTGAAATATTGATCGAAACCAGGTTTAGTTGACTGCTTCAGTGTGTTACCACATTACTACGTGTTTCAAACACGGAAAATACCCAGGATCTGGCCAACAAGTATGCGAAGAATGCGAAAGAATAAGCCAGATGCGCGCATTTCCCAGACCTAACCCAGACCTAACCGGTGTTATCCTCTGAAATATTGATCGAAACCAGGTTTAATTGATTGCTTCAGTGTGTTACCACATTCCTACGTGATTCAAACACGAAAAAAACCCAGGATCTAGCCAACAAGTATGCGAAGAAGGCAAAATCATGAGCCAGATGCGGGCATAACCCAGACCTAACCCAGACCTAACCGGTGTTATCCTCTGAAATATTGATCGAAACCAGGTTTAATTGACTGCTTCAGTGTATTACCACATTACTACGTGATTCAAACACGAAAAAAACCCAGGATCTGGCCAACAAGTATGCGAAGAAGGCAAAATCATGAGCCAGATGCGGGCATAACCCAGACCTAACCCAGACCTAACCGGTGTTATCCTCTAAAATATTGATCGAAACCAGGTTTAATTGACTGCTTCAGTGTGTTACCACATTACTACGTGATTCAAACACGAAAAAAACCCAGGATCTGGCCAACAAGTATGCGAAGAAGGCAAAATCATGAGCCAGATGCGGGCATAACCCAGACCTAACCCAGACCTAACCGGTGTTATCCTCTGAAATATTGATCGAAACCAGGTTTAATTGACTGCTTCAGTGTGTTACCACATTCCTACGTGATTCAAACACGAAAAAAACCCAGGATCTGGCCAACAAGTATGCGGAGAAGGCAGAATCATGAGCCAGATGCGGGCATAACCCAGACCTAACCCAGACCTAACCGGTGTTATCCTCTAAAATATTGATCGAAACCAGGTTTAATTGACTGCTTCAGTGTGGTACCACATTACTACGTGATTCAAACACGAAAAAAACCCAGGATCTGGCCAACAAGTATGCGAAAAAGGCGAAAGTATAAGCCAGATGCGCGCACATCCCAGACCTAACCCAGACCTAACCGGTGTTATCCTCTAAAATACTGACCGAATCCAGGTTTAATTGACTGCTTCAGTGTGTTACCACATTACTACGTGTTTCAAACACGGAAAATACCCAGGATCTGGCCAACAAGTATGCGAAGAATGCGAAAGAATAAGCCAGATGCGCGCATTTCCCAGACCTAACCCAGACCTAACCGGTGTTATCCTCTGAAATATTGATCGAAACCAGGTTTAATTGACTGCTTCAGTGTGTGACCACATTACTACGTGATTCAAACACGGAAAAAACCCAGGATCTGGCCAACAAGTATGCGATGAAGGCAAAATCATGAGCCAGATGCGGGCATAACCCTGACCTAACCCAGACCTAACCGGTGTTATCCTCTAAAATATTGATCGAAACCAGGTTTAATTGACTGCTTCAGTGTGTTACCACATTACTACGTGATTCAAACACGAAAAAAACCCAAGATCTGGCCAACAAGTATGCGAAGAAGGCAAAATCATGAGCCAGATGCGGGCATATCCCAGACCTAACCCAGACCTAACCGGTGTTATCCTCTAAAATACTGGCCGAATCCAGGTTTAATTGACTGTTACTGTGTGGTACCACATTACTACGTGATTCAAACCCGAAAAAAACCCAGGATCTGGCCAACAAGTATGCGAAGAAGGCATAATCATGAGCCAGATGCGGGCATAACCCAGACCTAACCCAGACCTAACCGGTGTTATCCTCTAAAATATTGATCGAAACCAGGTTTAATTGACTGCTTCAGTGTGTTACCACATTACTACGTGATTCAAACACGAAAAAAACCCAGGATCTGGCCAACAAGTATGCGAAGAAGGCAAAATCATGAGCCAGATGCGGGCATATCCCAGACCCAACCCAGACCTAACCGGTGTTATCCTCTAAAATACTGGCCGAATCCAGGTTTAATTGACTGTTACTGTGTGGTACCACATTACTACGTGATTCAAACCCGAAAAAAACCCAGGATCTGGCCAACAAGTATGCGAAGAAGGCATAATCATGAGCCAGATGCGGGCATAACCCAGACCTGACCCAGACCTAACCGGTGTTATCCTCTAAAATATTGATCGAAATCAGGTTTAATTGACTGCTTCTTTGTGGGCCCACATTACTGCGTGATTCAAACCGGAACAAACCATGGATCTGACCAACATAGTAGTATACAGGGTGTTCGGCCAGCCCTGAGAAACATTTTAATAGGAGATTCTAGAGGCCAAACTAAGACGAAAATCAAGAATACCAATTTGTTGATGGAGGCTTCGTTAAAAAGTTATTAACAATTAAATTCAAAAATTTCAAATCGTTCCGGAAAAATTATTTTCGGCTGCGGAGGTCAATTACAAGCATTTTCAGTGAATAGACATATATTCGAAATCCTACTCAGTTTCGAGAAAAAAATTCGAGTATGTGTTGATATTTTTCGGCGAAAAACAAATTTTTCAAATCGTTCTAAAAAAATTATTTTCGGTTACAGGGGTCAATTACAATCATTTTTGGTCATTACACATACGCCCGAAATCCTACGCACTTTCGAGAAAAAAATTCCTTACCGAAAATCTAATCGGGTGCCTATATTTTTCGATGAAAAAGAAAGATTTCAAATCGTTCTGTGAAAAATTATTTTCAGTTGCGAGGGTCGGTGACAATCATTTTTTATGTATAGACATACCCCCGTAATCTTGCGCATTTTCGAGAAAAAAATTCAGTACGAGCGGAACTTTAAACATTAATAACTTTTTAACAGTGCCTCCATCAACAAATTGGTATTCTTGATTTTCGTCTTATTTTGACCTCTAGAATCCCCCATTAAAATTTTTCCCATGGATGGCCGAACACCCTGTATGTAGGGAACCGTGCAGTTGAAAATTATTAAATCGCGCACGAATTTTTGGCCGAACAGCGAATCGTTCGCTGTCCACGAGCTTGCACGAGCGAAGACGGTTACCGCCGAAAAAGCCGTCAACACGCGGCGAGCGTACGGCCGAACAGCTGATGGGTGAATAACCCAGAAAGCGAGAAAAGACAGCACGGAAGAGAGAAAGATTGAAGAAAAGTACGTAGTAGGTGTGACTGTGTTTAACGAAATAAATACGAGTGTGCCGATTAACGAACAAACACGGTTCCTGATAATCCCATACATACATACGTACAGTGTTGTTCCAAGTGGAGTTTGAAAAAGATGCTAATAAAAATGTTGCATAGTCATAACCACCTGGTTCAGTTACTACATTCACCCTGTAAAAACAACACAATAATATTATTTATTATTTTCTTTTCACGTTCTTAACTTTATTTTTATTTTTAGTTTGAGTTTTACATTTCTCCTTCTCTTCGTCTTGCTTTTCTTTCTCCTTTTCCTTTTCATTTTTCTGTTTTTCTTTCTTTTTTCAATAGCTTTTCTTCTTTTAATTTCTCGGCTTGTTTTTTTCTTTTCTAATCGTTCTTCTTTCATTCTTTGTTTTTCTTTTTCCTGGTTATCAATTGCTTCTATTTTTTCAAGCTGAGTCTATTTCCATGTCTTTGATGTAACTTTGATTGCACACACCTTTCTATATTTCTTTTCTTTTCTTTTCTTTTCTTTGTTGTTTTTTCAATTTTTTGATAATGTTGATAATGTTTATCCAGAATAGATTCTGAAGAATCTTTGTCTTTACGAGAAAATAAGTAAAGTAACGTTGTAGAATTAATGTAGTTTGATTTCAGTACCATCGGAAACAAAACAATTCCCATTAGAAAAAAGTAAAAGCATCATTGTCATGAAATATTAAAGTTAATTAATGATCAGTATATCATATATTAGTTTCTTCTAGCGAAACGTTGTTAAATTAGTCTTCTACACTGGTATTGGTTTTACTGTTACTATGAACTGCACTGCGTTGAACATCAGCAGTGCTTTCTCTCTGCGAGTTGTGTCTTGTGTTGTGTCTTAGTTGTGTCCCGATTGTATTTTAATATTTTCTATATAGAAAAGAAAATTGTTCCCCTCTCAGATCATCTGGAATATGCTCTTGAATGCTATGTAAAACTACCTATATTGCTGTCATTGATGTCAGTTTCATCTGGCGACATGAATTCTAATTTATTTTCTTGTTTCTGAAATACGTTTTGTCTAGTAAATTGTATTTGAGTTAAACGGTCATAGGCCACCACAAGCTTTAAAAGCATTTCCTTCTTCATGGAATTTATATATGGTATGATATATATATTGGTGCGAAATTCACCTTCGTAATGGGTTTAGTCTACCTACGTACTTTGTCTATGTTCCTGTACTACCTTTCGCCATGCAACTTTTAATCGTCTAAATATTCCTACATCGCATGGCTGGAAAATATGAGTTGCATTAGGTAATATACAAAAAAGTAAAATGAGTTTACTCAAAACAAAAATTATGTAAATTGAAATTTATGCAGGACCTGCGACCATCTAATAATACCAGTATAGGAAAGGTGACTCCATTCTCAACCATTTATGGTACATACACACAATATATGTATTAGTGTGGGGGGATTGAAATGAATTCGGTCAAGGTGTAATTTCATTAATATTGATTTAATATATACAGGGTGTTTGGCCACCCCTGGGAAAAATTTTAATGGGAGATTCTAGAAGCCAAAATAAGACGAAAATTAAGAATATCAATTTTTCGACTGAGGTTTCGTTAAAAAGTAGTTATTAATAACATTAAATAAAAAAATTTCAAATCGTTCTGAAAAAATTATTGTTGGTCGCGGAGGTCAGTTAGAATCGTACCCCCGAAATCCTACTCAGTTTCGACAAAAAAAATTCAAGTAAAAAAGAATTTCGAATCGTCTTGGAAGAATTAGTTTTCGTTGCAGGGGTCAGTTACAAGCATTTTTTTTTTTTGGTCGACAGCCGGATTGAACGATTTTAATGTTTCAAACAGCAACACAACGCATATTTTAATGGAGAATATGTAGAGATGTTGGAAAAGTTGTTCCTTGACCCCGTAAAGTGAGAAAAATCCCATATAACTGGTCAAATTTTCAAACAGCCCCCGCAACTCCTACTGATATAGTGAATAGTGAATATATTCCAATGAAACGTTTTTTTTCGCGAGTAGAGCTCATGGGTACCTACACAAAGAGTATTATTAAACAACTATTTTACAAACTGAATAAAAATCAGAAAGGAATTTTTAAGAAAAATCGACAGACAGTGCCTAAATTTTTCGACGAAAGAAAAAGAAAATTTCAAATCGTTCTGAAAAAATTACTTTCGGTTTCGGGGGTCAATTACAATTATTTTCGGTGAATAGACATACCACATACGAAATCCTGCGCATTTTCGAGAAAAAAATTCGAAAGTAAGAGCGGAACTTTAAACGTCAATAACTTGTTTAGTATCGTATTACTCCATCAACAAATTGGTATTCTTGATTTTCATCCTACTTTAACCTCTAGAATCTCCCATTACAATTTCTCCCAGGGGATTCTAGAGACCAAAGTAAGACGAAAATCAAGAATACCAATTTGTTAATGGAGGCTTTATTAAAAAGTTATTAACGTTTAAAGTTCCGCCCGTACTGAATTTCTTTCTCGAAAATGCGCATGATTAGGGGGGTATGACGATTCACCCAAAATGGTTGTAAGTAACCCCCGCAACCGATAACAATTTTTCCAAAACGATTTGAAATTTTTCTTTTCCATCGAACAAATTTCACACATTCTCGAATTTTTATCTCGAAAGTGGGTAAGATTTCGGAGGTATGTGTATTCACCAAAAATGATTGTAATTGACCCCCGCAACCGATAACAATTTTTCCAGAACGATTTGAAATTTTTTAGTTTAATTGTTAATAACTTTTTAACGTAGCCTCTATCAACAAATTGGTATTCTTGATTTTCGTCTGTATTTTCGTATTTTGGCATCTAGAATCCCCCATTAAAATTTTTCCCAGGGGTGGCCGAATACCCTGTACATATGTGTTCCCCGAGCAGGAAAACGACTTTTCGCTATAATCATGAAAGTAAAAATTCTGTCCAAATGAGGAGTAGGAGTGATTTTCTAAGTAATTTTTATGTAAAAGTATAGATTGAGAAAGTGGCACGTGAGGAACGTACGTAACCTAGATCGATGCACATGTTTTACTGCACCGGGCACGAACGTACGACGATTTACACACACACAGTCAATATCGCCGGTTTTTACAAAAGGTAAAGTCTTAAGTAAACATTTTGTTTTATAATTTTCTATTAAAGCCTCTGTAAGTTTTATCGCTTTTGCATTCTTGCAACTTAATTTAATTGGTTGTTTTTTGGAAAACAGATAAAACTATAAAAAGAATAAAAAACGGTTTTTACGAGTCCTGTACCTATGTTTAGTTCAGAATTTCGAATTCAGCGGTAAAAGTATGTAAATCTATATTATCCAATACACAGGACATAAAGGTAAGAGGAATGGATATTTTTACCAATATATTCATATTCTTAAATATCTGAATATTCTTCCTACTTGACCGACTTACTTTATAAATATATTTTTTAGGGACACATGTCGTTCGGTTGAAGGAAACAGGATATCTATACAGTGTATAGGTATTCAAAAACCCTTGGGAAAAATTTTAGACTTTGTTGAAAAGTAATGGAACATTATATTCCTAGCAAACGCTAGGCCCGTTCACGGATCGGGGTGAGTTATACATTATTCGATTCGCCTAATTCAGTACATTATTGATATGCATTTCTATGCATCTGTGGAAATTCGTTATTTTTTTATAAACTGTTACTGTTATTGTTAGAAATATGACTTAAAATTCGTTAGTTTCTTTAGTGTTTAGGAGTGTGTGTGTGTGTTTGTGAGAGAAGCACACGTCGAGGAATGTTCTTTTAGTTTTTAAGTTTTCTTTTCACAATGGAAAATAAGTGTGTTTGTTTTGTAACAAGATTCATTATAATAAATAATATAAACAGTATTTTAACATGGTAGCAGAGGTCCGTGGTTTGTTCGTTAACAGTAAAGAAAAGAAATTTAGTTGTGAAAGGAAGATAACCTAAGTTTGAAGCATGGCAAGTGAAAAAAAGGACGATTTCATGTTACAAATATTTTATGGAACTGGAAATTCAGGCTAAATTTATTTTTAGAAATGAAAGACTGTAACGAGGTTATTCTACATGATGAAAGACCGGCTGAAATAAGAGTCGAAGATTGGAATAAAAAAGGAAATTAAAGCAAAAAGTTACATCGTAAACAGTATTTCAAACACTCAGTTAGAATTAATAATATCAGAAACGACTGCGAAAAATATGATTGCAAAGCTTGACGAAATTTATCTAGTTAAAAACAGTGCAGTAAAGCTATTGTGTAAAAGAAGATTGTTAGAATTAAAAATGAAAGAAGGTGAAAATCCAAGTGACTTCTTTAACGAATTTGAAACGCATATAAATAGGCTCAAAAATACTGGTGAGACTGTGAATGAAGAGGATAAATTGAATTATCTGTTATTAACGTTAACTTCTCACGTATTGTTGATATTATTGATGCACTGCCAACGAAGGAGAAAACAGTTGAGTATGTAAAATCTAAATTACTGTTAGAGTATCAAAAGAGAAACGGTAAAAGTTACTACTTTGAGTACAGCAGAAATTACACTCGCACGTTTAGTTCAAATTTAACTAAAAATCCTAGAGGTCATAGGTTTCGACACGTACAACGCAATCAGAACAAGTATCTCAATTCAAAGGATAATCAGCATAGCAGTGCAACGACTACTGAAGCGGTATGTTAAGTCAGTGTAATAAGTCAGGGCACATCCAACGTTACTGCCCAGAAAACTTTAATAATTATTACAAAAGGCAACCTTTTCAAACATATACAAAATAGACACGATAGAAAAGTGGCTGGAAATTCGAGTCTAGATGACAGTAGAAATTACAATTCATTCAAGGTTGAAGTAATGAAAAGTAGCAAAATAGAAGAAGTAGAAATATTAAATGGCTACTAGATAGTGGTTGCTCAGATCACATAATAAACACAGATGAGTACTTTTATGAATCCAAAAATCTACAAAACCCGGTTGATATTAAAGTTGGTGATGGTTTTAAACTAATATCTGGAAAGATTGGTAATGTAATGATTAACATTAAATCGTTGCTATGTTCATTTTAAAAATTATAAATAATTTATCTAATTGGATCTATTCTACATTGTCAAATGGGAATTTGTAGAAGAATTTGTATGATGCATAAAAATCATTTTTTTAGGCATAGAACTTCCACGAGTCGGTCAGGTGGACAGTATTAAAACCAGGTATGTAGACAGTACATGCAGCAACAGTAAAAAATGTCTCCCCGCCGCTGACAGTGTTTACAATATATAGTAAATTACTATTGCACGCAGTACGTTGGCTTAACTTGTTTTTATTATTAAATTTCATTATCATCTAAGTCTGGTATATTTTGATTTTTTACAGAATCAATCATCATCAAATGAAATTTCTGAAATTTCTTTTAAGAACTGATTAAATAAATCATCCTTTCCTTGCTTGGAAGGTTTATAAAACACGTAATGGCTTAAGTACCCAATGAAATTATCTTTTTTGCTGAAAATAGAAAATATAATATTTATTATTTTGTATTATATGTTAGAAAAACATATTAAAAAACGTGTGGAACTGCAAATACTAACCGACAATATTCAGGCAAAAAGTGTTTACTATGCTTCCACGTAGTTTCTGTTTTATTCGTATGAGCGCCTGTTTCTGGATCTTTAAAATGTAAACTATTTACGGTTTACGGTGAGATGTTTATACCCTTAGTTTTTAAAAGCCATTGCATTATATAAAGATATTTGAAAAGCAAAGAACGTGGTTTTCTAAAAACAAACTCAGTTACAGATATTGTTTTAAAATTACCATATATGCTAACGTATAATTATGAGCAATGTCGTGATATATTATATAACTAACATTAAATAAAAATACTGCGCAGCAATTGTGGAAGGGTAGAGTAGATAGAGACTGATGAATCAACATTTTGTTGTAGAAATAATGGCACAGAGGCCATTTGAAAATTAATCACAGCGTCAATTTTCAAGATCTCATTACTGATGCTTACATGAATTAAATTGAAGACACCACTTTTTTCTAACATATAATACTATCAATATTTTATATTTCCAATAAGAGTAACTTCATTGGATACCTGAGCCATTATGTATTTAGTAAATGTATATATAATAGAAAGATGGTGATTTATTCAATGAGATATTTGCAGAAATAGCAGAAATTTCATTCAACAAATGTTATTGTTAACAAATTAGCATTTTACTAGCTGGCATTTTGAACACAGGTAACGACAGTCACTTGTTTCCACCTGTGAACCTATCAGAATATATTTAAAATACTTAGTTACTTTGTAAAAATACCGAATTTCCGCAGATAATGAAATGCATATACTAATGAAATAATATACTGAATTAGACGAATCGAATTACGTATAACTCATCCCGATCGTTGAACGGGTCGTTTGCTAGGAATATACCAAAAAACGTTCTTGACAAGTCTATAAAATACTTCAGTTCACTTTCATTATTAGATGCGTTGACTTTAATTCTATAAATTATAATGATAAGTTCAAGATTTTACAGAAAGAGTTTATTTGTAATATTAAAGATTTCCTATATAAGGACAAGAAGTATACTTTTACCAATATCTATCCATCTATCTTAATATTCTTCCCACTTGGCCCACTTACTTTAACGAGTCTGAGTAAATCATCAGTACTATCTCTATTTTTATTAATAAAATGAATCTGTGATTCCATATCCAAAGATATAGTAAAAGCTACAAAATTCAGATTATTCAAGTTACTTCTATCACTCATCAAATTTTTTATGAAATTCTATGCTAATTCATGCTCTTTAAAATATTTATAATCTACTGGGACTTCATTAACTTTATGTTTTAATAAATCAATAATCAAAGTATCTATAATTAATATTAAAATCAAATAACAGTGTCAAAATAGTATTAATATTATATTTTATTAATACTATCAATATCTGGTATTTAAATTTTATTAAATATTTCAAATCTGTTATCACCTTGTTCAAATAATTTATTACTAGTTTTGATAATATATTTTGGGATGGATTTTTTTAGAATGATAGCAATTCAGTTGTGAATTTTTATGAGGAACAAAGGGTTATTATTATACAATTAACATGTATATAATTCATTAACTTGCCCATTTAGGGGTAACATGTTATGCATAAATAGAGATTTACATACTTGTATAAATACCCACACTAAAATCATGTAAATATCTAAATCATTTTTAAATCTATGATTTGGAAAATTTTAGGGACTTGGAACTTAATTCATCCTTTATCTTACAGTTTTATCGTCAACACGTGGCCAACACGTATGCGAAGAAGGCAAAATCATGAGCCAGATGCTGGTATAACCCAGACCTAACCAAGACCTAACCGGTGTTATCCTCTAAAATATTGATCGAAACCAGGTTTAATTGACTGCTTCAGTGTGTTACCACATTACTACGTGATTCAAACACGAAAAAAACCCAAGATCTGGCCAACAAGTTTGCGAAAAAGGCAAAATCATGAGCCAGATGCGGGCATAACCAAGTCCTAAGCCAGACCTAACCGGTGTTATCCTCTAAAATATTGATCGAAACCAGGTTTGATTGACTGCTTCAGTGTGTTACCACATTACTACGTGATTCAAACCAGAAGAAACCCAGGATCTGGCCAACAAGTATGCGAAGAAGGCATAATCATGAGCCAGATGCGGGCATAACCCAGACCTAACCCAGACCTAACCGGTGTTATCCTCTAAAATATTGATCGAAACCAGGTTTAATTGACTGCTTCAGTGTGTTACCACATTAGTACGTGATTCAAACACGAAAAAAACCCAGGATCTGGCCAACAAGTATGCGAAGAAGGCATAATCATGAGCCAGATGCGGGCATAACCCAGACCTAACCCAGACCTAACCGGTGTTATCCTCTAAAATATTGATCGAAACCAGGTTTAATTGACTGCTTCAGTGTGTTACCACATTAGTACGTGATTCAAACACGAAAAAAACCCAGGATCTGGCCAACAAGTATGCGAAAAAGGCGAAAGTATAAGCCAGATGCGCGCACATCCCAGACCTAACCCAGACCTAACCGGTGTTATCCTCTAAAATACTGACCGAATCCAGGTTTAATTGACTGTTACTGTGTGGTACCACATTACTACGTGATTCAAACCAGAAGAAACCCAGGATCTGGCCAACAAGTATGCGAAGAAGGCATAATCATGAGCCAGATGCGGGCATAACCCAGACCTAACCCAGACCTAACCGGTGTTATCCTCTAAAATATTGATCGAAACCAGGTTTAATTGACTGCTTCAGTGTGTTACCACATTACTACGTGATTCAAACACGAAAAAAACCCAAGATCTGGCCAACAAGTTTGCGAAAAAGGCAAAATCATGAGCCAGATGCGGGCATAACCAAGTCCTAAGCCAGACCTAACCGGTGTTATCCTCTAAAATATTGATCGAAACCAGGTTTGATTGACTGCTTCAGTGTGTTACCACATTACTACGTGATTCAAACCAGAAGAAACCCAGGATCTGGCCAACAAGTATGCGAAGAAGGCATAATCATGAGCCAGATGCGGGCATAACCCAGACCTAACCCAGACCTAACCGGTGTTATCCTCTAAAATATTGATCGAAACCAGGTTTAATTGACTGCTTCAGTGTGTTACCACATTAGTACGTGATTCAAACACGAAAAAAACCCAGGATCTGGCCAACAAGTATGCGAAGAAGGCAGAATCATGAGCCAGATGCGGGCATAACCCAGACCTAACCCAGACCTAACCGGTGTTATCCTCTAAAATATTGATCGAAACCAGGTTTAATTGACTGCTTCAGTGTGGTACCACATTACTACGTGATTCAAACACGAAAAAAACCCAGGATCTGGCCAACAAGTATGCGAAAAAGGCGAAAGTATAAGCCAGATGCGCGCACATCCCAGACCTAACCCAGACCTAACCGGTGTTATCCTCTAAAATACTGACCGAATCCAGGTTTAATTGACTGTTACTGTGTGGTACCACATTACTACGTGATTCAAACCAGAAGAAACCCAGGATCTGGCCAACAAGTATGCGAAGAAGGCATAATCATGAGCCAGATGCGGGCATAACCCAGACCTAACCCAGACCTAACCGGTGTTATCCTCTAAAATATTGACCGAAACCAGGTTTAATTGACTGCTTCAGTGTGTCACCACATTACTACGTGATTCAAACACGGAAAATACCCAGGATCTGGCCAACAAGTATGCGAAGAAGGCAAAATCATGAGCCAGATGCGGGCATAACCCAGACCTAACCCAGACCTAACCGGTGTTATCCTCTAAAATATTGATCGAAACCAGGTTTAATTGACTGCTTCAGGGTGGTACCACATTACTTCGTGATTCAAACACGAAAAAAACCCAGGATCTGGCCAACAAGTATGCGAAAAAGGCGAAAGTATAAGCCAGATGCGCGCACATCCCAGACCTAACCCAGACCTAACCGGTGTTATCCTCTAAAATATTGATCGAAACCAGGTTTAATTGACTGCTTCAGTGAGTTACCACATTAGTACGTGATTCAAACACGAAAAAAACCCAGGATCTGGCCAACAAGTATGCGAAGAAGGCATAATCATGAGCCAGATGCGGGCATAACCCAGACCTAACCCAGACCTAACCGGTGTTATCCTCTAAAATATTGATCGAAACCAGGTTTAATTGACTGCTTCAGTGTGTTACCACATTAGTACGTGATTCAAACACGAAAAAAACCCAGGATCTGGCCAACAAGTATGCGAAAAAGGCGAAAGTATAAGCCAGATGCGCGCACATCCCAGACCTAACCCAGACCTAACCGGTGTTATCCTCTAAAATACTGACCGAATCCAGGTTTAATTGACTGTTACTGTGTGGCACCACATTACTACGTGATTCAAACCAGAAGAAACCCAGGATCTGGCCAACAAGTATGCGAAGAAGGCATAATCATGAGCCAGATGCGGGCATAACCCAGACCTAACCCAGACCTAACCGGTGTTATCCTCTAAAATATTAATCGAAACCAGGTTTAATTGACTGCTTCAGTGTGTTACCACATTAGTACGTGATTCAAACACGAAAAAAACCCAGGATCTGGCCAACAAGTATGCGAAGAAGGCAGAATCATGAGCCAGATGCGGGCATAACCCAGACCTAACCCAGACCTAACCGGTGTTATCCTCTAAAATATTGATCGAAACCAGGTTTAATTGACTGCTTCAGTGTGTTACCACATTACTACGTGATTCAAACACGAAAAAAACCCAAGATCTGGCCAACAAGTTTGCGAAAAAGGCAAAATCATGAGCCAGATGCGGGCATAACCAAGTCCTAAGCCAGACCTAACCGGTGTTATCCTCTAAAATATTGATCGAAACCAGGTTTGATTGACTGCTTCAGTGTGTTACCACATTACTACGTGATTCAAACCAGAAGAAACCCAGGATCTGGCCAACAAGTATGCGAAGAAGGCATAATCATGAGCCAGATGCGGGCATAACCCAGACCTAACCCAGACCTAACCGGTGTTATCCTCTAAAATATTGATCGAAACCAGGTTTAATTGACTGCTTCAGTGTGTTACCACATTAGTACGTGATTCAAACACGAAAAAAACCCAGGATCTGGCCAACAAGTATGCGAAGAAGGCAGAATCATGAGCCAGATGCGGGCATAACCCAGACCTAACCCAGACCTAACCGGTGTTATCCTCTAAAATATTGATCGAAACCAGGTTTAATTGACTGCTTCAGTGTGGTACCACATTACTACGTGATTCAAACACGAAAAAAACCCAGGATCTGGCCAACAAGTATGCGAAAAAGGCGAAAGTATAAGCCAGATGCGCGCACATCCCAGACCTAACCCAGACCTAACCGGTGTTATCCTCTAAAATACTGACCGAATCCAGGTTTAATTGACTGTTACTGTGTGGTACCACATTACTACGTGATTCAAACCAGAAGAAACCCAGGATCTGGCCAACAAGTATGCGAAGAAGGCATAATCATGAGCCAGATGCGGGCATAACCCAGACCTAACCCAGACCTAACCGGTGTTATCCTCTAAAATATTGACCGAAACCAGGTTTAATTGACTGCTTCAGTGTGTCACCACATTACTACGTGATTCAAACACGGAAAATACCCAGGATCTGGCCAACAAGTATGCGAAGAAGGCAAAATCATGAGCCAGATGCGGGCATAACCCAGACCTAACCCAGACCTAACCGGTGTTATCCTCTAAAATATTGATCGAAACCAGGTTTAATTGACTGCTTCAGGGTGGTACCACATTACTTCGTGATTCAAACACGAAAAAAACCCAGGATCTGGCCAACAAGTATGCGAAAAAGGCGAAAGTATAAGCCAGATGCGCGCACATCCCAGACCTAACCCAGACCTAACCGGTGTTATCCTCTAAAATATTGATCGAAACCAGGTTTAATTGACTGCTTCAGTGTGGTACCACATTACTTCGTGATTCAAACACGAAAAAAACCCAGGATCTGGCCAACAAGTATGCGAAAAAGGCGAAAGTATAAGCCAGATGCGCGCACATCCCAGACCTAACCCAGACCTAACCGGTGTTATCCTCTAAAATACTGACCGAATCCAGGTTTAATTGACTGCTTCAGTGTGTTACCACATTACTACGTGTTTCAAACACGGAAAATACCCAGGATCTGGCCAACAAGTATGCGAAAAAGGCGAAAGTATAAGCCGGATGCGCGCACATCCCAGACCTAACCCAGACCTAACCGGTGTTATCCTCTAAAATACTGACCGAATCCAGGTTTAATTGACTGTTACTGTGTGGTACCACATTACTACGTGATTCAAACCAGAAGAAACCCAGGATCTGGCCAACAAGTATGCGAAGAAGGCATAATCATGAGCCAGATGCGGGCATAACCCAGACCTAACCCAGACCTAACCGGTGTTATCCTCTAAAATATTGATCGAAACCAGGTTTAATTGACTGCTTCAGTGTGTTACCACATTAGTACGTGATTCAAACACGAAAAAAACCCAGGATCTGGCCAACAAGTATGCGAAGAAGGCAAAATCATGAGCCAGATGCGGGCATAACCCAGACCTAACCCAGACCTAACCGGTGTTATCCTCTAAAATACTGACCGAATCCAGGTTTAATTGACTGTTACTGTGTGGTACCACATTACTACGTGATTCAAACCAGAAGAAACCCAGGATCTGGCCAACAAGTATGCGAAGAAGGCATAATCATGAGCCAGATGCGGGCATAACCCAGACCTAACCCAGACCTAACCGGTGTTATCCTCTAAAATATTGATCGAAACCAGGTTTAATTGACTGCTTCAGTGTGGTACCACATTACTTCGTGATTCAAACACGAAAAAAACCCAGGATCTGGCCAACAAGTATGCGAAAAAGGCGAAAGTATAAGCCAGATGCGCGCACATCCCAGACCTAACCCAGACCTAACCGGTGTTATCCTCTGAAATATTGATCGAAACCAGGTTTAATTGACTGCTTCAGTGTGTGACCACATTACTACGTGATTCAAACACGAAAAAAACCCAGGATCTGGCCAACAAGTATGCGAAGAAGGCAAAATCATGAGCCAGATGCGGGCATAACCCAGACCTAACCCAGACCTAACCGGTGTTATCCTCTAAAATATTGATCGAAACGAGGTTTAATTGACTGCTTCAGTGTGGTACCACATTACTTCGTGATTCAAACACGAAAAAAACCCAGGATCTGGCCAACAAGTATGCGAAAAAGGCGAAAGTATAAGCCAGATGCGCGCACATCCCAGACCTAACCCAGACCTAACCGGTGTTATCCTCTAAAATATTGATCGAAACCAGGTTTAATTGACTGCTTCAGTGTGGTACCACATTACTTCGTGATTCAAACACGAAAAAAACCCAGGATCTGGCCAACAAGTATGCGAAAAAGGCGAAAGTATAAGCCAGATGCGCGCACATCCCAGACCTAACCCAGACCTAACCGGTGTTATCCTCTAAAATACTGACCGAATCCAGGTTTAATTGACTGCTTCAGTGTGTTACCACATTACTACGTGTTTCAAACACGGAAAATACCCAGGATCTGGCCAACAAGTATGCGAAGAATGCGAAAGAATAAGCCAGATGCGCGCATTTCCCAGACCTACCCCAGACCTAACCGGTGTTATCCTCTGAAATATTGATCGAAACCAGGTTTAATTGACTGCTTCAGTGTGTGACCACATTACTACGTGATTCAAACACGAAAAAAACCCAGGATCTGGCCAACAAGTATGCGAAGAAGGCAAAATCATGAGCCAGATGCGGGCATAACCCAGACCTAACCCAGACCTAACCGGTGTTATCCTCTAAAATATTGATCGAAACCAGGTTTAATTGACTGCTTCAGTGTGGTACCACATTACTTCGTGATTCAAACACGAAAAAAACCCAGGATCTGGCCAACAAGTATGCGAAAAAGGCGAAAGTATAAGCCAGACGCGCGCACATCCCAGACCTAACCCAGACCTAACCGGTGTTATCCTCTAAAATACTGACCGAATCCAGGTTTAATTGACTGCTTCAGTGTGTTACCACATTACTACGTGTTTCAAACACGGAAAATACCCAGGATCTGGCCAACAAGTATGCGAAGAATGCGAAAGAATAAGCCAGATGCGCGCATTTCCCAGACCTAACCCAGACCTAACCGGTGTTATCCTCTGAAATATTGATCGAAACCAGGTTTAATTGACTGCTTCAGTGTGTGACCACATTACTACGTGATTCAAACACGAAAAAAACCCAGGATCTGGCCAACAAGTATGCGAAGAAGGCAAAATCATGAGCCAGATGCGGGCATATCCCAGACCTAACCCAGACCTAACCGGTGTTATCCTCTAAAATACTGGCCGAATCCAGGTTTAATTGACTGTTACTGTGTGGTACCACATTACTACGTGATTCAAACCAGAAGAAACCCAGGATCTGGCCAACAAGTATGTGAAGAAGGCAAAATCATGAGCCAGATGCGGGCATAACCCAGACCTAACCCAGACCTAATCGGTGTTATCCTCTAAAATATTGATCGAAACCAGGTTTAATTGACTGCTTCAGTGTGTTACCACATTACTACGTGATTCAAACACGAAAAAAACCCAGGATCTGGCCAACAAGTATGCGAAGAAGGCAAAATCATGAGCCAGATGCGGGCATAACCCAGACCTAACCCAGACCTAACCGGTGTTATCCTCTAAAATATTGATCGAAACCAGGTTTAATTGACTGCTTCAGTGTGTTACCACATTCCTACGTGATTCAAACACGAAAAAAACCCAGGATCTGGCCAACAAGTATGCGAAGAAGGCGAAAGTATAAGCCAGATGCGCGCTTATCCCAGACCAAACCCAGACCTAACCGGTGTTATCCTCTGAAATATTGATCGAAACCAGGTTTAGTTGACTGCTTCAGTGTGTTACCACATTACTACGTGTTTCAAACACGGAAAATACCCAGGATCTGGCCAACAAGTATGCGAAGAATGCGAAAGAATAAGCCAGATGCGCGCATTTCCCAGACCTAACCCAGACCTAACCGGTGTTATCCTCTGAAATATTGATCGAAACCAGGTTTAATTGATTGCTTCAGTGTGTTACCACATTCCTACGTGATTCAAACACGAAAAAAACCCAGGATCTAGCCAACAAGTATGCGAAGAAGGCAAAATCATGAGCCAGATGCGGGCATAACCCAGACCTAACCCAGACCTAACCGGTGTTATCCTCTAAAATATTGATCGAAACCAGGTTTAATTGACTGCTTCAGTGTGTTACCACATTACTACGTGATTCAAACACGAAAAAAACCCAGGATCTGGCCAACAAGTATGCGAAGAAGGCAAAATCATGAGCCAGATGCGGGCATAACCCAGACCTAACCCAGACCTAACCGGTGTTATCCTCTAAAATATTGATCGAAACCAGGTTTAATTGACTGCTTCAGTGAGTTACCACATTACTACGTGATTCAAACACTGAAAAAACCCAGGATCTGGCCAACAAGTATGCGATGAAGGCAAAATCATGAGCCAGATGCGGGCATAACCCAGACCTAACCCAGACCTAACCGGTGTTATCCTCTAAAATATTGATCGAAACCAGGTTTAATTGACTGCTTCAGTGTGTTACCACATTACTACGTGATTCAAACACGAAAAAAACCCAGGATCTGGCCAACAAGTATGCGAAGAAGGCAAAATCATGAGCCAGATGCGGGCATAACCCAGACCTAACCCAGACCTAACCGGTGTTATCCTCTAAAATATTGATCGAAACCAGGTTTAATTGACTGCTTCAGTGTGTTACCACATTCCTACGTGATTCAAACACGAAAAAAACCCAGGATCTGGCCAACAAGTATGCGAAGAAGGCGAAAGTATAAGCCAGATGCGCGCTTATCCCAGACCAAACCCAGACCTAACCGGTGTTATCCTCTAAAATATTGATCGAAACCAGGTTTAATTGACTGCTTCAGTGTGTTACCACATTCCTACGTGATTCAAACACGAAAAAAACCCAGGATCTGGCCAACAAGTATGCGAAGAAGGCGAAAGTATAAGCCAGATGCGCGCATTTCCCAGACCTAACCCAGACCTAACCGGTGTTATCCTCTGAAATATTGATCGAAACCAGGTTTAATTGACTGCTTCAGTGTGTTACCACATTACTACGTGATTCAAACACGGAAAAAACCCAGCATCTGGCCAACAAGTTTGCGAAAAAGGCGAAAGTATAAGCCATATGCGCGCATATCCCGTACCTAACCCAGACCTAACCGGTGTTATCCTCCTAAATACTGTCCGAATCCAGGTTTAGTGGACTGTTTCTGTGTGGTACCACATTACTACGTGATTCAAACCCGAAAAAAACCCAGGATCTGGCCAACAAGTATGCGATGAAGGCAAAATCATGAGCCAGATGCGGGCATAACCCAGACCTAACCCAGACCTAACCGGTGTTATCCTCTGAAATATTGATCGAAACCAGGTTTAGTTGACTGCTTCAGTGTGTTACCACATTACTACGTGTTTCAAACACGGAAAATACCCAGGATCTGGCCAACAAGTATGCGAAGAATGCGAAAGAATAAGCCAGATGCGCGCATTTCCCAGACCTAACCCAGACCTAACCGGTGTTATCCTCTGAAATATTGATCGAAACCAGGTTTAATTGATTGCTTCAGTGTGTTACCACATTCCTACGTGATTCAAACACGAAAAAAACCCAGGATCTAGCCAACAAGTATGCGAAGAAGGCAAAATCATGAGCCAGATGCGGGCATAACCCAGACCTAACCCAGACCTAACCGGTGTTATCCTCTGAAATATTGATCGAAACCAGGTTTAATTGACTGCTTCAGTGTATTACCACATTACTACGTGATTCAAACACGAAAAAAACCCAGGATCTGGCCAACAAGTATGCGAAGAAGGCAAAATCATGAGCCAGATGCGGGCATAACCCAGACCTAACCCAGACCTAACCGGTGTTATCCTCTAAAATATTGATCGAAACCAGGTTTAATTGACTGCTTCAGTGTGTTACCACATTCCTACGTGATTCAAACACGAAAAAAACCCAGGATCTGGCCAACAAGTATGCGAAGAAGGCGAAAGTATAAGCCAGATGCGCGCTTATCCCAGACCAAACCCAGACCTAACCGGTGTTATCCTCTAAAATATTGATCGAAACCAGGTTTAATTGACTGCTTCAGTGTGTTACCACATTCCTACGTGATTCAAACACGAAAAAAACCCAGGATCTGGCCAACAAGTATGCGAAGAAGGCAAAATCATGAGCCAGATGCGGGCATAACCCAGACCTAACCCAGACCTAACCGGTGTTATCCTCTAAAATATTGATCGAAACCAGGTTTAATTGACTGCTTCAGTGTGTTACCACATTACTACGTGATTCAAACACGAAAAAAACCCAGGATCTGGCCAACAAGTATGCGAAGAAGGCAAAATCATGAGCCAGATGCGGGCATAACCCAGACCTAACCCAGACCTAACCGGTGTTATCCTCTAAAATATTGATCGAAACCAGGTTTAATTGACTGCTTCAGTGTGTTACCACATTCCTACGTGATTCAAACACGAAAAAAACCCAGGATCTGGCCAACAAGTATGCGAAGAAGGCGAAAGTATAAGCCAGATGCGCGCATTTCCCAGACCTAACCCAGACCTAACCGGTGTTATCCTCTGAAATATTGATCGAAACCAGGTTTAATTGACTGCTTCAGTGTGTTACCACATTACTACGTGATTCAAACACGGAAAAAACCCAGCATCTGGCCAACAAGTTTGCGAAAAAGGCGAAAGTATAAGCCATATGCGCGCATATCCCGGACCTAACCCAGACCTAACCGGTGTTATCCTCCTAAATACTGTCCGAATCCAGGTTTAGTGGACTGTTTCTGTGTGGTACCACATTACTACGTGATTCAAACCCGAAAAAAACCCAGGATCTGGCCAACAAGTATGCGATGAAGGCAAAATCATGAGCCAGATGCGGGCATAACCCAGACCTAACCCAGACCTAACCGGTGTTATCCTCTAAAATATTGATCGAAACCAGGTTTAATTGACTGCTTCAGTGTGTTACCACATTACTACGTGATTCAAACACGAAAAAAACCCAGGATCTGGCCAACAAGTATGCGAAGAAGGCAAAATCATGAGCCAGATGCGGGCATAACCCAGACCTAACCCAGACCTAACCGGTGTTATCCTCTAAAATATTGATCGAAACCAGGTTTAATTGACTGCTTCAGTGTATTACCACATTACTACGTGATTCAAACACGAAAAATACCCAGGATCTGGCCAACAAGTATGCGAAGAAGGCAAAATCATGAGCCAGATGCGGGCATAACCCAGACCTAACCCAGACCTAACCGGTGTTATCCTCTAAAATATTGATCGAAACCAGGTTTAATTGACTGCTTCAGTGTATTACCACATTACTACGTGATTCAAACACGAAAAATACCCAGAATCTGGCCAACAAGTATGCGAAGAAGGCTAAATCATGAGCCAGATGCGGGCATAACCCAGACCTAACCCAGACCTAACCGGTGTTATCCTCTGAAATATTGATCGAAACCAGGTTTAATTGACTGCTTCAGTGTGTTACCACATTACTACGTGATTCAAACACGAAAAATACCCAGGATCTGGCCAACAAGTATGCGAAGAAGGCAAAATCATGAGCCAGATGCGCGCATTTCCCAGACCTAACCCAGACCTAACCGGCGTTATCCTCTGAAATATTGATCGAAACCAGGTTTAATTGACTGCTTCAGTGTGTTACCACATTACTACGTGATTCAAACACGGAAAAAACCCAGGATCTGGCCAACAAGTATGCGATGAAGGCAAAATCATGAGCCAGATGCGGGCATAACCCAGACCTAACCCAGACCTAACCGGTGTTATCCTCTAAAATATTGATCGAAACCAGGTTTAATTGACTGCTTCAGTGTGTTACCACATTACTACGTGATTCAAACTCGAAAAAAACCCAAGATCTGGCCAACAAGTATGCGAAGATGGCAAAATCATGAGCCAGATGCGGGCATAACCCAGACCTAACCCAGACCTAACCGGTGTTATCCTCTAAAATATTGATCGAAACCAGGTTTAATTGACTGCTTCAGTGTGTTACCACATTACTACGTGATTCAAACACGGAAAAAACCCAGGATCTAGTAAACATAGTAGTATAGAGGGTGTTCGGCCAGCCCTGAGAAACATTTTAATAGGATATTCTAGAGGCCAAACTAAAACGAAAATCAAGAATACCAATTTGTTGATGGAGGCTTCGTTAAAAAGTTATTAACAATTTGATTCAAAAATTTCAAGTCGTTCCAGAAAAATTATTTTCGGCTGCGGAGGTCAATTACAAGCATTTTTAGTGAATAGACATATATTCGAAATCCTACTCAGTTTCGAGAAAAAAATTCGAGTATGTGTTGATATTTTTCGGCGAAAAACAAATTTTTCAAATCGTTCTAAAAAAATTATTTTCGGTTACAGGGGTCAATTACAATCATTTTTGGTCATTACACATACCCCCGAAATCCTACGCACTTTCGAGAAAAAAATTCCTTACCGAAAATCTAATCGGGTGCCTATATTTTTCGATGAAAAAGAAAGATTTCAAATCGTTCTGTGAAAAATTATTTTCAGTTGCGAGGGTCGGTGACAATCATTTTTTATGTATAGACATACCCCCGAAATCTTGCGCATTTTCGAGAAAAAAATTCAGTACGAGCGGAACTTTAAACATTAATAACTTTTTAACAGTGCCTCCATCAACTAATTGGTATTCTTGATTTTCGTCTTATTTTTACCTCTAGAATCCCCCATTAAAATTTTTCCCATGGATGGCCGAACACCCTGTATGTAGGGAACCGTGCAGTTGAAAATTATTAAATCGCGCACGAATTTTTGGCCGTACAGCGAATCGTTCGCTGTCCACGAGCTTGCACGAGCGAAGACGGTTACCGCCGAAAAAGCCGTCAACACGCGGCGAGCGTACGGCCGAACAGCTGATGGGTGAATAACCCAGAAAGCGAGAAAAGACAGCACGGAAGAGAGAAAGATTGAAGAAAAGTACGTAGTAGGTGTGACTGTGTTTAACGAAATAAATACGAGTGTGCCGATTAACGAACAAACACGGTTCCTGATAATCCCATACATACATACGTACAGTGTTGTTCCAAGTGGAGTTTGAAAAAGATGCTAATAAAAATGTTGCATAGTCATAACCACCTGGTTCAGTTACTACATTCACCCTGTAAAAACAACACAATAATATTATTTATTATTTTCTTTTCACGTTCTTAACTTTATTTTTATTTTTAGTTTGAGTTTTACATTTCTCCTTCTCTTCGTCTTGCTTTTCTTTCTCCTTTTCCTTTTCATTTTTCTGTTTTTCTTTCTTTTTTCAATAGCTTTTCTTCTTTTAATTTCTCGGCTTGTTTTTTTCTTTTCTAATCGTTCTTCTTTCATTCTTTGTTTTTCTTTTTCCTGGTTATCAATTGCTTCTATTTTTTCAAGCTGAGCCTATTTTCATGTCTTTGATGTAACTTTGATTGCACACACTCTTTCTATATTTCTTTTCTTTTCTTTTCTTTTCTTTTCTTTTCTTTTCTTTGTTGTTTTTTCAATCTTTTGATAATGTTGATAATGTTTATCCAGAATAGATTCTGAAGAATCTTTGTCTTTACGAGAAAATAAGTAAAGTAACGTTGTAGAATTAATGTAGTTTGATTTCAGTACCATCGGAAACAAAACAATTCCCATTAGAAAAAAGTAAAAGCATCATTGTCATGAAATATTAAAGTTAATTAATGATCAGTATATCATATATTAGTTTCTTCTAGCGAAACGTTGTTAAATTAGTCTTCTACACTGGTATTGGTTTTACTGTTACTATGAACTGCACTGCGTTGAACATCAGCAGTGCTTTCTCTCTGCGAGTTGTGTCTTGTGTTGTGTCTTAGTTGTGTCCCGATTGTATTTTAATATTTTCTATATAGAAAAGAAAATTGTTCCCCTCTCAGATCATCTGGAATATGCTCTTGAATGCTATGTAAAACTACCTATATTGCTGTCATTGATGTCAGTTTCATCTGGCGACATGAATTCTAATTTATTTTCTTCTTTCTAAAATACGTTTTGTCTAGTAAATTGTATTTGAGTTAAACGGTCATAGGCCACCACAAGCTTTAAAAGCATTTCCTTCTTCATGGAATTTATATATGGTATGATATATTGGTGCGAAATTCACCTTCGTAATGGGTTTAGTCTACCTACGTACTTTGTCTATGTTCCTGCACTACCCTTCGCCATGCAACTTTTAATCGTCTAAATATTCCTACATCGCATGGCTGGAAAATATGAGTTGCATTAGGTAATAATATACAAAAAAGTAAAATGAGTTTACTCAAAACAAAAATTATGTAAATTGAAATTTATGCAGGACCTGCGACCATCTAATAATACCAGTATAGGAAAGGTGACTCCATTCTCGACCATTTATGGTACATACACACAATATATGTATTAGTGTGGGGATTGAAATGAATTCGGTCAAGGTGTAATTTCATTAATATTGATTTAATATATACAGGGTGTTTGGCCACACCTGGGAAAAATTTTAATGGGAGATTCTAGAAGCCAAAATAAGACGAAAATTAAGAATATCAATTTTTCGACTGAGGTTTCGTTAAAAAGTAGTTATTAATAACATTAAATAAAAAAATTTCAAATCGTTCTGAAAAAATTATTGTTGGTCGCGGAGGTCAGTTAGAATCGTACCCCCGAAATCCTACTCAGTTTCGACAAAAAAAATTCAAGTAAAAAAGAATTTCGAATCGTCTTGGAAGAATTAGTTTTCGTTACAGGGGTCAGTAACAAGCATTTTTTTTTTTTGGTCGACAGCCGGATCGAACGATTTTAATGTTTCAAACAGCAACACAACGCATATTTTAATGGAGAATATGTAGAGATGTTGGAAAAGTTGTTCCTTGACCCCGTAAAGTGAGAAAAATCCCATATAACTGGTCAAATTTTCAAACAGCCCCCGCAACTCCTACTGATATAGTGAATAGTGAATATATTCCAATGAAACGTTTTTTTTTCGCGAGTAGAGCTCATGGGTACCTACACAAAGAGTATTATTAAACAACTATTTTACAAACTGAATAAAAATCAGAAAGGAATTTTTAAGAAAAATCGACAGGCAGTGCCTAAATTTTTCGACGAAAGAAAAAGAAAATTTCAAATCGTTCTGAAAAAATTACTTTCGGTTTCGGGGGTCAATTACAATTATTTTCGGTGAATAGACATACCACATACGAAATCCTGCGCATTTTCGAGAAAAAAATTCGAAAGTAAGAGCGGAACTTTAAACGTCAATAACTTTGTTTAGTATCGTATTACTCCATCAACAAATTGGTATTCTTGATTTTCGTTCTACTTTAACCTCTAGAATCTCCCATTACAATTTCTCCCAGGGGATTCTAGAGACCAAAGTAAGACGAAAATCAAGAATACCAATTTGTTAATGGAGGCTTTATTAAAAAGTTGTTAACGTTTAAAGTTCCGCCCGTACTGAATTTCTTTCTCGAAAATGCGCATGATTAGGGGGATATGACGATTCACCCAAAATGGTTGTAAGTAACCCCCGCAACCGAAGATAATTTTTCCAAAACGATTTGAAATTTTTCTTTTCCATCGAACAAATTTCACACATTCTCGAATTTTTATCTCGAAAGTGGGTAAGATTTCGGAGGTATGTGTATTCACCAAAAATGATTGTAATTGACCCCCGCAACCGATAACAATTTTTCCAGAACGATTTGAAATTTTTTAGTTTAATTGTTAATAACTTTTTAACGTAGCCTCTATCAACAAATTGGTATTCTTGATTTTCGTCTGTATTTTCGTATTTTGGCATCTAGAATCCCCCATTAAAATTTTTCCCAGGGGTGGCCGAACACCCTGTACATATGTGTTCCCCGAGCAGGAAAACGACTTTTCGCTATAATCATGAAAGTAAAAATTCTGTCCAAATGAGGAGTAGGAGTGATTTTCTAAGAGTTTGCTCATGATGCTACACGTAATAGCTACAAATGCACCTCATCGAAAATTTTTATTTAAAAGTATAGATTGAGAAAGTGGCACGTGAGGAACGTACGTAACTTAGATCGATGCACGTGTTTTACTGCACCGGGCACGAACGTACGACGATTTACACACACACACACACACAGTCAATATCGCCGGTTTTTACAAAAGGCAAAGTCTTAAGTAAACATTTAAAGCCTCTGTAAGTTTTATCGCTTTTGCATTCTTGCAACTTAATTTAATTGGTTGTTTTTTGGAAAACAGATAAAACTATAAAAAGAATGAAAAACGGTTTTGACGAGTCCTGTACCTATGTTTAGTTCAGAATTTCGAATTCAGCGGTAAAAGTATGTAAATCTATATTATCCAATACACAGGACATAAAGGTAAGAGGAATGGATATTTTTACCAATACATTCATATTCTTAAATATCTGAATATTCTTCCTACTTGACCGACTTACTTTATAAATATATTTTTTAGGGACACGTGTCGTTCGGTTGAAGGAAACAGGATATCTATACAGTGTATAGGTATTCAAAAACCCTTGGGAAAAATTTTAGACTTTGTTGAAAAGTTATGGAACATTCCTAGCAAACGCTAGGCCCGTTCACGGATCGGGGTGAGTTATACATTATTCGATTCGCCTAATTCAGTACATTATTGATATGCATTTCTATGCATCTGTGGAAATTCGTTATTTTTTTATAAACTGTTACTGTTATTGTTAGAAATATGACTTAAAATTCGTTAGTTTCTTTAGTGTTTAGGAGTGTGTGTGTGTGTTTGTGAGAGAAGCACACGTCGAGGAATGTTCTTTTAGTTTTTAAGTTTTCTTTTCACAATGGAAAATAAGTGTGTTTGTTTTGTAACAAGATTCATTATAATAAATAATATAAACAGTATTTTAACATGGTAGCAGAGGTCCGTGGTTTGTTCGTTAACAGTAAAGAAAAGAAATTTAGTTGTGAAAGGAAGATAACCTAAGTTTGAAGCATGGCAAGTGAAAAAAAGGACGATTTCATGTTACAAATATTTTATGGATCTGGAAATTCAGGCTAAATTTATTTTTAGAAATGAAAGACTGTAACGAGGTTATTCTACATGATGAAAGACCGGCTGAAATAAGAGTCGAAGATTGGAATAAAAAAGGAAATTAAAGCAAAAAGTTACATCGTAAACAGTATTTCAAACACTCAGTTAGAATTAATAATATCAGAAACGACTGCGAAAAATATGATTGCAAAGCTTGACGAAATTTATCTAGTTAAAAACAGTGCAGTAAAGCTATTGTGTAAAAGAAGATTGTTAGAATTAAAAATGAAAGAAGGTGAAAATCCAAGTGACTTCTTTAACGAATTTGAAACGCATATAAATAGGCTCAAAAATACTGGTGAGACTGTGAATGAAGAGGATAAATTGAATTATCTGTTATTAACGTTAACTTCTCACGTATTGTTGATATTATTGATGCACTGCCAACGAAGGAGAAAACAGTTGAGTATGTAAAATCTAAATTACTGTTAGAGTATCAAAAGAGAAACGGTAAAAGTTACTACTTTGAGTACAGCAGAAATTACACTCGCACGTTTAGTTCAAATTTAACTAAAAATCCTAGAGGTCATAGGTTTCGACACGTACAACGCAATCAGAACAAGTATCTCAATTCAAAGGATAATCAGCATAGCAGTGCAACGACTACTGAAGCGGTATGTTAAGTCAGTGTAATAAGTCAGGGCACATCCAACGTTACTGCCCAGAAAACTTTAATAATTATTACAAAAGGCAACCTTTTCAAACATATACAAAATAGACACGATAGAAAAGTGGCTGGAAATTCGAGTCTAGATGACAGTAGAAATTACAATTCATTCAAGGTTGAAGTAATGAAAAGTAGCAAAATAGAAGAAGTAGAAATATTAAATGGCTACTAGATAGTGGTTGCTCAGATCACATAATAAACACAGATGAGTACTTTTATGAATCCAAAAATCTACAAAACCCGGTTGATATTAAAGTTGGTGATGGTTTTAAACTAATATCTGGAAAGATTGGTAATGTAATGATTAACATTAAATCGTTGCTATGTTCATTTTAAAAATTATAAATAATTTATCTAATTGGATCTATTCTACATTCTCAAATGGGAATTTGTAGAAGAATTTGTATGATGCATAAAAATCATTTTTTTAGGCATAGAACTTCCACGAGTCGGTCAGGTGGACAGTATTAAAACCAGGTATGTAGACAGTACATGCAGCAACAGTAAAAAATGTCTCCCCGCCGCTGACAGTGTTTACAATATATAGTAAATTACTATTGCACGCAGTACGTTGGCTTAACTTGTTTTTATTATTAAATTTCATTATCATCTAAGTCTGGTATATTTTGATTTTTTACAGAATCAATCATCATCAAATGAAATTTCTGAAATTTCTTTTAAGAACTGATTAAATAAATCATCCTTTCCTTGCTTGGAAGGTTTATAAAACACGTAATGGCTTAAGTACCCAATGAAATTATCTTTTTTGCTGAAAATAGAAAATATAATATTTATTATTTTGTATTATATGTTAGAAAAACATATTAAAAAACGTGTGGAACTGCAAATACTAACCGACAATATTCAGGCAAAAAGTGTTTACTATGCTTCCACGTAGTTTCTGTTTTATTCGTATGAGCGCCTGTTTCTGGATCTTTAAAATGTAAACTATTTACGGTTTACGGTGAGATGTTTATACCCTTAGTTTTTAAAAGCCATTGCATTATATAAAGATATTTGAAAAGCAAAGAACGTGAAAACAAACTCAGTTACAGATATTGTTTTAAAATTACCATATATGCTAACGTATAATTATGAGCAATGTCGTGATATATTATATAACTAACATTAAATAAAAATACTGCGCAGCAATTGTGGAAGGGTAGAGTAGATAGAGACTGATGAATCAACATTTTGTTGTAGAAATAATGGCACAGAGGCCATTTGAAAATTAATCACAGCGTCAATTTTCAAGATCTCATTACTGATGCTTACATGAATTAAATTGAAGACACCACTTTTTTCTAACATATAATACTATCAATATTTTATATTTCCAATAAGAGTAACTTCATTGGATACCTGAGCCATTATGTATTTAGTAAATGTATATATAATAGAAAGATGGTGATTTATTCAATGAGATATTTGCAGAAATAGCAGAAATTTCATTCAACAAATGTTATTGTTAACAAATTAGCATTTTACTAGCTGGCATTTTGAACACAGGTAACGACAGTCACTTGTTTCCACCTGTGAACCTATCAGAATATATTTAAAATACTTAGTTACTTTGTAAAAATACCGAATTTCCGCAGATAATGAAATGCATATACTAATGAAATAATATACTGAATTAGACGAATCGAATTACGTATAACTCATCCCGATCGTTGAACGGGTCGTTTGCTAGGAATATACCAAAAAACGTTCTTGACAAGTCTATAAAATACTTCAGTTCACTTTCATTATTAGATGCGTTGACTTTAATTCTATAAATTATAATGATAAGTTCAAGATTTTACAGAAAGAGTTTATTTGTAATATTAAAGATTTCCTATATAAGGACAAGAAGTATACTTTTACCAATATCTATCCATCTATCTTAATATTCTTCCCACTTGGCCCACTTACTTTAACGAGTCTGAGTAAATCATCAGTACTATCTCTATTTTTATTAATAAAATGAATCTGTGATTCCATATCCAAAGATATAGTAAAAGCTACAAAATTCAGATTATTCAAGTTACTTCTATCACTCATCAAATTTTTTATGAAATTCTATGCTAATTCATGCTCTTTAAAATATTTATAATCTACTGGGACTTCATTAACTTTATGTTTTAATAAATCAATAATCAAAGTATCTATAATTAATATTAAAATCAAATAACAGTGTCAAAATAGTATTAATATTATATTTTATTAATACTATCAATATCTGGTATTTAAATTTTATTAAATATTTCAAATCTGTTATCACCTTGTTCAAATAATTTATTACTAGTTTTGATAATATATTTTGGGATGGATTTTTTTAGAATGATAGCAATTCAGTTGTGAATTTTTATGAGGAACAAAGGGTTATTATTATACAATTAACATGTATATAATTCATTAACTTGCCCATTTAGGGGTAACATGTTATGCATAAATAGAGATTTACATACTTGTATAAATACCCACACTAAAATCATGTAAATATCTAAATCATTTTTAAATCTATGATTTGGAAAATTTTAGGGACTTGGAACTTAATTCATCCTTTATCTTACAGTTTTATCGTCAACACGTGGCCAACACGTATGCGAAGAAGGCAAAATCATGAGCCAGATGCCGGTATAACCCAGACCTAACCAAGACCTAACCGGTGTTATCCTCTAAAATATTGATCGAAACCAGGTTTAATTGACTGCTTCAGTGTGTTACCACATTACTACGTGATTCAAACACGAAAAAAACCCAAGATCTGGCCAACAAGTTTGCGAAAAAGGCAAAATCATGAGCCAGATGCGGGCATAACCAAGTCCTAAGCCAGACCTAACCGGTGTTATCCTCTAAAATATTGATCGAAACCAGGTTTGATTGACTGCTTCAGTGTGTTACCACATTACTACGTGATTCAAACCAGAAGAAACCCAGGATCTGGCCAACAAGTATGCGAAGAAGGCATAATCATGAGCCAGATGCGGGCATAACCCAGACCTAACCCAGACCTAACCGGTGTTATCCTCTAAAATATTGATCGAAACCAGGTTTAATTGACTGCTTCAGTGTGTTACCACATTAGTACGTGATTCAAACACGAAAAAAACCCAGGATCTGGCCAACAAGTATGCGAAGAAGGCATAATCATGAGCCAGATGCGGGCATAACCCAGACCTAACCCAGACCTAACCGGTGTTATCCTCCAAAATATTGATCGAAACCAGGTTTAATTGACTGCTTCAGTGTGGTACCACATTACTACGTGATTCAAACACGAAAAAAACCCAGGATCTGGCCAACAAGTATGCGAAGAAGGCAGAATCATGAGCCAGATGCGGGCATAACCCAGACCTAACCCAGACCTAACCGGTGTTATCCTCTAAAATATTGATCGAAACCAGGTTTAATTGACTGCTTCAGTGTGTTACCACATTACTACGTGATTCAAACACGAAAAAAACCCAAGATCTGGCCAACAAGTTTGCGAAAAAGGCAAAATCATGAGCCAGATGCGGGCATAACCAAGTCCTAAGCCAGACCTAACCGGTGTTATCCTCTAAAATATTGATCGAAACCAGGTTTGATTGACTGCTTCAGTGTGTTACCACATTACTACGTGATTCAAACCAGAAGAAACCCAGGATCTGGCCAACAAGTATGCGAAGAAGGCATAATCATGAGCCAGATGCGGGCATAACCCAGACCTAACCCAGACCTAACCGGTGTTATCCTCTAAAATATTGACCGAAACCAGGTTTAATTGACTGCTTCAGTGTGTCACCACATTACTACGTGATTCAAACACGGAAAATACCCAGGATCTGGCCAACAAGTATGCGAAGAAGGCAAAATCATGAGCCAGATGCGGGCATAACCCAGACCTAACCCAGACCTAACCGGTGTTATCCTCTAAAATATTGATCGAAACCAGGTTTAATTGACTGTTACTGTGTGGTACCACATTACTACGTGATTCAAACCAGAAGAAACCCAGGATCTGGCCAACAAGTATGCGAAGAAGGCATAATCATGAGCCAGATGCGGGCATAACCCAGACCTAACCCAGACCTAACCGGTGTTATCCTCTAAAATATTGATCGAAACCAGGTTTAATTGACTGCTTCAGTGTGGTACCACATTACTACGTGATTCAAACACGAAAAAAACCCAGGATCTGGCCAACAAGTATGCGAAAAAGGCGAAAGTATAAGCTGGATGCGCGCACATCCCAGACCTAACCCAGACCTAACCGGTGTTATCCTCTAAAATACTGACCGAATCCAGGTTTAATTGACTGTTACTGTGTAGTACCACATTACTACGTGATTCAAACCAGAAGAAACCCAGGATCTGGCCAACAAGTATGCGAAGAAGGCATAATCATGAGCCAGATGCGGGCATAACCCAGACCTAACCCAGACCTAACCGGTGTTATCCTCTAAAATATTGATCGAAACCAGGTTTAATTGACTGCTTCAGTGTGTTACCACATTAGTACGTGATTCAAACACGAAAAAAACCCAGGATCTGGCCAACAAGTATGCGAAGAAGGCAAAATCATGAGCCAGATGCGGGCATAACCCAGACCTAACCCAGACCTAACCGGTGTTATCCTCTAAAATACTGACCGAATCCAGGTTTAATTGACTGTTACTGTGTGGTACCACATTACTACGTGATTCAAACCAGAAGAAACCCAGGATCTGGCCAACAAGTATGCGAAAAAGGCGAAAGTATAAGCCAGATGCGCGCACATCCCAGACCTAACCCAGACCTAACCGGTGTTATCCTCTGAAATATTGATCGAAACCAGGTTTAATTGACTGCTTCAGTGTGTGACCACATTACTACGTGATTCAAACACGAAAAAAACCCAGGATCTGGCCAACAAGTATGCGAAGAAGGCAAAATCATGAGCCAGATGCGGGCATAACCCAGACCTAACCCAGACCTAACCGGTGTTATCCTCTAAAATATTGATCGAAACCAGGTTTAATTGACTGCTTCAGTGTGGTACCACATTACTTCGTGATTCAAACACGAAAAAAACCCAGGATCTGGCCAACAAGTATGCGAAAAAGGCGAAAGTATAAGCCAGATGCGCGCACATCCCAGACCTAACCCAGACCTAACCGGTGTTATCCTCTAAAATATTGATCGAAACCAGGTTTAATTGACTGCTTCAGTGTGGTACCACATTACTTCGTGATTCAAACACGAAAAAAACCCAGGATCTGGCCAACAAGTATGCGAAAAAGGCGAAAGTATAAGCCAGATGCGCGCACATCCCAGACCTAACCCAGACCTAACCGGTGTTATCCTCTAAAATACTGACCGAATCCAGGTTTAATTGACTGCTTCAGTGTGTTACCACATTACTACGTGTTTCAAACACGGAAAATACCCAGGATCTGGCCAACAAGTATGCGAAGAATGCGAAAGAATAAGCCAGATGCGCGCATTTCCCAGACCTAACCCAGACCTAACCGGTGTTATCCTCTGAAATATTGATCGAAACCAGGTTTAATTGACTGCTTCAGTGTGTGACCACATTACTACGTGATTCAAACACGAAAAAAACCCAGGATCTGGCCAACAAGTATGCGAAGAAGGCAAAATCATGAGCCAGATGCGGGCATATCCCAGACCTAACCCAGACCTAACCGGTGTTATCCTCTAAAATACTGGCCGAATCCAGGTTTAATTGACTGTTACTGTGTGGTACCACATTACTACGTGATTCAAGCCCGAAAAAAACCCAGGATCTGGCCAACAAGTATGCGAAGAAGGCATAATCATGAGCCAGATGCGGGCATAACCCAGACCTGACCCAGACCTAACCGGTGTTATCCTCTAAAATACTGGCCGAATCCAGGTTTAATTGACTGTTACTGTGTGGTACCACATTACTACGTGATTCAAACCAGAAGAAACCCAGGATCTGGCCAACAAGTATGCGAAGAAGGCAAAATCATGAGCCAGATGCGGGCATAACCCAGACCTAACCCAGACCTAATCGGTGTTATCCTCTAAAATATTGATCGAAACCAGGTTTAATTGACTGCTTCAGTGTGTTACCACATTACTACGTGATTCAAACACGAAAAAAACCCAGGATCTGGCCAACAAGTATGCGAAGAAGGCAAAATCATGAGCCAGATGCGGGCATATCCCAGACCTAACCCAGACCTAACCGGTGTTATCCTCTAAAATACTGGCCGAATCCAGGTTTAATTGACTGTTACTGTGTGGTACCACATTACTACGTGATTCAAACCCGAAAAAAACCCAGGATCTGGCCAACAAGTATGCGAAGAAGGCATAATCATGAGCCAGATGCGGGCATAACCCAGACCTGACCCAGACCTAACCGGTGTTATCCTCTAAAATATTGATCGAAATCAGGTTTAATTGACTGCTTCTTTGTGGGCCCACATTACTGCGTGATTCAAACCGGAACAAACCAACATAGTAGTATACAGGGTGTTCGGCCAGCCCTGAGAAACATTTTAATAGGAGATTCTAGAGGCCAAACTAAGACGAAAATCAAGAATACCAATTTGTTGATGGAGGCTTCGTTAAAAAGTTATTAACAATTAAATTCAAAAATTTCAAATCGTTCCGGAAAAATTATTTTCGGCTGCGGAGGTCAATTACAAGCATTTTCAGTGAATAGACATATATTCGAAATCCTACTCAGTTTCGAGAAAAAAATTCGAGTATGTGTTGATATTTTTCGGCGAAAAAGAAATTTTTCAAAAATTTTTCTAAAAAAATTATTTTCGGTTGCAGGGGTCAATTACAATCATTTTTGGTCATTACACATACCCCCGAAATCCTACGCACTTTCGAGGAAAAAATTCCTTACCGAAAATCTAATCGGGTGCCTATATTTTTCGATGAAAAAAAAAGATTTCAAATCGTTCTGTGAAAAATTGTTTTCAGTTGCGAGGGTCGGTGACAATCATTTTTTATGTATAGACATACCCCCGAAATCTTGCGCATTTTCGAGAAAAAAATTCAGTACGAGCGGAACTTTAAACATTAATAACTTTTTAACAGTGCCTCCATCAACTAATTGGTATTCTTGATTTTCGTCTCATTTTTACCTCTAGAATCCCCCATTAAAATTTTTCCCATGGATGGCCGAACACCCTGTATGTAGGGAACCGTGCAGTTGAAAATTATTAAATCGCGCACGAATTTTTGGCCGTACAGCGAATCGTTCGCTGTCCACGAGCTTGCACGAGCGAAGACGGTTACCGCCGAAAAAGCCGTCAACACGCGGCGAGCGTACGGCCGAACAGCTGATGGGTGAATAACCCAGAAAGCGAGAAAAGACAGCACGGAAGAGAGAAAGATTGAAGAAAAGTACGTAGTAGGTGTGACTGTGTTTAACGAAATAAATACGAGTGTGCCGATTAACGAACAAACACGGTTCCTGATAATCCCATACATACATACGTACAGTGTTGTTCCAAGTGGAGTTTGAAAAAGATGCTAATAAAAATGTTGCATAGTCATAACCACCTGGTTCAGTTACTACATTCACCCTGTAAAAACAACACAATAATATTATTTATTATTTTCTTTTCACGTTCTTAACTTTATTTTTATTTTTAGTTTGAGTTTTACATTTCTCCTTCTCTTCGTCTTGCTTTTCTTTCTCCTTTTCCTTTTCATTTTTCTGTTTTTCTTTCTTTTTTCAATAGCTTTTCTTCTTTTAATTTCTCGGCTTGTTTTTTTCTTTTCTAATCGTTCTTCTTTCATTCTTTGTTTTTCTTTTTCCTGGTTATCAATTGCTTCTATTTTTTCAAGCTGAGCCTATTTTCATGTCTTTGATGTAACTTTGATTGCACACACTCTTTCTATATTTCTTTTCTTTTCTTTTCTTTTCTTTGTTGTTTTTTCAATCTTTTGATAATGTTGATAATGTTTATCCAGAATAGATTCTGAAGAATCTTTGTCTTTACGAGAAAATAAGTAAAGTAACGTTGTAGAATTAATGTAGTTTGATTTCAGTACCATCGGAAACAAAACAATTCCCATTAGAAAAAAGTAAAAGCATCATTGTCATGAAATATTAAAGTTAATTAATGATCAGTATATCATATATTAGTTTCTTCTAGCGAAACGTTGTTAAATTAGTCTTCTACACTGGTATTGGTTTTACTGTTACTATGAACTGCACTGCGTTGAACATCAGCAGTGCTTTCTCTCTGCGAGTTGTGTCTTGTGTTGTGTCTTAGTTGTGTCCCGATTGTATTTTAATATTTTCTATATAGAAAAGAAAATTGTTCCCCTCTCAGATCATCTGGAATATGCTCTTGAATGCTATGTAAAACTACCTATATTGCTGTCATTGATGTCAGTTTCATCTGGCGACATGAATTCTAATTTATTTTCTTCTTTCTGAAATACGTTTTGTCTAGTAAATTGTATTTGAGTTAAACGGTCATAGGCCACCACAAGCTTTAAAAGCATTTCCTTCTTCATGGAATTTATATATGGTATGATATATATATTGGTGCGAAATTCACCTTCGTAATGGGTTTAGTCTACCTACGTACTTTGTCTATGTTCCTGTACTACCTTTCGCCATGCAACTTTTAATCGTCTAAATATTCCTACATCGCATGGCTGGAAAATATGAGTTGCATTAGGTAATATACAAAAAAGTAAAATAAGTTTACTCAAAACAAAAATTATGTAAATTGAAATTTATGCAGGACCTGCGACCATCTAATAATACCAGTATAGGAAAGGTGACTCCATTCTCAACCATTTATGGTACATACACACAATATATGTATTAGTGTGGGGGGATTGAAATGAATTCGGTCAAGGTGTAATTTCATTAATATTGATTTAATATATACAGGGTGTTTGGCCACCCCTGGGAAAAATTTTAATGGGAGATTCTAGAAGCCAAAATAAGACGAAAATTAAGAATATCAATTTTTCGACTGAGGTTTCGTTAAAAAGTAGTTATTAATAACATTAAATAAAAAAATTTCAAATCGTTCTGAAAAAATTATTGTTGGTCGCGGAGGTCAGTTAGAATCGTACCCCCGAAATCCTACTCAGTTTCGACAAAAAAAATTCAAGTAAAAAAGAATTTCGAATCGTCTTGGAAGAATTAGTTTTCGTTGCAGGGGTCAGTTACAAGCATTTTTTTTTTTTGGTCGACAGCCGGATTGAACGATTTTAATGTTTCAAACAGCAACACAACGCATATTTTAATGGAGAATATGTAGAGATGTTGGAAAAGTTGTTCCTTGACCCCGTAAAGTGAGAAAAATCCCATATAACTGGTCAAATTTTCAAACAGCCCCCGCAACTCCTACTGATATAGTGAATAGTGAATATATTCCAATGAAACGTTTTTTTTTCGCGAGTAGAGCTCATGGGTACCTACACAAAGAGTATTATTAAACAACTATTTTACAAACTGAATAAAAATCAGAAAGGAATTTTTAAGAAAAATCGACAGGCAGTGCCTAAATTTTTCGACGAAAGAAAAAGAAAATTTCAAATCGTTCTGAAAAAATTACTTTCGGTTTCGGGGGTCAATTACAATTATTTTCGGTGAATAGACATACCACATACGAAATCCTGCGCATTTTCGAGAAAAAAATTCGAAAGTAAGAGCGGAACTTTAAACGTCAATAACTTTGTTTAGTATCGTATTACTCCATCAACAAATTGGTATTCTTGATTTTCGTTCTACTTTAACCTCTAGAATCTCCCATTACAATTTCTCCCAGGGGATTCTAGAGACCAAAGTAAGACGAAAATCAAGAATACCAATTTGTTAATGGAGGCTTTATTAAAAAGTTGTTAACGTTTAAAGTTCCGCCCGTACTGAATTTCTTTCTCGAAAATGCGCATGATTAGGGGGATATGACGATTCACCCAAAATGGTTGTAAGTAACCCCCGCAACCGAAGATAATTTTTCCAAAACGATTTGAAATTTTTCTTTTCCATCGAACAAATTTCACACATTCTCGAATTTTTATCTCGAAAGTGGGTAAGATTTCGGAGGTATGTGTATTCACCAAAAATGATTGTAATTGACCCCCGCAACCGATAACAATTTTTCCAGAACGATTTGAAATTTTTTAGTTTAATTGTTAATAACTTTTTAACGTAGCCTCTATCAACAAATTGGTATTCTTGATTTTCGTCTGTATTTTCGTATTTTGGCATCTAGAATCCCCCATTAAAATTTTTCCCAGGGGTGGCCGAACACCCTGTACATATGTGTTCCCCGAGCAGGAAAACGACTTTTCGCTATAATCATGAAAGTAAAAATTCTGTCCAAATGAGGAGTAGGAGTGATTTTCTAAGAGTTTGCTCATGATGCTACACGTAATAGCTACAAATGCACCTCATCGAAAATTTTTATTTAAAAGTATAGATTGAGAAAGTGGCACGTGAGGAACGTACGTAACTTAGATCGATGCACGTGTTTTACTGCACCGGGCACGAACGTACGACGATTTACACACACACACACACACACACACACACACAGTCAATATCGCCGGTTTTTACAAAAGGCAAAGTCTTAAGTAAACATTTAAAGCCTCTGTAAGTTTTATCGCTTTTGCATTCTTGCAACTTAATTTAATTGGTTGTTTTTTGGAAAACAGATAAAACTATAAAAAGAATGAAAAACGGTTTTGACGAGTCCTGTACCTATGTTTAGTTCAGAATTTCGAATTCAGCGGTAAAAGTATGTAAATCTATATTATCCAATACACAGGACATAAAGGTAAGAGGAATGGATATTTTTACCAATACATTCATATTCTTAAATATCTGAATATTCTTCCTACTTGACCGACTTACTTTATAAATATATTTTTTAGGGACACGTGTCGTTCGGTTGAAGGAAACAGGATATCTATACAGTGTATAGGTATTCAAAAACCCTTGGGAAAAATTTTAGACTTTGTTGAAAAGTTATGGAACATTCCTAGCAAACGCTAGGCCCGTTCACGGATCGGGGTGAGTTATACATTATTCGATTCGCCTAATTCAGTACATTATTGATATGCATTTCTATGCATCTGTGGAAATTCGTTATTTTTTTATAAACTGTTACTGTTATTGTTAGAAATATGACTTAAAATTCGTTAGTTTCTTTAGTGTTTAGGAGTGTGTGTGTGTGTTTGTGAGAGAAGCACACGTCGAGGAATGTTCTTTTAGTTTTTAAGTTTTCTTTTCACAATGGAAAATAAGTGTGTTTGTTTTGTAACAAGATTCATTATAATAAATAATATAAACAGTATTTTAACATGGTAGCAGAGGTCCGTGGTTTGTTCGTTAACAGTAAAGAAAAGAAATTTAGTTGTGAAAGGAAGATAACCTAAGTTTGAAGCATGGCAAGTGAAAAAAAGGACGATTTCATGTTACAAATATTTTATGGATCTGGAAATTCAGGCTAAATTTATTTTTAGAAATGAAAGACTGTAACGAGGTTATTCTACATGATGAAAGACCGGCTGAAATAAGAGTCGAAGATTGGAATAAAAAAGGAAATTAAAGCAAAAAGTTACATCGTAAACAGTATTTCAAACACTCAGTTAGAATTAATAATATCAGAAACGACTGCGAAAAATATGATTGCAAAGCTTGACGAAATTTATCTAGTTAAAAACAGTGCAGTAAAGCTATTGTGTAAAAGAAGATTGTTAGAATTAAAAATGAAAGAAGGTGAAAATCCAAGTGACTTCTTTAACGAATTTGAAACGCATATAAATAGGCTCAAAAATACTGGTGAGACTGTGAATGAAGAGGATAAATTGAATTATCTGTTATTAACGTTAACTTCTCACGTATTGTTGATATTATTGATGCACTGCCAACGAAGGAGAAAACAGTTGAGTATGTAAAATCTAAATTACTGTTAGAGTATCAAAAGAGAAACGGTAAAAGTTACTACTTTGAGTACAGCAGAAATTACACTCGCACGTTTAGTTCAAATTTAACTAAAAATCCTAGAGGTCATAGGTTTCGACACGTACAACGCAATCAGAACAAGTATCTCAATTCAAAGGATAATCAGCATAGCAGTGCAACGACTACTGAAGCGGTATGTTAAGTCAGTGTAATAAGTCAGGGCACATCCAACGTTACTGCCCAGAAAACTTTAATAATTATTACAAAAGGCAACCTTTTCAAACATATACAAAATAGACACGATAGAAAAGTGGCTGGAAATTCGAGTCTAGATGACAGTAGAAATTACAATTCATTCAAGGTTGAAGTAATGAAAAGTAGCAAAATAGAAGAAGTAGAAATATTAAATGGCTACTAGATAGTGGTTGCTCAGATCACATAATAAACACAGATGAGTACTTTTATGAATCCAAAAATCTACAAAACCCGGTTGATATTAAAGTTGGTGATGGTTTTAAACTAATATCTGGAAAGATTGGTAATGTAATGATTAACATTAAATCGTTGCTATGTTCATTTTAAAAATTATAAATAATTTATCTAATTGGATCTATTCTACATTGTCAAATGGGAATTTGTAGAAGAATTTGTATGATGCATAAAAATCATTTTTTTAGGCATAGAACTTCCACGAGTCGGTCAGGTGGACAGTATTAAAACCAGGTATGTAGACAGTACATGCAGCAACAGTAAAAAATGTCTCCCCGCCGCTGACAGTGTTTACAATATATAGTAAATTACTATTGCACGCAGTACGTTGGCTTAACTTGTTTTTATTATTAAATTTCATTATCATCTAAGTCTGGTATATTTTGATTTTTTACAGAATCAATCATCATCAAATGAAATTTCTGAAATTTCTTTTAAGAACCGATTAAATAAATCATCCTTTCCTTGCTTGGAAGGTTTATAAAACACGTAATGGCTTAAGTACCCAATGAAATTATCTTTTTTGCTGAAAATAGAAAATATAATATTTATTATTTTGTATTATATGTTAGAAAAACATATTAAAAAACGTGTGGAACTGCAAATACTAACCGACAATATTCAGGCAAAAAGTGTTTACTATGCTTCCACGTAGTTTCTGTTTTATTCGTATGAGCGCCTGTTTCTGGATCTTTAAAATGTAAACTATTTACGGTTTACGGTGAGATGTTTATACCCTTAGTTTTTAAAAGCCATTGCATTATATAAAGATATTTGAAAAGCAAAGATCGTGGTTTTCTAAAAACAAACTCAGTTACAGATATTGTTTTAAAATTACCATATATGCTAACGTATAATTATGAGCAATGTCGTGATATATTATATAACTAACATTAAATAAAAATACTGCGCAGCAATTGTGGAAGGGTAGAGTAGATAGAGACTGATGAATCAACATTTTGTTGTAGAAATAATGGCACAGAGGCCATTTGAAAATTAATCACAGCGTCAATTTTCAAGATCTCATTACTGATGCTTACATGAATTAAATTGAAGACACCACTTTTTTCTAACATATAATACTATCAATATTTTATATTTCCAATAAGAGTAACTTCATTGGATACCTGAGCCATTATGTATTTAGTAAATGTATATATAATAGAAAGATGGTGATTTATTCAATGAGATATTTGCAGAAATAGCAGAAATTTCATTCAACAAATGTTATTGTTAACAAATTAGCATTTTACTAGCTGGCATTTTGAACACAGGTAACGACAGTCACTTGTTTCCACCTGTGAACCTATCAGAATATATTTAAAATACTTAGTTACTTTGTAAAAATACCGAATTTCCGCAGATAATGAAATGCATATACTAATGAAATAATATACTGAATTAGACGAATCGAATTACGTATAACTCATCCCGATCGTTGAACGGGTCGTTTGCTAGGAATATACCAAAAAACGTTCTTGACAAGTCTATAAAATACTTCAGTTCACTTTCATTATTAGATGCGTTGACTTTAATTCTATAAATTATAATGATAAGTTCAAGATTTTACAGAAAGAGTTTATTTGTAATATTAAAGATTTCCTATATAAGGACAAGAAGTATACTTTTACCAATATCTATCCATCTATCTTAATATTCTTCCCACTTGGCCCACTTACTTTAACGAGTCTGAGTAAATCATCAGTACTATCTCTATTTTTATTAATAAAATGAATCTGTGATTCCATATCCAAAGATATAGTAAAAGCTACAAAATTCAGATTATTCAAGTTACTTCTATCACTCATCAAATTTTTTATGAAATTCTATGCTAATTCATGCTCTTTAAAATATTTATAATCTACTGGGACTTCATTAACTTTATGTTTTAATAAATCAATAATCAAAGTATCTATAATTAATATTAAAATCAAATAACAGTGTCAAAATAGTATTAATATTATATTTTATTAATACTATCAATATCTGGTATTTAAATTTTATTAAATATTTCAAATCTGTTATCACCTTGTTCAAATAATTTATTACTAGTTTTGATAATATATTTTGGGATGGATTTTTTTAGAATGATAGCAATTCAGTTGTGAATTTTTATGAGGAACAAAGGGTTATTATTATACAATTAACATGTATATAATTCATTAACTTGCCCATTTAGGGGTAACATGTTATGCATAAATAGAGATTTACATACTTGTATAAATACCCACACTAAAATCATGAAAATATCTAAATCATTTTTAAATCTATGATTTGGAAAATTTTAGGGACTTGGAACTTAATTCATCCTTTATCTTACAGTTTTATCGTCAACACGTGGCCAACACGTATGCGAAGAAGGCAAAATCATGAGCCAGATGCTGGTATAACCCAGACCTAACCAAGACCTAACCGGTGTTATCCTCTAAAATATTGATCGAAACCAGGTTTAATTGACTGCTTCAGTGTGTTACCACATTACTACGTGATTCAAACCAGAAGAAACCCAGGATCTGGCCAACAAGTATGCGAAGAAGGCATAATCATGAGCCAGATGCGGGCATAACCCAGACCTAACCCAGACCTAACCGGTGTTATCCTCTAAAATATTGATCGAAACCAGGTTTAATTGACTGCTTCAGTGTGTTACCACATTACTACGTGATTCAAACACGAAAAAAACCCAGGATATGGCCAACAAGTAAGCGAAAAAGGCGAAAGTATAAGCCAGATGCGCGCACATCCCAGACCTAACCCAGACCTAACCGGTGTTATCCTCTAAAATACTGACCGAATCCAGGTTTAATTGACTGCTTCAGTGTGTTACCACATTACTACGTGTTTCAAACACGGAAAATACCCAGGATCTGGCCAACAAGTATGCGAAGAAGGCAAAATCATGAGCCAGATGCGGGCATAACCCAGACCTAACCCAGACCTAACCGGTGTTATCCTCTAAAATATTGATCGAAACCAGGTTTAATTGACTGCTTCAGTGTGTTACCACATTACTACATGATTCAAACACGAAAAAAACCCAAGATCTGGCCAACAAGTATGCGAAGAAGGCAAAATCATGAGCCAGATGCGGGCATAACCCAGACCTAACCCAGACCTAACCGGTGTTATCCTCTAAAATATTGATCGAAACCAGGTTTAATTGACTGCTTCAGTGTGTTACCACATTACTATGTGATTCAAACTCGAAAAAAACCCAGGATCTGGCCAACAAGTATGCGAAGAAGGCAAAATCATGAGCCAGATGCGGGCATATCCCAGACCTAACCCAGACCTAACCGGTGTTATCCTCTAAAATACTGGCCGAATCCAGGTTTAATTGACTGTTACTGTGTGGTACCACATTACTACGTGATTCAAACCCGAAAAAAACCCAGGATCTGGCCAACAAGTATGCGAAGAAGGCATAATCATGAGCCAGATGCGGGCATAACCCAGACCTAACCCAGACCTAACCGGTGTTATCCTCTAAAATATTGACCGAATCCAGGTTTAATTGACTGTTACTGTGTGGTACCACATTACTACGTGATTCAAACCAGAAGAAACCCAGGATCTGGCCAACAAGTATGCGAAGAAGGCATAATCATGAGCCAGATGCGGGCATAACCCAGACCTAACACAGACCTAACCGGTGTTATCCTCTGAAATATTGATCGAAACCAGGTTTAATTGACTGCTTCAGTGTGTCACCACATTACTACGTGATTCAAACACGAAAAAACCCCAGGATCTGGCCAACAAGTATGCGAAGACGGCAAAATCATGAGCCAGATGCGGGCATAACCCAGACCTAACCCAGACCTAACCGGCGTTATCCTCTAAAATATTGATCGGAACCAGGTTTAATTGACTGCTTCTGTGTGTTACCACATTACTACGTGATTCAAACACGAAAAAACCCCAGGATCTGGCCAACAAGTATGCGAAGAAGGCAAAATCATGAGCCAGATGCGGGCATAACCCAGACCTAACCCAGACCTAACCGGTGTTATCCTCTAAAATATTGATCGAAACCAGGTTTAATTGATTGCTTCAGTGAGTTACCACATTACTACGTGATTCAAACACGAAAAAAACCCAAGATCTGGCCAACAAGTATGCGAAGAAGGCGAAAGTATAAGCCAGATGCGCGCATTTCCCAGACCTAACCCAGACCTAACCGGTGTTATCCTCTGAAATATTGATCGAAACCAGGTTTAATTGACTGTTACTGTGTGGTACCACATTACTACGTGATTCAAACCAGAAGAAACCCAGGATCTGGCCAACAAGTATGCGAAGAAGGCATAATCATGAGCCAGATGCGGGCATAACCCAGACCTAACACAGACCTAACCGGTGTTATCCTCTGAAATATTGATCGAAACCAGGTTTAATTGACTGCTTCAGTGTGTCACCACATTACTACGTGATTCAAACACGAAAAAACCCCAGGATCTGGCCAACAAGTATGCGAAGAAGGCAAAATCATGAGCCAGATGCGCGCATTTCCCAGACCTAACCCAGACCTAACCGGCGTTATCCTCTGAAATATTGATCGAAACCAGGTTTAATTGACTGCTTCAGTGTGTTACCACATTACTACGTGATTCAAACACGGAAAATACCCAGGATCTGGCCCAACAAGTATGCGAAGAAGGCAACATCATGAGCCAGATGCGCGCATTTCCCAGACCTAACCCAGACCTAACCGGCGTTATCCTCTGAAATATTGATCGAAACCAGGTTTAATTGACTGCTTCAGTGTATTACCACATTACTACGTGATTCAAACACGGAAAAAACCCAGGATCTGGCCAACAAGTATGCGATGAAGGCAAAATCATGAGCCAGATGCGGGCATAACCCAGACCTAACCCAGACCTAACCGGTGTTATCCTCTAAAATATTGATCGAAACCAGGTTTAATTGATTGCTTCAGTGAGTTACCACATTACTACGTGATTCAAACACGAAAAAAACCCAAGATCTGGCCAACAAGTATGCGAAGAAGGCGAAAGTATAAGCCAGATGCGCGCATTTCCCAGACCTAACCCAGACCTAACCGGTGTTATCCTCTGAAATATTGATCGAAACCAGGTTTAATTGACTGCTTCAGTGTGTTACCACATTACTACGTGATTCAAACACGGAAAATACCCAGGATCTGGCCAACAAGTATGCGATGAAGGCAAAATCATGAGCCAGATGCGGGCATAACCCAGACCTAACCCAGACCTAACCGGTGTTATCCTCTAAAATATTGATCGAAACCAGGTTTAATTGACTGCTTCAGTGTGTTACCACATTACTACGTGATTCAAACACGAAAATACCCAGGATCTGGCCAACAAGTATGCGAAGAAGGCAAAATCATGAGCCAGATGCGAGCATTTCCCAGACCTAACCCAGACCTAACCGGTGTTATCCTCTGAAATATTGATCGAAACCAGGTTTAATTGACTGCTTCAGTGTGTTACCACATTACTACGTGTTTCAAACACGGAAAATACCCAGGATCTGGCCAACAAGTATGCGAAGAATGCGAAAGAATAAGCCAGATGCGCGCATTTCCCAGACCTAACCCAGACCTAACCGGTGTTATCCTCTGAAATATTGATCGAAACCAGGTTTAATTGACTGCTTCAGTGTGTTACCACATTACTACGTGTTTCAAACACGGAAAATACCCAGGATCTGGCCAACAAGTATGCGAAGAATGCGAAAGAATAAGCCAGATGCGCGCATTTCCCAGACCTAACCCAGACCTAACCGGTGTTATCCTCTGAAATATTGATCGAAACCAGGTTTAATTGTCTGCTTCAGTGTGTTACCACATTACTACGTGATTCAAACACGAAAAAAACCCAGGATCTGGCCAACAAGTATGCGAAGAAGGCAAAATCATGAGCCAGATGCGGGCATAACCCAGACCTAACACAGACCTAACCGGTGTTATCCTCTGAAATATTGATCGAAACCAGGTTTAATTGACTGCTTCAGTGTGTTACCACATTACTACGTGATTCAAACACGGAAAATACCCAGGATCTGGCCAACAAGTATGCGAAGAAGGCAAAATCATGAGCCAGATGCGGGCATAACCCAGACCTAACCCAGACCTAACCGGTGTTATCCTCTGAAATATTGATCGAAACCAGGTTTAATTGACTGCTTCAGTGTGTTACCACATTACTACGTGATTCAAACACGGAAAATACCCAGGATCTGGCCAACAAGTATGCGAAGAAGGCAAAACCATGAGCCAGATGCGCGCATTTCCCAGACCTAACCCAGACCTAACCGGCGTTATCCTCTGAAATATTGATCGAAACCAGGTTTAATTGACTGCTTCAGTGTGTTACCACATTACTACGTGATTCAAACACGGAAAAAACCCAGGATCTGGCCAACAAGTATGCGATGAAGGCAAAATCATGAGCCAGATGCGGGCATAACCCAGACCTAACCCAGACCTAACCGGTGTTATCCTCTAAAATATTGATCGAAACCAGGTTTAATTGACTGCTTCAGTGTGGTACCACATTACTACGTGATTCAAACACGAAAAAAACCCAGGATCTGGCCAACAAGTATGCGAAAAAGGCGAAAGTATAAGCCAGATGCGCGCACATCCCAGACCTAACCCAGACCTAACCGGTGTTACCCTCTAAAATACTGACCGAATCCAGGTTTAATTGACTGCTTCAGTGTGTTACCACATTACTACGTGTTTCAAACACGGAAAATACCCAGGATCTGGCCAACAAGTATGCGAAGAATGCAAAATCATGTGCCAGATGCGCGCATTTCCCAGACCTAACCCAGACCTAACCGGCGTTATCCTCTGAAATATTGATCGAAACCAGGTTTAATTGACTGCTTCAGTGTGTTACCACATTACTACGTGATTCAAACACGAAAAAAACCCAGGATCTGGCCGGCAAGTATGCGAAGAAGGCAAAATCATGAGCCAGATGCGGGCACAACCCAGACCTAACCCAGACCTAACCGGTGTTATCCTCTAAAATATTGATCGAAACCAGGTTTAATTGACTGCTTCAGTGTGTTACCACATTACTACGTGATTCAAACACGAAAAAAACCCAGGATCTGGCCAACAAGTATGCGAAGACGGCAAAATCATGAGCCAGATGCGGGCATAACCCAGACCTAACCCAGACCTAACCGGCGTTATCCTCTAAAATATTGATCGAAACCAGGTTTAATTGACTGCTTCAGTGTGTCACCACATTACAACGTGATTCAAACACGAAAAAACCCCAGGATCTGGCCAACAAGTATGCGAAGACGGCAAAATCATGAGCCAGATGCGGGCATAACCCAGACCTAACCCAGACCTAACCGGCGTTATCCTCTAAAATATTGATCGAAACCAGGTTTAATTGACTGCTTCAGTGTGTTACCACATTACTACGTGATTCAAACACGAAAAAAACCCAGGATCTGGCCAACAAGTATGCGAAGACGGCAAAATCATGAGCCAGATGCGGGCATAACCCAGACCTAACCCAGACCTAACCGGTGTTATCCTCTGAAATATTGATCGAAACCAGGATTAATTGACTGCTTCAGTGTGTTACCACATTACTACGTGATTCAAACACGAAAAAACCCCAGGATCTGGCCAACAAGTATGCGAAGAAGGCAAAATCATGAGCCAGATGCGGGCATAACCCAGACCTAACCCAGACCTAACCGGTGTTATCCTCTAAAATATTGATCGAAACCAGGTTTAATTGACTGCTTCAGTGTATTACCACATTACTACGTGATTCAAACACGAAAAAAACCCAGGATCTGGCCAACAAGTATGCGAAGAAGGCAAAATCATGAGCCAGATGCGGGCATAACCCAGACCTAAGCCAGACCTAACCGGTGTTATCCTCTGAAATATTGATCGAAACCAGGTTTAATTGACTGCTTCAGTGTGTTACCACATTACTACGTGATTCAAACACGGAAAATACCCAGGATCTGGCCAACAAGTATGCGAAGAAGGCAAAATCATGAGCCAGATGCGCGCATTTCCCAGACCTAACCCAGACCTAACCGGCGTTATCCTCTGAAATATTGATAGAAACCAGGTTTAATTGACTGCTTCAGTGTGTTACCACATTACTACGTGATTCAAACACGGAAAATACCCAGGATCTGGCCAACAAGTATGCGAAGAAGGCAAAACCATGAGCCAGATGCGCGCATTTCCCAGACCTAACCCAGACCTAACCGGCGTTATCCTCTGAAATATTGATCGAAACCAGGTTTAATTGACTGCTTCAGTGTATTACCACATTACTACGTGATTCAAACACGAAAAAAACCCAGGATCTGGCCAACAAGTATGCGAAGAAGGCAAAATCATGAGCCAGATGCGGGCATAACCCAGACCTAACCCAGACCTAACCTGTGTTATCCTCTAAAATATTGATCGAAACCAGGTTTAATTGACTGCTTCAGTGAGTTACCACATTACTACGTGATTCAAACACGAAAAAAACCCAAGATCTGGCCAACAAGTATGCGAAGAAGGCGAAAGTATAAGCCAGATGCGCGCATTTCCCAGACCTAACCCAGACCTAACCGGTGTTATCCTCTGAAATATTCATCGAAACCACGTTTAATAGACTGCTTCAGTGTGTTACCACATTACTACGTGATTCAAACACGGAAAAAACCCAGGATCTGGCCAACAAGTATGCGATGAAGGCAAAATCATGAGCCAGATGCGGGCATAACCCAGACCTAACCCAGACCTAACCGGTGTTATCCTCTAAAATATTGATCGAAACCAGGTTTAATTGACCGCTTCAGTGTGTCACCACATTACAACGTGATTCAAACACGAAAAAAACCCAGGATCTGGCCAACAAGTATGCGAAGAAGGCAAAATCATGAGCCAGATGCGGGCATAACCCAGACCTAACCCAGACCTAACCGGTGTTATCCTCTAAAATATTGATCGAAACCAGGTTTAATTGACTGCTTCAGTGTATTACCACATTACTACGTGATTCAAACACGAAAAAAACCCAGGATCTGGCCAACAAGTATGCGAAGAAGGCAAAATCATGAGCCAGATGCGGGCATAACCCAGACCTAACCCAGACCTAACCGGTGTTATCCTCTGAAATATTGATCGAAACCTGGTTTAATTGACTGCTTCAGTGTGTTACCACATTCCTACGTGATTCAAACACGAAAAAAACCCAGGATCTGGCCAACAAGTATGCGAAGAAGGCGAAAGTATAAGCCAGATGCGCGCATTTCCCAGACCTAACCCAGACCTAACCGGGGTTATCCTCTGAAATATTGATCGAAACCAGGTTTAATTGACTGCTTCAGTGTGTTACCACATTACTACGTGATTCAAACACGGAAAATTCCTAGGATCTGGCCAACAAGTATGCGAAGAAGGCAAAATCATGAGCCAGATGCGCTCATTTCCCAGACCTAACCCAGACCTAACCGGCGTTATCCTCTAAAATATTGATCGAAACCAGGTTTAATTGACTGCTTCAGTGTGTTACCACATTACTACGTGTTTCAAACACGGAAAATACCCAGGATCTGGCCAACAAGTATGCGAAGAATGCGAAAGAATAAGCCAGTTGCGCGCATTTCCCAGACCTAACCCAGACCTAACCGGTGTTATCCTCTGAAATATTGATCGAAACCAGGTTTAATTGACTGCTTCAGTGTGTGACCACATTACTACGTGATTCAAACACGGAAAAAACCCAGGATCTGGCCAACAAGTATGCGATGAAGGCAAAATCATGAGCCAGATGCGGGCATAACCCAGACCTAACCCAGACCTAACCGGTGTTATCCTCTAAAATATTGATCGAAACCAGGTTTAATTGACTGCTTCAGTGTGTTACCACATTACTACGTGATTCAAACACGAAAAAAACCCAGGATCTGGCCAACAAGTATGCGAAGAAGGCAAAATCATGAGCCAGATGCGGGCATAACCCAGACCTAACCCAGACCTAACCGGTGTTATCCTCTAAAATATTGATCGAAACCAGGTTTAATTGACTGCTTCAGTGTATTACCACATTACTACGTGATTCAAACACGAAAAAAACCCAGGATCTGGCCGACAAGTATGCGAAGACGGCAAAATCATGAGCCAGATGCGGGCATAACCCAGACCTAACCCAGACCTAACCGGTGTTATCCTCTGAAATATTGATCGAAACCAGGTTTAATTGACTGCTTCAGTGTGTCACCACATTACTACGTGATTCAAACACGAAAAAACCCCAGGATCTGGCCAACAAGTATGCGAAGACGGCAAAATCATGAGCCAGATGCGGGCATAACCCAGACCTAACCCAGACCTAACCGGCGTTATCCTCTAAAATATTGATCGAAACCAGGTTTAATTGACTGCTTCAGTGTGTCACCACATTACTACGTGATTCAAACACGAAAAAACCCCAGGATCTGGCCAACAAGTATGCGAAGACGGCAAAATCATGAGCCAGATGCGGGCATAACCCAGACCTAACCCAGACCTAACCGGCGTTATCCTCTAAAATATTGATCGAAACCAGGTTTAATTGACTGCTTCAGTGTGTCACCACATTACTACGTGATTCAATCACGAAAAAACCCCAGGATCTGGCCAACAAGTATGCGAAGACGGCAAAATCATGAGCCAGATGCGGGCATAACCCAGACCTAACCCAGACCTAACCGGTGTTATCCTCTGAAATATTGATCGAAACCAGGTTTAATTGACTGCTTCAGTGTGTTACCACATTACTACGTGATTCAAACACAAAAAACCCCAGGATCTGGCCAACAAGTATGCGAAGACGGCAAAATCATGAGCCAGATGCGGGCATAACCCAGACCTAAGCCAGACCTAACCGGTGTTATCCTCTAAAATATTGATCGAAACCAGGTTTAATTGACTGCTTCAGTGTGTTACCACATTACTACGTGATTCAAACACGAAAAAACCCCAGGATCTGGCCAACAAGTATGCGAAGACGGCAAAATCATGAGCCAGATGCGGGCATAACCCAGACCTAACCCAGACCTAACCGGTGTTATCCTCTAAAATATTGATCGAAACCAGGTTTAATTGACTGCTTCAGTGTGTCACCACATTACTACGTGATTCAAACACGGAAAAAACCCAGGATCTGGCCAACAAGTTTGCGAAAAAGGCGAAAGTATAAGCCATATGCGCGCATATCCCGGACCTAACCCACACCTAACCGGTGTTATCCTCCTAAATACTGTCCGAATCCAGGTTTAGTGGACTGTTTCTGTGTGGTACCTCATTACTACGTGATTCAAACCCGAAAAAAACCCAGGATCTGGCCAACAAGTATGCGATGAAGGCAAAATCATGAGCCAGATGCGGGCATAACCCAGACCTAACCCAGACCTAACCGGCGTTATCCTCTGAAATATTGATCGAAACCAGGTTTAATTGACTGCTTCAGTGTGTCACCACATTACTACGTGATTCAATCACGAAAAAACCCCAGGATCTGGCCAACAAGTATGCGAAGACGGCAAAATCATGAGCCAGATGCGGGCATAACCCAGACCTAACCCAGACCTAACCGGTGTTATCCTCTGAAATATTGATCGAAACCAGGTTTAATTGACTGCTTCAGTGTGTTACCACATTACTACGTGATTCAAACACAAAAAACCCCAGGATCTGGCCAACAAGTATGCGAAGACGGCAAAATCATGAGCCAGATGCGGGCATAACCCAGACCTAAGCCAGACCTAACCGGTGTTATCCTCTAAAATATTGATCGAAACCAGGTTTAATTGACTGCTTCAGTGTGTTACCACATTACTACGTGATTCAAACACGAAAAAACCCCAGGATCTGGCCAACAAGTATGCGAAGACGGCAAAATCATGAGCCAGATGCGGGCATAACCCAGACCTAACCCAGACCTAACCGGTGTTATCCTCTAAAATATTGATCGAAACCAGGTTTAATTGACTGCTTCAGTGTATTACCACATTACTACGTGATTCAAACACGAAAAAAACCCAGGATCTGGCCGACAAGTATGCGAAGACGGCAAAATCATGAGCCAGATGCGGGCATAACCCAGACCTAACCCAGACCTAACCGGTGTTATCCTCTGAAATATTGATCGAAACCAGGTTTAATTGACTGCTTCAGTGTGTCACCACATTACTACGTGATTCAAACACGAAAAAACCCCAGGATCTGGCCAACAAGTATGCGAAGACGGCAAAATCATGAGCCAGATGCGGGCATAACCCAGACCTAACCCAGACCTAACCGGCGTTATCCTCTAAAATATTGATCGAAACCAGGTTTAATTGACTGCTTCAGTGTGTCACCACATTACTACGTGATTCAAACACGAAAAAACCCCAGGATCTGGCCAACAAGTATGCGAAGACGGCAAAATCATGAGCCAGATGCGGGCATAACCCAGACCTAACCCAGACCTAACCGGCGTTATCCTCTAAAATATTGATCGAAACCAGGTTTAATTGACTGCTTCAGTGTGTCACCACATTACTACGTGATTCAATCACGAAAAAACCCCAGGATCTGGCCAACAAGTATGCGAAGACGGCAAAATCATGAGCCAGATGCGGGCATAACCCAGACCTAACCCAGACCTAACCGGTGTTATCCTCTGAAATATTGATCGAAACCAGGTTTAATTGACTGCTTCAGTGTGTTACCACATTACTACGTGATTCAAACACAAAAAACCCCAGGATCTGGCCAACAAGTATGCGAAGACGGCAAAATCATGAGCCAGATGCGGGCATAACCCAGACCTAAGCCAGACCTAACCGGTGTTATCCTCTAAAATATTGATCGAAACCAGGTTTAATTGACTGCTTCAGTGTGTTACCACATTACTACGTGATTCAAACACGAAAAAACCCCAGGATCTGGCCAACAAGTATGCGAAGACGGCAAAATCATGAGCCAGATGCGGGCATAACCCAGACCTAACCCAGACCTAACCGGTGTTATCCTCTAAAATATTGATCGAAACCAGGTTTAATTGACTGCTTCAGTGTGTCACCACATTACTACGTGATTCAAACACGGAAAAAACCCAGGATCTGGCCAACAAGTTTGCGAAAAAGGCGAAAGTATAAGCCATATGCGCGCATATCCCGGACCTAACCCACACCTAACCGGTGTTATCCTCCTAAATACTGTCCGAATCCAGGTTTAGTGGACTGTTTCTGTGTGGTACCTCATTACTACGTGATTCAAACCCGAAAAAAACCCAGGATCTGGCCAACAAGTATGCGATGAAGGCAAAATCATGAGCCAGATGCGGGCATAACCCAGACCTAACCCAGACCTAACCGGCGTTATCCTCTGAAATATTGATCGAAACCAGGTTTAATTGACTGCTTCAGTGAGTTACCACATTACTACGTGATTCAAACACTGAAAAAACCCAGGATCTGGCCAACAAGTATGCGATGAAGGCAAAATCATGAGCCAGATGCGGGCATAACCCAGACCTAACACAGACCTAACCGGTGTTATCCTCTGAAATATTGATCGAAACCAGGTTTAATTGACTGCTTCAGTGTGTTACCACATTACTACGTGATTCAAACACGGAAAGTACCCAGGATCTGGCCAACAAGTATGCGAAGAAGGCAAAATCATGAGCCAGATGCGGGCATAACCCAGACCTAAGCCAGACCTAACCGGTGTTATCCTCTGAAATATTGATCGAAACCAGGTTTAATTGACTGCTTCAGTGTGTTACCACATTACTACGTGATTCAAACACGGAAAATACCCAGGATCTGGCCAACAAGTATGCGAAGAAGGCAAAATCATGAGCCAGATGCGCGCATTTCCCAGACCTAACCCAGACCTAACCGGCGTTATCCTCTGAAATATTGATCGAAACCAGGTTTAATTGACTGCTTCAGTGTGTTACCACATTACTACGTGATTCAAACACGGAAAAAACCAAGGATCTGGCCAACAAGTATGCGATGAAGGCAAAATCATGAGCCAGATGCGGGCATAACCCAGACCTAACCCAGACCTAACCGGTGTTATCCTCTAAACTATTGATCGAAGCCAGGTTTAATTGACTGCTTCAGTGTGTTACCACATTACTACGTGATTCAAACACGAAAAAAACCCAGGATCTGGCCAACCAGTATGCGAAGAAGGCAAAATCATGAGCCAGATGCGGGCATAACCCAGACCTAACCCAGACCTAACCGGTGTTATCCTCTAAAATATTGATCGAAACCAGGTTTAATTGACTGCTTCAGTGTGTTACCACATTACTACGTGTTTCAAACACGGAAAATACCCAGGATCTGGCCAACAAGTATGCGAAGAATGCGAAAGAATAAGCCAGATGCGTGCATTTCCCAGACCTAACCCAGACCTAACCGGTGTTATCCTCTGAAATATTGATCGAAACCAGGTTTAATTGACTGCTTCAGTGTGTTACCACATTACTACGTGTTTCAAACACTGAAAAACCCCAGGATCTGGCCAACAAGTATGCGATGAAGGCAAAATCATGAGCCAGATGCGGGCATAACCCAGACCTAACCCAGACCTAACCGGTGTTATCCTCTAAAATATTGATCGAAACCAGGTTTAATTGACTGCTTCAGTGTGTTACCACATAACTACGTGATTCAAACACGAAAAAAACCCAGGATCTGGCCAACAAGTATGCGAAGGCAAAATCATGAGCCAGATGCGGGCATAACCCAGACCTAACCCAGACCTAACCGGTGTTATCCTCTAAAATATTGATCGAAACCAGGTTTAATTGACTGCTTCAGTGTGTTACCACATTCCTACGTGATTCAAACACGAAAAAAACCCAGGATCTGGCCAACAAGTATGCGAAGAAGGCGAAAGTATAAGCCAGATGCGCGCATTTCCCAGACCTAACCCAGACCTAACCGGTGTTATCCTCTGAAATATTGATCGAAACCAGGTTTAATTGACTGCTTCAGTGTGTTACCACATTACTACGTGATTCAAACACGGAAAAAACCCAGGATCTGGCCAACAAGTTTGCGAAAAAGGCGAAAGTATAAGCCATATGCGCGCATATCCCGGACCTAACCCAGACCTAACCGGTGTTATCCTCCTAAATACTGTCCGAATCCAGGATTAGAGGACTGTTTCTGTGTGGTACCTCATTACTACGTGATTCAAACCCGAAAAAAACCCAGGATCTGGCCAACAAGTATGCGATGAAGGCAAAATCATGAGCCAGATGCGGGCATAACCCAGACCTAACCCAGACCTAACCGGTGTTATCCTCTAAAATATTGATCGAAACCAGGTTTAATTGACTGCTTCAGTGTGTTACCACATTACTACGTGATTCAAACACGAAAAAAACCCAGGATCTGGCCAACAAGTATGCGAAGAAGGCAAAATCATGAGCCAGATGCGGGCATAACCCAGACCTAACCCAGACCTAACCGGTGTTATCCTCTAAAATATTGATCGAAACCAGGTTTAATTGACTGCTTCAGTGTATTACCACATTACTACGTGATTCAAACACGAAAAAAACCCAGGATCTGGCCAACAAGTAAGCGAAGAAGGCAAAATCATGAGCCAGATGCGGGCATCACCCAGACCTAAGCCAGACCTAACCGGTGTTATCCTCTGAAATATTGATCGAAACCAGGTTTAATTGACTGCTTCAGTGTGTTACCACATTACTACGTGATTCAAACACGGAAAATACCCAGGATCTGGCCAACAAGTATGCGAAGAAGGCAAAATCATGAGCCAGATGCGCGCATTTCCCAGACCTAACCCAGACCTAACCGGCGTTATCCTCTGAAATATTGATCGAAACCAGGTTTAATTGACTGCTTCAGTGTGTTACCACATTACTACGTGATTCAAACACGGAAAAAACCCAGGATCTGGCCAACAAGTATGCGATGAAGGCAAAATCATGAGCCAGATGCGGGCATAACCCAGACCTAACCCAGACCTAACCGGTGTTATCCTCTAAAATATTGATCGAAACCAGGTTTAATTGACTGCTTCAGTGTGTTACCACATTACTACGTGATTCAAACACGAAAAAAACCCAAGATCTGGCCAACAAGTATGCGAAGAAGGCGAAAGTATAAGCCAGATGCGCGCATTTCCCAGACCTAACCCAGACCTAACCGGTGTTATCCTCTGAAATATTCATCGAAACCAGGTTTAATAGACTGCTTCAGTGTGTTACCACATTACTACGTGATTCAAACACGGAAAAAACCCAGGATCTGGCCAACAAGTATGCGATGAAGGCAAAATCATGAGCCAGATGCGGGCATAACCCAGACCTAACCCAGACCTAACCGGTGTTATCCTCTAAAATATTGATCGAAACCAGGTTTAATTGACTGCTTCAGTGTGTTACCACATAACTACGTGATTCAAACACGAAAAAAACCCAGGATCTGGCCAACAAGTATGCGAAGGCAAAATCATGAGCCAGATGCGGGCATAACCCAGACCTAACCCAGACCTAACCGGTGTTATCCTCTAAAATATTGATCGAAACCAGGTTTAATTGACTGCTTCAGTGTGTTACCACATTCCTACGTGATTCAAACACGAAAAAAACCCAGGATCTGGCCAACAAGTATGCGAAGAAGGCGAAAGTATAAGCCAGATGCGCGCATTTCCCAGACCTAACCCAGACCTAACCGATGTTATCCTCTGAAATATTGATCGAAACCAGGTTTAATTGACTGCTTCAGTGTGTTACCACATTACTACGTGATTCAAACACGGAAAAAACCCAGGATCTGGCCAACAAGTTTGCGAAAAAGGCGAAAGTATAAGCCATATGCGCGCATATCCCGGACCTAACCCAGACCTAACCGGTGTTATCCTCCTAAATACTGTCCGAATCCAGGATTAGTGGACTGTTTCTGTGTGGTACCTCATTACTACGTGATTCAAACCCGAAAAAAACCCAGGATCTGGCCAACAAGTATGCGATGAAGGCAAAATCATGAGCCAGATGCGGGCATAACCCAGACCTAACCCAGACCTAACCGGTGTTATCCTCTAAAATATTGATCGAAACCAGGTTTAATTGACTGCTTCAGTGTGTTACCACATTACTACGTGATTCAAACACGTAAAAAACCCAGGATCTGGCCAACAAGTATGCGAAGAAGGCAAAATCATGAGCCAGATGCGGGCATAACCCAGACCTAACCCAGACCTAACCGGTGTTATCCTCTAAAATATTGATCGAAACCAGGTTTAATTGACTGCTTCAGTGTATTACCACATTACTACGTGATTCAAACACGAAAAAAACCCAGGATCTGGCCAACAAGTAAGCGAAGAAGGCAAAATCATGAGCCAGATGCGGGCATCACCCAGACCTAAGCCAGACCTAACCGGTGTTATCCTCTGAAATATTGATCGAAACCAGGTTTAATTGACTGCTTCAGTGTGTTACCACATTACTACGTGATTCAAACACGGAAAATACCCAGGATCTGGCCAACAAGTATGCGAAGAAGGCAAAATCATGAGCCAGATGCGCGCATTTCCCAGACCTAACCCAGACCTAACCGGCGTTATCCTCTGAAATATTGATCGAAACCAGGTTTAATTGACTGCTTCAGTGTGTTACCACATTACTACGTGATTCAAACACGGAAAAAACCCAGGATCTGGCCAACAAGTATGCGATGAAGGCAAAATCATGAGCCAGATGCGGGCATAACCCAGACCTAACCCAGACCTAACCGGTGTTATCCTCTAAAATATTGATCGAAACCAGGTTTAATTGACTGCTTCAGTGTGTTACCACATTACTACGTGATTCAAACACGAAAAAAACCCAAGATCTGGCCAACAAGTATGCGAAGAAGGCGAAAGTATAAGCCAGATGCGCGCATTTCCCAGACCTAACCCAGACCTAACCGGTGTTATCCTCTGAAATATTCATCGAAACCAGGTTTAATAGACTGCTTCAGTGTGTTACCACATTACTACGTGATTCAAACACGGAAAAAACCCAGGATCTGGCCAACAAGTATGCGATGAAGGCAAAATCATGAGCCAGATGCGGGCATAACCCAGACCTAACCCAGACCTAATCGGTGTTATCCTCTAAAATATTGATCGAAACCAGGTTTAATTGACTGCTTCAGTGTGTTACCACATTACTACGTGTTTCAAACACGGAAAATACCCGGGATCTGGCCAACAAGTATGCGAAGAATGCGAAAGAATAAGCCAGATGCGCGCATTTCCCAGACCTAACCCAGACCTAACCGGTGTTATCCTCTGAAATATTGATCGAAACCAGGTTTAATTGACTGCTTCAGTGTGTTACCACATTACTACGTGTTTCAAACACTGAAAAACCCCAGGATCTGGCCAACAAGTATGCGATGAAGGCAAAATCATGAGCCAGATGCGGGCATAACCCAGACCTAACCCAGACCTAACCGGTGTTATCCTCTAAAATATTGATCGAAACCAGGTTTAATTGACTGCTTCAGTGTGTTACCACATTACTACGTGATTCAAACACGAAAAAAACCCAGGATCTGGCCAACAAGTATGCGAAGGCAAAATCATGAGCCAGATGCGGGCATAACCCAGACCTAACCCAGACCTAACCGGTGTTATCCTCTAAAATATTGATCGAAACCAGGTTTAATTGACTGCTTCAGTGTGTTACCACATTACTACGTGATTCAAACACGAAAAAAACCCAGGATCTGGCCAACAAGTATGCGAAGAAGGCGAAAGTATAAGCCAGATGCGCGCATTTCCCAGACCTAACCCAGACCTAACCGGTGTTATCCTCTGAAATATTGATCGAAACCAGGTTTAATTGACTGCTTCAGTGTGTTACCACATTACTACGTGATTCAAACACGGAAAAAACCCAGGATCTGGCCAACAAGTTTGCGAAAAAGGCGAAAGTATAAGCCATATCCCCCCAGGGGCTGCCAGCCTTTCAGCTGCAGTACGGGCTTAACGAACCCGGGGTACCCGAGTCATACACACACCGTAAGCCTCCTGTTGGTCGTCACAACGACCCATTCACAATTCCCTATTGGTTTTGTGAATGGTACGTGACGGCAGGAGGAACGGGGGTCTTGGCTTAACCGCCTGGGCCACGAGTATGGCGACTCTATAAAATCGCCCTCCAATCCTAAGCTATGGTGCGCGGCGATGGGATGCATGGTTGGGGGAGAAGGCCCAATCCCAAGCGACCACCTCCGGGGAACCTGCCGAACCCCCGGAGTATATAGGCTTACCCGGGTAAGGCGGCTCTGCCCGGGCGGACCTTTTCTTCCGACCTGCTCGTGGGAATATTATGGAGTTCACTATTAAAACGGGGATGGGACGGGGTAAGTCAGAGGGGGAGGACGAAGGCGGTGTTGGGACTGGAGTGACGGCGCTCGCGCCGCCTCCAGCGCCTGGCCCGGCTTCGTGGAAGGTGGAGGAGGACGATGAGACTGCGTCAGTCTCGTCCTTCTCCTCCACCAGGAGCCTCATAGGCTCTAAGAGGAAGAGGGCGGGGCAGGCCGTCGTCGAGGTGGGCGGGGCGATGAGCCCGTCGGTGAGGCTGAGTTGCCTCAGGGACGAGGTGACCGAGGAGATATCGGAGAGGATCTCCTCGTCCCTGAGGCGGGTGGAGAAAGTCGCCGCTGCCTGCGCCTTTAAGGGGCAGAAAAGCGGTGGCGCGGCGGCCCTGAAGGCCGCGGCGGAGGAAATGAGGGAGGCGGCGCGGGAGCTCAGAGGGCGGAACGCCCGTCTGCAGCTCCTGTTGGAGGAGGAGCGACAGGGGAGGAGGAGGGCAGAGGCGCTGTGGAACAGCGCAGCCCTCCCTCCCATTCTCCCTCCTCCTCCACCGCCGCGTCCCTCGGCGGAGGTAAATAAGCGGAGTGCGGCGGCAGTGGTGCGGGGCACCGCGGGCCCCTCCACCCGCACTCCGCCCGTGAAGAAGTCCCCGTCCTCCTCAGAAGACGATCTTCTGAGGAGGATTGGGGACATGATTGATGGCAAGCTGGCCGCCTTCCGGGAGGAGCTCCTCGCCGGAAGAGCGGTCAGCAGGAAGGCCGTGCCTCCCCGACCTGTTCCGGTACAGTCGGGGAAGGCAAAGAAGGGCGGAGTGAAGGCTCCGCCCAGCGTTGCGGCACCAGGGCCCCGGGTCGCGACCCCCAAGGGGGGTGGTGTACCCGTGGTCGCGGTGGTCGCGTCCTCCACGGCACCCTCCCAAGGGGGGGTGGCGTGGAGTGAGGTGGTGGGGCGGAAGGCGAAGCGGGCGGCGAGGAAGGCCTCGCAACCGCGGCCTCCGCCTCCGCCGCCGGCGGCCAAGGTAAAGGCCGCGAAGGTCGGGAAGGCACGACCAGGTCGTCCCCCAAAAACGGCAGCGGTGACGCTGACCGTTGCGCAGGGGGGCGACCTGACCCTCGCGGAGGCGATGCGGCTCGCCAGGGAGAATATCTCCCTGGAAGAGCTGGGCATCGCCTCCGTGAGGGCGAAGAGGGCCGTGACCGGGGGTCTCTTGCTGGAGATCCCCGGTGCAGAAGGCGGCGCGAAGGCGGATCGTCTCGCCCAGAGGCTCCGGGAGCAGCTGGGCGAGCGAGGTGTCCGGGTCGCCCGGCCCACGAAGCGCACGGAGATGCGCGTTTGTGGGCTGGACGACTCGATCAGCGCACAGGATGTGTCCCGTGCCCTTGCGAGGGCGGGGGACTGTCCTGTGGAGGACCTGCGGATCGGAGAGATCCGCAGGTCGCCCTCCGGCCTCGGGTCGGTGTGGGCCCGGTGCCCCCTCTCCGCCGCCCGTAAGGTGGCGGAATCCGGGAGGGTGTTGGTGGGGTGGGTTTCGGCGCGAGTGGAAATCCTCGCGCCGCGCCCGCTCCAGTGTCACCGCTGCCTCGAATTGGGGCACGTGAGGCAGTGGTGCACCTCGCCGGTGGACCGCAGCGGTCAATGTTACCGCTGCGGTGCCAAAGAGCACCGTGCGAGCCAGTGCTCGGCGGCCCCCCACTGCCCGCTGTGTGCGGACATGGGGAGGCCAGCCGATCACAGGGTGGGGAGCAAGAAGTGCTCCCCCCCCTCCCGGAAGGAGAGGAAGAGGCGGGCTGCACCGGCTCCGGTGCCGAGGGCGGTGGCATCGTCCTCCATGGAGGTGGACGGTGCTACGGGGACGGACGGCCGGGAGGAGGCTGGCGCGGCCATTAATTAATGCCGCCCCGCCTCCTCCTCCAGGCCAACCTCAACCACTGCCGCGCGGCACAGGACTTGATGTCCCAAGTCCTCGCGGAGTGGGGGGTTGGCCTGGCGGTCGCCGCCGAGCCGTACCGCGTCCCTGATCACCCTCATTGGGTGGGCGACGCGGACGGCTTGGTGGCGACGGTATGGGGAGGGGGCGACGGGTCCCCACCGTTCTCCTTGTTGGAGCGCGGTCGGGGATTCGTCGCCGTGGACTGGGGGGGAGTCGCTGTGGTGGGGTGCTACATTTCGCCCCGTAGCGGTCACGCTGCGTTCGAGCTGTACTTGGCCGAGGTCGCGGCATGCGTGCAGCGCTACGCGGCCCGGCCGGTGCTGGTCCTGGGGGATTTTAATGCCAAGTCGGTGGCTTGGGGATCCCCCAGGACCTCCGTTCGCGGCGGGATCCTGGGCGATTGGGCGGCGGGGCTCGACCTCCGGGTATTGAACCGGGGGTCGGAGCACACATGCGTGCGGCGATATGGGGGGTCCATCGTGGATGTTGGATTCGCGACCCCCAACGCCGTGCGCATGGTGTCGGGTTGGCACGTGGTCGCGGGGGCAGAGACACTCTCCGATCACCGGTACATCCGGATGGAGGTCTCTGCCGCCGCGAGTGCATCCCGACACGGCCGCCTGCGTGGCACCCCACCACGCCGCTGGGCGCTTCGGCGCCTGGACAAGGACGCCCTGATGGCAGCTGCCCTCGCTGCAACTTGGCCGCAGGGAGCGGCCGAGTTGCCGAGCATAGAGGAGGAGGTCGCCCGGCTCGGAGCATTGGTCGCGGGTATTTGCGACGCGGCGATGCCTCGGGTCGGGCGGGCTTCTCCTCGCCGGGCGGTGTACTGGTGGTCGGACGCGATCGCGGAGTTGCGAGTCGCGACTGTCCGCGCCCGACGCCAGTACACCCGCGCGCGCCGTCGTCAACGTACAGGCGACGGCGTGGCGCGAGCGAGGGCAGCTGATGACCTGTATGGAGCATACCGCGTGGCGCGGGTTGCTCTGCAGGTCGCCATCAAACGGGCCAAGACCCGGGCATGGAAGGAGCTCCTCCAGACCCTTGATGACGATCCATAGGGGCGCCCATATAAGGTGGTGCTGAATAAGCTCCGCCCGTGGGCGCCCCCCGTCACCGAGGGTCTTGACCCCCGGCTGCTGGAGGACGTGGTCAATACACTCTTCCCAATTGGGGAGAGGGGACCGCGTCCTCCGGCGGCGGCGGCTGTCCCAGTGGAGTGGACGGCCGAGCTGGGGGTCACGCAGGAGGAGCTGGCAGCGGCCATCAGACGGCTCGGGGTTCGTAACACGGCCCCGGGTCCGGATGGTGTGCCCGGCCGGGTTTGGGTCTTGACCCAGGGCGTCCTTGGGGCCGACCTCAGGCGTTTGTTCGACCGCTGCCTGAGGGACGGGCGATTCCCCCCCAGTTGGAAGGTGGCGAGGATGGTCCTCCTCCGGAAGGAGGGTCGGCCCGCGGAGTCTCCCTCCGCATACCGGCCCATTTGTCTCCTCGACGAGGTGGGCAAGCTCTTCGAGCGGGTGATTGCTGCCCGCCTCGTCGAGCACCTCTCGCGGGGTGATCCCGGTCTGGCCGACTGCCAGTTCGGTTTCCGGGGGGGCCGATCGACTATCGACGCGATAGGTCGTGTGAGGGCCCTCTCGGGGGCGGCCGTCTCCCGGGGAGGGGTGGCATTGGCAATATCCTTGGATATTGCCAATGCCTTTAACACCCTCCCCTGGGAAGAGATAAGGAGGGGACTCGAATATCATCGGGTCCCCCCTTGTCTCAGGGCGGTCGTCGAGGATTATCTCCGCGGCAGGTGGATCGAGTATCCGGGCCGGGATGGTGATATGCGGAGGGAGGTGTACTGCGGTGTTCCGCAGGGGTCGGTCCTCGGGCCACTCCTGTGGAACATCGCGTACGACTCGGTGTTGCGGGCCGGCCTCCCCGACGGCGTCAGCACGGTGTGTTATGCGGATGACACACTGGTGCTGGCCGTCGGGGCGCACTGGGGGAGGGCCATGCGTCGCGCGGAGGAGGGGTCGCAACGCGTCGTCGACCGGATCAGGGGGATGGGGATGACGGTGGCGGTCCATAAGACCGAGGTGATTGCGTTTCATTCACCTCGGCAGGATCCGCCACCCCTTCTGATCCGGGTGGGTGGGGCTGACATCGAGGTGAAGCCCCGGATCAGGTATCTAGGGCTGATCCTCGATAGCCACTGGCGTTTCGAGGAGCATTTCCGCTGCCTGGTCCCCCGGTTGGAAAGGATGGTTGCGGCTCTGGGCCGGATCCTGCCCAACCTGGGGGGCCCGGCGGGCCGAGTTCGTCGCCTCTATGTGGCAATGGTCCAGTCGGTGGCCCTATACGGGGCCCCCGTCTGGGCGGACGACCTGGCTGCCTCCCGGCGCAGCATGACTATGCTGCGTCGGGTGCAGAGGCGCATGGCGCTCAGGGTCGTCCGCGGGTATCGGACCATGTCACATGAGGCGGCGACGGTTCTAGCGGGGATGCCGCCCATGGACCTGCTCGCGCGGTCGCACGCGGTGATGTACCGGCACCGCGTCGACCGTCGCGCGGGGGTGGGGGCGGTCCCGGGCGGGCAGGAACCTGCTTGGGGCGATTTGAAGCGCCAGGCCCGGCAGTCCGTGTTGCTCGCGTGGCAGGAGCGGCTGGCTCTGCCAACCGCGGGGCACCGGACTGTCGGGGCGGTTCGGCCACTCCTGAAGGAGTGGCTGGACAGAGGCCATGGCAGCCTCACCTACCGGATGGCACAGGTATTTTCCGGGCATGGCAGCTTCGGAAGATACCTGTGCCGGATAGGGAAGGAGCCGACGGCGCGTTGCTGCCACTGCGACGCTGAGCAGGACACGGCGGATCATACCCTGGAGGTATGCCCCGCGTGGGAGGGGGAGCGCCGTGTCCTGGTCGGCGTCGTCGGGCGGGATGTCTCGCTGCCGGGCGTGGTGCGCGCCATGCTCGGCAGCGAGGAGAAGTGGAGGGCCGTGGCCTCCTTCTGCGAGAACGTAATGTTGCAGAAGGAGGCCGCGGGGAGGGAGCGCGAGCTTCAGCGGCGCGCTGAAGCTCGCGCTCGTGCGGTGGCCCGAGGTCGTCGCCCGGTCGCGAGGCGTCGCGGGCGGCCGCCTCGGCGTGGCGGATGACCTAGGCTGGGAGGGGGGTCCTGAGGGGACCCTCCTCCCGCCAGGCGGCGCCGGGTCGGACCGGTTGGGGGTAGGAGTGCCTCCCCCTACCGGTCCGACGCAAGGGGAGGCACCCTCGGCGGTCTGGTGCGGCCATGAACGCCCGGCCGCCGAGGGGTGGAAACGGGGTCGCGGGTGGTTGCGAGTTGGGGCTCGCAGCCGCCACTAAACGCGGCCCCGGGACGGATAGCGGCGGGATGGAGTGGCCCCGTCCCGCCGCTATGAGGCAGTGTGTCTACTGGGGGGACCGATTGTCCCCCCGGGGGATGGGCGCGAAAGCGCGGGCACGGGGAGGATACCGGAAGAATGCTTCGAGCGATTCCCGGTATCCTCCCAAAGCGTGCCGAAGGGTCACCGTGGGGTTTTTAGTGGGTAGGTCCCGCGCCTGTCGTTGTACGGGCGCGGGGAATCCCACACACCCCTCCCACCTCTCCCCAAGGAGGTGGGAGGGAGTCTTTCGAAGATTTTCCCCACGACAAAAAAAAAAAAAAAAAAAAAAAAAAAAAAAAAAAAAAAGTATAAGCCATATGCGCGCATATCCCGGACCTAACCCAGACCTAACCGGTGTTATCCTCCTAAATACTGTCCGAATCCAGGTTTAGTGGACTGTTTCTGTGTGGTACCTCATTACTACGTGATTCAAACCCGAAAAAAACCCAGGATCTGGCCAACAAGTATGCGATGAAGGCAAAATCATGAGCCAGATGCGGGCATAACCCAGACCTAACCCAGACCTAACCGGTGTTATCCTCTAAAGTATTGATCGAAACCAGGTTTAATTGACTGCTTCAGTGTGTTACCACATTACTACGTGATTCAAACACGAAAAAAACCCAGGATCTGGCCAACAAGTATGCGAAGAAGGCAAAATCATGAGCCAGATGCGGGCATAACCCAGACCTAACCCAGACCTAACCGGTGTTATCCTCTAAAATATTGATCGAAACCAGGTTTAATTGACTGCTTCAGTGTGTTACCACATTACTACGTGATTCAAACACGGAAAAAACCCAGGATCTGGCCAACAAGTTTGCGAAAAAGGCGAAAGTATAAGCCATATGCGCGCATATCCCGGACCTAACCCAGACCTAACCGGTGTTATCCTCCTAAATACTGTCCGAATCCAGGTTTAGTGGACTGTTTCTGTGTGGTACCTCATTACTACGTGATTCAAACACGAAAAAAACCCAGGATCTGGCCAACAAGTATGCGAAGAAGGCGAAAGTATAAGCCAGATGCGCGCTTATCCCAGACCAAACCCAGATCTAACCGGTGTTATCCTCTAAAATATTGATCGAAACCAGGTTTAATTGACTGCTTCAGTGTGTTACCACATTCCTACGTGATTAAAACACGAAAAAAACCCAGGATCTGGCCAACAAGTATGCGAAGAAGGCAAAATCATGAGCCAGATGCGGGCATAACCCAGACCTAACCCAGACCTAACCGGTGTTATCCTCTGAAATATTGATCGAAACCAGGTTTAATTGACTGCTTCAGTGAGTTACCACATTACTACGTGATTCAGACACTGAAAAAACCCAGGATCTGGCCAACAAGTATGCGATGAAGGCAAAATCATGAGCCAGATGCGGGCATAACCCAGACCTAACCCAGACCTAACCGGTGTTATCCTCTAAAATATTGATCGAAACCAGGTTTAATTGACTGCTTCAGTGTGTTACCACATTACTACGTGATTCAAACACGAAAAAAACCCAGGATCTGGCCAACAAGTATGCGAAGAAGGCGAAAGTATAAGCCAGATGCGCGCATTTCCCAGACCTAACCCAGACCTAACCGGTGTTATCCTCTGAAATATTGATCGAAACCAGGTTTAATTGACTGCTTCAGTGTGTTACCACATTACTACGTGATTCAAACACGGAAAAAACCCAGCATCTGGCCAACAAGTTTGCGAAAAAGGCGAAAGTATAAGCCATATGCGCGCATATCCCGGACCTAACCCAGACCTAACCGGTGTTATCCTCCTAAATACTGTCCGAATCCAGGTTTAGTGGACTGTTTCTGTGTGGTACCACATTACTACGTGATTCAAACCCGAAAAAAACCCAGGATCTGGCCAACAAGTATGCGATGAAGGCAAAATCATGAGCCAGATGCGGGCATAACCCAGACCTAACCCAGACCTAACCGGTGTTATCCTCTAAAATATTGATCGAAACCAGGTTTAATTGACTGCTTCAGTGTATTACCACATTACTACGTGATTCAAACACGAAAAAAACCCAGGATCTGGCCAACAAGTATGCGAAGAAGGCAAAATCATGAGCCAGATGCGGGCATAACCCAGACCTAACCCAGACCTAACCGGTGTTATCCTCTGAAATATTGATCGAAACCAGGTTTAATTGACTGCTTCAGTGTGTTACCACATTACTACGTGATTCAAACACGGAAAATACCCAGGATCAGGCCAACAAGTATGCGAAGAAGGCAAAATCATGAGCCAGATGCGCGCATTTCCCAGACCTAACCCAGAGCTAACCGGCGTTATCCTCTGAAATATTGATCGAAACCAGGTTTAATTGACTGCTTCAGTGTGTTACCACATTACTACGTGATTCAAACACGGAAAAAACCCAGGATCTGGCCAATAAGTATGCGATGAAGGCAAAATCATGAGCCAGATGCGGGCATAACCCAGACCTAACCCAGACCTAACCGGTGTTATCCTCTAAAATATTGATCGAAACCAGGTTTAATTGACTGCTTCAGTGTGTTACCACATTACTACGTGATTCAAACACGAAAAAAACCCAAGATCTGGCCAACAAGTATGCGAAGAAGGCGAAAGTATAAGCCAGATGCGCGCATTTCCCAGACCTAACCCAGACCTAACCGGTGTTATCCTCTAAAATATTGATCGAAACCAGGTTTAATTGACAGCTTCAGTGTGTTACCACATTATTACGTGATTCAAACACGAAAAAACCCCAGGATCTGGCCAACAAGTATGCGAAGACGGCAAAATCATGAGCCAGATGCGGGCATAACCCAGACCTAACCCAGACCTAACCGGCGTTATCCTCTAAAATATTGATCGAAACCAGGTTTAATTGACTGCTTCAGTGTGTCACCACATTACTACGTGATTCAAACACGAAAAAACCCCAGGATCTGGCCAACAAGTATGCGAAGACGGCAAAATCATGAGCCAGATGCGGGCATAACCCAGACCTAACCCAGACCTAACCGGTGTTATCCTCTAAAATATTGATCGAAACCAGGTTTAATTGACTGCTTCAGTGTGTCACCACATTACTACGTGATTCAAACACGAAAAAACCCCAGGATCTGGCCAACAAGTATGCGAAGACGGCAAAATCATGAGCCAGATGCGGGCATAACCCAGACCTAACCCAGACCTAATCGGTGTTATCCTCTGAAATATTGATCGAAACCAGGTTTAATTGACTGCTTCAGTGTGTTACCACATTACTACGTGATTCAAACACGAAAAAACCCCAGGATCTGGCCAACAAGTATGCGAAGACGGCAAAATCATGAGCCAGATGCGGGCATAACCCAGACCTAACCCAGACCTAACCGGTGTTATCCTCTAAAATATTGATCGAAACCAGGTTTAATTGACTGCTTCAGTGTGTTACCACATTACTACGTGATTCAAACACGAAAAAACCCCAGGATCTGGCCAACAAGTATGCGAAGACGGCAAAATCATGAGCCAGATGCGGGCATAACCCAGACCTAACCCAGACCTAACCGGTGTTATCCTCTAAAATATTGATCGAAACCAGGTTTAATTGACTGCTTCAGTGTGTCACCACATTACTACGTGATTCAAACACGGAAAAAACCCAGGATCTGGCCAACAAGTATGCGAAAAAGGCGAAAGTATAAGCCATATGCGCGCATATCCCGGACCTAACCCAGACCTAACCGGTGTTATCCTCTAAAATATTGATCGAAACCAGGTTTAATTGACTGCTTCAGTGTGTTACCACATTACTACGTGATTCAAACACGGAAAAAACCCAGGATCTGGCCAACAAGTATGCGATGAAGGCAAAATCATGAGCCAGATGCGGGCGTAACCCAGACCTAACCCAGACCTAACCGGTGTTATCCTCTAAAATATTGATCGAAACCAGGTTTTATTGACTGCTTCAGTTTGTTACCACATTACTACGTGATTCAAACACGAAAAAAACCCAGGATCTGGCCAACAAGTATGCGAAGAAGGCGAAAGTATAAGCCAGATGCGCGCATATCCCAGACCAAACCCAGACCTAACCGGTGTTATCCTCTAAAATATTGATCGAAACCAGGTTTAATTGACTGCTTCAGTGTGTTACCACATTCCTACGTGATTCAAACACGAAAAAAACCCAGGATCTGGCCAACAAGTATGCGAAGAAGGCAAAATCATGAGCCAGATGCGGGCATAACCCAGACCTAACCCAGACCTAACCGGTGTTATCCTCTGAAATATTGATCGAAACCAGGTTTAATTGACTGCTTCAGTGTGTTACCACATTCCTACGTGATTCAAACACGAAAAAAACCCAGGATCTGGCCAACAAGTATGCGGAGAAGGCAGAATCATGAGCCAGATGCGGGCATAACCCAGACCTAACCCAGACCTAACCGGTGTTATCCTCTAAAATATTGATCGAAACCAGGTTTAATTGACTGCTTCAGTGTGGTACCACATTACTACGTGATTCAAACACGAAAAAAACCCAGGATCTGGCCAACAAGTATGCGAAAAAGGCGAAAGTATAAGCCAGATGCGCGCACATCCCAGACCTAACCCAGACCTAACCGGTGTTATCCTCTAAAATACTGACCGAATCCAGGTTTAATTGACTGCTTCAGTGTGTTACCACATTACTACGTGTTTCAAACACGGAAAATACCCAGGATCTGGCCAACAAGTATGCGAAGAATGCGAAAGAATAAGCCAGATGCGCGCATTTCCCAGACCTAACCCAGACCTAACCGGTGTTATCCTCTGAAATATTGATCGAAACCAGGTTTAATTGACTGCTTCAGTGTGTGACCACATTACTACGTGATTCAAACACGGAAAAAACCCAGGATCTGGCCAACAAGTATGCGATGAAGGCAAAATCATGAGCCAGATGCGGGCATAACCCTGACCTAACCCAGACCTAACCGGTGTTATCCTCTAAAATATTGATCGAAACCAGGTTTAATTGACTGCTTCAGTGTGTTACCACATTACTACGTGATTCAAACACGAAAAAAACCCAAGATCTGGCCAACAAGTATGCGAAGAAGGCAAAATCATGAGCCAGATGCGGGCATATCCCAGACCTAACCCAGACCTAACCGGTGTTATCCTCTAAAATACTGGCCGAGTCCAGGTTTAATTGACTGTTACTGTGTGGTACCACATTACTACGTGATTCAAACCCGAAAAAAACCCAGGATCTGGCCAACAAGTATGCGAAGAAGGCATAATCATGAGCCAGATGCGGGCATAACCCAGACCTAACCCAGACCTAACCGGTGTTATCCTCTAAAATATTGATCGAAACCAGGTTTAATTGACTGCTTCAGTGTGTTACCACATTACTACGTGATTCAAACACGAAAAAAACCCAGGATCTGGCCAACAAGTATGCGAAGAAGGCAAAATCATGAGCCAGATGCGGGCATATCCCAGACCCAACCCAGACCTAACCGGTGTTATCCTCTAAAATACTGGCCGAATCCAGGTTTAATTGACTGTTACTGTGTGGTACCACATTACTACGTGATTCAAACCCGAAAAAAACCCAGGATCTGGCCAACAAGTATGCGAAGAAGGCATAATCATGAGCCAGATGCGGGCATAACCCAGACCTGACCCAGACCTAACCGGTGTTATCCTCTAAAATATTGATCGAAATCAGGTTTAATTGACTGCTTCTTTGTGGGCCCACATTACTGCGTGATTCAAACCGGAACAAACCATGGATCTGACCAACATAGTAGTATACAGGGTGTTCGGCCAGCCCTGAGAAACATTTTAATAGGAGATTCTAGAGGCCAAACTAAGACGAAAATCAAGAATACCAATTTGTTGATGGAGGCTTCGTTAAAAAGTTATTAACAATTAAATTCAAAAATTTCAAATCGTTCCGGAAAAATTATTTTCGGCTGCGGAGGTCAATTACAAGCATTTTCAGTGAATAGACATATATTCGAAATCCTACTCAGTTTCGAGAAAAAAATTCGAGTATGTGTTGATATTTTTCGGCGAAAAACAAATTTTTCAAATCGTTCTAAAAAAATTATTTTCGGTTACAGGGGTCAATTACAATCATTTTTGGTCATTACACATACGCCCGAAATCCTACGCACTTTCGAGAAAAAAATTCCTTACCGAAAATCTAATCGGGTGCCTATATTTTTCGATGAAAAAGAAAGATTTCAAATCGTTCTGTGAAAAATTATTTTCAGTTGCGAGGGTCGGTGACAATCATTTTTTATGTATAGACATACCCCCGTAATCTTGCGCATTTTCGAGAAAAAAATTCAGTACGAGCGGAACTTTAAACATTAATAACTTTTTAACAGTGCCTCCATCAACAAATTGGTATTCTTGATTTTCGTCTTATTTTGACCTCTAGAATCCCCCATTAAAATTTTTCCCATGGATGGCCGAACACCCTGTATGTAGGGAACCGTGCAGTTGAAAATTATTAAATCGCGCACGAATTTTTGGCCGAACAGCGAATCGTTCGCTGTCCACGAGCTTGCACGAGCGAAGACGGTTACCGCCGAAAAAGCCGTCAACACGCGGCGAGCGTACGGCCGAACAGCTGATGGGTGAATAACCCAGAAAGCGAGAAAAGACAGCACGGAAGAGAGAAAGATTGAAGAAAAGTACGTAGTAGGTGTGACTGTGTTTAACGAAATAAATACGAGTGTGCCGATTAACGAACAAACACGGTTCCTGATAATCCCATACATACATACGTACAGTGTTGTTCCAAGTGGAGTTTGAAAAAGATGCTAATAAAAATGTTGCATAGTCATAACCACCTGGTTCAGTTACTACATTCACCCTGTAAAAACAACACAATAATATTATTTATTATTTTCTTTTCACGTTCTTAACTTTATTTTTATTTTTAGTTTGAGTTTTACATTTCTCCTTCTCTTCGTCTTGCTTTTCTTTCTCCTTTTCCTTTTCATTTTTCTGTTTTTCTTTCTTTTTTCAATAGCTTTTCTTCTTTTAATTTCTCGGCTTGTTTTTTTCTTTTCTAATCGTTCTTCTTTCATTCTTTGTTTTTCTTTTTCCTGGTTATCAATTGCTTCTATTTTTTCAAGCTGAGTCTATTTCCATGTCTTTGATGTAACTTTGATTGCACACACCTTTCTATATTTCTTTTCTTTTCTTTTCTTTTCTTTGTTGTTTTTTCAATTTTTTGATAATGTTGATAATGTTTATCCAGAATAGATTCTGAAGAATCTTTGTCTTTACGAGAAAATAAGTAAAGTAACGTTGTAGAATTAATGTAGTTTGATTTCAGTACCATCGGAAACAAAACAATTCCCATTAGAAAAAAGTAAAAGCATCATTGTCATGAAATATTAAAGTTAATTAATGATCAGTATATCATATATTAGTTTCTTCTAGCGAAACGTTGTTAAATTAGTCTTCTACACTGGTATTGGTTTTACTGTTACTATGAACTGCACTGCGTTGAACATCAGCAGTGCTTTCTCTCTGCGAGTTGTGTCTTGTGTTGTGTCTTAGTTGTGTCCCGATTGTATTTTAATATTTTCTATATAGAAAAGAAAATTGTTCCCCTCTCAGATCATCTGGAATATGCTCTTGAATGCTATGTAAAACTACCTATATTGCTGTCATTGATGTCAGTTTCATCTGGCGACATGAATTCTAATTTATTTTCTTGTTTCTGAAATACGTTTTGTCTAGTAAATTGTATTTGAGTTAAACGGTCATAGGCCACCACAAGCTTTAAAAGCATTTCCTTCTTCATGGAATTTATATATGGTATGATATATATATTGGTGCGAAATTCACCTTCGTAATGGGTTTAGTCTACCTACGTACTTTGTCTATGTTCCTGTACTACCTTTCGCCATGCAACTTTTAATCGTCTAAATATTCCTACATCGCATGGCTGGAAAATATGAGTTGCATTAGGTAATATACAAAAAAGTAAAATGAGTTTACTCAAAACAAAAATTATGTAAATTGAAATTTATGCAGGACCTGCGACCATCTAATAATACCAGTATAGGAAAGGTGACTCCATTCTCAACCATTTATGGTACATACACACAATATATGTATTAGTGTGGGGGGATTGAAATGAATTCGGTCAAGGTGTAATTTCATTAATATTGATTTAATATATACAGGGTGTTTGGCCACCCCTGGGAAAAATTTTAATGGGAGATTCTAGAAGCCAAAATAAGACGAAAATTAAGAATATCAATTTTTCGACTGAGGTTTCGTTAAAAAGTAGTTATTAATAACATTAAATAAAAAAATTTCAAATCGTTCTGAAAAAATTATTGTTGGTCGCGGAGGTCAGTTAGAATCGTACCCCCGAAATCCTACTCAGTTTCGACAAAAAAAATTCAAGTAAAAAAGAATTTCGAATCGTCTTGGAAGAATTAGTTTTCGTTGCAGGGGTCAGTTACAAGCATTTTTTTTTTTTGGTCGACAGCCGGATTGAACGATTTTAATGTTTCAAACAGCAACACAACGCATATTTTAATGGAGAATATGTAGAGATGTTGGAAAAGTTGTTCCTTGACCCCGTAAAGTGAGAAAAATCCCATATAACTGGTCAAATTTTCAAACAGCCCCCGCAACTCCTACTGATATAGTGAATAGTGAATATATTCCAATGAAACGTTTTTTTTCGCGAGTAGAGCTCATGGGTACCTACACAAAGAGTATTATTAAACAACTATTTTACAAACTGAATAAAAATCAGAAAGGAATTTTTAAGAAAAATCGACAGACAGTGCCTAAATTTTTCGACGAAAGAAAAAGAAAATTTCAAATCGTTCTGAAAAAATTACTTTCGGTTTCGGGGGTCAATTACAATTATTTTCGGTGAATAGACATACCACATACGAAATCCTGCGCATTTTCGAGAAAAAAATTCGAAAGTAAGAGCGGAACTTTAAACGTCAATAACTTGTTTAGTATCGTATTACTCCATCAACAAATTGGTATTCTTGATTTTCATCCTACTTTAACCTCTAGAATCTCCCATTACAATTTCTCCCAGGGGATTCTAGAGACCAAAGTAAGACGAAAATCAAGAATACCAATTTGTTAATGGAGGCTTTATTAAAAAGTTATTAACGTTTAAAGTTCCGCCCGTACTGAATTTCTTTCTCGAAAATGCGCATGATTAGGGGGGTATGACGATTCACCCAAAATGGTTGTAAGTAACCCCCGCAACCGATAACAATTTTTCCAAAACGATTTGAAATTTTTCTTTTCCATCGAACAAATTTCACACATTCTCGAATTTTTATCTCGAAAGTGGGTAAGATTTCGGAGGTATGTGTATTCACCAAAAATGATTGTAATTGACCCCCGCAACCGATAACAATTTTTCCAGAACGATTTGAAATTTTTTAGTTTAATTGTTAATAACTTTTTAACGTAGCCTCTATCAACAAATTGGTATTCTTGATTTTCGTCTGTATTTTCGTATTTTGGCATCTAGAATCCCCCATTAAAATTTTTCCCAGGGGTGGCCGAATACCCTGTACATATGTGTTCCCCGAGCAGGAAAACGACTTTTCGCTATAATCATGAAAGTAAAAATTCTGTCCAAATGAGGAGTAGGAGTGATTTTCTAAGTAATTTTTATGTAAAAGTATAGATTGAGAAAGTGGCACGTGAGGAACGTACGTAACCTAGATCGATGCACATGTTTTACTGCACCGGGCACGAACGTACGACGATTTACACACACACAGTCAATATCGCCGGTTTTTACAAAAGGTAAAGTCTTAAGTAAACATTTTGTTTTATAATTTTCTATTAAAGCCTCTGTAAGTTTTATCGCTTTTGCATTCTTGCAACTTAATTTAATTGGTTGTTTTTTGGAAAACAGATAAAACTATAAAAAGAATAAAAAACGGTTTTTACGAGTCCTGTACCTATGTTTAGTTCAGAATTTCGAATTCAGCGGTAAAAGTATGTAAATCTATATTATCCAATACACAGGACATAAAGGTAAGAGGAATGGATATTTTTACCAATATATTCATATTCTTAAATATCTGAATATTCTTCCTACTTGACCGACTTACTTTATAAATATATTTTTTAGGGACACATGTCGTTCGGTTGAAGGAAACAGGATATCTATACAGTGTATAGGTATTCAAAAACCCTTGGGAAAAATTTTAGACTTTGTTGAAAAGTTATGGAACATTATATTCCTAGCAAACGCTAGGCCCGTTCACGGATCGGGGTGAGTTATACATTATTCGATTCGCCTAATTCAGTACATTATTGATATGCATTTCTATGCATCTGTGGAAATTCGTTATTTTTTTATAAACTGTTACTGTTATTGTTAGAAATATGACTTAAAATTCGTTAGTTTCTTTAGTGTTTAGGAGTGTGTGTGTGTGTTTGTGAGAGAAGCACACGTCGAGGAATGTTCTTTTAGTTTTTAAGTTTTCTTTTCACAATGGAAAATAAGTGTGTTTGTTTTGTAACAAGATTCATTATAATAAATAATATAAACAGTATTTTAACATGGTAGCAGAGGTCCGTGGTTTGTTCGTTAACAGTAAAGAAAAGAAATTTAGTTGTGAAAGGAAGATAACCTAAGTTTGAAGCATGGCAAGTGAAAAAAAGGACGATTTCATGTTACAAATATTTTATGGAACTGGAAATTCAGGCTAAATTTATTTTTAGAAATGAAAGACTGTAACGAGGTTATTCTACATGATGAAAGACCGGCTGAAATAAGAGTCGAAGATTGGAATAGAAAAGGAAATTAAAGCAAAAAGTTACATCGTAAACAGTATTTCAAACACTCAGTTAGAATTAATAATATCAGAAACGACTGCGAAAAATATGATTGCAAAGCTTGACGAAATTTATCTAGTTAAAAACAGTGCAGTAAAGCTATTGTGTAAAAGAAGATTGTTAGAATTAAAAATGAAAGAAGGTGAAAATCCAAGTGACTTCTTTAACGAATTTGAAACGCATATAAATAGGCTCAAAAATACTGGTGAGACTGTGAATGAAGAGGATAAATTGAATTATCTGTTATTAACGTTAACTTCTCACGTATTGTTGATATTATTGATGCACTGCCAACGAAGGAGAAAACAGTTGAGTATGTAAAATCTAAATTACTGTTAGAGTATCAAAAGAGAAACGGTAAAAGTTACTACTTTGAGTACAGCAGAAATTACACTCGCACGTTTAGTTCAAATTTAACTAAAAATCCTAGAGGTCATAGGTTTCGACACGTACAACGCAATCAGAACAAGTATCTCAATTCAAAGGATAATCAGCATAGCAGTGCAACGACTACTGAAGCGGTATGTTAAGTCAGTGTAATAAGTCAGGGCACATCCAACGTTACTGCCCAGAAAACTTTAATAATTATTACAAAAGGCAACCTTTTCAAACATATACAAAATAGACACGATAGAAAAGTGGCTGGAAATTCGAGTCTAGATGACAGTAGAAATTACAATTCATTCAAGGTTGAAGTAATGAAAAGTAGCAAAATAGAAGAAGTAGAAATATTAAATGGCTACTAGATAGTGGTTGCTCAGATCACATAATAAACACAGATGAGTACTTTTATGAATCCAAAAATCTACAAAACCCGGTTGATATTAAAGTTGGTGATGGTTTTAAACTAATATCTGGAAAGATTGGTAATGTAATGATTAACATTAAATCGTTGCTATGTTCATTTTAAAAATTATAAATAATTTATCTAATTGGATCTATTCTACATTGTCAAATGGGAATTTGTAGAAGAATTTGTATGATGCATAAAAATCATTTTTTTAGGCATAGAACTTCCACGAGTCGGTCAGGTGGACAGTATTAAAACCAGGTATGTAGACAGTACATGCAGCAACAGTAAAAAATGTCTCCCCGCCGCTGACAGTGTTTACAATATATAGTAAATTACTATTGCACGCAGTACGTTGGCTTAACTTGTTTTTATTATTAAATTTCATTATCATCTAAGTCTGGTATATTTTGATTTTTTACAGAATCAATCATCATCAAATGAAATTTCTGAAATTTCTTTTAAGAACTGATTAAATAAATCATCCTTTCCTTGCTTGGAAGGTTTATAAAACACGTAATGGCTTAAGTACCCAATGAAATTATCTTTTTTGCTGAAAATAGAAAATATAATATTTATTATTTTGTATTATATGTTAGAAAAACATATTAAAAAACGTGTGGAACTGCAAATACTAACCGACAATATTCAGGCAAAAAGTGTTTACTATGCTTCCACGTAGTTTCTGTTTTATTCGTATGAGCGCCTGTTTCTGGATCTTTAAAATGTAAACTATTTACGGTTTACGGTGAGATGTTTATACCCTTATTTTTTAAAAGCCATTGCATTATATAAAGATATTTGAAAAGCAAAGAACGTGAAAACAAACTCAGTTACAGATATTGTTTTAAAATTACCATATATGCTAACGTATAATTATGAGCAATGTCGTGATATATTATATAACTAACATTAAATAAAAATACTGCGCAGCAATTGTGGAAGGGTAGAGTAGATAGAGACTGATGAATCAACATTTTGTTGTAGAAATAATGGCACAGAGGCCATTTGAAAATTAATCACAGCGTCAATTTTCAAGATCTCATTACTGATGCTTACATGAATTAAATTGAAGACACCACTTTTTTCTAACATATAATACTATCAATATTTTATATTTCCAATAAGAGTAACTTCATTGGATACCTGAGCCATTATGTATTTAGTAAATGTATATATAATAGAAAGATGGTGATTTATTCAATGAGATATTTGCAGAAATAGCAGAAATTTCATTCAACAAATGTTATTGTTAACAAATTAGCATTTTACTAGCTGGCATTTTGAACACAGGTAACGACAGTCACTTGTTTCCACCTGTGAACCTATCAGAATATATTTAAAATACTTAGTTACTTTGTAAAAATACCGAATTTCCGCAGATAATGAAATGCATATACTAATGAAATAATATACTGAATTAGACGAATCGAATTACGTATAACTCATCCCGATCGTTGAACGGGTCGTTTGCTAGGAATATACCAAAAAACGTTCTTGACAAGTCTATAAAATACTTCAGTTCACTTTCATTATTAGATGCGTTGACTTTAATTCTATAAATTATAATGATAAGTTCAAGATTTTACAGAAAGAGTTTATTTGTAATATTAAAGATTTCCTATATAAGGACAAGAAGTATACTTTTACCAATATCTATCCATCTATCTTAATATTCTTCCCACTTGGCCCACTTACTTTAACGAGTCTGAGTAAATCATCAGTACTATCTCTATTTTTATTAATAAAATGAATCTGTGATTCCATATCCAAAGATATAGTAAAAGCTACAAAATTCAGATTATTCAAGTTACTTCTATCACTCATCAAATTTTTTATGAAATTCTATGCTAATTCATGCTCTTTAAAATATTTATAATCTACTGGGACTTCATTAACTTTATGTTTTAATAAATCAATAATCAAAGTATCTATAATTAATATTAAAATCAAATAACAGTGTCAAAATAGTATTAATATTATATTTTATTAATACTATCAATATCTGGTATTTAAATTTTATTAAATATTTCAAATCTGTTATCACCTTGTTCAAATAATTTATTACTAGTTTTGATAATATATTTTGGGATGGATTTTTTTAGAATGATAGCAATTCAGTTGTGAATTTTTATGAGGAACAAAGGGTTATTATTATACAATTAACATGTATATAATTCATTAACTTGCCCATTTAGGGGTAACATGTTATGCATAAATAGAGATTTACATACTTGTATAAATACCCACACTAAAATCATGTAAATATCTAAATCATTTTTAAATCTATGATTTGGAAAATTTTAGGGACTTGGAACTTAATTCATCCTTTATCTTACAGTTTTATCGTCAACACGTGGCCAACACGTATGCGAAGAAGGCAAAATCATGAGCCAGATGCTGGTATAACCCAGACCTAACCCAGACCTAACCGGTGTTATCCTCCTAAATACTGTCCGAATCCAGGTTTAGTGGACTGTTTCTGTGTGGTACCACATTACTACGTGATTCAAACCCGAAAAAAACCCAGGATCTGGCCAACAAGTATGCGATGAAGGCAAAATCATGAGCCAGATGCGGGCATAACCCAGACCTAACCCAGACCTAACCGGTGTTATCCTCTAAAATATTGATCGAAACCAGGTTTAATTGACTGCTTCAGTGTGTTACCACATTACTACGTGATTCAAACACGAAAAAAACCCAGGATCTGGCCAACAAGTATGCGAAGAAGGCAAAATCATGAGCCAGATGCGGGCATAACCCAGACCTATCCCAGACCTAACCGGTGTTATCCTCTAAAATATTGATCGAAACCAGGTTTAATTGACTGCTTCAGTGTATTACCACATTACTACGTGATTCAAACACGAAAAATACCCAGGATCTGGCCAACAAGTATGCGAAGAAGGCAAAATCATGAGCCAGATGCGGGCATAACCCAGACCTAACCCAGACCTAACCGGTGTTATCCTCTAAAATATTGATCGAAACCAGGTTTAATTGACTGCTTCAGTGTATTACCACATTACTACGTGATTCAAACACGAAAAATACCCAGGATCTGGCCAACAAGTATGCGAAGAAGGCAAAATCATGAGCCAGATGCGGGCATAACCCAGACCTAACCCAGACCTAACCGGTGTTATCCTCTGAAATATTGATCGAAACCAGGTTTAATTGACTGCTTCAGTGTGTTACCACATTACTACGTGATTCAAACACGAAAAATACCCAGGATCTGGCCAACAAGTATGCGAAGAAGGCAAAATCATGAGCCAGATGCGCGCATTTCCCAGACCTAACCCAGACCTAACCGGCGTTATCCTCTGAAATATTGATCGAAACCAGGTTTAATTGACTGCTTCAGTGTGTTACCACATTACTACGTGATTCAAACACGGAAAAAACCCAGCATCTGGCCAACAAGTTTGCGAAAAAGGCGAAAGTATAAGCCATATGCGCGCATATCCCGGACCTAACCCAGACCTAACCGGTGTTATCCTCCTAAATACTGTCCGAATCCAGGTTTAGTGGACTGTTTCTGTGTGGTACCACATTACTACGTGATTCAAACCCGAAAAAAACCCAGGATCTGGCCAACAAGTATGCGATGAAGGCAAAATCATGAGCCAGATGCGGGCATAACCCAGACCTAACCCAGACCTAACCGGTGTTATCCTCTAAAATATTGATCGAAACCAGGTTTAATTGACTGCTTCAGTGTGTTACCACATTACTACGTGATTCAAACACGAAAAATACCCAGGATCTGGCCAACAAGTATGCGAAGAAGGCAAAATCATGAGCCAGATGCGCGCATTTCCCAGACCTAACCCAGACCTAACCGGTGTTATCCTCTAAAATATTGATCGAAACCAGGTTTAATTGACTGCTTCAGTGTATTACCACATTACTACGTGATTCAAACACGAAAAATACCCAGGATCTGGCCAACAAGTATGCGAAGAAGGCAAAATCATGAGCCAGATGCGGGCATAACCCAGACCTAACCCAGACCTAACCGGTGTTATCCTCTAAAATATTGATCGAAACCAGGTTTAATTGACTGCTTCAGTGTATTACCACATTACTACGTGATTCAAACTCGAACAAAACCCAAGATCTGGCCAACAAGTATGCGAAGATGGCAAAATCATGAGCCAGATGCGGGCATAACCCAGACCTAACCCAGACCTAACCGGTGTTATCCTCTAAAATATTGATCGAAACCAGGTTTAATTGACTGCTTCAGTGTGTTACCACATTACTACGTGATTCAAACACGAAAAAAACCCAGGATCTGGCCAACAAGTATGCGAAGAAGGCAAAATCATGAGCCAGATGCGGGCATAACCCAGACCTAACCCAGACCTAACCGGTGTTATCCTCTAAAATATTGATCGAAACCAGGTTTAATTGACTGCTTCAGTGTATTACCACATTACTACGTGATTCAAACACGAAAAATACCCAGGATCTGGCCAACAAGTATGCGAAGAAGGCAAAATCATGAGCCAGATGCGGGCATAACCCAGACCTAACCGGTGTTATCCTCTAAAATATTGATCGAAACCAGGTTTAATTGACTGCTTCAGTGTATTACCACATTACTACGTGATTCAAACACGAAAAATACCCAGGATCTGGCCAACAAGTATGCGAAGAAGGCAAAATCATGAGCCAGATGCGGGCATAACCCAGACCTAACCCAGACCTAACCGGTGTTATCCTCTGAAATATTGATCGAAACCAGGTTTAATTGACTGCTTCAGTGTGTTACCACATTACTACGTGATTCAAACACGAAAAATACCCAGGATCTGGCCAACAAGTATGCGAAGAAGGCAAAATCATGAGCCAGATGCGGGCATAACCCAGACCTAACCCAGACCTAACCGGTGTTATCCTCTGAAATATTGATCGAAACCAGGTTTAATTGACTGCTTCAGTGTGTTACCACATTACTACGTGATTCAAACACGAAAAATACCCAGGATCTGGCCAACAAGTATGCGAAGAAGGCAAAATCATGAGCCAGATGCGCGCATTTCCCAGACCTAACCCAGACCTAACCGGCGTTATCCTCTGAAATATTGATCGAAACCAGGTTTAATTGACTGCTTCAGTGTGTTACCACATTACTACGTGATTCAAACACGGAAAAAACCCAGGATCTGGCCAACAAGTATGCGATGAAGGCAAAATCATGAGCCAGATGCGGGCATAACCCAGACCTAACCCAGACCTAACCGGTGTTATCCTCTAAAATATTGATCGAAACCAGGTTTAATTGACTGCTTCAGTGTGTTACCACATTACTACGTGATTCAAACTCGAAAAAAACCCAAGATCTGGCCAACAAGTATGCGAAGATGGCAAAATCATGAGCCAGATGCGGGCATAACCCAGACCTAACCCAGACCTAACCGGTGTTATCCTCTAAAATATTGATCGAAACCAGGTTTAATTGACTGCTTCAGTGTGTTACCACATTACTACGTGATTCAAACACGGAAAAAACCCAGGATCTAGTAAACATAGTAGTATAGAGGGTGTTCGGCCAGCCCTGAGAAACATTTTAATAGGATATTCTAGAGGCCAAACTAAAACGAAAATCAAGAATACCAATTTGTTGATGGAGGCTTCGTTAAAAAGTTATTAACAATTTGATTCAAAAATTTCAAGTCGTTCCAGAAAAATTATTTTCGGCTGCGGAGGTCAATTACAAGCATTTTTAGTGAATAGACATATATTCGAAATCCTACTCAGTTTCGAGAAAAAAATTCGAGTATGTGTTGATATTTTTCGGCGAAAAACAAATTTTTCAAATCGTTCTAAAAAAATTATTTTCGGTTACAGGGGTCAATTACAATCATTTTTGGTCATTACACATACCCCCGAAATCCTACGCACTTTCGAGAAAAAAATTCCTTACCGAAAATCTAATCGGGTGCCTATATTTTTCGATGAAAAAGAAAGATTTCAAATCGTTCTGTGAAAAATTATTTTCAGTTGCGAGGGTCGGTGACAATCATTTTTTATGTATAGACATACCCCCGTAATCTTGCGCATTTTCGAGAAAAAAATTCAGTACGAGCGGAACTTTAAACATTAATAACTTTTTAACAGTGCCTCCATCAACAAATTGGTATTCTTGATTTTCGTCTTATTTTGACCTCTAGAATCCCCCATTAAAATTTTTCCCATGGATGGCCGAACACCCTGTATGTAGGGAACCGTGCAGTTGAAAATTATTAAATCGCGCACGAATTTTTGGCCGAACAGCGAATCGTTCGCTGTCCACGAGCTTGCACGAGCGAAGACGGTTACCGCCGAAAAAGCCGTCAACACGCGGCGAGCGTACGGCCGAACAGCTGATGGGTGAATAACCCAGAAAGCGAAAAAAGACAGCACGGAAGAGAGAAAGATTGAAGAAAAGTACGTAGTAGGTGTGACTGTGTTTAACGAAATAAATACGAGTGTGCCGATTAACGAACAAACACGGTTCCTGATAATCCCATACATACATACGTACAGTGTTGTTCCAAGTGGAGTTTGAAAAAGATGCTAATAAAAATGTTGCATAGTCATAACCACCTGGTTCAGTTACTACATTCACCCTGTAAAAACAACACAATAATATTATTTATTATTTTCTTTTCACGTTCTTAACTTTATTTTTATTTTTAGTTTGAGTTTTACATTTCTCCTTCTCTTCGTCTTGCTTTTCTTTCTCCTTTTCCTTTTCATTTTTCTGTTTTTCTTTCTTTTTTCAATAGCTTTTCTTCTTTTAATTTCTCGGCTTGTTTTTTTCTTTTCTAATCGTTCTTCTTTCATTCTTTGTTTTTCTTTTTCCTGGTTATCAATTGCTTCTATTTTTTCAAGCTGAGTCTATTTCCATGTCTTTGATGTAACTTTGATTGCACACACCTTTCTATATTTCTTTTCTTTTCTTTTCTTTTCTTTGTTGTTTTTTCAATTTTTTGATAATGTTGATAATGTTTATCCAGAATAGATTCTGAAGAATCTTTGTCTTTACGAGAAAATAAGTAAAGTAACGTTGTAGAATTAATGTAGTTTGATTTCAGTACCATCGGAAACAAAACAATTCCCATTAGAAAAAAGTAAAAGCATCATTGTCATGAAATATTAAAGTTAATTAATGATCAGTATATCATATATTAGTTTCTTCTAGCGAAACGTTGTTAAATTAGTCTTCTACACTGGTATTGGTTTTACTGTTACTATGAACTGCACTGCGTTGAACATCAGCAGTGCTTTCTCTCTGCGAGTTGTGTCTTGTGTTGTGTCTTAGTTGTGTCCTGATTGTATTTTAATATTTTCTATATAGAAAAGAAAATTGTTCCCCTCTCAGATCATCTGGAATATGCTCTTGAATGCTATGTAAAACTACCTATATTGCTGTCATTGATGTCAGTTTCATCTGGCGACATGAATTCTAATTTATTTTCTTGTTTCTGAAATACGTTTTGTCTAGTAAATTGTATTTGAGTTAAACGGTCATAGGCCACCACAAGCTTTAAAAGCATTTCCTTCTTCATGGAATTTATATATGGTATGATATATATATTGGTGCGAAATTCACCTTCGTAATGGGTTTAGTCTACCTACGTACTTTGTCTATGTTCCTGTACTACCTTTCGCCATGCAACTTTTAATCGTCTAAATATTCCTACATCGCATGGCTGGAAAATATGAGTTGCATTAGGTAATATACAAAAAAGTAAAATGAGTTTACTCAAAACAAAAATTATGTAAATTGAAATTTATGCAGGACCTGCGACCATCTAATAATACCAGTATAGGAAAGGTGACTCCATTCTCAACCATTTATGGTACATACACACAATATATGTATTAGTGTGGGGGGATTGAAATGAATTCGGTCAAGGTGTAATTTCATTAATATTGATTTAATATATACAGGGTGTTTGGCCACCCCTGGGAAAAATTTTAATGGGAGATTCTAGAAGCCAAAATAAGACGAAAATTAAGAATATCAATTTTTCGACTGAGGTTTCGTTAAAAAGTAGTTATTAATAACATTAAATAAAAAAATTTCAAATCGTTCTGAAAAAATTATTGTTGGTCGCGGAGGTCAGTTAGAATCGTACCCCCGAAATCCTACTCAGTTTCGACAAAAAAAATTCAAGTAAAAAAGAATTTCGAATCGTCTTGGAAGAATTAGTTTTCGTTGCAGGGGTCAGTTACAAGCATTTTTTTTTTTTGGTCGACAGCCGGATTGAACGATTTTAATGTTTCAAACAGCAACACAACGCATATTTTAATGGAGAATATGTAGAGATGTTGGAAAAGTTGTTCCTTGACCCCGTAAAGTGAGAAAAATCCCATATAACTGGTCAAATTTTCAAACAGCCCCCGCAACTCCTACTGATATAGTGAATAGTGAATATATTCCAATGAAACGTTTTTTTTCGCGAGTAGAGCTCATGGGTACCTACACAAAGAGTATTATTAAACAACTATTTTACAAACTGAATAAAAATCAGAAAGGAATTTTTAAGAAAAATCGACAGACAGTGCCTAAATTTTTCGACGAAAGAAAAAGAAAATTTCAAATCGTTCTGAAAAAATTACTTTCGGTTTCGGGGGTCAATTACAATTATTTTCGGTGAATAGACATACCACATACGAAATCCTGCGCATTTTCGTGAAAAAAATTCGAAAGTAAGAGCGGAACTTTAAACGTCAATAACTTGTTTAGTATCGTATTACTCCATCAACAAATTGGTATTCTTGATTTTCATCCTACTTTAACCTCTAGAATCTCCCATTACAATTTCTCCCAGGGGATTCTAGAGACCAAAGTAAGACGAAAATCAAGAATACCAATTTGTTAATGGAGGCTTTATTAAAAAGTTATTAACGTTTAAAGTTCCGCCCGTACTGAATTTCTTTCTCGAAAATGCGCATGATTAGGGGGGTATGACGATTCACCCAAAATGGTTGTAAGTAACCCCCGCAACCGATAACAATTTTTCCAAAACGATTTGAAATTTTTCTTTTCCATCGAAAAAATTTCACACATTCTCGAATTTTTATCTCGAAAGTGGGTAAGATTTCGGAGGTATGTGTATTCACCAAAAATGATTGCAATTGACCCCCGCAACCGATAACAATTTTTCCAGAACGATTTGAAATTTTTGAGTTTAATTGTTAATAACTTTTCAACGTAGCCTCTATCAACAAATTGGTATTCTTGATTTTCGTCTGTATTTTCGTATTTTGGCATCTAGAATCCCCCATTAAAATTTTTCCCAGGGGTGGCCGAACACCCTGTACATATGTGTTCCCCGAGCAGGAAAACGACTTTTCGCTAAAATCATGAAAGTAAAAATTCTGTCCAAATGAGGAGTAGGAGTGATTTTCTAAGTAATTTTTATGTAAAAGTATAGATTGAGAAAGTGGCACGTGAGGAACGTACGTAACCTAGATCGATGCACATGTTTTACTGCACCGGGCACGAACGTACGACGATTTACACACACACAGTCAATATCGCCGGTTTTTACAAAAGGTAAAGTCTTAAGTAAACATTTTGTTTTATAATTTTCTATTAAAGCCTCTGTAAGTTTTATCGCTTTTGCATTCTTGCAACTTAATTTAATTGGTTGTTTTTTGGAAAACAGATAAAACTATAAAAAGAATAAAAAACGGTTTTTACGAGTCCTGTACCTATGTTTAGTTCAGAATTTCGAATTCAGCGGTAAAAGTATGTAAATCTATATTATCCAATACACAGGACATAAAGGTAAGAGGAATGGATATTTTTACCAATATATTCATATTCTTAAATATCTGAATATTCTTCCTACTTGACCGACTTACTTTATAAATATATTTTTTAGGGACACATGTCGTTCGGTTGAAGGAAACAGGATATCTATACAGTGTATAGGTATTCAAAAACCCTTGGGAAAAATTTTAGACTTTGTTGAAAAGTTATGGAACATTATATTCCTAGCAAACGCTAGGCCCGTTCACGGATCGGGGTGAGTTATACATTATTCGATTCGCCTAATTCAGTACATTATTGATATGCATTTCTATGCATCTGTGGAAATTCGTTATTTTTTTATAAACTGTTACTGTTATTGTTAGAAATATGACTTAAAATTCGTTAGTTTCTTTAGTGTTTAGGAGTGTGTGTGTGTGTTTGTGAGAGAAGCACACGTCGAGGAATGTTCTTTTAGTTTTTAAGTTTTCTTTTCACAATGGAAAATAAGTGTGTTTGTTTTGTAACAAGATTCATTATAATAAATAATATAAACAGTATTTTAACATGGTAGCAGAGGTCCGTGGTTTGTTCGTTAACAGTAAAGAAAAGAAATTTAGTTGTGAAAGGAAGATAACCTAAGTTTGAAGCATGGCAAGTGAAAAAAAGGACGATTTCATGTTACAAATATTTTATGGAACTGGAAATTCAGGCTAAATTTATTTTTAGAAATGAAAGACTGTAACGAGGTTATTCTACATGATGAAAGACCGGCTGAAATAAGAGTCGAAGATTGGAATAAAAAAGGAAATTAAAGCAAAAAGTTACATCGTAAACAGTATTTCAAACACTCAGTTAGAATTAATAATATCAGAAACGACTGCGAAAAATATGATTGCAAAGCTTGACGAAATTTATCTAGTTAAAAACAGTGCAGTAAAGCTATTGTGTAAAAGAAGATTGTTAGAATTAAAAATGAAAGAAGGTGAAAATCCAAGTGACTTCTTTAACGAATTTGAAACGCATATAAATAGGCTCAAAAATACTGGTGAGACTGTGAATGAAGAGGATAAATTGAATTATCTGTTATTAACGTTAACTTCTCACGTATTGTTGATATTATTGATGCACTGCCAACGAAGGAGAAAACAGTTGAGTATGTAAAATCTAAATTACTGTTAGAGTATCAAAAGAGAAACGGTAAAAGTTACTACTTTGAGTACAGCAGAAATTACACTCGCACGTTTAGTTCAAATTTAACTAAAAATCCTAGAGGTCATAGGTTTCGACACGTACAACGCAATCAGAACAAGTATCTCAATTCAAAGGATAATCAGCATAGCAGTGCAACGACTACTGAAGCGGTATGTTAAGTCAGTGTAATAAGTCAGGGCACATCCAACGTTACTGCCCAGAAAACTTTAATAATTATTACAAAAGGCAACCTTTTCAAACATATACAAAATAGACACGATAGAAAAGTGGCTGGAAATTCGAGTCTAGATGACAGTAGAAATTACAATTCATTCAAGGTTGAAGTAATGAAAAGTAGCAAAATAGAAGAAGTAGAAATATTAAATGGCTACTAGATAGTGGTTGCTCAGATCACATAATAAACACAGATGAGTACTTTTATGAATCCAAAAATCTACAAAACCCGGTTGATATTAAAGTTGGTGATGGTTTTAAACTAATATCTGGAAAGATTGGTAATGTAATGATTAACATTAAATCGTTGCTATGTTCATTTTAAAAATTATAAATAATTTATCTAATTGGATCTATTCTACATTGTCAAATGGGAATTTGTAGAAGAATTTGTATGATGCATAAAAATCATTTTTTTAGGCATAGAACTTCCACGAGTCGGTCAGGTGGACAGTATTAAAACCAGGTATGTAGACAGTACATGCAGCAACAGTAAAAAATGTCTCCCCGCCGCTGACAGTGTTTACAATATATAGTAAATTACTATTGCACGCAGTACGTTGGCTTAACTTGTTTTTATTATTAAATTTCATTATCATCTAAGTCTGGTATATTTTGATTTTTTACAGAATCAATCATCATCAAATGAAATTTCTGAAATTTCTTTTAAGAACTGATTAAATAAATCATCCTTTCCTTGCTTGGAAGGTTTATAAAACACGTAATGGCTTAAGTACCCAATGAAATTATCTTTTTTGCTGAAAATAGAAAATATAATATTTATTATTTTGTATTATATGTTAGAAAAACATATTAAAAAACGTGTGGAACTGCAAATACTAACCGACAATATTCAGGCAAAAAGTGTTTACTATGCTTCCACGTAGTTTCTGTTTTATTCGTATGAGCGCCTGTTTCTGGATCTTTAAAATGTAAACTATTTACGGTTTACGGTGAGATGTTTATACCCTTAGTTTTTAAAAGCCATTGCATTATATAAAGATATTTGAAAAGCAAAGAACGTGAAAACAAACTCAGTTACAGATATTGTTTTAAAATTACCATATATGCTAACGTATAATTATGAGCAATGTCGTGATATATTATATAATTAACATTAAATAAAAATACTGCGCAGCAATTGTGGAAGGGTAGAGTAGATAGAGACTGATGAATCAACATTTTGTTGTAGAAATAATGGCACAGAGGCCATTTGAAAATTAATCACAGCGTCAATTTTCAAGATCTCATTACTGATGCTTACATGAATTAAATTGAAGACACCACTTTTTTCTAACATATAATACTATCAATATTTTATATTTCCAATAAGAGTAACTTCATTGGATACCTGAGCCATTATGTATTTAGTAAATGTATATATAATAGAAAGATGGTGATTTATTCAATGAGATATTTGCAGAAATAGCAGAAATTTCATTCAACAAATGTTATTGTTAACAAATTAGCATTTTACTAGCTGGCATTTTGAACACAGGTAACGACAGTCACTTGTTTCCACCTGTGAACCTATCAGAATATATTTAAAATACTTAGTTACTTTGTAAAAATACCGAATTTCCGCAGATAATGAAATGCATATACTAATGAAATAATATACTGAATTAGACGAATCGAATTACGTATAACTCATCCCGATCGTTGAACGGGTCGTTTGCTAGGAATATACCAAAAAACGTTCTTGACAAGTCTATAAAATACTTCAGTTCACTTTCATTATTAGATGCGTTGACTTTAATTCTATAAATTATAATGATAAGTTCAAGATTTTACAGAAAGAGTTTATTTGTAATATTAAAGATTTCCTATATAAGGACAAGAAGTATACTTTTACCAATATCTATCCATCTATCTTAATATTCTTCCCACTTGGCCCACTTACTTTAACGAGTCTGAGTAAATCATCAGTACTATCTCTATTTTTATTAATAAAATGAATCTGTGATTCCATATCCAAAGATATAGTAAAAGCTACAAAATTCAGATTATTCAAGTTACTTCTATCACTCATCAAATTTTTTATGAAATTCTATGCTAATTCATGCTCTTTAAAATATTTATAATCTACTGGGACTTCATTAACTTTATGTTTTAATAAATCAATAATCAAAGTATCTATAATTAATATTAAAATCAAATAACAGTGTCAAAATAGTATTAATATTATATTTTATTAATACTATCAATATCTGGTATTTAAATTTTATTAAATATTTCAAATCTGTTATCACCTTGTTCAAATAATTTATTACTAGTTTTGATAATATATTTTGGGATGGATTTTTTTAGAATGATAGCAATTCAGTTGTGAATTTTTATGAGGAACAAAGGGTTATTATTATACAATTAACATGTATATAATTCATTAACTTGCCCATTTAGGGGTAACATGTTATGCATAAATAGAGATTTACATACTTGTATAAATACCCACACTAAAATCATGTAAATATCTAAATCATTTTTAAATCTATGATTTGGAAAATTTTAGGGACTTGGAACTTAATTCATCCTTTATCTTACAGTTTTATCGTCAACACGTGGCCAACACGTATGCGAAGAAGGCAAAATCATGAGCCAGATGCTGGTATAACCCAGACCTAACCAAGACCTAACCGGTGTTATCCTCTAAAATATTGATCGAAACCAGGTTTAATTGACTGCTTCAGTGTGTTACCACATTCCTACGTGATTCAAACACGAAAAAAACCCAGGATCTGGCCAACAAGTATGCGAAGAAGGCGAAAGTATAAGCCAGATGCGCGCATTTCCCAGACCTAACCCAGACCTAACCGGTGTTATCCTCTGAAATATTGATCGAAACCAGGTTTAATTGACTGCTTCAGTGTGTTACCACATTACTACGTGATTCAAACACGGAAAAAACCCAGCATCTGGCCAACAAGTTTGCGAAAAAGGCGAAAGTATAAGCCATATGCGCGCATATCCCGGACCTAACCCAGACCTAACCGGTGTTATCCTCCTAAATACTGTCCGAATCCAGGTTTAGTGGACTGTTTCTGTGTGGTACCACATTACTACGTGATTCAAACCCGAAAAAAACCCAGGATCTGGCCAACAAGTATGCGATGAAGGCAAAATCATGAGCCAGATGCGGGCATAACCCAGACCTAACCCAGACCTAACCGGTGTTATCCTCTAAAATATTGATCGAAACCAGGTTTAATTGACTGCTTCAGTGTGTTACCACATTACTACGTGATTCAAACACGAAAAAAACCCAGGATCTGGCCAACAAGTATGCGAAGAAGGCAAAATCATGAGCCAGATGCGGGCATAACCCAGACCTAACCCAGACCTAACCGGTGTTATCCTCTAAAATATTGATCGAAACCAGGTTTAATTGACTGCTTCAGTGTATTACCACATTACTACGTGATTCAAACACGAAAAATACCCAGGATCTGGCCAACAAGTATGCGAAGAAGGCAAAATCATGAGCCAGATGCGGGCATAACCCAGACCTAACCCAGACCTAACCGGTGTTATCCTCTAAAATATTGATCGAAACCAGGTTTAATTGACTGCTTCAGTGTATTACCACATTACTACGTGATTCAAACACGAAAAATACCCAGGATCTGGCCAACAAGTATGCGAAGAAGGCAAAATCATGAGCCAGATGCGGGCATAACCCAGACCTAACCCAGACCTAACCGGTGTTATCCTCTGAAATATTGATCGAAACCAGGTTTAATTGACTGCTTCAGTGTGTTACCACATTACTACGTGATTCAAACACGAAAAATACCCAGGATCTGGCCAACAAGTATGCGAAGAAGGCAAAATCATGAGCCAGATGCGCGCATTTCCCAGACCTAACCCAGACCTAACCGGCGTTATCCTCTGAAATATTGATCGAAACCAGGTTTAATTGACTGCTTCAGTGTGTTACCACATTACTACGTGATTCAAACACGGAAAAAACCCAGCATCTGGCCAACAAGTTTGCGAAAAAGGCGAAAGTATAAGCCATATGCGCGCATATCCCGGACCTAACCCAGACCTAACCGGTGTTATCCTCCTAAATACTGTCCGAATCCAGGTTTAGTGGACTGTTTCTGTGTGGTACCACATTACTACGTGATTCAAACCCGAAAAAAACCCAGGATCTGGCCAACAAGTATGCGATGAAGGCAAAATCATGAGCCAGATGCGGGCATAACCCAGACCTAACCCAGACCTAACCGGTGTTATCCTCTAAAATATTGATCGAAACCAGGTTTAATTGACTGCTTCAGTGTGTTACCACATTACTACGTGATTCAAACACGAAAAATACCCAGGATCTGGCCAACAAGTATGCGAAGAAGGCAAAATCATGAGCCAGATGCGCGCATTTCCCAGACCTAACCCAGACCTAACCGGTGTTATCCTCTAAAATATTGATCGAAACCAGGTTTAATTGACTGCTTCAGTGTATTACCACATTACTACGTGATTCAAACACGAAGAATACCCAGGATCTGGCCAACAAGTATGCGAAGAAGGCAAAATCATGAGCCAGATGCGGGCATAACCCAGACCTAACCCAGACCTAACCGGTGTTATCCTCTAAAATATTGATCGAAACCAGGTTTAATTGACTGCTTCAGTGTATTACCACATTACTACGTGATTCAAACTCGAACAAAACCCAAGATCTGGCCAACAAGTATGCGAAGATGGCAAAATCATGAGCCAGATGCGGGCATAACCCAGACCTAACCCAGACCTAACCGGTGTTATCCTCTAAAATATTGATCGAAACCAGGTTTAATTGACTGCTTCAGTGTGTTACCACATTACTACGTGATTCAAACACGATTAAAACCCAGGATCTGGCCAACAAGTATGCGAAGAAGGCAAAATCATGAGCCAGATGCGGGCATAACCCAGACCTAACCCAGACCTAACCGGTGTTATCCTCTAAAATATTGATCGAAACCAGGTTTAATTGACTGCTTCAGTGTATTACCACATTACTACGTGATTCAAACACGAAAAATACCCAGGATCTGGCCAACAAGTATGCGAAGAAGGCAAAATCATGAGCCAGATGCGGGCATAACCCAGACCTAACCCAGACCTAACCGGTGTTATCCTCTAAAATATTGATCGAAACCAGGTTTAATTGACTGCTTCAGTGTATTACCACATTACTACGTGATTCAAACACGAAAAATACCCAGGATCTGGCCAACAAGTATGCGAAGAAGGCAAAATCATGAGCCAGATGCGGGCATAACCCAGACCTAACCCAGACCTAACCGGTGTTATCCTCTGAAATATTGATCGAAACCAGGTTTAATTGACTGCTTCAGTGTGTTACCACATTACTACGTGATTCAAACACGAAAAATACCCAGGATCTGGCCAACAAGTATGCGAAGAAGGCAAAATCATGAGCCAGATGCGCGCATTTCCCAGACCTAACCCAGACCTAACCGGCGTTATCCTCTGAAATATTGATCGAAACCAGGTTTAATTGACTGCTTCAGTGTATTACCACATTACTACGTGATTCAAACACGAAAAATACCCAGGATCTGGCCAACAAGTATGCGAAGAAGGCAAAATCATGAGCCAGATGCGGGCATAACCCAGACCTAACCCAGACCTAACCGGTGTTATCCTCTAAAATATTGATCGAAACCAGGTTTAATTGACTGCTTCAGTGTATTACCACATTACTACGTGATTCAAACACGAAAAATACCCAGGATCTGGCCAACAAGTATGCGAAGAAGGCAAAATCATGAGCCAGATGCGGGCATAACCCAGACCTAACCCAGACCTAACCGGTGTTATCCTCTGAAATATTGATCGAAACCAGGTTTAATTGACTGCTTCAGTGTGTTACCACATTACTACGTGATTCAAACACGAAAAATACCCAGGATCTGGCCAACAAGTATGCGAAGAAGGCAAAATCATGAGCCAGATGCGCGCATTTCCCAGACCTAACCCAGACCTAACCGGCGTTATCCTCTGAAATATTGATCGAAACCAGGTTTAATTGACTGCTTCAGTGTGTTACCACATTACTACGTGATTCAAACACGGAAAAAACCCAGGATCTGGCCAACAAGTATGCGATGAAGGCAAAATCATGAGCCAGATGCGGGCATAACCCAGACCTAACCCAGACCTAACCGGTGTTATCCTCTAAAATATTGATCGAAACCAGGTTTAATTGACTGCTTCAGTGTGTTACCACATTACTACGTGATTCAAACTCGAAAAAAACCCAAGATCTGGCCAACAAGTATGCGAAGATGGCAAAATCATGAGCCAGATGCGGGCATAACCCAGACCTAACCCAGACCTAACCGGTGTTATCCTCTAAAATATTGATCGAAACCAGGTTTAATTGACTGCTTCAGTGTGTTACCACATTACTACGTGATTCAAACACGGAAAAAACCCAGGATCTAGTAAACATAGTAGTATAGAGGGTGTTCGGCCAGCCCTGAGAAACATTTTAATAGGATATTCTAGAGGCCAAACTAAAACGAAAATCAAGAATACCAATTTGTTGATGGAGGCTTCGTTAAAAAGTTATTAACAATTTGATTCAAAAATTTCAAGTCGTTCCAGAAAAATTATTTTCGGCTGCGGAGGTCAATTACAAGCATTTTTAGTGAATAGACATATATTCGAAATCCTACTCAGTTTCGAGAAAAAAATTCGAGTATGTGTTGATATTTTTCGGCGAAAAACAAATTTTTCAAATCGTTCTAAAAAAATTATTTTCGGTTACAGGGGTCAATTACAATCATTTTTGGTCATTACACATACCCCCGAAATCCTACGCACTTTCGAGAAAAAAATTCCTTACCGAAAATCTAATCGGGTGCCTATATTTTTCGATGAAAAAGAAAGATTTCAAATCGTTCTGTGAAAAATTATTTTCAGTTGCGAGGGTCGGTGACAATCATTTTTTATGTATAGACATACCCCCGTAATCTTGCGCATTTTCGAGAAAAAAATTCAGTACGAGCGGAACTTTAAACATTAATAACTTTTTAACAGTGCCTCCATCAACAAATTGGTATTCTTGATTTTCGTCTTATTTTGACCTCTAGAATCCCCCATTAAAATTTTTCCCATGGATGGCCGAACACCCTGTATGTAGGGAACCGTGCAGTTGAAAATTATTAAATCGCGCACGAATTTTTGGCCGAACAGCGAATCGTTCGCTGTCCACGAGCTTGCACGAGCGAAGACGGTTACCGCCGAAAAAGCCGTCAACACGCGGCGAGCGTACGGCCGAACAGCTGATGGGTGAATAACCCAGAAAGCGAAAAAAGACAGCACGGAAGAGAGAAAGATTGAAGAAAAGTACGTAGTAGGTGTGACTGTGTTTAACGAAATAAATACGAGTGTGCCGATTAACGAACAAACACGGTTCCTGATAATCCCATACATACATACGTACAGTGTTGTTCCAAGTGGAGTTTGAAAAAGATGCTAATAAAAATGTTGCATAGTCATAACCACCTGGTTCAGTTACTACATTCACCCTGTAAAAACAACACAATAATATTATTTATTATTTTCTTTTCACGTTCTTAACTTTATTTTTATTTTTAGTTTGAGTTTTACATTTCTCCTTCTCTTCGTCTTGCTTTTCTTTCTCCTTTTCCTTTTCATTTTTCTGTTTTTCTTTCTTTTTTCAATAGCTTTTCTTCTTTTAATTTCTCGGCTTGTTTTTTTCTTTTCTAATCGTTCTTCTTTCATTCTTTGTTTTTCTTTTTCCTGGTTATCAATTGCTTCTATTTTTTCAAGCTGAGTCTATTTCCATGTCTTTGATGTAACTTTGATTGCACACACCTTTCTATATTTCTTTTCTTTTCTTTTCTTTTCTTTGTTGTTTTTTCAATTTTTTGATAATGTTGATAATGTTTATCCAGAATAGATTCTGAAGAATCTTTGTCTTTACGAGAAAATAAGTAAAGTAACGTTGTAGAATTAATGTAGTTTGATTTCAGTACCATCGGAAAGAAAACAATTCCCATTAGAAAAAAGTAAAAGCATCATTGTCATGAAATATTAAAGTTAATTAATGATCAGTATATCATATATTAGTTTCTTCTAGCGAAACGTTGTTAAATTAGTCTTCTACACTGGTATTGGTTTTACTGTTACTATGAACTGCACTGCGTTGAACATCAGCAGTGCTTTCTCTCTGCGAGTTGTGTCTTGTGTTGTGTCTTAGTTGTGTCCCGATTGTATTTTAATATTTTCTATATAGAAAAGAAAATTGTTCCCCTCTCAGATCATCTGGAATATGCTCTTGAATGCTATGTAAAACTACCTATATTGCTGTCATTGATGTCAGTTTCATCTGGCGACATGAATTCTAATTTATTTTCTTGTTTCTGAAATACGTTTTGTCTAGTAAATTGTATTTGAGTTAAACGGTCATAGGCCACCACAAGCTTTAAAAGCATTTCCTTCTTCATGGAATTTATATATGGTATGATATATATATTGGTGCGAAATTCACCTTCGTAATGGGTTTAGTCTACCTACGTACTTTGTCTATGTTCCTGTACTACCTTTCGCCATGCAACTTTTAATCGTCTAAATATTCCTACATCGCATGGCTGGAAAATATGAGTTGCATTAGGTAATATACAAAAAAGTAAAATGAGTTTACTCAAAACAAAAATTATGTAAATTGAAATTTATGCAGGACCTGCGACCATCTAATAATACCAGTATAGGAAAGGTGACTCCATTCTCAACCATTTATGGTACATACACACAATATATGTATTAGTGTGGGGGGATTGAAATGAATTCGGTCAAGGTGTAATTTCATTAATATTGATTTAATATATACAGGGTGTTTGGCCACCCCTGGGAAAAATTTTAATGGGAGATTCTAGAAGCCAAAATAAGACGAAAATTAAGAATATCAATTTTTCGACTGAGGTTTCGTTAAAAAGTAGTTATTAATAACATTAAATAAAAAAATTTCAAATCGTTCTGAAAAAATTATTGTTGGTCGCGGAGGTCAGTTAGAATCGTACCCCCGAAATCCTACTCAGTTTCGACAAAAAAAATTCAAGTAAAAAAGAATTTCGAATCGTTTTGGAAGAATTAGTTTTCGTTGCAGGGGTCAGTTACAAGCATTTTTTTTTTTTGGTCGACAGCCGGATTGAACGATTTTAATGTTTCAAACAGCAACACAACGCATATTTTAATGGAGAATATGTAGAGATGTTGGAAAAGTTGTTCCTTGACCCCGTAAAGTGAGAAAAATCCCATATAACTGGTCAAATTTTCAAACAGCCCCCGCAACTCCTACTGATATAGTGAATAGTGAATATATTCCAATGAAACGTTTTTTTTCGCGAGTAGAGCTCATGGGTACCTACACAAAGAGTATTATTAAACAACTATTTTACAAACTGAATAAAAATCAGAAAGGAATTTTTAAGAAAAATCGACAGACAGTGCCTAAATTTTTCGACGAAAGAAAAAGAAAATTTCAAATCGTTCTGAAAAAATTACTTTCGGTTTCGGGGGTCAATTACAATTATTTTCGGTGAATAGACATACCACATACGAAATCCTGCGCATTTTCGTGAAAAAAATTCGAAAGTAAGAGCGGAACTTTAAACGTCAATAACTTGTTTAGTATCGTATTACTCCATCAACAAATTGGTATTCTTGATTTTCATCCTACTTTAACCTCTAGAATCTCCCATTACAATTTCTCCCAGGGGATTCTAGAGACCAAAGTAAGACGAAAATCAAGAATACCAATTTGTTAATGGAGGCTTTATTAAAAAGTTATTAACGTTTAAAGTTCCGCCCGTACTGAATTTCTTTCTCGAAAATGCGCATGATTAGGGGGGTATGACGATTCACCCAAAATGGTTGTAAGTAACCCCCGCAACCGATAACAATTTTTCCAAAACGATTTGAAATTTTTCTTTTCCATCGAAAAAATTTCACACATTCTCGAATTTTTATCTCGAAAGTGGGTAAGATTTCGGAGGTATGTGTATTCTCCCCGACGGCGTCAGCACGGTGTGTTATGCGGATGACACACTGGTGCTGGCCGTCGGGGCGCACTGGGGGAGGGCCATGCGTCGCGCGGAGGAGGGGTCGCAACGCGTCGTCGACCGGATCAGGGGGATGGGGATGACGGTGGCGGTCCATAAGACCGAGGTGATTGCGTTTCATTCACCTCGGCAGGATCCGCCACCCCCTCTGATTCGGGTGGGTGGGGCTGACATCGAGGTGAAGCCCCAGATCAGGTATCTAGGGCTGATCCTCGATAGCCACTGGCGTTTCGAGAAGCATTTCCGCTGCCTGGTCCCCCGGTTGGAAAGGATGGTTGCGGCTCTGGGCCGGATCCTGCCCAACCTGGGGGGCCCGGCGGGCCGAGTTCGTCGCCTCTATGTGGCAATGGTCCAGTCGGTGGCCCTATACGGGGCCCCCGTCTGGGCGGACGACCTGGCTGCCTCCCGGCGCAGCATGACTATGCTGCGTCGGGTGCAGAGGCGCATGGCGCTCAGGGTCGTCCGCGGGTATCGGACCATGTCACATGAGGCGGCGACGGTTCTAGCGGGGATGCCGCCCATGGACCTGCTCGCGCGGTCGCACGCGGTGATGTACCGGCACCGCGTCGACCGTCGCGCGGGGGTGGGGGCGGTCCCGGGCGGGCAGGAACCTGCTTGGGGCGATTTGAAGCGCCAGGCCCGGCAGTCCGTGTTGCTCGCGTGGCAGGAGCGGCTGGCTCTGCCAACCGCGGGGCACCGGACTGTCGGGGCTGTTCGGCCACTCCTGAAGGAGTGGCTGGACAGAGGCCATGGCAGCCTCACCTACCGGATGGCACAGGTATTTTCCGGGCATGGCAGCTTCGGAAGATACCTGTGCCGGATAGGGAAGGAGCCGACGGCGCGTTGCTGCCACTGCGACGCTGAGCAGGACACGGCGGATCATACCCTGGAGGTATGCCCCGCGTGGGAGGGGGAGCGCCGTGTCCTGGTCGGCGTCGTCGGGCGGGATGTCTCGCTGCCGGGCGTGGTGCGCGCCATGCTCGGCAGCGAGGAGAAGTGGAGGGCCGTGGCCTCCTTCTGCGAGAACGTAATGTTGCAGAAGGAGGCCGCGGGGAGGGAGCGCGAGCTTCAGCGGCGTGCTGAAGCGCGCGCTCGTGCGGTGGCCCGAGGTCGTCGCCCGGTCGCGAGGCGTCGCGGGCGGCCGCCTCGGCGTGGCGGATGACCTAGGCTGGGAGGGGGGTCCTGAGGGGACCCTCCTCCCGCCAGGCGGCGCCGGGTCGGACCGGTTGGGGGTAGGAGTGCCTTCCCCTACTGGTCCGACGCAAGGGGAGGCACCCTCGGCGGTCTGGTGCGGCCATGAACGCCCGGCCGCCGAGGGATGGAAACGGGGTCGCGGGCGGTTGCGAGTTGGGGCTCGCAGCCGCCACTAAACGCGGCCCCGGGACGGATAGCGGCGGGATGGAGTGGCCCCGTCCCGCCGCTATGAGGCTATGAGGCAGTGTGTCTACTGGGGGGACCGATTGTCCCCCCGGGGGATGGGCGCGAAAGCGCGGGCACGGGGAGGATACCGGAAGAATGCTTCGAGCGATTCCCGGTATCCTCCCAAAGCGTGCCGAAGGGTCACCGTGGGGTTTTTAGTGGGTAGGTCCCGCGCCTGTCGTTGTACTGGCGCGGGGAATCCCACACACCCCTCCCACCTCTCCCCAAGGAGGTGGGAGGGAGTCTTTCGAAGATTTTCCCCACGACAAAAAAAAAAAAAAAAAAAAAAAAAAAAAAGGTATGTGTATTCACCAAAAATGATTGCAATTGACCCCCGCAACCGATAACAATTTTTCCAGAACGATTTGAAATTTTTGAGTTTAATTGTTAATAACTTTTCAACGTAGCCTCTATCAACAAATTGGTATTCTTGATTTTCGTCTGTATTTTCGTATTTTGGCATCTAGAATCCCCCATTAAAATTTTTCCCAGGGGTGGCCGAACACCCTGTACATATGTGTTCCCCGAGCAGGAAAACGACTTTTCGCTAAAATCATGAAAGTAAAAATTCTGTCCAAATGAGGAGTAGGAGTGATTTTCTAAGTAATTTTTATGTAAAAGTATAGATTGAGAAAGTGGCACGTGAGGAACGTACGTAACCTAGATCGATGCACATGTTTTACTGCACCGGGCACGAACGTACGACGATTTACACACACACAGTCAATATCGCCGGTTTTTACAAAAGGTAAAGTCTTAAGTAAACATTTTGTTTTATAATTTTCTATTAAAGCCTCTGTAAGTTTTATCGCTTTTGCATTCTTGCAACTTAATTTAATTGGTTGTTTTTTGGAAAACAGATAAAACTATAAAAAGAATAAAAAACGGTTTTTACGAGTCCTGTACCTATGTTTAGTTCAGAATTTCGAATTCAGCGGTAAAAGTATGTAAATCTATATTATCCAATACACAGGACATAAAGGTAAGAGGAATGGATATTTTTACCAATATATTCATATTCTTAAATATCTGAATATTCTTCCTACTTGACCGACTTACTTTATAAATATATTTTTTAGGGACACATGTCGTTCGGTTGAAGGAAACAGGATATCTATACAGTGTATAGGTATTCAAAAACCCTTGGGAAAAATTTTAGACTTTGTTGAAAAGTTATGGAACATTATATTCCTAGCAAACGCTAGGCCCGTTCACGGATCGGGGTGAGTTATACATTATTCGATTCGCCTAATTCAGTACATTATTGATATGCATTTCTATGCATCTGTGGAAATTCGTTATTTTTTTATAAACTGTTACTGTTATTGTTAGAAATATGACTTAAAATTCGTTAGTTTCTTTAGTGTTTAGGAGTGTGTGTGTGTGTTTGTGAGAGAAGCACACGTCGAGGAATGTTCTTTTAGTTTTTAAGTTTTCTTTTCACAATGGAAAATAAGTGTGTTTGTTTTGTAACAAGATTCATTATAATAAATAATATAAACAGTATTTTAACATGGTAGCAGAGGTCCGTGGTTTGTTCGTTAACAGTAAAGAAAAGAAATTTAGTTGTGAAAGGAAGATAACCTAAGTTTGAAGCATGGCAAGTGAAAAAAAGGACGATTTCATGTTACAAATATTTTATGGAACTGGAAATTCAGGCTAAATTTATTTTTAGAAATGAAAGACTGTAACGAGGTTATTCTACATGATGAAAGACCGGCTGAAATAAGAGTCGAAGATTGGAATAAAAAAGGAAATTAAAGCAAAAAGTTACATCGTAAACAGTATTTCAAACACTCAGTTAGAATTAATAATATCAGAAACGACTGCGAAAAATATGATTGCAAAGCTTGACGAAATTTATCTAGTTAAAAACAGTGCAGTAAAGCTATTGTGTAAAAGAAGATTGTTAGAATTAAAAATGAAAGAAGGTGAAAATCCAAGTGACTTCTTTAACGAATTTGAAACGCATATAAATAGGCTCAAAAATACTGGTGAGACTGTGAATGAAGAGGATAAATTGAATTATCTGTTATTAACGTTAACTTCTCACGTATTGTTGATATTATTGATGCACTGCCAACGAAGGAGAAAACAGTTGAGTATGTAAAATCTAAATTACTGTTAGAGTATCAAAAGAGAAACGGTAAAAGTTACTACTTTGAGTACAGCAGAAATTACACTCGCACGTTTAGTTCAAATTTAACTAAAAATCCTAGAGGTCATAGGTTTCGACACGTACAACGCAATCAGAACAAGTATCTCAATTCAAAGGATAATCAGCATAGCAGTGCAACGACTACTGAAGCGGTATGTTAAGTCAGTGTAATAAGTCAGGGCACATCCAACGTTACTGCCCAGAAAACTTTAATAATTATTACAAAAGGCAACCTTTTCAAACATATACAAAATAGACACGATAGAAAAGTGGCTGGAAATTCGAGTCTAGATGACAGTAGAAATTACAATTCATTCAAGGTTGAAGTAATGAAAAGTAGCAAAATAGAAGAAGTAGAAATATTAAATGGCTACTAGATAGTGGTTGCTCAGATCACATAATAAACACAGATGAGTACTTTTATGAATCCAAAAATCTACAAAACCCGGTTGATATTAAAGTTGGTGATGGTTTTAAACTAATATCTGGAAAGATTGGTAATGTAATGATTAACATTAAATCGTTGCTATGTTCATTTTAAAAATTATAAATAATTTATCTAATTGGATCTATTCTACATTGTCAAATGGGAATTTGTAGAAGAATTTGTATGATGCATAAAAATCATTTTTTTAGGCATAGAACTTCCACGAGTCGGTCAGGTGGACAGTATTAAAACCAGGTATGTAGACAGTACATGCAGCAACAGTAAAAAATGTCTCCCCGCCGCTGACAGTGTTTACAATATATAGTAAATTACTATTGCACGCAGTACGTTGGCTTAACTTGTTTTTATTATTAAATTTCATTATCATCTAAGTCTGGTATATTTTGATTTTTTACAGAATCAATCATCATCAAATGAAATTTCTGAAATTTCTTTTAAGAACTGATTAAATAAATCATCCTTTCCTTGCTTGGAAGGTTTATAAAACACGTAATGGCTTAAGTACCCAATGAAATTATCTTTTTTGCTGAAAATAGAAAATATAATATTTATTATTTTGTATTATATGTTAGAAAAACATATTAAAAAACGTGTGGAACTGCAAATACTAACCGACAATATTCAGGCAAAAAGTGTTTACTATGCTTCCACGTAGTTTCTGTTTTATTCGTATGAGCGCCTGTTTCTGGATCTTTAAAATGTAAACTATTTACGGTTTACGGTGAGATGTTTATACCCTTAGTTTTTAAAAGCCATTGCATTATATAAAGATATTTGAAAAGCAAAGAACGTGAAAACAAACTCAGTTACAGATATTGTTTTAAAATTACCATATATGCTAACGTATAATTATGAGCAATGTCGTGATATATTATATAACTAACATTAAATAAAAATACTGCGCAGCAATTGTGGAAGGGTAGAGTAGATAGAGACTGATGAATCAACATTTTGTTGTAGAAATAATGGCACAGAGGCCATTTGAAAATTAATCACAGCGTCAATTTTCAAGATCTCATTACTGATGCTTACATGAATTAAATTGAAGACACCACTTTTTTCTAACATATAATACTATCAATATTTTATATTTCCAATAAGAGTAACTTCATTGGATACCTGAGCCATTATGTATTTAGTAAATGTATATATAATAGAAAGATGGTGATTTATTCAATGAGATATTTGCAGAAATAGCAGAAATTTCATTCAACAAATGTTATTGTTAACAAATTAGCATTTTACTAGCTGGCATTTTGAACACAGGTAACGACAGTCACTTGTTTCCACCTGTGAACCTATCAGAATATATTTAAAATACTTAGTTACTTTGTAAAAATACCGAATTTCCGCAGATAATGAAATGCATATACTAATGAAATAATATACTGAATTAGACGAATCGAATTACGTATAACTCATCCCGATCGTTGAACGGGTCGTTTGCTAGGAATATACCAAAAAACGTTCTTGACAAGTCTATAAAATACTTCAGTTCACTTTCATTATTAGATGCGTTGACTTTAATTCTATAAATTATAATGATAAGTTCAAGATTTTACAGAAAGAGTTTATTTGTAATATTAAAGATTTCCTATATAAGGACAAGAAGTATACTTTTACCAATATCTATCCATCTATCTTAATATTCTTCCCACTTGGCCCACTTACTTTAACGAGTCTGAGTAAATCATCAGTACTATCTCTATTTTTATTAATAAAATGAATCTGTGATTCCATATCCAAAGATATAGTAAAAGCTACAAAATTCAGATTATTCAAGTTACTTCTATCACTCATCAAATTTTTTATGAAATTCTATGCTAATTCATGCTCTTTAAAATATTTATAATCTACTGGGACTTCATTAACTTTATGTTTTAATAAATCAATAATCAAAGTATCTATAATTAATATTAAAATCAAATAACAGTGTCAAAATAGTATTAATATTATATTTTATTAATACTATCAATATCTGGTATTTAAATTTTATTAAATATTTCAAATCTGTTATCACCTTGTTCAAATAATTTATTACTAGTTTTGATAATATATTTTGGGATGGATTTTTTTAGAATGATAGCAATTCAGTTGTGAATTTTTATGAGGAACAAAGGGTTATTATTATACAATTAACATGTATATAATTCATTAACTTGCCCATTTAGGGGTAACATGTTATGCATAAATAGAGATTTACATACTTGTATAAATACCCACACTAAAATCATGTAAATATCTAAATCATTTTTAAATCTATGATTTGGAAAATTTTAGGGACTTGGAACTTAATTCATCCTTTATCTTACAGTTTTATCGTCAACACGTGGCCAACACGTATGCGAAGAAGGCAAAATCATGAGCCAGATGCTGGTATAACCCAGACCTAACCAAGACCTAACCGGTGTTATCCTCTAAAATATTGATCGAAACCAGGTTTAATTGACTGCTTCAGTGTGTTACCACATTCCTACGTGATTCAAACACGAAAAAAACCCAGGATCTGGCCAACAAGTATGCGAAGAAGGCGAAAGTTTAAGCCAGATGCGCGCATTTCCCAGACCTAACCCAGACCTAACCGGTGTTATCCTCTGAAATATTGATCGAAACCAGGTTTAATTGACTGCTTCAGTGTGTTACCACATTACTACGTGATTCAAACACGGAAAAAACCCAGCATCTGGCCAACCAGTTTGCGAAAAAGGCGAAAGTATAAGCCATATGCGCGCATATCCCGGACCTAACCCAGACCTAACCGGTGTTATCCTCCTAAATACTGTCCGAATCCAGGTTTAGTGGACTGTTTCTGTGTGGTACCACATTACTACGTGATTCAAACCCGAAAAAAACCCAGGATCTGGCCAACAAGTATGCGATGAAGGCAAAATCATGAGCCAGATGCGGGCATAACCCAGACCTAACCCAGACCTAACCGGTGTTATCCTCTAAAATATTGATCGAAACCAGGTTTAATTGACTGCTTCAGTGTGTTACCACATTACTACGTGATTCAAACACGAAAAAAACCCAGGATCTGGCCAACAAGTATGCGAAGAAGGCAAAATCATGAGCCAGATGCGGGCATAACCCAGACCTAACCTAGACCTAACCGGTGTTATCCTCTAAAATATTGATCGAAACCAGGTTTAATTGACTGCTTCAGTGTATTACCACATTACTACGTGATTCAAACACGAAAAATACCCAGGATCTGGCCAACAAGTATGCGAAGAAGGCAAAATCATGAGCCAGATGCGGGCATAACCCAGACCTAACCCAGACCTAACCGGTGTTATCCTCTAAAATATTGATCGAAACCAGGTTTAATTGACTGCTTCAGTGTATTACCACATTACTACGTGATTCAAACACGAAAAATACCCAGGATCTGGCCAACAAGTATGCGAAGAAGGCAAAATCATGAGCCAGATGCGGGCATAACCCAGACCTAACCCAGACCTAACCGGTGTTATCCTCTGAAATATTGATCGAAACCAGGTTTAATTGACTGCTTCAGTGTGTTACCACATTACTACGTGATTCAAACACGAAAAATACCCAGGATCTGGCCAACAAGTATGCGAAGAAGGCAAAATCATGAGCCAGATGCGCGCATTTCCCAGACCTAACCCAGACCTAACCGGCGTTATCCTCTGAAATATTGATCGAAACCAGGTTTAATTGACTGCTTCAGTGTGTTACCACATTACTACGTGATTCAAACACGGAAAAAACCCAGCATCTGGCCAACAAGTTTGCGAAAAAGGCGAAAGTATAAGCCATATGCGCGCATATCCCGGACCTAACCCAGACCTAACCGGTGTTATCCTCCTAAATACTGTCCGAATCCAGGTTTAGTGGACTGTTTCTGTGTGGTACCACATTACTACGTGATTCAAACCCGAAAAAAACCCAGGATCTGGCCAACAAGTATGCGATGAAGGCAAAATCATGAGCCAGATGCGGGCATAACCCAGACCTAACCCAGACCTAACCGGTGTTATCCTCTAAAATATTGATCGAAACCAGGTTTAATTGACTGCTTCAGTGTGTTACCACATTACTACGTGATTCAAACACGAAAAATACCCAGGATCTGGCCAACAAGTATGCGAAGAAGGCAAAATCATGAGCCAGATGCGCGCATTTCCCAGACCTAACCCAGACCTAACCGGTGTTATCCTCTAAAATATTGATCGAAACCAGGTTTAATTGACTGCTTCAGTGTGTTACCACATTACTACGTGATTCAAACACGGAAAAAACCCAGCATCTGGCCAACAAGTTTGCGAAAAAGGCGAAAGTATAAGCCATATGCGCGCATATCCCGGACCTAACCCAGACCTAACCGGTGTTATCCTCCTAAATACTGTCCGAATCCAGGTTTAGTGGACTGTTTCTGTGTGGTACCACATTACTACGTGATTCAAACCCGAAAAAAACCCAGGATCTGGCCAACAAGTATGCGATGAAGGCAAAATCATGAGCCAGATGCGGGCATAACCCAGACCTAACCCAGACCTAACCGGTGTTATCCTCTAAAATATTGATCGAAACCAGGTTTAATTGACTGCTTCAGTGTGTTACCACATTACTACGTGATTCAAACACGAAAAATACCCAGGATCTGGCCAACAAGTATGCGAAGAAGGCAAAATCATGAGCCAGATGCGCGCATTTCCCAGACCTAACCCAGACCTAACCGGTGTTATCCTCTAAAATATTGTTCGAAACCAGGTTTAATTGACTGCTTCAGTGTATTACCACATTACTACGTGATTCAAACACGAAAAATACCCAGGATCTGGCCAACAAGTATGCGAAGAAGGCAAAATCATGAGCCAGATGCGGGCATAACCCAGACCTAACCCAGACCTAACCGGTGTTATCCTCTAAAATATTGATCGAAACCAGGTTTAATTGACTGCTTCAGTGTATTACCACATTACTACGTGATTCAAACTCGAAAAAAACCCAAGATCTGGCCAACAAGTATGCGAAGATGGCAAAATCATGAGCCAGATGCGGGCATAACCCAGACCTAACCCAGACCTAACCGGTGTTATCCTCTAAAATATTGATCGAAACCAGGTTTAATTGACTGCTTCAGTGTGTTACCACATTACTACGTGATTCAAACACGGAAAAAACCCAGCATCTGGCCAACAAGTTTGCGAAAAAGGCGAAAGTATAAGCCATATGCGCGCATATCCCGGACCTAACCCAGACCTAACCGGTGTTATCCTCCTAAATACTGTCCGAATCCAGGTTTAGTGGACTGTTTCTGTGTGGTACCACATTACTACGTGATTCAAACCCGAAAAAAACCCAGGATCTGGCCAACAAGTATGCGATGAAGGCAAAATCATGAGCCAGATGCGGGCATAACCCAGACCTAACCCAGACCTAACCGGTGTTATCCTCTAAAATATTGATCGAAACCAGGTTTAATTGACTGCTTCAGTGTGTTACCACATTACTACGTGATTCAAACACGAAAAATACCCAGGATCTGGCCAACAAGTATGCGAAGAAGGCAAAATCATGAGCCAGATGCGCGCATTTCCCAGACCTAACCCAGACCTAACCGGTGTTATCCTCTAAAATATTGATCGAAACCAGGTTTAATTGACTGCTTCAGTGTATTACCACATTACTACGTGATTCAAACACGAAAAATACCCAGGATCTGGCCAACAAGTATGCGAAGAAGGCAAAATCATGAGCCAGATGCGGGCATAACCCAGACCTAACCCAGACCTAACCGGTGTTATCCTCTAAAATATTGATCGAAACCAGGTTTAATTGACTGCTTCAGTGTATTACCACATTACTACGTGATTCAAACTCGAAAAAAACCCAAGATCTGGCCAACAAGTATGCGAAGATGGCAAAATCATGAGCCAGATGCGGGCATAACCCAGACCTAACCCAGACCTAACCGGTGTTATCCTCTAAAATATTGATCGAAACCAGGTTTAATTGACTGCTTCAGTGTGTTACCACATTACTACGTGATTCAAACACGGAAAAAACCCAGGATCTAGTAAACATAGTAGTATAGAGGGTGTTCGGCCAGCCCTGAGAAACATTTTAATAGGATATTCTAGAGGCCAAACTAAAACGAAAATCAAGAATACCAATTTGTTGATGGAGGCTTCGTTAAAAAGTTGTTAACAATTTGATTCAAAAATTTCAAGTCGTTCCAGAAAAATTATTTTCGGCTGCGGAGGTCAATTACAAGCATTTTTAGTGAATAGACATATATTCGAAATCCTACTCAGTTTCGAGAAAAAAATTCGAGTATGTGTTGATATTTTTCGGCGAAAAACAAATTTTTCAAATCGTTCTAAAAAAATTATTTTCGGTTACAGGGGTCAATTACAATCATTTTTGGTCATTACACATACCCCCGAAATCCTACGCACTTTCGAGAAAAAAATTCCTTACCGAAAATCTAATCGGGTGCCTATATTTTTCGATGAAAAAGAAAGATTTCAAATCGTTCTGTGAAAAATTATTTTCAGTTGCGAGGGTCGGTGACAATCATTTTTTATGTATAGACATACCCCCGTAATCTTGCGCATTTTCGAGAAAAAAATTCAGTACGAGCGGAACTTTAAACATTAATAACTTTTTAACAGTGCCTCCATCAACAAATTGGTATTCTTGATTTTCGTCTTATTTTGACCTCTAGAATCCCCCATTAAAATTTTTCCCATGGATGGCCGAACACCCTGTATGTAGGGAACCGTGCAGTTGAAAATTATTAAATCGCGCACGAATTTTTGGCCGAACAGCGAATCGTTCGCTGTCCACGAGCTTGCACGAGCGAAGACGGTTACCGCCGAAAAAGCCGTCAACACGCGGCGAGCGTACGGCCGAACAGCTGATGGGTGAATAACCCAGAAAGCGAAAAAAGACAGCACGGAAGAGAGAAAGATTGAAGAAAAGTACGTAGTAGGTGTGACTGTGTTTAACGAAATAAATACGAGTGTGCCGATTAACGAACAAACACGGTTCCTGATAATCCCATACATACATACGTACAGTGTTGTTCCAAGTGGAGTTTGAAAAAGATGCTAATAAAAATGTTGCATAGTCATAACCACCTGGTTCAGTTACTACATTCACCCTGTAAAAACAACACAATAATATTATTTATTATTTTCTTTTCACGTTCTTAACTTTATTTTTATTTTTAGTTTGAGTTTTACATTTCTCCTTCTCTTCGTCTTGCTTTTCTTTCTCCTTTTCCTTTTCATTTTTCTGTTTTTCTTTCTTTTTTCAATAGCTTTTCTTCTTTTAATTTCTCGGCTTGTTTTTTTCTTTTCTAATCGTTCTTCTTTCATTCTTTGTTTTTCTTTTTCCTGGTTATCAATTGCTTCTATTTTTTCAAGCTGAGTCTATTTCCATGTCTTTGATGTAACTTTGATTGCACACACCTTTCTATATTTCTTTTCTTTTCTTTTCTTTTCTTTGTTGTTTTTTCAATTTTTTGATAATGTTGATAATGTTTATCCAGAATAGATTCTGAAGAATCTTTGTCTTTACGAGAAAATAAGTAAAGTAACGTTGTAGAATTAATGTAGTTTGATTTCAGTACCATCGGAAACAAAACAATTCCCATTAGAAAAAAGTAAAAGCATCATTGTCATGAAATATTAAAGTTAATTAATGATCAGTATATCATATATTAGTTTCTTCTAGCGAAACGTTGTTAAATTAGTCTTCTACACTGGTATTGGTTTTACTGTTACTATGAACTGCACTGCGTTGAACATCAGCAGTGCTTTCTCTCTGCGAGTTGTGTCTTGTGTTGTGTCTTAGTTGTGTCCTGATTGTATTTTAATATTTTCTATATAGAAAAGAAAATTGTTCCCCTCTCAGATCATCTGGAATATGCTCTTGAATGCTATGTAAAACTACCTATATTGCTGTCATTGATGTCAGTTTCATCTGGCGACATGAATTCTAATTTATTTTCTTGTTTCTGAAATACGTTTTGTCTAGTAAATTGTATTTGAGTTAAACGGTCATAGGCCACCACAAGCTTTAAAAGCATTTCCTTCTTCATGGAATTTATATATGGTATGATATATATATTGGTGCGAAATTCACCTTCGTAATGGGTTTAGTCTACCTACGTACTTTGTCTATGTTCCTGTACTACCTTTCGCCATGCAACTTTTAATCGTCTAAATATTCCTACATCGCATGGCTGGAAAATATGAGTTGCATTAGGTAATATACAAAAAAGTAAAATGAGTTTACTCAAAACAAAAATTATGTAAATTGAAATTTATGCAGGACCTGCGACCATCTAATAATACCAGTATAGGAAAGGTGACTCCATTCTCAACCATTTATGGTACATACACACAATATATGTATTAGTGTGGGGGGATTGAAATGAATTCGGTCAAGGTGTAATTTCATTAATATTGATTTAATATATACAGGGTGTTTGGCCACCCCTGGGAAAAATTTTAATGGGAGATTCTAGAAGCCAAAATAAGACGAAAATTAAGAATATCAATTTTTCGACTGAGGTTTCGTTAAAAAGTAGTTATTAATAACATTAAATAAAAAAATTTCAAATCGTTCTGAAAAAATTATTGTTGGTCGCGGAGGTCAGTTAGAATCGTACCCCCGAAATCCTACTCAGTTTCGACAAAAAAAATTCAAGTAAAAAAGAATTTCGAATCGTCTTGGAAGAATTAGTTTTCGTTGCAGGGGTCAGTTACAAGCATTTTTTTTTTTTGGTCGACAGCCGGATTGAACGATTTTAATGTTTCAAACAGCAACACAACGCATATTTTAATGGAGAATATGTAGAGATGTTGGAAAAGTTGTTCCTTGACCCCGTAAAGTGAGAAAAATCCCATATAACTGGTCAAATTTTCAAACAGCCCCCGCAACTCCTACTGATATAGTGAATAGTGAATATATTCCAATGAAACGTTTTTTTTCGCGAGTAGAGCTCATGGGTACCTACACAAAGAGTATTATTAAACAACTATTTTACAAACTGAATAAAAATCAGAAAGGAATTTTTAAGAAAAATCGACAGACAGTGCCTAAATTTTTCGACGAAAGAAAAAGAAAATTTCAAATCGTTCTGAAAAAATTACTTTCGGTTTCGGGGGTCAATTACAATTATTTTCGGTGAATAGACATACCACATACGAAATCCTGCGCATTTTCGTGAAAAAAATTCGAAAGTAAGAGCGGAACTTTAAACGTCAATAACTTGTTTAGTATCGTATTACTCCATCAACAAATTGGTATTCTTGATTTTCATCCTACTTTAACCTCTAGAATCTCCCATTACAATTTCTCCCAGGGGATTCTAGAGACCAAAGTAAGACGAAAATCAAGAATACCAATTTGTTAATGGAGGCTTTATTAAAAAGTTATTAACGTTTAAAGTTCCGCCCGTACTGAATTTCTTTCTCGAAAATGCGCATGATTAGGGGGGTATGACGATTCACCCAAAATGGTTGTAAGTAACCCCCGCAACCGATAACAATTTTTCCAAAACGATTTGAAATTTTTCTTTTCCATCGAAAAAATTTCACACATTCTCGAATTTTTATCTCGAAAGTGGGTAAGATTTCGGAGGTATGTGTATTCACCAAAAATGATTGCAATTGACCCCCGCAACCGATAACAATTTTTCCAGAACGATTTGAAATTTTTGAGTTTAATTGTTAATAACTTTTCAACGTAGCCTCTATCAACAAATTGGTATTCTTGATTTTCGTCTGTATTTTCGTATTTTGGCATCTAGAATCCCCCATTAAAATTTTTCCCAGGGGTGGCCGAACACCCTGTACATATGTGTTCCCCGAGCAGGAAAACGACTTTTCGCTAAAATCATGAAAGTAAAAATTCTGTCCAAATGAGGAGTAGGAGTGATTTTCTAAGTAATTTTTATGTAAAAGTATAGATTGAGAAAGTGGCACGTGAGGAACGTACGTAACCTAGATCGATGCACATGTTTTACTGCACCGGGCACGAACGTACGACGATTTACACACACACAGTCAATATCGCCGGTTTTTACAAAAGGTAAAGTCTTAAGTAAACATTTTGTTTTATAATTTTCTATTAAAGCCTCTGTAAGTTTTATCGCTTTTGCATTCTTGCAACTTAATTTAATTGGTTGTTTTTTGGAAAACAGATAAAACTATAAAAAGAATAAAAAACGGTTTTTACGAGTCCTGTACCTATGTTTAGTTCAGAATTTCGAATTCAGCGGTAAAAGTATGTAAATCTATATTATCCAATACACAGGACATAAAGGTAAGAGGAATGGATATTTTTACCAATATATTCATATTCTTAAATATCTGAATATTCTTCCTACTTGACCGACTTACTTTATAAATATATTTTTTAGGGACACATGTCGTTCGGTTGAAGGAAACAGGATATCTATACAGTGTATAGGTATTCAAAAACCCTTGGGAAAAATTTTAGACTTTGTTGAAAAGTTATGGAACATTATATTCCTAGCAAACGCTAGGCCCGTTCACGGATCGGGGTGAGTTATACATTATTCGATTCGCCTAATTCAGTACATTATTGATATGCATTTCTATGCATCTGTGGAAATTCGTTATTTTTTTATAAACTGTTACTGTTATTGTTAGAAATATGACTTAAAATTCGTTAGTTTCTTTAGTGTTTAGGAGTGTGTGTGTGTGTTTGTGAGAGAAGCACACGTCGAGGAATGTTCTTTTAGTTAAGTTTTCTTTTCACAATGGAAAATAAGTGTGTTTGTTTTGTAACAAGATTCATTATAATAAATAATATAAACAGTATTTTAACATGGTAGCAGAGGTCCGTGGTTTGTTCGTTAACAGTAAAGAAAAGAAATTTAGTTGTGAAAGGAAGATAACCTAAGTTTGAAGCATGGCAAGTGAAAAAAAGGACGATTTCATGTTACAAATATTTTATGGAACTGGAAATTCAGGCTAAATTTATTTTTAGAAATGAAAGACTGTAACGAGGTTATTCTACATGATGAAAGACCGGCTGAAATAAGAGTCGAAGATTGGAATAAAAAAGGAAATTAAAGCAAAAAGTTACATCGTAAACAGTATTTCAAACACTCAGTTAGAATTAATAATATCAGAAACGACTGCGAAAAATATGATTGCAAAGCTTGACGAAATTTATCTAGTTAAAAACAGTGCAGTAAAGCTATTGTGTAAAAGAAGATTGTTAGAATTAAAAATGAAAGAAGGTGAAAATCCAAGTGACTTCTTTAACGAATTTGAAACGCATATAAATAGGCTCAAAAATACTGGTGAGACTGTGAATGAAGAGGATAAATTGAATTATCTGTTATTAACGTTAACTTCTCACGTATTGTTGATATTATTGATGCACTGCCAACGAAGGAGAAAACAGTTGAGTATGTAAAATCTAAATTACTGTTAGAGTATCAAAAGAGAAACGGTAAAAGTTACTACTTTGAGTACAGCAGAAATTACACTCGCACGTTTAGTTCAAATTTAACTAAAAATCCTAGAGGTCATAGGTTTCGACACGTACAACGCAATCAGAACAAGTATCTCAATTCAAAGGATAATCAGCATAGCAGTGCAACGACTACTGAAGCGGTATGTTAAGTCAGTGTAATAAGTCAGGGCACATCCAACGTTACTGCCCAGAAAACTTTAATAATTATTACAAAAGGCAACCTTTTCAAACATATACAAAATAGACACGATAGAAAAGTGGCTGGAAATTCGAGTCTAGATGACAGTAGAAATTACAATTCATTCAAGGTTGAAGTAATGAAAAGTAGCAAAATAGAAGAAGTAGAAATATTAAATGGCTACTAGATAGTGGTTGCTCAGATCACATAATAAACACAGATGAGTACTTTTATGAATCCAAAAATCTACAAAACCCGGTTGATATTAAAGTTGGTGATGGTTTTAAACTAATATCTGGAAAGATTGGTAATGTAATGATTAACATTAAATCGTTGCTATGTTCATTTTAAAAATTATAAATAATTTATCTAATTGGATCTATTCTACATTGTCAAATGGGAATTTGTAGAAGAATTTGTATGATGCATAAAAATCATTTTTTTAGGCATAGAACTTCCACGAGTCGGTCAGGTGGACAGTATTAAAACCAGGTATGTAGACAGTACATGCAGCAACAGTAAAAAATGTCTCCCCGCCGCTGACAGTGTTTACAATATATAGTAAATTACTATTGCACGCAGTACGTTGGCTTAACTTGTTTTTATTATTAAATTTCATTATCATCTAAGTCTGGTATATTTTGATTTTTTACAGAATCAATCATCATCAAATGAAATTTCTGAAATTTCTTTTAAGAACCGATTAAATAAATCATCCTTTCCTTGCTTGGAAGGTTTATAAAACACGTAATGGCTTAAGTACCCAATGAAATTATCTTTTTTGCTGAAAATAGAAAATATAATATTTATTATTTTGTATTATATGTTAGAAAAACATATTAAAAAACGTGTGGAACTGCAAATACTAACCGACAATATTCAGGCAAAAAGTGTTTACTATGCTTCCACGTAGTTTCTGTTTTATTCGTATGAGCGCCTGTTTCTGGATCTTTAAAATGTAAACTATTTACGGTTTACGGTGAGATGTTTATACCCTTAGTTTTTAAAAGCCATTGCATTATATAAAGATATTTGAAAAGCAAAGAACGTGAAAACAAACTCAGTTACAGATATTGTTTTAAAATTACCATATATGCTAACGTATAATTATGAGCAATGTCGTGATATATTATATAACTAACATTAAATAAAAATACTGCGCAGCAATTGTGGAAGGGTAGAGTAGATAGAGACTGATGAATCAACATTTTGTTGTAGAAATAATGGCACAGAGGCCATTTGAAAATTAATCACAGCGTCAATTTTCAAGATCTCATTACTGATGCTTACATGAATTAAATTGAAGACACCACTTTTTTCTAACATATAATACTATCAATATTTTATATTTCCAATAAGAGTAACTTCATTGGATACCTGAGCCATTATGTATTTAGTAAATGTATATATAATAGAAAGATGGTGATTTATTCAATGAGATATTTGCAGAAATAGCAGAAATTTCATTCAACAAATGTTATTGTTAACAAATTAGCATTTTACTAGCTGGCATTTTGAACACAGGTAACGACAGTCACTTGTTTCCACCTGTGAACCTATCAGAATATATTTAAAATACTTAGTTACTTTGTAAAAATACCGAATTTCCGCAGATAATGAAATGCATATACTAATGAAATAATATACTGAATTAGACGAATCGAATTACGTATAACTCATCCCGATCGTTGAACGGGTCGTTTGCTAGGAATATACCAAAAAACGTTCTTGACAAGTCTATAAAATACTTCAGTTCACTTTCATTATTAGATGCGTTGACTTTAATTCTATAAATTATAATGATAAGTTCAAGATTTTACAGAAAGAGTTTATTTGTAATATTAAAGATTTCCTATATAAGGACAAGAAGTATACTTTTACCAATATCTATCCATCTATCTTAATATTCTTCCCACTTGGCCCACTTACTTTAACGAGTCTGAGTAAATCATCAGTACTATCTCTATTTTTATTAATAAAATGAATCTGTGATTCCATATCCAAAGATATAGTAAAAGCTACAAAATTCAGATTATTCAAGTTACTTCTATCACTCATCAAATTTTTTATGAAATTCTATGCTAATTCATGCTCTTTAAAATATTTATAATCTACTGGGACTTCATTAACTTTATGTTTTAATAAATCAATAATCAAAGTATCTATAATTAATATTAAAATCAAATAACAGTGTCAAAATAGTATTAATATTATATTTTATTAATACTATCAATATCTGGTATTTAAATTTTATTAAATATTTCAAATCTGTTATCACCTTGTTCAAATAATTTATTACTAGTTTTGATAATATATTTTGGGATGGATTTTTTTAGAATGATAGCAATTCAGTTGTGAATTTTTATGAGGAACAAAGGGTTATTATTATACAATTAACATGTATATAATTCATTAACTTGCCCATTTAGGGGTAACATGTTATGCATAAATAGAGATTTACACACTTGTATAAATACCCACACTAAAATCATGTAAATATCTAAATCATTTTTAAATCTATGATTTGGAAAATTTTAGGGACTTGGAACTTAATTCATCCTTTATCTTACAGTTTTATCGTCAACACGTGGCCAACACGTATGCGAAGAAGGCAAAATCATGAGCCAGATGCTGGTATAACCCAGACCTAACCAAGACCTAACCGGTGTTATCCTCTAAAATATTGATCGAAACCAGGTTTAATTGACTGCTTCAGTGTGTTACCACATTCCTACGTGATTCAAACACGAAAAAAACCCAGGATCTGGCCAACAAGTATGCGAAGAAGGCGAAAGTATAAGCCAGATGCGCGCATTTCCCAGACCTAACCCAGACCTAACCGGTGTTATCCTCTGAAATATTGATCGAAACCAGGTTTAATTGACTGCTTCAGTGTGTTACCACATTACTACGTGATTCAAACACGGAAAAAACCCAGCATCTGGCCAACAAGTTTGCGAAAAAGGCGAAAGTATAAGCCATATGCGCGCATATCCCGGACCTAACCCAGACCTAACCGGTGTTATCCTCCTAAATACTGTCCGAATCCAGGTTTAGTGGACTGTTTCTGTGTGGTACCACATTACTACGTGATTCAAACCCGAAAAAAACCCAGGATCTGGCCAACAAGTATGCGATGAAGGCAAAATCATGAGCCAGATGCGGGCATAACCCAGACCTAACCCAGACCTAACCGGTGTTATCCTCTAAAATATTGATCGAAACCAGGTTTAATTGACTGCTTCAGTGTGTTACCACATTACTACGTGATTCAAACACGAAAAAAACCCAGGATCTGGCCAACAAGTATGCGAAGAAGGCAAAATCATGAGCCAGATGCGGGCATAACCCAGACCTAACCTAGACCTAACCGGTGTTATCCTCTAAAATATTGATCGAAACCAGGTTTAATTGACTGCTTCAGTGTATTACCACATTACTACGTGATTCAAACACGAAAAATACCCAGGATCTGGCCAACAAGTATGCGAAGAAGGCAAAATCATGAGCCAGATGCGGGCATAACCCAGACCTAACCCAGACCTAACCGGTGTTATCCTCTGAAATATTGATCGAAACCAGGTTTAATTGACTGCTTCAGTGTGTTACCACATTACTACGTGATTCAAACACGAAAAATACCCAGGATCTGGCCAACAAGTATGCGAAGAAGGCAAAATCATGAGCCAGATGCGCGCATTTCCCAGACCTAACCCAGACCTAACCGGCGTTATCCTCTGAAATATTGATCGAAACCAGGTTTAATTGACTGCTTCAGTGTATTACCACATTACTACGTGATTCAAACACGAAAAATACCCAGGATCTGGCCAACAAGTATGCGAAGAAGGCAAAATCATGAGCCAGATGCGGGCATAACCCAGACCTAACCCAGACCTAACCGGTGTTATCCTCTAAAATATTGATCGAAACCAGGTTTAATTGACTGCTTCAGTGTATTACCACATTACTACGTGATTCAAACACGAAAAATACCCAGGATCTGGCCAACAAGTATGCGAAGAAGGCAAAATCATGAGCCAGATGCGGGCATAACCCAGACCTAACCCAGACCTAACCGGTGTTATCCTCTGAAATATTGATCGAAACCAGGTTTAATTGACTGCTTCAGTGTGTTACCACATTACTACGTGATTCAAACACGAAAAATACCCAGGATCTGGCCAACAAGTATGCGAAGAAGGCAAAATCATGAGCCAGATGCGCGCATTTCCCAGACCTAACCCAGACCTAACCGGCGTTATCCTCTGAAATATTGATCGAAACCAGGTTTAATTGACTGCTTCAGTGTGTTACCACATTACTACGTGATTCAAACACGGAAAAAACCCAGCATCTGGCCAACAAGTTTGCGAAAAAGGCGAAAGTATAAGCCATATGCGCGCATATCCCGGACCTAACCCAGACCTAACCGGTGTTATCCTCCTAAATACTGTCCGAATCCAGGTTTAGTGGACTGTTTCTGTGTGGTACCACATTACTACGTGATTCAAACCCGAAAAATACCCAGGATCTGGCCAACAAGTATGCGATGAAGGCAAAATCATGAGCCAGATGCGGGCATAACCCAGACCTAACCCAGACCTAACCGGTGTTATCCTCTAAAATATTGATCGAAACCAGGTTTAATTGACTGCTTCAGTGTATTACCACATTACTACGTGATTCAAACTCGAAAAAAACCCAAGATCTGGCCAACAAGTATGCGAAGATGGCAAAATCATGAGCCAGATGCGGGCATAACCCAGACCTAACCCAGACCTAACCGGTGTTATCCTCTAAAATATTGATCGAAACCAGGTTTAATTGACTGCTTCAGTGTATTACCACATTACTACGTGATTCAAACTCGAAAAAAACCCAAGATCTGGCCAACAAGTATGCGAAGATGGCAAAATCATGAGCCAGATGCGGGCATAACCCAGACCTAACCCAGACCTAACCGGTGTTATCCTCTAAAATATTGATCGAAACCAGGTTTAATTGACTGCTTCAGTGTGTTACCACATTACTACGTGATTCAAACACGGAAAAAACCCAGGATCTAGTAAACATAGTAGTATAGAGGGTGTTCGGCCAGCCCTGAGAAACATTTTAATAGGATATTCTAGAGGCCAAACTAAAACGAAAATCAAGAATACCAATTTGTTGATGGAGGCTTCGTTAAAAAGTTATTAACAATTTGATTCAAAAATTTCAAGTCGTTCCAGAAAAATTATTTTCGGCTGCGGAGGTCAATTACAAGCATTTTTAGTGAATAGACATATATTCGAAATCCTACTCAGTTTCGAGAAAAAAATTCGAGTATGTGTTGATATTTTTCGGCGAAAAACAAATTTTTCAAATCGTTCTAAAAAAATTATTTTCGGTTACAGGGGTCAATTACAATCATTTTTGGTCATTACACATACCCCCGAAATCCTACGCACTTTCGAGAAAAAAATTCCTTACCGAAAATCTAATCGGGTGCCTATATTTTTCGATGAAAAAGAAAGATTTCAAATCGTTCTGTGAAAAATTATTTTCAGTTGCGAGGGTCGGTGACAATCATTTTTTATGTATAGACATACCCCCGTAATCTTGCGCATTTTCGAGAAAAAAATTCAGTACGAGCGGAACTTTAAACATTAATAACTTTTTAACAGTGCCTCCATCAACAAATTGGTATTCTTGATTTTCGTCTTATTTTGACCTCTAGAATCCCCCATTAAAATTTTTCCCATGGATGGCCGAACACCCTGTATGTAGGGAACCGTGCAGTTGAAAATTATTAAATCGCGCACGAATTTTTGGCCGAACAGCGAATCGTTCGCTGTCCACGAGCTTGCACGAGCGAAGACGGTTACCGCCGAAAAAGCCGTCAACACGCGGCGAGCGTACGGCCGAACAGCTGATGGGTGAATAACCCAGAAAGCGAAAAAAGACAGCACGGAAGAGAGAAAGATTGAAGAAAAGTACGTAGTAGGTGTGACTGTGTTTAACGAAATAAATACGAGTGTGCCGATTAACGAACAAACACGGTTCCTGATAATCCCATACATACATACGTACAGTGTTGTTCCAAGTGGAGTTTGAAAAAGATGCTAATAAAAATGTTGCATAGTCATAACCACCTGGTTCAGTTACTACATTCACCCTGTAAAAACAACACAATAATATTATTTATTATTTTCTTTTCACGTTCTTAACTTTATTTTTATTTTTAGTTTGAGTTTTACATTTCTCCTTCTCTTCGTCTTGCTTTTCTTTCTCCTTTTCCTTTTCATTTTTCTGTTTTTCTTTCTTTTTTCAATAGCTTTTCTTCTTTTAATTTCTCGGCTTGTTTTTTTCTTTTCTAATCGTTCTTCTTTCATTCTTTGTTTTTCTTTTTCCTGGTTATCAATTGCTTCTATTTTTTCAAGCTGAGTCTATTTCCATGTCTTTGATGTAACTTTGATTGCACACACCTTTCTATATTTCTTTTCTTTTCTTTTCTTTTCTTTGTTGTTTTTTCAATTTTTTGATAATGTTGATAATGTTTATCCAGAATAGATTCTGAAGAATCTTTGTCTTTACGAGAAAATAAGTAAAGTAACGTTGTAGAATTAATGTAGTTTGATTTCAGTACCATCGGAAACAAAACAATTCCCATTAGAAAAAAGTAAAAGCATCATTGTCATGAAATATTAAAGTTAATTAATGATCAGTATATCATATATTAGTTTCTTCTAGCGAAACGTTGTTAAATTAGTCTTCTACACTGGTATTGGTTTTACTGTTACTATGAACTGCACTGCGTTGAACATCAGCAGTGCTTTCTCTCTGCGAGTTGTGTCTTGTGTTGTGTCTTAGTTGTGTCCCGATTGTATTTTAATATTTTCTATATAGAAAAGAAAATTGTTCCCCTCTCAGATCATCTGGAATATGCTCTTGAATGCTATGTAAAACTACCTATATTGCTGTCATTGATGTCAGTTTCATCTGGCGACATGAATTCTAATTTATTTTCTTGTTTCTGAAATACGTTTTGTCTAGTAAATTGTATTTGAGTTAAACGGTCATAGGCCACCACAAGCTTTAAAAGCATTTCCTTCTTCATGGAATTTATATATGGTATGATATATATATTGGTGCGAAATTCACCTTCGTAATGGGTTTAGTCTACCTACGTACTTTGTCTATGTTCCTGTACTACCTTTCGCCATGCAACTTTTAATCGTCTAAATATTCCTACATCGCATGGCTGGAAAATATGAGTTGCATTAGGTAATATACAAAAAAGTAAAATGAGTTTACTCAAAACAAAAATTATGTAAATTGAAATTTATGCAGGACCTGCGACCATCTAATAATACCAGTATAGGAAAGGTGACTCCATTCTCAACCATTTATGGTACATACACACAATATATGTATTAGTGTGGGGGGATTGAAATGAATTCGGTCAAGGTGTAATTTCATTAATATTGATTTAATATATACAGGGTGTTTGGCCACCCCTGGGAAAAATTTTAATGGGAGATTCTAGAAGCCAAAATAAGACGAAAATTAAGAATATCAATTTTTCGACTGAGGTTTCGTTAAAAAGTAGTTATTAATAACATTAAATAAAAAAATTTCAAATCGTTCTGAAAAAATTATTGTTGGTCGCGGAGGTCAGTTAGAATCGTACCCCCGAAATCCTACTCAGTTTCGACAAAAAAAATTCAAGTAAAAAAGAATTTCGAATCGTCTTGGAAGAATTAGTTTTCGTTGCAGGGGTCAGTTACAAGCATTTTTTTTTTTTGGTCGACAGCCGGATTGAACGATTTTAATGTTTCAAACAGCAACACAACGCATATTTTAATGGAGAATATGTAGAGATGTTGGAAAAGTTGTTCCTTGACCCCGTAAAGTGAGAAAAATCCCATATAACTGGTCAAATTTTCAAACAGCCCCCGCAACTCCTACTGATATAGTGAATAGTGAATATATTCCAATGAAACGTTTTTTTTCGCGAGTAGAGCTCATGGGTACCTACACAAAGAGTATTATTAAACAACTATTTTACAAACTGAATAAAAATCAGAAAGGAATTTTTAAGAAAAATCGACAGACAGTGCCTAAATTTTTCGACGAAAGAAAAAGAAAATTTCAAATCGTTCTGAAAAAATTACTTTCGGTTTCGGGGGTCAATTACAATTATTTTCGGTGAATAGACATACCACATACGAAATCCTGCGCATTTTCGTGAAAAAAATTCGAAAGTAAGAGCGGAACTTTAAACGTCAATAACTTGTTTAGTATCGTATTACTCCATCAACAAATTGGTATTCTTGATTTTCATCCTACTTTAACCTCTAGAATCTCCCATTACAATTTCTCCCAGGGGATTCTAGAGACCAAAGTAAGACGAAAATCAAGAATACCAATTTGTTAATGGAGGCTTTATTAAAAAGTTATTAACGTTTAAAGTTCCGCCCGTACTGAATTTCTTTCTCGAAAATGCGCATGATTAGGGGGGTATGACGATTCACCCAAAATGGTTGTAAGTAACCCCCGCAACCGATAACAATTTTTCCAAAACGATTTGAAATTTTTCTTTTCCATCGAAAAAATTTCACACATTCTCGAATTTTTATCTCGAAAGTGGGTAAGATTTCGGAGGTATGTGTATTCACCAAAAATGATTGCAATTGACCCCCGCAACCGATAACAATTTTTCCAGAACGATTTGAAATTTTTGAGTTTAATTGTTAATAACTTTTCAACGTAGCCTCTATCAACAAATTGGTATTCTTGATTTTCGTCTGTATTTTCGTATTTTGGCATCTAGAATCCCCCATTAAAATTTTTCCCAGGGGTGGCCGAACACCCTGTACATATGTGTTCCCCGAGCAGGAAAACGACTTTTCGCTAAAATCATGAAAGTAAAAATTCTGTCCAAATGAGGAGTAGGAGTGATTTTCTAAGTAATTTTTATGTAAAAGTATAGATTGAGAAAGTGGCACGTGAGGAACGTACGTAACCTAGATCGATGCACATGTTTTACTGCACCGGGCACGAACGTACGACGATTTACACACACACAGTCAATATCGCCGGTTTTTACAAAAGGTAAAGTCTTAAGTAAACATTTTGTTTTATAATTTTCTATTAAAGCCTCTGTAAGTTTTATCGCTTTTGCATTCTTGCAACTTAATTTAATTGGTTGTTTTTTGGAAAACAGATAAAACTATAAAAAGAATAAAAAACGGTTTTTACGAGTCCTGTACCTATGTTTAGTTCAGAATTTCGAATTCAGCGGTAAAAGTATGTAAATCTATATTATCCAATACACAGGACATAAAGGTAAGAGGAATGGATATTTTTACCAATATATTCATATTCTTAAATATCTGAATATTCTTCCTACTTGACCGACTTACTTTATAAATATATTTTTTAGGGACACATGTCGTTCGGTTGAAGGAAACAGGATATCTATACAGTGTATAGGTATTCAAAAACCCTTGGGAAAAATTTTAGACTTTGTTGAAAAGTTATGGAACATTATATTCCTAGCAAACGCTAGGCCCGTTCACGGATCGGGGTGAGTTATACATTATTCGATTCGCCTAATTCAGTACATTATTGATATGCATTTCTATGCATCTGTGGAAATTCGTTATTTTTTTATAAACTGTTACTGTTATTGTTAGAAATATGACTTAAAATTCGTTAGTTTCTTTAGTGTTTAGGAGTGTGTGTGTGTGTTTGTGAGAGAAGCACACGTCGAGGAATGTTCTTTTAGTTTTTAAGTTTTCTTTTCACAATGGAAAATAAGTGTGTTTGTTTTGTAACAAGATTCATTATAATAAATAATATAAACAGTATTTTAACATGGTAGCAGAGGTCCGTGGTTTGTTCGTTAACAGTAAAGAAAAGAAATTTAGTTGTGAAAGGAAGATAACCTAAGTTTGAAGCATGGCAAGTGAAAAAAAGGACGATTTCATGTTACAAATATTTTATGGAACTGGAAATTCAGGCTAAATTTATTTTTAGAAATGAAAGACTGTAACGAGGTTATTCTACATGATGAAAGACCGGCTGAAATAAGAGTCGAAGATTGGAATAAAAAAGGAAATTAAAGCAAAAAGTTACATCGTAAACAGTATTTCAAACACTCAGTTAGAATTAATAATATCAGAAACGACTGCGAAAAATATGATTGCAAAGCTTGACGAAATTTATCTAGTTAAAAACAGTGCAGTAAAGCTATTGTGTAAAAGAAGATTGTTAGAATTAAAAATGAAAGAAGGTGAAAATCCAAGTGACTTCTTTAACGAATTTGAAACGCATATAAATAGGCTCAAAAATACTGGTGAGACTGTGAATGAAGAGGATAAATTGAATTATCTGTTATTAACGTTAACTTCTCACGTATTGTTGATATTATTGATGCACTGCCAACGAAGGAGAAAACAGTTGAGTATGTAAAATCTAAATTACTGTTAGAGTATCAAAAGAGAAACGGTAAAAGTTACTACTTTGAGTACAGCAGAAATTACACTCGCACGTTTAGTTCAAATTTAACTAAAAATCCTAGAGGTCATAGGTTTCGACACGTACAACGCAATCAGAACAAGTATCTCAATTCAAAGGATAATCAGCATAGCAGTGCAACGACTACTGAAGCGGTATGTTAAGTCAGTGTAATAAGTCAGGGCACATCCAACGTTACTGCCCAGAAAACTTTAATAATTATTACAAAAGGCAACCTTTTCAAACATATACAAAATAGACACGATAGAAAAGTGGCTGGAAATTCGAGTCTAGATGACAGTAGAAATTACAATTCATTCAAGGTTGAAGTAATGAAAAGTAGCAAAATAGAAGAAGTAGAAATATTAAATGGCTACTAGATAGTGGTTGCTCAGATCACATAATAAACACAGATGAGTACTTTTATGAATCCAAAAATCTACAAAACCCGGTTGATATTAAAGTTGGTGATGGTTTTAAACTAATATCTGGAAAGATTGGTAATGTAATGATTAACATTAAATCGTTGCTATGTTCATTTTAAAAATTATAAATAATTTATCTAATTGGATCTATTCTACATTGTCAAATGGGAATTTGTAGAAGAATTTGTATGATGCATAAAAATCATTTTTTTAGGCATAGAACTTCCACGAGTCGGTCAGGTGGACAGTATTAAAACCAGGTATGTAGACAGTACATGCAGCAACAGTAAAAAATGTCTCCCCGCCGCTGACAGTGTTTACAATATATAGTAAATTACTATTGCACGCAGTACGTTGGCTTAACTTGTTTTTATTATTAAATTTCATTATCATCTAAGTCTGGTATATTTTGATTTTTTACAGAATCAATCATCATCAAATGAAATTTCTGAAATTTCTTTTAAGAACCGATTAAATAAATCATCCTTTCCTTGCTTGGAAGGTTTATAAAACACGTAATGGCTTAAGTACCCAATGAAATTATCTTTTTTGCTGAAAATAGAAAATATAATATTTATTATTTTGTATTATATGTTAGAAAAACATATTAAAAAACGTGTGGAACTGCAAATACTAACCGACAATATTCAGGCAAAAAGTGTTTACTATGCTTCCACGTAGTTTCTGTTTTATTCGTATGAGCGCCTGTTTCTGGATCTTTAAAATGTAAACTATTTACGGTTTACGGTGAGATGTTTATACCCTTAGTTTTTAAAAGCCATTGCATTATATAAAGATATTTGAAAAGCAAAGAACGTGAAAACAAACTCAGTTACAGATATTGTTTTAAAATTACCATATATGCTAACGTATAATTATGAGCAATGTCGTGATATATTATATAACTAACATTAAATAAAAATACTGCGCAGCAATTGTGGAAGGGTAGAGTAGATAGAGACTGATGAATCAACATTTTGTTGTAGAAATAATGGCACAGAGGCCATTTGAAAATTAATCACAGCGTCAATTTTCAAGATCTCATTACTGATGCTTACATGAATTAAATTGAAGACACCACTTTTTTCTAACATATAATACTATCAATATTTTATATTTCCAATAAGAGTAACTTCATTGGATACCTGAGCCATTATGTATTTAGTAAATGTATATATAATAGAAAGATGGTGATTTATTCAATGAGATATTTGCAGAAATAGCAGAAATTTCATTCAACAAATGTTATTGTTAACAAATTAGCATTTTACTAGCTGGCATTTTGAACACAGGTAACGACAGTCACTTGTTTCCACCTGTGAACCTATCAGAATATATTTAAAATACTTAGTTACTTTGTAAAAATACCGAATTTCCGCAGATAATGAAATGCATATACTAATGAAATAATATACTGAATTAGACGAATCGAATTACGTATAACTCATCCCGATCGTTGAACGGGTCGTTTGCTAGGAATATACCAAAAAACGTTCTTGACAAGTCTATAAAATACTTCAGTTCACTTTCATTATTAGATGCGTTGACTTTAATTCTATAAATTATAATGATAAGTTCAAGATTTTACAGAAAGAGTTTATTTGTAATATTAAAGATTTCCTATATAAGGACAAGAAGTATACTTTTACCAATATCTATCCATCTATCTTAATATTCTTCCCACTTGGCCCACTTACTTTAACGAGTCTGAGTAAATCATCAGTACTATCTCTATTTTTATTAATAAAATGAATCTGTGATTCCATATCCAAAGATATAGTAAAAGCTACAAAATTCAGATTATTCAAGTTACTTCTATCACTCATCAAATTTTTTATGAAATTCTATGCTAATTCATGCTCTTTAAAATATTTATAATCTACTGGGACTTCATTAACTTTATGTTTTAATAAATCAATAATCAAAGTATCTATAATTAATATTAAAATCAAATAACAGTGTCAAAATAGTATTAATATTATATTTTATTAATACTATCAATATCTGGTATTTAAATTTTATTAAATATTTCAAATCTGTTATCACCTTGTTCAAATAATTTATTACTAGTTTTGATAATATATTTTGGGATGGATTTTTTTAGAATGATAGCAATTCAGTTGTGAATTTTTATGAGGAACAAAGGGTTATTATTATACAATTAACATGTATATAATTCATTAACTTGCCCATTTAGGGGTAACATGTTATGCATAAATAGAGATTTACATACTTGTATAAATACCCACACTAAAATCATGTAAATATCTAAATCATTTTTAAATCTATGATTTGGAAAATTTTAGGGACTTGGAACTTAATTCATCCTTTATCTTACAGTTTTATCGTCAACACGTGGCCAACACGTATGCGAAGAAGGCAAAATCATGAGCCAGATGCTGGTATAACCCAGACCTAACCAAGACCTAACCGGTGTTATCCTCTAAAATATTGATCGAAACCAGGTTTAATTGACTGCTTCAGTGTGTTACCACATTCCTACGTGATTCAAACACGAAAAAAACCCAGGATCTGGCCAACAAGTATGCGAAGAAGGCGAAAGTTTAAGCCAGATGCGCGCATTTCCCAGACCTAACCCAGACCTAACCGGTGTTATCCTCTGAAATATTGATCGAAACCAGGTTTAATTGACTGCTTCAGTGTGTTACCACATTACTACGTGATTCAAACACGGAAAAAACCCAGCATCTGGCCAACCAGTTTGCGAAAAAGGCGAAAGTATAAGCCATATGCGCGCATATCCCGGACCTAACCCAGACCTAACCGGTGTTATCCTCCTAAATACTGTCCGAATCCAGGTTTAGTGGACTGTTTCTGTGTGGTACCACATTACTACGTGATTCAAACCCGAAAAAAACCCAGGATCTGGCCAACAAGTATGCGATGAAGGCAAAATCATGAGCCAGATGCGGGCATAACCCAGACCTAACCCAGACCTAACCGGTGTTATCCTCTAAAATATTGATCAAAACCAGGTTTAATTGACTGCTTCAGTGTGTTACCACATTACTACGTGATTCAAACACGAAAAAAACCCAGGATCTGGCCAACAAGTATGCGAAGATGGCAAAATCATGAGCCAGATGCGGGCATAACCCAGACCTAACCCAGACCTAACCGGTGTTATCCTCTAAAATATTGATCGAAACCAGGTTTAATTGACTGCTTCAGTGTATTACCACATTACTACGTGATTCAAACACGAAAAAAACCCAGGATCTGGCCAACAAGTATGCGAAGAAGGCAAAATCATGAGCCAGATGCGGGCATAACCCAGACCTAACCCAGACCTAACCGGTTTTATCCTCTGAAATATTGATCGAAACCAGGTTTAATTGACTGCTTCAGTGTGTTATCACATTACTACGTGATTCAAACACGGAAAATACCCAGGATCTGGCCAACAAGTATGCGAAGAAGGCAAAATCATGAGCCAGATGCGCGCATTTCCCAGACCTAACCCAGACCTAACCGGCGTTATCCTCTGAAATATTGATCGAAACCAGGTTTAATTGACTGCTTCAGTGTGTTACCACATTACTACGTGATTCAAACACGAAAAAAACCCAAGATCTGGCCAACAAGTATGCGAAGAAGGCGAAAGTATAAGCCAGATGCGCGCATTTCCCAGACCTAACCCAGACCTAACCGGTGTTATCCTCTGAAATATTGATCGAAACCAGGTTTAGTTGACTGCTTCAGTGTGTTACCACATTACTACGTGATTCAAACACGGAAAAAACCCAGGATCTGGCCAACAAGTATGCGAAGATGGCAAAATCATGAGCCAGATGCGGGCATAACCCAGACCTAACCCAGACCTAACCGGTGTTATCCTCTAAAATATTGATCGAAACCAGGTTTAATTGACTGCTTCAGTGTATTACCACATTACTACGTGATTCAAACACGAAAAAAACCCAGGATCTGGCCAACAAGTATGCGAAGAAGGCAAAATCATGAGCCAGATGCGGGCATAACCCAGACCTAACCCAGACCTAACCGGTGTTATCCTCTGAAATATTGATCGAAACCAGGTTTAATTGACTGCTTCAGTGTGTTATCACATTACTACGTGATTCAAACACGGAAAATACCCAGGATCTGGCCAACAAGTATGCGAAGAAGGCAAAATCATGAGCCAGATGCGCGCATTTCCCAGACCTAACCCAGACCTAACCGGCGTTATCCTCTGAAATATTGATCGAAACCAGGTTTAATTGACTGCTTCAGTGTGTTACCACATTACTACGTGATTCAAACACGAAAAAAACCCAAGATCTGGCCAACAAGTATGCGAAGAAGGCGAAAGTATAAGCCAGATGCGCGCATTTCCCAGACCTAACCCAGACCTAACCGGTGTTATCCTCTGAAATATTGATCGAAACCAGGTTTAGTTGACTGCTTCAGTGTGTTACCACATTACTACGTGATTCAAACACGGAAAAAACCCAGGATCTGGCCAACAAGTATGCGATGAAGGCAAAATCATGAGCCAGATGCGCGCATTTCCCAGACCTAACCCAGACCTAACCGGCGTTATCCTCTAAAATATTGATCGAAACCAGGTTTAATTGACTGCTTCAGTGTGTTACCACATTACTACGTGTTTCAAACACGGAAAATACCCAGGATCTGGCCAACAAGTATGCGAAGAATGCGAAAGAATAAGCCAGATGCGCGCATTTCCCAGACCTAACCCAGACCTAACCGGTGTTATCCTCTGAAATATTGATCGAAACCAGGTTTAGTTGACTGCTTCAGTGTGTTACCACATTACTACGTGTTTCAAACACGGAAAATACCCAGGATCTGGCCAACAAGTATGCGAAGAATGCGAAGGAATAAGCCAGATGCGCGCATTTCCCAGACCTAACCCAGACCTAACCGGTGTTATCCTCTGAAATATTGATCGAAACCAGGTTTAATTGACTGCTTCAGTGTGTTACCACATTACTACGTGATTCAAACACGGAAAATACCTAGGATCTGGCCAACAAGTATGCGAAGAAGGCAAAATCATGAGCCAGATGCGCGCATTTCCCAGACCTAACCCAGACCTAACCGGTGTTATCCTCTGAAATATTGATCGAAACCAGGTTTAATTGACTGTTTCAGTGTGTTACCACATTCCTACGTGATTCAAACACGAAAAAAACCCAGGATCTGGCCAACAAGTATGCGAAGAAGGCGAAAGTATAAGCCAGATGCGCGCATATCCCAGACCAAAACCCAGACCTAACCGGTGTTATCCTCTAAAATATTGATCGAAACCAGGTTTAATTGACTGCTTCAGTGTGTTACCACATTCCTACGTGATTCAAACACGAAAAAAACCCAGGATCTGGCCAACAAGTATGCGAAGAAGGCAAAATCATGAGCCAGATGCGGGCATAACCCAGACCTAACCCAGACCTAACCGGTGTTATCCTCTGAAATATTGATCGAAACCAGGTTTAATTGACTGCTTCAGTGAGTTACCACATTATTACGTGATTCAAACACTGAAAAAACCCAGGATCTGGCCAACAAGTATGCGATGAAGGCAAAATCATGAGCCAGATGCGGGCATAACCCAGACCTAACCCAGACCTAACCGGTGTTATCCTCTAAAATATTGATCGAAACCAGGTTTAATTGACTGCTTCAGTGTGTTACCACATTACTACGTGATTCAAACACGAAAAAAACCCAGGATCTGGCCAACAAGTATGCGAAGAAGGCAAAATCATGAGCCAGATGCGCGCATTTCCCAGACCTAACCCAGACCTAACCGGTGTTATCCTCTGAAATATTGATCGAAACCAGGTTTAGTTGACTGCTTCAGTGTGTTACCACATTACTACGTGTTTCAAACACGGAAAATACCCAGGATCTGGCCAACAAGTATGCGAAGAATGCGAAGGAATAAGCCAGATGCGCGCATTTCCCAGACCTAACCCAGACCTAACCGGTGTTATCCTCTGAAATATTGATCGAAACCAGGTTTAATTGACTGCTTCAGTGTGTTACCACATTACTACGTGATTCAAACACGGAAAATACCTAGGATCTGGCCAACAAGTATGCGAAGAAGGCAAAATCATGAGCCAGATGCGCGCATTTCCCAGACCTAACCCAGACCTAACCGGTGTTATCCTCTGAAATATTGATCGAAACCAGGTTTAATTGACTGCTTCAGTGTGTTACCACATTCCTACGTGATTCAAACACGAAAAAAACCCAGGATCTGGCCAACAAGTATGCGAAGAAGGCGAAAGTATAAGCCAGATGCGCGCATATCCCAGACCAAAACCCAGACCTAACCGGTGTTATCCTCTAAAATATTGATCGAAACCAGGTTTAATTGACTGCTTCAGTGTGTTACCACATTCCTACGTGATTCAAACACGAAAAAAACCCAGGATCTGGCCAACAAGTATGCGAAGAAGGCAAAATCATGAGCCAGATGCGGGCATAACCCAGACCTAACCCAGACCTAACCGGTGTTATCCTCTGAAATATTGATCGAAACCAGGTTTAATTGACTGCTTCAGTGAGTTACCACATTATTACGTGATTCAAACACTGAAAAAACCCAGGATCTGGCCAACAAGTATGCGATGAAGGCAAAATCATGAGCCAGATGCGGGCATAACCCAGACCTAACCCAGACCTAACCGGTGTTATCCTCTAAAATATTGATCGAAACCAGGTTTAATTGACTGCTTCAGTGTGTTACCACATTACTACGTGATTCAAACACGAAAAAAACCCAGGATCTGGCCAACAAGTATGCGAAGAAGGCAAAATCATGAGCCAGATGCGGGCATAACCCAGACCTAACCGGTGTTATCCTCTGAAATATTGATCGAAACCAGGTTTAATTGACTGCTTCAGTGTGTTACCACATTACTACGTGATTCAAACACGAAAAAAACCCAGGATCTGGCCAACAAGTATGCGAAGAAGGCGAAAGTATAAGCCAGATGCGCGCATTTCCCAGACCTAACCCAGACCTAACCGGTGTTATCCTCTGAAATATTGATCGAAACCAGGTTTAGTTGACTGCTTCAGTGTGTTACCACATTACTACGTGTTTCAAACACGGAAAATACCCAGGATCTGGCCAACAAGTATGCGAAGAATGCGAAGGAATAAGCCAGATGCGCGCATTTCCCAGACCTAACCCAGACCTAACCGGTGTTATCCTCTGAAATATTGATCGAAACCAGGTTTAATTGACTGCTTCAGTGTGTTACCACATTCCTACGTGATTCAAACACGAAAAAAACCCAGGATCTGGCCAACAAGTATGCGAAGAAGGCAAAATCATGAGCCAGATGCGGGCATAACCCAGACCTAACCCAGACCTAACCGGTGTTATCCTCTGAAATATTGATCGAAACCAGGTTTAATTGACTGCTTCAGTGAGTTACCACATTACTACGTGATTCAAACACTGAAAAAACCCAGGATCTGGCCAACAAGTATGCGATGAAGGCAAAATCATGAGCCAGATGCGGGCATAACCCAGACCTAACCCAGACCTAACCGGTGTTATCCTCTAAAATATTGATCGAAACCAGGTTTAATTGACTGCTTCAGTGTGTTACCACATTACTACGTGATTCAAACACGAAAAAAACCCAGGATCTGGCCAACAAGTATGCGAAGAAGGCGAAAGTATAAGCCAGATGCGCGCATTTCCCAGACCTAACCCAGACCTAACCGGTGTTATCCTCTGAAATATTGATCGAAACCAGGTTTAATTGACTGCTTCAGTGTGTTACCACATTACTACGTGATTCAAACACGGAAAAAACCCAGCATCTGGCCAACAAGTTTGCGAAAAAGGCGAAAGTATAAGCCATATGCGCGCATATCCCGGACCTAACCCAGACCTAACCGGTGTTATCCTCCTAAATACTGTCCGAATCCAGGTTTAGTGGACTGTTTCTGTGTGGTACCACATTACTACGTGATTCAAACCCGAAAAAAACCCAGGATCTGGCCAACAAGTATGCGATGGAGGCAAAATCATGAGCCAGATGCGGGCATAACCCAGACCTAACCCAGACCTAACCGGTGTTATCCTCTAAAATATTGATCGAAACCAGGTTTAATTGACTGCTTCAGTGTGTTGCCACATTACTACGTGATTCAAACACGAAAAAAACCCAGGATCTGGCCAACAAGTATGCGAAGAAGGCAAAATCATGAGCCAGATGCGGGCATAACCCAGACCTAACCCAGACCTAACCGGTGTTATCCTCTAAAATATTGATCGAAACCAGGTTTAATTGACTGCTTCAGTGTGTTACCACATTCCTACGTGATTCAAACACGAAAAAAACCCAGGATCTGGCCAACAAGTATGCGAAGAAGGCGAAAGTATAAGCCAGATGCGCGCTTATCCCAGACCAAACCCAGACCTAACCGGTGTTATCCTCTAAAATATTGATCGAAACCAGGTTTAATTGACTGCTTCAGTGTGTTACCACATTCCTACGTGATTCAAACACGAAAAAAACCCAGGATCTGGCCAACAAGTATGCGAAGAAGGCAAAATCATGAGCCAGATGCGGGCATAACCCAGACCTAACCCAGACCTAACCGGTGTTATCCTCTGAAATATTGATCGAAACCAGGTTTAATTGACTGCTTCAGTGAGTTACCACATTACTACGTGATTCAAACACTGAAAAAACCCAGGATCTGGCCAACAAGTATGCGATGAAGGCAAAATCATGAGCCAGATGCGGGCATAACCCAGACCTAACCCAGACCTAACCGGTGTTATCCTCTAAAATATTGATCGAAACCAGGTTTAATTGACTGCTTCAGTGTGTTACCACATTACTACGTGATTCAAACACGAAAAAAACCCAGGATCTGGCCAACAAGTATGCGAAGAAGGCAAAATCATGAGCCAGATGCGGGCATAACCCAGACCTAACCCAGACCTAACCGGTGTTATCCTCTAAAATATTGATCGAAACCAGGTTTAATTGACTGCTTCAGTGTGTTACCACATTCCTACGTGATTCAAACACGAAAAAAACCCTGGATCTGGCCAACAAGTATGCGAAGAAGGCGAAAGTATAAGCCAGATGCGCGCATTTCCCAGACCTAACCCAGACCTAACCGGTGTTATCCTCTGAAATATTGATCGAAACCAGGTTTAATTGACTGCTTCAGTGTGTTACCACATTACTACGTGATTCAAACACGGAAAAAACCCAGCATCTGGCCAACATGTTTGCGAAAAAGGCGAAAGTATAAGCCATATGCGCGCATATCCCGGACCTAACCCAGACCTAACCGGTGTTATCCTCCTAAATACTGTCCGAATCCAGGTTTAGTGGACTGTTTCTGTGTGGTACCACATTACTACGTGATTCAAACCCGAAAAAAACCCAGGATCTGGCCAACAAGTATGCGATGAAGGCAAAATCATGAGCCAGATGCGGGCATAACCCAGACCTAACCCAGACCTAACCGGTGTTATCCTCTAAAATATTGATCGAAACCAGGTTTAATTGACTGCTTCAGTGTGTTACCACATTCCTACGTGATTCAAACACGAAAAAAACCCTGGATCTGGCCAACAAGTATGCGAAGAAGGCGAAAGTATAAGCCAGATGCGCGCATTTCCCAGACCTAACCCAGACCTAACCGGTGTTATCCTCTGAAATATTGATCGAAACCAGGTTTAATTGACTGCTTCAGTGTGTTACCACATTACTACGTGATTCAAACACGGAAAAAACCCAGCATCTGGCCAACATGTTTGCGAAAAAGGCGAAAGTATAAGCCATATGCGCGCATATCCCGGACCTAACCCAGACCTAACCGGTGTTATCCTCCTAAATACTGTCCGAATCCAGGTTTAGTGGACTGTTTCTGTGTGGTACCACATTACTACGTGATTCAAACCCGAAAAAAACCCAGGATCTGGCCAACAAGTATGCGATGAAGGCAAAATCATGAGCCAGATGCGGGCATAACCCAGACCTAACCCAGACCTAACCGGTGTTATCCTCTAAAATATTGATCGAAACCAGGTTTAATTGACTGCTTCAGTGTGTTACCACATTACTACGTGATTCAAACACGAAAAAAACCCAGGATCTGGCCAACAAGTATGCGAAGATGGCAAAATCATGAGCCAGATGCGGGCATAACCCAGACCTAACCAAGACCTAACCGGTGTTATCCTCTAAAATATTGATCGAAACCAGGTTTAATTGACTGCTTCAGTGTGTTACCACATTACTACGTGATTCAAACACGAAAAAAACCCAAGATCTGGCCAACAAGTATGCGAAGAAGGCGAAAGTATAAGCCAGATGCGCGCATTTCCCAGACCTAACCCAGACCTAACCGGTGTTATCCTCTGAAATATTGATCGAAACCAGGTTTAATAGACTGCTTCAGTGTGTTACCACATTACTACGTGATTCAAACACGGAAAAAACCCAGGATCTGGCCAACAAGTATGCGATGAAGACAAAATCATGAGCCAGATGCGGGCATAACCCAGACCTAACCCAGACCTAACCGGTGTTATCCTCTAAAATATTGATCGAAACCAGGTTTAATTGACTGCTTCAGTGTGTTACCACAATACTACGTGATTCAAACACGAAAAAAACCCTGGATCTGGCCAACAGGTATGCGAAGAAGGCAAAATCATGAGCCAGATGGGGGCATAACCCAGACCTAACCCAGACCTAACCGGTGTTATCCTCTGAAATATTGATCGAAACCAGGTTTAATTGACTGCTTCAGTGTGTTATCACATTACTACGTGATTCAAACACGGAAAATACCCAGGATCTGGCCAACAAGTATGCGAAGAAGGCAAAATCATGAGCCAGATGCGTGCATTTCCCAGACCTAACCCAGACCTAACCGGCGTTATCCTCTAAAATATTGATCGAAACCAGGTTTAATTGACTGCTTCAGTGTGGTACCACATTACTACGTGTTTCAAACACGAAAAAAACCCAAGATCTGGCCAACAAGTATGCGAAGAAAGCGAAAGTATAAGCCAGATGCGCGCATTTCCCAGACCTAACCCAGACCTAACCGGTGTTATCCTCTGAAATATTGATCGAAACCAGGTTTAATAGACTGCTTCAGTGTGTTACCACATTACTACGTGATTCAAACACGGAAAAAACCCAGGATCTGGCCAACAAGTATGCGATGAAGACAAAATCATGAGCCAGATGCGGGCATAACCCAGACCTAACCCAGACCTAACCGGTGTTATCCTCTAAAATATTGATCGAAACCAGGTTTAATTGACTGCTTCAGTGTGTTCCCACAATACTACGTGATTCAAACACGAAAAAAACCCAGGATCTGGCCAACAGGTATGCGAAGAAGGCAAAATCATGAGCCAGATGCGGGCATAACCCAGACCTAACCCAGACCTAACCGGTGTTATCCTCTAAAATATTGATCGAAACCAGGTTTAATTGACTGCTTCAGTGTATTACCACATTACTACGTGATTCAAACACGAAAAAAACCGAGGATCTGGCCAACAAGTATGCGAAGAAGGCAAAATCATGAGCCAGATGGGGGCATAACCCAGACCTAACCTAGACCTAACCGGTGTTATCCTCTGAAATATTGATCGAAACCAGGTTTAATTGACTGCTTCAGTGTGTTATCACATTACTACGTGATTCAAACACGGAAAATACCCAGGATCTGGCCAACAAGTATGCGAAGAAGGCAAAATCATGAGCCAGATGCGCGCATGTCCCAGACCTAACCCAGACCTAACCGGCGTTATCCTCTAAAATATTGATCGAAACCAGGTTTAATTGACTGCTTCAGTGTGGTACCACATTACTACGTGTTTCAAACACGGAAAATACCCAGGATCTGGCCAACAAGTTTGCGAAAATGGCGAAAGTATAAGCCATATGCGCGCATATCCCGGACCTAACCCAGACCTAACCGGTGTTATCCTCTGAAATATTGATCGAAACCAGGTTTAATTGACTGCTTCATTGTGTTATCACATTACTACGTGTTTCAAACACGGAAAATACCCAGGATCTGGCCAACAAGTATGCGAAGAAGGCAAAATCATGAGCCAGATGCGCGCATTTCCCAGACCTAACCCAGACCTAACCGGCGTTATCCTCTAAAATATTGATCGAAACCAGGTTTAATTGACTGCTTCAGTGTGGTACCACATTACTACGTGTTTCAAACACGAAAAAAACCCAAGATCTGGCCAACAAGTATGCGAAGAAAGCGAAAGTATAAGCCAGATGCGCGCATTTCCCAGACCTAACCCAGACCTAACCGGTGTTATCCTCTGAAATATTGATCGAAACCAGGTTTAATAGACTGCTTCAGTGTGTTACCACATTACTACGTGATTCAAACACGGAAAAAACCCAGGATCTGGCCAACAAGTATGCGATGAAGACAAAATCATGAGCCAGATGCGGGCATAACCCAGACCTAACCCAGACCTAACCGGTGTTATCCTCTAAAATATTGATCGAAACCAGGTTTAATTGACTGCTTCAGTGTGTTCCCACAATACTACGTGATTCAAACACGAAAAAAACCCAGGATCTGGCCAACAGGTATGCGAAGAAGGCAAAATCATGAGCCAGATGCGGGCATAACCCAGACCTAACCCAGACCTAACCGGTGTTATCCTCTAAAATATTGATCGAAACCAGGTTTAATTGACTGCTTCAGTGTATTACCACATTACTACGTGATTCAAACACGAAAAAAACCGAGGATCTGGCCAACAAGTATGCGAAGAAGGCAAAATCATGAGCCAGATGGGGGCATAACCCAGACCTAACCCAGACCTAACCGGTGTTATCCTCTGAAATATTGATCGAAACCAGGTTTAATTGACTGCTTCAGTGTGTTATCACATTACTACGTGATTCAAACACGGAAAATACCCAGGATCTGGCCAACAAGTATGCGAAGAAGGCAAAATCATGAGCCAGATGCGCGCATTTCCCAGACCTAACCCAGACCTAACCGGCGTTATCCTCTAAAATATTGATCGAAACCAGGTTTAATTGACTGCTTCAGTGTGGTACCACATTACTACGTGTTTCAAACACGGAAAATACCCAGGATCTGGCCAACAAGTTTGCGAAAATGGCGAAAGTATAAGCCATATGCGCGCATATCCCGGACCTAACCCAGACCTAACCGGTGTTATCCTCTGAAATATTGATCGAAACCAGGTTTAATTGACTGCTTCATTGTGTTATCACATTACTACGTGTTTCAAACACGGAAAATACCCAGGATCTGGCCAACAAGTATGCGAAGAATGCGAAAGAATAAGCCAGATGCGCGCATTTCCCAGACCTAACCCAGACCTAACCGGTGTTATCCTCTGAAATATTGATCGAAACCAGGTTTAATAGACTGCTTCAGTGTGTTACCACATTACTACGTGATTCAAACACGGAAAAAACCCAGGATCTGGCCAACAAGTATGCGATGAAGGCAAAATCATGAGCCAGATGCGGGCATACCCCAGACCTTACCCAGACCTAACCGGTGTTATCCTCTAAAATATTGATTGAAACCAGGTTTAATTGACTGCTTCAGTGTGTTACCACATTACTACGTGATTCAAACACGAAAAAAACCCAGGATCTGGCCAACAAGTATGCGAAGAAGGCAAAATCATGAGCCAGATGCGGGCATAACCCAGACCTAACCCAGACCTAACCGGTGTTATCCTCTAAAATATTGATCGAAACCAGGTTTAATTGACTGCTTCAGTGTATTACCACATTACTACGTGATTCAAACACGGAAAATACCCAGGATCTGGCCAACAAGTATGCGAAGAAGGCAAAATCATGAGCCAGATGCGCGCATTTCCCAGACCTAACCCAGACCTAACCGGCGTTATCCTCTAAAATATTGATCGAAACCAGGTTTATTCGACTGCTTCAGTGTGTTACCACATTACTACGTGACTCAAACACGAAAAAAACCCAGGATCTGGCCAACAAGTATGCGAAGAAGGCGAAAGTATAAGCCAGATGCGCGCATTTCCCAGACCTAACCCAGACCTAACCGGTGTTATCCTCTGAAATATTGATCGAAACCAGGTTTAATTGACTGCTTCAGTGTGTTACCACATTACTACGTGATTCAAACACGAAAAAAACCCAGGATCTGGCCAACAAGTTTGCGAAAAAGGCGAAAGTATAAGCCATATGCGCGCATATCCCGGACCTAACCCAGACCTAACCGGTGTTATCCTCCTAAATACTGTCCGAATCCAGGTTTAGTGGACTGTTTCTGTGTGGTACCACATTACTACGTGATTCAAACCCGAAAAAAACCCAGGATCTGGCCAACAAGTATGCGAAGAAGGCGAAAGTATAAGCCAGATGCGCGCTTATCCCAGACCAAACCCAGACCTAACCGGTGTTATCCTCTAAAATATTGATCGAAACCAGGTTTAATTGACTGCTTCAGTGAGTTACCACATTACTACGTGATTCAAACCCGAAAAAAACCCAGGATCTGGCCAACAAGTATGCGATGAAGGCAAAATCATGAGCCAGATGCGGGCATAACCCAGACCTAACCCAGACCTAACCGGTGCTATCCTCTAAAATATTGATCGAAACCAGGTTTAATTGACTGCTTCAGTGTGTTACCACATTACTACGTGATTCAAACCCGAAAAAAACCCAGGATCTGGCCAACAAGTATGCGATGAAGGCAAAATCATGAGCCAGATGCGGGCATAACCCAGACCTAACCCAGACCTAACCGGTGTTATCCTCTAAAATATTGATCGAAACCAGGTTTAATTGACTGCTTCAGTGTGTTACCACATTACTACGTGATTCAAACACGAAAAAAACCCAGGATCTGGCCAACAAGTATGCGAAGAAGGCAAAATCATGAGCCAGATGCGGGCATAACCCAGACCTAACCCAGACCTAACCGGTGTTATCCTCTAAAATATTGATCGAAACCAGGTTTAATTGACTGCTTCAGTGTATTACCACATTACTACGTGATTCAAACACGAAAAATACCCAGGATCTGGCCAACAAGTATGCGAAGAAGGCAAAATCATGAGCCAGATGCGGGCATAACCCAGACCTAACCCAGACCTAACCGGTGTTATCCTCTAAAATATTGATCGAAACCAGGTTTAATTGACTGCTTCAGTGTATTACCACATTACTACGTGATTCAAACACGGAAAATACCCAGGATCTGGCCAACAAGTATGCGAAGAATGCGAAAGAATAAGCCAGATGCGCGCATTTCCCAGACCTAACCCAGACCTAACCGGTGTTATCCTCTGAAATATTGATCGAAACCAGGTTTAATTGACTGCTTCAGTGTGTTACCACATTACTACGTGATTCAAACACGGAAAAAACCCAGCATCTGGCCAACATGTTTGCGAAAAAGGCGAAAGTATAAGCCATATGCGCGCATATCCCGGACCTAACCCAGACCTAACCGGTGTTATCCTCCTAAATACTGTCCGAATCCAGGTTTAGTGGACTGTTTCTGTGTGGTACCAGATTACTACGTGATTCAAACCCGAAAAAAACCCAGGATCTGGCCAACAAGTATGCGATGAAGGCAAAATCATGAGCCAGATGCGGGCATAACCCAGACCTAACCCAGACCTAACCGGTGTTATCCTCTAAAATATTGATCGAAACCAGGTTTAATTGACTGCTTCAGTGTGTTACCACATTCCTACGTGATTCAAACACGAAAAAAACCCTGGATCTGGCCAACAAGTATGCGAAGAAGGCGAAAGTATAAGCCAGATGCGCGCATTTCCCAGACCTAACCCAGACCTAACCGGTGTTATCCTCTGAAATATTGATCGAAACCAGGTTTAATTGACTGCTTCAGTGTGTTACCACATTACTACGTGATTCAAACACGGAAAAAACCCAGCATCTGGCCAACATGTTTGCGAAAAAGGCGAAAGTATAAGCCATATGCGCGCATATCCCGGACCTAACCCAGACCTAACCGGTGTTATCCTCCTAAATACTGTCCGAATCCAGGTTTAGTGGACTGTTTCTGTGTGGTACCACATTACTACGTGATTCAAACCCGAAAAAAACCCAGGATCTGGCCAACAAGTATGCGATGAAGGCAAAATCATGAGCCAGATGCGGGCATAACCCAGACCTAACCCAGACCTAACCGGTGTTATCCTCTAAAATATTGATCGAAACCAGGTTTAATTGACTGCTTCAGTGTGTTACCACATTACTACGTGATTCAAACACGAAAAAAACCCAGGATCTGGCCAACAAGTATGCGAAGATGGCAAAATCATGAGCCAGATGCGGGCATAACCCAGACCTAACCAAGACCTAACCGGTGTTATCCTCTAAAATATTGATCGAAACCAGGTTTAATTGACTGCTTCAGTGTGTTACCACATTACTACGTGATTCAAACACGAAAAAAACCCAAGATCTGGCCAACAAGTATGCGAAGAAGGCGAAAGTATAAGCCAGATGCGCGCATTTCCCAGACCTAACCCAGACCTAACCGGTGTTATCCTCTGAAATATTGATCGAAACCAGGTTTAATAGACTGCTTCAGTGTGTTACCACATTACTACGTGATTCAAACACGGAAAAAACCCAGGATCTGGCCAACAAGTATGCGATGAAGACAAAATCATGAGCCAGATGCGGGCATAACCCAGACCTAACCCAGACCTAACCGGTGTTATCCTCTAAAATATTGATCGAAACCAGGTTTAATTGACTGCTTCAGTGTGTTACCACAATACTACGTGATTCAAACACGAAAAAAACCCAGGATCTGGCCAACAGGTATGCGAAGAAGGCAAAATCATGAGCCAGATGGGGGCATAACCCAGACCTAACCCAGACCTAACCGGTGTTATCCTCTGAAATATTGATCGAAACCAGGTTTAATTGACTGCTTCAGTGTGTTATCACATTACTACGTGATTCAAACACGGAAAATACCCAGGATCTGGCCAACAAGTATGCGAAGAAGGCAAAATCATGAGCCAGATGCGCGCATTTCCCAGACCTAACCCAGACCTAACCGGCGTTATCCTCTAAAATATTGATCGAAACCAGGTTTAATTGACTGCTTCAGTGTGGTACCACATTACTACGTGTTTCAAACACGAAAAAAACCCAAGATCTGGCCAACAAGTATGCGAAGAAAGCGAAAGTATAAGCCAGATGCGCGCATTTCCCAGACCTAACCCAGACCTAACCGGTGTTATCCTCTGAAATATTGATCGAAACCAGGTTTAATAGACTGCTTCAGTGTGTTACCACATTACTACGTGATTCAAACACGGAAAAAACCCAGGATCTGGCCAACAAGTATGCGATGAAGACAAAATCATGAGCCAGATGCGGGCATAACCCAGACCTAACCCAGACCTAACCGGTGTTATCCTCTAAAATATTGATCGAAACCAGGTTTAATTGACTGCTTCAGTGTGTTCCCACAATACTACGTGATTCAAACACGAAAAAAACCCAGGATCTGGCCAACAGGTATGCGAAGAAGGCAAAATCATGAGCCAGATGCGGGCATAACCCAGACCTAACCCAGACCTAACCGGTGTTATCCTCTAAAATATTGATCGAAACCAGGTTTAATTGACTGCTTCAGTGTATTACCACATTACTACGTGATTCAAACACGAAAAAAACCGAGGATCTGGCCAACAAGTATGCGAAGAAGGCAAAATCATGAGCCAGATGGGGGCATAACCCAGACCTAACCCAGACCTAACCGGTGTTATCCTCTGAAATATTGATCGAAACCAGGTTTAATTGACTGCTTCAGTGTGTTATCACATTACTACGTGATTCAAACACGGAAAATACCCAGGATCTGGCCAACAAGTATGCGAAGAAGGCAAAATCATGAGCCAGATGCGCGCATTTCCCAGACCTAACCCAGACCTAACCGGCGTTATCCTCTAAAATATTGATCGAAACCAGGTTTAATTGACTGCTTCAGTGTGGTACCACATTACTACGTGTTTCAAACACGGAAAATACCCAGGATCTGGCCAACAAGTTTGCGAAAATGGCGAAAGTATAAGCCATATGCGCGCATATCCCGGACCTAACCCAGACCTAACCGGTGTTATCCTCTGAAATATTGATCGAAACCAGGTTTAATTGACTGCTTCATTGTGTTATCACATTACTACGTGTTTCAAACACGGAAAATACCCAGGATCTGGCCAACAAGTATGCGAAGAATGCGAAAGAATAAGCCAGATGCGCGCATTTCCCAGACCTAACCCAGACCTAACCGGTGTTATCCTCTGAAGTATTGATCGAAACCAGGTTTAATAGACTGCTTCAGTGTGTTACCACATTACTACGTGATTCAAACACGGAAAAAACCCAGGATCTGGCCAACAAGTATGCGATGAAGGCAAAATCATGAGCCAGATGCGGGCATACCCCAGACCTTACCCAGACCTAACCGGTGTTATCCTCTAAAATATTGATTGAAACCAGGTTTAATTGACTGCTTCAGTGTGTTACCACATTACTACGTGATTCAAACACGAAAAAAACCCAGGATCTGGCCAACAAGTATGCGAAGAAGGCAAAATCATGAGCCAGATGCGGGCATAACCCAGACCTAACCCAGACCTAACCGGTGTTATCCTCTAAAATATTGATCGAAACCAGGTTTAATTGACTGCTTCAGTGTATTACCACATTACTACGTGATTCAAACACGGAAAATACCCAGGATCTGGCCAACAAGTATGCGAAGAAGGCAAAATCATGAGCCAGATGCGCGCATTTCCCAGACCTAACCCAGACCTAACCGGCGTTATCCTCTAAAATATTGATCGAAACCAGGTTTATTCGACTGCTTCAGTGTGTTACCACATTACTACGTGACTCAAACACGAAAAAAACCCAGGATCTGGCCAACAAGTATGCGAAGAAGGCGAAAGTATAAGCCAGATGCGCGCATTTCCCAGACCTAACCCAGACCTAACCGGTGTTATCCTCTGAAATATTGATCGAAACCAGGTTTAATTGACTGCTTCAGTGTGTTACCACATTACTACGTGATTCAAACACGAAAAAAACCCAGGATCTGGCCAACAAGTTTGCGAAAAAGGCGAAAGTATAAGCCATATGCGCGCATATCCCGGACCTAACCCAGACCTAACCGGTGTTATCCTCCTAAATACTGTCCGAATCCAGGTTTAGTGGACTGTTTCTGTGTGGTACCACATTACTACGTGATTCAAACCCGAAAAAAACCCAGGATCTGGCCAACAAGTATGCGAAGAAGGCGAAAGTATAAGCCAGATGCGCGCTTATCCCAGACCAAACCCAGACCTAACCGGTGTTATCCTCTAAAATATTGATCGAAACCAGGTTTAATTGACTGCTTCAGTGAGTTACCACATTACTACGTGATTCAAACCCGAAAAAAACCCAGGATCTGGCCAACAAGTATGCGATGAAGGCAAAATCATGAGCCAGATGCGGGCATAACCCAGACCTAACCCAGACCTAACCGGTGCTATCCTCTAAAATATTGATCGAAACCAGGTTTAATTGACTGCTTCAGTGTGTTACCACATTACTACGTGATTCAAACCCGAAAAAAACCCAGGATCTGGCCAACAAGTATGCGATGAAGGCAAAATCATGAGCCAGATGCGGGCATAACCCAGACCTAACCCAGACCTAACCGGTGTTATCCTCTAAAATATTGATCGAAACCAGGTTTAATTGACTGCTTCAGTGTGTTACCACATTACTACGTGATTCAAACACGAAAAAAACCCAGGATCTGGCCAACAAGTATGCGAAGAAGGCAAAATCATGAGCCAGATGCGGGCATAACCCAGACCTAACCCAGACCTAACCGGTGTTATCCTCTAAAATATTGATCGAAACCAGGTTTAATTGACTGCTTCAGTGTATTACCACATTACTACGTGATTCAAACACGAAAAATACCCAGGATCTGGCCAACAAGTATGCGAAGAAGGCAAAATCATGAGCCAGATGCGGGCATAACCCAGACCTAACCCAGACCTAACCGGTGTTATCCTCTAAAATATTGATCGAAACCAGGTTTAATTGACTGCTTCAGTGTATTACCACATTACTACGTGATTCAAACACGAAAAAAACCCAGGATCTGGCCAACAAGTATGCGAAGAAGGCAAAATCATGAGCCAGATGCGGGCATAACCCAGACCTAACCCAGACCTAACCGGTGTTATCCTCTAAAATATTGATCGAAACCAGGTTTAATAGACTGCTTCAGTGTGTTACCACATTACTACGTGATTCAAACACGGAAAAAACCCAGGATCTAGTAAACATAGTAGTATAGAGGGTGTTCGGCCAGCCCTGAGAAACATTTTAATAGGATATTCTAGAGGCCAAACTAAAACGAAAATCAAGAATACCAATTTGTTGATGGAGGCTTCGTTAAAAAGTTATTAACAATTTGATTCAAAAATTTCAAGTCGTTCCAGAAAAATTATTTTCGGCTGCGGAGGTCAATTACAAGCATTTTTAGTGAATAGACATATATTCGAAATCCTACTCAGTTTCGAGAAAAAAATTCGAGTATGTGTTGATATTTTTCGGCGAAAAACAAATTTTTCAAATCGTTCTAAAAAAATTATTTTCGGTTACAGGGGTCAATTACAATCATTTTTGGTCATTACACATACCCCCGAAATCCTACGCACTTTCGAGAAAAAAATTCCTTACCGAAAATCTAATCGGGTGCCTATATTTTTCGATGAAAAAGAAAGATTTCAAATCGTTCTGTGAAAAATTATTTTCAGTTGCGAGGGTCGGTGACAATCATTTTTTATGTATAGACATACCCCCGTAATCTTGCGCATTTTCGAGAAAAAAATTCAGTACGAGCGGAACTTTAAACATTAATAACTTTTTAACAGTGCCTCCATCAACAAATTGGTATTCTTGATTTTCGTCTTATTTTGACCTCTAGAATCCCCCATTAAAATTTTTCCCATGGATGGCCGAACACCCTGTATGTAGGGAACCGTGCAGTTGAAAATTATTAAATCGCGCACGAATTTTTGGCCGAACAGCGAATCGTTCGCTGTCCACGAGCTTGCACGAGCGAAGACGGTTACCGCCGAAAAAGCCGTCAACACGCGGCGAGCGTACGGCCGAACAGCTGATGGGTGAATAACCCAGAAAGCGAAAAAAGACAGCACGGAAGAGAGAAAGATTGAAGAAAAGTACGTAGTAGGTGTGACTGTGTTTAACGAAATAAATACGAGTGTGCCGATTAACGAACAAACACGGTTCCTGATAATCCCATACATACATACGTACAGTGTTGTTCCAAGTGGAGTTTGAAAAAGATGCTAATAAAAATGTTGCATAGTCATAACCACCTGGTTCAGTTACTACATTCACCCTGTAAAAACAACACAATAATATTATTTATTATTTTCTTTTCACGTTCTTAACTTTATTTTTATTTTTAGTTTGAGTTTTACATTTCTCCTTCTCTTCGTCTTGCTTTTCTTTCTCCTTTTCCTTTTCATTTTTCTGTTTTTCTTTCTTTTTTCAATAGCTTTTCTTCTTTTAATTTCTCGGCTTGTTTTTTTCTTTTCTAATCGTTCTTCTTTCATTCTTTGTTTTTCTTTTTCCTGGTTATCAATTGCTTCTATTTTTTCAAGCTGAGTCTATTTCCATGTCTTTGATGTAACTTTGATTGCACACACCTTTCTATATTTCTTTTCTTTTCTTTTCTTTTCTTTGTTGTTTTTTCAATTTTTTGATAATGTTGATAATGTTTATCCAGAATAGATTCTGAAGAATCTTTGTCTTTACGAGAAAATAAGTAAAGTAACGTTGTAGAATTAATGTAGTTTGATTTCAGTACCATCGGAAACAAAACAATTCCCATTAGAAAAAAGTAAAAGCATCATTGTCATGAAATATTAAAGTTAATTAATGATCAGTATATCATATATTAGTTTCTTCTAGCGAAACGTTGTTAAATTAGTCTTCTACACTGGTATTGGTTTTACTGTTACTATGAACTGCACTGCGTTGAACATCAGCAGTGCTTTCTCTCTGCGAGTTGTGTCTTGTGTTGTGTCTTAGTTGTGTCCCGATTGTATTTTAATATTTTCTATATAGAAAAGAAAATTGTTCCCCTCTCAGATCATCTGGAATATGCTCTTGAATGCTATGTAAAACTACCTATATTGCTGTCATTGATGTCAGTTTCATCTGGCGACATGAATTCTAATTTATTTTCTTGTTTCTGAAATACGTTTTGTCTAGTAAATTGTATTTGAGTTAAACGGTCATAGGCCACCACAAGCTTTAAAAGCATTTCCTTCTTCATGGAATTTATATATGGTATGATATATATATTGGTGCGAAATTCACCTTCGTAATGGGTTTAGTCTACCTACGTACTTTGTCTATGTTCCTGTACTACCTTTCGCCATGCAACTTTTAATCGTCTAAATATTCCTACATCGCATGGCTGGAAAATATGAGTTGCATTAGGTAATATACAAAAAAGTAAAATGAGTTTACTCAAAACAAAAATTATGTAAATTGAAATTTATGCAGGACCTGCGACCATCTAATAATACCAGTATAGGAAAGGTGACTCCATTCTCAACCATTTATGGTACATACACACAATATATGTATTAGTGTGGGGGGATTGAAATGAATTCGGTCAAGGTGTAATTTCATTAATATTGATTTAATATATACAGGGTGTTTGGCCACCCCTGGGAAAAATTTTAATGGGAGATTCTAGAAGCCAAAATAAGACGAAAATTAAGAATATCAATTTTTCGACTGAGGTTTCGTTAAAAAGTAGTTATTAATAACATTAAATAAAAAAATTTCAAATCGTTCTGAAAAAATTATTGTTGGTCGCGGAGGTCAGTTAGAATCGTACCCCCGAAATCCTACTCAGTTTCGACAAAAAAAATTCAAGTAAAAAAGAATTTCGAATCGTCTTGGAAGAATTAGTTTTCGTTGCAGGGGTCAGTTACAAGCATTTTTTTTTTTTGGTCGACAGCCGGATTGAACGATTTTAATGTTTCAAACAGCAACACAACGCATATTTTAATGGAGAATATGTAGAGATGTTGGAAAAGTTGTTCCTTGACCCCGTAAAGTGAGAAAAATCCCATATAACTGGTCAAATTTTCAAACAGCCCCCGCAACTCCTACTGATATAGTGAATAGTGAATATATTCCAATGAAACGTTTTTTTTCGCGAGTAGAGCTCATGGGTACCTACACAAAGAGTATTATTAAACAACTATTTTACAAACTGAATAAAAATCAGAAAGGAATTTTTAAGAAAAATCGACAGACAGTGCCTAAATTTTTCGACGAAAGAAAAAGAAAATTTCAAATCGTTCTGAAAAAATTACTTTCGGTTTCGGGGGTCAATTACAATTATTTTCGGTGAATAGACATACCACATACGAAATCCTGCGCATTTTCGAGAAAAAAATTCGAAAGTAAGAGCGGAACTTTAAACGTCAATAACTTGTTTAGTATCGTATTACTCCATCAACAAATTGGTATTCTTGATTTTCATCCTACTTTAACCTCTAGAATCTCCCATTACAATTTCTCCCAGGGGATTCTAGAGACCAAAGTAAGACGAAAATCAAGAATACCAATTTGTTAATGGAGGCTTTATTAAAAAGTTATTAACGTTTAAAGTTCCGCCCGTACTGAATTTCTTTCTCGAAAATGCGCATGATTAGGGGGGTATGACGATTCACCCAAAATGGTTGTAAGTAACCCCCGCAACCGATAACAATTTTTCCAAAACGATTTGAAATTTTTCTTTTCCATCGAAAAAATTTCACACATTCTCGAATTTTTATCTCGAAAGTGGGTAAGATTTCGGAGGTATGTGTATTCATCAAAAATGATTGCAATTGACCCCCGCAACCGATAACAATTTTTCCAGAACGATTTGAAATTTTTGAGTTTAATTGTTAATAACTTTTCAACGTAGCCTCTATCAACAAATTGGTATTCTTGATTTTCGTCTGTATTTTCGTATTTTGGCATCTAGAATCCCCCATTAAAATTTTTCCCAGGGGTGGCCGAACACCCTGTACATATGTGTTCCCCGAGCAGGAAAACGACTTTTCGCTAAAATCATGAAAGTAAAAATTCTGTCCAAATGAGGAGTAGGAGTGATTTTCTAAGTAATTTTTATGTAAAAGTATAGATTGAGAAAGTGGCACGTGAGGAACGTACGTAACCTAGATCGATGCACGTGTTTTACTGCACCGGGCACGAACGTACGACGATTTACACACACACAGTCAATATCGCCGGTTTTTACAAAAGGTAAAGTCTTAAGTAAACATTTTGTTTTATAATTTTCTATTAAAGCCTCTGTAAGTTTTATCGCTTTTGCATTCTTGCAACTTAATTTAATTGGTTGTTTTTTGGAAAACAGATAAAACTATAAAAAGAATAAAAAACGGTTTTTACGAGTCCTGTACCTATGTTTAGTTCAGAATTTCGAATTCAGCGGTAAAAGTATGTAAATCTATATTATCCAATACACAGGACATAAAGGTAAGAGGAATGGATATTTTTACCAATATATTCATATTCTTAAATATCTGAATATTCTTCCTACTTGACCGACTTACTTTATAAATATATTTTTTAGGGACACATGTCGTTCGGTTGAAGGAAACAGGATATCTATACAGTGTATAGGTATTCAAAAACCCTTGGGAAAAATTTTAGACTTTGTTGAAAAGTTATGGAACATTATATTCCTAGCAAACGCTAGGCCCGTTCACGGATCGGGGTGAGTTATACATTATTCGATTCGCCTAATTCAGTACATTATTGATATGCATTTCTATGCATCTGTGGAAATTCGTTATTTTTTTATAAACTGTTACTGTTATTGTTAGAAATATGACTTAAAATTCGTTAGTTTCTTTAGTGTTTAGGAGTGTGTGTGTGTGTTTGTGAGAGAAGCACACGTCGAGGAATGTTCTTTTAGTTAAGTTTTCTTTTCACAATGGAAAATAAGTGTGTTTGTTTTGTAACAAGATTCATTATAATAAATAATATAAACAGTATTTTAACATGGTAGCAGAGGTCCGTGGTTTGTTCGTTAACAGTAAAGAAAAGAAATTTAGTTGTGAAAGGAAGATAACCTAAGTTTGAAGCATGGCAAGTGAAAAAAAGGACGATTTCATGTTACAAATATTTTATGGAACTGGAAATTCAGGCTAAATTTATTTTTAGAAATGAAAGACTGTAACGAGGTTATTCTACATGATGAAAGACCGGCTGAAATAAGAGTCGAAGATTGGAATAAAAAAGGAAATTAAAGCAAAAAGTTACATCGTAAACAGTATTTCAAACACTCAGTTAGAATTAATAATATCAGAAACGACTGCGAAAAATATGATTGCAAAGCTTGACGAAATTTATCTAGTTAAAAACAGTGCAGTAAAGCTATTGTGTAAAAGAAGATTGTTAGAATTAAAAATGAAAGAAGGTGAAAATCCAAGTGACTTCTTTAACGAATTTGAAACGCATATAAATAGGCTCAAAAATACTGGTGAGACTGTGAATGAAGAGGATAAATTGAATTATCTGTTATTAACGTTAACTTCTCACGTATTGTTGATATTATTGATGCACTGCCAACGAAGGAGAAAACAGTTGAGTATGTAAAATCTAAATTACTGTTAGAGTATCAAAAGAGAAACGGTAAAAGTTACTACTTTGAGTACAGCAGAAATTACACTCGCACGTTTAGTTCAAATTTAACTAAAAATCCTAGAGGTCATAGGTTTCGACACGTACAACGCAATCAGAACAAGTATCTCAATTCAAAGGATAATCAGCATAGCAGTGCAACGACTACTGAAGCGGTATGTTAAGTCAGTGTAATAAGTCAGGGCACATCCAACGTTACTGCCCAGAAAACTTTAATAATTATTACAAAAGGCAACCTTTTCAAACATATACAAAATAGACACGATAGAAAAGTGGCTGGAAATTCGAGTCTAGATGACAGTAGAAATTACAATTCATTCAAGGTTGAAGTAATGAAAAGTAGCAAAATAGAAGAAGTAGAAATATTAAATGGCTACTAGATAGTGGTTGCTCAGATCACATAATAAACACAGATGAGTACTTTTATGAATCCAAAAATCTACAAAACCCGGTTGATATTAAAGTTGGTGATGGTTTTAAACTAATATCTGGAAAAATTGGTAATGTAATGATTAACATTAATGATAAGTCGGAGGAAATAAAGATTAAAAATGTATATACTATGTACCAGAAATGAAACAAAACTTACTAAGTGTCTCTTGTATTTGTAAATCAAAACAATTAAAAATAATGTTTGAGAAAGACAATGAATTACAATAAAATTTGTAATTCGAAAGAAAAACTCATTGCTATTGCTGTTAAAAGAAATAAACTCTTTGAATTAAATGGAGAAGTTGCCAGACTTGAGAATAAGAAAACAAGTACGTACACTAGTTCAATGGGAATTTCAAATATAGAAAAATGGCATAGATATATACTTTGTCACACAAATTTTAGAGATTTAAAATATTTGTGTGAAGCTCAGCTGCTAAATGGAACACTGGTGAAACTCGAAAACGAATTTATAAAATGCGAAGTTTGTCCGGAGAATAAAATGACAAATTTGAAATTTAAAAACAAACGTACAAGAGCAAATGATTTGTTACAAATAGTCCATACAGATGTCCATGGTCCAATAACTCAGACAGGTCATAATGGTGAGAAATACTTTGTGTCTTTTATAGATGATTTCAGTAAAATTGCTGTTGTGTATTGCATAAAACAAAAAAGTGATGTTTTTTATTGCTTCATTAGGTATATTAGGAAATTAGTAAAAAATCAAACTGGAAAAAGTATTAAAGAAATTCGATGTGACAATGGAAGAGAATCATATCTTAACAAAAACTTTGATGAATTAGCGAAACGAGAAGGTATTTATTTGAAACCAGGACCAGCATACACACACGAATTGAACGGAGTCGCCGAAAGGCACAACAGAACGATAATGGATCGTGCACGCTGCTTGCTGTCAGAGGCAAATGTCGACAAGTTTTATTGGCCAGAATGTATTTACACGGCTGCCTACATTGGAAATCGCCTATTAGCAAACACAAGAATAAGAAAAACACCATATGAAATATTTTTTAATAAAAGGGCTGATGTTTCAAACTTACACTTATATGGAAGCACTGCTTTTGTACGAATTCCCGAGGCATGCAGATATTCAAAGCTAAATCCAAAGGCCGAAAAAGGAATTAATATTAATAGGGTATACAGATATTGGTTAATGACAAAATAGTTGTAAGTCGTCACGTGCAAGATATACCATTTATAGAAATACTGATAACGAAGAAAAATACGAAGGGGAAACGCCAAAAGAAGAGGAAGAAGAAGAAAGAGTTTTGAAAATAAAAGAAAATAAAACTGACGATGATCAATGCAGCAAAACTGAGGAAGTTAAATAAGATACACGCCCCAAGGGTAACATAATGTGTGAAATGTTGTGAAATTTGATGATCATGTCGTATATACAAACTATTGCAATGCTTTGATACCTGAAAACTACCAAGAACCATTGAACTGCGAAGAGTCAAGAAAATGGAAAGCGGCTATGAAACAAGAACTTGATGGTTTAAAAGAAAACGACACATGGGATTTGGTCAACGTTCCAATAAATAAGAAAATAATTGAAGTAAAGTGGATATATAGAATTAAGACAGATGGAGTATGCAAAGCGCGCATTGTCGCCAAAGTCGCATTTCCAACAGTTGTACCAAAGCGATGAAGAAGTTTATTCACCGGTTGCAAGAATGAGCACGCTAAAGGTGTTGCTGTCAATTGCATGTGTTAAAAATTTAAAAATAGAACAAATGGATGTTCAAACAGCTTTTTTAAACGGAAATATCAAGTCTGAAGTTTACATCTACCCTCCTGATGGTAGTAATATACAGTCAGATAAGGTTTGTTTACTTAAGAAGGCGCTTTATGGATTGAGAGAAAGTCCACGTGACTGGTATGATTGTTTTCATAATTACATGATAAGCTTGCATTTTAAAAGATCTGATTATGATTACTGTCTGTATACTGGAGAGATAAACGACACAAAAATATATATTATTTTATATGTGGATGATATATTAATCAGTGGTATAAATGAAATGGCTATAGATGAAGTTAAGATCATGCTTAATAAACGATTTCGCATGAAAGACTTGGGACAAATAAAGCAATACTTGGGAATTGAAGTACAACGTAACCAAAGTAAAGAGGAAATATACTTGAATCAAGAAAAATATATTGAAAATCTTAGTCATAAGTACGGAATAATAAATAGTAAAAGGTTCGATACACCTATGGAAATGAATCGAAAAATTGAACCTGCTGATATAGTGGATGAAGAACTGAAATATAGGAATTTAATTGGAGCATTATTGTATATTGCAAATGGTACTCGCCCAGACATTTCATTTGCGGTCAATTACCTAAGTCGATTCCAAAATAGCTATGACAGCACACGTGTTCTAAAATACTTGTATCACACTCGTTCCATAAATCTTGTTTATAACTCAACTACTCAGGAAATAATGGATGCATTTGTTGACGCTGATTGGGCTGCAGACACTACGGACAGAAAATCGACTACAGGGATAATCATACGAGTTTTTGGAAATGTAGTACTATGGAAATCGCAAAAACAAAAAATTGTCTCCAGAGCCTCAACGCATGCTGAATACTACGCTCTTGCTGATTGTGTAGAAGAAATCATTCCAATTAAGGGCATTTTATCTGTTTTTGACGTGAAGAATGACAATCCAGTAAAAATATATGAAGACAATATTGGAGCGATAGCCTTATCAAAAAATGGAAAATTTTCAAAAAATTCCAAGCATATAGATATAAGTTATCATTTTGTTTATGATTATGAAAAAAGGGACTAATAAGTGTGACTACGGACGATCAAATTGCAGATGTACTGACTAAATCGTTAGGAAAGGCAAAATTTTTGTTGTTGTTTTGATAAATTTTAAGTCAAGAAGGCGTGTTAGAAATATGACTTAAAATTCGTTAGTTTCTTTAGTGTTTAGGAGTTAACCGTTTCAGATAAGAGGGGTAGTGTGGTGTGTGTGTGTGTGTGTGTGTGAAAGAAGCACATGTAGAGGAATGTTCTTTTAGTTTTTAAGTTTTCTTTTCACAATGGAAAATAAGTGTGTTTGTTTTGTAACAAGATTCATTATAATAAATAATATAAACAGTATTTTAACAGTTATTATAAAAAGTTACAGTAAAAAAGTAAGGTCAAGTAGATTTTTTGACAGGTTCACAGATAGAAACTAGTGACCATCGTTGCTATGTTCATTTTAAAAATTATAAATAATTTATCTAATTGGATCTATTCTACATTGTCAAATGGGAATTTGTAGAAGAATTTGTATGATGCATAAAAATCATTTTTTTAGGCATAGAACTTCCACGAGTCGGTCAGGTGGACAGTATTAAAACCAGGTATGTAGACAGTACATGCAGCAACAGTAAAAAATGTCTCCCCGTCGCTGACAGTGTTTACAATATATAGTAAATTACTATTGTACGCAGTACGTTGGTTTAACTTGTTTTTATTATTAAATTTCATTATCATCTAAGTCTGGTATATTTTGATTTTTTACAGAATCGATCATCATCAAATGAAATTTCTGAAATTTCTTTTAAGAACCGATTAAATAAATCATCCTTTCCTTGCTTGGAAGGTTTATAAAACACGTAATGGCTTAAGTACCCAATGAAATTATCTTTTTTGCTGAAAATAGAAAATATAATATTTATTATTTTGTATTATATGTTAGAAAAACATATTAAAAAACGTGTGGAACTGCAAATACTAACCGACAATATTCAGGCAAAAAGTGTTTACTATGCTTCCACGTAGTTTCTGTTTTATTCGTATGAGCGCCTGTTTCTGGATCTTTAAAATGTAAACTATTTACGGTTTACGGTGAGATGTTTATACCCTTATTTTTTAAAAGCCATTGCATTATATAAAGATATTTGAGAAGCAAAGAACGTGGTTTTCTAAAAACAAACTCAGTTACAGATATTGTTTTAAAATTACCATATATGCTAACATATAATTATGAGCAATGTCGTGATATTATATAACTAACATTAAATAAAAATACTGCGCAGCAATTGTGGAAGGGTAGAGTAGATAGAGACTGATGAATCAACATTTTGTTGTAGAAATAATGGCACAGAGGCCATTTGAAAATTAATCACAGCGTCAATTTTCAAGATCTCATTACTGATGCTTACATGAATTAAATTGAAGAAACCACTTTTTTCTAACATATAATACTATCAATATTTTATATTTTCAATAAGAGTAACTTCATTGGATACCTGAGCCATTATGTATTTAGTAAATGTATATATAATAGAAAGATGGTGATTTATTCAATGAGATATTTGCAGAAATAGCAGAAATTTCATTCAATAAATGTTATTGTTAACAAATTAGCATTTGACTAGCTGGCATTTTGAACACAGGTAACGACAGTCACTTGTTTCCACCTGTGAACCTGCCAGAATATATTTAAAATACTTAGTTACTTTGTAAAAATACCGAATTTCCGCAGATAATGAAATGCATATACTAATGAAATAATATACTGAATTAGACGAATCGAATTACGTATAACTCATCCCGATCGTTGAACGGGTCGTTTGCTAGGAATATACCAAAAAACGTTCTTGACAAGTCTATAAAATACTTCAGTTCACTTTCATTATTAGATGCGTTGACTTTAATTCTATAAATTATAATGATAAGTTCAAGATTTTACAGAAAGAGTTTATTTGTAATATTAAAGATTTCCTATATAAGGACAAGAAGAATACTTTTACCAATATCTATCCATCTATCTTAATATTCTTCCCACTTGGCCCACTTACTTTAACGAGCCTGAGTAAATCATCAGTACTATCTCTATTTTTATTAATAAAATGAATCTGTGATTCCATATCCAAAGATATAGTAAAAGCTACAAAATTCAGATTATTCAAGTTACTTCTATCACTCATCAAATTTTTTATGAAATTCTATGCTAATTCATGCTCTTTAAAATATTTATAATCTACTGGGACTTCATTAACTTTATGTTTTAATAAATCAATAATCAAAGTATCTATAATTAATATTAAAATCAAATAACAGTGTCAAAATAGTATTAATATTATCTTTTATTAATACTACTGGTATTTAAATTTTATTAAATATTTCAAATCTGTTATCACCTTGTTCAAATAATTTATTACTAGTTTTGACAATATATTTTGGGATGGATTTTTTTAGAATGATAGCAATTCAGTTGTGAATTTTTATGAGGAACAAAGGGTTATTATTATACAATTAACATGTATATAATTCATTAACTTGCCCATTTAGGGGTAACATGTTATGCATAAATAGAGATTTACATACTTGTATAAATACCCACACTAAAATCATCTAAATATCTAAATCATTTTTAAATCTATGATTTGGAAAATTTTAGGGACATGGAACTTAATTCATCCTATATCTTACAGTTTTATCGTCAACACGTGGCCAACAAGTATGCGAAGAAGGCAAAATCATGAGCCAGATGCGCGCATTTCCCAGACCTAACCAAGACCTAACCGGTGTTATCCTCTAAAATATTGATCGAAACCAGGTTTAATTGACTGCCTCAGTGTGGTACAACATTACTACGTGATTCAAACACGGAAAAAACCCAGGATCTGGCCAACAAGTTTGCGAAAAAGGCGAAAGCATAAGCCAGATGCGCGCATATCCCAGACCTAACCAAGACCTAACCGGTGTTATCCTCTAAAATATTGATCGAAACCAGGTTTAATTGACTGCTTCAGTGTGTTACCACATTACTACGTGATTCAAACACGAAAAAAACCCAAGATCTGGCCAACAAGTATGCGAAGAAGGCGAAAGTATAAGCCAGATGCGCGCATTTCCCAGACCTAACCCAGACCTAACCGGTGTTATCCTCTGAAATATTGATCGAAACCAGGTTTAATAGACTGCTTCAGTGTGTTACCACATTACTACGTGATTCAAACACGGAAAAAACCCAGGATCTGGCCAACAAGTATGCGATGAAGGCAAAATCATGAGCCAGATGCGGGCATAAGCCAGACCTAACCCAGACCTAACCGGTGTTATCCTCTAAAATATTGATCGAAACCAGGTTTAATTGACTGCTTCAGTGTGTTACCACATTACTACGTGATTCAAACACGAAAAAAACCCAGGATCTGGCCAACAAGTATGCGAAGAAGGCAAAATCATGAGCCAGATGCGGGCATAACCCAGACCTAACCCAGACCTAACCGGTGTTATCCTCCTAAATACTGTCCGAATCCAGGTTTAGTGGACTGTTTCTGTGTGGTACCACATTACTACGTGATTCAAACCCGAAAAAAACCCAGGATATGGCCAACAAGTATGCGATGAAGGCAAAATCATGAGCTAGATGCGGGCATAACCCAGACCTAACCCAGACCTAACCGGTGTTATCCTCTGAAATATTGATCGAAACCAGGTTTAATTGACTGCTTCAGTGTGTTACCACATTACTACGTGATTCAAACACGAAAAAAACCCAAGATCTGGCCAACAAGTATGCGAAGAAGGCAAAATCATGAGCCAGATGCGGGCATAACCCAGACCTAACCCAGACCTAACCGGTGTTATCCTCTAAAATATTGATCGAAACCAGGTTTAATTGACTGCTTCAATGTATTACCACATTACTACGTGATTCAAACACGAAAAAAACCCAGGATCTGGCCAACAAGTATGCGAAGAAGGCAAAATCATGAGCCAGATGCGGGCATAACCCAGACCTAACCCAGACCTAACCGGGGTTATCCTCTGAAATATTGATCGAAACCAGGTTTAATTGACTGCTTCAGTGTGTTACCACATTACTACGTGTTTCAAACACGGAAAATACCCAGGATCTGGCCAACAACTATGCGAAGAATGCGAAAGAATAAGCCAGATGCGCGCATTTCCCAGACCTAACCCAGACCTAACCGGTGTTATCCTCTGAAATATTGATCGAAACCAGGTTTAATTGACTGCTTCAGTGTGTTACCACATTACTACGCGTTTCAAACACGGAAAATACCCAGGATCTGGCCAACAAGTATGCGAAGAATGCGAAAGAATAAGCCAGATGCGCGCATTTCCCAGACCTAACCCAGACCTAACCGGTGTTATCCTCTGAAATATTGATCGAAACCAGGTTTAATTGACTGCTTCAGTGTGTTACCACATTACGACGTGATTCAAACACGAAAAAAACCCAGGATCTGGCCAACAAGTATGCGAAGAAGGCAAAATCATGAGCCAGATGCGGGCATAACCCAGACCTAACCCAGACCTAACCGGTGTTATCCTCTGAAATATTGATCGAAACCAGGTTTAATTGACTGCTTCAGTGAGTTACCACATTACTACGTGATTCAAACACTGAAAAAACCCAGGATCTGGCCAACAAGTATGCGATGAAGGCAAAATCATGAGCCAGATGCGGGCATATCCCAGACCTAACCCAGACCTAACCGGTGTTATCCTCTGAAATATTGATCGAAACCAGGTTTAATTGACTGCTTCAGTGTGTTACCACATAACTACGTGATTCAAACACGGAAAATACCCAGGATCTGGCCAACAAGTATGCGAAGAAGGCAAAATCATGAGCCAGATGCGGGCATAACCCAGACCTAACCCAGACCTAACCGGTGTTATCCTCTGAAATATTGATCGAAACCAGGTTTAATTGACTGCTTCAGTGTGTTACCACATTACTACGTGATTCAAACACGGAAAATACCCAGGATCTGGTCAACAAGTATGCGAAGAGGGCAAAATCATGAGCCAGATGCGCGCATTTCCCAGACCTAACCCAGGCCTAACCGGCGTTATCCTCTGAAATATTGATCGAAACCAGGTTTAATTGACTGCTTCAGTGTGTTACCACATTACTACGTGATTCAAACACGGAAAAAACCCAGGATCTGGCCAACAAGTATGCGAAGAAGGCAAAATCATGAGCCAGATGCGGGCATAACCCAGACCTAACCCAGACCTAACCGGTGTTATCCTCTAAAATATTGATCGAAACCAGGTTTAATTGACTGCTTCAGTGTATTACCACATTACTACGTGATTCAAACACGAAAAAAACCCAGGATCTGGCCAACAAGTATGCGAAGAAGGCAAAATCATGAGCCAGATGCGGGCATAACCCAGACCTAACCCAGACCTAACCGGTGTTATCCTCTGAAATATTGATCGAAACCAGGTTTAATTGACTGCTTCAGTGTGTTACCACATTACTACGTGATTCAAACACGGAAAATACCTAGGATCTGGCCAACAAGTATGCGAAGAAGGCAAAATCATGAGCCAGATGCGCGCATTTCCCAGACCTAACCCAGACCTAACCGGCGTTATCCTCTAAAATATTGATCGAAACCAGGTTTAATTGACTGCTTCAGTGTGTTACCACATTACTACGTGTTTCAAACACGGAAAATACCCAGGATCTGGCCAACAAGTATGCGAAGAATGCGAAAGAATAAGCCAGATGCGCGCATTTCCCAGACCTAACCCAGACCTAACCGGTGTTATCCTCTGAAATATTGATCGAAACCAGGTTTAATTGACTGCTTCAGTGTGTTACCACATTACTACGTGTTTCAAACACGGAAAATACCCAGGATCTGGCCAACAAGTATGCGAAGAATGCGAAAGAATAAGCCAGATGCGCGCATTTCCCAGACCTAACCCAGACCTAACCGGTGTTATCCTCTGAAATATTGATCGAAACCAGGTTTAATTGACTGCTTCAGTGTGTTACCACATTACTACGTGTTTCAAACACGGAAAATACCCAGGATCTGGCCAACAAGTATGCGAAGAATGCGAAAGAATAAGCCAGATGCGCGCATTTCCCAGACCTAACCCAGACCTAACCGGTGTTATCCTCTGAAATATTGATCGAAACCAGGTTTAGTTGACTGCTTCAGTGTGTTACCACATTACTACGTGTTTCAAACACGGAAAATACCCAGGATCTGGCCAACAAGTATGCGAAGAATGCGAAAGAATAAGCCAGATGCGCGCATTTCCTAGACCTAACCCAGACCTAACCGGTGTTATCCTCTGAAATATTGATCGAAACCGGGTTTAATTGACTGCTTCAGTGTGTTACCACATTACTACGTGATTCAAACACGGAAAATACCTAGGATCTGGCCAACAAGTATGCGAAGAAGGCAAAATCATGAGCCAGATGCGCGCATTTCCCAGACCTAACCCAGACCTAACCGGTGTTATCCTCTGAAATATTGATCGAAACCAGGTTTAATTGACTGCTTCAGTGTGTTACCACATTCCTACGTGATTCAAACACGAAAAAAACCCAGGATCTGGCCAACAAGTATGCGAAGAAGGCGAAAGTATAAGTCTGATGCGCGCATATCCCAGACCAAACCCAGACCTAACCGATGTTATCCTCTAAAATATTGATCGAAACCAGGTTTAATTGACGGCTTCAGTGTGTTACCACATTCCTACGTGATTCAAACACGAAAAGAACCCAGGATCTGGCCAACAAGTATGCGAAGAAGGCAAAATCATGAGCCAGATGCGGGCATAACCCAGACCTAACCCAGACCTAACCGGTGTTATCCTCTGAAATATTGATCGAAACCAGGTTTAATTGACTGCTTCAGTGAGTTACCACATTACTACGTGATTCAAACACTGAAAAAACCCAGGATCTGGCCAACAAGTATGCGATGAAGGCAAAATCATGAGCCATTTGCGCGCATATCCCGGACCTAACCCAGACCTAACCGGTGTTATCCTCCTAAATACTGTCCGAATCCAGGTTCAGTGGACTGTTTCTGTGTGGTACCACATTACTACGTGATTCAAACCCGAAAAAAACCCAGGATCTGGCCAACAAGTATGCGATGAAGGCAAAATCATGAGCCAGATGCGGGCATAACCCAGACCTAACCCAGACCTAACCGGTGTTATCCTCTAAAATATTGATCGAAACCAGGTTTAATTGACTGCTTCAGTGTGTTACCACACTACTACGTGATTCAAACACGAAAAAAACCCAGGATCTGGCCAACAAGTATGCGAAGAAGGCAAAATCATGAGCCAGATGCGGGCATAACCCAGACCTAACCCAGACCTAACCGGTGTTATCCTCTAAAATATTGATCGAAACCAGGTTTAATTAACTGCTTCAGTGTATTACCACATTACTACGTGATTCAAACACGAAAAAAACCCAGGATCTGGCCAACAAGTATGCGAAGAAGGCAAAATCATGAGCCAGATGCGGGCATAACCCAGACCTAACCCAGACCTAACCGGTGTTATCCTCTGAAATATTGATCGAAACCAGGTTTAATTGACTGCTTCAGTGTGTTACCACATTACTACGTGATTCAAACACGGAAAATACCCAGGATCTGGCCAACAAGTATGCGAAGAAGGCAAAATCATGAGCCAGATGCGCGCATTTCCCAGACCTAACCCAGACCTAACCGGCGTTATCCTCTGAAATATTGATCGAAACCAGGTTTAATTGACTGCTTCAGTGTGTTACCACATTACTACGTGATTCAAACACGGAAAAAACCCAGGATCTGGCCAACAAGTATGCGATGAAGGCAAAATCATGAGCCAGATGCGGGCATAACCCAGACCTAACCCAGACCTAACCGGTGTTATCCTCTAAAATATTGATCGAAACCAGGTTTAATTGACTGCTTCAGTGTGTTACCACATTACTACGTGATTCAAACACGAAAAAAACCCAAGATCTGGCCAACAAGTATGCGAAGAAGGCAAAATCATGAGCCAGATGCGGGCATAACCCAGACCTAACCCAGACCTAACCGGCGTTATCCTCTAAAATATTGATCGAAACCAGGTTTAATTGACTGCTTCAGTGTGTTACCACATTACTACGTGTTTCAAACACGGAAAATACCCAGGATCTGGCCAACAAGTATGCGAAGAATGCGAAAGAATAAGCCAGATGCGCGCATTTCCCAGACCTAACCCAGACCTAACCGGTGTTATCCTCTGAAATATTGATCCAAACCAGGTTTAATTGACTGGTTCAGTGTGTTACCACATTACTACGTGTTTCAAACACGGAAAATACCCAGGATCTGGCCAACAAGTATGCGAAGAATGCGAAAGAATAAGCCAGATGCGCGCATTTCCCAGACCTAACCCAGACCTAACCGGTGTTATCCTCTGAAATATTGATCGAAACCAGGTTTAATTGACTGCTTCAGTGTGTTACCACATTACTACGTGATTCAAACACGAAAAAAACCCAGGATCTGGCCAACAAGTATGCGAAGAAGGCAAAATCATGAGCCAGATGCGGGCATAACCCAGACCTAACCCAGACCTAACCGGTGTTATCCTCTGAAATATTGATCGAAACCAGGTTTAATTGACTGCTTCAGTGTGTTACCACATTACTACGTGATTCAAACACGAAAAAAACCCAAGATCTGGCCAACAAGTATGCGAAGAAGGCAAAATCATGAGCCAGATGCGGGCATAACCCAGACCTAACCCAGACCTAACCGGTGTTATCCTCTGAAATATTGATCGAAACCAGGTTTAATTGACTGCTTCAGTGTATTACCACATTACTACGTGATTCAAACACGAAAAAAACCCAGGATCTGGCCAACAAGTATGCGAAGAAGGCAAAATCATGAGCCAGATGCGGGCATAACCCAGACCTAACCCAGACCTAACCGGTGTTATCCTCTAAAATATTGATCGAAACCAGGTTTAATTGACTGCTTCAGTGTATTACCACATTACTACGTGATTCAAACACGAAAAAAACCCAGGATCTGGCCAACAAGTATGCGAAGAAGGCAAAATCATGAGCCAGATGCGTGCATAACCCAGACCTAACCCAGACCTAACCGGTGTTATCCTCTAAAATATTGATCGAAACCAGGTTTAATTGACTGCTTCAGTGTGTTACCACATTCCTACGTGATTCAAACACGAAAAAAACCCAGGATCTGGCCAACAAGTATGCGAAGAAGGCAAAATCATGAGCCAGATGCGGGCATAACCCAGACCTAACCCAGACCTAACCGGTGTTATCCTCTGAAATATTGATCGAAACCAGGTTTAACTGACTGCTTCAGTGAGTTACCACATTACTACGTGATTCACACACGGAAAAAACCCAGGATCTGGCCAACAAGTATGCGATGAAGGCAAAATCATGAGCCAGATGCGGGCATAACCCAGACCTAACCCAGACCTAACCGGTGTTATCCTCTAAAATATTGATCGAAACCAGGTTTAATTGACTGCTTCAGTGTGTTACCACATTACTACGTGTTTCAAACACGGAAAATACCCAGGATCTGGCCAACAAGTATGCGGAGAATGCGAAAGAATAAGCCAGATGCGCGCATTTCCCAGACCTAACCCAGACCTAACCGGTGTTATCCTCTGAAATACTGTCCGAATCCAGGTTTAATTGACTGCCTCAGTGTGGTACAACATTACTACGTGATTCAAACACGGAAAAAACCCAGGATCTGGCCAACAAGTATGCGGAGAATGCGAAAGCATAAGCCAGATGCGCGCATATCCCAAACCTAACCCAGACCTAACCGGTGTTATCCTCTAAAATATTGATCGAAACCAGGTTTAATTGACTGCTTCAGTGTGTTACCACATTACTACGTGATTCAAACACGGAAAATACCCAGGATCTGGCCAACAAGTATGCGAAGAAGGCAAAATCATGAGCCAGATGCGGGCATAACCCAGACCTAACCCAGACCTAACCGGTGTTATCCTCTAAAATATTGATCGAAACCAGGTTTAATTGACTGCTTCAGTGTATTACCACATTACTACGTGATTCAAACACGGAAAATACCCAGGATCTGGCCAACAAGTATGCGAAGAAGGCAAAATCATGAGCCAGATGCGGGCATAACCCAGACCTAACCCAGACCTAACCGGTGTTATCCTCTAAAATATTGATCGAAACCAGGTTTATTTGACTGCTTCAGTGTGTTACCACATTACTACGAGACTCAAACACGAAAAAAACCCAGCATCTGGCCAACAAGTATGCGAAGAAGGCAAAATCATGAGCCAGATGCGGGCATAACCCAGACCTAACCCAGACCTAACCGGTGTTATCCTCTGAAATATTGATCGAAACCAGGTTTAATTGACTGCGTCAGTGAGTTACCACATTACTACGTGATTCAAACACGGAAAAAACCCCGGATCTGGCCAACAAGTATGCGATGAAGGCAAAATCATGCGCCAGATGCGGGCATAACCCAGACCTAACCCAGACCTAGCCGGTGTTATCCTCTAAAATATTGATCGAAACCAGGTTTAATTGACTGCTTCTGTGTGTTACCACATTCCTACGTGATTCAAACACGAAAAAAACCCAGGATCTGGCCAACAAGTATGCGAAGAAGGCAAAATCATGAGCCAGATGCGGGCATAACCCAGACCTAACCCAGGCCTAACCGGTGTTATCCTCTGAAATATTGATCGAAACCAAGTTTAATTGACTGCTTCAGTGTGTTACCACATTCCTACGTGATTCAAACACGAAAAAAACCCAGGATCTGGCCAACAAGTATGCGAAGAAGGCAAAATCATGAGCCAGATGCGGGCATAACCCAGACCTAACCCAGACCTAACCGGTGTTATCCTCTGAAATATTGATCGAAACCAGGTTTAATTGACTGCTTCAGTGAGTTACCACATTACTACGTGATGCAAACACGGAAAAAACCCAGGATCTGGCCAACAAGTATGCGATGAAGGCAAAATCATGAGCCAGATGCGGGCATAACCCAGACCTAACCCAGACCTATCCGGTGTTATCCTCTAAAATATTGATCGAAACCAGGTTCAATTGACTGCTTCAGTGTGTTACCACATTACTACGTGATTCAAACACGAAAAAAACCCAGGATCTGGCCAACAAGTATGCGATGAAGGCAAAATCATGAGCCAGATGCGGGCATAACCCAGACCTAACCCAGGCCTAACCGGTGTTATCCTCTAAAATATTGATCGAAACCAGGTTTAATTGACTGCTTCAGTGTGTCACCACATTACTACGTGATTCAAACACGAAAAAAACCTAGGATCTGGCCAACAAGTATGCGAAGAAGGCAAAATCATGAGCCAGATGCGGGCATAACCCAGACCTAACCCAGACCTAACCGGTGTTATCCTCTAAAATATTGATCGAAACCAGGTTTAATTGACTGCTTCAGTGTATTACCACATTACTACGTGATTCAAACACGAAAAAAACCCAGGATCTGGCCAACAAGTATGCGAAGAAGGCAAAATCATGAGCCAGATGCGGGCATAACACAGACCTAACCCAGACCTAACCGGTGTTATCCTCTGAAATATTGATCGAAACCAGGTTTAATTGACTGCTTCAGTGTGTTACCACATTACTACCTGATTCAAACGCGGAAAATACCCAGGATCTGGCCAACAAGTATGCGAAGAAGGCAAAATCATGAGCCAGATGCGCGCATTTCCCAGACCTAACCCAGACCTAACCGGCGTTATCCTCTGAAATATTGATCGAAACCAGGTTTAATTGACTGCTTCAGTGTGTTACCACATTACTACGTGATTCAAACACGGAAAAAACCCAGGATCTGGCCAACAAGTATGCGATGAAGGCAAAATCATGAGCCAGATGCGGGCGTAACCCAGACCTAACCCAGACCTAACCGGTGTTATCCTCTAAAATATTGATCGAAACCAGGTTTAATTGACTGCTTCAGTGTGTTACCACATTACTACGTGATTCAAACACGAAAAAAACCCAGGATCTGGCCAACAAGTATGCGAAGAAGGCAAAATCATGAGCCAGATGCGGGCATAACCCAGACCTAACCCAGACCTAACCGGTGTTATCCTCTAAAATATTGATCGAAACCAGGTTTAATTGACTGCTTCAGTGTGTTACCACATTACTACGTGATTCAAACACGAAAAAAACCCAGGATCTGGCCAACAAGTATGCGAAGAAGGCAAAATCATGAGCCAGATGGGGGCATAACCCAGACCTAACCCAGACCTAACCGGTGTTATCCTCTGGAATATTGATCGAAACCAGGTTTAATTGACTGCTTCAGTGTGTTACCACATTACTACGTGATTCAAACACGGAAAATACCCAGGATCTGGCCAACAAGTATGCGAAGAAGGCAAAATCATGAGTCAGATGCGGGCATAACCCAGACCTAACCGGTGTTATCCTCTAAAATATTGATCGAAACCAGGTTTAACTGACTGCTCCAGTGTGTTACCACATTCCTGCGTGATTCAAACACGGAAAATACCCAGGATCTGGCCAACAAGTTTGCGAAAAAGGCGAAAGTATAAGCCATATGCGCGCAAATCCCAGACCGAACCCAGACCTAACCGGTGTTATCCTCTAAAATATTGATCGAAACCAGGTTTAATTGACTGCTTCAGTGTGTTACCACATTCCTACGTGATTCAAACACGGAAAATACCCAGGATCTGGCCAACAAGTATGCGAAGAAGGCAAAATCATGAGCCAGATGCGCGCATTTCCCAGACCTAACCCAGACCTAACCGGCGTTATCCTCTGAAATATTGATCGAAACCAGGTTTAATTGACTGCTTCAGTGTGTTACCACATTACTACGTGATTCAAACACGGAAAAAACCCAGGATCTGGCCAACAAGTATGCGATGAAGGCAAAATCATGAGCCAGATGCGGGCATAACCCAGACCTAACCCAGACCTAACCGGTGTTATCCTCTAAAATATTGATCGAAACCAGGTTTAATTGACTGCTTCAGTGTGTTACCACATTACTACGTGATTCAAACACGAAAAAAACCCAAGATCTGGCCAACAAGTATGCGAAGAAGGCAAAATCATGAGCCAGATGCGGGCATAACCCAGACCTAACCCAGACCTAACCGGCGTTATCCTCTAAAATATTGATCGAAACCAGGTTTAATTGACTGCTTCAGTGTGTTACCACATTACTACGTGTTTCAAACACGGAAAATACCCAGGATCTGGCCAACAAGTATGCGAAGAATGCGAAAGAATAAGCCAGATGCGCGCATTTCCCAGACCTAACCCAGACCTAACCGGTGTTATCCTCTGAAATATTGATCCAAACCAGGTTTAATTGACTGGTTCAGTGTGTTACCACATTACTACGTGTTTCAAACACGGAAAATACCCAGGATCTGGCCAACAAGTATGGGAAGAATGCGAAAGAATAAGCCAGATGCGCGCATTTCCCAGACCTAACCCAGACCTAACCGGTGTTATCCTCTGAAATATTGATCGAAACCAGGTTTAATTGACTGCTTCAGTGTGTTACCACATTACTACGTGATTCAAACACGAAAAAAACCCAGGATCTGGCCAACAAGTATGCGAAGAAGGCAAAATCATGAGCCAGATGCGGGCATAACCCAGACCTAACCCAGACCTAACCGGTGTTATCCTCTGAAATATTGATCGAAACCAGGTTTAATTGACTGCTTCAGTGAGTTACCACATTACTACGTGATTCAAGCACTGAAAAAACCCAGGATCTGGCCAACAAGTATGCGATGAAGGCAAAATCATGAGCCAGATGCGGGCATAACCCAGACCTAACCCAGACCTAACCGGTGTTATCCTCTAAAATATTGATCGAAACCAGGTTTAATTGACTGCTTCAGTGTGTTACCACATTACTACGTGATTCAAACACGAAAAAAAACCAGGATCTGGCCAACAAGTATGCGAAGAAGGCAAAATCATGAGCCAGATGCGGGCATAACCCAGACCTAACCCAGACCTAACCGGTGTTATCCTCTAAAATATTGATCGAAACCAGGTTTAATTGACTGCTTCAGTGTGTTACCACATTCCTACGTGATTGAAACACGAAAAAAACCCAGGATCTGGCCAACAAGTATGCGAAGAAGGCGAAAGTATAAGCCAGATGCGCGCATTTCCCAGACCTAACCCAGACCTAACCGGTGTTATCCTCTGAAATATTGATCGAAACCAGGTTTAATTGACTGCTTCAGTGTATTACCACATTACTACGTGATTCAAACACGAAAAAAACCCAGGATCTGGCCAACAAGTATGCGAAGAAGGCAAAATCATGAGCCAGATGCGGGCATAACCCAGACCTAACCCAGACCTAACCGGTGTTATCCTCTAAAATATTGATCGAAACCAGGTTTAATTGACTGCTTCAGTGTATTACCACATTACTACGTGATTCAAACACGAAAAAAACCCAGGATCTGGCCAACAAGTATGCGAAGAAGGCAAAATCATGAGCCAGATGCGTGCATAACCCAGACCTAACCCAGACCTAACCGGTGTTATCCTCTAAAATATTGATCGAAACCAGGTTTAATTGACTGCTTCAGTGTGTTACCACATTCCTACGTGATTCAAACACGAAAAAAACCCAGGATCTGGCCAACAAGTATGCGAAGAAGGCAAAATCATGAGCCAGATGCGGGCATAACCCAGACCTAACCCAGACCTAACCGGTGTTATCCTCTGAAATATTGATCGAAACCAGGTTTAACTGACTGCTTCAGTGAGTTACCACATTACTACGTGATTCACACACGGAAAAAACCCAGGATCTGGCCAACAAGTATGCGATGAAGGCAAAATCATGAGCCAGATGCGGGCATAACCCAGACCTAACCCAGACCTAACCGGTGTTATCCTCTAAAATATTGATCGAAACCAGGTTTAATTGACTGCTTCAGTGTGTTACCACATTACTACGTGTTTCAAACACGGAAAATACCCAGGATCTGGCCAACAAGTATGCGGAGAATGCGAAAGAATAAGCCAGATGCGCGCATTTCCCAGACCTAACCCAGACCTAACCGGTGTTATTCTCTGAAATACTGTCCGAATCCAGGTTTAATTGACTGCCTCAGTGTGGTACAACATTACTACGTGATTCAAACACGGAAAAAACCCAGGATCTGGCCAACAAGTATGCGGAGAATGCGAAAGCATAAGCCAGATGCGCGCATATCCCAAACCTAACCCAGACCTAACCGGTGTTATCCTCTAAAATATTGATCGAAACCAGGTTTAATTGACTGCTTCAGTGTGTTACCACATTACTACGTGATTCAAACACGGAAAATACCCAGGATCTGGCCAACAAGTATGCGAAGAAGGCAAAATCATGAGCCAGATGCGGGCATAACCCAGACCTAACCCAGACCTAACCGGTGTTATCCTCTAAAATATTGATCGAAACCAGGTTTAATTGACTGCTTCAGTGTATTACCACATTACTACGTGATTCAAACACGGAAAATACCCAGGATCTGGCCAACAAGTATGCGAAGAAGGCAAAATCATGAGCCAGATGCGGGCATAACCCAGACCTAACCCAGACCTAACCGGTGTTATCCTCTAAAATATTGATCGAAACCAGGTTTATTTGACTGCTTCAGTGTGTTACCACATTACTACGTGACTCAAACACGAAAAAATCCCAGCATCTGGCCAACAAGTATGCGAAGAAGGCAAAATCATGAGCCAGATGCGGGCATAACCCAGACCTAACCCAGACCTAACCGGTGTTATCCTCTGAAATATTGATCGAAACCAGGTTTAATTGACTGCGTCAGTGAGTTACCACATTACTACGTGATTCAAACACGGAAAAAACCCCGGATCTGGCCAACAAGTATGCGATGAAGGCAAAATCATGAGCCAGATGCGGGCATAACCCAGACCTAACCCAGACCTAGCCGGTGTTATCCTCTAAAATATTGATCGAAACCAGGTTTAATTGACTGCTTCTGTGTGTGACCACATTCCTACGTGATTCAAACACGAAAAAAACCCAGGATCTGGCCAACAAGTATGCGAAGAAGGCAAAATCATGAGCCAGATGCGGGCATAACCCAGACCTAACCCAGGCCTAACCGGTGTTATCCTCTGAAATATTGATCGAAACCAGGTTTAATTGACTGCTTCAGTGTGTTACCACATTCCTACGTGATTCAAACACGAAAAAAACCCAGGATCTGGCCAACAAGTATGCGAAGAAGGCAAAATCATGAGCCAGATGCGGGCATAACCCAGACCTAACCCAGACCTAACCGGTGTTATCCTCTGAAATATTGATCGAAACCAGGTTTAATTGACTGCTTCAGTGAGTTACCACATTACTACGTGATTCAAACACGGAAAAAACCCAGGATCTGGCCAACAAGTATGCGATGAAGGCAAAATCATGAGCCAGATGCGGGCATAACCCAAACCTAACCCAGACCTATCCGGTGTTATCCTCTAAAATATTGATCGAAACCAGGTTCAATTGACTGCTTCAGTGTGTTACCACATTACTACGTGATTCAAACACGAAAAAAACCCAGGATCTGGCCAACAAGTATGCGATGAAGGCAAAATCATGAGCCAGATGCGGGCATAACCCAGACCTAACCCAGGCCTAACCGGTGTTATCCTCTAAAATATTGATCGAAACCAGGTTTAATTGACTGCTTCAGTGTGTCACCACATTACTACGTGATTCAAACACGAAAAAAACCCAGGATCTGGCCAACAAGTATGCGAAGAAGGCAAAATCATGAGCCAGATGCGGGCATAACCCAGACCTAACCCAGACCTAACCGGTGTTATCCTCTAAAATATTGATCGAAACCAGGTTTAATTGACTGCTTCAGTGTATTACCACATTACTACGTGATTCAAACACGAAAAAAACCCAGGATCTGGCCAACAAGTATGCGAAGAAGGCAAAATCATGAGCCAGATGCGGGCATAACACAGACCTAACCCAGACCTAACCGGTGTTATCCTCTGAAATATTGATCGAAACCAGGTTTAATTGACTGCTTCAGTGTGTTACCACATTACTACCTGATTCAAACGCGGAAAATACCCAGGATCTGGCCAACAAGTATGCGAAGAAGGCAAAATCATGAGCCAGATGCGCGCATTTCCCAGACCTAACCCAGACCTAACCGGCGTTATCCTCTGAAATATTGATCGAAACCAGGTTTAATTGACTGCTTCAGTGTGTTACCACATTACTACGTAATTCAAACACGGAAAAAACCCAGGATCTGGCCAACAAGTATGCGATGAAGGCAAAATCATGAGCCAGATGCGGGCGTAACCCAGACCTAACCCAGACCTAACCGGTGTTATCCTCTAAAATATTGATCGAAACCAGGTTTAATTGACTGCTTCAGTGTGTTACCACATTACTACGTGATTCAAACACGAAAAAAACCCAGGATCTGGCCAACAAGTATGCGAAGAAGGCAAAATCATGAGCCAGATGCGGGCATAACCCAGACCTAACCCAGACCTAACCGGTGTTATCCTCTAAAATATTGATCGAAACCAGGTTTAATTGACTGCTTCAGTGTGTTACCACATTACTACGTGATTCAAACACGAAAAAAACCCAGGATCTGGCCAACAAGTATGCGAAGAAGGCAAAATCATGAGCCAGATGGGGGCATAACCCAGACCTAACCCAGACCTAACCGGTGTTATCCTCTGGAATATTGATCGAAACCAGGTTTAATTGACTGCTTCAGTGTGTTACCACATTACTACGTGATTCAAACACGGAAAATACCCAGGATCTGGCCAACAAGTATGCGAAGAAGGCAAAATCATGAGCCAGATGCGGGCATAACCCAGACCTAACCCAGACCTAACCGGTGTTATCCTCTAAAATATTGATCGAAACCAGGTTTAATTGACTGCTCCAGTGTGTTACCACATTCCTGCGTGATTCAAACACGGAAAATACCCAGGATCTGGCCAACAAGTTTGCGAAAAAGGCGAAAGTATAAGCCATATGCGCGCAAATCCCAGACCGAACCCAGACCTAACCGGTGTTATCCTCTAAAATATTGATCGAAACCAGGTTTAATTGACTGCTTCAGTGTGTTACCACATTCCTACGTGATTCAAACACGAAAAAAACCCAGGATCTGGCCAACAAGTATGCGAAGAAGGCAAAATCATGAGCCAGATGCGGGCATAACCCAGACCTAACCCAGACCTAACCAGTGTTATCCTCTGAAATATTGATCGAAACCAGGTTTAATTGACTGCTTCAGTGAGTTACCACATTACTACGTGATTCAAACACGGAAAAAACCCAGGATCTGGCCAACAAGTATGCGATGAAGGTAAAATCATGAGCCAGATGCGGGCATAACCCAGACCTAACCCAGACCTAACCGGTGTTATCCTCTAAAATATTGATCGAAACCAGGTTTAATTGACTGCTTCAGTGTGTTACCACATTACTACGTGATTCAAACACGAAAAAAACCCAGGATCTGGCCAACAAGTATGCGATGAAGGCAAAATCATGAGCCAGATGCGGGCATAACCCAGACCTAACCCAGGCCTAACCGGTGTTATCCTCTATAATATTGATCGAAACCAGGTTTAATTGACTGCTTCAATGTGTCACCACATTACTACGTGATTCAAACACGAAAAAAAACCAGGATCTGGCCAACAAGTATGCGAAGAAGGCAAAATCATGAGCCAGATGCGGGCATAACCCAGACCTAACCCAGACCTAACCGGTGTTATCCTCTAAAATATTGATCGAAACCAGGTTTAATTGACTGCTTCAGTGTATTACCACATTACTACGTGATTCAAACACGAAAAAAACCCAGGATCTGGCCAACAAGTATGCGAAGAAGGCAAAATCATGAGCCAGATGCGGGCATAACACAGACCTAACCCAGACCTAACCGGTGTTATCCTCTGAAATATTGATCGAAACCAGGTTTAATTGACTGCTTCAGTGTGTTACCACATTACTACGTGATTCAAACACGAAAAAAACCCAGGATCTGGCCAACAAGTATGCGAAGAAGGCAAAATCATGAGCCAGATGCGGGCATAACCCAGACCTAACCCAGACCTAACCGGCGTTATCCTCTAAAATATTGATCGAAACCAGGTTTAATTGACTGCTTCAGTGTGGTACCACATTACTACCTGTTTCAAACACGGAAAATACCCAGGATCTGGCCAACAAGTTTGCGAAAATGGCGAAAGTATAAGCCATATGCGCGCATATCCCGGACCTAACCCAGACCTAACCGGTGTTATCCTCTGAAATATTGATCGAAACCAGGTTTAATTGACTGCTTCATTGTGTTACCACATTACTACGTGATTCAAACACGAAAAAAACCCAGGACCTGGCCAACAAGTATGCGAAGAAGGCAAAATCATGAGCCAGATGCGGGCATAACCCAGACCTAACCCAGACCTAACCGGTGTTATCCTCTAAAATATTGATCGAAACCAGGTTTAATTGACTGCTTCAGTGTGTTACCACATTACTACGTGATTCAAACACGGAAAATACCCAGGATCTGGCCAACAAGTATGCGAAGAAGGCAAAATCATGAGCCAGATGGGCGCATTTCCCAGACCTAACCCAGACCTAACCGGTGTTATCCTCTAAAATATTGATCGAAACCAGGTTTAATTGACTGCTTCAGTGTGTTACCACATTACTACGTGATTCAAACACGAAAAAAACCCAGGATCTGGCCAACAAGTATGCGAAGAAGGCAAAATCATGAGCCAGATGCGGGCATAACCCAGACCTTACCCAGACCTAACCGGTGTTATCCTCTAAAATATTGATCGAAACCAGGTTTAATTGACTGCTTCAGTGTGTTACCACATTACTACGTGATTCAAACACGAAAAAAACCCAGGATCTGGCCAACAAGTATGCGAAGAAGGCAAAATCATGAGCCAGATGGGGGCATAACCCAGACCTAACCCAGACCTAACCGGTGTTATCCTCTGGAATATTCATCGAAACCAGGTTTAATTGACTGCTTCAGTGTGTTACCACATTACTACGTGATTCAAACACGAAAAAAACCCAAGATCTGGCCAACAAGTATGCGAAGAAGGCAAAATCATGAGCCAGATGCGGGCATAACCCAGACCTAACCCAGACCTAACCGGCGTTATCCTCTAAAATATTGATCGAAACCAGGTTTAATTGACTGCTTCAGTGTGTTACCACATTACTACGTGTTTCAAACACGGAAAATACCCAGGATCTGGCCAACAAGTATGCGAAGAATGCGAAAGAATAAGCCAGATGCGCGCATTTCCCAGACCTAACCCAGACCTAACCGGTGTTATCCTCTGAAATATTGATCCAAACCAGGTTTAATTGACTGGTTCAGTGTGTTACCACATTACTACGTGTTTCAAACACGGAAAATACCCAGGATCTGGCCAACAAGTATGCGAAGAATGCGAAAGAATAAGCCAGATGCGCGCATTTCCCAGACCTAACCCAGACCTAACCGGTGTTATCCTCTGAAATATTGATCGAAACCAGGTTTAATTGACTGCTTCAGTGTGTTACCACATTACTACGTGATTCAAACACGAAAAAAACCCAGGATCTGGCCAACAAGTATGCGAAGAAGGCAAAATCATGAGCCAGATGCGGGCATAACCCAGACCTAACCCAGACCTAACCGGTGTTATCCTCTGAAATATTGATCGAAACCAGGTTTAATTGACTGCTTCAGTGAGTTACCACATTACTACGTGATTCAAGCACTGAAAAAACCCAGGATCTGGCCAACAAGTATGCGATGTAGGCAAAATCATGAGCCAGATGCGGGCATAACCCAGACCTAACCCAGACCTAACCGGTGTTATCCTCTAAAATATTGATCGAAACCAGGTTTAATTGACTGCTTCAGTGTGTTACCACATTACTACGTGATTCAAACACGGAAAATACCCAGGATCTGGCCAACAAGTATGCGAAGAAGGCAAAATCATGAGCCAGATGCGGGCATAACCCAGACCTAACCCAGACCTAACCGGTGTTATCCTCTAAAATATTGATCGAAACCAGGTTTAATTGACTGCTTCAGTGTGTTACCACATTCCTACGTGATTGAAACACGAAAAAAACCCAGGATCTGGCCAACAAGTATGCGAAGAAGGCGAAAGTATAAGCCAGATGCGCGCATTTCCCAGACCTAACCCAGACCTAACCGGTGTTATCCTCTGAAATATTGATCGAAACCAGGTTTAATTGACTGGTTCAGTGTGTTACCACATTACTACGTGTTTCAAACACGGAAAATACCCAGGATCTGGCCAACAAGTATGCGAAGAAGGCAAAATCATGAGCCAGATGCGGGCATAACCCAGACCTAACCCAGACCTAACCGGTGTTATCCTCTAAAATATTGATCGAAACCAGGTTTAATTGACTGCTTCAGTGTGTTACCACATTCCTACGTGATTGAAACACGAAAAAAACCCAGGATCTGGCCAACAAGTATGACAAGAAGGCGAAAGTATAAGCCAGATGCGCGCATTTCCCAGACCTAACCCAGACCTAACCGGTGTTATCCTCTGAAATATTGATCGAAACCAGGTTTAATTGACTGCTTCAGTGTGTTACCACATTACTACGTGATTCAAACACGGAAAATACCCAGGATCTGGCCAACAAGTATGCGAAGAAGGCAAAATCATGAGCCAGATGCGCGCATTTCCCGGACCTAACCCAGACCTAACCGGTGTTATCCTCCTAAATACTGTCCGAATCCAGGTTTAGTGGACTGTTTCTGTGTGGTACCACATTACTACGTGATTCAAACCCGAAAAAAACCCAGGATCTGGCCAACAAGTATGCGATGAAGGCAAAATCATGAGCCAGATGCGGGCATAACCCAGACCTAACCCAGACCTAACCGGTGTTATCCTCTAAAATATTGATCGAAACCAGGTTTAATTGACTGCTTCAGTGTATTACCACATTACTACGTGATTCAAACAGGAAAAAAACCCTGGATCTGGCCAACAAGTATGCGAAGAAGGCAAAATCATGAGCCAGATGCGGGCATAACCCAGACCTAACCCAGACCTGACCGGTGTTACGCTCTGAAATATTGATCGAAACCAGGTTTAATAGACTGCTTCAGTGTGTTACCATATTACTACGTGATTCAAACACGGAAAAAACCCAGGATCTGGCCAACAAGTATGCGATGAAGGCAAAATCATGAGCCAGATGCGGGTATAACCCAGACCTAACCCAGACCTAACCGGTGTTATCCTCTAAAATATTGATCGAAACCAGGTTTAATTGACTGCTTCAGTGTATTACCACATTACTACGTGATTCAAACACGGAAAATACCCAGGATCTGGCCAACAAGTATGCGAAGAAGGCAAAATCATGAGCCAGATGCGGGCATAACCCAGACCTAACCCAGACCTAACCGGTGTTATCCTCTAAAATATTGATCGAAACCAGGTTTAATTGACTGCTTCAGTGTGTTACCACATTACTACGTGATTCAAACACGGAAAATACCCAGGATCTTGCCAACAAGTATGCGAAGATGGCAAAATCATGAGCCAGATGCGCGCATTTCCCAGACCTAACCCAGACCTAACCGGCGTTATCCTCTAAAATATTGAACGAAACCAGGTTTAATTGACTGCTTCAGTGTATTACCACATTACTACGTGATTCAAACACGAAAAAAACCCAGGATCTGGCCAACAAGTATGCGAAGAAGGCAAAATCATGAGCCAGATGCGGGCATAACCCAGACCTAACCCAGACCTAACCGGTGTTATCCTCTAAAATATTGATCGAAACCAGGTTTAATTGACTGCTTCAGTGTATTACCACATTACTACGTGATTCAAACACGAAAAAAACCCAGGATCTGGCCAACAAGTATGCGAAGAAGGCAAAATCATGAGCCAGATGCGTGCATAACCCAGACCTAACCCAGACCTAACCGGTGTTATCCTCTAAAATATTGATCGAAACCAGGTTTAATTGACTGCTTCAGTGTGTTACCACTTTCCTACGTGATTCAAACACGAAAAAAACCCAGGATCTGGCCAACAAGTATGCGAAGAATGCAAAATCATGAGCCAGATGCGGGCATAACCCAGACCTAACCCAGACCTAACCGGTGTTATCCTCTGAAATATTGATCGAAACCAGGTTTAACTGACTGCTTCAGTGAGTTACCACATTACTACGTGATTCACACACGGAAAAAACCCAGGATCTGGCCAACAAGTATGCGATGAAGGCAAAATCATGAGCCAGATGCGGGCATAACCCAGACCTAACCCAGACCTAACCGGTGTTATCCTCTAAAATATTGATCGAAACCAGGTTTAATTGACTGCTTCAGTGTGTTACCACATTACTACGTGTTTCAAACACGGAAAATACCCAGGATCTGGCCAACAAGTATGCGGAGAATGCGAAAGAATAAGCCAGATGCGCGCATTTCCCAGACCTAACCCAGACCTAACCGGTGTTATCCTCTGAAATACTGTCCGAATCCAGGTTTAATTGACTGCCTCAGTGTGGTACAACATTACTACGTGATTCAAACACGGAAAAAACCCAGGATCTGGCCAACAAGTATGCGGAGAATGCGAAAGCATAAGCCAGATGCGCGCATATCCCAAACCTAACCCAGACCTAACCGGTGTTATCCTCTAAAATATTGATCGAAACCAGGTTTAATTGACTGCTTCAGTGTGTTACCACGTTACTACGTGATTCAAACACGGAAAATACCCAGGATCTGGCCAACAAGTATGCGAAGAAGGCAAAATCATGAGCCAGATGCGGGCATAACCCAGACCTAACCCAGACCTAACCGGTGTTATCCTCTAAAATATTGATCGAAACCAGGTTTAATTGACTGCTTCAGTGTATTACCACATTACTACGTGATTCAAACACGGAAAATACCCAGGATCTGGCCAACAAGTATGCGAAGAAGGCAAAATCATGAGCCAGATGCGGGCATAACCCAGACCTAACCCAGACCTAACCGGTGTTATCCTCTGAAATATTGATCGAAACCAGGTTTAACTGACTGCTTCAGTGTGTTACCACATTACTACGTGATTCACACACGGAAAAAACCCAGGATCTGGCCAACAAGTATGCGATGAAGGCAAAATCATGAGCCAGATGCGGGCATAACCCAGACCTAACCCAGACCTAACCGGTGTTATCCTCTAAAATATTGATCGAAACCAGGTTTAATTGACTGCTTCAGTGTGTTACCACATTACTACGTGTTTCAAACACGGAAAATACCCAGGATCTGGCCAACAAGTATGCGGAGAATGCGAAAGAATAAGCCAGATGCGCGCATTTCCCAGACCTAACCCAGACCTAACCGGTGTTATCCTCTGAAATACTGTCCGAATCCAGGTTTAATTGACTGCCTCAGTGTGGTACAACATTACTACGTGATTCAAACACGGAAAAAACCCAGGATCTGGCCAACAAGTATGCGGAGAATGCGAAAGCATAAGCCAGATGCGCGCATATCCCAAACCTAACCCAGACCTAACCGGTGTTATCCTCTAAAATATTGATCGAAACCAGGTTTAATTGACTGCTTCAGTGTGTTACCACGTTACTACGTGATTCAAACACGGAAAATACCCAGGATCTGGCCAACAAGTATGCGAAGAAGGCAAAATCATGAGCCAGATGCGGGCATAACCCAGACCTAACCCAGACCTAACCGGTGTTATCCTCTAAAATATTGATCGAAACCAGGTTTAATTGACTGCTTCAGTGTATTACCACATTACTACGTGATTCAAACACGGAAAATACCCAGGATCTGGCCAACAAGTATGCGAAGAAGGCAAAATCATGAGCCAGATGCGGGCATAACCCAGACCTAACCCAGACCTAACCGGTGTTATCCTCTAAAATATTGATCGAAACCAGGTTTATTTGACTGCTTCAGTGTGTTACCACATTACTACGTGACTCAAACACGAAAAAAACCCAGCATCTGGCCAACAAGTATGCGAAGAAGGCAAAATCATGAGCCAGATGCGGGCATAACCCAGACCTAACCCAGACCTAACCGGTGTTATCCTCTAAAATATTGATCGAAACCAGGTTTAATTGACTGCTTCAGTGTATTACCACATTACTACGTGATTCAAACACGAAAAAAACCCAGGATCTGGCCAACAAATATGCGAAGAAGGCAAAATCATGAGCCAGATGCGGGCATAACACAGACCTAACCCAGACCTAACCGGTGTTATCCTCTGAAATATTGATCGAAACCAGGTTTAATTGACTGCTTCAGTGTGTTACCACATTACTACGTGATTCAAACGCGGGAAATACCCAGGATCTGGCCAACAAGTATGCGAAGAAGGCAAAATCATGAGCCAGATGCGCGCATTTCCCAGACCTAACCCAGACCTAACCGGCGTTATCCTCTGAAATATTGATCGAAACCAGGTTTAATTGACTGCTTCAGTGTGTTACCACATTACTACGTGATTCAAACACGGAAAAAACCCAGGATCTGGCCAACAAGTATGCGAAGAAGGCAAAATCATGAGCCAGATGCGGGCATAACCCAGACCTAACCCAGACCTAACCGGTGTTATCCTCTGAAATATTGATCGAAACCAGGTTTAATTGACTGCTTCAGTGAGTTACCAAATTACTACGTGATTCAAGCACTGAAAAAACCCAGGATCTGGCCAACAAGTATGCGATGAAGGCAAAATCATGAGCCAGATGCGGGCATAACCCAGACCTAACCCAGACCTAACCGGTGTTATCCTCTAAAATATTGATCGAAACCAGGTTTAATTGACTGCTTCAGTGTGTTACCACATTACTACGTGATTCAAACACGAAAAAAACCCAGGATCTGGCCAACAAGTATGCGAAGAAGGCAAAATCATGAGCCAGATGCGGGCATAACCCAGACCTAACCCAGACCAAACCGGTGTTATCCTCTAAAATATTGATCGAAACCAGGTTTAATTGACTGCTTCAGTGTGTTACCACATTCCTACGTGATTGAAACACGAAAAAAACCCAGGATCTGGCCAACAAGTATGCGAAGAAGGCGAAAGTATAAGCCAGATGCGCGCATTTCCCAGACCTAACCCAGACCTAACCGGTGTTATCCTCTGAAATATTGATCGAAACCAGGTTTAATTGACTGCTTCAGTGTGTTACCACATTACTACGTGATTCAAACACGGAAAATACCCAGGATCTGGCCAACAAGTATGCGAAGAAGGCAAAATCATGAGCCAGATGCGCGCATTTCCCGGACCTAACCCAGACCTAACCGGTGTTATCCTCCTAAATACTGTCCGAATCCAGGTTTAGTGGACTGTTTCTGTGTGGTACCACATTACTACGTGATTCAAACCCGAAAAAAACCCAGGATCTGGCCAACAAGTATGCGATGAAGGCAAAATCATGAGCCAGATGCGGGCATAACCCAGACCTAACCCAGACCTACCCGGTGTTATCCTCTAAAATATTGATCGAAACCAGGTTTAATTGACTGCTTCAGTGTATTACCACATTACTACGTGATTCAAACAGGAAAAAAACCCAGGATCTGGCCAACAAGTATGCGAAGAAGGCAAAATCATGAGCCAGATGCGGGCATAACCCAGACCTAACCCAGACCTGACCGGTGTTACGCTCTGAAATATTGATCGAAACCAGGTTTAATAGACTGCTTCAGTGTGTTACCACATTACTACGTGATTCAAACACGGAAAAAACCCAGGATCTGGCCAACAAGTATGCGATGAAGGCAAAATCATGAGCCAGATGCGGGTATAACCCAGACCTAACCCAGACCTAACCGGTGTTATCCTCTAAAATATTGATCGAAACCAGGTTTAATTGACTGCTTCAGTGTATTACCACATTACTACGTGATTTAAACACGGAAAATACCCAGGATCTGGCCAACAAGTATGCGAAGAAGGCAAAATCATGAGCCAGATGCGGGCATAACCCAGACCTAACCCAGACCTAACCGGTGTTATCCTCTAAAATATTGATCGAAACCAGGTTTAATTGACTGCTTCAGTGTGTTACCACATTACTACGTGATTCAAACACGGAAAATACCCAGGATCTTGCCAACAAGTATGCGAAGATGGCAAAATCATGAGCCAGATGCGCGCATTTCCCAGACCTAACCCAGACCTAACCGGCGTTATCCTCTAAAATATTGAACGAAACCAGGTTTAATTGACTGCTTCAGTGTATTACCACATTACTACGTGATTCAAACACGAAAAAAACCCAGGATCTGGCCAACAAGTATGCGAAGAAGGCAAAATCATGAGCCAGATGCGGGCATAACCCAGACCTAACCCAGACCTAACCGGTGTTATCCTCTAAAATATTGATCGAAACCAGGTTTAATTGACTGCTTCAGTGTATTACCACATTACTACGTGATTCAAACACGAAAAAAACCCAGGATCTGGCCAACAAGTATGCGAAGAAGGCAAAATCATGAGCCAGATGCGTGCATAACCCAGACCTAACCCAGACCTAACCGGTGTTATCCTCTAAAATATTGATCGAAACCAGGTTTAATTGACTGCTTCAGTGTGTTACCACTTTCCTACGTGATTCAAACACGAAAAAAACCCAGGATCTGGCCAACAAGTATGCGAAGAAGGCAAAATCATGAGCCAGATGCGGGCATAACCCAGACCTAACCCAGACCTAACCGGTGTTATCCTCTGAAATATTGATCGAAACCAGGTTTAACTGACTGCTTCAGTGAGTTACCACATTACTACGTGATTCACACACGGAAAAAACCCAGGATCTGGCCAACAAGTATGCGATGAAGGCAAAATCATGAGCCAGATGCGGGCATAACCCAGACCTAACCCAGACCTAACCGGTGTTATCCTCTAAAATATTGATCGAAACCAGGTTTAATTGACTGCTTCAGTGTGTTACCACATTACTACGTGTTTCAAACACGGAAAATACCCAGGATCTGGCCAACAAGTATGCGGAGAATGCGAAAGAATAAGCCAGATGCGCGCATTTCCCAGACCTAACCCAGACCTAACCGGTGTTATCCTCTGAAATACTGTCCGAATCCAGGTTTAATTGACTGCCTCAGTGTGGTACAACATTACTACGTGATTCAAACACGGAAAAAACCCAGGATCTGGCCAACAAGTATGCGGAGAATGCGAAAGCATAAGCCAGATGCGCGCATATCCCAAACCTAACCCAGACCTAACCGGTGTTATCCTCTAAAATATTGATCGAAACCAGGTTTAATTGACTGCTTCAGTGTGTTACCACGTTACTACGTGATTCAAACACGGAAAATACCCAGGATCTGGCCAACAAGTATGCGAAGAAGGCAAAATCATGAGCCAGATGCGGGCATAACCCAGACCTAACCCAGACCTAACCGGTGTTATCCTCTAAAATATTGATCGAAACCAGGTTTAATTGACTGCTTCAGTGTATTACCACATTACTACGTGATTCAAACACGGAAAATACCCAGGATCTGGCCAACAAGTATGCGAAGAAGGCAAAATCATGAGCCAGATGCGGGCATAACCCAGACCTAACCCAGACCTAACCGGTGTTATCCTCTAAAATATTGATCGAAACCAGGTTTATTTGACTGCTTCAGTGTGTTACCACATTACTACGTGACTCAAACACGAAAAAAACCCAGCATCTGGCCAACAAGTATGCGAAGAAGGCAAAATCATGAGCCAGATGCGGGCATAACCCAGACCTAACCCAGACCTAACCGGTGTTATCCTCTGAAATATTGATCGAAACCAGGTTTAATTGACTGCGTCAGTGAGTTACCACATTACTACGTGATTCAAACACGGAAAAAACCCCGGATCTGGCCAACAAGTATGCGATGAAGGCAAAATCATGAGCCAGATGCGGGCATAACCCAGACCTAACCCAGACCTAGCCGGTGTTATCCTCTAAAATATTGATCGAAACCAGGTTTAATTGACTGCTTCTGTGTGTTACCACATTCCTACGTGATTCAAACACGAAAAAAACCCAGGATCTGGCCAACAAGTATGCGAAGAAGGCAAAATCATGAGCCAGATGCGGGCATAACCCAGACCTAACCCAGACCTAACCGGTGTTATCCTCTGAAATATTGATCGAAACCAGGTTTAATTGACTGCTTCAGTGTGTTACCACATTCCTACGTGATTCAAACACGAAAAAAACCCAGGATCTGGCCAACAAGTATGCGAAGAAGGCAAAATCATGAGCCAGATGCGGGCATAACCCAGACCTAACCCAGACCTAACCGGTGTTATCCTCTGAAATATTGATCGAAACCAGGTTTAATTGACTGCTTCAGTGAGTTACCACATTACTACGTGATTCAAACACGGAAAAAACCCAGGATCTGGCCAACAAGTATGCGATGAAGGCAAAATCATGAGCCAGATGCGGGCATAACCCAGACCTAACCCAGACCTATCCGGTGTTATCCTCTAAAATATTGATCGAAACCAGGTTCAATTGACTGCTTCAGTGTGTTACCACATTACTACGTGATTCAAACACGAAAAAAACCCAGGATCTGGCCAACAAGTATGCGATGAAGGCAAAATCATGAGCCAGATGCGGGCATAACCCAGACCTAACCCAGGCCTAACCGGTGTTATCCTCTAAAATATTGATCGAAACCAGGTTTAATTGACTGCTTCAGTGTGTCACCACATTACTACGTGATTCAAACACGAAAAAAACCCAGGATCTGGCCAACAAGTATGCGAAGAAGGCAAAATCATGAGCCAGATGCGGGCATAACCCAGACCTAACCCAGACCTAACCGGTGTTATCCTCTAAAATATTGATCGAAACCAGGTTTAATTGACTGCTTCAGTGTATTACCACATTACTACGTGATTCAAACACGAAAAAAACCCAGGATCTGGCCAACAAATATGCGAAGAAGGCAAAATCATGAGCCAGATGCGGGCATAACACAGACCTAACCCAGACCTAACCGGTGTTATCCTCTGAAATATTGATCGAAACCAGGTTTAATTGACTGCTTCAGTGTGTTACCACATTACTACGTGATTCAAACGCGGGAAATACCCAGGATCTGGCCAACAAGTATGCGAAGAAGCAAAATCATGAGCCAGATGCGCGCATTTCCCAGACCTAACCCAGACCTAACCGGCGTTATCCTCTGAAATATTGATCGAAACCAGGTTTAATTGACTGCTTCAGTGTGTTACCACATTACTACGTGATTCAAACACGGAAAAAACCCAGGATCTGGCCAACAAGTATGCGATGAAGGCAAAATCATGAGCCAGATGCGGGCGTAACCCAGACCTAACCCAGACCTAACCGGTGTTATCCTCTAAAATATTGATCGAAACCAGGTTTAATTGACTGCTTCAGTGTGTTACCACATTACTACGTGATTCAAACACGAAAAAAACCCAGGATCTGGCCAACAAGTATGCGAAGAAGGCAAAATCATGAGCCAGATGCGGGCATAACCCAGACCTAACCCAGACCTAACCGGTGTTATCCTCTAAAATATTGATCGAAACCAGGTTTAATTGACTGCTTCAGTGTGTTACCACATTACTACGTGATTCAAACACGAAAAAAACCCAGGATCTGGCCAACAAGTATGCGAAGAAGGCAAAATCATGAGCCAGATGGGGGCATAACCCAGACCTAACCCAGACCTAACCGGTGTTATCCTCTGGAATATTGATCGAAACCAGGTTTAATTGACTGCTTCAGTGTGTTACCACATTACTACGTGATTCAAACACGGAAAATACCCAGGATCTGGCCAACAAGTATGCGAAGAAGGCAAAATCATGAGCCAGATGCGGGCATAACCCAGACCTAACCCAGACCTAACCGGTGTTATCCTCTAAAATATTGATCGAAACCAGGTTTAATTGACTGCTCCAGTGTGTTACCACATTCCTGCGTGATTCAAACACGGAAAATACCCAGGATCTGGCCAACAAGTTTGCGAAAAAGGCGAAAGTATAAGCCATATGCGCGCAAATCCCAGACCGAACCCAGACCTAACCGGTGTTATCCTCTAAAATATTGATCGAAACCAGGTTTAATTGACTGCTTCAGTGTGTTACCACATTCCTACGTGATTCAAACACGGAAAATACCCAGGATCTGGCCAACAAGTATGCGAAGAAGGCAAAATCATGAGCCAGATGCGGGCATAACCCAGACCTAACCCAGACCTAACCGGTGTTATCCTCTAAAATATTGATCGAAACCAGGTTTATTTGACTGCTTCAGTGTGTTACCACATTACTACGTGACTCAAACACGAAAAAAACCCAGCATCTGGCCAACAAGTATGCGAAGAAGGCAAAATCATGAGCCAGATGCGGGCATAACCCAGACCTAACCCAGACCTAACCGGTGTTATCCTCTGAAATATTGATCGAAACCAGGTTTAATTGACTGCGTCAGTGAGTTACCACATTACTACGTGATTCAAACACGGAAAAAACCCCGGATCTGGCCAACAAGTTTGCGATGAAGGCAAAATCATGAGCCAGATGCGGGCATAACCCAGACCTAACCCAGACCTAGCCGGTGTTATCCTCTAAAATATTGATCGAAACCAGGTTTAATTGACTGCTTCTGTGTGTTACCACATTCCTACGTGATTCAAACACGAAAAAAACCCAGGATCTGGCCAACAAGTATGCGAAGAAGGCAAAATCATGAGCCAGATGCGGGCATAACCCAGACCTAACCCAGACCTAACCGGTGTTATCCTCTGAAATATTGATCGAAACCAGGTTTAATTGACTGCTTCAGTGTGTTACCACATTCCTACGTGATTCAAACACGAAAAAAACCCAGGATCTGGCCAACAAGTATGCGAAGAAGGCAAAATCATGAGCCAGATGCGGGCATAACCCAGACCTAACCCAGACCTAACCGGTGTTATCCTCTGAAATATTGATCGAAACCAGGTTTAATTGACTGCTTCAGTGAGTTACCACATTACTACGTGATTCAAACACGGAAAAAACCCAGGATCTGGCCAACAAGTATGCGATGAAGGCAAAATCATGAGCCAGATGCGGGCATAACCCAGACCTAACCCAGACCTATCCGGTGTTATCCTCTAAAATATTGATCGAAACCAGGTTCAATTGACTGCTTCAGTGTGTTACCACATTACTACGTGATTCAAACACGAAAAAAACCCAGGATCTGGCCAACAAGTATGCGATGAAGGCAAAATCATGAGCCAGATGCGGGCATAACCCAGACCTAACCCAGGCTTAACCGGTGTTATCCTCTAAAATATTGATCGAAACCAGGTTTAATTGACTGCTTCAGTGTGTCACCACATTACTACGTGATTCAAACACGAAAAAAACCCAGGATCTGGCCAACAAGTATGCGAAGAAGGCAAAATCATGAGCCAGATGCGGGCATAACCCAGACCTAACCCAGACCTAACCGGTGTTATCCTCTAAAATATTGATCGAAACCAGGTTTAATTGACTGCTTCAGTGTATTACCACATTACTACGTGATTCAAACACGAAAAAAACCCAGGATCTGGCCAACAAATATGCGAAGAAGGCAAAATCATGAGCCAGATGCGGGCATAACACAGACCTAACCCAGACCTAACCGGTGTTATCCTCTGAAATATTGATCGAAACCAGGTTTAATTGACTGCTTCAGTGTGTTACCACATTACTACGTGATTCAAACGCGGAAAATACCCAGGATCTGGCCAACAAGTATGCGAAGAAGGCAAAATCATGAGCCAGATGCGCGCATTTCCCAGACCTAACCCAGACCTAACCGGCGTTATCCTCTGAAATATTGATCGAAACCAGGTTTAATTGACTGCTTCAGTGTGTTACCACATTACTACGTGATTCAAACACGGAAAAAACCCAGGATCTGGCCAACAAGTATGCGATGAAGGCAAAATCATGAGCCAGATGCGGGCGTAACCCAGACCTAACCCAGACCTAACCGGTGTTATCCTCTAAAATATTGATCGAAACCAGGTTTAATTGACTGCTTCAGTGTGTTACCACATTACTACGTGATTCAAACACGAAAAAAACCCAGGATCTGGCCAACAAGTATGCGAAGAAGGCAAAATCATGAGCCAGATGCGGGCATAACCCAGACCTAACCCAGACCTAACCGGTGTTATCCTCTAAAATATTGATCGAAACCAGGTTTAATTGACTGCTTCAGTGTGTTACCACATTACTACGTGATTCAAACACGAAAAAAACCCAGGATCTGGCCAACAAGTATGCGAAGAAGGCAAAATCATGAGCCAGATGGGGGCATAAGCCAGACCTAACCCAGACCTAACCGGTGTTATCCTCTGGAATATTGATCGAAACCAGGTTTAATTGACTGCTTCAGTGTGTTACCACATTACTACGTGATTCAAACACGGAAAATACCCAGGATCTGGCCAACAAGTATGCGAAGAAGGCAAAATCATGAGCCAGATGCGGGCATAACACAGACCTAACCCAGACCTAACCGGTGTTATCCTCTAAAATATTGATCGAAACCAGGTTTAATTGACTGCTCCAGTGTGTTACCACATTCCTGCGTGATTCAAACACGGAAAATACCCAGGATCTGGCCAACAAGTTTGCGAAAAAGGCGAAAGTATAAGCCATATGCGCGCAAATCCCAGACCGAACCCAGACCTAACCGGTGTTATCCTCTAAAATATTGATCGAAACCAGGTTTAATTGACTGCTTCAGTGTGTTACCACATTCCTACGTGATTCAAACACGAAAAAAACCCAGGATCTGGCCAACAAGTATGCGAAGAAGGCAAAATCATGAGCCAGATGCGGGCATAACCCAGACCTAACCCAGACCTAACCAGTGTTATCCTCTGAAATATTGATCGAAACCAGGTTTAATTGACTGCTTCAGTGAGTTACCACATTACTACGTGATTCAAACACGGAAAAAACCCAGGATCTGGCCAACAAGTATGCGATGAAGGCAAAATCATGAGCCAGATGCGGGCATAACCCAGACCTAACCCAGACCTAACCGGTGTTATCCTCTAAAATATTGATCGAAACCAGGTTTAATTGACTGCTTCAGTGTGTTACCACATTACTACGTGATTCAAACACGAAAAAAACCCAGGATCTGGCCAACAAGTATGCGATGAAGGCAAAATCATGAGCCAGATGCGGGCATAACCCAGACCTAACCCAGGCCTAACCGGTGTTATCCTCTATAATATTGATCGAAACCAGGTTTAATTGACTGCTTCAATGTGTCACCACATTACTACGTGATTCAAACACGAAAAAAAACCAGGATCTGGCCAACAAGTATGCGAAGAAGGCAAAATCATGAGCCAGATGCGGGCATAACCCAGACCTAACCCAGACCTAACCGGTGTTATCCTCTAAAATATTGATCGAAACCAGGTTTAATTGACTGCTTCAGTGTATTACCACATTACTACGTGATTCAAACACGAAAAAAACCCAGGATCTGGCCAACAAGTATGCGAAGAAGGCAAAATCATGAGCCAGATGCGGGCATAACACAGACCTAACCCAGACCTAACCGGTGTTATCCTCTGAAATATTGATCGAAACCAGGTTTAATTGACTGCTTCAGTGTGTTACCACATTACTACGTGATTCAAACGCGGAAAATACCCAGGATCTGGCCAACAAGTATGCGAAGAAGGCAAAATCATGAGCCAGATGCGCGCATTTCCCAGACCTAACCCAGACCTAACCGGCGTTATCCTCTGAAATATTGATCGAAACCAGGTTTAATTGACTGCTTCAGTGTGTTACCACATTACTACGTGATTCAAACACGGAAAAAACCCAGGATCTGGCCAACAAGTATGCGATGAAGGCAAAATCATGAGCCAGATGCGGGCATAACCCAGACCTAACCCAGACCTAACCGGTGTTATCCTCTAAAATATTGATCGAAACCAGGTTTAATTGACTGCTTCAGTGTGTTACCACATTACTACCTGATTCAAACACGAAAAAAACCCAGGATCTGGCCAACAAGTATGCGATGAAGGCAAAATCATGAGCCAGATGCGGGCATAACCCAGACCTAACCCAGGCCTAACCGGTGTTATCCTCTATAATATTGATCGAAACCAGGTTTAATTGACTGCTTCAATGTGTCACCACATTACTACGTGATTCAAACACGAAAAAAAACCAGGATCTGGCCAACAAGTATGCGAAGAAGGCAAAATCATGAGCCAGATGCGGGCATAACCCAGACCTAACCCAGACCTAACCGGTGTTATCCTCTAAAATATTGATCGAAACCAGGTTTAATTGACTGCTTCAGTGTATTACCACATTACTACGTGATTCAAACACGAAAAAAACCCAGGATCTGGCCAACAAGTATGCGAAGAAGGCAAAATCATGAGCCAGATGCGGGCATAACACAGACCTAACCCAGACCTAACCGGTGTTATCCTCTGAAATATTGATCGAAACCAGGTTTAATTGACTGCTTCAGTGTGTTACCACATTACTACGTGATTCAAACGCGGAAAATACCCAGGATCTGGCCAACAAGTATGCGAAGAAGGCAAAATCATGAGCCAGATGCGCGCATTTCCCAGACCTAACCCAGACCTAACCGGCGTTATCCTCTGAAATATTGATCGAAACCAGGTTTAATTGACTGCTTCAGTGTGTTACCACATTACTACGTGATTCAAACACGGAAAAAACCCAGGATCTGGCCAACAAGTATGCGATGAAGGCAAAATCATGAGCCAGATGCGGGCATAACCCAGACCTAACCCAGACCTAACCGGTGTTATCCTCTAAAATATTGATCGAAACCAGGTTTAATTGACTGCTTCAGTGTGTTACCACATTACTACGTGATTCAAACACGAAAAAAACCCAGGATCTGGCCAACAAGTATGCGAAGAAGGCAAAATCATGAGCCAGATGCGGGCATAACCCAGACCTAACCCAGACCTAACCGGTGTTATCCTCTAAAATATTGATCGAAACCAGGTTTAATTGACTGCTTCAGTGTATTACCACATTACTACGTGATTCAAACACGAAAAAAACCCAGGATCTGGCCAACAAGTATGCGAAGAAGGCAAAATCATGAGCCAGATGGGGGCATAACCCAGACCTAACCCAGACCTAACCGGTGTTATCCTCTGAAATATTGATCGAAACCAGGTTTAATTGACTGCTTCAGTGTGTTACCACATTACTACGTGATTCAAACACGGAAAATACCCAGGAGCTGGCCAACAAGTATCCGAAGAAGGCAAAATCATGAGCCAGATGCGCGCATTTCCCAGACCTAACCCAGACCTAACCGGCGTTATCCTCTAAAATATTGATCGAAACCAGGTTTAATTGACTGCTTCAGTGTGGTACCACATTACTACGTGTTTCAAACACGGAAAATACCCAGGATCTGGCCAACAAGTTTGCGAAAAAGGCGAAAGCATAAGCCAGATGCGCGCATATCCCAGACCTAACCCAGACCTAACCGGTGTTATCCTCTAAAATATTGATCGAAACCAGGTTTAATTGACTGCTTCAGTGTGTTACCACATTACTACGTGATTCAAACACGGAAAATACCCAGGATCTGGCCAACAAGTATGCGAAGAAGGCAAAATCATGAGCCAGATGCGGGCATAACCCAGACCTAACCCAGACCTAGCCGGTGTTATCCTCTAAAATATTGATCGAAACCAGGTTTAATTGAATGCTTCAGTGTGTTACCACATTCCTACGTGATTCAAACACGAAAAAATCCCAGGATCTGGCCAACAAGTATGCGAAGAAGGCAAAATCATGAGCCAGATGCGGGCATAACCCAGACCTAACCGGTGTTATCCTCTAAAATATTGATCGAAACCAGGTTTAATTGACTGCTCCAGTGTGTTACCACATTCCTACGTGATTCAAACACGGAAAATACCCAGGATCTGGCCAACAAGTTTGCGAAAAAGGCGAAAGTATAAGCTATTTGCGCGCAAATCCCAGACCGAACCCAGACCTAACCGGTGTTATCCTCTGAAATATTGATCGAAACCAGGTTTAATTGACTGCTTCAGTGAGTTACCACATTACTACGTGATTCAAACACGGAAAAAACCCAGGATCTGGCCAACAAGTATTCGATGAAGGCAAAATTATGAGCCAGATGCGGGCATAACCCAGACCTAACCCAGACCTAACCGGTGTTATCCTCTAAAATATTGATCGAAACCAGGTTTAATTGACTGCTTCAGTATGTTACCACATTACTACGTGATTCAAACACGAAAAAAACCCAGGATCTGGCCAACAAGTATGCGATGAAGGCAAAATCATGAGCCAGATGCGGGCATAACCCAGACCTAACCCAGGCCTAACCGGTGTTATCCTCTAAAATATTGATCGAAACCAGGTTTAATTGACTGCTTCAGTGTGTCACCACATTACTACGTGATTCAAACACGAAAAAAACCCAGGATCTGGCCAACAAGTATGCGAAGAAGGCAAAATCATGAGCCAGATGCGGGCATAACCCAGACCTAACCCAGACCTAACCGGTGTTATCCTCTGAAATATTGATCGAAACCAGGTTTAATTGACTGCTTCAGTGTATTACCACATTACTACGTGATTCAAACACGAAAAAAACCCAGGATCTGGCCAACAAGTATGCGAAGAAGGCAAAATCATGAGCCAGATGCGGACATAACACAGACCTAACCCAGGCCTAACCGGTGTTATCCTCTGAAATATTGATCGAAACCAGGTTTAAATGACTGCTTCAGTGTGTTACCACATTACTACGTGATTCAAACGCGGAAAATACCCAGGATCTGGCCAACAAGTATGCGAAGAAGGCAAAATCATGAGCCAGATGCGCGCATTTCCCAGACCTAACCCAGACCTAACCGGCGTTATCCTCTGAAATATTGATCGAAACCAGGCTTAATTGACTGCTTCATTGTGTTACCACATTACTACGTGATTCAAACACGGAAAAAACCCAGGATCTGGCCAACAAGTATGCGATGAAGGCAAAATCATGAGCCAGATGCGGGCATAACCCAGACCTAACCCAGACCTAACCGGTGTTATCCTCTAAAATATTGATCGAAACCAGGTTTAATTGACTGCTTCAGTGTGTTACCACATTACTACGTGATTCAAACACGAAAAAAACCCAGGATCTGGCCAACAAGTATGCGAAGAAGGCAAAATCATGAGCCAGATGCGGGCTTAACCCAGACCTAACCCAGACCTAACCGGTGTTATCCTCTAAAATATTGATCGAAACCAGGTTTAATTGACTGCTTCAGTGTATTACCACATTACTACGTGATTCAAACACGAAAAAAACCCAGGATCTGGCCAACAAGTATGCGAAGAAGGCAAAATCATGAGCCAGATGGGGGCATAACCCAGACCTAACCCAGACCTAACCGGTGTTATCCTCTGAAATATTGATCGAAACCAGGTTTAATTGACTGCTTCAGTGTGTTACCACATTACTACGTGATTCAAACACGGAAAATACCCAGGATCTGGCCAACAAGTATGCGAAGAAGGCAAAATCATGAGCCAGATGCGGGCATAACCCAGACCTAACCCAGACCTAACCGGTGTTATCCTCTAAAATATTGATCGAAACCAGGTTTAATTGACTGCTCCAGTGTGTTACCACATTCCTACGTGATTCAAACACGGAAAATACCCAGGATCTGGCCAACAAGTTTGCGAATTAGGCGAAAGTATAAGCCATATGCGCGCAAATCCCAGACTGAACCCAGACCTAACCGGTGTTATCCTCTAAAATATTGATCGAAACCAGGTTTAATTGACTGCTTCAGTGTGTTACCACATTCCTACGTGATTCAAACACGAAAAAAACCCAGGATCTGGCCAACAAGTATGCGAGGAAGGCAAAATCATGAGCCAGATGCGGGCATAACCCAGACCTAACCCAGACCTAACCGGCGTTATCCTCTGAAATATTGATCGAAACCAGGTTTAATTGACTGCTTCAGTGAGTTACCACATTACTACGTGATTCAAACACGGAAAAAACCCAGGATCTGGCCAACAAGTATGCGATGAAGGCAAAATCATGAGCCAGATGCGGGCATAACCCAGACCTAACCCAGACCTAACCGGTGTTATCCTCTAAAATATTGATCGAAACCAGGTTTAATTGACTGCTTCAGTGTGTTACCACATTACTACGTGATTCAAACACGAAAAAAACCCAGGATCTGGCCAACAAGTATGCGATGAAGGCAAAATCATGAGCCAGATGCAGGCATAACCCAGACCTCACCCAGGCCTAACCGGTGTTATCCTCTAAAATATTGATCGAAACCAGGTTTAATTGACTGCTTCAGTGTGTCACCACATTACTACGTGATTCAAACACGAAAAAAACCCAGGATCTGGCCAACAAGTATGCGAAGAAGGCAAAATCATGAGCCAGATGCGGGCATAACCCAGACCTAACCCAGACCTAACCGGTGTTATCCTCTAAAATATTGATCGAAACCAGGTTTAATTGACTGCTTCAGTGTATTACCACATTACTACGTGATTCAAACACGAAAAAAACCCAGGATCTGGCCAACAAGTATGCGAAGAAGGCAAAATCATGAGCCAGATGCGGGCATAACACAGACCTAACCCAGACCTAACCGGTGTTATCCTCTGAAATATTGATCGAAACCAGGTTTAATTGACTGCATCAGTGTGTTACCACATTACTACGTGATTCAAACGCGGAAAATACCCAGGATCTGGCCAACAAGTATGCGAAGAAGGCAAAATCATGAGCCAGATGCGCACATTTCCCAGACCTAACCCAGACCTAACCGGCGTTATCCTCTGAAATATTGATCGAAACCAGGTTTAATTGACTGCTTCAGTGTGTTACCACATTACTACGTGATTCAAACACGGAAAAAACCCAGGATCTGGCCTACAAGTATGCGATGAAGGCAAAATCATGAGCCAGATGCGGGCATAACCCAGACCTAACCCAGACCTAACCGGTGTTATCCTCTAAAATATTGATCGAAACCAGGTTTAATTGACTGCTTCAGTGTGTTACCACATTACTACGTGATTCAAACACGAAAAAAACCCAGGATCTGGCCAACAAGTATGCGAAGAAGGCAAAATCATGAGCCAGATGCGGGCATAACCCAGACCTAACCCAGACCTAACCGGTGTTATCCTCTAAAATATTGATCGAAACCAGGTTTAATTGACTGCTTCAGTGTATTACCACATTACAACGTGATTCAAACACGAAAAAAACCCAGAATCTGGCCAACAAGTATGCGAAGAAGGCAAAATCATGAGCCAGATGGGGGCATAACCCAGACCTAACCCAGACCTAACCGGTGTTATCCTCTGAAATATTGATCGAAACCAGGTTTAATTGACTGCTTCAGTGTGTTACCACATTACTACGTGATTCAAACACGGAAAATACCCAGGATCTGGCCAACAAGTATGCGAAGAAGGCAAAATCATGAGCCAGATGCGCGCATTTCCCAGACCTAACCCAGACCTAACCGGCGTTATCCTCTAGAATATTGATCGAAACCAGGTTTAATTGACTGCTTCAGTGTGGTACCACATTACTACGTGTTTCAAACACGGAAAATACCCAGGATCTGGCCAACAAGTTTGCGAAAATGGCGAAAGTATAAGCCATATGCGCGCATATCCCGGACCTAACCCAGACCTAACCGGTGTTATCCTCTGAAATATTGATCGAAACCAGGTTTAATTGACTGCTTCATTGTGTTATCACATTACTACGTGTTTCAAACACGGAAAATACCCAGGATCTGGCCAACAAGTATGCGAAGAATGCGAAAGAATAAGCCAGATGCGCGCATTTCCCAGACCTAACCCAGACCTAACCGGTGTTATCCTCTGAAATACTGTCCGAATCCAGGTTTAATTGACTGCCTCAGTGTGGTACAACATTACTACGTGATTCAAACACGGAAAAAACCCAGGATCTGGCCAACAAGTTTGCGAAAAAGGCGAAAGCATAAGCCAGATGCGCGCATATCCCAGACCTAACCCAGACCTAACCGGTGTTATCCTCTAAAATATTGATCGAAACCAGGTTTAATTGACTGCTTCAGTGTGTTACCACATTACTACGTGATTCAAACACGAAAAAAACCCAGGATCTGGCCAACAAGTATGCGAAGAAGGCAAAATCATGAGCCAGATGCGGGCATAACCCAGACCTAACACAGACCTAACCGGTGTTATCCTCTAAAATATTGATCGAAACCAGGTTTATTTGACTGCTTCAGTGTGTTACCACATTACTACGTGACTCAAACACGAAAAAAACCCAGGATCTGGCCAACAAGTATGCGAAGAAGGCAAAATCATGAGCCAGATGCGGGCATAACCCAGACCTAACCCAGACCAAACCGGTGTTATCCTCTAAAATATTGATCGAAACCAGGTTTAATTGACTGCTTCAGTGTATTACCACATTACTACGTGATTCAAACACGAAGAAAACCCAGGATCTGGCCAACAAGTATGCGAAGAAGGCAAAATCATGAGCCAGATGCGCGCATTTCCCAGACCTAACCCAGACCTAACCGGCGTTATCCTCTAAAATATTGATCGAAACCAGGTTTATTTGACTGCTTCAGTGTGTTACCACATTACTACGTGACTCAAACACGAAAAAAACCCAGGATCTGGCCAACAAGTATGCGAAGAAGGCAAAATCATGAGCCAGATGCGGGCATAACCCAGACCTAACCCAGACCTAACCGGTGTTATCCTCTGAAATATTGATCGAAACCAGGTTTAATGGACTGCGTCAGTGAGTTACCACATTACTACGTGATTCAAACACGGAAAAAACCCAGGATCTGGCCAACAAGTATGCGATGAAGGCAAAATCATGAGCCAGATGCGGGCATAACCCAGACCTAACCCAGACCTAACCGGTGTTATCCTCTGAAATATTGATCGAAACCAGGTTTAATGGACTGCGTCAGTGAGTTACCACATTACTACGTGATTCAAACACGGAAAATACCCAGGATCTGGCCAACAAGTATGCGAAGAAGGCAAAATCATGAGCCAGATGCGCGCATTTCCCAGACCTAACCCAGACCTAACCGGCGTTATCCTCTAAAATATTGATCGAAACCAGGTTTATTTGACTGCTTCAGTGTGTTACCACATTACTACGTGACTCAAACACGAAAAAAACCCAGGATCTGGCCAACAAGTATGCGAAGAAGGCAAAATCATGAGCCAGATGCGCACATTTCCCAGACCTATCCCAGACCTAACCGGCGTTATCCTCTGAAATATTGATCGAAACCAGGTTTAATTGACTGCTTCAGTGTGTTACCACATTACTACGTGATTCAAACACGGAAAAAACCCAGGATCTGGCCAACAAGTATGCGATGAAGACAAAATCATGAGCCAGATGCGGGCATAACCCAGACCTAACCCAGACCTAACCGGTGTTATCCTCTAAAATATTGATCGAAACCAGGTTTAATTGACTGCTTCAGTGTGTTACCACATTACTACGTGATTCAAACACGAAAAAAACCCAGGATCTGGCCAACAAGTATGCGAAGAAGGCAAAATCATGAGCCAGATGCGGGCATAACCCAGACCTAACCCAGACCTAACCGGTGTTATCCTCTAAAATATTGATCGAAACCAGGTTTAATTGACTGCTTCAGTGTATTACCACATTACTACGTGATTCAAACACGAAAAAAACCCAGGATCTGGCCAACAAGTATGCGAAGAAGGCAAAATCATGAGCCAGATGCGGGCGTAACACAGACCTAACCCAGACCTAACCGGTGTTATCCTCTGAAATATTGATCGAAACCAGGTTTAATTGACTGCTTCAGTGTGTTACCACATTACTACGTGATTCAAACGCGGAAAATACCCAGGATCTGGCCAACAAGTATGCGAAGAAGGCAAAATCATGAGCCAGATGCGCACATTTCCCAGACCTAACCCAGACCTAACCGGCGTTATCCTCTGAAATATTGATCGAAACCAGGTTTAATTGACTGCTTCAGTGTGTTACCACATTACTACGTGATTCAAACACGGAAAAAACCCAGGATCTGGCCTACAAGTATGCGATGAAGGCAAAATCATGAGCCAGATGCGGGCATAACCCAGACCTAACCCAGACCTAACCGGTGTTATCCTCTAAAATATTGATCGAAACCAGGTTTAATTGACTGCTTCAGTGTGTTACCACATTACTACGTGATTCAAACACGAAAAAAACCCAGGATCTGGCCAACAAGTATGCGAAGAAGGCAAAATCATGAGCCAGATGCGGGCATAACCCAGACCTAACCCAGACCTAACCGGTGTTATCCTCTAAAATATTGATCGAAACCAGGTTTAATTGACTGCTTCAGTGTATTACCACATTACAACGTGATTCAAACACGAAAAAAACCCAGAATCTGGCCAACAAGTATGCGAAGAAGGCAAAATCATGAGCCAGATGGGGGCATAACCCAGACCTAACCCAGACCTAACCGGTGTTATCCTCTGAAATATTGATCGAAACCAGGTTTAATTGACTGCTTCAGTGTGTTACCACATTACTACGTGATTCAAACACGGAAAATACCCAGGATCTGGCCAACAAGTATGCGAAGAAGGCAAAATCATGAGCCAGATGCGCGCATTTCCCAGACCTAACCCAGACCTAACCGGCGTTATCCTCTAGAATATTGATCGAAACCAGGTTTAATTGACTGCTTCAGTGTGGTACCACATTACTACGTGTTTCAAACACGGAAAATACCCAGGATCTGGCCAACAAGTTTGCGAAAATGGCGAAAGTATAAGCCATATGCGCGCATATCCCGGACCTAACCCAGACCTAACCGGTGTTATCCTCTGAAATATTGATCGAAACCAGGTTTAATTGACTGCTTCATTGTGTTATCACATTACTACGTGTTTCAAACACGGAAAATACCCAGGATCTGGCCAACAAGTATGCGAAGAATGCGAAAGAATAAGCCAGATGCGCGCATTTCCCAGACCTAACCCAGACCTAACCGGTGTTATCCTCTGAAATACTGTCCGAATCCAGGTTTAATTGACTGCCTCAGTGTGGTACAACATTACTACGTGATTCAAACACGGAAAAAACCCAGGATCTGGCCAACAAGTTTGCGAAAAAGGCGAAAGCATAAGCCAGATGCGCGCATATCCCAGACCTAACCCAGACCTAACCGGTGTTATCCTCTAAAATATTGATCGAAACCAGGTTTAATTGACTGCTTCAGTGTGTTACCACATTACTACGTGATTCAAACACGAAAAAAACCCAGGATCTGGCCAACAAGTATGCGAAGAAGGCAAAATCATGAGCCAGATGCGGGCATAACCCAGACCTAACCCAGACCTAACCGGTGTTATCCTCTAAAATATTGATCGAAACCAGGTTTAATTGACTGCTTCAGTGTTACCACATTACTACGTGATTCAAACACGGAAAATACCCAGGATCTGGCCAACAAGTATGCGAAGAAGGCAAAATCATGAGCCAGATGCGCGCATTTCCCAGACCTAACCCAGACCTAACCGGCGTTATCCTCTAAAATATTGATCGAAACCAGGTTTATTTCACTGCTTCAGTGTGTTACCACATTACTACGTGACTCAAACACGAAAAAAACCCAGGATCTGGCCAACAAGTATGCGAAGAAGGCAAAATCATGAGCCAGATGCGGGCATAACCCAGACCTAACCCAGACCTAACCCAGACCAAACCGGTGTTATCCTCTAAAATATTGATCGAAACCAGGTTTAATTGACTGCTTCAGTGTATTACCACATTACTACGTGATTCAAACACGAAGAAAACCCAGGATCTGGCCAACAAGTATGCGAAGAAGGCAAAATCATGAGCCAGATGCGCGCATTTCCCAGACCTAACCCAGACCTAACCGGCGTTATCCTCTAAAATATTGATCGAAACCAGGTTTATTTGACTGCTTCAGTGTGTTACCACATTACTACGTGACTCAAACACGAAAAAAACCCAGGATCTGGCCAACAAGTATGCGAAGAAGGCAAAATCATGAGCCAGATGCGGGCATAACCCAGACCTAACCCAGACCTAACCGGTGTTATCCTCTGAAATATTGATCGAAACCAGGTTTAATGGACTGCGTCAGTGAGTTACCACATTACTACGTGATTCAAACACGGAAAAAACCCAGGATCTGGCCAACAAGTATGCGATGAAGGCAAAATCATGAGCCAGATGCGGGCATAACCCAGACCTAACCCAGACCTAACCGGTGTTATCCTCTGAAATATTGATCGAAACCAGGTTTAATGGACTGCGTCAGTGAGTTACCACATTACTACGTGATTCAAACACGGAAAATACCCAGGATCTGGCCAACAAGTATGCGAAGAAGGCAAAATCATGAGCCAGATGCGCGCATTTCCCAGACCTAACCCAGACCTAACCGGCGTTATCCTCTAAAATATTGATCGAAACCAGGTTTATTTGACTGCTTCAGTGTGTTACCACATTACTACGTGACTCAAACACGAAAAAAACCCAGGATCTGGCCAACAAGTATGCGAAGAAGGCAAAATCATGAGCCAGATGCGCACATTTCCCAGACCTAACCCAGACCTAACCGGCGTTATCCTCTGAAATATTGATCGAAACCAGGTTTAATTGACTGCTTCAGTGTGTTACCACATTACTACGTGATTCAAACACGGAAAAAACCCAGGATCTGGCCAACAAGTATGCGATGAAGACAAAATCATGAGCCAGATGCGGGCATAACCCAGACCTAACCCAGACCTAACCGGTGTTATCCTCTAAAATATTGATCGAAACCAGGTTTAATTGACTGCTTCAGTGTATTACCACATTACTACGTGATTCAAACACGAAAAAAACCCAGGATCTGGCCAACAAGTATGCGAAGAAGGCAAAATCATGAGCCAGATGCGGGCATAACCCAGACCTAACCCAGACCTAACCGGTGTTATCCGCTGAAATATTGATCGAAACCAGGTTTAATGGACTGCGTCAGTGAGTTACCACATTACTACGTGATTCAAACACGGAAAAAACCCAGGATCTGGCCAACAAGTATGCGATGAAGGCAAAATCATGAGCCAGATGCGGGCATAACCCAGACCTAACCCAGACCTAACCGGTGTTATCCTCTGAAATATTGATCGAAACCAGGTTTAATTGACTGCTTCAGTGTGTTACCACATTACTACGTGATTCAAACACGGAAAAAACCCAGGATCTGGCCAACAAGTATGCGATGAAGGCAAAATCATGAGTCAGATGCGGGCATAACCCAGACCTAACCCAGACCTAACCGGTGTTATCCTCTAAAATATTGATCGAAACCAGGTTTAATTGACTGCTTCAGTGAGTTACCACATTACTACGTGATTCAAACACGGAAAAAACCCAGGATCTGGCCAACAAGTATGCGATGAAGGCAAAATCATGAGCCAGATGCGGGCATAACCCAGACCTAACCCAGACCTAACCGGTGTTATCCTCTAAAATATTGATCGAAACCAGGTTTAATTGACTGCTTCAGTGTGTTACCACATTACTACGTGATTCAAACACGAAAAAAACCCAGGATCTGGCCAACAAGTATGCGATGAAGGCAAAATCATGAGCCAGATGCGGGCATAACCCAGACCTAACCCAGGCCTAACCGGTGTTATCCTCTGAAATATTGATCGAAACCAGGTTTAATTGACTGCTTCATTGTGTTATCACATTACTACGTGTTTCAAACACGGAAAATACCCAGGATCTGGCCAACAAGTTTGCGAAAAAGGCGAAAGCATAAGCCAGATGCGCGCATATCCCAGACCTAACCCAGACCTAACCGGTGTTATCCTCTAAAATATTGATCGAAACCAGGTTTAATTGACTGCTTCAGTGTGTTACCACATTACTACGTGATTCAAACACGAAAAAAACCCAGGATCTGGCCAACAAGTATGCGAAGAAGGCAAAATCATGAGCCAGATGGGGGCATAACCCAGACCTAACCCAGACCTAACCGGTGTTATCCTCTGAAATATTGATCGAAACCAGGTTTAATTGACTGCTTCAGTGTGTTACCACATTACTACGTGATTCAAACACGGAAAATACCCAGGATCTGGCCAACAAGTATCCGAAGAAGGCAAAATCATGAGCCAGATGCGGGCATTTCCCAGACCTAACCCAGACCTAACCGGCGTTATCCTCTAAAATATTGATCGAATCCAGGTTTAATTGACTGCTTCAGTGTGGTACCACATTCCTACGTGATTCAAACACGAAAAAAACCCAGGATCTGGCCAACAAGTATGCGAAGAAGGCAAAATCATGAGCCAGATGCGGGCATAACCCAGACCTAACCCAGACCTAACCGGTGTTATCCTCTAAAATATTGATCGAAACCAGGTTTAATTGACTGCTTCAGTGTGTTACCACATTCCTACGTGATTCAAACACGAAAAAAACCCAGGATCTGGCCAACAAGTATGCGAAGAAGGCAAAATCATGAGCCAGATGCGGGCATAACCCAGACCTAACCCAGACCTAACCGGTGTTATCCTCTAAAATATTGATCGAAACCAGGTTTAATTGACTGCTTCAGTGTGTTACCACATTCCTACGTGATTCAAACACGAAAAAAACCCACAATCTGGCCAACAAGTGTGCGAAGAAGGCGAAAGTATAAGCCAGATGCGCGCATTTCCCAGACCTAACCTAGACCTAACCGGTGTTATCCTCTGAAATATTGATCGAAACCAGGTTTAATTGACTGCTTCAGTGTGTTACCACGTTACTACGTGATTCAAACACGAAAAAAACCCAGGATCTGGCCAACAAGTATGCGAAGAAGGCAAAATCATGAGCCAGATGCGGGCATAACCCAGACCTAACCCAGACCTAACCGGTGTTATCCTCTAAAATATTGATCGAAACCAGGTTTAATTGACTGCTTCAGTGTGTTACCACATTACTACGTGATTCAAACACGGAAAAAACCCAGGATCTGGCCAACAAGTATGCGATGAAGGCAAAATCATGAGCCAGATGCGGGCATAACCCAGACCTAACCCAGACCTAACCGGTGTTATCCTCTAAAATATTGATCGAAACCAGGTTTAATTGACTGCTTCAGTGTGTTACCACATTACTACGTGATTCAAACACGGAAAAAACCCAGGATCTGGCCAACAAGTATGCGATGAAGGCAAAATCATGAGCCAGATGCGGGCATAACCCAGACCTAACCCAGACCTAACCCACCCAGGCATAAAACACTGGGCGGACCGCCGCGGCGACGCGATCATCCCGCTGGTCTGGCTTCGATAACCAGACCAGCCACCGACTATAGACGCGTCGCCGCGCCTGGCTTCGGGCCCTGGCGGCCTCCTCGCCTTGCGGGTCCACGCCCCGCTGGCGAAGGTCGCAGAGGCTTTGATACACCTCTGCGTCCATTTTCGCCAGCAGGTGAAACGGTGCGGAACCCGCCAGCAAGGTGGCGGCTGTGTAGGAGATCGTGCGATAACCCCGCACGACTCTGATGGCGACCAACCTCTGTAACCGACGGAGTACAAATGTACCCCGCCGATTGACCATCAGACCGCCGGCCCATATTGGCGCGCCATAAAGCGCCATGGACCGGACGACTCCCAAATACAGCCGCCGTGCCGCCATGTTGGGCCCCCCGAGATTGGGCATTATGCGACCTAACGCGGCCGCTGCCCTTTCAATACGGGGACCCAACCCTTCCAAATGATGCCCGAACCGCCAGTAGCTGTCGAGGGTGAGGCCCAAATACTTCATCCGGCGCCCCACCCCGACTTGGGCTCCGCCCACTCGTAGAGACGCCTGGCGCGGCACCCCTCGACCACTGACGTTGCACAGCCAGATGGCCTCGGTCTTCTGGGGTGCCACGCGCAATCCCAGACGCTCTACCTCGGCAACGACTCGTGCCGTCCCTTCCTCCGCGAGGGCCACGGCCCTCCTCCAAGTATCCCCGCCGGCAATCACCAGGGTGTCGTCGGCATAACAAACCAACGACACGCCGACGGGTAGGTCAGCCCGCAGCACCGCATCATACGCCAAGTTCCACAGGAGCGGCCCGAGGACCGACCCCTGTGGGACTCCGCGGTGCACCGCTCTCTGCTCCATCCCGTTCCGACCCGGATATTGGACTACCCTGCCCCGCAGATAATCCCCGATCAGTCGGCATAGATAGGCGGGCACCCGGTGGTACTGGAGTGCCCGACCTATCGCCCCCCAGGAGACGGTGTTAAAGGCGTTGGCTATGTCGAGAGATACTGCCAACGCCACACCCCCCCGGGAGATTGCCGATTCCGCTAGGGTCCGCACTGTCGCTATGGCGTCGACCGTGGAGCGGCCCCGGCGAAAGCCGAACTGTCGGTCGGCCAGATCAGGGCCGACGCGGGACAGGTGCCCCTCGAGCCTGGATACAATGACCCGCTCGAGGAGCTTTCCAGCCTCGTCCAACAGACAAATGGGTCGGAACGCAGATGGAGAATCTGCGGGCTTCCCTGGCTTGTGGAGGAGGACCAACCTCGCCACCTTCCATATGTGGGGGAACTGACCGGTCCGCAGGCACGCGTCAAAGACGCGTATCAAGCCAGCCCCCAGAGCACCCACCGCTATAGCCCAGGCCCTGCCAGGTATGCCGTCCGGTCCTGGCGCCGTCTTTTTGGCAGCCATTCTCCGGACGGCCCTGGCCAGCTCCTCCTCGGAGACCCCCAGTTCGTCGGACCACCAAGGCGGGTGATCCGGCTGTGGCTCGGGGGGATGCAGGAACGCCTCTCCCCCAACTGGGAAGAGGACGCGCATAGTTTCCCCGAGCAGCTGGGGGTCGAGGCTCTCTGTGACCGGGGGCGCCCATGATCGCATCTTCCCTACGACCATATGATAGGGGCGCCCCCACGGATTTGCATCCAGAGAGCCGAGGAGCTCCGCCCATGCATGGGCTTTCGCGGTCGCGATGGCCCGGCGGAGGGTTCTTCGCGCTAGGGAAAATTCCCCGCGCAACCCCACCACCTCTGCCTCCGTCGCCCCGCGCCGTCTCCTGGCGCGGGTGTACCGGCGTCGGGCGACAACGCAACGAGTGCGTAAGTCCTCGATCTCGCCCGACCACCAGTACACGGACCCCCCTCGGCTCGGGGCGGTGGCCCGCGGCATGACTGCGTCGCACAAGGACGTCATAGTGTCGCGGAACCAACGCGCCCCGGCAGAAGGATTGCCGAGGGTCCGGCGTGGCATCTCCTGCCATGCCACAACGGAGGCTGCCATCGCAAGGGCGTCCGGGTCCAGCCTCTTGGCGGACCAGCGTGGCGCCGGGTGTGCTTCCCTGCCCGGTTGACGGGGTCCATTTACGCCAGGGGTCGCGGATACGGAAAACGTAATATAGAGGTGGTCGCTTAACGTGGCCACCTCTTCCGCGACCCTCCAGTCGGACACACGGCGCGCTATGGCGGGGCTCGCCAACGATATGTCGACGATCGACTCGCCCCGCGCGTGCACGCACGTGCTCACGGCCCCTTCATTCAAAACTATGAGGCCGTGACCCGCCGCCCATTCGAGCATCGCGTCGCCCTTCACGGTCGTCCTGGGGCAGCCCCACGCTGCAGCGTGGGCATTAAAATCTCCCAGGACGAGTACCCCACTGGCGAGATGTGGGGAGATGCATCTCCCCACCTCGTCGAGGTACGCCTCAAAATCGCTGAGGCCCTTGGCGGGCGACGCATAACACCCGGCAACCACTACTTCCCCCCACTTAACCGCCACAAACCCGTGGCCCCGCCCCACTACAGAGCACGGCAACGTGCCGCGCCCGTACTGCCAGGTGATCGCCGAGACCCCGTTAAGGTCCCCCACCCAAGCGGGGTGTTTGGGGACACGATAGGGCTCGGCGATCACGGCCATCCCGATGTTCCACTGCCGGAGGGTTTGGAGCATGAGATCCTGAGCCCCCCGGCAGTGGTTCAAATTGACCTGGAGGAGGCGTTGAGACATTATCGGATCTCACCCGCGGCCTCCTCCAGGCCTCCACTTCCAGCGCTTAGGGGCGCCTCTGCGCGCCCCGGATCATTGCCGCCGTACGAGGCCATCACCCCCCTAATAAGGGGCTCTGACCCGCACGGCGTCTGGTCTGCCGCCCGTGGTGGGGGCTCTGCAGCTCCCCCACCGGACAAAACTCCTTCCGATTTCGTGGAGGTGGAGGGCACCGAGTCGCAAGGCGCCACATCCACCTCCATCATCTCCGTCATGGGTTGCGGGGCGGGTACGCATGCCACCCCCCTCACTGCCGTCGCGACAGAGGCTGGGGCGGGTGTAACACCCGACACCACAGCTGGGGACGGCTGGGAACAAGCCGCCCCCTGGATCTCCATCGCGACGGGCACCGGCGCCGGCTCAACACCAGCCGGCACCGTGGATGGGGGCACAACCATACCCTTTGCCTTCTTCCCCTTCCGTTTGGGGGGACGGCACGCCGCCCCACCCATTCGGTGATTCGCTGGCCGCCCCAGGCCCACACAAAGGGGGCATTTTGGGGCGGCCGTACACTCCCTGGCTGTGTGGGAGGCCCCTCCGCAGCGGTAGCAGAGGCCGCTGCGATCTACGGTGCTGGTGCACCGCTGCCGAACGTGACCGAACTCCAGGCAGCGGTGGCACTGCAGCGGCCTCGCGGCAAGCACCGCCAGCCGGGCCTCGAAGAAGCCGACCATTAGGCGGCCGGACTTCGCGAGCTTGGTTGCGGCGCGAAGGGGACAGCGAGCCCAGGCAGTAAACATGCCTGAGCTGTCCCTGCGGAGGTCACCAACGTTGACCTCCGTAGCGCCGCAACCCCCGGCGGTGGCAAGGGCCTCCCTAACTGCGTCCTGGGTGGCTGCCTCCGACAGGCCGGACACCCTTAACTCGGCCTGTTTCTGGGGGCAAGCCACCCGAACACCCTCGTCCTGGAGGACCCCCTCAAGACGCGCACGCAGAGCGGTCGCCTTCTCCTTACCTTTCTCACCAGGGATCGCTAACAGGAGCGCCCCGGTGACCGCTCTGGTGGGCTGCATCCCGGTGATCCCGAGATCCTTACAGATACCCGGCATCACCCTGTTGAGGAGGGGGCCCAGTTCTCCTTCGCGTCCTACGGCGGCGGTCACCGAGACTGCTGCCTTTTTAGGCAACCTCGGCAATTTGACCGCCGCAGTCTGAGCACCGCCTTTCTTGCTGCCGCCAGCCGCAGTAGTGGCGGCTGGCCGACTTGCCGCGGAGGTCTTACCTGCCTTGGTGGTGGGTGTGACTGCAGTCGCCTCCTTTCCACACCCCTTCTTTTTGCCACGCCTAACCACCTCAGCCCAAGTACCCTGCCCCTCGCTGGTGGGGGTAGGGGTGGACTTCGCCTTGGGTGGTGGTGGAGGGAGAAGTGGCGCAGCCTTTTCCGACACTTTGGATTTCGCGGCGGGTGGCTTTGATTTATCCGCCACTCCGGCTGTAGAGGTGCCACCATGGGGCTTGGTGGCACCTATCTTTTTGTTTGTAGCCTTGGGGGTTGTCACGGCGGCTTTGACTGGAGCACACGTGCCCCCCGGTTTCGTCGCCACGGTCCCCTTCGCCTTTCCCTTTGGCATATCTGCCCCTTTCGCGTTAATCGGCGGGGCCGCTCCCGCGGATGCAGAAAGGGTCATGGCACCCTTCCCCAGTGGCGGGCGGGACACAGCCCGCCACACCGCATCAAAACGCGCCTGGAACCGGTCCTCCAGGGCCGATATATGCCCGGCCATGTCAGAAACCCTTTTGACGACTTCTGCCATCATGGCCACCAAAGGGTTTCCAGACTCGGGGCACTCTTCTACTTGCTGGACGGGCCTAGCTGGACATGACGGTCCAGGGACCGCCGTGTCGATCTCCATGCCGGGATCCCCCCCGTCAAAGGTGGACGGGAGGAGGTCCCTCCGCCGCGGTCGAGGGACACAGGGCAGCAGATGGTCCGGTGGTGTCTCGCCGGCCGGCTCGTCTCCTGCTCTCTGGAGCCTCCGCTGCTCCTCTTTGTACCTCAGGCGGCCAACTTCCCGCCTGAGGTGCTCCAACTCCCTGTCTTTGACCCTCACGGTCTCGGAAAGGGTGGTGGCGGTCTTATCCGCCACCTCCAGCCTCTTCTCTAGTGCCTTGGACCTCCTCTCCCATTCGCCCTGACGAATGACGACTTCCCTGGCCGGCCTGTTCGGGTTTTCGGCGCGGTCAGCTCTGCCGTGCAGCTCTTCGGCGCTGACCAACGCCACCCGTGCAGCCAAACGTAGGCCGCGAATGTCCGTCGTCTTTAAGTGGCTCGCGGTATCTGCCACCCTGACGACGGACTCCAACTGCTCTTTCAGCCGGCCCAAGAGTTCGTCTGACTTCATGACCTCCGCAATATTACGGAGGTCCGCCTGCTTCGGCAGGTGCTTCATACCGGGCCCCAAATTTCTAGGGTCTACGAAAATACCCCGGGGTCTCCCCGCCCCTGGGCCCTTCCGCTTCCTCTTCCCGGGTTCAATATCCTCCTCGCTTGAATCGACGCACTCAACGTCGTCGGCAGTTGAACGATCCGGCGCCCAATCGTCGCCGTCTTGGGACTCATCGTCGAGAAGTGCGACAGCCTCCACGATGCTCGACGTCGCCTCCTCGGCATCATGCCTTTTGCGGGGAGGTGATTCCCTCCCCGCTTTCCGCCACTCAGAGGCATTCAACCGCTCCAGGCTGACCACTGGGCCGGCGCCGACCCTAAGGAGGTCCAAATCACCTCCAAGGTGGATCCCGAGCTGGGGATTAACCACCTCCACACTCCTGACCATGGGTTTCACCCCACCAGGAAGTGGTCCATTCGTTGCCATGCCGTTTGCCGTTTCGAGTTCCAATCCGTTATCAAAATATCCAGTCCTGTTTGTTTTAATTTGATCATGCTCCATTGTTGTTCCCACGAGTGTGGTCGGAAGGAAGGTCACCCCAGGCAGAGCCGCCTTGCCTGGGGAAGCCTAATACTCCGGGGGTTCGGCAGGTGCCCCCGGAGGTGGTCGCTAGGGATTGGGCCTTCTCTCCCAACCATGCATCCCATCGCCGCGCACCATAACTTAGGATTAGAGGGTAATTTATAGAGTTACCATCCTCGCAGCCCAGGCGGTTAAGCCAAGGCCCCCGGTCCTCCTGCCGTCACGTACCATTCACAAAACCAAGACTGGAATTGCGAATGAGTCGTTCAGACGACCAACAGGAGGCTTACGGTGTGATTAGCATCAGGTACCTCGGGGTCGCTACGCCCCGTACTGCGCCGGACACCTGGCCGGACACAGCCCCTGAGGGGGCATTTCCCAGAACCTAACCCAGACCTAACCGGTGTTATCCTCTGAAATACTGTCCGAATCCAGGTTTAATTGACTGCCTCAGTGTGGTACAACATTACTACGTGATTCAAACACGGAAAAAACCCAGGATCTGGCCAACAAGTTTGCGAAAAAGGCGAAAGCATAAGCCAGATGCGCGCATATCCCAGACCTAACCCAGACCTAACCGGTGTTATCCTCTAAAATATTGATCGAAACCAGGTTTAATTGACTGCGTCAGTATGTTACCACATTACTACGTGATTCAAACACGAAAAAAACCCAGGATCTGGCCAACAAGTATGCGAAGAAGGCAAAATCATGAGCCAGATGCGGGCATAACCCAGACCTAACCCAGACCTAACCGGTGTTATCCTCTAAAATATTGATCGAAACCAGGTTTAATTGACTGCTTCAGTGTTACCACATTACTACGTGATTCAAACACGGAAAAAACCCAGGATCTGGCCAACAAGTATGCGAAGAAGGCAAAATCATGAGCCAGATGCGCGCATTTCCCAGACCTAACCCAGACCTAACCGGCGTTATCCTCTAAAATATTGATCGAAACCAGGTTTATTTGACTGCTTCAGTGTGTTACCACATTACTACGTGATTCAAACACGGAAAAAACCCAGGATCTGGCCAACAAGTATGCGATGAAGGCAAAATCATGAGCCAGATGCGGGCATAACCCAGACCTAACCCAGACCAAACCGGTGTTATCCTCTAAAATATTGATCGAAACCAGGTTTAATTGACTGCTTCAGTGTATTACCACATTACTACGTGATTCAAACACGAAAAAAACCCAGGATCTGGCCAACAAGTATGCGAAGAAGGCAAAATCATGAGCCAGATGCGGGCATAACCCAGACCTAACCCAGACCTAACCGGTGTTATCCTCTGAAATATTGATCGAAACCAGGTTTAATGGACTGCGTCAGTGAGTTACCACATTACTACGTGATTCAAACACGGAAAAAACCCAGGATCTGGCCAACAAGTATGCGATGAAGGCAAAATCATGAGCCAGATGCGGGCATAACCCAGACCTAACCCAGACCTAACCGGCGTTATCCTCTGAAATATTGATCGAAACCAGGTTTAATTGACTGCTTCAGTGTGTTACCACATTACTACGTGATTCAAACACGGAAAAAACCCAGGATCTGGCCAACAAGTATGCGATGAAGGCAAAATCATGAGCCAGACGCGGGCATAACCCAGACCTAACCCAGACCTAACCGGTGTTATCCTCTAAAATATTGATCGAAACCAGGTTTAATTGACTGCTTCAGTGAGTTACCACATTACTACGTGATTCAAACACGGAAAAAACCCAGGATCTGGCCAACAAGTATGCGATGAAGGCAAAATCATGAGCCAGATGCGGGCATAACCAAGACCTAACCCAGACCTAACCGGTGTTATCCTCTAAAATATTGATCGAAACCAGGTTTAATTGACTGCTTCAGTGTGTTACCACATTACTACGTGATTCAAACACGAAAAAAACCCAGGATCTGGCCAACAAGTATGCGATGAAGGCAAAATCATGAGCCAGATGCGGGCATAACCCAGACCTAACCCAGGCCTAACCGGTGTTATCCTCTAAAATATTGATCGAAACCAGGTTTAATTGACTGCTTCAGTGTGGTACCACATTACTACGTGTTTCAAACACGGAAAATACCCAGGATCTGGCCAACAAGTTTGCGAAAATGGCGAAAGTATAAGCCATATGTGCGCATATCCCGGACCTAACCCAGACCTAACCGGTGTTATCCTCTGAAATATTGATCGAAACCAGGTTTAATTGACTGCTTGTTTGTGTTATCACATTACTACGTGTTTCAAACACGGAAAATACCCAGGATCTGGCCAACAAGTATGCGAAGAATGCGAAAGAATAAGCCAGATGCGCGCATTTCCCAGACCTAACCCAGACCTAACCGGTGTTATCCTCTGAAATACTGTCCGAATCCAGGTTTAATTGACTGCCTCAGTGTGGTACAACATTACTACGTGATTCAAACACGGAAAAAACCCAGGATCTGGCCAACAAGTTTGCGAAAAAGGCGAAAGCATAAGCCAGATGCGCGCATATCCCAGACCTAACCCAGACCTAACCGGTGTTATCCTCTAAAATATTGATCGAAACCAGGTTTAATTGACTGCTTCAGTGTGTTACCACATTACTACGTGATTCAAACACGAAAAAAACCCAGGATCTGGCCAACAAGTATGCGAAGAAGGCAAAATCATGAGCCAGATGCGGGCATAACCCAGACCTAACCCAGACCTAACCGGTGTTATCCTCTAAAATATTGATCGAAACCAGGTTTAATTGACTGCTTCAGTGTTACCACATTACTACGTGATTCAAACACGGAAAATACCCAGGATCTGGCCAACAAGTATGCGAAGAAGGCAAAATCATGAGCCAGATGCGCGCATTTCCCAGACCTAACCCAGACCTAACCGGCGTTATCCTCTAAAATATTGATCGAAACCAGGTTTATTTGACTGCTTCAGTGTGTTACCACATTACTACGTGACTCAAACACGAAAAAAACCCAGGATCTGGCCAACAAGTATGCGAAGAAGGCAAAATCATGAGCCAGATGCGGGCATAACCCAGACCTAACCCAGACCAAACCGGTGTTATCCTCTAAAATATTGATCGAAACCAGGTTTAATTGACTGCTTCAGTGTATTACCACATTACTACGTGATTCAAACACGAAAAAAACCCAGGATCTGGCCAACAAGTATGCGAAGAAGGCAAAATCATGAGCCAGATGCGGGCATAACCCAGACCTAACCCAGACCTAACCGGTGTTATCCTCTGAAATATTGATCGAAACCAGGTTTAATGGACTGCGTCAGTGAGTTACCACATTACTACGTGATTCAAACACGGAAAAAACCCAGGATCTGGCCAACAAGTATGCGATGAAGGCAAAATCATGAGCCAGATGCGGGCATAACCCAGACCTAACCCAGACCTAACCGGTGTTATCCTCTAAAATATTGATCGAAACCAGGTTTAATTGACTGCTTCAGTGTGTTACCACATTCCTACGTGATTCAAACACGAAAAAAACCCAGGATCTGGCCAACAAGTATGCGAAGAAGGCAAAATCATGAGCCAGATGCGGGCATAACCCAGACCTAACCCAGACCTAACCGGTGTTATCCTCTAAAATATTGATCGAAACCAGGTTTAATTGACTGCTTCAGTGTTACCACATTACTACGTGATTCAAACACGGAAAATACCCAGGATCTGGCCAACAAGTATGCGAAGAAGGCAAAATCATGAGCCAGATGCGCGCATTTCCCAGACCTAACCCAGACCTAACCGGCGTTATCCTCTAAAATATTGATCGAAACCAGGTTTATTTGACTGCTTCAGTGTGTTACCACATTACTACGTGACTCAAACACGAAAAAAACCCAGGATCTGGCCAACAAGTATGCGAAGAAGGCAAAATCATGAGCCAGATGCGGGCATAACCCAGACCTAACCCAGACCAAACCGGTGTTATCCTCTAAAATATTGATCGAAACCAGGTTTAATTGACTGCTTCAGTGTATTACCACATTACTACGTGATTCAAACACGAAAAAAACCCAGGATCTGGCCAACAAGTATGCGAAGAAGGCAAAATCATGAGCCAGATGCGGGCATAACCCAGACCTAACCCAGACCTAACCGGTGTTATCCTCTAAAATATTGATCGAAACCAGGTTTAATTGACTGCTTCAGTGTATTACCACATTACTACGTGATTCAAACACGAAAAAAACCCAGGATCTGGCCAACAAGTATGCGAAGAAGGCAAAATCATGAGCCAGATGCGGGCATAACCCAGACCTAACCCAGACCTAACCGGTGTTATCCTCTGAAATATTGATCGAAACCAGGTTTAATGGACTGCGTCAGTGAGTTACCACATTACTACGTGATTCAAACACGGAAAAAACCCAGGATCTGGCCAACAAGTATGCGATGAAGGCAAAATCATGAGCCAGATGCGCGCATTTCCCAGACCTAACCCAGACCTAACCGGTGTTATCCTCTAAAATATTGATCGAAACCAGGTTTAATTGACTGCTTCAGTGTGTTACCACATTCCTACGTGATTCAAACACGAAAAAAACCCAGGATCTGGCCAACAAGTATGCGAAGAAGGCAAAATCATGAGCCAGATGCGGGCATAACCCAGACCTAACCCAGACCTAACCGGTGTTATCCTCTAAAATATTGATCGAAACTAGGTTTAATTGACTGCTTCAGTGTGTTACCACATTCCTACGTGATTCAAACACGAAAAAAACCCAGGATCTGGCCAACAAGTATGCGAAGAAGGCAAAATCATGAGCCAGATGCGGGCATAACCCAGACCTAACCCAGACCTAACCGGTGTTATCCTCTAAAATATTGATCGAAACCAGGTTTAATTGACTGCTTCAGTGTGTTACCACATTCCTACGTGATTCAAACACGAAAAAAACCCACAATCTGGCCAACAAGTGTGCGAAGAAGGCGAAAGTATAAGCCAGATGCGCGCATTTCCCAGACCTAACCCAGACCTAACCGGTGTTATCCTCTGAAGTATTGATCGAAACCAGGTTTAATTGACTGCTTCAGTGTGTTACCACATTACTACGTGATTCAAACACGAAAAAAACCCAGGATCTGGCCAACAAGTATGCGAAGAAGGCAAAATCATGAGCCAGATGCGGGCATAACCCAGACCTAACCCAGACCTAACCGGTGTCATCCTCTAAAATATTGATCGAAACCAGGTTTAATTGACTGCTTCAGTGTATTACCACATTACTACGTGATTCAAACACGAAAAAAACCCAGGATCTGGCCAACAAGTATGCGAAGAAGGCAAAATCATGAGCCAGATGCGGGCATAACACAGACCTAACCCAGACCTAACCGGTGTTATCCTCTGAAATATTGATCGAAACCAGGTTTAATTGACTGCTTCAGTGAGTTACCACATTACTACGTGATTCAAACACTGAAAAAACCCAGGATCTGGCCAACAAGTATGCGATGAAGGCAAAATCATGAGCCAGATGCGGGCATAACCCAGACCTAACCCAGACCTAACCGGTGTTATCCTCTAAAATATTGATCGAAACCAGGTTTAATTGACTGCTTCAGTGTGTTACCACATTACTACGTGATTCAAACACGGAAAAAACCCAGGATCTGGCCAACAAGTATGCGATGAAGGCAAAATCATGAGCCAGATGCGGGCATAACCCAGACCTAACCCAGACCTAACCGGTGTTATCCTCTAAAATATTGATCGAAACCAGGTTTAATTGACTGCTTCAGTGTGTTACCACATTACTACGTGATTCAAACACGAAAAAAACCCAGGATCTGGCCAACAAGTATGCGAAGAAGGCAAAATCATGAGCCAGATGCGGGCATAACCCAGACCTAACCCAGACCTAACCGGTGTTATCCTCTAAAATATTGATCGAAACCAGGTTTAATTGACTGCTTCAGTGTATTACCACATTACTACGTGATTCAAACACGAAAAAAACCCAGGATCTGGCCAACAAGTATGCGAAGAAGGCAAAATCATGAGCCAGATGCGGGCATAACCCAGACCTAACCCAGACCTAACCGGTGTTATCCTCTGAAATATTGATCGAAACCAGGTTTAATTGACTGCTTCAGTGTGTTACCACATTACTACGTGATTCAAACACGGAAAATACCCAGGATCTGGCCAACAAGTATGCGAAGAAGGCAAAATCATGAGCCAGATGCGCGCATTTCCCAGACCTAACCCAGACCTAACCGGCGTTATCCTCTGAAGTATTGATCGAAACGAGGTTTAATTGACTGCTTCAGTGTGTTACCACATTACTACGTGATTCAAACACGGAAAATACCTAGGATCTGGCCAACAAGTATGCGAAGAAGGCAAAATCATGAGCCAGATGCGCGCATTTCCCAGACCTAACCCAGACCTAACCGGTGTTATCCTCTAAAATATTGATCGAAACCAGGTTTAATTGACTGCTTCAGTGTGTTACCACATTACTACGTGTTTCAAACACGGAAAATACCCAGGATCTGGCCAACAAGTATGCGAAGAATGCGAAAGAATAAGCCAGATGCGCGCATTTCCCAGACCTAACCCAGACCTAACCGGTGTTATCCTCTGAAATATTGATCGAAACCAGGTTTAATTGACTGCTTCAGTGTGTTACCACATTACTACGTGTTTCAAACACGGAAAATACCCAGGATCTGGCCAACAAGTATGCGAAGAATGCGAAAGAATAAGACAGATGCGCGCATTTCCCAGACCTAACCCAGACCTAACCGGTGTTATCCTCTGAAATATTGATCGAAACCAGGTTTAATTGACTGCTTCAGTGTGTTACCACATTACTACGTGATTCAAACACGAAAAAAACCCAGGATCTGGCCAACAAGTATGCGAAGAAGGCAAAATCATGAGCCAGATGCGGGCATAACCCAGACCTAACCCAGACCTAACCGGTGTTATCCTCTGAAATATTGATCGAAACCAGGTTTAATTGACTGCTTCAGTGAGTTACCACATTACTACGTGATTCAAACACTGAAAAAACCCAGGATCTGGCCAACAAGTATGCGATGATGGCAAAATCATGAGCCAGATGCGGGCATAACCCAGACCTAACCCAGACCTAACCGGCGTTATCCTCTGAAATATTGATCGAAACCAGGTTTAATTGACTGCTTCAGTGTGTTACCACATTACTACGTGTTTCAAACACGGAAAATACCCAGGATCTGGCCAACAAGTATGCGAAGAAGGCAGAATCATGAGCCAGATGCGGGCATAACCCAGACCTAACCCAGACCTAACCGGTGTTATCCTCTAAAATATTGATCGAAACAAGGTTTAATTGACTGCTTCAGTGTATTACCACATTACTACGTGATTCAAACACGGAAAATACCCAGGATCTGGCCAACAAGTTTGCGAAAAAGGCGAAAGTATAAGCCATATGCGCGCAAATCCCAGACCGAACCCAGACCTAACCGGTGTTATCCTCTAAAATATTGATCGAAACCAGGTTTAATTGACTGCTTCAGTGTGTTACCACATTCCTACGTGATTCAAACACGAAAAAAACCCAGGATCTGGCCAACAAGTATGCGAAGAAGGCAAAATCATGAGCCAGATGCGGGCATAACCCAGACCTAACCCAGACCTAACCGGTGTTATCCTCTGAAGTATTGATCGAAACCAGGTTTAATTGACTGCTTCAGTGAGTTACCACATTACTACGTGATTCAAACACGAAAAAAACCCAGGATCTGGCCAACAAGTATGCGAAGAAGGCAAAATCATGAGCCAGATGCGGGCATAACCCAGACCTAACCCAGACCTAACCGGTGTTATCCTCTGAAATATTGATCGAAACCAGGTTTAATTGACTGCGTCAGTGAGTTACCACATTCAACCACTGCCGCGCGGCACAGGACTTGATGTCCCAAGTCCTCGCGGAGTGGGGGGTTGGCCTGGCGGTCGCCGCCGAGCCGTACCGCGTCCCTGATCACCCTCATTGGGTGGGCGACGCGGACGGCTTGGTGGCGACGGTATGGGGAGGGGGCGACGGGTCCCCACCGTTCTCCTTGTTGGAGCGCGGTCGGGGATTCGTCGCCGTGGACTGGGGGGGAGTCGCTGTGGTGGGGTGCTACATTTCGCCCCGTAGCGGTCACGCTGCGTTCGAGCTGTACTTGGCCGAGGTCGCGGCATGCGTGCAGCGCTACGCGGCCCGGCCGGTGCTGGTCCTGGGGGATTTTAATGCCAAGTCGGTGGCTTGGGGATCCCCCAGGACCTCCGTTCGCGGCGGGATCCTGGGCGATTGGGCGGCGGGGCTCGACCTCCGGGTATTGAACCGGGGGTCGGAGCACACATGCGTGCGGCGATATGGGGGGTCCATCGTGGATGTTGGATTCGCGACCCCCAACGCCGTGCGCATGGTGTCGGGTTGGCACGTGGTCGCGGGGGCAGAGACACTCTCCGATCACCGGTACATCCGGATGGAGGTCTCTGCCGCCGCGAGTGCATCCCGACACGGCCGCCTGCGTGGCACCCCACCACGCCGCTGGTCGCTTCGGCGCCTGGACAAGGACGCCCTGATGGCAGCTGCCCTCGCTGCAACTTGGCCGCAGGGAGCGGCCGAGTTGCCGAGCATACAGGAGGAGGTCGCCCGGCTCGGAGCATTGGTCGCGGGTATTTGCGACGCGGCGATGCCTCGGGTCGGGCGGGCTTCTCCTCGCCGGGCGGTGTACTGGTGGTCGGACGCGATCGCGGAGTTGCGAGTCGCGACTGTCCGCGCCCGACGCCAGTACACCCGCGCGCGCCGTCGTCAACGTACAGGCGACGGCGTGGCGCGTGCGAGGGCAGCTGATGACCTGTATGGAGCATACCGCGTGGCGCGGGTTGCTCTGCAGGTCGCCATCAAACGGGCCAAGACCCAGGCATGGAAGGAGCTCCTCCAGACCCTTGATGACGATCCATGGGGGCGCCCATATAAGGTGGTGCTGAATAAGCTCCGCCCGTGGGCGCCCCCCGTCACCGAGCGTCTTGACCCCCGGCTGCTGGAGGACGTGGTCAATACACTCTTCCCAATTGGGGAGGGGGGGCCGCGTCCTCCGGCGGCGGCGGCTGTCCCAGTGGAGTGGACGGCCGAGCTGGGGGTCACGCAGGAGGAGCTAGCAGCGGCCATCAGACGGCTCGGGGTTCGTAACACGGCCCCGGGTCCGGATGGTGTGCCCGGCCGGGTTTGGGTCTTGACCCAGGGCGTCCTTGGGGCCGACCTCAGGCGGTTGTTCGACCGCTGCCTGAGGGACGGGCGATTCCCCCCCAGTTGGAAGGTGGCGAGGATGGTCCTCCTCCGGAAGGAGGGTCGGCCCGCGGAGTCTCCCTCCGCATACCGGCCCATTTGTCTCCTCGACGAGGTGGGCAAGCTCTTCGAGCGTGTGATTGCTGCCCGCCTCGTCGAGCACCTGTCGCGGGGTGATCCCGGTCTGGCCGACTGCCAGTTCGGTTTCCGGGGGGGCCGATCGACTATCGACGCGATAGGTCGTGTGAGGGCCCTCTCGGAGGCGGCCGTCTCCCGGGGAGGGGTGGCATTGGCAATATCCTTGGATATTGCCAATGCCTTTAACACCCTCCCCTGGGAAGAGATAAGGAGGGGACTCGAATATCATCGAGTCCCCCCTTGTCTCAGGGCGGTCGTCGGGGATTATCTCCGCGGCAGGTGGATCGAGTATCCGGGCCGGGATGGTGATATGCGGAGGGAGGTGTACTGCGGTGTTCCGCAGGGGTCGGTCCTCGGGCCACTCCTGTGGAACATCGCGTACGACTCGGTGTTGCGGGCCGGCCTCCCCGACGGCGTCAGCACGGTGTGTTATGCGGATGACACACTAGTGCTGGCCGTCGGGGCGCACTGGGCGAGGGCCATGCGTCGCGCGGAGGAGGGGTCGCAACGCGTCGTCGACCGGATCAGGGGGATGGGGATGACGGTGGCGGTCCATAAGACCGAGGTGATTGCGTTTCATTCACCTCGGCAGGATCCGCCACCCCCTCTGATCCGGGTGGGTGGGGCTGACATCGAGGTGAAGCCCCAGATCAGGTATCTGGGGCTGATCCTCGATAGCCACTGGCGTTTCGTGGAGCATTTCCGCTGCCTGGTCCCCCGGTTGGAAAGGATGGTTGCGGCTCTGGGCCGGATCCTGCCCAACCTGGGGGGCCCGGCGGGCCGAGTTCGTCGCCTCTATGTGGCAATGGTCCAGTCGGTGGCCCTATACGGGGCCCCCGTCTGGGCGGACGACCTGGCTGCCTCCCGGCGCAGCATGACTATGCTGCGTCGGGTGCAGAGGCGCATGGCGCTCAGGGTCGTCCGCGGGTATCGGACCGTGTCACATGAGGCGGCGACGGTTCTAGCGGGGATGCCGCCCATGGACCTGCTCGCGCGGTCGCACGCGGTGATGTACCGGCACCGCGTCGACCGTCGCGCGGGGGTGGGGGCGGTCCCGGGCGGGCAGGAACCTGCTTGGGGCGATTTGAAGCGCCAGGCCCGGCAGTCCGTGTTGCTCGCGTGGCAGGAGCGGCTGGCTCTGCCAACCGCGGGGCACCGGACTGTCGGGGCTGTTCGGCCACTCCTGAAGGAGTGGCTGGACAGAGGCCATGGCAGCCTCACCTACCGGATGGCACAGGTATTTTCCGGGCATGGCAGCTTCGGAAGATACCTGTGCCGGATAGGGAAGGAGCCGACGGCGCGTTGCTGCCACTGCGACGCTGAGCAGGACACGGCGGATCATACCCTGGAGGTATGCCCCGCGTGGGAGGGGGAGCGCCGTGTCCTGGTCGGCGTCGTCGGGCGGGATGTCTCGCTGCCGGGCTTGGTGCGCGCCATGCTCGGCAGCGAGGAGAAGTGGAGGGCCGTGGCCTCCTTCTGCGAGAACGTAATGTTGCAGAAGGAGGCCGCGGGGAGGGAGCGCGAGCTTCAGCGGCGCGCTGAAGCTCGCGCTCGTGCGGTGGCCCGAGGTCGTCGCCCGGTCGCGAGGCGTCGCGGGCGGCCGCCTCGGCGTGGCGGATGACCTAGGCTGGGAGGGGGGTCCTGAGGGGACCCTCCTCCCGCCAGGCGGCGCCGGGTCGGACCGGTTGGGGGTAGGAGTGCCTCCCCCTACCGGTCCGACGCAAGGGGAGGCACCCTCGGCGGTCTGGTGCGGCCATGAACGCCCGGCCGCCGAGGGGTGGAAACGGGGTCGCGGGCGGTTGCGAGTTGGGGCTCGCAACCGCCACTAAACGCAGCCTCGGGACGGATAGCGGCGGGATGGAGTGGCCCCGTCCCGCCGCTATGAGGCAGTGTGTCTACTGGGGGGACCGATTGTCCCCCCGGGGGATGGGCGCGAAAGCGCGGGCACGGGGAGGATACCGGAAGAATGCTTCGAGCGATTCCCGGTATCCTCCCAAAGCGTGCCGAAGGGTCACCGTGGGGTTTTTAGTGGGTAGGTCCCGCGCCTGTCGTTGTACGGGCGCGGGGAATCCCACACACCCCTCCCACCTCTCCCCAAGGAGGTGGGAGGGAGTCTTTCGAAGATTTTCCCCACGACAAAAAAAAAAAAAAAAAAAAAAAAAGTGAGTTACCACATTACTACGTGATTCAAAGACGGAAAAAACCCAGGATCTGGCCAACAAGTATGCGATGAAGGCAAAATCATGAGCCAGATGCGGGCATAACCCAGACCTAACCCAGACATAACCGGTGTTATCCTCTAAAATATTGATCGAAACCAGGTTTAATTGACTGCTTCAGTGTGTTACCACATTCCTACGTGATTCAAACACGAAAAAAACCCAGGATCTGGCCAACAAGTATGCGAAGAAGGCAAAATCATGAGCCAGATGCAGGCATAACCCAGACCTAACCCAGACCTAACCGGTGTTATCCTCTGAAATATTGATCGAAACCAGGTTTAATTGACTGCTTCAGTGAGTTACCACATTACTACGTGATTCAAACACGGAAAAAACCCAGGATCTGGCCAACAAGTATGCGATGAAGGCAAAATCATGAGCCAGATGCGGGCATAACCCAGACCTAACCCAGACCTAACCGGTGTTATCCTCTAAAATTTTGATCGAAACCAGGTTTAATTGACTGCTTCAGTGAGTTACCACATTACTACGTGATTCAAACACGGAAAAAACCCAGGATCTGGCCAACAAGTATGCGATGAAGGCAAAATCATGAGCCAGATGCGGGCATAACCCAGACCTAACCCAGACCTAACCGGCGTTATCCTCTAAAATATTGATCGAAACCAGGTTTATTTGACTGCTTCAGTGTGTTACCACATTACTACGTGACTCAAACACGAAAAAAACCCAGGATCTGGCCAACAAGTATGCGAAGAAGGCAAAATCATCAGCCAGATGCGGGCATAACCCAGACCTAACCCAGACCTAACCGGTGTTATCCTCTAAAATTTTGATCGAAACCAGGTTTAATTGACTGCTTCAGTGTATTACCACATTACTACGTGATTCAAACACGAAAAAAACCCAGGATCTGGCCAACAAGTATGCGAAGAAGGCAAAATCATGAGCCAGATGCGGACATAACCCAGACCTAACCCAGACCTAACCGGTGTTATCCTCTAAAATATTGATCGAAACAAGGTTTAATTGACTGCTTCAGTGTGTTACCACATTCCTACGTGATTCAAACACGAAAAAAACCCAGGATCTGGCCAACAAGTATGCGAAGAAGGCAAAATCATGAGCCAGATGCGGGCATAACCCAGACCTAAGCCAGACCTAACCGGTGTTATCCTCTAAAATATTGATCGAAACCAGGTTTAATTGACTGCTTCAGTGTGTTACCACATTACTACGTGATTCAAACACGAAAAAAACCCAGGATCTGGCCAACAAGTATGCGATGAAGGCAAAATCATGAGCCAGATGCGGACATAACCCAGACCTAACCCAGACCTAACCGGTGTTATCCTCTAAAATATTGATCGAAACAAGGTTTAATTGACTGCTTCAGTGTGTTACCACATTCCTACGTGATTCAAACACGAAAAAAACCCAGGATCTGGCCAACAAGTATGCGAAGAAGGCAAAATCATGAGCCAGATGCGGGCATAACCCAGACCTAAGCCAGACCTAACCGGTGTTATCCTCTAAAATATTGATCGAAACCAGGTTTAATTGACTGCTTCAGTGTGGTACCACATTACTACGTGTTTCAAACACGAAAAAAACCCAGGATCTGGCCAACAAGTATGCGAAGAAGGCGAAAGTATAAGCCAGATGCGCGCATTTCCCAGACCTAACCCAGACCTAACCGGTGTTATCCTCTGAAATATTGATCGAAACCAGGTTTAATTGACTGCTTCAGTGTGTTACCACATTACTACGTGATTCAAACACGGAAAAAACCCAGCATCTGGCCAACAAGTTTGCGAAAAAGGCGAAAGTATAAGCCATATGCGCGCATATCCCGGACCTAACCCAGACCTAACCGGTGTTATCCTCCTAAATACTGTCCGAATCCAGGTTTAGTGGACTGTTTCTGTGTGGTACCACATTACTACGTGATTCAAACCCGAAAAAAACCCAGGATCTGGCCAACAAGTATGCGATGAAGGCAAAATCATGAGCCAGATGCGGGCATAACCCAGACCTAACCCAGACCTAACCGGTGTTATCCTCTAAAATATTGATCGAAACCAGGTTTAATTGACTGCTTCAGTGTGTTACCACATTACTACGTGATTCAAACACGGAAAAAACCCAGCATCTGGCCAACAAGTTTGCGAAAAAGGCGAAAGTATAAGCCATATGCGCGCATATCCCGGACCTAACCCAGACCTAACCGGTGTTATCCTCCTAAATACTGTCCGAATCCAGGTTTAGTGGACTGTTTCTGTGTGGTACCACATTACTACGTGATTCAAACCCGAAAAAAACCCAGGATCTGGCCAACAAGTATGCGATGAAGGCAAAATCATGAGCCAGATGCGGGCATAACCCAGACCTAACCCAGACCTAACCGGTGTTATCCTCTAAAATATTGATCGAAACCAGGTTTAATTGACTGCTTCAGTGTATTACCACATTACTACGTGATTCAAACACGAAAAAAACCCAGGATCTGGCCAACAAGTATGCGAAGAAGGCAAAATCATGAGCCAGATGCGGGCATAACCCAGACCTAACCCAGACCTAACCGGTGTTATCCTCTGAAATATTGATCGAAACCAGGTTTAATTGACTGCTTCAGTGTGTTACCACATTACTACGTGATTCAAACACGGAAAATACCCAGGATCAGGCCAACAAGTATGCGAAGAAGGCAAAATCATGAGCCAGATGCGCGCATTTCCCAGACCTAACCCAGAGCTAACCGGCGTTATCCTCTGAAATATTGATCGAAACCAGGTTTAATTGACTGCTTCAGTGTGTTACCACATTACTACGTGATTCAAACACGAAAAAAACCCAGGATCTGGCCAACAAGTATGCGAAGAAGGCAAAATCATGAGCCAGATGCAGGCATAACCCAGACCTAACCCAGACCTAACCGGTGTTATCCTCTGAAATATTGATCGAAACCAGGTTTAATTGACTGCTTCAGTGAGTTACCACATTACTACGTGATTCAAACACGGAAAAAACCCAGGATCTGGCCAACAAGTATGCGATGAAGGCAAAATCATGAGCCAGATGCGGGCATAACCCAGACCTAACCCAGACCTAACCGGTGTTATCCTCTAAAATTTTGATCGAAACCAGGTTTAATTGACTGCTTCAGTGAGTTACCACATTACTACGTGATTCAAACACGGAAAAAACCCAGGATCTGGCCAACAAGTATGCGATGAAGGCAAAATCATGAGCCAGATGCGGGCATAACCCAGACCTAACCCAGACCTAACCGGCGTTATCCTCTAAAATATTGATCGAAACCAGGTTTATTTGACTGCTTCAGTGTGTTACCACATTACTACGTGACTCAAACACGAAAAAAACCCAGGATCTGGCCAACAAGTATGCGAAGAAGGCAAAATCATCAGCCAGATGCGGGCATAACCCAGACCTAACCCAGACCTAACCGGTGTTATCCTCTAAAATTTTGATCGAAACCAGGTTTAATTGACTGCTTCAGTGTATTACCACATTACTACGTGATTCAAACACGAAAAAAACCCAGGATCTGGCCAACAAGTATGCGAAGAAGGCAAAATCATGAGCCAGATGCGGACATAACCCAGACCTAACCCAGACCTAACCGGTGTTATCCTCTAAAATATTGATCGAAACAAGGTTTAATTGACTGCTTCAGTGTGTTACCACATTCCTACGTGATTCAAACACGAAAAAAACCCAGGATCTGGCCAACAAGTATGCGAAGAAGGCAAAATCATGAGCCAGATGCGGGCATAACCCAGACCTAAGCCAGACCTAACCGGTGTTATCCTCTAAAATATTGATCGAAACCAGGTTTAATTGACTGCTTCAGTGTGTTACCACATTACTACGTGATTCAAACACGAAAAAAACCCAGGATCTGGCCAACAAGTATGCGATGAAGGCAAAATCATGAGCCAGATGCGGACATAACCCAGACCTAACCCAGACCTAACCGGTGTTATCCTCTAAAATATTGATCGAAACAAGGTTTAATTGACTGCTTCAGTGTGTTACCACATTCCTACGTGATTCAAACACGAAAAAAACCCAGGATCTGGCCAACAAGTATGCGAAGAAGGCAAAATCATGAGCCAGATGCGGGCATAACCCAGACCTAAGCCAGACCTAACCGGTGTTATCCTCTAAAATATTGATCGAAACCAGGTTTAATTGACTGCTTCAGTGTGGTACCACATTACTACGTGTTTCAAACACGAAAAAAACCCAGGATCTGGCCAACAAGTATGCGAAGAAGGCGAAAGTATAAGCCAGATGCGCGCATTTCCCAGACCTAACCCAGACCTAACCGGTGTTATCCTCTGAAATATTGATCGAAACCAGGTTTAATTGACTGCTTCAGTGTGTTACCACATTACTACGTGATTCAAACACGGAAAAAACCCAGCATCTGGCCAACAAGTTTGCGAAAAAGGCGAAAGTATAAGCCATATGCGCGCATATCCCGGACCTAACCCAGACCTAACCGGTGTTATCCTCCTAAATACTGTCCGAATCCAGGTTTAGTGGACTGTTTCTGTGTGGTACCACATTACTACGTGATTCAAACCCGAAAAAAACCCAGGATCTGGCCAACAAGTATGCGATGAAGGCAAAATCATGAGCCAGATGCGGGCATAACCCAGACCTAACCCAGACCTAACCGGTGTTATCCTCTAAAATATTGATCGAAACCAGGTTTAATTGACTGCTTCAGTGTGTTACCACATTACTACGTGATTCAAACACGGAAAAAACCCAGCATCTGGCCAACAAGTTTGCGAAAAAGGCGAAAGTATAAGCCATATGCGCGCATATCCCGGACCTAACCCAGACCTAACCGGTGTTATCCTCCTAAATACTGTCCGAATCCAGGTTTAGTGGACTGTTTCTGTGTGGTACCACATTACTACGTGATTCAAACCCGAAAAAAACCCAGGATCTGGCCAACAAGTATGCGATGAAGGCAAAATCATGAGCCAGATGCGGGCATAACCCAGACCTAACCCAGACCTAACCGGTGTTATCCTCTAAAATATTGATCGAAACCAGGTTTAATTGACTGCTTCAGTGTATTACCACATTACTACGTGATTCAAACACGAAAAAAACCCAGGATCTGGCCAACAAGTATGCGAAGAAGGCAAAATCATGAGCCAGATGCGGGCATAACCCAGACCTAACCCAGACCTAACCGGTGTTATCCTCTGAAATATTGATCGAAACCAGGTTTAATTGACTGCTTCAGTGTGTTACCACATTACTACGTGATTCAAACACGGAAAATACCCAGGATCAGGCCAACAAGTATGCGAAGAAGGCAAAATCATGAGCCAGATGCGCGCATTTCCCAGACCTAACCCAGAGCTAACCGGCGTTATCCTCTGAAATATTGATCGAAACCAGGTTTAATTGACTGCTTCAGTGTGTTACCACATTACTACGTGATTCAAACACGGAAAAAACCCAGGATCTGGCCAATAAGTATGCGATGAAGGCAAAATCATGAGCCAGATGCGGGCATAACCCAGACCTAACCCAGACCTAACCGGTGTTATCCTCTAAAATATTGATCGAAACCAGGTTTAATTGACTGCTTCAGTGTGTTACCACATTACTACGTGATTCAAACACGAAAAAAACCCAAGATCTGGCCAACAAGTATGCGAAGAAGGCGAAAGTATAAGCCAGATGCGCGCATTTCCCAGACCTAACCCAGACCTAACCGGTGTTATCCTCTAAAATATTGATCGAAACCAGGTTTAATTGACAGCTTCAGTGTGTTACCACATTATTACGTGATTCAAACACGAAAAAACCCCAGGATCTGGCCAACAAGTATGCGAAGACGGCAAAATCATGAGCCAGATGCGGGCATAACCCAGACCTAACCCAGACCTAACCGGCGTTATCCTCTAAAATATTGATCGAAACCAGGTTTAATTGACTGCTTCAGTGTGTCACCACATTACTACGTGATTCAAACACGAAAAAACCCCAGGATCTGGCCAACAAGTATGCGAAGACGGCAAAATCATGAGCCAGATGCGGGCATAACCCAGACCTAACCCAGACCTAACCGGTGTTATCCTCTAAAATATTGATCGAAACCAGGTTTAATTGACTGCTTCAGTGTGTCACCACATTACTACGTGATTCAAACACGAAAAAACCCCAGGATCTGGCCAACAAGTATGCGAAGACGGCAAAATCATGAGCCAGATGCGGGCATAACCCAGACCTAACCCAGACCTAACCGGTGTTATCCTCTAAAATATTGATCGAAACCAGGTTTAATTGACTGCTTCAGTGTGTCACCACATTACTACGTGATTCAAACACGGAAAAAACCCAGGATCTGGCCAACAAGTATGCGAAAAAGGCGAAAGTATAAGCCATATGCGCGCATATCCCGGACCTAACCCAGACCTAACCGGTGTTATCCTCTAAAATATTGATCGAAACCAGGTTTAATTGACTGCTTCAGTGTGTTACCACATTACTACGTGATTCAAACACGGAAAAAACCCAGGATCTGGCCAACAAGTATGCGATGAAGGCAAAATCATGAGCCAGATGCGGGCGTAACCCAGACCTAACCCAGACCTAACCGGTGTTATCCTCTAAAATATTGATCGAAACCAGGTTTTATTGACTGCTTCAGTTTGTTACCACATTACTACGTGATTCAAACACGAAAAAAACCCAGGATCTGGCCAACAAGTATGCGAAGAAGGCGAAAGTATAAGCCAGATGCGCGCATATCCCAGACCAAACCCAGACCTAACCGGTGTTATCCTCTAAAATATTGATCGAAACCAGGTTTAATTGACTGCTTCAGTGTGTTACCACATTCCTACGTGATTCAAACACGAAAAAAACCCAGGATCTGGCCAACAAGTATGCGAAGAAGGCAAAATCATGAGCCAGATGCGGGCATAACCCAGACCTAACCCAGACCTAACCGGTGTTATCCTCTGAAATATTGATCGAAACCAGGTTTAATTGACTGCTTCAGTGTGTTACCACATTCCTACGTGATTCAAACACGAAAAAAACCCAGGATCTGGCCAACAAGTATGCGGAGAAGGCAGAATCATGAGCCAGATGCGGGCATAACCCAGACCTAACCCAGACCTAACCGGTGTTATCCTCTAAAATATTGATCGAAACCAGGTTTAATTGACTGCTTCAGTGTGGTACCACATTACTACGTGATTCAAACACGAAAAAAACCCAGGATCTGGCCAACAAGTATGCGAAAAAGGCGAAAGTATAAGCCATATGCGCGCATATCCCGGACCTAACCCAGACCTAACCGGTGTTATCCTCTAAAATATTGATCGAAACCAGGTTTAATTGACTGCTTCAGTGTGTTACCACATTACTACGTGATTCAAACACGGAAAAAACCCAGGATCTGGCCAACAAGTATGCGATGAAGGCAAAATCATGAGCCAGATGCGGGCGTAACCCAGACCTAACCCAGACCTAACCGGTGTTATCCTCTAAAATATTGATCGAAACCAGGTTTTATTGACTGCTTCAGTTTGTTACCACATTACTACGTGATTCAAACACGAAAAAAACCCAGGATCTGGCCAACAAGTATGCGAAGAAGGCGAAAGTATAAGCCAGATGCGCGCATATCCCAGACCAAACCCAGACCTAACCGGTGTTATCCTCTAAAATATTGATCGAAACCAGGTTTAATTGACTGCTTCAGTGTGTTACCACATTCCTACGTGATTCAAACACGAAAAAAACCCAGGATCTGGCCAACAAGTATGCGAAGAAGGCAAAATCATGAGCCAGATGCGGGCATAACCCAGACCTAACCCAGACCTAACCGGTGTTATCCTCTGAAATATTGATCGAAACCAGGTTTAATTGACTGCTTCAGTGTGTTACCACATTCCTACGTGATTCAAACACGAAAAAAACCCAGGATCTGGCCAACAAGTATGCGGAGAAGGCAGAATCATGAGCCAGATGCGGGCATAACCCAGACCTAACCCAGACCTAACCGGTGTTATCCTCTAAAATATTGATCGAAACCAGGTTTAATTGACTGCTTCAGTGTGGTACCAAATTACTACGTGATTCAAACACGAAAAAAACCCAGGATCTGGCCAACAAGTATGCGAAAAAGGCGAAAGTATAAGCCAGATGCGCGCACATCCCAGACCTAACCCAGACCTAACCGGTGTTATCCTCTAAAATACTGACCGAATCCAGGTTTAATTGACTGCTTCAGTGTGTTACCACATTACTACGTGTTTCAAACACGGAAAATACCCAGGATCTGGCCAACAAGTATGCGAAGAATGCGAAAGAATAAGCCAGATGCGCGCATTTCCCAGACCTAACCCAGACCTAACCGGTGTTATCCTCTGAAATATTGATCGAAACCAGGTTTAATTGACTGCTTCAATGTGTGACCACATTACTACGTGATTCAAACACGGAAAAAACCCAGGATCTGGCCAACAAGTATGCGATGAAGGCAAAATCATGAGCCAGATGCGGGCATAACCCAGACCTAACCCAGACCTAACCGGTGTTATCCTCTAAAATATTGATCGAAACCAGGTTTAATTGACTGCTTCAGTGTATTACCACATTACTACGTGATTCAAACTCGAAAAAAACCCAAGATCTGGCCAACAAGTATGCGAAGATGGCAAAATCATGAGCCAGATGCGGGCATAACCCAGACCTAACCCAGACCTAACCGGTGTTATCCTCTAAAATATTGATCGAAACCAGGTTTAATTGACTGCTTCAGTGTGTTACCACATTACTACGTGATTCAAACACGGAAAAAACCCAGGATCTAGTAAACATAGTAGTATAGAGGGTGTTCGGCCAGCCCTGAGAAACATTTTAATAGGATATTCTAGAGGCCAAACTAAAACGAAAATCAAGAATACCAATTTGTTGATGGAGGCTTCGTTAAAAAGTTATTAACAATTTGATTCAAAAATTTCAAGTTGTTCCAGAAAAATTATTTTCGGCTGCGGAGGTCAATTACAAGCATTTTTAGTGAATAGACATATATTCGAAATCCTACTCAGTTTCGAGAAAAAAATTCGAGTATGTGTTGATATTTTTCGGCGAAAAACAAATTTTTCAAATCGTTCTAAAAAAATTATTTTCGGTTACAGGGGTCAATTACAATCATTTTTGGTCATTACACATACCCCCGAAATCCTACGCACTTTCGAGAAAAAAATTCCTTACCGAAAATCTAATCGGGTGCCTATATTTTTCGATGAAAAAGAAAGATTTCAAATCGTTCTGTGAAAAATTATTTTCAGTTGCGAGGGTCGGTGACAATCATTTTTTATGTATAGACATACCCCCGTAATCTTGCGCATTTTCGAGAAAAAAATTCAGTACGAGCGGAACTTTAAACATTAATAACTTTTTAACAGTGCCTCCATCAACAAATTGGTATTCTTGATTTTCGTCTTATTTGACCTCTAGAATCCCCCATTAAAATTTTTCCCATGGATGGCCGAACACCCTGTATGTAGGGAACCGTGCAGTTGAAAATTATTAAATCGCGCACGAATTTTTGGCCGAACAGCGAATCGTTCGCTGTCCACGAGCTTGCACGAGCGAAGACGGTTACCGCCGAAAAAGCCGTCAACACGCGGCGAGCGTACGGCCGAACAGCTGATGGGTGAATAACCCAGAAAGCGAGAAAAGACAGCACGGAAGAGAGAAAGATTGAAGAAAAGTACGTAGTAGGTGTGACTGTGTTTAACGAAATAAATACGAGTGTGCCGATTAACGAACAAACACGGTTCCTGATAATCCCATACATACATACGTACAGTGTTGTTCCAAGTGGAGTTTGAAAAAGATGCTAATAAAAATGTTGCATAGTCATAACCACCTGGTTCAGTTACTACATTCACCCTGTAAAAACAACACAATAATATTATTTATTATTTTCTTTTCACGTTCTTAACTTTATTTTTATTTTTAGTTTGAGTTTTACATTTCTCCTTCTCTTCGTCTTGCTTTTCTTTCTCCTTTTCCTTTTCATTTTTCTGTTTTTCTTTCTTTTTTCAATAGCTTTTCTTCTTTTAATTTCTCGGCTTGTTTTTTTCTTTTCTAATCGTTCTTCTTTCATTCTTTGTTTTTCTTTTTCCTGGTTATCAATTGCTTCTATTTTTTCAAGCTGAGTCTATTTCCATGTCTTTGATGTAACTTTGATTGCACACACCTTTCTATATTTCTTTTCTTTTCTTTTCTTTTCTTTGTTGTTTTTTCAATTTTTTGATAATGTTGATAATGTTTATCCAGAATAGATTCTGAAGAATCTTTGTCTTTACGAGAAAATAAGTAAAGTAACGTTGTAGAATTAATGTAGTTTGATTTCAGTACCATCGGAAACAAAACAATTCCCATTAGAAAAAAGTAAAAGCATCATTGTCATGAAATATTAAAGTTAATTAATGATCAGTATATCATATATTAGTTTCTTCTAGCGAAACGTTGTTAAATTAGTCTTCTACACTGGTATTGGTTTTACTGTTACTATGAACTGCACTGCGTTGAACATCAGCAGTGCTTTCTCTCTGCGAGTTGTGTCTTGTGTTGTGTCTTAGTTGTGTCCCGATTGTATTTTAATATTTTCTATATAGAAAAGAAAATTGTTCCCCTCTCAGATCATCTGGAATATGCTCTTGAATGCTATGTAAAACTACCTATATTGCTGTCATTGATGTCAGTTTCATCTGGCGACATGAATTCTAATTTATTTTCTTGTTTCTGAAATACGTTTTGTCTAGTAAATTGTATTTGAGTTAAACGGTCATAGGCCACCACAAGCTTTAAAAGCATTTCCTTCTTCATGGAATTTATATATGGTATGATATATATATTGGTGCGAAATTCACCTTCGTAATGGGTTTAGTCTACCTACGTACTTTGTCTATGTTCCTGTACTACCTTTCGCCATGCAACTTTTAATCGTCTAAATATTCCTACATCGCATGGCTGGAAAATATGAGTTGCATTAGGTAATATACAAAAAAGTAAAATGAGTTTACTCAAAACAAAAATTATGTAAATTGAAATTTATGCAGGACCTGCGACCATCTAATAATACCAGTATAGGAAAGGTGACTCCATTCTCAACCATTTATGGTACATACACACAATATATGTATTAGTGTGGGGGGATTGAAATGAATTCGGTCAAGGTGTAATTTCATTAATATTGATTTAATATATACAGGGTGTTTGGCCACCCCTGGGAAAAATTTTAATGGGAGATTCTAGAAGCCAAAATAAGACGAAAATTAAGAATATCAATTTTTCGACTGAGGTTTCGTTAAAAAGTAGTTATTAATAACATTAAATAAAAAAATTTCAAATCGTTCTGAAAAAATTATTGTTGGTCGCGGAGGTCAGTTAGAATCGTACCCCCGAAATCCTACTCAGTTTCGACAAAAAAAATTCAAGTAAAAAAGAATTTCGAATCGTCTTGGAAGAATTAGTTTTCGTTGCAGGGGTCAGTTACAAGCATTTTTTTTTTTTGGTCGACAGCCGGATTGAACGATTTTAATGTTTCAAACAGCAACACAACGCATATTTTAATGGAGAATATGTAGAGATGTTGGAAAAGTTGTTCCTTGACCCCGTAAAGTGAGAAAAATCCCATATAACTGGTCAAATTTTCAAACAGCCCCCGCAACTCCTACTGATATAGTGAATAGTGAATATATTCCAATGAAACGTTTTTTTTCGCGAGTAGAGCTCATGGGTACCTACACAAAGAGTATTATTAAACAACTATTTTACAAACTGAATAAAAATCAGAAAGGAATTTTTAAGAAAAATCGACAGACAGTGCCTAAATTTTTCGACGAAAGAAAAAGAAAATTTCAAATCGTTCTGAAAAAATTACTTTCGGTTTCGGGGGTCAATTACAATTATTTTCGGTGAATAGACATACCACATACGAAATCCTGCGCATTTTCGAGAAAAAAATTCGAAAGTAAGAGCGGAACTTTAAACGTCAATAACTTGTTTAGTATCGTATTACTCCATCAACAAATTGGTATTCTTGATTTTCATCCTACTTTAACCTCTAGAATCTCCCATTACAATTTCTCCCAGGGGATTCTAGAGACCAAAGTAAGACGAAAATCAAGAATACCAATTTGTTAATGGAGGCTTTATTAAAAAGTTATTAACGTTTAAAGTTCCGCCCGTACTGAATTTCTTTCTCGAAAATGCGCATGATTAGGGGGGTATGACGATTCACCCAAAATGGTTGTAAGTAACCCCCGCAACCGATAACAATTTTTCCAAAACGATTTGAAATTTTTCTTTTCCATCGAAAAAATTTCACACATTCTCGAATTTTTATCTCGAAAGTGGGTAAGATTTCGGAGGTATGTGTATTCACCAAAAATGATTGCAATTGACCCCCGCAACCGATAACAATTTTTCCAGAACGATTTGAAATTTTTGAGTTTAATTGTTAATAACTTTTCAACGTAGCCTCTATCAACAAATTGGTATTCTTGATTTTCGTCTGTATTTTCGTATTTTGGCATCTAGAATCCCCCATTAAAATTTTTCCCAGGGGTGGCCGAACACCCTGTACATATGTGTTCCCCGAGCAGGAAAACGACTTTTCGCTAAAATCATGAAAGTAAAAATTCTGTCCAAATGAGGAGTAGGAGTGATTTTCTAAGTAATTTTTATGTAAAAGTATAGATTGAGAAAGTGGCACGTGAGGAACGTACGTAACCTAGATCGATGCACATGTTTTACTGCACCGGGCACGAACGTACGACGATTTACACACACACAGTCAATATCGCCGGTTTTTACAAAAGGTAAAGTCTTAAGTAAACATTTTGTTTTATAATTTTCTATTAAAGCCTCTGTAAGTTTTATCGCTTTTGCATTCTTGCAACTTAATTTAATTGGTTGTTTTTTGGAAAACAGATAAAACTATAAAAAGAATAAAAAACGGTTTTTACGAGTCCTGTACCTATGTTTAGTTCAGAATTTCGAATTCAGCGGTAAAAGTATGTAAATCTATATTATCCAATACACAGGACATAAAGGTAAGAGGAATGGATATTTTTACCAATATATTCATATTCTTAAATATCTGAATATTCTTCCTACTTGACCGACTTACTTTATAAATATATTTTTTAGGGACACATGTCGTTCGGTTGAAGGAAACAGGATATCTATACAGTGTATAGGTATTCAAAAACCCTTGGGAAAAATTTTAGACTTTGTTGAAAAGTTATGGAACATTATATTCCTAGCAAACGCTAGGCCCGTTCACGGATCGGGGTGAGTTATACATTATTCGATTCGCCTAATTCAGTACATTATTGATATGCATTTCTATGCATCTGTGGAAATTCGTTATTTTTTTATAAACTGTTACTGTTATTGTTAGAAATATGACTTAAAATTCGTTAGTTTCTTTAGTGTTTAGGAGTGTGTGTGTGTGTTTGTGAGAGAAGCACACGTCGAGGAATGTTCTTTTAGTTTTTAAGTTTTCTTTTCACAATGGAAAATAAGTGTGTTTGTTTTGTAACAAGATTCATTATAATAAATAATATAAACAGTATTTTAACATGGTAGCAGAGGTCCGTGGTTTGTTCGTTAACAGTAAAGAAAAGAAATTTAGTTGTGAAAGGAAGATAACCTAAGTTTGAAGCATGGCAAGTGAAAAAAAGGACGATTTCATGTTACAAATATTTTATGGAACTGGAAATTCAGGCTAAATTTATTTTTAGAAATGAAAGACTGTAACGAGGTTATTCTACATGATGAAAGACCGGCTGAAATAAGAGTCGAAGATTGGAATAAAAAAGGAAATTAAAGCAAAAAGTTACATCGTAAACAGTATTTCAAACACTCAGTTAGAATTAATAATATCAGAAACGACTGCGAAAAATATGATTGCAAAGCTTGACGAAATTTATCTAGTTAAAAACAGTGCAGTAAAGCTATTGTGTAAAAGAAGATTGTTAGAATTAAAAATGAAAGAAGGTGAAAATCCAAGTGACTTCTTTAACGAATTTGAAACGCATATAAATAGGCTCAAAAATACTGGTGAGACTGTGAATGAAGAGGATAAATTGAATTATCTGTTATTAACGTTAACTTCTCACGTATTGTTGATATTATTGATGCACTGCCAACGAAGGAGAAAACAGTTGAGTATGTAAAATCTAAATTACTGTTAGAGTATCAAAAGAGAAACGGTAAAAGTTACTACTTTGAGTACAGCAGAAATTACACTCGCACGTTTAGTTCAAATTTAACTAAAAATCCTAGAGGTCATAGGTTTCGACACGTACAACGCAATCAGAACAAGTATCTCAATTCAAAGGATAATCAGCATAGCAGTGCAACGACTACTGAAGCGGTATGTTAAGTCAGTGTAATAAGTCAGGGCACATCCAACGTTACTGCCCAGAAAACTTTAATAATTATTACAAAAGGCAACCTTTTCAAACATATACAAAATAGACACGATAGAAAAGTGGCTGGAAATTCGAGTCTAGATGACAGTAGAAATTACAATTCATTCAAGGTTGAAGTAATGAAAAGTAGCAAAATAGAAGAAGTAGAAATATTAAATGGCTACTAGATAGTGGTTGCTCAGATCACATAATAAACACAGATGAGTACTTTTATGAATCCAAAAATCTACAAAACCCGGTTGATATTAAAGTTGGTGATGGTTTTAAACTAATATCTGGAAAAATTGGTAATGTAATGATTAACATTAATGATAAGTCGGAGGAAATAAAGATTAAAAATGTATATACTATGTACCAGAAATGAAACAAAACTTACTAAGTGTCTCTTGTATTTGTAAATCAAAACAATTAAAAATAATGTTTGAGAAAGACAATGAATTACAATAAAATTTGTAATTCGAAAGAAAAACTCATTGCTATTGCTGTTAAAAGAAATAAACTCTTTGAATTAAATGGAGAAGTTGCCAGACTTGAGAATAAGAAAACAAGTACGTACACTAGTTCAATGGGAATTTCAAATATAGAAAAATGGCATAGATATATACTTTGTCACACAAATTTTAGAGATTTAAAATATTTGTGTGAAGCTCAGCTGCTAAATGGAACACCGGTGAAACTCGAAAACGAATTTATAAAATGCGAAGTTTGTCCGGAGAATAAAATGACAAATTTGAAATTTAAAAACAAACGTACAAGAGCAAATGATTTGTTACAAATAGTCCATACAGATGTCCATGGTCCAATAACTCAGACAGGTCATAATGGTGAGAAATACTTTGTGTCTTTTATAGATGATTTCAGTAAAATTGCTGTTGTGTATTGCATAAAACAAAAAAGTGATGTTTTTTATTGCTTCATTAGGTATATTAGGAAATTAGTAAAAAATCAAACTGGAAAAAGTATTAAAGAAATTCGATGTGACAATGGAAGAGAATCATATCTTAACAAAAACTTTGATGAATTAGCGAAACGAGAAGGTATTTATTTGAAACCAGGACCAGCATACACACACGAATTGAACGGAGTCGCCGAAAGGCACAACAGAACGATAATGGATCGTGCACGCTGCTTGCTGTCAGAGGCAAATGTCGACAAGTTTTATTGGCCAGAATGTATTTACACGGCTGCCTACATTGGAAATCGCCTATTAGCAAACACAAGAATAAGAAAAACACCATATGAAATATTTTTTAATAAAAGGGCTGATGTTTCAAACTTACACTTATATGGAAGCACTGCTTTTGTACGAATTCCCGAGGCATGCAGATATTCAAAGCTAAATCCAAAGGCCGAAAAAGGAATTAATATTAATAGGGTATACAGATATTGGTTAATGACAAAATAGTTGTAAGTCGTCACGTGCAAGATATACCATTTATAGAAATACTGATAACGAAGAAAAATACGAAGGGGAAACGCCAAAAGAAGAAGAAGAAGAAGAAGAAGAAGAAGAAGAAGAAGAAAGAGTTTTGAAAATAAAAGAAAATAAAACTGACGATGATCAATGCAGCAAAACTGAGGAAGTTAAATAAGATACACGCCCCAAGGGTAACATAATGTGTGAAATGTTGTGAAATTTGATGATCATGTCGTATATACAAACTATTGCAATGCTTTGATACCTGAAAACTACCAAGAACCATTGAACTGCGAAGAGTCAAGAAAATGGAAAGCGGCTATGAAACAAGAACTTGATGGTTTAAAAGAAAACGACACATGGGATTTGGTCAACGTTCCAATAAATAAGAAAATAATTGAAGTAAAGTGGATATATAGAATTAAGACAGATGGAGTATGCAAAGCGCGCATTGTCGCCAAAGTCGCATTTCCAACAGTTGTACCAAAGCGATGAAGAAGTTTATTCACCGGTTGCAAGAATGAGCACGCTAAAGGTGTTGCTGTCAATTGCATGTGTTAAAAATTTAAAAATAGAACAAATGGATGTTCAAACACCTTTTTTAAACGGAAATATCAAGTCTGAAGTTTACACCTACCCTCCTGATGGTAGTAATATACAGTCAGATAAGGTTTGTTTACTTAAGAAGGCGCTTTATGGATTGAGAGAAAGTCCACGTGACTGGTATGATTGTTTTCATAATTACATGATAAGCTTGCATTTTAAAAGATCTGATTATGATTACTGTCTGTATACTGGAGAGATAAACGACACAAAAATATATATTATTTTATATGTGGATGATATATTAATCAGTGGTATAAATGAAATGGCTATAGATGAAGTTAAGATCATGCTTAATAAACGATTTCGCATGAAAGACTTGGGACAAATAAAGCAATACTTGGGAATTGAAGTACAACGTAACCAAAGTAAAGAGGAAATATACTTGAATCAAGAAAAATATATTGAAAATCTTAGTCATAAGTACGGAATAATAAATAGTAAAAGGTTCGATACACCTATGGAAATGAATCGAAAAATTGAACCTGCTGATATAGTGGATGAAGAACTGAAATATAGGAATTTAATTGGAGCATTATTGTATATTGCAAATGGTACTCGCCCAGACATTTCATTTGCGGTCAATTACCTAAGTCGATTCCAAAATAGCTATGACAGCACACGTGTTCTAAAATACTTGTATCACACTCGTTCCATAAATCTTGTTTATAACTCAACTACTCAGGAAATAATGGATGCATTTGTTGACGCTGATTGGGCTGCAGACACTACGGACAGAAAATCGACTACAGGGATAATCATACGAGTTTTTGGAAATGTAGTACTATGGAAATCGCAAAAACAAAAAATTGTCTCCAGAGCCTCAACGCATGCTGAATACTACGCTCTTGCTGATTGTGTAGAAGAAATCATTCCAATTAAGGGCATTTTATCTGTTTTTGACGTGAAGAATGACAATCCAGTAAAAATATATGAAGACAATATTGGAGCGATAGCCTTATCAAAAAATGGAAAATTTTCAAAAAATTCCAAGCATATAGATATAAGTTATCATTTTGTTTATGATTATGAAAAAAGGGACTAATAAGTGTGACTACGGACGATCAAATTGCAGATGTACTGACTAAATCGTTAGGAAAGGCAAAATTTTTGTTGTTGTTTTGATAAATTTTAAGTCAAGAAGGCGTGTTAGAAATATGACTTAAAATTCGTTAGTTTCTTTAGTGTTTAGGAGTTAACCGTTTCAGATAAGAGGGGTAGTGTGGTGTGTGTGTGTGTGTGTGTGTGAAAGAAGCACATGTAGAGGAATGTTCTTTTAGTTTTTAAGTTTTCTTTTCACAATGGAAAATAAGTGTGTTTGTTTTGTAACAAGATTCATTATAATAAATAATATAAACAGTATTTTAACAGTTATTATAAAAAGTTACAGTAAAAAAGTAAGGTCAAGTAGATTTTTTGACAGGTTCACAGATAGAAACTAGTGACCATCGTTGCTATGTTCATTTTAAAAATTATAAATAATTTATCTAATTGGATCTATTCTACATTGTCAAATGGGAATTTGTAGAAGAATTTGTATGATGCATAAAAATCATTTTTTTAGGCATAGAACTTCCACGAGTCGGTCAGGTGGACAGTATTAAAACCAGGTATGTAGACAGTACATGCAGCAACAGTAAAAAATGTCTCCCCGTCGCTGACAGTGTTTACAATATATAGTAAATTACTATTGTACGCAGTACGTTGGTTTAACTTGTTTTTATTATTAAATTTCATTATCATCTAAGTCTGGTATATTTTGATTTTTTACAGAATCGATCATCATCAAATGAAATTTCTGAAATTTCTTTTAAGAACTGATTAAATAAATCATCCTTTCCTTGCTTGGAAGGTTTATAAAACACGTAATGGCTTAAGTACCCAATGAAATTATCTTTTTTGCTGAAAATAGAAAATATAATATTTATTATTTTGTATTATATGTTAGAAAAACATATTAAAAAACGTGTGGAACTGCAAATACTAACCGACAATATTCAGGCAAAAAGTGTTTACTATGCTTCCACGTAGTTTCTGTTTTATTCGTATGAGCGCCTGTTTCTGGATCTTTAAAATGTAAACTATTTACGGTTTACGGTGAGATGTTTATACCCTTATTTTTTAAAAGCCATTGCATTATATAAAGATATTTGAAAAGCAAAGAACGTGGTTTTCTAAAAACAAACTCAGTTACAGATATTGTTTTAAAATTACCATATATGCTAACATATAATTATGAGCAATGTCGTGATATTATATAACTAACATTAAATAAAAATACTGCGCAGCAATTGTGGAAGGGTAGAGTAGATAGAGACTGATGAATCAACATTTTGTTGTAGAAATAATGGCACAGAGGCCATTTGAAAATTAATCACAGCGTCAATTTTCAAGATCTCATTACTGATGCTTACATGAATTAAATTGAAGAAACCACTTTTTTCTAACATATAATACTATCAATATTTTATATTTTCAATAAGAGTAACTTCATTGGATACCTGAGCCATTATGTATTTAGTAAATGTATATATAATAGAAAGATGGTGATTTATTCAATGAGATATTTGCAGAAATAGCAGAAATTTCATTCAATAAATGTTATTGTTAACAAATTAGCATTTGACTAGCTGGCATTTTGAACACAGGTAACGACAGTCACTTGTTTCCACCTGTGAACCTGCCAGAATATATTTAAAATACTTAGTTACTTTGTAAAAATACCGAATTTCCGCAGATAATGAAATGCATATACTAATGAAATAATATACTGAATTAGACGAATCGAATTACGTATAACTCATCCCGATCGTTGAACGGGTCGTTTGCTAGGAATATACCAAAAAACGTTCTTGACAAGTCTATAAAATACTTCAGTTCACTTTCATTATTAGATGCGTTGACTTTAATTCTATAAATTATAATGATAAGTTCAAGATTTTACAGAAAGAGTTTATTTGTAATATTAAAGATTTCCTATATAAGGACAAGAAGAATACTTTTACCAATATCTATCCATCTATCTTAATATTCTTCCCACTTGGCCCACTTACTTTAACGAGCCTGAGTAAATCATCAGTACTATCTCTATTTTTATTAATAAAATGAATCTGTGATTCCATATCCAAAGATATAGTAAAAGCTACAAAATTCAGATTATTCAAGTTACTTCTATCACTCATCAAATTTTTTATGAAATTCTATGCTAATTCATGCTCTTTAAAATATTTATAATCTACTGGGACTTCATTAACTTTATGTTTTAATAAATCAATAATCAAAGTATCTATAATTAATATTAAAATCAAATAACAGTGTCAAAATAGTATTAATATTATCTTTTATTAATACTACTGGTATTTAAATTTTATTAAATATTTCAAATCTGTTATCACCTTGTTCAAATAATTTATTACTAGTTTTGACAATATATTTTGGGATGGATTTTTTTAGAATGATAGCAATTCAGTTGTGAATTTTTATGAGGAACAAAGGGTTATTATTATACAATTAACATGTATATAATTCATTAACTTGCCCATTTAGGGGTAACATGTTATGCATAAATAGAGATTTACATACTTGTATAAATACCCACACTAAAATCATCTAAATATCTAAATCATTTTTAAATCTATGATTTGGAAAATTTTAGGGACATGGAACTTAATTCATCCTATATCTTACAGTTTTATCGTCAACACGTGGCCAACAAGTATGCGAAGAAGGCAAAATCATGAGCCAGATGCGCGCATTTCCCAGACCTAACCAAGACCTAACCGGTGTTATCCTCTAAAATATTGATCGAAACCAGGTTTAATTGACTGCCTCAGTGTGGTACAACATTACTACGTGATTCAAACACGGAAAAAACCCAGGATCTGGCCAACAAGTTTGCGAAAAAGGCGAAAGCATAAGCCAGATGCGCGCATATCCCAGACCTAACCAAGACCTAACCGGTGTTATCCTCTAAAATATTGATCGAAACCAGGTTTAATTGACTGCTTCAGTGTGTTACCACATTACTACGTGATTCAAACACGAAAAAAACCCAAGATCTGGCCAACAAGTATGCGAAGAAGGCGAAAGTATAAGCCAGATGCGCGCATTTCCCAGACCTAACCCAGACCTAACCGGTGTTATCCTCTGAAATATTGATCGAAACCAGGTTCAATAGACTGCTTCAGTGTGTTACCACATTACTACGTGATTCAAACACGGAAAAAACCCAGGATCTGGCCAACAAGTATGCGAAGAAGGCAGAATCATGAGCCAGATGCGGGCATAACCCAGACCTAACCCAGACCTAACCGGTGTTATCCTCTAAAATATTGATCGAAACCAGGTTTAATAGACTGCTTCAGTGTGTTACCACATTACTACGTGATTCAAACACGGAAAATACCCAGGATCTGGCCAACAAGTATGCGATGAAGGCAAAATCATGAGCCAGATGCGGGCATAACCCAGACCTAACCCAGACCTAACCGGCGTTATCCTCTGAAATATTGATCGAAACCAGGTTTAATTGACTGCTTCAGTGTGTTACCACATTACTACGTCATTCAAACACGGAAAAAACCCAGGATCTGGCCAACAAGTATGCGATGAAGGCAAAATCATGAGCCAGATGCGGGCATAACCCAGACCTAACCCAGACCTAACCGGTGTTATCCTCTAAAATATTGATCGAAACCAGGTTTAATTGACTGCTTCAGTGTGTTACCACATTACTACGTGATTCAAACACGAAAAAAACCCAGGATCTGGCCAACAAGTATGCGAAGAAGGCAAAATCATGAGCCAGATGCGGGCATAACCCAGACCTAACCCAGACCTAACCGGTGTTATCCTCTGAAATATTGATCGAAACCAGGTTTAATTGACTGCTTCAGTGTGTTACCACATTACTACGTGATTCAAACACGGAAAATACCCAGGATCTGGCCAACAAGTATGCGAAGAAGGCAAAATCATGAGCCAGATGCGCGCATTTCCCAGACCTAACCCAGACCTAACCGGCGTTATCCTCTAAAATATTGATCGAAACCAGGTTTAATTGACTGCTTCAGTGTGGTACCACATTACTACGTGTTTCAAACACGGAAAATACCCAGGATCTGGCCAACAAGTTTGCGAAAATGGCGAAAGTATAAGCCATATGCGCGCATATCCCGGACCTAACCCAGACCTAACCGGTGTTATCCTCTGAAATATTGATCGAAACCAGGTTTAATTGACTGCTTCAGTGTGTTACCACATTACTACGTGATTCAAACACGGAAAATACCCAGGATCTGGCCAACAAGTATGCGAAGAAGGCAAAATCATGAGCCAGATGCGCGCATTTCCCAGACCTAACCCAGACCTAACCGGCGTTATCCTCTCAAATATTGATCGAAACCAGGTTTAATTGACTGCTTCAGTGTGGTACCACATTACTACGTGTTTCAAACACGGAAAATACCCAGGATCTGGCCAACAAGTTTGCGAAAATGGCGAAAGTATAAGCCAGATGCGCGCATATCCCAGACCTAACCAAGACCTAACCGGTGTTATCCTCTAAAATATTGATCGAAACCAGGTTTAATTGACTGCTTCAGTGTGTTACCACATTACTACGTGATTCAAACACGAAAAAAACCCAAGATCTGGCCAACAAGTATGCGAAGAAGGCGAAAGTATAAGCCAGATGCGCGCATTTCCCAGACCTAACCCAGACCTAACCGGTGTTATCCTCTGAAATATTGATCGAAACCAGGTTTAATAGACTGCTTCAGTGTGTTACCACATTACTACGTGATTCAAACACGGAAAAAACCCAGGATCTGGCCAACAAGTATGCGATGAAGGCAAAATCATGAGCCAGATGCGGGCATAAGCCAGACCTAACCCAGACCTAACCGGTGTTATCCTCTAAAATATTGATCGAAACCAGGTTTAATTGACTGCTTCAGTGTGTTACCACATTACTACGTGATTCAAACACGAAAAAAACCCAGGATCTGGCCAACAAGTATGCGAAGAAGGCAAAATCATGAGCCAGATGCGGGCATAACCCAGACCTAACCCAGACCTAACCGGTGTTATCCTCCTAAATACTGTCCGAATCCAGGTTTAGTGGACTGTTTCTGTGTGGTACCACATTACTACGTGATTCAAACCCGAAAAAAACCCAGGATATGGCCAACAAGTATGCGATGAAGGCAAAATCATGAGCTAGATGCGGGCATAACCCAGACCTAACCCAGACCTAACCGGTGTTATCCTCTGAAATATTGATCGAAACCAGGTTTAATTGACTGCTTCAGTGTGTTACCACATTACTACGTGATTCAAACACGAAAAAAACCCAAGATCTGGCCAACAAGTATGCGAAGAAGGCAAAATCATGAGCCAGATGCGGGCATAACCCAGACCTAACCCAGACCTAACCGGTGTTATCCTCTAAAATATTGATCGAAACCAGGTTTAATTGACTGCTTCAATGTATTACCACATTACTACGTGATTCAAACACGAAAAAAACCCCGGATCTGGCCAACAAGTATGCGAAGAAGGCAAAATCATGAGCCAGATGGGGGCATAACCCAGACCTAACCCAGACCTAACCGGGGTTATCCTCTGAAATATTGATCGAAACCAGGTTTAATTGACTGCTTCAGTGTGTTACCACATTACTACGTGTTTCAAACACGGAAAATACCCAGGATCTGGCCAACAAGTATGCGAAGAATGCGAAAGAATAAGCCAGATGCGCGCATTTCCCAGACCTAACCCAGACCTAACCGGTGTTATCCTCTGAAATATTGATCGAAACCAGGTTTAATTGACTGCTTCAGTGTGTTACCACATTACTACGCGTTTCAAACACGGAAAATACCCAGGATCTGGCCAACAAGTATGCGAAGAATGCGAAAGAATAAGCCAGATGCGCGCATTTCCCAGACCTAACCCAGACCTAACCGGTGTTATCCTCTGAAATATTGATCGAAACCAGGTTTAATTGACTGCTTCAGTGTGTTACCACATTACGACGTGATTCAAACACGAAAAAAACCCAGGATCTGGCCAACAAGTATGCGAAGAAGGCAAAATCATGAGCCAGATGCGGGCATAACCCAGACCTAACCCAGACCTAACCGGTGTTATCCTCTGAAATATTGATCGAAACCAGGTTTAATTGACTGCTTCAGTGAGTTACCACATTACTACGTGATTCAAACACTGAAAAAACCCAGGATCTGGCCAACAAGTATGCGATGAAGACAAAATCATGAGCCAGATGCGGGCATATCCCAGACCTAACCCAGACCTAACCGGTGTTATCCTCTGAAATATTGATCGAAACCAGGTTTAATTGACTGCTTCAGTGTGTTACCACATAACTACGTGATTCAAACACGGAAAATACCCAGGATCTGGCCAACAAGTATGCGAAGAAGGCAAAATCATGAGCCAGATGCGGGCATAACCCAGACCTAACCCAGACCTAACCGGTGTTATCCTCTGAAATATTGATCGAAACCAGGTTTAATTGACTGCTTCAGTGTGTTACCACATTACTACGTGATTCAAACACGGAAAATACCCAGGATCTGGTCAACAAGTATGCGAAGAGGGCAAAATCATGAGCCAGATGCGCGCATTTCCCAGACCTAACCCAGGCCTAACCGGCGTTATCCTCTGAAATATTGATCGAAACCAGGTTTAATTGACTGCTTCAGTGTGTTACCACATTACTACGTGATTCAAACACGGAAAAAAACCCAGGATCTGGCCAACAAGTATGCGAAGAAGGCAAAATCATGAGCCAGATGCGGGCATAACCCAGACCTAACCCAGACCTAACCGGTGTTATCCTCTAAAATATTGATCGAAACCAGGTTTAATTGACTGCTTCAGTGTATTACCACATTACTACGTGATTCAAACACGAAAAAAACCCAGGATCTGGCCAACAAGTATGCGAAGAAGGCAAAATCATGAGCCAGATGCGGGCATAACCCAGACCTAACCCAGACCTAACCGGTGTTATCCTCTGAAATATTGATCGAAACCAGGTTTAATTGACTGCTTCAGTGTGTTACCACATTACTACGTGATTCAAACACGGAAAATACCTAGGATCTGGCCAACAAGTATGCGAAGAAGGCAAAATCATGAGCCAGATGCGCGCATTTCCCAGACCTAACCCAGACCTAACCGGCGTTATCCTCTAAAATATTGATCGAAACCAGGTTTAATTGACTGCTTCAGTGTGTTACCACATTACTACGTGTTTCAAACACGGAAAATACCCAGGATCTGGCCAACAAGTATGCGAAGAATGCGAAAGAATAAGCCAGATGCGCGCATTTCCCAGACCTAACCCAGACCTAACCGGTGTTATCCTCTGAAATATTGATCGAAACCAGGTTTAATTGACTGCTTCAGTGTGTTACCACATTACTACGTGTTTCAAACACGGAAAATACCCAGGATCTGGCCAACAAGTATGCGAAGAATGCGAAAGAATAAGCCAGATGCGCGCATTTCCCAGACCTAACCCAGACCTAACCGGTGTTATCCTCTGAAATATTGATCGAAACCAGGTTTAAGTGACTGCTTCAGTGTGTTACCACATTACTACGTGTTTCAAACACGGAAAATACCCAGGATCTGGCCAACAAGTATGCGAAGAATGCGAAAGAATAAGCCAGATGCGCGCATTTCCCAGACCTAACCCAGACCTAACCGGTGTTATCCTCTGAAATATTGATCGAAACCAGGTTTAATTGACTGCTTCAGTGTGTTACCACATTACTACGTGATTCAAACACGAAAAAAACCCAGGATCTGGCCAACAAGTATGCGAAGAAGGCAAAATCATGAGCCAGATGCGGGCATAACCCAGACCTAAGCCAGACCTAACCGGTGTTATCCTCTGAAATATTGATCGAAACCAGGTTTAATTGACTGCTTCAGTGTGTTACCACATTACTACGTGATTCAAACACGGAAAATACCCTGGATCTGGCCAACAAGTATGCGAAGAAGGCAAAATCATGAGCCAGATGCGCGCATTTCCCAGACCTAACCCAGACCTAACCGGCGTTATCCTCTGAAATATTGATCGAAACCAGGTTTAATTGACTGCTTCAGTGTGTTGCCACATTACTACGTGATTCAAACACGGAAAAAACCCAGGATCTGGCCAACAAGTTTGCGAAAAAGGCGAAAGTATAAGCCATATGCGCGCATATCCCGGACCTAACCCAGACCTAACCGGTGTTATCCTCCTAAATACTGTCCGAATCCAGGTTTAGTGGACTGTTTCTGTGTGGTGCCTCATTACTACGTGATTCAAACCCGAAAAAAACCCAGGATCTGGCCAACAAGTATGCGATGAAGGCAAAATCATGAGCCAGATGCGGGCATAACCCAGACCTAACCCAGACCTAACCGGTGTTATCCTCTGAAATATTGATCGAAACCGGGTTTAATAGACTGCTTCAGTGTGTTACCACATTACTACGTGATTCAAACACGGAAAAAACCCAGGATATGGCCAACAAGTATGCGATGAAGGCAAAATCATGAGCCAGATGCGCGCATTTCCCAGACCTAACCCAGACCTAACCGGCGTTATCCTATAAAATATTGATCGAAACCAGGTTTAATTGACTGCTTCAGTGTGTTACCACATTACTACGTGTTTCAAACACGGAAAATACCCAGGATCTGGCCAACAAGTATGCGAAGAATGCGAAAGAATAAGCCAGATGCGCGCATTTCCCAGACCTAACCCAGACCTAACCGGTGTTATCCTCTGAAATATTGATCGAAACCAGGTTTAGTTGACTGCTTCAGTGTGTTACCACATTACTACGTGTTTCAAACACGGAAAATACCCAGGATCTGGCCAACAAGTATGCGAAGAATGCGAAAGAATAAGCCAGATGCGCGCATTTCCTAGACCTAACCCAGACCTAACCGGTGTTATCCTCTGAAATATTGATCGAAACCGGGTTTAATTGACTGCTTCAGTGTGTTACCACATTACTACGTGATTCAAACACGGAAAATACCTAGGATCTGGCCAACAAGTATGCGAAGAAGGCAAAATCATGAGCCAGATGCGCGCATTTCCCAGACCTAACCCAGACCTAACCGGTGTTATCCTCTGAAATATTGATCGAAACCAGGTTTAATTGACTGCTTCAGTGTGTTACCACATTCCTACGTGATTCAAACACGAAAAAAACCCAGGATCTGGCCAACAAGTATGCGAAGAAGGCGAAAGTATAAGTCTGATGCGCGCATATCCCAGACCAAACCCAGACCTAACCGATGTTATCCTCTAAAATATTGATCGAAACCAGGTTTAATTGACTGCTTCAGTGTGTTACCACATTCCTACGTGATTCAAACACGAAAAGAACCCAGGATCTGGCCAACAAGTATGCGAAGAAGGCAAAATCATGAGCCAGATGCGGGCATAACCCAGACCTAACCCAGACCTAACCGGTGTTATCCTCTGAAATATTGATCGAAACCAGGTTTAATTGACTGCTTCAGTGAGTTACCACATTACTACGTGATTCAAACACTGAAAAAACCCAGGATCTGGCCAACAAGTATGCGATGAAGGCAAAATCATGAGCCATTTGCGCGCATATCCCGGACCTAACCCAGACCTAACCGGTGTTATCCTCCTAAATACTGTCCGAATCCAGGTTCAGTGGACTGTTTCTGTGTGGTACCACATTACTACGTGATTCAAACCCGAAAAAAACCCAGGATCTGGCCAACAAGTATGCGATGAAGGCAAAATCATGAGCCAGATGCGGGCATAACCCAGACCTAACCCAGACCTAACCGGTGTTATCCTCTAAAATATTGATCGAAACCAGGTTTAATTGACTGCTTCAGTGTGTTACCACACTACTACGTGATTCAAACACGAAAAAAACCCAGGATCTGGCCAACAAGTATGCGAAGAAGGCAAAATCATGAGCCAGATGCGGGCATAACCCAGACCTAACCCAGACCTAACCGGTGTTATCCTCTAAAATATTGATCGAAACCAGGTTTAATTAACTGCTTCAGTGTATTACCACATTACTACGTGATTCAAACACGAAAAAAACCCAGGATCTGGCCAACAAGTATGCGAAGAAGGCAAAATCATGAGCCAGATGCGGGCATAACCCAGACCTTACCCAGACCTAACCGGTGTTATCCTCTGAAATATTGATCGAAACCAGGTTTAATTGACTGCTTCAGTGTGTTACCACATTACTACGTGATTCAAACACGGAAAATACCCAGGATCTGGCCAACAAGTATGCGAAGAAGGCAAAATCATGAGCCAGATGCGCGCATTTCCCAGACCTAACCCAGACCTAACCGGCGTTATCCTCTGAAATATTGATCGAAACCAGGTTTAATTGACTGCTTCAGTGTGTTACCACATTACTACGTGATTCAAACACGGAAAAAACCCAGGATCTGGCCAACAAGTATGCGATGAAGGCAAAATCATGAGCCAGATGCGGGCATAACCCAGACCTAACCCAGACCTAACCGGTGTTATCCTCTAAAATATTGATCGAAACCAGGTTTAATTGACTGCTTCAGTGTGTTACCACATTACTACGTGATTCAAACACGAAAAAAACCCAAGATCTGGCCAACAAGTATGCGAAGAAGGCAAAATCATGAGCCAGATGCGGGCATAACCCAGACCTAACCCAGACCTAACCGGCGTTATCCTCTAAAATATTGATCGAAACCAGGTTTAATTGACTGCTTCAGTGTGTTACCACATTACTACGTGTTTCAAACACGGAAAATACCCAGGATCTGGCCAACAAGTATGCGAAGAATGCGAAAGAATAAGCCAGATGCGCGCATTTCCCAGACCTAACCCAGACCTAACCGGTGTTATCCTCTGAAATATTGATCCAAACCAGGTTTAATTGACTGGTTCAGTGTGTTACCACATTACTACGTGTTTCAAACACGGAAAATACCCAGGATCTGGCCAACAAGTATGCGAAGAATGCGAAAGAATAAGCCAGATGCGCGCATTTCCCAGACCTAACCCAGACCTAACCGGTGTTATCCTCTGAAATATTGATCGAAACCAGGTTTAATTGACTGCTTCAGTGTGTTACCACATTACTACGTGATTCAAACACGAAAAAAACCCAGGATCTGGCCAACAAGTATGCGAAGAAGGCAAAATCATGAGCCAGATGCGGGCATAACCCAGACCTAACCCAGACCTAACCGGTGTTATCCTCTGAAATATTGATCGAAACCAGGTTTAATTGACTGCTTCAGTGAGTTACCACATTACTACGTGATTCAAGCACTGAAAAAACCCAGGATCTGGCCAACAAGTATGCGATGAAGGCAAAATCATGAGCCAGATGCGGGCATAACCCAGACCTAACCCAGACCTAACCGGTGTTATCCTCTAAAATATTGATCGAAACCAGGTTTAATTGACTGCTTCAGTGTGTTACCACATTACTACGTGATTCAAACACGAAAAAAACCCAGGATCTGGCCAACAAGTATGCGAAGAAGGCAAAATCATGAGCCAGATGCGGGCATAACCCAGACCTAACCCAGACCTAACCGGTGTTATCCTCTAAAATATTGATCGAAACCAGGTTTAATTGACTGCTTCAGTGTGTTACCACATTCCTACGTGATTGAAACACGAAAAAAACCCAGGATCTGGCCAACAAGTATGCGAAGAAGGCGAAAGTATAAGCCAGATGCGCGCATTTCCCAGACCTAACCCAGACCTAACCGGTGTTATCCTCTGAATTATTGATCGAAACCAGGTTTAATTGACTGCTTCAGTGTATTACCACATTACTACGTGATTCAAACACGAAAAAAACCCAGGATCTGGCCAACAAGTATGCGAAGAAGGCAAAATCATGAGCCAGATGCGGGCATAACCCAGACCTAACCCAGACCTAACCGGTGTTATCCTCTAAAATATTGATCGAAACCAGGTTTAATTGACTGCTTCAGTGTATTACCACATTACTACGTGATTCAAACACGAAAAAAACCCAGGATCTGGCCAACAAGTATGCGAAGAAGGCAAAATCATGAGCCAGATGCGTGCATAACCCAGACCTAACCCAGACCTAACCGGTGTTATCCTCTAAAATATTGATCGAAACCAGGTTTAATTGACTGCTTCAGTGTGTTACCACATTCCTACGTGATTCAAACACGAAAAAAACCCAGGATCTGGCCAACAAGTATGCGAAGAAGGCAAAATCATGAGCCAGATGCGGGCATAACCCAGACCTAACCCAGACCTAACCGGTGTTATCCTCTGAAATATTGATCGAAACCAGGTTTAACTGACTGCTTCAGTGAGTTACCACATTACTACGTGATTCACACACGGAAAAAACCCAGGATCTGGCCAACAAGTATGCGATGAAGGCAAAATCATGAGCCAGATGCGGGCATAACCCAGACCTAACCCAGACCTAACCGGTGTTATCCTCTAAAGTATTGATCGAAACCAGGTTTAATTGACTGCTTCAGTGTGTTACCACATTACTACGTGTTTCAAACACGGAAAATACCCAGGATCTGGCCAACAAGTATGCGGAGAATGCGAAAGAATAAGCCAGATGCGCGCATTTCCCAGACCTAACCCAGACCTAACCGGTGTTATCCTCTGAAATACTGTCCGAATCCAGGTTTAATTGACTGCCTCAGTGTGGTACAACATTACTACGTGATTCAAACACGGAAAAAACCCTGGATCTGGCCAACAAGTATGCGGAGAATGCGAAAGCATAAGCCAGATGCGCGCATATCCCAAACCTAACCCAGACCTAACCGGTGTTATCCTCTAAAATATTGATCGAAACCAGGTTTAATTGACTGCTTCAGTGTGTTACCACATTACTACGTGATTCAAACACGGAAAATACCCAGGATCTGGCCAACAAGTATGCGAAGAAGGCAAAATCATGAGCCAGATGCGGGCATAACCCAGACCTAACCCAGACCTAACCGGTGTTATCCTCTAAAATATTGATCGAAACCAGGTTTAATTGACTGCTTCAGTGTATTACCACATTACTACGTGATTCAAACACGGAAAATACCCAGGATCTGGCCAACAAGTATGCGAAGAAGGCAAAATCATGAGCCAGATGCGGGCATAACCCAGACCTAACCCAGACCTAACCGGTGTTTTCCTCTAAAATATTGATCGAAACCAGGTTTATTTGACTGCTTCAGTGTGTTACCACATTACTACGAGACTCAAACACGAAAAAAACCCAGCATCTGGCCAACAAGTATGCGAAGAAGGCAAAATCATGAGCCAGATGCGGGCATAACCCAGACCTAACCCAGACCTAACCGGTGTTATCCTCTGAAATATTGATCGAAACCAGGTTTAATTGACTGCGTCAGTGAGTTACCACATTACTACGTGATTCAAACACGGAAAAAACCCCGGATCTGAACAACAAGTATGCGATGAAGGCAAAATCATGCGCCAGATGCGGGCATAACCCAGACCTAACCCAGACCTAGCCGGTGTTATCCTCTAAAATATTGATCGAAACCAGGTTTAATTGACTGCTTCTGTGTGTTACCACATTCCTACGTGATTCAAACACGAAAAAAACCCAGGATCTGGCCAACAAGTATGCGAAGAAGGCAAAATCATGAGCCAGATGCGGGCATAACCCAGACCTAACCCAGGCCTAACCGGTGTTATCCTCTGAAATATTGATCGAAACCAGGTTTAATTGACTGCTTCAGTGTGTTACCACATTCCTACGTGATTCAAACACGAAAAAAACCCAGGATCTGGCCAACAAGTATGCGAAGAAGGCAAAATCATGAGCCAGATGCGGGCATAACCCAGACCTAACCCAGACCTAACCGGTGTTATCCTCTGAAATATTGATCGAAACCAGGTTTAATTGACTGCTTCAGTGAGTTACCACATTACTACGTGATTCAAACACGGAAAAAACCCAGGATCTGGCCAACAAGTATGCGATGAAGGCAAAATCATGAGCCAGATGCGGGCATAACCCAGACCTAACCCAGACCTATCCGGTGTTATCCTCTAAAATATTGATCGAAACCAGGTTCAATTGACTGCTTCAGTGTGTTACCACATTACTACGTGATTCAAACACGAAAAAAACCCAGGATCTGGCCAACAAGTATGCGATGAAGGCAAAATCATGAGCCAGATGCGGGCATAACCCAGACCTAACCCAGGCCTAACCGGTGTTATCCTCTAAAATATTGATCGAAACCAGGTTTAATTGACTGCTTCAGTGTGTCACCACATTACTACGTGATTCAAACACGAAAAAAACCTAGGATCTGGCCAACAAGTATGCGAAGAAGGCAAAATCATGAGCCAGATGCGGGCATAACCCAGACCTAACCCAGACCTAACCGGTGTTATCCTCTAAAATATTGATCGAAACCAGGTTTAATTGACTGCTTCAGTGTATTACCACATTACTACGTGATTCAAACACGAAAAAAACCCAGGATCTGGCCAACAAGTATGCGAAGAAGGCAAAATCATGAGCCAGATGCGGGCATAACACAGACCTAACCCAGACCTAACCGGTGTTATCCTCTGAAATATTGATCGAAACCAGGTTTAATTGACTGCTTCAGTGTGTTACCACATTACTACCTGATTCAAACGCGGAAAATACCCAGGATCTGGCCAACAAGTATGCGAAGAAGGCAAAATCATGAGCCAGATGCGCGCATTTCCCAGACCTAACCCAGACCTAACCGGCGTTATCCTCTGAAATATTGATCGAAACCAGGTTTAATTGACTGCTTCAGTGTGTTACCACATTACTACGTGATTCAAACACGGAAAAAACCCAGGATCTGGCCAACAAGTATGCGATGAAGGCAAAATCATGAGCCAGATGCGGGCGTAACCCAGACCTAACCCAGACCTAACCGGTGTTATCCTCTAAAATATTGATCGAAACCAGGTTTAATTGACTGCTTCAGTGTGTTACCACATTACTACGTGATTCAAACACGAAAAAAACCCAGGATCTGGCCAACAAGTATGCGAAGAAGGCAAAATCATGAGCCAGATGCGGGCATAACCCAGACCTAACCCAGACCTAACCGGTGTTATCCTCTAAAATATTGATCGAAACCAGGTTTAATTGACTGCTTCAGTGTGTTACCACATTACTACGTGATTCAAACACGAAAAAAACCCAGGATCTGGCCAACAAGTATGCGAAGAAGGCAAAATCATGAGCCAGATGGGGGCATAACCCAGACCTAACCCAGACCTAACCGGTGTTATCCTCTGGAATATTGATCGAAACCAGGTTTAATTGACTGCTTCAGTGTGTTACCACATTACTACGTGATTCAAACACGGAAAATACCCAGGATCTGGCCAACAAGTATGCGAAGAAGGCAAAATCATGAGTCAGATGCGGGCATAACCCAGACCTAACCCAGACCTAACCGGTGTTATCCTCTAAAATATTGATCGAAACCAGGTATAATTGACTGCTCCAGTGTGTTACCACATTCCTGCGTGATTCAAACACGGAAAATACCCAGGATCTGGCCAACAAGTTTGCGAAAAAGGCGAAAGTATAAGCCATATGCGCGCAAATCCCAGACCGAACCCAGACCTAACCGGTGTTATCCTCTAAAATATTGATCGAAACCAGGTTTAATTGTCTGCTTCAGTGTGTTACCACATTCCTACGTGATTCAAACACGGAAAATACCCAGGATCTGGCCAACAAGTATGCGAAGAAGGCAAAATCATGAGCCAGATGCGCGCATTTCCCAGACCTAACCCAGACCTAACCGGCGTTATCCTCTGAAATATTGATCGAAACCAGGTTTAATTGACTGCTTCAGTGTGTTACCACATTACTACGTGATTCAAACACGGAAAAAACCCAGGATCTGGCCAACAAGTATGCGATGAAGGCAAAATCATGAGCCAGATGCGGGCATAACCCAGACCTAACCCAGACCTAACCGGCGTTATCCTCTAAAATATTGATCGAAACCAGGTTTAATTGACTGCTTCAGTGTGTTACCACATTACTACGTGATTCAAACACGGAAAAAACCCAGGATCTGGCCAACAAGTATGCGATGAAGGCAAAATCATGAGCCAGATGCGGGCATAACCCAGACCTAACCCAGACCTAACCGGTGTTATCCTCTAAAATATTGATCGAAACCAGGTTTAATTGACTGCTTCAGTGTGTTACCACATTACTACGTGATTCAAACACGGAAAATACCCAGGATCTGGCCAACAAGTATGCGAAGAATGCGAAAGAATAAGCCAGATGCGCGCATTTCCTAGACCTAACCCAGACCTAACCGGTGTTATCCTCTGAAATATTGATCGAAACCGGGTTTAATTGACTGCTTCAGTGTGTTACCACATTACTACGTGATTCAAACACGGAAAATACCTAGGATCTGGCCAACAAGTATGCGAAGAAGGCAAAATCATGAGCCAGATGCGCGCATTTCCCAGACCTAACCCAGACCTAACCGGTGTTATCCTCTGAAATATTGATCGAAACCAGGTTTAATTGACTGCTTCAGTGTGTTACCACATTCCTACGTGATTCAAACACGAAAAAAACCCAGGATCTGGCCAACAAGTATGCGAAGAAGGCGAAAGTATAAGTCTGATGCGCGCATATCCCAGACCAAACCCAGACCTAACCGATGTTATCCTCTAAAATATTGATCGAAACCAGGTTTAATTGACTGCTTCAGTGTGTTACCACATTCCTACGTGATTCAAACACGAAAAGAACCCAGGATCTGGCCAACAAGTATGCGAAGAAGGCAAAATCATGAGCCAGATGCGGGCATAACCCAGACCTAACCCAGACCTAACCGGTGTTATCCTCTGAAATATTGATCGAAACCAGGTTTAATTGACTGCTTCAGTGAGTTACCACATTACTACGTGATTCAAACACTGAAAAAACCCAGGATCTGGCCAACAAGTATGCGATGAAGGCAAAATCATGAGCCATTTGCGCGCATATCCCGGACCTAACCCAGACCTAACCGGTGTTATCCTCCTAAATACTGTCCGAATCCAGGTTCAGTGGACTGTTTCTGTGTGGTACCACATTACTACGTGATTCAAACCCGAAAAAAACCCAGGATCTGGCCAACAAGTATGCGATGAAGGCAAAATCATGAGCCAGATGCGGGCATAACCCAGACCTAACCCAGACCTAACCGGTGTTATCCTCTAAAATATTGATCGAAACCAGGTTTAATTGACTGCTTCAGTGTGTTACCACACTACTACGTGATTCAAACACGAAAAAAACCCAGGATCTGGCCAACAAGTATGCGAAGAAGGCAAAATCATGAGCCAGATGCGGGCATAACCCAGACCTAACCCAGACCTAACCGGTGTTATCCTCTAAAATATTGATCGAAACCAGGTTTAATTAACTGCTTCAGTGTATTACCACATTACTACGTGATTCAAACACGAAAAAAACCCAGGATCTGGCCAACAAGTATGCGAAGAAGGCAAAATCATGAGCCAGATGCGGGCATAACCCAGACCTTACCCAGACCTAACCGGTGTTATCCTCTGAAATATTGATCGAAACCAGGTTTAATTGACTGCTTCAGTGTGTTACCACATTACTACGTGATTCAAACACGGAAAATACCCAGGATCTGGCCAACAAGTATGCGAAGAAGGCAAAATCATGAGCCAGATGCGCGCATTTCCCAGACCTAACCCAGACCTAACCGGCGTTATCCTCTGAAATATTGATCGAAACCAGGTTTAATTGACTGCTTCAGTGTGTTACCACATTACTACGTGATTCAAACACGGAAAAAACCCAGGATCTGGCCAACAAGTATGCGATGAAGGCAAAATCATGAGCCAGATGCGGGCATAACCCAGACCTAACCCAGACCTAACCGGTGTTATCCTCTAAAATATTGATCGAAACCAGGTTTAATTGACTGCTTCAGTGTGTTACCACATTACTACGTGATTCAAACACGAAAAAAACCCAAGATCTGGCCAACAAGTATGCGAAGAAGGCAAAATCATGAGCCAGATGCGGGCATAACCCAGACCTAACCCAGACCTAACCGGCGTTATCCTCTAAAATATTGATCGAAACCAGGTTTAATTGACTGCTTCAGTGTGTTACCACATTACTACGTGTTTCAAACACGGAAAATACCCAGGATCTGGCCAACAAGTATGCGAAGAATGCGAAAGAATAAGCCAGATGCGCGCATTTCCCAGACCTAACCCAGACCTAACCGGTGTTATCCTCTGAAATATTGATCCAAACCAGGTTTAATTGACTGGTTCAGTGTGTTACCACATTACTACGTGTTTCAAACACGGAAAATACCCAGGATCTGGCCAACAAGTATGCGAAGAATGCGAAAGAATAAGCCAGATGCGCGCATTTCCCAGACCTAACCCAGACCTAACCGGTGTTATCCTCTGAAATATTGATCGAAACCAGGTTTAATTGACTGCTTCAGTGTGTTACCACATTACTACGTGATTCAAACACGAAAAAAACCCAGGATCTGGCCAACAAGTATGCGAAGAAGGCAAAATCATGAGCCAGATGCGGGCATAACCCAGACCTAACCCAGACCTAACCGGTGTTATCCTCTGAAATATTGATCGAAACCAGGTTTAATTGACTGCTTCAGTGAGTTACCACATTACTACGTGATTCAAGCACTGAAAAAACCCAGGATCTGGCCAACAAGTATGCGATGAAGGCAAAATCATGAGCCAGATGCGGGCATAACCCAGACCTAACCCAGACCTAACCGGTGTTATCCTCTAAAATATTGATCGAAACCAGGTTTAATTGACTGCTTCAGTGTGTTACCACATTACTACGTGATTCAAACACGAAAAAAACCCAGGATCTGGCCAACAAGTATGCGAAGAAGGCAAAATCATGAGCCAGATGCGGGCATAACCCAGACCTAACCCAGACCTAACCGGTGTTATCCTCTAAAATATTGATCGAAACCAGGTTTAATTGACTGCTTCAGTGTGTTACCACATTCCTACGTGATTGAAACACGAAAAAAACCCAGGATCTGGCCAACAAGTATGCGAAGAAGGCGAAAGTATAAGCCAGATGCGCGCATTTCCCAGACCTAACCCAGACCTAACCGGTGTTATCCTCTGAATTATTGATCGAAACCAGGTTTAATTGACTGCTTCAGTGTATTACCACATTACTACGTGATTCAAACACGAAAAAAACCCAGGATCTGGCCAACAAGTATGCGAAGAAGGCAAAATCATGAGCCAGATGCGGGCATAACCCAGACCTAACCCAGACCTAACCGGTGTTATCCTCTAAAATATTGATCGAAACCAGGTTTAATTGACTGCTTCAGTGTATTACCACATTACTACGTGATTCAAACACGACAAAAACCCAGGATCTGGCCAACAAGTATGCGAAGAAGGCAAAATCATGAGCCAGATGCGTGCATAACCCAGACCTAACCCAGACCTAACCGGTGTTATCCTCTAAAATATTGATCGAAACCAGGTTTAATTGACTGCTTCAGTGTGTTACCACATTCCTACGTGATTCAAACACGAAAAAAACCCAGGATCTGGCCAACAAGTATGCGAAGAAGGCAAAATCATGAGCCAGATGCGGGCATAACCCAGACCTAACCCAGACCTAACCGGTGTTATCCTCTGAAATATTGATCGAAACCAGGTTTAACTGACTGCTTCAGTGAGTTACCACATTACTACGTGATTCACACACGGAAAAAACCCAGGATCTGGCCAACAAGTATGCGATGAAGGCAAAATCATGAGCCAGATGCGGGCATAACCCAGACCTAACCCAGACCTAACCGGTGTTATCCTCTAAAGTATTGATCGAAACCAGGTTTAATTGACTGCTTCAGTGTGTTACCACATTACTACGTGTTTCAAACACGGAAAATACCCAGGATCTGGCCAACAAGTATGCGGAGAATGCGAAAGAATAAGCCAGATGCGCGCATTTCCCAGACCTAACCCAGACCTAACCGGTGTTATCCTCTGAAATACTGTCCGAATCCAGGTTTAATTGACTGCCTCAGTGTGGTACAACATTACTACGTGATTCAAACACGGAAAAAACCCTGGATCTGGCCAACAAGTATGCGGAGAATGCGAAAGCATAAGCCAGATGCGCGCATATCCCAAACCTAACCCAGACCTAACCGGTGTTATCCTCTAAAATATTGATCGAAACCAGGTTTAATTGACTGCTTCAGTGTGTTACCACATTACTACGTGATTCAAACACGGAAAATACCCAGGATCTGGCCAACAAGTATGCGAAGAAGGCAAAATCATGAGCCAGATGCGGGCATAACCCAGACCTAACCCAGACCTAACCGGTGTTATCCTCTAAAATATTGATCGAAACCAGGTTTAATTGACTGCTTCAGTGTATTACCACATTACTACGTGATTCAAACACGGAAAATACCCAGGATCTGGCCAACAAGTATGCGAAGAAGGCAAAATCATGAGCCAGATGCGGGCATAACCCAGACCTAACCCAGACCTAACCGGTGTTTTCCTCTAAAATATTGATCGAAACCAGGTTTATTTGACTGCTTCAGTGTGTTACCACATTACTACGAGACTCAAACACGAAAAAAACCCAGCATCTGGCCAACAAGTATGCGAAGAAGGCAAAATCATGAGCCAGATGCGGGCATAACCCAGACCTAACCCAGACCTAACCGGTGTTATCCTCTGAAATATTGATCGAAACCAGGTTTAATTGACTGCGTCAGTGAGTTACCACATTACTACGTGATTCAAACACGGAAAAAACCCCGGATCTGAACAACAAGTATGCGATGAAGGCAAAATCATGCGCCAGATGCGGGCATAACCCAGACCTAACCCAGACCTAGCCGGTGTTATCCTCTAAAATATTGATCGAAACCAGGTTTAATTGACTGCTTCTGTGTGTTACCACATTCCTACGTGATTCAAACACGAAAAAAACCCAGGATCTGGCCAACAAGTATGCGAAGAAGGCAAAATCATGAGCCAGATGCGGGCATAACCCAGACCTAACCCAGGCCTAACCGGTGTTATCCTCTGAAATATTGATCGAAACCAGGTTTAATTGACTGCTTCAGTGTGTTACCACATTCCTACGTGATTCAAACACGAAAAAAACCCAGGATCTGGCCAACAAGTATGCGAAGAAGGCAAAATCATGAGCCAGATGCGGGCATAACCCAGACCTAACCCAGACCTAACCGGTGTTATCCTCTGAAATATTGATCGAAACCAGGTTTAATTGACTGCTTCAGTGAGTTACCACATTACTACGTGATTCAAACACGGAAAAAACCCAGGATCTGGCCAACAAGTATGCGATGAAGGCAAAATCATGAGCCAGATGCGGGCATAACCCAGACCTAACCCAGACCTATCCGGTGTTATCCTCTAAAATATTGATCGAAACCAGGTTCAATTGACTGCTTCAGTGTGTTACCACATTACTACGTGATTCAAACACGAAAAAAACCCAGGATCTGGCCAACAAGTATGCGATGAAGGCAAAATCATGAGCCAGATGCGGGCATAACCCAGACCTAACCCAGGCCTAACCGGTGTTATCCTCTAAAATATTGATCGAAACCAGGTTTAATTGACTGCTTCAGTGTGTCACCACATTACTACGTGATTCAAACACGAAAAAAACCTAGGATCTGGCCAACAAGTATGCGAAGAAGGCAAAATCATGAGCCAGATGCGGGCATAACCCAGACCTAACCCAGACCTAACCGGTGTTATCCTCTAAAATATTGATCGAAACCAGGTTTAATTGACTGCTTCAGTGTATTACCACATTACTACGTGATTCAAACACGAAAAAAACCCAGGATCTGGCCAACAAGTATGCGAAGAAGGCAAAATCATGAGCCAGATGCGGGCATAACACAGACCTAACCCAGACCTAACCGGTGTTATCCTCTGAAATATTGATCGAAACCAGGTTTAATTGACTGCTTCAGTGTGTTACCACATTACTACCTGATTCAAACGCGGAAAATACCCAGGATCTGGCCAACAAGTATGCGAAGAAGGCAAAATCATGAGCCAGATGCGCGCATTTCCCAGACCTAACCCAGATCTAACCGGCGTTATCCTCTGAAATATTGATCGAAACCAGGTTTAATTGACTGCTTCAGTGTGTTACCACATTACTACGTGATTCAAACACGGAAAAAACCCAGGATCTGGCCAACAAGTATGCGATGAAGGCAAAATCATGAGCCAGATGCGGGCGTAACCCAGACCTAACCCAGACCTAACCGGTGTTATCCTCTAAAATATTGATCGAAACCAGGTTTAATTGACTGCTTCAGTGTGTTACCACATTACTACGTGATTCAAACACGAAAAAAACCCAGGATCTGGCCAACAAGTATGCGAAGAAGGCAAAATCATGAGCCAGATGCGGGCATAACCCAGACCTAACCCAGACCTAACCGGTGTTATCCTCTAAAATATTGATCGAAACCAGGTTTAATTGACTGCTTCAGTGTGTTACCACATTACTACGTGATTCAAACACGAAAAAAACCCAGGATCTGGCCAACAAGTATGCGAAGAAGGCAAAATCATGAGCCAGATGGGGGCATAACCCAGACCTAACCCAGACCTAACCGGTGTTATCCTCTGGAATATTGATCGAAACCAGGTTTAATTGACTGCTTCAGTGTGTTACCACATTACTACGTGATTCAAACACGGAAAATACCCAGGATCTGGCCAACAAGTATGCGAAGAAGGCAAAATCATGAGTCAGATGCGGGCATAACCCAGACCTAACCCAGACCTAACCGGTGTTATCCTCTAAAATATTGATCGAAACCAGGTATAATTGACTGCTCCAGTGTGTTACCACATTCCTGCGTGATTCAAACACGGAAAATACCCAGGATCTGGCCAACAAGTTTGCGAAAAAGGCGAAAGTATAAGCCATATGCGCGCAAATCCCAGACCGAACCCAGACCTAACCGGTGTTATCCTCTAAAATATTGATCGAAACCAGGTTTAATTGTCTGCTTCAGTGTGTTACCACATTCCTACGTGATTCAAACACGGAAAATACCCAGGATCTGGCCAACAAGTATGCGAAGAAGGCAAAATCATGAGCCAGATGCGCGCATTTCCCAGACCTAACCCAGACCTAACCGGCGTTATCCTCTGAAATATTGATCGAAACCAGGTTTAATTGACTGCTTCAGTGTGTTACCACATTACTACGTGATTCAAACACGGAAAAAACCCAGGATCTGGCCAACAAGTATGCGATGAAGGCAAAATCATGAGCCAGATGCGGGCATAACCCAGACCTAACCCAGACCTAACCGGTGTTATCCTCTAAAATATTGATCGAAACCAGGTTTAATTGACTGCTTCAGTGTGTTACCACATTACTACGTGATTCAAACACGAAAAAAACCCAAGATCTGGCCAACAAGTATGCGAAGAAGGCAAAATCATGAGCCAGATGCGGGCATAACCCAGACCTAACCCAGACCTAACCGGCGTTATCCTCTAAAATATTGATCGAAACCAGGTTTAATTGACTGCTTCAGTGTGTTACCACATTACTACGTGTTTCAAACACGGAAAATACCCAGGATCTGGCCAACAAGTATGCGAAGAATGCGAAAGAATAAGCCAGATGCGCGCATTTCCCAGACCTAACCCAGACCTAACCGGTGTTATACTCTGAAATATTGATCCAAACCAGGTTTAATTGACTGGTTCAGTGTGTTACCACATTACTACGTGTTTCAAACACGGAAAATACCCAGGATCTGGCCAACAAGTATGCGAGGAATGCGAAAGAATAAGCCAGATGCGCGCATTTCCCAGACCTAACCCAGACCTAACCGGTGTTATCCTCTGAAATATTGATCGAAACCAGGTTTAATTGACTGCTTCAGTGTGTTACCACATTACTACGTGATTCAAACACGAAAAAAACCCAGGATCTGGCCAACAAGTATGCGAAGAAGGCAAAATCATGAGCCAGATGCGGGCATAACCCAGACCTAACCCAGACCTAACCGGTGTTATCCTCTGAAATATTGATCGAAACCAGGTTTAATTGACTGCTTCAGTGAGTTACCACATTACTACGTGATTCAAGCACTGAAAAAACCCAGGATCTGGCCAACAAGTATGCGATGAAGGCAAAATCATGAGCCAGATGCGGGCATAACCCAGACCTAACCCAGACCTAACCGGTGTTATCCTCTAAAATATTGATCGAAACCAGGTTTAATTGACTGCTTCAGTGTGTTACCACATTACTACGTGATTCAAACACGAAAAAAACCCAGGATCTGGCCAACAAGTATGCGAAGAAGGCAAAATCATGAGCCAGATGCGGGCATAACCCAGACCTAACCCAGACCTAACCGGTGTTATCCTCTAAAATATTGATCGAAACCAGGTTTAATTGACTGCTTCAGTGTGTTACCACATTCCTACGTGATTGAAACACGAAAAAAACCCAGGATCTGGCCAACAAGTATGCGAAGAAGGCGAAAGTATAAGCCAGATGCGCGCATTTCCCAGACCTAACCCAGACCTAACCGGTGTTATCCTCTGAAATATTGATCGAAACCAGGTTTAATTGACTGCTTCAGTGTATTACCACATTACTACGTGATTCAAACACGAAAAAAACCCAGGATCTGGCCAACAAGTATGCGAAGAAGGCAAAATCATGAGCCAGATGCGGGCATAACCCAGACCTAACCCAGACCTAACCGGTGTTATCCTCTAAAATATTGATCGAAACCAGGTTTAATTGACTGCTTCAGTGTATTACCACATTACTACGTGATTCAAACACGAAAAAAACCCAGGATCTGGCCAACAAGTATGCGAAGAAGGCAAAATCATGAGCCAGATGCGTGCATAACCCAGACCTAACCCAGACCTAACCGGTGTTATCCTCTAAAATATTGATCGAAACCAGGTTTAATTGACTGCTTCAGTGTGTTACCACATTCCTACGTGATTCAAACACGAAAAAAACCCAGGATCTGGCCAACAAGTATGCGAAGAAGGCAAAATCATGAGCCAGATGCGGGCATAACCCAGACCTAACCCAGACCTAACCGGTGTTATCCTCTGAAATATTGATCGAAACCAGGTTTAACTGACTGCTTCAGTGAGTTACCACATTACTACGTGATTCACACACGGAAAAAACCCAGGATCTGGCCAACAAGTATGCGATGAAGGCAAAATCATGAGCCAGATGCGGGCATAACCCAGACCTAACCCAGACCTAACCGGTGTTATCCTCTAAAATATTGATCGAAACCAGGTTTAATTGACTGCTTCAGTGTGTTACCACATTACTACGTGTTTCAAACACGGAAAATACCCAGGATCTGGCCAACAAGTATGCGGAGAATGCGAAAGAATAAGCCAGATGCGCGCATTTCCCAGACCTAACCCAGACCTAACCGGTGTTATCCTCTGAAATACTGTCCGAATCCAGGTTTAATTGACTGCCTCAGTGTGGTACAACATTACTACGTGATTCAAACTCGGAAAAAACCCAGGATCTGGCCAACAAGTATGCGGAGAATGCGAAAGCATAAGCCAGATGCGCGCATACCCCAAACCTAACCCAGACCTAACCGGTGTTATCCTCTAAAATATTGATCGAAACCAGGTTTAATTGACTGCTTCAGTGTGTTACCACATTACTACGTGATTCAAACACGGAAAATACCCAGGATCTGGCCAACAAGTATGCGAAGAAGGCAAAATCATGAGCCAGATGCGGGCATAACCCAGACCTAACCCAGACCTAACCGGTGTTATCCTCTAAAATATTGATCGAAACCAGGTTTAATTGACTGCTTCAGTGTATTACCACATTACTACGTGATTCAAACACGGAAAATACCCAGGATCTGGCCAACAAGTATGCGAAGAAGGCAAAATCATGAGCCAGATGCGGGCATAACCCAGACCTAACCCAGACCTAACCGGTGTTATCCTCTAAAATATTGATCGAAACCAGGTTTATTTGACTGCTTCAGAGTGTTACCACATTACTACGTGACTCAAACACGAAAAAAACCCAGCATCTGGCCAACAAGTATGCGAAGAAGGCAAAATCATGAGCCAGATGCGGGCATAACCCAGACCTAACCCAGACCTAACCGGTGTTATCCTCTGAAATATTGATCGAAACCAGGTTTAATTGACTGCGTCAGTGAGTTACCACATTACTACGTGATTCAAACACGGAAAAAACCCCGGATCTGGTCAACAAGTATGCGATGAAGGCAAAATCATGAGCCAGATGCGGGCATAACCCAGACCTAACCCAGACCTAGCCGGTGTTATCCTCTAAAATATTGATCGAAACCAGGTTTAATTGACTGCTTCTGTGTGTTACCACATTCCTACGTGATTCAAACACGAAAAAAACCCAGGATCTGGCCAACAAGTATGCGAAGAAGGCAAAATCATGAGCCAGATGCGGGCATAACCCAGACCTAACCCAGGCCTAACCGGTGTTATCCTCTGAAATATTGATCGAAACCAGGTTTAATTGACTGCTTCAGTGTGTTACCACATTCCTACGTGATTCAAACACGAAAAAAACCCAGGATCTGGCCAACAAGTATGCGAAGAAGGCAAAATCATGAGCCAGATGCGGGCATAACCCAGACCTAACCCAGACCTAACCGGTGTTATCCTCTGAAATATTGATCGAAACCAGGTTTAATTGACTGCTTCAGTGAGTTACCACATTACTACGTGATTCAAACACGGAAAAAACCCAGGATCTGGCCAACAAGTATGCGATGAAGGCAAAATCATGAGCCAGATGCGGGCATAACCCAAACCTAACCCAGACCTATCCGGTGTTATCCTCTAAAATATTGATCGAAACCAGGTTCAATTGACTGCTTCAGTGTGTTACCACATTACTACGTGATTCAAACACGAAAAAAACCCAGGATCTGGCCAACAAGTATGCGATGAAGGCAAAATCATGAGCCAGATGCGGGCATAACCCAGACCTAACCCAGGCCTAACCGGTGTTATCCTCTAAAATATTGATCGAAACCAGGTTTAATTGACTGCTTCAGTGTGTCACCACATTACTACGTGATTCAAACACGAAAAAAACCCAGGATCTGGCCAACAAGTATGCGAAGAAGGCAAAATCATGAGCCAGATGCGGGCATAACCCAGACCTAACCCAGACCTAACCGGTGTTATCCTCTAAAATTTTGATCGAAACCAGGTTTAATTGACTGCTTCAGTGTATTACCACATTACTACGTGATTCAAACACGAAAAAAACCCAGGATCTGGCCAACAAGTATGCGAAGAAGGCAAAATCATGAGCCAGATGCGGGCATAACACAGACCTAACCCAGACCTAACCGGTGTTATCCTCTGAAATATTGATCGAAACCAGGTTTAATTGACTGCTTCAGTGTGTTACCACATTACTACCTGATTCAAACGCGGAAAATACCCAGGATCTGGCCAACAAGTATGCGAAGAAGGCAAAATCATGAGCCAGATGCGCGCATTTCCCAGACCTAACCCAGACCTAACCGGCGTTATCCTCTGAAATATTGATCGAAACCAGGTTTAATTGACTGCTTCAGTGTGTTACCACATTACTACGTGATTCAAACACGGAAAAAACCCAGGATCTGGCCAACAAGTATGCGATGAAGGCAAAATCATGAGCCAGATGCGGGCGTAACCCAGACCTAACCCAGACCTAACCGGTGTTATCCTCTAAAATATTGATCGAAACCAGGTTTAATTGACTGCTTCAGTGTGTTACCACATTACTACGTGATTCAAACACGAAAAAAACCCAGGATCTGGCCAACAAGTATGCGAAGAAGGCAAAATCATGAGCCAGATGCGGGCATAACCCAGACCTAACCCAGACCTAACCGGTGTTATCCTCTAAAATATTGATCGAAACCAGGTTTAATTGACTGCTTCAGTGTGTTACCACATTACTACGTGATTCAAACACGAAAAAAACCCAGGATCTGGCCAACAAGTATGCGAAGAAGGCAAAATCATGAGCCAGATGGGGGCATAACCCAGACCTAACCCAGACCTAACCGGTGTTATCCTCTGGAATATTGATCGAAACCAGGTTTAATTGACTGCTTCAGTGTGTTACCACATTACTACGTGATTCAAACACGGAAAATACCCAGGATCTGGCCAACAAGTATGCGAAGAAGGCAAAATCATGAGCCAGATGCGGGCATAACCCAGACCTAACCCAGACCTAACCGGTGTTATCCTCTAAAATATTGATCGAAACCAGGTTTAATTGACTGCTCCAGTGTGTTACCACATTCCTGCGTGATTCAAACACGAAAAAAACCCAGGATCTGGCCAACAAGTATGCGAAGAAGGCAAAATCATGAGCCAGATGCGGGCATAACCCAGACCTAACCCAGACCTAACCGGTGTTATCCTCTAAAATATTGATCGAAACCAGGTTTAATTGACTGCTTCAGTGTGTTACCACATTACTACGTGATTCAAACACGAAAAAAACCCAGGATCTGGCCAACAAGTATGCGAAGAAGGCAAAATCATGAGCCAGATGCGGGCATAACCCAGACCTAACCCAGACCTAACCGGTGTTATCCTCTAAAATATTGATCGAAACCAGGTTTAATTGACTGCTTCAGTGTGTTACCACATTACTACGTGATTCAAACACGAAAAAAACCCAGGATCTGGCCAACAAGTATGCGAAGAAGGCAAAATCATGAGCCAGATGGGGGCATAACCCAGACCTAACCCAGACCTAACCGGTGTTATCCTCTGGAATATTGATCGAAACCAGGTTTAATTGACTGCTTCAGTGTGTTACCACATTACTACGTGATTCAAACACGGAAAATACCCAGGATCTGGCCAACAAGTATGCGAAGAAGGCAAAATCATGAGCCAGATGCGGGCATAACCCAGACCTAACCCAGACCTAACCAGTGTTATCCTCTGAAATATTGATCGAAACCAGGTTTAATTGACTGCTTCAGTGAGTTACCACATTACTACGTGATTCAAACACGGAAAAAACCCAGGATCTGGCCAACAAGTATGCGATGAAGGTAAAATCATGAGCCAGATGCGGGCATAACCCAGACCTAACCCAGACCTAACCGGTGTTATCCTCTGAAATATTGATCGAAACCAGGTTTAATTGACTGCTTCAGTGTGTTACCACATTACTACGTGATTCAAACACGAAAAAAACCCAGGATCTGGCCAACAAGTATGCGATGAAGGCAAAATCATGAGCCAGATGCGGGCATAACCCAGACCTAACCCAGGCCTAACCGGTGTTATCCTCTATAATATTGATCGAAACCAGGTTTAATTGACTGCTTCAATGTGTCACCACATTACTACGTGATTCAAACACGAAAAAAAACCAGGATCTGACCAACAAGTATGCGAAGAAGGCAAAATCATGAGCCAGATGCGGGCATAACCCAGACCTAACCCAGACCTAACCGGTGTTATCCTCTAAAATATTGATCGAAACCAGGTTTAATTGACTGCTTCAGTGTATTACCACATTACTACGTGATTCAAACACGAAAAAAACCCAGGATCTGGCCAACAAGTATGCGAAGAAGGCAAAATCATGAGCCAGATGCGGGCATAACACAGACCTAACCCAGACCTAACCGGTGTTATCCTCTGAAATATTGATCGAAACCAGGTTTAATTGACTGCTTCAGTGTGTTACCACATTACTACGTGATTCAAACACGAAAAAAACCCAGGATCTGGCCAACAAGTATGCGAAGAAGGCAAAATCATGAGCCAGATGCGGGCATAACCCAGACCTAACCCAGACCTAACCGGCGTTATCCTCTAAAATATTGATCGAAACCAGGTTTAATTGACTGCTTCAGTGTGGTACCACATTACTACCTGTTTCAAACACGGAAAATACCCAGGATCTGGCCAACAAGTTTGCGAAAATGGCGAAAGTATAAGCCATATGCGCGCATATCCCGGACCTAACCCAGACCTAACCGGTGTTATCCTCTGAAATATTGATCGAAACCAGGTTTAATTGACTGCTTCATTGTGTTACCACATTACTACGTGATTCAAACACGAAAAAAACCCAGGACCTGGCCAACAAGTATGCGAAGAAGGCAAAATCATGAGCCAGATGCGGGCATAACCCAGACCTAACCCAGACCTAACCGGTGTTATCCTCTAAAATATTGATCGAAACCAGGTTTAATTGACTGCTTCAGTGTGTTACCACATTACTACGTGATTCAAACACGGAAAATACCCAGGATCTGGCCAACAAGTATGCGAAGAAGGCAAAATCATGAGCCAGATGCGCGCATTTCCCAGACCTAACCCAGACCTAACCGGTGTTATCCTCTAAAATATTGATCGAAACCAGGTTTAATTGACTGCTTCAGTGTGTTACCACATTACTACGTGATTCAAACACGAAAAAAACCCAGGATCTGGCCAACAAGTATGCGAAGAAGGCAAAATCATGAGCCAGATGCGGGCATAACCCAGACCTAACCCAGACCTAACCGGTGTTATCCTCTAAAATATTGATCGAAACCAGGTTTAATTGACTGCTTCAGTGTGTTACCACATTACTACGTGATTCAAACACGAAAAAAACCCAGGATCTGGCCAACAAGTATGCGAAGAAGGCAAAATCATGAGCCAGATGGGGGCATAACCCAGACCTAACCCAGACCTAACCGGTGTTATCCTCTGGAATATTCATCGAAACCAGGTTTAATTGACTGCTTCAGTGTGTTACCACATTACTACGTGATTCAAACACGAAAAAAACCCAAGATCTGGCCAACAAGTATGCGAAGAAGGCAAAATCATGAGCCAGATGCGGGCATAACCCAGACCTAACCCAGACCTAACCGGCGTTATCCTCTAAAATATTGATCGAAACCAGGTTTAATTGACTGCTTCAGTGTGTTACCACATTACTACGTGTTTCAAACACGGAAAATACCCAGGATCTGGCCAACAAGTATGCGAAGAATGCGAAAGAATAAGCCAGATGCGCGCATTTCCCAGACCTAACCCAGACCTAACCGGTGTTATCCTCTGAAATATTGATCCAAACCAGGTTTAATTGACTGGTTCAGTGTGTTACCACATTACTACGTGTTTCAAACACGGAAAATACCCAGGATCTGGCCAACAAGTATGCGAAGAATGCGAAAGAATAAGCCAGATGCGCGCATTTCCCAGACCTAACCCAGACCTAACCGGTGTTATCCTCTGAAATATTGATCGAAACCAGGTTTAATTGACTGCTTCAGTGTGTTACCACATTACTACGTGATTCAAACACGAAAAAAACCCAGGATCTGGCCAACAAGTATGCGAAGAAGGCAAAATCATGAGCCAGATGCGGGCATAACCCAGACCTAACCCAGACCTAACCGGTGTTATCCTCTGAAATATTGATCGAAACCAGGTTTAATTGACTGCTTCAGTGAGTTACCACATTACTACGTGATTCAAGCACTGAAAAAACCCAGGATCTGGCCAACAAGTATGCGATGAAGGCAAAATCATGAGCCAGATGCGGGCATAACCCAGACCTAACCCAGACCTAACCGGTGTTATCCTCTAAAATATTGATCGAAACCAGGTTTAATTGACTGCTTCAGTGTGTTACCACATTACTACGTGATTCAAACACGAAAAAAACCCAGGATCTGGCCAACAAGTATGCGAAGAAGGCAAAATCATGAGCCAGATGCGGGCATAACCCAGACCTAACCCAGACCTAACCGGTGTTATCCTCTAAAATATTGATCGAAACCAGGTTTAATTGACTGCTTCAGTGTGTTACCACATTCCTACGTGATTGAAACACGAAAAAAACCCAGGATCTGGCCAACAAGTATGCGAAGAAGGCGAAAGTATAAGCCAGATGCGCGCATTTCCCAGACCTAACCCAGACCTAACCGGTGTTATCCTCTGAAATATTGATCGAAACCAGGTTTAATTGACTGCTTCAGTGTGTTACCACATTACTACGTGATTCAAACACGGAAAATACCCAGGATCTGGCCAACAAGTATGCGAAGAAGGCAAAATCATGAGCCAGATGCGCGCATTTCCCGGACCTAACCCAGACCTAACCGGTGTTATCCTCCTAAATACTGTCCGAATCCAGGTTTAGTGGACTGTTTCTGTGTGGTACCACATTACTACGTGATTCAAACCCGAAAAAAACCCAGGATCTGGCCAACAAGTATGCGATGAAGGCAAAATCATGAGCCAGATGCGGGCATAACCCAGACCTAACCCAGACCTAACCGGTGTTATCCTCTAAAATATTGATCGAAACCAGGTTTAATTGACTGCTTCAGTGTATTACCACATTACTACGTGATTCAAACAGGAAAAAAACCCAGGATCTGGCCAACAAGTATGCGAAGAAGGCAAAATCATGAGCCAGATGCGGGCATAACCCAGACCTAACCCAGACCTGACCGGTGTTACGCTCTGAAATATTGATCGAAACCAGGTTTAATAGACTGCTTCAGTGTGTTACCACATTACTACGTGATTCAAACACGGAAAAAACCCAGGATCTGGCCAACAAGTATGCGATGAAGGCAAAATCATGAGCCAGATGCGGGTATAACCCAGACCTAACCCAGACCTAACCGGTGTTATCCTCTAAAATATTGAACGAAACCAGGTTTAATTGACTGCTTCAGTGTATTACCACATTACTACGTGATTCAAACACGGAAAATACCCAGGATCTGGCCAACAAGTATGCGAAGAAGGCAAAATCATGAGCCAGATGCGGGCATAACCCAGACCTAACCCAGACCTAACCGGTGTTATCCTCTAAAATATTGATCGAAACCAGGTTTAATTGACTGCTTCAGTGTGTTACCACATTACTACGTGATTCAAACACGGAAAATACCCAGGATCTTGCCAACAAGTATGCGAAGATGGCAAAATCATGAGCCAGATGCGCGCATTTCCCAGACCTAACCCAGACCTAACCGGCGTTATCCTCTAAAATATTGATCGAAACCAGGTTTAATTGACTGCTTCAGTGTATTACCACATTACTACGTGATTCAAACACGAAAAAAACCCAGGATCTGGCCAACAAGTATGCGAAGAAGGCAAAATCATGAGCCAGATGCGGGCATAACCCAGACCTAACCCAGACCTAACCGGTGTTATCCTCTAAAATATTGATCGAAACCAGGTTTAATTGACTGCTTCAGTGTATTACCACATTATTACGTGATTCAAACACGAAAAAAACCCAGGATCTGGCCAACAAGTATGCGAAGAAGGCAAAATCATGAGCCAGATGCGTGCATAACCCAGACCTAACCCAGACCTAACCGGTGTTATCCTCTAAAATATTGATCGAAACCAGGTTTAATTGACTGCTTCAGTGTGTTACCACTTTCCTACGTGATTCAAACACGAAAAAAACCCAGGATCTGGCCAACAAGTATGCGAAGAAGGCAAAATCATGAGCCAGATGCGGGCATAACCCAGACCTAACCCAGACCTAACCGGTGTTATCCTCTGAAATATTGATCGAAACCAGGTTTAACTGACTGCTTCAGTGAGTTACCACATTACTACGTGATTCACACACGGAAAAAACCCAGGATCTGGCCAACAAGTATGCGATGAAGGCAAAATCATGAGCCAGATGCGGGCATAACCCAGACCTAACCCAGACCTAACCGGTGTTATCCTCTAAAATATTGATCGAAACCAGGTTTAATTGACTGCTTCAGTGTGTTACCACATTACTACGTGTTTCAAACACGGAAAATACCCAGGATCTGGCCAACAAGTATGCGGAGAATGCGAAAGAATAAGCCAGATGCGCGCATTTCCCAGACCTAACCCAGACCTAACCGGTGTTATCCTCTGAAATACTGTCCGAATCCAGGTTTAATTGACTGCCTCAGTGTGGTACAACATTACTACGTGATTCAAACACGGAAAAAACCCAGGATCTGGCCAACAAGTATGCGGAGAATGCGAAAGCATAAGCCAGATGCGCGCATATCCCAAACCTAACCCAGACCTAACCGGTGTTATCCTCTAAAATATTGATCGAAACCAGGTTTAATTGACTGCTTCAGTGTGTTACCACATTACTACGTGATTCAAACACGGAAAATACCCAGGATCTGGCCAACAAGTATGCGAAGAAGGCAAAATCATGAGCCAGATGCGGGCATAACCCAGACCTAACCCAGACCTAACCGGTGTTATCCTCTAAAATATTGATCGAAACCAGGTTTAATTGACTGCTTCAGTGTATTACCACATTACTACGTGATTCAAACACGGAAAATACCCAGGATCTGGCCAACAAGTATGCGAAGAAGGCAAAATCATGAGCCAGATGCGGGCATAACCCAGACCTAACCCAGACCTAACCGGTGTTATCCTCTAAAATATTGATCGAAACCAGGTTTATTTGACTGCTTCAGTGTGTTACCACATTACTACGTGACTCAAACACGACAAAAACCCAGCATCTGGCCAACAAGTATGCGAAGAAGGCAAAATCATGAGCCAGATGCGGGCATAACCCAGACCTAACCCAGACCTAACCGGTGTTATCCTCTGAAATATTGATCGAAACCAGGTTTAATTGACTGCGTCAGTGAGTTACCACATTACTACGTGATTCAAACACGGAAAAAACCCAGGATCTGGCCAACAAGTATGCGAAGAAGGCAAAATCATGAGCCAGATGGGGGCATAACCCAGACCTAACCCAGACCTAACCGGTGTTATCCTCTGGAATATTCATCGAAACCAGGTTTAATTGACTGCTTCAGTGTGTTACCACATTACTACGTGATTCAAACACGAAAAAAACCCAAGATCTGGCCAACAAGTATGCGAAGAAGGCAAAATCATGAGCCAGATGCGGGCATAACCCAGACCTAACCCAGACCTAACCGGCGTTATCCTCTAAAATATTGATCGAAACCAGGTTTAATTGACTGCTTCAGTGTGTTACCACATTACTACGTGTTTCAAACACGGAAAATACCCAGGATCTGGCCAACAAGTATGCGAAGAATGCGAAAGAATAAGCCAGATGCGCGCATTTCCCAGACCTAACCCAGACCTAACCGGTGTTATCCTCTGAAATATTGATCCAAACCAGGTTTAATTGACTGGTTCAGTGTGTTACCACATTACTACGTGTTTCAAACACGGAAAATACCCAGGATCTGGCCAACAAGTATGCGAAGAATGCGAAAGAATAAGCCAGATGCGCGCATTTCCCAGACCTAACCCAGACCTAACCGGTGTTATCCTCTGAAATATTGATCGAAACCAGGTTTAATTGACTGCTTCAGTGTGTTACCACATTACTACGTGATTCAAACACGGAAAATACCCAGGATCTGGCCAACAAGTATGCGAAGAAGGCAAAATCATGAGCCAGATGCGCGCATTTCCCGGACCTAACCCAGACCTAACCGGTGTTATCCTCCTAAATACTGTCCGAATCCAGGTTTAGTGGACTGTTTCTGTGTGGTACCACATTACTACGTGATTCAAACCCGAAAAAAACCCAGGATCTGGCCAACAAGTATGCGATGAAGGCAAAATCATGAGCCAGATGCGGGCATAACCCAGACCTAACCCAGACCTAACCGGTGTTATCCTCTAAAATATTGATCGAAACCAGGTTTAATTGACTGCTTCAGTGTATTACCACATTACTACGTGATTCAAACAGGAAAAAAACCCAGGATCTGGCCAACAAGTATGCGAAGAAGGCAAAATCATGAGCCAGATGCGGGCATAACCCAGACCTAACCCAGACCTGACCGGTGTTACGCTCTGAAATATTGATCGAAACCAGGTTTAATAGACTGCTTCAGTGTGTTACCACATTACTACGTGATTCAAACACGGAAAAAACCCAGGATCTGGCCAACAAGTATGCGATGAAGGCAAAATCATGAGCCAGATGCGGGTATAACCCAGACCTAACCCAGACCTAACCGGTGTTATCCTCTAAAATATTGATCGAAACCAGGTTTAATTGACTGCTTCAGTGTATTACCACATTACTACGTGATTCAAACACGGAAAATACCCAGGATCTGGCCAACAAGTATGCGAAGAAGGCAAAATCATGAGCCAGATGCGGGCATAACCCAGACCTAACCCAGACCTAACCGGTGTTATCCTCTAAAATATTGATCGAAACCAGGTTTAATTGACTGCTTCAGTGTGTTACCACATTACTACGTGATTCAAACACGGAAAATACCCAGGATCTTGCCAACAAGTATGCGAAGATGGCAAAATCATGAGCCAGATGCGCGCATTTCCCAGACCTAACCCAGACCTAACCGGCGTTATCCTCTAAAATATTGATCGAAACCAGGTTTAATTGACTGCTTCAGTGTATTACCACATTACTACGTGATTCAAACACGAAAAAAACCCAGGATCTGGCCAACAAGTATGCGAAGAAGGCAAAATCATGAGCCAGATGCGGGCATAACCCAGACCTAACCCAGACCTAACCGGTGTTATCCTCTAAAATATTGATCGAAACCAGGTTTAATTGACTGCTTCAGTGTATTACCACATTATTACGTGATTCAAACACGAAAAAAACCCAGGATCTGGCCAACAAGTATGCGAAGAAGGCAAAATCATGAGCCAGATGCGTGCATAACCCAGACCTAACCCAGACCTAACCGGTGTTATCCTCTAAAATATTGATCGAAACCAGGTTTAATTGACTGCTTCAGTGTGTTACCACTTTCCTACGTGATTCAAACACGAAAAAAACCCAGGATCTGGCCAACAAGTATGCGAAGAAGGCAAAATCATGAGCCAGATGCGGGCATAACCCAGACCTAACCCAGACCTAACCGGTGTTATCCTCTGAAATATTGATCGAAACCAGGTTTAACTGACTGCTTCAGTGAGTTACCACATTACTACGTGATTCACACACGGAAAAAACCCAGGATCTGGCCAACAAGTATGCGATGAAGGCAAAATCATGAGCCAGATGCGGGCATAACCCAGACCTAACCCAGACCTAACCCAGACCTAACCGGTGTTATCCTCTAAAATATTGATCGAAACCAGGTTTAATTGACTGCTTCAGTGTGTTACCACATTACTACGTGTTTCAAACACGGAAAATACCCAGGATCTGGCCAACAAGTATGCGGAGAATGCGAAAGAATAAGCCAGATGCGCGCATTTCCCAGACCTAACCCAGACCTAACCGGTGTTATCCTCTGAAATACTGTCCGAATCCAGGTTTAATTGACTGCCTCAGTGTGGTACAACATTACTACGTGATTCAAACACGGAAAAAACCCAGGATCTGGCCAACAAGTATGCGGAGAATGCGAAAGCATAAGCCAGATGCGCGCATATCCCAAACCTAACCCAGACCTAACCGGTGTTATCCTCTAAAATATTGATCGAAACCAGGTTTAATTGACTGCTTCAGTGTGTTACCACATTACTACGTGATTCAAACACGGAAAATACCCAGGATCTGGCCAACAAGTATGCGAAGAAGGCAAAATCATGAGCCAGATGCGGGCATAACCCAGACCTAACCCAGACCTAACCGGTGTTATCCTCTAAAATATTGATCGAAACCAGGTTTAATTGACTGCTTCAGTGTATTACCACATTACTACGTGATTCAAACACGGAAAATACCCAGGATCTGGCCAACAAGTATGCGAAGAAGGCAAAATCATGAGCCAGATGCGGGCATAACCCAGACCTAACCCAGACCTAACCGGTGTTATCCTCTAAAATATTGATCGAAACCAGGTTTATTTGACTGCTTCAGTGTGTTACCACATTACTACGTGACTCAAACACGAAAAAAACCCAGCATCTGGCCAACAAGTATGCGAAGAAGGCAAAATCATGAGCCAGATGCGGGCATAACCCAGACCTAACCCAGACCTAACCGGTGTTATCCTCTGAAATATTGATCGAAACCAGGTTTAATTGACTGCGTCAGTGAGTTACCACATTACTACGTGATTCAAACACGGAAAAAACCCCGGATCTGGCCAACAAGTATGCGATGAAGGCAAAATCATGAGCCAGATGCGGGCATAACCCAGACCTAACCCAGACCTAGCCGGTGTTATCCTCTAAAATATTGATCGAAACCAGGTTTAATTGACTGCTTCTGTGTGTTACCACATTCCTACGTGATTCAAACACGAAAAAAACCCAGGATCTGGCCAACAAGTATGCGAAGAAGGCAAAATCATGAGCCAGATGCGGGCATAACCCAGACCTAACCCAGACCTAACCGGTGTTATCCTCTGAAATATTGATCGAAACCAGGTTTAATTGACTGCTTCAGTGTGTTACCACATTCCTACGTGATTCAAACACGAAAAAAACCCAGGATCTGGCCAACAAGTATGCGAAGAAGGCAAAATCATGAGCCAGATGCGGGCATAACCCAGACCTAACCCAGACCTAACCGGTGTTATCCTCTGAAATATTGATCGAAACCAGGTTTAATTGACTGCTTCAGTGAGTTACCACATTACTACGTGATTCAAACACGGAAAAAACCCAGGATCTGGCCAACAAGTATGCGATGAAGGCAAAATCATGAGCCAGATGCGGGCATAACCCAGACCTAACCCAGACCTATCCGGTGTTATCCTCTAAAATATTGATCGAAACCAGGTTCAATTGACTGCTTCAGTGTGTTACCACATTACTACGTGATTCAAACACGAAAAAAACCCAGGATCTGGCCAACAAGTATGCGATGAAGGCAAAATCATGAGCCAGATGCGGGCATAACCCAGACCTAACCCAGGCCTAACCGGTGTTATCCTCTAAAATATTGATCGAAACCAGGTTTAATTGACTGCTTCAGTGTGTCACCACATTACTACGTGATTCAAACACGAAAAAAACCCAGGATCTGGCCAACAAGTATGCGAAGAAGGCAAAATCATGAGCCAGATGCGGGAATAACCCAGACCTAACCCAGACCTAACCGGTGTTATCCTCTAAAATATTGATCGAAACCAGGTTTAATTGACTGCTTCAGTGTATTACCACATTACTACGTGATTCAAACACGAAAAAAACCCAGGATCTGGCCAACAAATATGCGAAGAAGGCAAAATCATGAGCCAGATGCGGGCATAACACAGACCTAACCCAGACCTAACCGGTGTTATCCTCTGAAATATTGATCGAAACCAGGTTTAATTGACTGCTTCAGTGTGTTACCACATTACTACGTGATTCAAACGCGGGAAATACCCAGGATCTGGCCAACAAGTATGCGAAGAAGGCAAAATCATGAGCCAGATGCGCGCATTTCCCAGACCTAACCCAGACCTAACCGGCGTTATCCTCTGAAATATTGATCGAAACCAGGTTTAATTGACTGCTTCAGTGTGTTACCACATTACTACGTGATTCAAACACGGAAAAAACCCAGGATCTGGCCAACAAGTATGCGATGAAGGCAAAATCATGAGCCAGATGCGGGCGTAACCCAGACCTAACCCAGACCTAACCGGTGTTATCCTCTAAAATATTGATCGAAACCAGGTTTAATTGACTGCTTCAGTGTGTTACCACATTACTACGTGATTCAAACACGAAAAAAACCCAGGATCTGGCCAACAAGTATGCGAAGAAGGCAAAATCATGAGCCAGATGCGGGCATAACCCAGACCTAACCCAGACCTAACCGGTGTTATCCTCTAAAATATTGATCGAAACCAGGTTTAATTGACTGCTTCAGTGTGTTACCACATTACTACGTGATTCAAACACGAAAAAAACCCAGGATCTGGCCAACAAGTATGCGAAGAAGGCAAAATCATGAGCCAGATGGGGGCATAACCCAGACCTAACCCAGACCTAACCGGTGTTATCCTCTGGAATATTGATCGAAACCAGGTTTAATTGACTGCTTCAGTGTGTTACCACATTACTACGTGATTCAAACACGGAAAATACCCAGGATCTGGCCAACAAGTATGCGAAGAAGGCAAAATCATGAGCCAGATGCGGGCATAACCCAGACCTAACCCAGACCTAACCGGTGTTATCCTCTAAAATATTGATCGAAACCAGGTTTAATTGACTGCTCCAGTGTGTTACCACATTCCTGCGTGATTCAAACACGGAAAATACCCAGGATCTGGCCAACAAGTTTGCGAAAAAGGCGAAAGTATAAGCCATATGCGCGCAAATCCCAGACCGAACCCAGACCTAACCGGTGTTATCCTCTAAAATATTGATCGAAACCAGGTTTAATTGACTGCTTCAGTGTGTTACCACATTCCTACGTGATTCAAACACGGAAAATACCCAGGATCTGGCCAACAAGTATGCGAAGAAGGCAAAATCATGAGCCAGATGCGGGCATAACCCAGACCTAACCCAGACCTAACCGGTGTTATCCTCTAAAATATTGATCGAAACCAGGTTTATTTGACTGCTTCAGTGTGTTACCACATTACTACGTGACTCAAACACGAAAAAAACCCAGCATCTGGCCAACAAGTATGCGAAGAAGGCAAAATCATGAGCCAGATGCGGGCATAACCCAGACCTAACCCAGACCTAACCGGTGTTATCCTCTGAAATATTGATCGAAACCAGGTTTAATTGACTGCGTCAGTGAGTTACCACATTACTACGTGATTCAAACACGGAAAAAACCCAGGATCTGGCCAACAAGTATGCGATGAAGGCAAAATCATGAGCCAGATGCGGGCATAACCCAGACCTAACCCAGACCTATCCGGTGTTATCCTCTAAAATATTGATCGAAACCAGGTTCAATTGACTGCTTCAGTGTGTTACCACATTACTACGTGATTCAAACACGAAAAAAACCCAGGATCTGGCCAACAAGTATGCGATGAAGGCAAAATCATGAGCCAGATGCGGGCATAACCCAGACCTAACCCAGGCCTAACCGGTGTTATCCTCTAAAATATTGATCGAAACCAGGTTTAATTGACTGCTTCAGTGTGTCACCACATTACTACGTGATTCAAACACGAAAAAAACCCAGGATCTGGCCAACAAGTATGCGAAGAAGGCAAAATCATGAGCCAGATGCGGGCATAACCCAGACCTAACCCAGACCTAACCGGTGTTATCCTCTAAAATATTGATCGAAACCAGGTTTAATTGACTGCTTCAGTGTATTACCACATTACTACGTGATTCAAACACGAAAAAAACCCAGGATCTGGCCAACAAATATGCGAAGAAGGCAAAATCATGAGCCAGATGCGGGCATAACACAGACCTAACCCAGACCTAACCGGTGTTATCCTCTAAAATATTGATCGAAACCAGGTTTAATTGACTGCTTCAGTGTGTTACCACATTACTACGTGATTCAAACACGAAAAAAACCCAGGATCTGGCCAACAAGTATGCGAAGAAGGCAAAATCATGAGCCAGATGCGGGCATAACCCAGACCTAACCCAGACCTAACCGGTGTTATCCTCTAAAATATTGATCGAAACCAGGTTTAATTGACTGCTTCAGTGTGTTACCACATTACTACGTGATTCAAACACGAAAAAAACCCAGGATCTGGCCAACAAGTATGCGAAGAAGGCAAAATCATGAGCCAGATGGGGGCATAACCCAGACCTAACCCAGACCTAACCGGTGTTATCCTCTGGAATATTGATCGAAACCAGGTTTAATTGACTGCTTCAGTGTGTTACCACATTACTACGTGATTCAAACACGGAAAATACCCAGGATCTGGCCAACAAGTATGCGAAGAAGGCAAAATCATGAGCCAGATGCGGGCATAACCCAGACCTAACCCAGACCTAACCGGTGTTATCCTCTAAAATATTGATCGAAACCAGGTTTAATTGACTGCTCCAGTGTGTTACCACATTCCTGCGTGATTCAAACACGGAAAATACCCAGGATCTGGCCAACAAGTTTGCGAAAAAGGCGAAAGTATAAGCCATATGCGCGCAAATCCCAGACCGAACCCAGACCTAACCGGTGTTATCCTCTAAAATATTGATCGATACCAGGTTTAATTGACTGCTTCAGTGTGTTACCACATTCCTACGTGATTCAAACACGAAAAAAACCCAGGATCTGGCCAACAAGTATGCGAAGAAGGCAAAATCATGAGCCAGATGCGGGCATAACCCAGACCTAACCCAGACCTAACCAGTGTTATCCTCTGAAATATTGATCGAAACCAGGTTTAATTGACTGCTTCAGTGAGTTACCACATTACTACGTGATTCAAACACGGAAAAAACCCAGGATCTGGCCAACAAGTATGCGATGAAGGCAAAATCATGAGCCAGATGCGGGCATAACCCAGACCTAACCCAGACCTAACCGGTGTTATCCTCTGAAATATTGATCGAAACCAGGTTTAATTGACTGCTTCAGTGTGTTACCACATTCCTACGTGATTCAAACACGGAAAAAACCCAGGATCTGGCCAACAAGTATGCGATGAAGGCAAAATCATGAGCCAGATGCGCGCATTTCCCAGACCTAACCCAGACCTAACCGGCGTTATCCTCTGAAATATTGATCGAAACCAGGTTTAATTGACTGCTTCAGTGTGTTACCACATTCCTACGTGATTCAAACACGAAAAAAACCCAGGATCTGGCCAACAAGTATGCGAAGAAGGCAAAATCATGAGCCAGATGCGGGCATAACCCAGACCTAACCCAGACCTAACCAGTGTTATCCTCTGAAATATTGATCGAAACCAGGTTTAATTGACTGCTTCAGTGAGTTACCACATTACTACGTGATTCAAACACGGAAAAAACCCAGGATCTGGCCAACAAGTATGCGATGAAGGCAAAATCATGAGCCAGATGCGGGCATAACCCAGACCTAACCCAGGCCTAACCGGTGTTATCCTCTATAATATTGATCGAAACCAGGTTTAATTGACTGCTTCAATGTGTCACCACATTACTACGTGATTCAAACACGAAAAAAAACCAGGATCTGGCCAACAAGTATGCGAAGAAGGCAAAATCATGAGCCAGATGCGAGCATAACCCAGACCTAACCCAGACCTAACCGGTGTTATCCTCTAAAATATTGATCGAAACCAGGTTTAATTGACTGCTTCAGTGTATTACCACATTACTACGTGATTCAAACACGAAAAAAACCCAGGATCTGGCCAACAAGTATGCGAAGAAGGCAAAATCATGAGCCAGATGCGGGCATAACACAGACCTAACCCAGACCTAACCGGTGTTATCCTCTGAAATATTGATCGAAACCAGGTTTAATTGACTGCTTCAGTGTGTTACCACATTACTACGTGATTCAAACGCGGAAAATACCCAGGATCTGGCCAACAAGTATGCGAAGAAGGCAAAATCATGAGCCAGATGCGCGCATTTCCCAGACCTAACCCAGACCTAACCGGCGTTATCCTCTGAAATATTGATCGAAACCAGGTTTAATTGACTGCTTCAGTGTGTTACCACATTACTACGTGATTCAAACACGGAAAAAACCCAGGATCTGGCCAACAAGTATGCGATGAAGGCAAAATCATGAGCCAGATGCGGGCATAACCCAGACCTAACCCAGACCTAACCGGTGTTATCCTCTAAAATATTGATCGAAACCAGGTTTAATTGACTGCTTCAGTGTGTTACCACATTACTACGTGATTCAAACACGAAAAAAACCCAGGATCTGGCCAACAAGTATGCGAAGAAGGCAAAATCATGAGCCAGATGCGGGCATAACCCAGACCTAACCCAGACCTAACCGGTGTTATCCTCTAAAATATTGATCGAAACCAGGTTTAATTGACTGCTTCAGTGTGTTACCACATTACTACGTGATTCAAACACGGAAAATACCCAGGATCTGGCCAACAAGTATGCGAAGAAGGCAAAATCATGAGCCAGATGCGCGCATTTCCCAGACCTAACCCAGACCTAACCGGCGTTATCCTCTAAAATATTGATCGAAACCAGGTTTAATTGACTGCTTCAGTGTGGTACCACATTACTACGTGTTTCAAACACGGAAAATACCCAGGATCTGGCCAACAAGTTTGCGAAAAAGGCGAAAGTATAAGCCATATGCGCGCAAATCCCAGACCGAACCCAGACCTAACCGGTGTTATCCTCTAAAATATTGATCGAAACCAGGTTTAATTGACTGCTTCAGTGAGTTACCACATTACTACGTGATTCAAACACGGAAAAAACCCAGGATCTGGCCAACAAGTATGCGATGAAGGCAAAATCATGAGCCAGATGCGGGCGTAACCCAGACCTAACCCAGACCTAACCGGTGTTATCCTCTAAAATATTGATCGAAACCAGGTTTAATTGACTGCTTCAGTGTGTTACCACATTCCTACGTGATTCAAACACGGAAAATACCCAGGATCTGGCCAACAAGTATGCGAAGAAGGCAAAATCATGAGCCAGATGCGGGCATAACCCAGACCTAACCCAGACCTAACCGGTGTTATCCTCTAAAATATTGATCGAAACCAGGTTTATTTGACTGCTTCAGTGTGTTACCACATTACTACGTGACTCAAACACGAAAAAAACCCAGCATCTGGCCAACAAGTATGCGAAGAAGGCAAAATCATGAGCCAGATGCGGGCATAACCCAGACCTAACCCAGACCTAACCGGTGTTATCCTCTGAAATATTGATCGAAACCAGGTTTAATTGACTGCGTCAGTGAGTTACCACATTACTACGTGATTCAAACACGGAAAAAACCCAGGATCTGGCCAACAAGTATGCGATGAAGGCAAAATCATGAGCCAGATGCGGGCATAACCCAGACCTAACCCAGACCTATCCGGTGTTATCCTCTAAAATATTGATCGAAACCAGGTTCAATTGACTGCTTCAGTGTGTTACCACATTACTACGTGATTCAAACACGAAAAAAACCCAGGATCTGGCCAACAAGTATGCGATGAAGGCAAAATCATGAGCCAGATGCGGGCATAACCCAGACCTAACCCAGGCCTAACCGGTGTTATCCTCTAAAATATTGATCGAAACCAGGTTTAATTGACTGCTTCAGTGTGTCACCACATTACTACGTGATTCAAACACGAAAAAAACCCAGGATCTGGCCAACAAGTATGCGAAGAAGGCAAAATCATGAGCCAGATGCGGGCATAACCCAGACCTAACCCAGACCCAACCGGTGTTATCCTCTAAAATATTGATCGAAACCAGGTTTAATTGACTGCTTCAGTGTATTACCACATTACTACGTGATTCAAACACGAAAAAAACCCAGGATCTGGCCAACAAATATGCGAAGAAGGCAAAATCATGAGCCAGATGCGGGCATAACACAGACCTAACCCAGACCTAACCGGTGTTATCCTCTGAAATATTGATCGAAACCAGGTTTAATTGACTGCTTCAGTGTGTTACCACATTACTACGTGATTCAAACGCGGAAAATACCCAGGATCTGGCCAACAAGTATGCGAAGAAGGCAAAATCATGAGCCAGATGCGCGCATTTCCCAGACCTAACCCAGACCTAACCGGCGTTATCCTCTGAAATATTGATCGAAACCAGGTTTAATTGACTGCTTCAGTGTGTTACCACATTACTACGTGATTCAAACACGGAAAAAACCCAGGATCTGGCCAACAAGTATGCGATGAAGGCAAAATCATGAGCCAGATGCGGGCGTAACCCAGACCTAACCCAGACCTAACCGGTGTTATCCTCTAAAATATTGATCGAAACCAGGTTTAATTGACTGCTTCAGTGTGTTACCACATTACTACGTGATTCAAACACGAAAAAAACCCAGGATCTGGCCAACAAGTATGCGAAGAAGGCAAAATCATGAGCCAGATGCGGGCATAACCCAGACCTAACCCAGACCTAACCGCTGTTATCCTCTAAAATATTGATCGAAACCAGGTTTAATTGACTGCTTCAGTGTGTTACCACATTACTACGTGATTCAAACACGAAAAAAACCCAGGATCTGGCCAACAAGTATGCGAAGAAGGCAAAATCATGAGCCAGATGGGGGCATAACCCAGACCTAACCCAGACCTAACCGGTGTTATCCTCTGGAATATTGATCGAAACCAGGTTTAATTGACTGCTTCAGTGTGTTACCACATTACTACGTGATTCAAACACGGAAAATACCCAGGATCTGGCCAACAAGTATGCGAAGAAGGCAAAATCATGAGCCAGATGCGGGCATAACCCAGACCTAACCCAGACCTAACCGGTGTTATCCTCTAAAATATTGATCGAAACCAGGTTTAATTGACTGCTCCAGTGTGTTACCACATTCCTGCGTGATTCAAACACGGAAAATACCCAGGATCTGGCCAACAAGTTTGCGAAAAAGGCGAAAGTATAAGCCATATGCGCGCAAATCCCAGACCGAACCCAGACCTAACCGGTGTTATCCTCTAAAATATTGATCGAAACCAGGTTTAATTGACTGCTTCAGTGTATTACCACATTACTACGTGATTCAAACACGAAAAAAACCCAGGATCTGGCCAACAAGTATGCGATGAAGGCAAAATCATGAGCCAGATGCGGGCATAACCCAGACCTAACCCAGGCCTAACCGGTGTTATCCTCTATAATATTGATCGAAACCAGGTTTAATTGACTGCTTCAATGTGTCACCACATTACTACGTGATTCAAACACGAAAAAAAACCAGGATCTGGCCAACAAGTATGCGAAGAAGGCAAAATCATGAGCCAGATGCGGGCATAACCCAGACCTAACCCAGACCTAACCGGTGTTATCCTCTAAAATATTGATCGAAACCAGGTTTAATTGACTGCTTCAGTGTATTACCACATTACTACGTGATTCAAACACGAAAAAAACCCAGGATCTGGCCAACAAGTATGCGAAGAAGGCAAAATCATGAGCCAGATGCGGGCATAACACAGACCTAACCCAGACCTAACCGGTGTTATCCTCTGAAATATTGATCGAAACCAGGTTTAATTGACTGCTTCAGTGTGTTACCACATTACTACGTGATTCAAACGCGGAAAATACCCAGGATCTGGCCAACAAGTATGCGAAGAAGGCAAAATCATGAGCCAGATGCGCGCATTTCCCAGACCTAACCCAGACCTAACCGGCGTTATCCTCTGAAATATTGATCGAAACCAGGTTTAATTGACTGCTTCAGTGTGTTACCACATTACTACGTGATTCAAACACGGAAAAAACCCAGGATCTGGCCAACAAGTATGCGATGAAGGCAAAATCATGAGCCAGATGCGGGCATAACCCAGACCTAACCCAGACCTAACCGGTGTTATCCTCTAAAATATTGATCGAAACCAGGTTTAATTGACTGCTTCAGTGTGTTACCACATTACTACGTGATTCAAACACGAAAAAAACCCAGGATCTGGCCAACAAGTATGCGAAGAAGGCAAAATCATGAGCCAGATGCGGGCATAACCCAGACCTAACCCAGACCTAACCGGTGTTATCCTCTAAAATATTGATCGAAACCAGGTTTAATTGACTGCTTCAGTGTGTTACCACATTACTACGTGATTCAAACACGGAAAATACCCAGGATCTGGCCAACAAGTATGCGAAGAAGGCAAAATCATGAGCCAGATGCGCGCATTTCCCAGACCTAACCCAGACCTAACCGGCGTTATCCTCTAAAATATTGATCGAAACCAGGTTTAATTGACTGCTTCAGTGTGGTACCACATTACTACGTGTTTCAAACACGGAAAATACCCAGGATCTGGCCAACAAGTTTGCGAAAAAGGCGAAAGTATAAGCCATATGCGCGCAAATCCCAGACCGAACCCAGACCTAACCGGTGTTATCCTCTAAAATATTGATCGAAACCAGGTTTAATTGACTGCTTCAGTGTGTTACCACATTCCTACGTGATTCAAACACGAAAAAAACCCAGGATCTGGCCAACAAGTATGCGAAGAAGGCAAAATCATGAGGCAGATGCGGGCATAACCCAGACCTAACCCAGACCTAACCAGTGTTATCCTCTGAAATATTGATCGAAACCAGGTTTAATTGACTGCTTCAGTGAGTTACCACATTACTACGTGATTCAAACACGGAAAAAACCCAGGATCTGGCCAACAAGTATGCGATGAAGGCGAAATCATGAGCCAGATGCGGGCATAACCCAGACCTAACCCAGACCTAACCGGTGTTATCCTCTGAAATATTGATCGAAACCAGGTTTAATTGACTGCTTCAGTGTGTTACCACATTCCTACGTGATTCAAACACGGAAAAAACCCAGGATCTGGCCAACAAGTATGCGATGAAGGCAAAATCATGAGCCAGATGCGCGCATTTCCCAGACCTAACCCAGACCTAACCGGCGTTATCCTCTGAAATATTGATCGAAACCAGGTTTAATTGACTGCTTCAGTGTGTTACCACATTCCTACGTGATTCAAACACGAAAAAAACCCAGGATCTGGCCAACAAGTATGCGAAGAAGGCAAAATCATGAGCCAGATGCGGGCATAACCCAGACCTAACCCAGACCTAACCAGTGTTATCCTCTGAAATATTGATCGAAACCAGGTTTAATTGACTGCTTCAGTGAGTTACCACATTACTACGTGATTCAAACACGGAAAAAACCCAGGATCTGGCCAACAAGTATGCGATGAAGGCAAAATCATGAGCCAGATGCGGGCATAACCCAGACCTAACCCAGGCCTAACCGGTGTTATCCTCTATAATATTGATCGAAACCAGGTTTAATTGACTGCTTCAATGTGTCACCACATTACTACGTGATTCAAACACGAAAAAAAACCAGGATCTGGCCAACAAGTATGCGAAGAAGGCAAAATCATGAGCCAGATGCGGGCATAACCCAGACCTAACCCAGACCTAACCGGTGTTATCCTCTAAAATATTGATCGAAACCAGGTTTAATTGACTGCTTCAGTGTATTACCACATTACTACGTGATTCAAACACGAAAAAAACCCAGGATCTGGCCAACAAGTATGCGAAGAAGGCAAAATCATGAGCCAGATGCGGGCATAACACAGACCTAACCCAGACCTAACCGGTGTTATCCTCTGAAATATTGATCGAAACCAGGTTTAATTGACTGCTTCAGTGTGTTACCACATTACTACGTGATTCAAACGCGGAAAATACCCAGGATCTGGCCAACAAGTATGCGAAGAAGGCAAAATCATGAGCCAGATGCGCGCATTTCCCAGACCTAACCCAGACCTAACCAGTGTTATCCTCTGAAATATTGATCGAAACCAGGTTTAATTGACTGCTTCAGTGAGTTACCACATTACTACGTGATTCAAACACGGAAAAAACCCAGGATCTGGCCAACAAGTATGCGATGAAGGCAAAATCATGAGCCAGATGCGGGCATAACCCAGACCTAACCCAGGCCTAACCGGTATTATCCTCTATAATATTGATCGAAACCAGGTTTAATTGACTGCTTCAATGTGTCACCACATTACTACGTGATTCAAACACGAAAAAAAACCAGGATCTGGCCAACAAGTATGCGAAGAAGGCAAAATCATGAGCCAGATGCGGGCATAACCCAGACCTAACCCAGACCTAACCGGTGTTATCCTCTAAAATATTGATCGAAACCAGGTTTAATTGACTGCTTCAGTGTATTACCACATTACTACGTGATTCAAACACGAAAAAAACCCAGGATCTGGCCAACAAGTTTGCGAAAAAGGCGAAAGTATAAGCCATATGCGCGCAAATCCCAGACCGAACCCAGACCTAACCGGTGTTATCCTCTAAAATATTGATCGAAACCAGGTTTAATTGACTGCTTCAGTGAGTTACCACATTACTACGTGATTCAAACACGGAAAAAACCCAGGATCTGGCCAACAAGTATGCGATGAAGGCAAAATCATGAGCCAGATGCGGGCGTAACCCAGACCTAACCCAGACCTAACCGGTGTTATCCTCTAAAATATTGATCGAAACCAGGTTTAATTGACTGCTTCAGTGTGTTACCACATTACTACGTGATTCAAACACGAAAAAAACCCAGGATCTGGCCAACAAGTATGCGAAGAAGGCAAAATCATGAGCCAGATGCGGGCATAACCCAGACCTAACCCAGACCTAACCGGTGTTATCCTCTAAAATATTGATCGAAACCAGGTTTAATTGACTGCTTCAGTGTGTTACCACATTACTACGTGATTCAAACACGAAAAAAACCCAGGATCTGGCCAACAAGTATGCGAAGAAGGCAAAATCATGAGCCAGATGGGGGCATAACCCAGACCTAACCCAGACCTAACCGGTGTTATCCTCTGGAATATTGATCGAAACCAGGTTTAATTGACTGCTTCAGTGTGTTACCACATTACTACGTGATTCAAACACGGAAAATACCCAGGATCTGGCCAACAAGTATGCGAAGAAGGCAAAATCATGAGCCAGATGCGGGCATAACCCAGACCTAACCCAGACCTAACCGGTGTTATCCTCTAAAATATTGATCGAAACCAGGTTTAATTGACTGCTCCAGTGTGTTACCACATTCCTGCGTGATTCAAACACGGAAAATACCCAGGATCTGGCCAACAAGTTTGCGAAAAAGGCGAAAGTATAAGCCATATGCGCGCAAATCCCAGACCGAACCCAGACCTAACCGGTGTTATCCTCTAAAATATTGATCGAAACCAGGTTTAATTGACTGCTTCAGTGTGTTACCACATTCCTACGTGATTCAAACACGGAAAATACCCAGGATCTGGCCAACAAGTATGCGAAGAAGGCAAAATCATGAGCCAGATGCGGGCATAACCCAGACCTAACCCAGACCTAACCGGTGTTATCCTCTAAAATATTGATCGAAACCAGGTTTATTTGACTGCTTCAGTGTGTTACCACATTACTACGTGACTCAAACACGAAAAAAACCCAGCATCTGGCCAACAAGTATGCGAAGAAGGCAAAATCATGAGCCAGATGCGGGCATAACCCAGACCTAACCCAGACCTAACCGGTGTTATCCTCTGAAATATTGATCGAAACCAGGTTTAATTGACTGCGTCAGTGAGTTACCACATTACTACGTGATTCAAACACGGAAAAAACCCAGGATCTGGCCAACAAGTATGCGATGAAGGCAAAATCATGAGCCAGATGCGGGCATAACCCAGACCTAACCCAGACCTATCCGGTGTTATCCTCTAAAATATTGATCGAAACCAGGTTCAATTGACTGCTTCAGTGTGTTACCACATTACTACGTGATTCAAACACGAAAAAAACCCAGGATCTGGCCAACAAGTATGCGATGAAGGCAAAATCATGAGCCAGATGCGGGCATAACCCAGACCTAACCCAGGCCTAACCGGTGTTATCCTCTAAAATATTGATCGAAACCAGGTTTAATTGACTGCTTCAGTGTGTCACCACATTACTACGTGATTCAAACACGAAAAAAACCCAGGATCTGGCCAACAAGTATGCGAAGAAGGCAAAATCATGAGCCAGATGCGGGCATAACCCAGACCTAACCCAGACCTAACCGGTGTTATCCTCTAAAATATTGATCGAAACCAGGTTTAATTGACTGCTTCAGTGTATTACCACATTACTACGTGATTCAAACACGAAAAAAACCCAGGATCTGGCCAACAAATATGCGAAGAAGGCAAAATCATGAGCCAGATGCGGGCATAACACAGACCTAACCCAGACCTAACCGGTGTTATCCTCTGAAATATTGATCGAAACCAGGTTTAATTGACTGCTTCAGTGTGTTACCACATTACTACGTGATTCAAACGCGGAAAATACCCAGGATCTGGCCAACAAGTATGCGAAGAAGGCAAAATCATGAGCCAGATGCGCGCATTTCCCAGACCTAACCCAGACCTAACCGGCGTTATCCTCTGAAATATTGATCGAAACCAGGTTTAATTGACTGCTTCAGTGTGTTACCACATTACTACGTGATTCAAACACGGAAAAAACCCAGGATCTGGCCAACAAGTATGCGATGAAGGCAAAATCATGAGCCAGATGCGGGCGTAACCCAGACCTAACCCAGACCTAACCGGTGTTATCCTCTAAAATATTGATCGAAACCAGGTTTAATTGACTGCTTCAGTGTGTTACCACATTACTACGTGATTCAAACACGAAAAAAACCCAGGATCTGGCCAACAAGTATGCGAAGAAGGCAAAATCATGAGCCAGATGCGGGCATAACCCAGACCTAACCCAGACCTAACCGGTGTTATCCTCTAAAATATTGATCGAAACCAGGTATAATTGACTGCTTCAGTGTGTTACCACATTACTACGTGATTCAAACACGAAAAAAACCCAGGATCTGGCCAACAAGTATGCGAAGAAGGCAAAATCATGAGCCAGATGGGGGCATAACCCAGACCTAACCCAGACCTAACCGGTGTTATCCTCTGGAATATTGATCGAAACCAGGTTTAATTGACTGCTTCAGTGTGTTACCACATTACTACGTGATTCAAACACGGAAAATACCCAGGATCTGGCCAACAAGTATGCGAAGAAGGCAAAATCATGAGCCAGATGCGGGCATAACCCAGACCTAACCCAGACCTAACCGGTGTTATCCTCTAAAATATTGATCGAAACCAGGTTTAATTGACTGCTCCAGTGTGTTACCACATTCCTGCGTGATTCAAACACGGAAAATACCCAGGATCTGGCCAACAAGTTTGCGAAAAAGGCGAAAGTATAAGCCATATGCGCGCAAATCCCAGACCGAACCCAGACCTAACCGGTGTTATCCTCTAGAATATTGATCGAAACCAGGTTTAATTGACTGCTTCAGTGTGTTACCACATTCCTACGTGATTCAAACACGAAAAAAACCCAGGATCTGGCCAACAAGTATGCGAAGAAGGCAAAATCATGAGCCAGATGCGGGCATAACCCAGACCTAACCCAGACCTAACCAGTGTTATCCTCTGAAATATTGATCGAAACCAGGTTTAATTGACTGCTTCAGTGAGTTACCACATTACTACGTGATTCAAACACGGAAAAAACCCAGGATCTGGCCAACAAGTATGCGATGAAGGCAAAATCATGAGCCAGATGCGGGCATAACCCAGACCTAACCCAGACCTAACCGGTGTTATCCTCTGAAATATTGATCGAAACCAGGTTTAATTGACTGCTTCAGTGTGTTACCACATTCCTACGTGATTCAAACACGGAAAAAACCCAGGATCTGGCCAACAAGTATGCGATGAAGGCAAAATCATGAGCCAGATGCGCGCATTTCCCAGACCTAACCCAGACCTAACCGGCGTTATCCTCTGAAATATTGATCGAAACCAGGTTTAATTGACTGCTTCAGTGTGTTACCACATTCCTACGTGATTCAAACACGAAAAAAACCCAGGATCTGGCCAACAAGTATGCGAAGAAGGCAAAATCATGAGCCAGATGCGGGCATAACCCAGACCTAACCCAGACCTAACCAGTGTTATCCTCTGAAATATTGATCGAAACCAGGTTTAATTGACTGCTTCAGTGAGTTACCACATTACTACGTGATTCAAACACGGAAAAAACCCAGGATCTGGCCAACAAGTATGCGATGAAGGCAAAATCATGAGCCAGATGCGGGCATAACCCAGACCTAACCCAGGCCTAACCGGTGTTATCCTCTATAATATTGATCGAAACCAGGTTTAATTGACTGCTTCAATGTGTCACCACATTACTACGTGATTCAAACACGAAAAAAAACCAGGATCTGGCCAACAAGTATGCGAAGAAGGCAAAATCATGAGCCAGATGCGGGCATAACCCAGACCTAACCCAGACCTAACCGGTGTTATCCTCTAAAATATTGATCGAAACCAGGTTTAATTGACTGCTTCAGTGTATTACCACATTACTACGTGATTCAAACACGAAAAAAACCCAGGATCTGGCCAACAAGTATGCGAAGAAGGCAAAATCATGAGCCAGATGCGGGCATAACACAGACCTAACCCAGACCTAACCGGTGTTATCCTCTGAAATATTGATCGAAACCAGGTTTAATTGACTGCTTCAGTGTGTTACCACATTACTACGTGATTCAAACGCGGAAAATACCCAGGATCTGGCCAACAAGTATGCGAAGAAGGCAAAATCATGAGCCAGATGCGCGCATTTCCCAGACCTAACCCAGACCTAACCGGCGTTATCCTCTGAAATATTGATCGAAACCAGGTTTAATTGACTGCTTCAGTGTGTTACCACATTACTACGTGATTCAAACACGGAAAAAACCCAGGATCTGGCCAACAAGTATGCGATGAAGGCAAAATCATGAGCCAGATGCGGGCATAACCCAGACCTAACCCAGACCTAACCGGTGTTATCCTCTAAAATATTGATCGAAACCAGGTTTAATTGACTGCTTCAGTGTGTTACCACATTACTACGTGATTCAAACACGAAAAAAACCCAGGATCTGGCCAACAAGTATGCGAAGAAGGCAAAATCATGAGCCAGATGCGGGCATAACCCAGACCTAACCCAGACCTAACCGGTGTTATCCTCTAAAATATTGATCGAAACCAGGTTTAATTGACTGCTTCAGTGTGTTACCACATTACTACGTGATTCAAACACGGAAAATACCCAGGATCTGGCCAACAAGTATGCGAAGAAGGCAAAATCATGAGCCAGATGCGCGCATTTCCCAGACCTAACCCAGACCTAACCGGCGTTATCCTCTAAAATATTGATCGAAACCAGGTTTAATTGACTGCTTCAGTGTGGTACCACATTACTACGTGTTTCAAACACGGAAAATACCCAGGATCTGGCCAACAAGTTTGCGAAAAAGGCGAAAGTATAAGCCATATGCGCGCAAATCCCAGACCGAACCCAGACCTAACCGGTGTTATCCTCTAAAATATTGATCGAAACCAGGTTTAATTGACTGCTTCAGTGTGTTACCACATTCCTACGTGATTCAAACACGAAAAAAACCCAGGATCTGGCCAACAAGTATGCGAAGAAGGCAAAATCATGAGGCAGATGCGGGCATAACCCAGACCTAACCCAGACCTAACCAGTGTTATCCTCTGAAATATTGATCGAAACCAGGTTTAATTGACTGCTTCAGTGAGTTACCACATTACTACGTGATTCAAACACGGAAAAAACCCAGGATCTGGCCAACAAGTATGCGATGAAGGCAAAATCATGAGCCAGATGCGGGCATAACCCAGACCTAACCCAGACCTAACCGGTGTTATCCTCTGAAATATTGATCGAAACCAGGTTTAATTGACTGCTTCAGTGTGTTACCACATTCCTACGTGATTCAAACACGGAAAAAACCCAGGATCTGGCCAACAAGTATGCGATGAAGGCAAAATCATGAGCCAGATGCGCGCATTTCCCAGACCTAACCCAGACCTAACCGGCGTTATCCTCTGAAATATTGATCGAAACCAGGTTTAATTGACTGCTTCAGTGTGTTACCACATTCCTACGTGATTCAAACACGAAAAAAACCCAGGATCTGGCCAACAAGTATGCGAAGAAGGCAAAATCATGAGCCAGATGCGGGCATAACCCAGACCTAACCCAGACCTAACCAGTGTTATCCTCTGAAATATTGATCGAAACCAGGTTTAATTGACTGCTTCAGTGAGTTACCACATTACTACGTGATTCAAACACGGAAAAAACCCAGGATCTGGCCAACAAGTATGCGATGAAGGCAAAATCATGAGCCAGATGCGGGCATAACCCAGACCTAACCCAGGCCTAACCGGTGTTATCCTCTATAATATTGATCGAAACCAGGTTTAATTGACTGCTTCAATGTGTCACCACATTACTACGTGATTCAAACACGAAAAAAAACCAGGATCTGGCCAACAAGTATGCGAAGAAGGCAAAATCATGAGCCAGATGCGGGCATAACCCAGACCTAACCCAGACCTAACCGGTGTTATCCTCTAAAATATTGATCGAAACCAGGTTTAATTGACTGCTTCAGTGTATTACCACATTACTACGTGATTCAAACACGAAAAAAACCCAGGATCTGGCCAACAAGTATGCGAAGAAGGCAAAATCATGAGCCAGATGCGGGCATAACACAGACCTAACCCAGACCTAACCGGTGTTATCCTCTGAAATATTGATCGAAACCAGGTTTAATTGACTGCTTCAGTGTGTTACCACATTACTACGTGATTCAAACGCGGAAAATACCCAGGATCTGGCCAACAAGTATGCGAAGAAGGCAAAATCATGAGCCAGATGCGCGCATTTCCCAGACCTAACCCAGACCTAACCGGCGTTATCCTCTGAAATATTGATCGAAACCAGGTTTAATTGACTGCTTCAGTGTGTTACCACATTACTACGTGATTCAAACACGGAAAAAACCCAGGATCTGGCCAACAAGTATGCGATGAAGGCAAAATCATGAGCCAGATGCGGGCATAACCCAGACCTAACCCAGACCTAACCGGTGTTATCCTCTAAAATATTGATCGAAACCAGGTTTAATTGACTGCTTCAGTGTGTTACCACATTACTACGTGATTCAAACACGAAACAAACCCAGGATCTGGCCAACAAGTATGCGAAGAAGGCAAAATCATGAGCCAGATGCGGGCATAACCCAGACCTAACCCAGACCTAACCGGTGTTATCCTCTAAAATATTGATCGAAACCAGGTTTAATTGACTGCTTCAGTGTGTTACCACATTACTACGTGATTCAAACACGGAAAATACCCAGGATCTGGCCAACAAGTATGCGAAGAAGGCAAAATCATGAGCCAGATGCGCGCATTTCCCAGACCTAACCCAGACCTAACCGGCGTTATCCTCTAAAATATTGATCGAAACCAGGTTTAATTGACTGCTTCAGTGTGGTACCACATTACTACGTGTTTCAAACACGGAAAATACCCAGGATCTGGCCAACAAGTTTGCGAAAATGGCGAAAGTATAAGCCATATGCGCGCATATCCCGGACCTAACCCAGACCTAACCGGTGTTATCCTCTGAAATATTGATCGAAACCAGGTTTAATTGACTGCTTCATTGTGTTACCACATTACTACGTGATTCAAACACGAAAAAAACCCAGGATCTGGCCAACAAGTATGCGAAGAAGGCAAAATCATGAGCCAGATGCGGGCATAACCCAGACCTAACCCAGACCTAACCGGTGTTATCCTCTAAAATATTGATCGAAACCAGGTTTAATTGGCTGCTTCAGTGTGTTACCACATTACTACGTGATTCAAACACGGAAAATACCCAGGATCTGGCCAACAAGTATGCGAAGAAGGCAAAATCATGAGCCAGATGCGCGCATTTCCCAGACCTAACCCAGACCTAACCGGTGTTATCCTCTAAAATATTGATCGAAACCAGGTTTAATTGACTGCTTCAGTGTGTTACCACATTACTACGTGATTCAAACACGAAAAAAACCCAGGATCTGGCCAACAAGTATGCGAAGAAGGCAAAATCATGAGCCAGATGCGGGCATAACCCAGACCTAACCCAGACCTAACCGGTGTTATCCTCTAAAATATTGATCGAAACCAGGTTTAATTGACTGCTTCAGTGTGTTACCACATTACTACGTGATTCAAACACGAAAAAAACCCAGGATCTGGCCAACAAGTATGCGAAGAAGGCAAAATCATGAGCCAGATGGGGGCATAACCCAGACCTAACCCAGACCTAACCGGTGTTATCCTCTGGAATATTGATCGAAACCAGGTTTAATTGACTGCTTCAGTGTGTTACCACATTACTACGTGATTCAAACACGGAAAATACCCAGGATCTGGCAACAAGTATGCGAAGAAGGCAAAATCATGAGCCAGATGCGGGCATAACCCAGACCTAACCCAGACCTAACCGGTGTTATCCTCTAAAATATTGATCGAAACCAGGTTTAATTGACTGCTCCAGTGTGTTACCACATTCCTGCGTGATTCAAACACGGAAAATACCCAGGATCTGGCCAACAAGTTTGCGAAAAAGGCGAAAGTATAAGCCATATGCGCGCAAATCCCAGACCGAACCCAGACCTAACCGGTGTTATCCTCTAAAATATTGATCGAAACCAGGTTTAATTGACTGCTTCAGTGTGTTACCACATTCCTACGTGATTCAAACACGAAAAAAACCCAGGATCTGGCCAACAAGTATGCGAAGAAGGCAAAATCATGAGCCAGATGCGGGCATAACCCAGACCTAACCCAGACCTAACCAGTGTTATCCTCTGAAATATTGATCGAAACCAGGTTTAATTGACTGCTTCAGTGAGTTACCACATTACTACGTGATTCAAACACGGAAAAAACCCAGGATCTGGCCAACAAGTATGCGATGAAGGCAAAATCATGAGCCAGATGCGGGCATAACCCAGACCTAACCCAGACCTAACCGGTGTTATCCTCTAAAATATTGATCGAAACCAGGTTTAATTGACTGCTTCAGTGTGTTACCACATTACTACGTGATTCAAACACGAAAAAAACCCAGGATCTGGCCAACAAGTATGCGATGAAGGCAAAATCATGAGCCAGATGCGGGCATAACCCAGACCTAACCCAGGCCTAACCGGTGTAATCCTCTATAATATTGATCGAAACCAGGTTTAATTGACTGCTTCAATGTGTCACCACATTACTACGTGATTCAAACACGAAAAAAAACCAGGATCTGGCTAACAAGTATGCGAAGAAGGCAAAATCATGAGCCAGATGCGGGCATAACCCAGACCTAACCCAGACCTAACCGGTGTTATCCTCTGAAATATTGATCGAAACCAGGTTTAATTGACTGCTTCAGTGAGTTACCACATTACTACGTGATTCAAACGCGGAAAATACCCAGGATCTGGCCAACAAGTATGCGAAGAAGGCAAAATCATGAGCCAGATGCGCGCATTTCCCAGACCTAACCCAGACCTAACCGGCGTTATCCTCTGAAATATTGATCGAAACCAGGTTTAATTGACTGCTTCAGTGTGTTACCACATTACTACGTGATTCAAACACGGAAAATACCCAGGATCTGGCCAACAAGTATGCGAAGAAGGCAAAATCATGAGCCAGATGCGCGCATTTCCCAGACCTAACCCAGACCTAACCGGCGTTATCCTCTAAAATATTGATCGAAACCAGGTTTAATTGACTGCTTCAGTGTGGTACCACATTACTACGTGTTTCAAACACGGAAAATACCCAGGATCTGGCCAACAAGTTTGCGAAAATGGCGAAAGTATAAGCCATATGCGCGCATATCCCGGACCTAACCCAGACCTAACCGGTGTTATCCTCTGAAATATTGATCGAAACCAGGTTTAATTGACTGCTTCATTGTGTTATCACATTACTACGTGTTTCAAACACGGAAAATACCCAGGATCTGGCCAACAAGTATGCGAAGAATGCGAAAGAATAAGCCAGATGCGCGCATTTCCCAGACCTAACCCAGACCTAACCGGTGTTATCCTCTAAAATATTGATCGAAACCAGGTTTAATTGACTGCTTCAGTGTGTTACCACATTACTACGTGATTCAAACACGAAAAAAACCCAGGATCTGGCCAACAAGTATGCGAAGAAGGCAAAATCATGAGCCAGATGCGGGCATAACCCAGACCTAACCCAGACCAAACCGGTGTTATCCTCTAAAATATTGATCGAAACCAGGTTTAATTGACTGCTTCAGTGTATTACCACATTACTACGTGATTCAAACACGAAAAAAACCCAGGATCTGGCCAACAAGTATGCGAAGAAGGCAAAATCATGAGCCAGATGCGGGCATAACCCAGACCTAACCCAGACCTAACCGGTGTTATCCTCTGAAATATTGATCGAAACCAGGTTTAATGGACTGCGTCAGTGAGTTACCACATTACTACGTGATTCAAACACGGAAAAAACCCAGGATCTGGCCAACAAGTATGCGATGAAGGCAAAATCATGAGCCAGATGCGGGCATAACCCAGACCTAACCCAGACCTAACCGGTGTTATCCTCTAAAATATTGATCGAAACCAGGTTTAATTGACTGCTTCAGTGTGTTACCACATTCCTACGTGATTCAAACACGAAAAAAACCCAGGATCTGGCCAACAAGTATGCGAAGAAGGCAAAATCATGAGCCAGATGCGGGCATAACCCAGACCTAACCCAGACCTAACCGGTGTTATCCTCTAAAATATTGATCGAAACCAGGTTTAATTGACTGCTTCAGTGTGTTACCACATTCCTACGTGATTCAAACACGAAAAAAACCCAGGATCTGGCCAACAAGTATGCGAAGAAGGCAAAATCATGAGCCAGATGCGGGCATAACCCAGACCTAACCCAGACCTAACCGGTGTTATCCTCTAAAATATTGATCGAAACCAGGTTTAATTGACTGCTTCAGTGTGTTACCACATTACTACGTGATTCAAACACGAAAAAAACCCAGGATCTGGCCAACAAGTATGCGAAGAAGGCAAAATCATGAGCCAGATGCGCGCATTTCCCAGACCTAACCCAGACCTAACCGGCGTTATCCTCTGAAATATTGATCGAAACCAGGTTTAATTGACTGCTTCAGTGTGTTACCACATTACTACGTGATTCAAACACGGAAAAAACCCAGGATCTGGCCAACAAGTATGCGAAGAAGGCAAAATCATGAGCCAGATGCGGGCATAACCCAGACCTAACCCAGACCTAACCGGTGTTATCCTCTGAAATATTGATCGAAACCAGGTTTAATGGACTGCGTCAGTGAGTTACCACATTACTACGTGATTCAAACACGGAAAAAACCCAGGATCTGGCCAACAAGTATGCGATGAAGGCAAAATCATGAGCCAGATGCGGGCATAACCCAGACCTAACCCAGACCTAACCGGTGTTATCCTCTAAAATATTGATCGAAACCAGGTTTAATTGACTGCTTCAGTGTGTTACCACATTACTACGTGATTCAAACACGAAAAAAACCCAGGATCTGGCCAACAAGTATGCGAAGAAGGCAAAATCATGAGCCAGATGCGGGCATAACCCAGACCTAACCCAGACCTAACCGGTGTTATCCTCTAAAATATTGATCGAAACCAGGTTTAATTGACTGCTTCAGTGTATTACCACATTACTACGTGATTCAAACACGAAAAAAACCCAGGATCTGGCCAACAAGTATGCGAAGAAGGCAAAATCATGAGCCAGATGGGGGCATAACCCAGACCTAACCCAGACCTAACCGGTGTTATCCTCTGAAATATTGATCGAAACCAGGTTTAATTGACTGCTTCAGTGTGTTACCACATTACTACGTGATTCAAACACGGAAAATACCCAGGAGCTGGCCAACAAGTATCCGAAGAAGGCAAAATCATGAGCCAGATGCGCGCATTTCCCAGACCTAACCCAGACCTAACCGGCGTTATCCTCTAAAATATTGATCGAAACCAGGTTTAATTGACTGCTTCAGTGTGGTACCACATTACTACGTGTTTCAAACACGGAAAATACCCAGGATCTGGCCAACAAGTTTGCGAAAAAGGCGAAAGCATAAGCCAGATGCGCGCATATCCCAGACCTAACCCAGACCTAACCGGTGTTATCCTCTAAAATATTGATCGAAACCAGGTTTAATTGACTGCTTCAGTGTGTTACCACATTACTACGTGATTCAAACACGGAAAATACCCAGGATCTGGCCAACAAGTATGCGAAGAAGGCAAAATCATGAGCCAGATGCGGGCATAACCCAGACCTAACCCAGACCTAACCGGTGTTATCCTCTAAAATATTGATCGAAACCAGGTTTAATTGACTGCTTCAGTGTATTACCACATTACTACGTGATTCAAACACGGAAAATACCCAGGATCTGGCCAACAAGTATGCGAAGAAGGCAAAATCATGAGCCAGATGCGGGCATAACCCAGACCTAACCCAGACCTAACCGGTGTTATCCTCTAAAATATTGATCGAAACCAGGTTTATTTGACTGCTTCAGTGTGTTACCACATTACTACGTGACTCAAACACGAAAAAAACCCAGCATCTGGCCAACAAGTATGCGAAGAAGGCAAAATCATGAGCCAGATGCGGGCATAACCCAGACCTAACCCAGACCTAACCGGTGTTATCCTCTGAAATATTGATCGAAACCAGGTTTAATTGACTGCGTCAGTGAGTTACCACATTACTACGTGATTCAAACACGGAAAAAACCCCGGATCTGGCCAACAAGTATGCGATGAAGGCAAAATCATGAGCCAGATGCGGGCATAACCCAGACCTAACCCAGACCTAGCCGGTGTTATCCTCTAAAATATTGATCGAAACCAGGTTTAATTGACTGCTTCAGTGTGTTACCACATTCCTACGTGATTCAAACACGAAAAAATCCCAGGATCTGGCCAACAAGTATGCGAAGAAGGCAAAATCATGAGCCAGATGCGGGCATAACCCAGACCTAACCGGTGTTATCCTCTAAAATATTGATCGAAACCAGGTTTAATTGACTGCTCCAGTGTGTTACCACATTCCTACGTGATTCAAACACGGAAAATACCCAGGATCTGGCCAACAAGTTTGCGAAAAAGGCGAAAGTATAAGCTATTTGCGCGCAAATCCCAGACCGAACCCAGACCTAACCGGTGTTATCCTCTGAAATATTGATCGAAACCAGGTTTAATTGACTGCTTCAGTGAGTTATCACATTACTACGTGATTCAAACACGGAAAAAACCCAGGATCTGGCCAACAAGTATTCGATGAAGGCAAAATTATGAGCCAGATGCGGGCATAACCCAGACCTAACCCAGACCTAACCGGTGTTATCCTCTAAAATATTGATCGAAACCAGGTTTAATTGACTGCTTCAGTATGTTACCACATTACTACGTGATTCAAACACGAAAAAAACCCAGGATCTGGCCAACAAGTATGCGATGAAGGCAAAATCATGAGCCAGATGCGGGCATAACCCAGACCTAACCCAGGCCTAACCGGTGTTATCCTCTAAAATATTGATCGAAACCAGGTTTAATTGACTGCTTCAGTGTGTCACCACATTACTACGTGATTCAAACACGAAAAAAACCCAGGATCTGGCCAACAAGTATGCGAAGAAGGCAAAATCATGAGCCAGATGCGGGCATAACCCAGACCTAACCCAGACCTAACCGGTGTTATCCTCTAAAATATTGATCGAAACCAGGTTTAATTGACTGCTTCAGTGTATTACCACATTACTACGTGATTCAAACACGAAAAAAACCCAGGATCTGGCCAACAAGTATGCGAAGAAGGCAAAATCATGAGCCAGATGCGGACATAACACAGACCTAACCCAGACCTAACCGGTGTTATCCTCTGAAATATTGATCGAAACCAGGTTTAAATGACTGCTTCAGTGTGTTACCACATTACTACGTGATTCAAACGCGGAAAATACCCAGGATCTGGCCAACAAGTATGCGAAGAAGGCAAAATCATGAGCCAGATGCGCGCATTTCCCAGACCTAACCCAGACCTAACCGGCGTTATCCTCTGAAATATTGATCGAAACCAGGCTTAATTGACTGCTTCATTGTGTTACCACATTACTACGTGATTCAAACACGGAAAAAACCCAGGATCTGGCCAACAAGTATGCGATGAAGGCAAAATCATGAGCCAGATGCGGGCATAACCCAGACCTAACCCAGACCTAACCGGTGTTATCCTCTAAAATATTGATCGAAACCAGGTTTAATTGACTGCTTCAGTGTGTTACCACATTACTACGTGATTCAAACACGAAAAAAACCCAGGATCTGGCCAACAAGTATGCGAAGAAGGCAAAATCATGAGCCAGATGCGGGCTTAACCCAGACCTAACCCAGACCTAACCGGTGTTATCCTCTAAAATATTGATCGAAACCAGGTTTAATTGACTGCTTCAGTGTATTACCACATTACTACGTGATTCAAACACGAAAAAAACCCAGGATCTGGCCAACAAGTATGCGAAGAAGGCAAAATCATGAGCCAGATGGGGGCATAACCCAGACCTAACCCAGACCTAACCGGTGTTATCCTCTGAAATATTGATCGAAACCAGGTTTAATTGACTGCTTCAGTGTGTTACCACATTACTACGTGATTCAAACACGGAAAATACCCAGGATCTGGCCAACAAGTATGCGAAGAAGGCAAAATCATGAGCCAGATGCGGGCATAACCCAGACCTAACCCAGACCTAACCGGTGTTATCCTCTAAAATATTGATCGAAACCAGGTTTAATTGACTGCTCCAGTGTGTTACCACATTCCTACGTGATTCAAACACGGAAAATACCCAGGATCTGGCCAACAAGTTTGCGAATTAGGCGAAAGTATAAGGCATATGCGCGCAAATCCCAGACTGAACCCAGACCTAACCGGTGTTATCCTCTAAAATATTGATCGAAACCAGGTTTAATTGACTGCTTCAGTGTGTTACCACATTCCTACGTGATTCAAACACGAAAAAAACCCAGGATCTGGCCAACAAGTATGCGAGGAAGGCAAAATCATGAGCCAGATGCGGGCATAACCCAGACCTAACCCAGACCTAACCGGCGTTATCCTCTGAAATATTGATCGAAACCAGGTTTAATTGACTGCTTCAGTGAGTTACCACATTACTACGTGATTCAAACACGGAAAAAACCCAGGATCTGGCCAACAAGTATGCGATGAAGGCAAAATCATGAGCCAGATGCGGGCATAACCCAGACCTAACCCAGACCTAACCGGTGTTATCCTCTAAAATATTGATCGAAACCAGGTTTAATTGACTGCTTCAGTGTGTTACCACATTACTACGTGATTCAAACACGAAAAAAACCCAGGATCTGGCCAACAAGTATGCGATGAAGGCAAAATCATGAGCCAGATGCAGGCATAACCCAGACCTCACCCAGGCCTAACCGGTGTTATCCTCTAAAATATTGATCGAAACCAGGTTTAATTGACTGCTTCAGTGTGTCACCACATTACTACGTGATTCAAACACGAAAAAAACCCAGGATCTGGCCAACAAGTATGCGAAGAAGGCAAAATCATGAGCCAGATGCGGGCATAACCCAGACCTAACCCAGACCTAACCGGTGTTATCCTCTAAAATATTGATCGAAACCAGGTTTAATTGACTGCTTCAGTGTATTACCACATTACTACGTGATTCAAACACGAAAAAAACCCAGGATCTGGCCAACAAGTATGCGAAGAAGGCAAAATCATGAGCCAGATGCGGGCATAACACAGACCTAACCCAGACCTAACCGGTGTTATCCACTGAAATATTGATCGAAACCAGGTTTAATTGACTGCTTCAGTGTGTTACCACATTACTACGTGATTCAAACGCGGAAAATACCCAGGATCTGGCCAACAAGTATGCGAAGAAGGCAAAATCATGAGCCAGATGCGCACATTTCCCAGACCTAACCCAGACCTAACCGGCGTTATCCTCTGAAGTATTGATCGAAACCAGGTTTAATTGACTGCTTCAGTGTGTTACCACATTACTACGTGATTCAAACACGGAAAAAACCCAGGATCTGGCCTACAAGTATGCGATGAAGGCAAAATCATGAGCCAGATGCGGGCATAACCCAGACCTAACCCAGACCTAACCGGTGTTATCCTCTAAAATATTGATCGAAACCAGGTTTAATTGACTGCTTCAGTGTGTTACCACATTACTACGTGATTCAAACACGAAAAAAACCCAGGATCTGGCCAACAAGTATGCGAAGAAGGCAAAATCATGAGCCAGATGCGGGCATAACCCAGACCTAACCCAGACCTAACCGGTGTTATCCTCTAAAATATTGATCGAAACCAGGTTTAATTGACTGCTTCAGTGTATTACCACATTACAACGTGATTCAAACACGAAAAAAACCCAGAATCTGGCCAACAAGTATGCGAAGAAGGCAAAATCATGAGCCAGATGGGGGCATAACCCAGACCTAACCCAGACCTAACCGGTGTTATCCTCTGAAATATTGATCGAAACCAGGTTTAATTGACTGCTTCAGTGTGTTACCACATTACTACGTGATTCAAACACGGAAAATACCCAGGATCTGGCCAACAAGTATGCGAAGAAGGCAAAATCATGAGCCAGATGCGCGCATTTCCCAGACCTAACCCAGACCTAACCGGCGTTATCCTCTAGAATATTGATCGAAACCAGGTTTAATTGACTGCTTCAGTGTGGTACCACATTACTACGTGTTTCAAACACGGAAAATACCCAGGATCTGGCCAACAAGTTTGCGAAAATGGCGAAAGTATAAGCCATATGCGCGCATATCCCGGACCTAACCCAGACCTAACCGGTGTTATCCTCTGAAATATTGATCGAAACCAGGTTTAATTGACTGCTTCATTGTGTTATCACATTACTACGTGTTTCAAACACGGAAAATACCCAGGATCTGGCCAACAAGTATGCGAAGAATGCGAAAGAATAAGCCAGATGCGCGCATTTCCCAGACCTAACCCAGACCTAACCGGTGTTATCCTCTGAAATACTGTCCGAATCCAGGTTTAATTGACTGCCTCAGTGTGGTACAACATTACTACGTGATTCAAACACGGAAAAAACCCAGGATCTGGCCAACAAGTTTGCGAAAAAGGCGAAAGCATAAGCCAGATGCGCGCATATCCCAGACCTAACCCAGACCTAACCGGTGTTATCCTCTAAAATATTGATCGAAACCAGGTTTAATTGACTGCTTCAGTGTGTTACCACATTACTACGTGATTCAAACACGAAAAAAACCCAGGATCTGGCCAACAAGTATGCGAAGAAGGCAAAATCATGAGCCAGATGCGGGCATAACCCAGACCTAACCCAGACCTAACCGGTGTTATCCTCTAAAATATTGATCGAAACCAGGTTTAATTGACTGCTTCAGTGTTACCACATTACTACGTGATTCAAACACGGAAAATACCCAGGATCTGGCCAACCAGTATGCGAAGAAGGCAAAATCATGAGCCAGATGCGCGCATTTCCCAGACCTAACCCAGACCTAACCGGCGTTATCCTCTAAAATATTGATCGAAACCAGGTTTATTTGACTGCTTCAGTGTGTTACCACATTACTACGTGACTCAAACACGAAAAAAACCCAGGATCTGGCCAACAAGTATGCGAAGAAGGCAAAATCATGAGCCAGATGCGGGCATAACCCAGACCTAACCCAGACCAAACCGGTGTTATCCTCTAAAATATTGATCGAAACCAGGTTTAATTGACTGCTTCAGTGTATTACCACATTACTACGTGATTCAAACACGAAGAAAACCCAGGATCTGGCCAACAAGTATGCGAAGAAGGCAAAATCATGAGCCAGATGCGCGCATTTCCCAGACCTAACCCAGACCTAACCGGCGTTATCCTCTAAAATATTGATCGAAACCAGGTTTATTTGACTGCTTCAGTGTGTTACCACATTACTACGTGACTCAAACACGAAAAAAACCCAGGATCTGGCCAACAAGTATGCGAAGAAGGCAAAATCATGAGCCAGATGCGGGCATAACCCAGACCTAACCCAGACCTAACCGGTGTTATCCTCTGAAATATTGATCGAAACCAGGTTTAATGGACTGCGTCAGTGAGTTACCACATTACTACGTGATTCAAACACGGAAAAAACCCAGGATCTGGCCAACAAGTATGCGATGAAGGCAAAATCATGAGCCAGATGCGGGCATAACCCAGACCTAACCCAGACCTAACCGGTGTTATCCTCTGAAATATTGATCGAAACCAGGTTTAATGGACTGCGTCAGTGAGTTACCACATTACTACGTGATTCAAACACGGAAAATACCCAGGATCTGGCCAACAAGTATGCGAAGAAGGCAAAATCATGAGCCAGATGCGCGCATTTCCCAGACCTAACCCAGACCTAACCGGCGTTATCCTCTAAAATATTGATCGAAACCAGGTTTATTTGACTGCTTCAGTGTGTTACCACATTACTACGTGACTCAAACACGAAAAAAACCCAGGATCTGGCCAACAAGTATGCGAAGAAGGCAAAATCATGAGCCAGATGCGCACATTTCCCAGACCTAACCCAGACCTAACCGGCGTTATCCTCTGAAATATTGATCGAAACCAGGTTTAATTGACTGCTTCAGTGTGTTACCACATTACTACGTGATTCAAACACGGAAAAAACCCAGGATCTGGCCAACAAGTATGCGATGAAGACAAAATCATGAGCCAGATGCGGGCATAACCCAGACCTAACCCAGACCTAACCGGTGTTATCCTCTAAAATATTGATCGAAACCAGGTTTAATTGACTGCTTCAGTGTGTTACCACATTACTACGTGATTCAAACACGAAAAAAACCCAGGATCTGGCCAACAAGTATGCGAAGAAGGCAAAATCATGAGCCAGATGCGGGCATAACCCAGACCTAACCCAGACCTAACCGGTGTTATCCTCTAAAATATTGATCGAAACCAGGTTTAATTGACTGCTTCAGTGTATTACCACATTACAACGTGATTCAAACACGAAAAAAACCCAGAATCTGGCCAACAAGTATGCGAAGAAGGCAAAATCATGAGCCAGATGGGGGCATAACCCAGACCTAACCCAGACCTAACCGGTGTTATCCTCTGAAATATTGATCGAAACCAGGTTTAATTGACTGCTTCAGTGTGTTACCACATTACTACGTGATTCAAACACGGAAAATACCCAGGATCTGGCCAACAAGTATGCGAAGAAGGCAAAATCATGAGCCAGATGCGCGCATTTCCCAGACCTAACCCAGACCTAACCGGCGTTATCCTCTAAAATATTGATCGAAACCAGGTTTATTTGACTGCTTCAGTGTGTTACCACATTACTACGTGACTCAAACACGAAAAAAACCCAGGATCTGGCCAACAAGTATGCGAAGAAGGCAAAATCATGAGCCAGATGCGGGCATAACCCAGACCTAACCCAGACCTAACCGGTGTTATCCTCTGAAATATTGATCGAAACCAGGTTTAATGGACTGCGTCAGTGAGTTACCACATTACTACGTGATTCAAACACGGAAAAAACCCAGGATCTGGCCAACAAGTATGCGAAGAATGCGAAAGAATAAGCCAGATGCGCGCATTTCCCAGACCTAACCCAGACCTAACCGGTGTTATCCCCTGAAATACTGTCCGAATCCAGGTTTAATTGACTGCCTCAGTGTGGTACAACATTACTACGTGATTCAAACACGGAAAAAACCCAGGATCTGGCCAACAAGTTTGCGAAAAAGGCGAAAGCATAAGCCAGATGCGCGCATATCCCAGACCTAACCCAGACCTAACCGGTGTTATCCTCTAAAATATTGATCGAAACCAGGTTTAATTGACTGCTTCAGTGTGTTACCACATTACTACGTGATTCAAACACGAAAAAAACCCAGGATCTGGCCAACAAGTATGCGAAGAAGGCAAAATCATGAGCCAGATGCGGGCATAACCCAGACCTAACCCAGACCTAACCGGTGTTATCCTCTAAAATATTGATCGAAACCAGGTTTAATTGACTGCTTCAGTGTTACCACATTACTACGTGATTCAAACACGGAAAATACCCAGGATCTGGCCAACAAGTATGCGAAGAAGGCAAAATCATGAGCCAGATGCGCGCATTTCCCAGACCTAACCCAGACCTAACCGGCGTTATCCTCTAAAATATTGATCGAAACCAGGTTTATTTGACTGCTTCAGTGTGTTACCACATTACTACGTGACTCAAACACGAAAAAAACCCAGGATCTGGCCAACAAGTATGCGAAGAAGGCAAAATCATGAGCCAGATGCGGGCATAACCCAGACCTAACCCAGACCAAACCGGTGTTATCCTCTAAAATATTGATCGAAACCAGGTTTAATTGACTGCTTCAGTGTATTACCACATTACTACGTGATTCAAACACGAAGAAAACCCAGGATCTGGCCAACAAGTATGCGAAGAAGGCAAAATCATGAGCCAGATGCGCGCATTTCCCAGACCTAACCCAGACCTAACCGGCGTTATCCTCTAAAATATTGATCGAAACCAGGTTTATTTGACTGCTTCAGTGTGTTACCACATTACTACGTGACTCAAACACGAAAAAAACCCAGGATCTGGCCAACAAGTATGCGAAGAAGGCAAAATCATGAGCCAGATGCGGGCATAACCCAGACCTAACCCAGACCTAACCGGTGTTATCCTCTGAAATATTGATCGAAACCAGGTTTAATGGACTGCGTCAGTGAGTTACCACATTACTACGTGATTCAAACACGGAAAAAACCCAGGATCAGGCCAACAAGTATGCGATGAAGGCAAAATCATGAGCCAGATGCGGGCATAACCCAGACCTAACCCAGACCTAACCGGTGTTATCCTCTGAAATATTGATCGAAACCAGGTTTAATGGACTGCGTCAGTGAGTTACCACATTACTACGTGATTCAAACACGGAAAATACCCAGGATCTGGCCAACAAGTATGCGAAGAAGGCAAAATCATGAGCCAGATGCGCGCATTTCCCAGACCTAACCCAGACCTAACCGGCGTTATCCTCTAAAATATTGATCGAAACCAGGTTTATTTGACTGCTTCAGTGTGTTACCACATTACTACGTGACTCAAACACGAAAAAAACCCAGGATCTGGCCAACAAGTATGCGAAGAAGGCAAAATCATGAGCCAGATGCGCACATTTCCCAGACCTAACCCAGACCTAACCGGCGTTATCCTCTGAAATATTGATCGAAACCAGGTTTAATTGACTGCTTCAGTGTGTTACCACATTACTACGTGATTCAAACACGGAAAAAACCCAGGATCTGGCCAACAAGTATGCGATGAAGACAAAATCATGAGCCAGATGCGGGCATAACCCAGACCTAACCCAGACCTAACCGGTGTTATCCTCTAAAATATTGATCGAAACCAGGTTTAATTGACTGCTTCAGTGTATTACCACATTACTACGTGATTCAAACACGAAAAAAACCCAGGATCTGGCCAACAAGTATGCGAAGAAGGCAAAATCATGAGCCAGATGCGGGCATAACCCAGACCTAACCCAGACCTAACCGGTGTTATCCTCTGAAATATTGATCGAAACCAGGTTTAATGGACTGCGTCAGTGAGTTACCACATTACTACGTGATTCAAACACGGAAAAAACCCAGGATCTGGCCAACAAGTATGCGATGAAGGCAAAATCATGAGCCAGATGCGGGCATAACCCAGACCTAACCCAGACCTAACCGGTGTTATCCTCTGAAATATTGATCGAAACCAGGTTTAATTGACTGCTTCAGTGTGTTACCACATTACTACGTGATTCAAACACGGAAAAAACCCAGGATCTGGCCAACAAGTATGCGATGAAGGCAAAATCATGAGCCAGATGCGGGCATAACCCAGACCTAACCCAGACCTAACCGGTGTTATCCTCTAAAATATTGATCGAAACCAGGTTTAATTGACTGCTTCAGTGAGTTACCACATTACTACGTGATTCAAACACGGAAAAAACCCAGGATCTGGCCGACAAGTATGCGATGAAGGCAAAATCATGAGCCAGATGCGGGCATAACCCAGACCTAACCCAGACCTAACCGGTGTTATCCTCTAAAATATTGATCGAAACCAGGTTTAATTGACTGCTTCAGTGTGTTACCACATTACTACGTGATTCAAACACGAAAAAAACCCAGGATCTGGCCAACAAGTATGCGATGAAGGCAAAATCATGAGCCAGATGCGGGCATAACCCAGACCTAACCCAGGCCTAACCGGTGTTATCCTCTGAAATATTGATCGAAACCAGGTTTAATTGACTGCTTCATTGTGTTATCACATTACTACGTGTTTCAAACACGGAAAATACCCAGGATCTGGCCAACAAGTTTGCGAAAAAGGCGAAAGGATAAGCCAGATGCGCGCATATCCCAGACCTAACCCAGACCTAACCGGTGTTATCCTCTAAAATATTGATCGAAACCAGGTTTAATTGACTGCTTCAGTGTGTTACCACATTACTACGTGATTCAAACACGAAAAAAACCCAGGATCTGGCCAACAAGTATGCGAAGAAGGCAAAATCATGAGCCAGATGGGGGCATAACCCAGACCTAACCCAGACCTAACCGGTGTTATCCTCTGAAATATTGATCGAAACCAGGTTTAATTGACTGCTTCAGTGTGTTACCACATTACTACGTGATTCAAACACGGAAAATACCCAGGATCTGGCCAACAAGTATCCGAAGAAGGCAAAATCATGAGCCAGATGCGCGCATTTCCCAGACCTAACCCAGACCTAACCGGCGTTATCCTCTAAAATATTGATCGAAACCGGGTTTAATTGACTACTTCAGTGTGGTACCACATTCCTACGTGATTCAAACACGAAAAAAACCCATGATCTGGCCAACAAGTATGCGAAGAAGGCAAAATCATGAGCCAGATGCGGGCATAACCCAGACCTTTTTTTTTTTTTTTTTTTTTTTTAACGTGGTGAAATCCTCATGGACACCCCGGCTCCCTGGGGGGGAAGCCGGGGTAGTGCCGGACTCTTACCGGCTAAAACACCACGGTGACCGCCTGCGCCCTTTATCTGGGGAGAGTCACGGGAACCAAACTAGCGATACTACCGTGACTCTCCCCGTTGGCGCAACACCCTACTACGGGCCCTTCCCGAGGGAGGAGAAGCGATCCTCCTCCCCCAATGGGGGGCAAACTAAACTGATTGCCCCCCGGCGACGCCGCGCGGTCACACGCGACGTCGCCCCCACTCGCGCCGTTGCTTCTAGCCGCGACCGGGCCCCCACCCGATCGCGACCACGGCTGCGGAGCCGGCTAACACTGCCGCCCCCGCTAGACGGGGCCCCTACCACGGGCCCCCGGTCCGGTGATAGGCTGGGTGCGAGGGGGAATGAGGGGATAAAGTCCCTCACCTCGCACCACAAACACCATCACCGACCCCTTCGCGCTCCCCCTGCCACGGGGAGCGGTGGAGGGTCTTACGGTCGGCGTCGCCGCCTGCCCCCCACCTCCTCTCGCGCCCTTTCGGCGTCCTCCTTCGCGGCCATGACCTCTTCACAAAACAAGGCCATGGCCGCCCACGCCTCCTTACTGCCGACCATCGCACGAATGACGGCCGGCAGCGAGAGGTCCGCTCCAATCGCTCTAATAAGGACACCGCGCTGCGCTTCCCACGCCGGGCAAAACTGCAGCGTGTGCTGCGCGGTGTCCTCCCTTCCCCTGCAATGATGGCACGCAGCCGTCGCCTCCCGCCCTATCCGATGCAGGTACCGACCGAAGCAACCGTGTCCGGTCAGTACCTGTGTCAGGCGGTAGGTGGGCGTACCCCAGCTACGGCCCACCCAGGCATAAAACTCTGGGCGGACCGCCGCGGCGACGCGATCATCCCGCTGGTCTGGCTTGGATAACCAGACCAGCCACCGACTATAGACGCGTCGCCGCGCCTGGCTTCGGGCCCTGGCGGCCTCCTCGCCGTGCGGGTCCACACCCCGCTGGCGAAGGTCGCAGAGGTTTTGATAGACCTCTGCGTCCATTTTCGCCAGCAGGTGAAACGGTGCGGAACCCGCCAGCAAGGTGGCGGCTGTGTAGGAGATCGTGCGATAACCCCGCACGACTCTGATGGCGACCAACCTCTGTAACCGACGGAGTACAAATGCACCCCGCCGATTGGCCATCAGACCGCCGGCCCATATAGGCGCGCCATAAAGCGCCATGGACCGGACGACTCCCAAATACAGCCGCCGTGCCGCCATGTTGGGTCCCCCGAGATTGGGCATTATGCGACCTAACGCGGCCGCTGCCCTTTCAATACGGGGACCCAACCCTTCCAAATGATGCCCGAACCGCCAGTAGCTGTCGAGGGTGAGGCCCAGGTACTTCATCCGGCGCCCCACCCCGACTTGGGCTCCACCCACCCGTAGAGACGCCTGGCGCGGCACCCCTCGACCAGTGACGTTACACAGCCAGATGGCCTCGGTCTTTTGGGGTGCCACGCGCAACCCCAGACGCTCTACCTCGGCGACGACTCGTGCCGTCCCTTCCTCCGCGAGGGCCACGGCCCTCCACCACGTATCCCCGCCGGCTATCACCAGGGTGTCGTCGGCATAACAAACCAACGACACGCCGACGGGGAGGTCAGCCCGCAGCACCGCGTCATACGCCAAGTTCCACAGGAGCGGCCCGAGGACCGACCCCTGTGGAACGCCGCGGTGCACCGCTCTCTGCTCCATCCCGTTCCGACCCGGATATTGGACTACCCTGCCCCGCAGATAGTCCCCGATCAGTCGACACAGATAGGCGGGCACCCGGTGGTACTGGAGTGCCCGACCTATCGCCCCCCAGGAGACGGTGTTAAAGGCGTTGGCTATGTCCAACGAGACTGCCAACGCCACACCCCCCCGGGAGACTGCCGATTCCGCCAGGGTCCGCACGGTCGCTATGGCGTCGACAGTGGAGCGGCCCCGGCGAAAGCCGAACTGTCGGTCGGCCAGATCAGGGCCGACGCGGGACAGATGCCCCTCGAGACGGGATACAATGACCCGCTCGAGGAGTTTCCCAGCCTCGTCCAACAGACAAATGGGTCGGAACGCGGATGGAGAATCCGCGGGCTTCCCTGGCTTGTGGAGGAGGACCAACCTCGCCACCTTCCATATGGGGGGGAACTGACCGGTCTGGATGCACGCGTCGAAGACGCGTATCAACCCGCCACCCAAAACGCCCACCGCTACTGCCCAGGCCTTGCCGGGTATGCCGTCCGGTCCTGGCGCCGTCTTCTTGGCAGCCATTCTCCGGACGGCCCTAGCTAGCTCCTCCTCGGAGACCCCCAGTTCGTCGGACCACCAAGGCGGGTGATCCGGCTGTGGCTCGGGGGGATGCAGGAACGCCTCTCCCCCAGCGGGGAAGAGGACGCGCATAGTTTCCCCGAGCAGCTGGGGGTCGAGGCTCTCTGTGATCGGGGGCGCCCATGATCGCATCTTCCCTACGACCATATGATAAGGGCGCCCCCATGGATTTGCATCCAGAGACCCGAGGAGCTCCGTCCATGCCTGGGCTTTCGCGGTCGCGATGGCCCGGCGGAGGGTTCTTCGCGCCAGGGAAAATTCCCCGCGCAACCCCACCACCTCTGCCTCCGTCGCCCCGCGCCGTCTCCTGGCGCGGGTGTACCGGCGTCGGGCGACAACGCACCGAGTGCGTAAATCCTCGATCTCGCCCGACCACCAGTACACGGACCCCCCTCGGCTCGGGGCGGTGGCCCGGGGCATGACTGCGTCACACAACGACGTCATAGTCTCCCGGAACCAACGCGCCCCGGCAGATGGATTGCCGAGGGTCCGGCGTGGCATCTCCTGCCATGCCACAACGGAGGCTGCCATCGCAAGGGCGTCCGGGTCCAGCCTCTTGGCGGACCAGCGTGGCGCCGGGTGTGCATCCCTGCCCGGTTGGCGGGGTCCATTTAAGCCGGGGGTCGCGGATACGGAAAACGTAATGTAGAGGTGGTCGCTTAACGTGGCCACCTCTTCCGCGAGCATAACCCAGACCTAACCCAGACCTAACCGGTGTTATCCTCTAAAATATTGATCGAAACCAGGTTTAATTGACTGCTTCAGTGTGTTACCACATTCCTACGTGATTCAAACACGAAAAAAACCCAGGATCTGGCCAACAAGTATGCGAAGAAGGCAAAATCATGAGCCAGATGCGGGCATAACCCAGACCTAACCCAGACCTAACCGGTGTTATCCTCTAAAATATTGATCGAAACCAGGTTTAATTGACTGCTTCAGTGTGTTACCACATTCCTACGTGATTCAAACACGAAAAAAACCCACAATCTGGCCAACAAGTGTGCGAAGAAGGCGAAAGTATAAGCCAGATGCGCGCATTTCCCAGACCTAACCTAGACCTAACCGGTGTTATCCTCTGAAATATTGATCGAAACCAGGTTTAATTGACTGCTTCAGTGTGTTACCACGTTACTACGTGATTCAAACACGAAAAAAACCCAGGATCTGGCCAACAAGTATGCGAAGAAGGCAAAATCATGAGCCAGATGCGGGCATAACCCAGACCTAACCCAGACCTAACCGGTGTCATCCTCTAAAATATTGATCGAAACCAGGTTTAATTGACTGCTTCAGTGTATTACCACATTACTACGTGATTCAAACACGAAAAAAACCCAGGATCTGGCCAACAAGTATGCGAAGAAGGCAAAATCATGAGCCAGATGCGGGCATAACACAGACCTAACCCAGACCTAACCGGTGTTATCCTCTGAAATATTGATCGAAACCAGGTTTAATTGACTGCTTCAGTGAGTTACCACATTACTACGTGATTCAAACACTGAAAAAACCCAGGATCTGGCCAACAAGTATGCGATGAAGGCAAAATCATGAGCCAGATGCGGGCATAACCCAGACCTAACCCAGACCTAACCGGTGTTATCCTCTAAAATATTGATCGAAACCAGGTTTAATTGACTGCTTCAGTGTGTTACCACATTACTACGTGATTCAAACACGGAAAAAACCCAGGATCTGGCCAACAAGTATGCGATGAAGGCAAAATCATGAGCCAGATGCGGGCATAACCCAGACCTAACCCAGACCTAACCGGTGTTATCCTCTGAAATATTGATCGAAACCAGGTTTAATTGACTGCTTCAGTGTGTTACCACATTACTACGTGATTCAAACGCGGAAAATACCCAGGATCTGGCCAACAAGAATGCGAAGAAGGCAAAATCATGAGCCAGATGCGCACATTTCCCAGACCTAACCCAGACCTAACCGGCGTTATCCTCTGAAATATTGATCGAAACCAGGTTTAATTGACTGCTTCAGTGTGTTACCACATTACTACGTGATTCAAACACGGAAAAAACCCAGGATCTGGCCAACAAGTATGCGATGAAGGCAAAATCATGAGCCAGATGCGGGCATAACCCAGACCTAACCCAGACCTAACCGGTGTTATCCTCTAAAATATTGATCGAAACCAGGTTTAATTGACTGCTTCAGTGTGTTACCACATTACTACGTGATTCAAACACGAAAAAAACCCAGGATCTGGCCAACAAGTATGCGATGAAGGCAAAATCATGAGCCAGATGCGGGCATAACCCAGACCTAACCCAGGCCTAACCGGTGTTATCCTCTAAAATATTGATCGAAACCAGGTTTAATTGACTGCTTCAGTGTGGTACCACATTACTACGTGTTTCAAACACGGAAAATACCCAGGATCTGGCCAACAAGTTTGCGAAAATGGCGAAAGTATAAGCCATATGTGCGCATATCCCGGACCTAACCCAGACCTAACCGGTGTTATCCTCTGAAATATTGATCGAAACCAGGTTTAATTGACTGCTTGATTGTGTTATCACATTACTACGTGTTTCAAACACGGAAAATACCCAGGATCTGGCCAACAAGTATGCGAAGAATGCGAAAGAATAAGCCAGATGCGCGCATTTCCCAGACCTAACCCAGACCTAACCGGTGTTATCCTCTGAAATACTGTCCGAATCCAGGTTTAATTGACTGCCTCAGTGTGGTACAACATTACTACGTGATTCAAACACGGAAAAAACCCAGGATCTGGCCAACAAGTTTGCGAAAAAGGCGAAAGCATAAGCCAGATGCGCGCATATCCCAGACCTAACCCAGACCTAACCGGTGTTATCCTCTAAAATATTGATCGAAACCAGGTTTAATTGACTGCTTCAGTGTGTTACCACATTACTACGTGATTCAAACACGAAAAAAACCCAGGATCTGGCCAACAAGTATGCGAAGAAGGCAAAATCATGAGCCAGATGCGGGCATAACCCAGACCTAACCCAGACCTAACCGGTGTTATCCTCTAAAATATTGATCGAAACCAGGTTTAATTGACTGCTTCAGTGTTACCACATTACTACGTGATTCAAACACGGAAAATACCCAGGATCTGGCCAACAAGTATGCGAAGAAGGCAAAATCATGAGCCAGATGCGCGCATTTCCCAGACCTAACCCAGACCTAACCGGTGTTATCCTCTAAAATATTGATCGAAACCAGGTTTAATTGACTGCTTCAGTGTGTTACCACATTACTACGTGATTCAAACACGAAAAAAACCCAGGATCTGGCCAACAAGTATGCGAAGAAGGCAAAATCATGAGCCAGATGCGGGCATAACCCAGACCTAACCCAGACCTAACCGGTGTTATCCTCTAAAATATTGATCGAAACCAGGTTTAATTGACTGCTTCAGTGTTACCACATTACTACGTGATTCAAACACGGAAAATACCCAGGATCTGGCCAACAAGTATGCGAAGAAGGCAAAATCATGAGCCAGATGCGGGCATAACCCAGACCTAACCCAGACCTAACCGGTGTTATCCTCTGAAATATTGATCGAAACCAGGTTTAATTGACTGCTTGATTGTGTTATCACATTACTACGTGTTTCAAACACGGAAAATACCCAGGATCTGGCCAACAAGTATGCGAAGAATGCGAAAGAATAAGCCAGATGCGCGCATTTCCCAGACCTAACCCAGACCTAACCGGTGTTATCCTCTGAAATACTGTCCGAATCCAGGTTTAATTGACTGCCTCAGTGTGGTACAACATTACTACGTGATTCAAACACGGAAAAAACCCAGGATCTGGCCAACAAGTTTGCGAAAAAGGCGAAAGCATAAGCCAGATGCGCGCATATCCCAGACCTAACCCAGACCTAACCGGTGTTATCCTCTAAAATATTGATCGAAACCAGGTTTAATTGACTGCTTCAGTGTGTTACCACATTACTACGTGATTCAAACACGAAAAAAACCCAGGATCTGGCCAACAAGTATGCGAAGAAGGCAAAATCATGAGCCAGATGCGGGCATAACCCAGACCTAACCCAGACCTAACCGGTGTTATCCTCTAAAATATTGATCGAAACCAGGTTTAATTGACTGCTTCAGTGTTACCACATTACTACGTGATTCAAACACGGAAAATACCCAGGATCTGGCCAACAAGTATGCGAAGAAGGCAAAATCATGAGCCAGATGCGCGCATTTCCCAGACCTAACCCAGACCTAACCGGTGTTATCCTCTAAAATATTGATCGAAACCAGGTTTAATTGACTGCTTCAGTGTGTTACCACATTACTACGTGATTCAAACACGAAAAAAACCCAGGATCTGGCCAACAAGTATGCGAAGAAGGCAAAATCATGAGCCAGATGCGGGCATAACCCAGACCTAACCCAGACCTAACCGGTGTTATCCTCTAAAATATTGATCGAAACCAGGTTTAATTGACTGCTTCAGTGTTACCACATTACTACGTGATTCAAACACGGAAAATACCCAGGATCTGGCCAACAAGTATGCGAAGAAGGCAAAATCATGAGCCAGATGCGGGCATAACCCAGACCTAACCCAGACCTAACCGGTGTTATCCTCTAAAATATTGATCGAAACCAGGTTTAATTGACTGCTTCAGTGTTACCACATTACTACGTGATTCAAACACGGAAAATACCCAGGATCTGGCCAACAAGTATGCGAAGAAGGCAAAATCATGAGCCAGATGCGCGCATTTCCCAGACCTAACCCAGACCTAACCGGCGTTATCCTCTAAAATATTGATCGAAACCAGGTTTATTTGACTGCTTCAGTGTGTTACCACATTACTACGTGACTCAAACACGAAAAAAACCCAGGATCTGGCCAACAAGTATGCGAAGAAGGCAAAATCATGAGCCAGATGCGGGCATAACCCAGACCTAACCCAGACCAAACCGGTGTTATCCTCTAAAATATTGATCGAAACCAGGTTTAATTGACTGCTTCAGTGTATTACCACATTACTACGTGATTCAAACACGAAAAAAACCCAGGATCTGGCCAACAAGTATGCGAAGAAGGCAAAATCATGAGCCAGATGCGGGCATAACCCAGACCTAACCCAGACCTAACCGGTGTTATCCTCTGAAATATTGATCGAAACCAGGTTTAATGGACTGCGTCAGTGAGTTACCACATTACTACGTGATTCAAACACGGAAAAAACCCAGGATCTGGCCAACAAGTATGCGATGAAGGCAAAATCATGAGCCAGATGCGGGCATAACCCAGACCTAACCCAGACCTAACCGGTGTTATCCTCTAAAATATTGATCGAAACCAGGTTTAATTGACTGCTTCAGTGTGTTACCACATTCCTACGTGATTCAAACACGAAAAAAACCCAGGATCTGGCCAACAAGTATGCGAAGAAGGCAAAATCATGAGCCAGATGCGGGCATAACCCAGACCTAACCCAGACCTAACCGGCGTCATCCTCTAAAATATTGATCGAAACCAGGTTTATTTGACTGCTTCAGTGTGTTACCACATTACTACGTGACTCAAACACGAAAAAAACCCAGGATCTGGCCAACAAGTATGCGAAGAAGGCAAAATCATGAGCCAGATGCGGGCATAACCCAGACCTAACCCAGACCAAACCGGTGTTATCCTCTAAAATATTGATCGAAACCAGGTTTAATTGACTGCTTCAGTGTATTACCACATTACTACGTGATTCAAACACGAAAAAAACCCAGGATCTGGCCAACAAGTATGCGAAGAAGGCAAAATCATGAGCCAGATGCGGGCATAACCCAGACCTAACCCAGACCTAACCGGTGTTATCCTCTGAAATATTGATCGAAACCAGGTTTAATGGACTGCGTCAGTGAGTTACCACATTACTACGTGATTCAAACACGGAAAAAACCCAGGATCTGGCCAACAAGTATGCGATGAAGGCAAAATCATGAGCCAGATGCGGGCATAACCCAGACCTAACCCAGACCTAACCGGTGTTATCCTCTAAAATATTGATCGAAACCAGGTTTAATTGACTGCTTCAGTGTGTTACCACATTCCTACGTGATTCAAACACGAAAAAAACCCAGGATCTGGCCAACAAGTATGCGAAGAAGGCAAAATCATGAGCCAGATGCGGGCATAACCCAGACCTAACCCAGACCTAACCGGTGTTATCCTCTAAAATATTGATCGAAACCAGGTTTAATTGACTGCTTCAGTGTGGTACCACATTACTACGTGTTTCAAACACGGAAAATACCCAGGATCTGGCCAACAAGTTTGCGAAAATGGCGAAAGTATAAGCCATATGTGCGCATATCCCGGACCTAACCCAGACCTAACCGGTGTTATCCTCTGAAATATTGATCGAAACCAGGTTTAATTGACTGCTTGATTGTGTTATCACATTACTACGTGTTTCAAACACGGAAAATACCCAGGATCTGGCCAACAAGTATGCGAAGAATGCGAAAGAATAAGCCAGATGCGCGCATTTCCCAGACCTAACCCAGACCTAACCGGTGTTATCCTCTGAAATACTGTCCGAATCCAGGTTTAATTGACTGCCTCAGTGTGGTACAACATTACTACGTGATTCAAACACGGAAAAAACCCAGGATCTGGCCAACAAGTTTGCGAAAAAGGCGAAAGCATAAGCCAGATGCGCGCATATCCCAGACCTAACCCAGACCTAACCGGTGTTATCCTCTAAAATATTGATCGAAACCAGGTTTAATTGACTGCTTCAGTGTGTTACCACATTACTACGTGATTCAAACACGAAAAAAACCCAGGATCTGGCCAACAAGTATGCGAAGAAGGCAAAATCATGAGCCAGATGCGGGCATAACCCAGACCTAACCCAGACCTAACCGGTGTTATCCTCTAAAATATTGATCGAAACCAGGTTTAATTGACTGCTTCAGTGTTACCACATTACTACGTGATTCAAACACGGAAAATACCCAGGATCTGGCCAACAAGTATGCGAAGAAGGCAAAATCATGAGCCAGATGCGCGCATTTCCCAGACCTAACCCAGACCTAACCGGCGTTATCCTCTAAAATATTGATCGAAACCAGGTTTATTTGACTGCTTCAGTGTGTTACCACATTACTACGTGACTCAAACACGAAAAAAACCCAGGATCTGGCCAACAAGTATGCGAAGAAGGCAAAATCATGAGCCAGATGCGGGCATAACCCAGACCTAACCCAGACCAAACCGGTGTTATCCTCTAAAATATTGATCGAAACCAGGTTTAATTGACTGCTTCAGTGTATTACCACATTACTACGTGATTCAAACACGAAAAAAACCCAGGATCTGGCCAACAAGTATGCGAAGAAGGCAAAATCATGAGCCAGATGCGGGCATAACCCAGACCTAACCCAGACCTAACCGGTGTTATCCTCTGAAATATTGATCGAAACCAGGTTTAATGGACTGCGTCAGTGAGTTACCACATTACTACGTGATTCAAACACGGAAAAAACCCAGGATCTGGCCAACAAGTATGCGATGAAGGCAAAATCATGAGCCAGATGCGGGCATAACCCAGACCTAACCCAGACCTAACCGGTGTTATCCTCTAAAATATTGATCGAAACCAGGTTTAATTGACTGCTTCAGTGTGTTACCACATTCCTACGTGATTCAAACACGAAAAAAACCCAGGATCTGGCCAACAAGTATGCGAAGAAGGCAAAATCATGAGCCAGATGCGGGCATAACCCAGACCTAACCCAGACCTAACCGGTGTTATCCTCTAAAATATTGATCGAAACCAGGTTTAATTGACTGCTTCAGTGTTACCACATTACTACGTGATTCAAACACGGAAAATACCCAGGATCTGGCCAACAAGTATGCGAAGAAGGCAAAATCATGAGCCAGATGCGCGCATTTCCCAGACCTAACCCAGACCTAACCGGCGTCATCCTCTAAAATATTGATCGAAACCAGGTTTATTTGACTGCTTCAGTGTGTTACCACATTACTACGTGACTCAAACACGAAAAAAACCCAGGATCTGGCCAACAAGTATGCGAAGAAGGCAAAATCATGAGCCAGATGCGGGCATAACCCAGACCTAACCCAGACCAAACCGGTGTTATCCTCTAAAATATTGATCGAAACCAGGTTTAATTGACTGCTTCAGTGTATTACCACATTACTACGTGATTCAAACACGAAAAAAACCCAGGATCTGGCCAACAAGTATGCGAAGAAGGCAAAATCATGAGCCAGATGCGGGCATAACCCAGACCTAACCCAGACCTAACCGGTGTTATCCTCTGAAATATTGATCGAAACCAGGTTTAATGGACTGCGTCAGTGAGTTACCACATTACTACGTGATTCAAACACGGAAAAAACCCAGGATCTGGCCAACAAGTATGCGATGAAGGCAAAATCATGAGCCAGATGCGGGCATAACCCAGACCTAACCCAGACCTAACCGGTGTTATCCTCTAAAATATTGATCGAAACCAGGTTTAATTGACTGCTTCAGTGTGTTACCACATTCCTACGTGATTCAAACACGAAAAAAACCCAGGATCTGGCCAACAAGTATGCGAAGAAGGCAAAATCATGAGCCAGATGCGGGCATAACCCAGACCTAACCCAGACCTAACCGGTGTTATCCTCTAAAATATTGATCGAAACTAGGTTTAATTGACTGCTTCAGTGTGTTACCACATTCCTACGTGATTCAAACACGAAAAAAACCCAGGATCTGGCCAACAAGTATGCGAAGAAGGCAAAATCATGAGCCAGATGCGGGCATAACCCAGACCTAACCCAGACCTAACCGGTGTTATCCTCTAAAATATTGATCGAAACCAGGTTTAATTGATTGCTTCAGTGTGTTACCACATTCCTACGTTATTCAAACACGAAAAAAACCCACAATCTGGCCAACAAGTGTGCGAAGAAGGCGAAAGTATAAGCCAGATGCGCGCATTTCCCAGACCTAACCCAGACCTAACCGGTGTTATCCTCTGAAATATTGATCGAAACCAGGTTTAATTGACTGCTTCAGTGTGTTACCACATTACTACGTGATTCAAACACGAAAAAAACCCAGGATCTGGCCAACAAGTATGCGAAGAAGGCAAAATCATGAGCCAGATGCGGGCATAACCCAGACCTAACCCAGACCTAACCGGTGTCATCCTCTAAAATATTGATCGAAACCAGGTTTAATTGACTGCTTCAGTGTATTACCACATTACTACGTGATTCAAACACGAAAAAAACCCAGGATCTGGCCAACAAGTATGCGAAGAAGGCAAAATCATGAGCCAGATGCGGGCATAACACAGACCTAACCCAGACCTAACCGGTGTTATCCTCTGAAATATTGATCGAAACCAGGTTTAATTGACTGCTTCAGTGAGTTACCACATTACTACGTGATTCAAACACTGAAAAAACCCAGGATCTGGCCAACAAGTATGCGATGAAGGCAAAATCATGAGCCAGATGCGGGCATAACCCAGACCTAACCCAGACCTAACCGGTGTTATCCTCTAAAATATTGATCGAAACCAGGTTTAATTGACTGCTTCAGTGTGTTACCACATTACTACGTGATTCAAACACGGAAAAAACCCAGGATCTGGCCAACAAGTATGCGATGAAGGCAAAATCATGAGCCAGATGCGGGCATAACCCAGACCTAACCCAGACCTAACCGGTGTTATCCTCTAAAATATTGATCGAAACCAGGTTTAATTGACTGCTTCAGTGTGTTACCACATTACTACGTGATTCAAACACGAAAAAAACCCAGGATCTGGCCAACAAGTATGCGAAGAAGGCAAAATCATGAGCCAGATGCGGGCATAACCCAGACCTAACCCAGACCTAACCGGTGTTATCCTCTAAAATATTGATCGAAACCAGGTTTAATTGACTGCTTCAGTGTATTACCACATTACTACGTGATTCAAACTCAGGGAAAAGCCCAGGATCTGGCCAACAAGTATGCGAAGAAGGCAAAATCATGAGCCAGATGCGGGCATAACCCAGACCTAACCCAGACCTAACCGGTGTTATCCTCTGAAATATTGATCGAAACCAGGTTTAATTGACTGCTTCAGTGTGTTACCACATTACTACGTGATTCAAACACGGAAAATACCCAGGATCTGGCCAACAAGTATGCGAAGAAGGCAAAATCATGAGCCAGATGCGCGCATTTCCCAGACCTAACCCAGACCTAACCGGCGTTATCCTCTGAAGTATTGATCGAAACGAGGTTTAATTGACTGCTTCAGTGTGTTACCACATTACTACGTGATTCAAACACGGAAAATACCTAGGATCTGGCCAACAAGTATGCGAAGAAGGCAAAATCATGAGCCAGATGCGCGCATTTCCCAGACCTAACCCAGACCTAACCGGCGTTATCCTCTAAAATATTGATCGAAACCAGGTTTATTTGACTGCTTCAGTGTGTTACCACATTACTACGTGACTCAAACACGAAAAAAACCCAGGATCTGGCCAACAAGTATGCGAAGAAGGCAAAATCATGAGCCAGATGCGCACATTTCCCAGACCTAACCCAGACCTAACCGGCGTTATCCTCTGAAATATTGATCGAAACCAGGTTTAATTAACTGCTTCAGTGTGTTACCACATTACTACGTGATTCAAACACGGAAAAAACCCAGGATCTGGCCAACAAGTATGCGATGAAGACAAAATCATGAGCCAGATGCGGGCATAACCCAGACCTAACCCAGACCTAACCGGTGTTATCCTCTAAAATATTGATCGAAACCAGGTTTAATTGACTGCTTCAGTGTATTACCACATTACTACGTGATTCAAACACGAAAAAAACCCAGGATCTGGCCAACAAGTATGCGAAGAAGGCAAAATCATGAGCCAGATGCGGGCATAACCCAGACCTAACCCAGACCTAACCGGTGTTATCCTCTGAAATATTGATCGAAACCAGGTTTAATGGACTGCGTCAGTGAGTTACCACATTACTACGTGATTCAAACACGGAAAAAACCCAGGATCTGGCCAACAAGTATGCGATGAAGGCAAAATCATGAGCCAGATGCGGGCATAACCCAGACCTAACCCAGACCTAACCGGTGTTATCCTCTGAAATATTGATCGAAACCAGGATTAATTGACTGCTTCAGTGTGTTACCACATTACTACGTGATTCAAACACGGAAAAAACCCAGGATCTGGCCAACAAGTATGCGATGAAGGCAAAATCATGAGCCAGATGCGGGCATAACCCAGACCTAACCCAGACCTAACCGGTGTTATCCTCTAAAATATTGATCGAAACCAGGTTTAATTGACTGCTTCAGTGAGTTACCACATTACTACGTGATTCAAACACGGAAAAAACCCAGGATCTGGCCGACAAGTATGCGATGAAGGCAAAATCATGAGCCAGATGCGGGCATAACCCAGACCTAACCCAGACCTAACCGGTGTTATCCTCTAAAATATTGATCGAAACCAGGTTTAATTGACTGCTTCAGTGTGTTACCACATTACTACGTGATTCAAACACGAAAAAAACCCAGGATCTGGCCAACAAGTATGCGATGAAGGCAAAATCATGAGCCAGATGCGGGCATAACCCAGACCTAACCCAGGCCTAACCGGTGTTATCCTCTAAAATATTGATCGAAACCAGGTTTAATTGACTGCTTCAGTGTGGTACCACATTACTACGTGTTTCAAACACGGAAAATACCCAGGATCTGGCCAACAAGTTTGCGAAAATGGCGAAAGTATAAGCCATATGTGCGCATATCCCGGACCTAACCCAGACCTAACCGGTGTTATCCTCTGAAATATTGATCGAAACCAGGTTTAATTGACTGCTTGATTGTGTTATCACATTACTACGTGTTTCAAACACGGAAAATACCCAGGATCTGGCCAACAAGTATGCGAAGAATGCGAAAGAATAAGCCAGATGCGCGCATTTCCCAGACCTAACCCAGACCTAACCGGTGTTATCCTCTGAAATACTGTCCGAATCCAGGTTTAATTGACTGCCTCAGTGTGGTACAACATTACTACGTGATTCAAACACGGAAAAAACCCAGGATCTGGCCAACAAGTATGCGAAGAAGGCAAAATCATGAGCCAGATGCGGGCATAACCCAGACCTAACCCAGACCTAACCGGTGTTATCCTCTAAAATATTGATCGAAACTAGGTTTAATTGACTGCTTCAGTGTGTTACCACATTCCTACGTGATTCAAACACGAAAAAAACCCAGGATCTGGCCAACAAGTATGCGAAGAAGGCAAAATCATGAGCCAGATGCGGGCATAACCCAGACCTAACCCAGACCTAACCGGTGTTATCCTCTAAAATATTGATCGAAACCAGGTTTAATTGATTGCTTCAGTGTGTTACCACATTCCTACGTTATTCAAACACGAAAAAAACCCACAATCTGGCCAACAAGTGTGCGAAGAAGGCGAAAGTATAAGCCAGATGCGCGCATTTCCCAGACCTAACCCAGACCTAACCGGTGTTATCCTCTGAAATATTGATCGAAACCAGGTTTAATTGACTGCTTCAGTGTGTTACCACATTACTACGTGATTCAAACACGAAAAAAACCCAGGATCTGGCCAACAAGTATGCGAAGAAGGCAAAATCATGAGCCAGATGCGGGCATAACCCAGACCTAACCCAGACCTAACCGGTGTCATCCTCTAAAATATTGATCGAAACCAGGTTTAATTGACTGCTTCAGTGTATTACCACATTACTACGTGATTCAAACACGAAAAAAACCCAGGATCTGGCCAACAAGTATGCGAAGAAGGCAAAATCATGAGCCAGATGCGGGCATAACACAGACCTAACCCAGACCTAACCGGTGTTATCCTCTGAAATATTGATCGAAACCAGGTTTAATTGACTGCTTCAGTGAGTTACCACATTACTACGTGATTCAAACACTGAAAAAACCCAGGATCTGGCCAACAAGTATGCGATGAAGGCAAAATCATGAGCCAGATGCGGGCATAACCCAGACCTAACCCAGACCTAACCGGTGTTATCCTCTAAAATATTGATCGAAACCAGGTTTAATTGACTGCTTCAGTGTGTTACCACATTACTACGTGATTCAAACACGGAAAAAACCCAGGATCTGGCCAACAAGTATGCGATGAAGGCAAAATCATGAGCCAGATGCGGGCATAACCCAGACCTAACCCAGACCTAACCGGTGTTATCCTCTAAAATATTGATCGAAACCAGGTTTAATTGACTGCTTCAGTGTGTTACCACATTACTACGTGATTCAAACACGAAAAAAACCCAGGATCTGGCCAACAAGTATGCGAAGAAGGCAAAATCATGAGCCAGATGCGGGCATAACCCAGACCTAACCCAGACCTAACCGGTGTTATCCTCTAAAATATTGATCGAAACCAGGTTTAATTGACTGCTTCAGTGTATTACCACATTACTACGTGATTCAAACTCAGGGAAAAGCCCAGGATCTGGCCAACAAGTATGCGAAGAAGGCAAAATCATGAGCCAGATGCGGGCATAACCCAGACCTAACCCAGACCTAACCGGTGTTATCCTCTGAAATATTGATCGAAACCAGGTTTAATTGACTGCTTCAGTGTGTTACCACATTACTACGTGATTCAAACACGGAAAATACCCAGGATCTGGCCAACAAGTATGCGAAGAAGGCAAAATCATGAGCCAGATGCGCGCATTTCCCAGACCTAACCCAGACCTAACCGGCGTTATCCTCTGAAGTATTGATCGAAACGAGGTTTAATTGACTGCTTCAGTGTGTTACCACATTACTACGTGATTCAAACACGGAAAATACCTAGGATCTGGCCAACAAGTATGCGAAGAAGGCAAAATCATGAGCCAGATGCGCGCATTTCCCAGACCTAACCCAGACCTAACCGGCGTTATCCTCTAAAATATAGATCGAAACCAGGTTTATTTGACTGCTTCAGTGTGTTACCACATTACTACGTGACTCAAACACGAAAAAAACCCAGGATCTGGCCAACAAGTATGCGAAGAAGGCAAAATCATGAGCCAGATGCGCACATTTCCCAGACCTAACCCAGACCTAACCGGCGTTATCCTCTGAAATATTGATCGAAACCAGGTTTAATTGACTGCTTCAGTGTGTTACCACATTACTACGTGATTCAAACACGGAAAAAACCCAGGATCTGGCCAACAAGTATGCGATGAAGACAAAATCATGAGCCAGATGCGGGCATAACCCAGACCTAACCCAGACCTAACCGGTGTTATCCTCTAAAATATTGATCGAAACCAGGTTTAATTGACTGCTTCAGTGTATTACCACATTACTACGTGATTCAAACACGAAAAAAACCCAGGATCTGGCCAACAAGTATGCGAAGAAGGCAAAATCATGAGCCAGATGCGGGCATAACCCAGACCTAACCCAGACCTAACCGGTGTTATCCTCTGAAATATTGATCGAAACCAGGTTTAATGGACTGCGTCAGTGAGTTACCACATTACTACGTGATTCAAACACGGAAAAAACCCAGGATCTGGCCAACAAGTATGCGATGAAGGCAAAATCATGAGCCAGATGCGGGCATAACCCAGACCTAACCCAGACCTAACCGGTGTTATCCTCTGAAATATTGATCGAAACCAGGATTAATTGACTGCTTCAGTGTGTTACCACATTACTACGTGATTCAAACACGGAAAAAACCCAGGATCTGGCCAACAAGTATGCGATGAAGGCAAAATCATGAGCCAGATGCGGGCATAACCCAGACCTAACCCAGACCTAACCGGTGTTATCCTCTAAAATATTGATCGAAGCCAGGTTTAATTGACTGCTTCAGTGAGTTACCACATTACTACGTGATTCAAACACGGAAAAAACCCAGGATCTGGCCGACAAGTATGCGATGAAGGCAAAATCATGAGCCAGATGCGGGCATAACCCAGACCTAACCCAGACCTAACCGGTGTTATCCTCTAAAATATTGATCGAAACCAGGTTTAATTGACTGCTTCAGTGTGTTACCACATTACTACGTGATTCAAACACGAAAAAAACCCAGGATCTGGCCAACAAGTATGCGATGAAGGCAAAATCATGAGCCAGATGCGGGCATAACCCAGACCTAACCCAGGCCTAACCGGTGTTATCCTCTAAAATATTGATCGAAACCAGGTTTAATTGACTGCTTCAGTGTGGTACCACATTACTACGTGTTTCAAACACGGAAAATACCCAGGATCTGGCCAACAAGTTTGCGAAAATGGCGAAAGTATAAGCCATATGTGCGCATATCCCGGACCTAACCCAGACCTAACCGGTGTTATCCTCTGAAATATTGATCGAAACCAGGTTTAATTGACTGCTTGATTGTGTTATCACATTACTACGTGTTTCAAACACGGAAAATACCCAGGATCTGGCCAACAAGTATGCGAAGAATGCGAAAGAATAAGCCAGATGCGCGCATTTCCCAGACCTAACCCAGACCTAACCGGTGTTATCCTCTGAAATACTGTCCGAATCCAGGTTTAATTGACTGCCTCAGTGTGGTACAACATTACTACGTGATTCAAACACGGAAAAAACCCAGGATCTGGCCAACAAGTTTGCGAAGAAGGCGAAAGCATAAGCCAGATGCGCGCATATCCCAGACCTAACCCAGACCTAACCGGTGTTATCCTCTAAAATATTGATCGAAACCAGGTTTAATTGACTGCTTCAGTGTGTTACCACATTACTACGTGACTCAAACACGAAAAAAACCCAGGATCTGGCCAACAAGTATGCGAAGAAGGCAAAATCATGAGCCAGATGCGCGCATTTCCCAGACCTAACCCAGACCTAACCGGCGTTATCCTCTGAAGTATTGATCGAAACGAGGTTTAATTGACTGCTTCAGTGTGTTACCACATTACTACGTGATTCAAACACGGAAAATACCTAGGATCTGGCCAACAAGTATGCGAAGAAGGCAAAATCATGAGCCAGATGCGCGCATTTCCCAGACCTAACCCAGACCTAACCGGCGTTATCCTCTAAAATATAGATCGAAACCAGGTTTATTTGACTGCTTCAGTGTGTTACCACATTACTACGTGACTCAAACACGAAAAAAACCCAGGATCTGGCCAACAAGTATGCGAAGAAGGCAAAATCATGAGCCAGATGCGCACATTTCCCAGACCTAACCCAGACCTAACCGGCGTTATCCTCTGAAATATTGATCGAAACCAGGTTTAATTGACTGCTTCAGTGTGTTACCACATTACTACGTGATTCAAACACGGAAAAAACCCAGGATCTGGCCAACAAGTATGCGATGAAGACAAAATCATGAGCCAGATGCGGGCATAACCCAGACCTAACCCAGACCTAACCGGTGTTATCCTCTAAAATATTGATCGAAACCAGGTTTAATTGACTGCTTCAGTGTATTACCACATTACTACGTGATTCAAACACGAAAAAAACCCAGGATCTGGCCAACAAGTATGCGAAGAAGGCAAAATCATGAGCCAGATGCGGGCATAACCCAGACCTAACCCAGACCTAACCGGTGTTATCCTCTGAAATATTGATCGAAACCAGGTTTAATGGACTGCGTCAGTGAGTTACCACATTACTACGTGATTCAAACACGGAAAAAACCCAGGATCTGGCCAACAAGTATGCGATGAAGGCAAAATCATGAGCCAGATGCGGGCATAACCCAGACCTAACCCAGACCTAACCGGTGTTATCCTCTGAAATATTGATCGAAACCAGGATTAATTGACTGCTTCAGTGTGTTACCACATTACTACGTGATTCAAACACGGAAAAAACCCAGGATCTGGCCAACAAGTATGCGATGAAGGCAAAATCATGAGCCAGATGCGGGCATAACCCAGACCTAACCCAGACCTAACCGGTGTTATCCTCTAAAATATTGATCGAAACCAGGTTTAATTGACTGCTTCAGTGAGTTACCACATTACTACGTGATTCAAACACGGAAAAAACCCAGGATCTGGCCGACAAGTATGCGATGAAGGCAAAATCATGAGCCAGATGCGGGCATAACCCAGACCTAACCCAGACCTAACCGGTGTTATCCTCTAAAATATTGATCGAAACCAGGTTTAATTGACTGCTTCAGTGTGTTACCACATTACTACGTGATTCAAACACGAAAAAAACCCAGGATCTGGCCAACAAGTATGCGATGAAGGCAAAATCATGAGCCAGATGCGGGCATAACCCAGACCTAACCCAGGCCTAACCGGTGTTATCCTCTAAAATATTGATCGAAACCAGGTTTAATTGACTGCTTCAGTGTGGTACCACATTACTACGTGTTTCAAACACGGAAAATACCCAGGATCTGGCCAACAAGTTTGCGAAAATGGCGAAAGTATAAGCCATATGTGCGCATATCCCGGACCTAACCCAGACCTAACCGGTGTTATCCTCTGAAATATTGATCGAAACCAGGTTTAATTGACTGCTTGATTGTGTTATCACATTACTACGTGTTTCAAACACGGAAAATACCCAGGATCTGGCCAACAAGTATGCGAAGAATGCGAAAGAATAAGCCAGATGCGCGCATTTCCCAGACCTAACCCAGACCTAACCGGTGTTATCCTCTGAAATACTGTCCGAATCCAGGTTTAATTGACTGCCTCAGTGTGGTACAACATTACTACGTGATTCAAACACGGAAAAAACCCAGGATCTGGCCAACAAGTTTGCGAAGAAGGCGAAAGCATAAGCCAGATGCGCGCATATCCCAGACCTAACCCAGACCTAACCGGTGTTATCCTCTAAAATATTGATCGAAACCAGGTTTAATTGACTGCTTCAGTGTGTTACCACATTACTACGTGATTCAAACACGAAAAAAACCCAGGATCTGGCCAACAAGTATGCGAAGAAGGCAAAATCATGAGCCAGATGCGGGCATAACCCAGACCTAACCCAGACCTAACCGGTGTTATCCTCTAAAATATTGATCGAAACCAGGTTTAATTGACTGCTTCAGTGTTACCACATTACTACGTGATTCAAACACGGAAAATACCCAGGATCTGGCCAACAAGTATGCGAAGAAGGCAAAATCATGAGCCAGATGCGCGCATTTCCCAGACCTAACCCAGACCTAACCGGCGTTATCCTCTAAAATATTGATCGAAACCAGGTTTATTTGACTGCTTCAGTGTGTTACCACATTACTACGTGACTCAAACACGAAAAAAACCCAGGATCTGGCCAACAAGTATGCGAAGAAGGCAAAATCATGAGCCAGATGCGGGCATAACCCAGACCTAACCCAGACCAAACCGGTGTTATCCTCTAAAATATTGATCGAAACCAGGTTTAATTGACTGCTTCAGTGTATTACCACATTACTACGTGATTCAAACACGAAAAAAACCGAGGATCTGGCCAACAAGTATGCGATGAAGGCAAAATCATGAGCCAGATGCGGGCATAACCCAGACCTAACCCAGGCCTAACCGGTGTTATCCTCTAAAATATTGATCGAAACCAGGTTTAATTGACTGCTTCAGTGTGGTACCACATTACTACGTGTTTCAAACACGGAAAATACCCAGGATCTGGCCAACAAGTTTGCGAAAATGGCGAAAGTATAAGCCATATGTGCGCATATCCCGGACCTAACCCAGACCTAACCGGTGTTATCCTCTGAAATATTGATCGAAACCAGGTTTAATTGACTGCTTGATTGTGTTATCACATTACTACGTGTTTCAAACACGGAAAATACCCAGGATCTGGCCAACAAGTATGCGAAGAATGCGAAAGAATAAGCCAGATGCGCGCATTTCCCAGACCTAACCCAGACCTAACCGGTGTTATCCTCTGAAATACTGTCCGAATCCAGGTTTAATTGACTGCCTCAGTGTGGTACAACATTACTACGTGATTCAAACACGGAAAAAACCCAGGATCTGGCCAACAAGTTTGCGAAAAAGGCGAAAGCATAAGCCAGATGCGCGCATATCCCAGACCTAACCCAGACCTAACCGGTGTTATCCTCTAAAATATTGATCGAAACCAGGTTTAATTGACTGCTTCAGTGTGTTACCACATTACTACGTGATTCAAACACGAAAAAAACCCAGGATCTGGCCAACAAGTATGCGAAGAAGGCAAAATCATGAGCCAGATGCGGGCATAACCCAGACCTAACCCAGACCTAACCGGTGTTATCCTCTAAAATATTGATCGAAACCAGGTTTAATTGACTGCTTCAGTGTTACCACATTACTACGTGATTCAAACACGGAAAATACCCAGGATCTGGCCAACAAGTATGCGAAGAAGGCAAAATCATGAGCCAGATGCGCGCATTTCCCAGACCTAACCCAGACCTAACCGGCGTTATCCTCTAAAATATTGATCGAAACCAGGTTTATTTGACTGCTTCAGTGTGTTACCACATTACTACGTGACTCAAACACGAAAAAAACCCAGGATCTGGCCAACAAGTATGCGAAGAAGGCAAAATCATGAGCCAGATGCGGGCATAACCCAGACCTAACCCAGACCAAACCGGTGTTATCCTTGAAAATATTGATCGAAACCAGGTTTAATTGACTGCTTCAGTGTATTACCACATTACTACGTGATTCAAACACGAAAAAAACCCAGGATCTGGCCAACAAGTATGCGAAGAAGGCAAAATCATGAGCCAGATGCGGGCATAACCCAGACCTAACCCAGACCTAACCGGTGTTATCCTCTGAAATATTGATCGAAACCAGGTTTAATGGACTGCGTCAGTGAGTTACCACATTACTACGTGATTCAAACACGGAAAAAACCCAGGATCTGGCCAACAAGTATGCGATGAAGGCAAAATCATGAGCCAGATGCGGGCATAACCCAGACCTAACCCAGACCTAACCGGTGTTATCCTCTAAAATATTGATCGAAACCAGGTTTAATTGACTGCTTCAGTGTGTTACCACATTCCTACGTGATTCAAACACGAAAAAAACCCAGGATCTGGCCAACAAGTATGCGAAGAAGGCAAAATCATGAGCCAGATGCGGGCATAACCCAGACCTAACCCAGACCTAACCGGTGTTATCCTCTAAAATATTGATCGAAACCAGGTTTAATTGACTGCTTCAGTGTTACCACATTACTACGTGATTCAAACACGGAAAATACCCAGGATCTGGCCAACAAGTATGCGAAGAAGGCAAAATCATGAGCCAGATGCGGGCATAACCCAGACCTAACCCAGACCTAACCGGTGTTATCCTCTGAAATATTGATCGAAACCAGGTTTAATGGACTGCGTCAGTGAGTTACCACATTACTACGTGATTCAAACACGGAAAAAACCCAGGATCTGGCCAACAAGTATGCGATGAAGGCAAAATCATGAGCCAGATGCGGGCATAACCCAGACCTAACCCAGACCTAACCGGTGTTATCCTCTAAAATATTGATCGAAACCAGGTTTAATTGACTGCTTCAGTGTGTTACCACATTCCTACGTGATTCAAACACGAAAAAAACCCAGGATCTGGCCAACAAGTATGCGAAGAAGGCAAAATCATGAGCCAGATGCGGGCATAACCCAGACCTAACCCAGACCTAACCGGTGTTATCCTCTAAAATATTGATCGAAACTAGGTTTAATTGACTGCTTCAGTGTGTTACCACATTCCTACGTGATTCAAACACGAAAAAAACCCAGGATCTGGCCAACAAGTATGCGAAGAAGGCAAAATCATGAGCCAGATGCGGGCATAACCCAGACCTAACCCAGACCTAACCGGTGTTATCCTCTAAAATATTGATCGAAACCAGGTTTAATTGATTGCTTCAGTGTGTTACCACATTCCTACGTGATTCAAACACGAAAAAAACCCACAATCTGGCCAACAAGTGTGCGAAGAAGGCGAAAGTATAAGCCAGATGCGCGCATATCCCAGACCTAACCCAGACCTAACCGGTGTTATCCTCTGAAATATTGATCGAAACCAGGTTTAATTGACTGCTTCAGTGTGTTACCACATTACTACGTGATTCAAACACGAAAAAAACCCAGGATCTGGCCAACAAGTATGCGAAGAAGGCAAAATCATGAGCCAGATGCGGGCATAACCCAGACCTAACCCAGACCTAACCGGTGTCATCCTCTAAAATATTGATCGAAACCAGGTTTAATTGACTGCTTCAGTGTATTACCACATTACTACGTGATTCAAACACGAAAAAAACCCAGGATCTGGCCAACAAGTATGCGAAGAAGGCAAAATCATGAGCCAGATGCGGGCATAACACAGACCTAACACAGACCTAACCGGTGTTATCCTCTGAAATATTGATCGAAACCAGGTTTAATTGACTGCTTCAGTGAGTTACCACATTACTACGTGATTCAAACACTGAAAAAACCCAGGATCTGGCCAACAAGTATGCGATGAAGGCAAAATCATGAGCCAGATGCGGGCATAACCCAGACCTAACCCAGACCTAACCGGTGTTATCCTCTAAAATATTGATCGAAACCAGGTTTAATTGACTGCTTCAGTGTGTTACCACATTACTACGTGATTCAAACACGGAAAAAACCCAGGATCTGGCCAACAAGTATGCGATGAAGGCAAAATCATGAGCCAGATGCGGGCATAACCCAGACCTAACCCAGACCTAACCGGTGTTATCCTCTAAAATATTGATCGAAACCAGGTTTAATTGACTGCTTCAGTGTGTTACCACATTACTACGTGATTCAAACACGAAAAAAACCCAGGATCTGGCCAACAAGTATGCGAAGAAGGCAAAATCATGAGCCAGATGCGGGCATAACCCAGACCTAACCCAGACCTAACCGGTGTTATCCTCTAAAATATTGATCGAAACCAGGTTTAATTGACTGCTTCAGTGTATTACCACATTACTACGTGATTCAAACACAGGGAAAAGCCCAGGATCTGGCCAACAAGTATGCGAAGAAGGCAAAATCATGAGCCAGATGCGGGCATAACCCAGACCTAACCCAGACCTAACCGGTGTTATCCTCTGAAATATTGATCGAAACCAGGTTTAATTGACTGCTTCAGTGTGTTACCACATTACTACGTGATTCAAACACGGAAAATACCCAGGATCTGGCCAACAAGTATGCGAAGAAGGCAAAATCATGAGCCAGATGCGCGCATTTCCCAGACCTAACCCAGACCTAACCGGCGTTATCCTCTGAAGTATTGATCGAAACGAGGTTTAATTGACTGCTTCAGTGTGTTACCACATTACTACGTGATTCAAACACGGAAAATACCTAGGATCTGGCCAACAAGTATGCGAAGAAGGCAAAATCATGAGCCAGATGCGCGCATTTCCCAGACCTAACCCAGACCTAACCGGTGTTATCCTCTAAAATATTGATCGAAACCAGGTTTAATTGACTGCTTCAGTGTGTTACCACATTACTACGTGTTTCAAACACGGAAAATACCCAGGATCTGGCCAACAAGTATGCGAAGAATGCGAAAGAATAAGCCAGATGCGCGCATTTCCCAGACCTAACCCAGACCTAACCGGTGTTATCCTCTGAAATATTGATCGAAACCAGGTTTAATTGACTGCTTCAGTGTGTTACCACATTACTACGTGTTTCAAACACGGAAAATACCCAGGATCTGGCCAACAAGTATGCGAAGAATGCGAAAGAATAAGACAGATGCGCGCATTTCCCAGACCTAACCCAGACCTAACCGGTGTTATCCTCTGAAATATTGATCGAAACCAGGTTTAATTGACTGCTTCAGTGTGTTACCACATTACTACGTGATTCAAACACGAAAAAAACCCAGGATCTGGCCAACAAGTATGCGAAGAAGGCAAAATCATGAGCCAGATGCGGGCATAACCCAGACCTAACCCAGACCTAACCGGTGTTATCCTCTGAAATATTGATCGAAACCAGGTTTAATTGACTGCTTCAGTGAGTTACCACATTACTACGTGATTCAAACACTGAAAAAACCCAGGATCTGGCCAACAAGTATGCGATGATGGCAAAATCATGAGCCAGATGCGGGCATAACCCAGACCTAACCCAGACCTAACCGGTGTTATCCTCTAAAATATTGATCGAAACCAGGTTTAATTGACTGCTTCAGTGTGTTACCACATTACTACGTGTTTCAAACACGGAAAATACCCAGGATCTGGCCAACAAGTATGCGAAGAAGGCAGAATCATGAGCCAGATGCGGGCATAACCCAGACCTAACCCAGACCTAACCGGTGTTATCCTCTAAAATATTGATCGAAACAAGGTTTAATTGACTGCTTCAGTGTATTACCACATTACTACGTGATTCAAACACGGAAAATACCCAGGATCTGGCCAACAAGTTTGCGAAAAAGGCGAAAGTATAAGCCATATGCGCGCAAATCCCAGACCGAACCCAGACCTAACCGGTGTTATCCTCTAAAATATTGATCGAAACCAGGTTTAATTGACTGCTTCAGTGTGTTACCACATTCCTACGTGATTCAAACACGAAAAAAACCCAGGATCTGGCCAACAAGTATGCGAACAAGGCAAAATCATGAGCCAGATGCGGGCATAACCCAGACCTAACCCAGACCTAACCGGTGTTATCCTCTGAAGTATTGATCGAAACCAGGTTTAATTGACTGCTTCAGTGAGTTACCACATTACTACGTGATTCAAACACGGAAAAAACCCAGGATCTGGCCAACAAGTATGCGATGAAGGCAAAATCATGAGCCAGATGCGGGCATAACCCAGACCTAACCCAGACCTAACCGGCGTTATCCTCTAAAATATTGATCGAAACCAGGTTTATTTGACTGCTTCAGTGTGTTACCACATTACTACGTGACTCAAACACGAAAAAAACCCAGGATCTGGCCAACAAGTATGCGAAGAAGGCAAAATCATCAGCCAGATGCGGGCATAACCCAGACCTAACCCAGACCTAACCGGTGTTATCCTCTAAAATTTTGATCGAAACCAGGTTTAATTGACTGCTTCAGTGTATTACCACATTACTACGTGATTCAAACACGAAAAAAACCCAGGATCTGGCCAACAAGTATGCGAAGAAGGCAAAATCATGAGCCAGATGCGGACATAACCCAGACCTAACCCAGACCTAACCGGTGTTATCCTCTAAAATATTGATCGAAACAAGGTTTAATTGACTGCTTCAGTGTGTTACCACATTCCTACGTGATTCAAACACGAAAAAAACCCAGGATCTGGCCAACAAGTATGCGAAGAAGGCAAAATCATGAGCCAGATGCGGGCATAACCCAGACCTAACCCAGACCTAACCGGTGTTATCCTCTAAAATATTGATCGAAACCAGGTTTAATTGACTGCTTCAGTGTTACCACATTACTACGTGATTCAAACACGGAAAATACCCAGGATCTGGCCAACAAGTATGCGAAGAAGGCAAAATCATGAGCCAGATGCGCGCATTTCCCAGACCTAACCCAGACCTAACCGGCGTTATCCTCTAAAATATTGATCGAAACCAGGTTTATTTGACTGCTTCAGTGTGTTACCACATTACTACGTGACTCAAACACGAAAAATACCCAGGATCTGGCCAACAAGTATGCGAAGAAGGCAAAATCATGAGCCAGATGCGGGCATAACCCAGACCTAACCCAGACCAAACCGGTGTTATCCTCTAAAATATTGATCGAAACCAGGTTTAATTGACTGCTTCAGTGTATTACCACATTACTACGTGATTCAAACACGAAAAAAACCCAGGATCTGGCCAACAAGTATGCGAAGAAGGCAAAATCATGAGCCAGATGCGGGCATAACCCAGACCTAACCCAGACCTAACCGGTGTTATCCTCTGAAATATTGATCGAAACCAGGTTTAATGGACTGCGTCAGTGAGTTACCACATTACTACGTGATTCAAACACGGAAAAAACCCAGGATCTGGCCATCAAGTATGCGATGAAGGCAAAATCATGAGCCAGATGCGGGCATAACCCAGACCTAACCCAGACCTAACCGGTGTTATCCTCTAAAATATTGATCGAAACCAGGTTTAATTGACTGCTTCAGTGTGTTACCACATTCCTACGTGATTCAAACACGAAAAAAACCCAGGATCTGGCCAACAAGTATGCGAAGAAGGCAAAATCATGAGCCAGATGCGGGCATAACCCAGACCTAACCCAGACCTAACCGGTGTTATCCTCTAAAATATTGATCGAAACCAGGTTTAATTGACTGCTTCAGTGTTACCACATTACTACGTGATTCAAACACGGAAAATACCCAGGATCTGGCCAACAAGTATGCGAAGAAGGCAAAATCATGAGCCAGATGCGCGCATTTCCCAGACCTAACCCAGACCTAACCGGCGTTATCCTCTAAAATATTGATCGAAACCAGGTTTATTTGACTGCTTCAGTGTGTTACCACATTACTACGTGACTCAAACACGAAAAAAACCCAGGATCTGGCCAACAACAATGCGAAGAAGGCAAAATCATGAGCCAGATGCGGGCATAACCCAGACCTAACCCAGACCAAACCGGTGTTATCCTCTAAAATATTGATCGAAACCAGGTTTAATTGACTGCTTCAGTGTATTACCACATTACTACGTGACTCAAACACGAAAAAAACCCAGGATCTGGCCAACAAGTATGCGAAGAAGGCAAAATCATGAGCCAGATGCGGGCATAACCCAGACCTAACCCAGACCTAACCGGTGTTATCCTCTGAAATATTGATCGAAACCAGGTTTAATGGACTGCGTCAGTGAGTTACCACATTACTACGTGATTCAAACACGGAAAAAACCCAGGATCTGGCCAACAAGTATGCGATGAAGGCAAAATCATGAGCCAGATGCGGGCATAACCCAGACCTAACCCAGACCTAACCGGTGTTATCCTCTAAAATATTGATCGAAACCAGGTTTAATTGACTGCTTCAGTGTGTTACCACATTCCTACGTGATTCAAACACGAAAAAAACCCAGGATCTGGCCAACAAGTATGCGAAGAAGGCAAAATCATGAGCCAGATGCGGGCATAACCCAGACCTAACCCAGACCTAACCGGTGTTATCCTCTAAAATATTGATCGAAACTAGGTTTAATTGACTGCTTCAGTGTGTTACCACATTCCTACGTGATTCAAACACGAAAAAAACCCAGGATCTGGCCAACAAGTATGCGAAGAAGGCAAAATCATGAGCCAGATGCGGGCATAACCCAGACCTAACCCAGACCTAACCGGTGTTATCCTCTAAAATATTGATCGAAACCAGGTTTAATTGACTGCTTCAGTGTGTTACCACATTCCTACGTGATTCAAACACGAAAAAAACCCACAATCTGGCCAACAAGTGTGCGAAGAAGGCGAAAGTATAAGCCAGATGCGCGCATTTCCCAGACCTAACCCAGACCTAACCGGTGTTATCCTCTGAAATATTGATCGAAACCAGGTTTAATTGACTGCTTCAGTGTATTACCACATTACTACGTGATTCAAACACGAAAAAAACCCAGGATCTGGCCAACAAGTATGCGAAGAAGGCAAAATCATGAGCCAGATGCGGGCATAACACAGACCTAACCCAGACCTAACCGGTGTTATCCTCTGAAATATTGATCGAAACCAGGTTTAATTGACTGCTTCAGTGAGTTACCACATTACTACGTGATTCAAACACTGAAAAAACCCAGGATCTGGCCAACAAGTATGCGATGAAGGCAAAATCATGAGCCAGATGCGGGCATAACCCAGACCTAACCCAGACCTAACCGGTGTTATTCTAAAATATTGATCGAAACCAGGTTTAATTGACTGCTTCAGTGTGTTACCACATTACTACGTGATTCAAACACGGAAAAAACCCAGGATCTGGCCAACAAGTATGCGATGAAGGCAAAATCATGAGCCAGATGCGGGCATAACCCAGACCTAACCCAGACCTAACCGGTGTTATCCTCTAAAATATTGATCGAAACCAGGTTTAATTGACTGCTTCAGTGTGTTACCACATTACTACGTGATTCAAACACGAAAAAAACCCAGGATCTGGCCAACAAGTATGCGAAGAAGGCAAAATCATGAGCCAGATGCGGGCATAACCCAGACCTAACCCAGACCTAACCGGTGATATCCTCTAAAATATTGATCGAAACCAGGTTTAATTGACTGCTTCAGTGTATTACCACATTACTACGTGATTCAAACACGAAAAAAACCCAGGATCTGGCCAACAAGTATGCGAAGAAGGCAAAATCATGAGCCAGATGCGGGCATAACCCAGACCTAACCCAGACCTAACCGGTGTTATCCTCTGAAATATTGATCGAAACCAGGTTTAATTGACTGCTTCAGTGTGTTACCACATTACTACGTGATTCAAACACGGAAAATACCCAGGATCTGGCCAACAAGTATGCGAAGAAGGCAAAATCATGAGCCAGATGCGCGCATTTCCCAGACCTAACCCAGACCTAACCGGCGTTATCCTCTGAAGTATTGATCGAAACCAGGTTTAATTGACTGCTTCAGTGTGTTACCACATTACTACGTGATTCAAACACGGAAAATACCTAGGATCTGGCCAACAAGTATGCGAAGAAGGCAAAATCATGAGCCAGATGCGCGCATTTCCCAGACCTAACCCAGACCTAACCGGTGTTATCCTCTAAAATATTGATCGAAACCAGGTTTAATTGACTGCTTCAGTGTGTTACCACATTACTACGTGTTTCAAACACGGAAAATACCCAGGATCTGGCCAACAAGTATGCGAAGAATGCGAAAGAATAAGCCAGATGCGCGCATTTCCCAGACCTAACCCAGACCTAACCGGTGTTATCCTCTGAAATATTGATCGAAACCAGGTTTAATTGACTGCTTCAGTGTGTTACCACATTACTACGTGTTTCAAACACGGAAAATACCCAGGATCTGGCCAACAAGTATGCGAAGAATGCGAAAGAATAAGACAGATGCGCGCATTTCCCAGACCTAACCCAGACCTAACCGGTGTTATCCTCTGAAATATTGATCGAAACCAGGTTTAATTGACTGCTTCAGTGTGTTACCACATTACTACGTGATTCAAACACGAAAAAAACCCAGGATCTGGCCAACAAGTATGCGAAGAAGGCAGAATCATGAGCCAGATGCGGGCATAACCCAGACCTAACCCAGACCTAACCGGTGTTATCCTCTAAAATATTGATCGAAACCAGGTCTAATTGACTGCTTCAGTGTGTTACCACATTACTACGTGTTTCAAACACGGAAAATACCCAGGATCTGACCAACAAGTATGCGAAGAAGGCAAAATCATGAGCCAGATGCGGGCATAACCCAGACCTAACCCAGACCTAACCGGTGTTATCCTCTAAAATATTGATCGAAACCAGGTTTAATTGACAGCTTCAGTGTGTTACCACATTACTACGTGATTCAAACACGAAAAAAACCCAGGATCTGGCCAACAAGTATGCGATGAAGGCAAAATCATGAGCCACATGCGGGCATAACCCAGACCTAACCCAGACCTAACCGGTGTTATCCTCTAAAATATTGATCGAAACCAGGTTTAATTGACTGCTTCAGTGTGTTACCACATTACTACGTGTTTCAAACACGGAAAATACCCAGGATCTGGCCAACAAGTATGCGAAGAAGGCAGAATCATGAGCCAGATGCGGGCATAACCCAGACCTAACCCAGACCTAACCGGTGTTATCCTCTAAAATATTGATCGAAACAAGGTTTAATTGACTGCTTCAGTGTATTATCACATTACTACGTGATTCAAACACGGAAAATACCCAGGATCTGGCCAACAAGTTTGCGAAAAAGGCGAAAGTATAAGCCATATGCGCGCAAATCCCAGACCGAACCCAGACCTAACCGGTGTTATCCTCTAAAATATTGATCGAAACCAGGTTTAATTGACTGCTTCAGTGTGTTACCACATTCCTACGTGATTCAAACACGAAAAAAACCCAGGATCTGGCCAACAAGTATGCGAAGAAGGCAAAATCATGAGCCATATGCGGGCATAACCCAGACCTAACCCAGACCTAACCGGTGTTATCCTCTGAAATATTGATCGAAACCAGGTTTAATTGACTGCTTCAGTGAGTTACCACATTACTACGTGATTCAAACACGAAAAAAACCCAGGATCTGGCCAACAAGTATGCGAAGAAGGCAAAATCATGAGCCAGATGCGGGCATAACCCAGACCTAACCCAGACCTAACCGGTGTTATCCTCTGAAATATTGATCGAAACCAGGTTTAATTGACTGCGTCAGTGAGTTACCACATTACTACGTGATTCAAAGACGGAAAAAACCCAGGATCTGGCCAACAAGTATGCGATGAAGGCAAAATCATGAGCCAGATGCGGGCATAACCCAGACCTAACCCAGACATAACCGGTGTTATCCTCTAAAATATTGATCGAAACCAGGTTTAATTGACTGCTTCAGTGTGTTACCACATTCCTACGTGATTCAAACACGAAAAAAACCCAGGATCTGGCCAACAAGTATGCGAAGAAGGCAAAATCATGAGCCAGATGCGCGCATTTCCCAGACCTAACCCAGACCTAACCGGCGTTATCCTCTAAAATATTGATCGAAACCAGGTTTATTTGACTGCTTCAGTGTGTTACCACATTACTACGTGACTCAAACACGAAAAAAACCCAGGATCTGGCCAACAAGTATGCGAAGAAGGCAAAATCATGAGCCAGATGCGGGCATAACCCAGACCTAACCCAGACCAAACCGGTGTTATCCTCTAAAATATTGATCGAAACCAGGTTTAATTGACTGCTTCAGTGTATTACCACATTACTACGTGACTCAAACACGAAAAAAACCCAGGATCTGGCCAACAAGTATGCGAAGAAGGCAAAATCATGAGCCAGATGCGGGCATAACCCAGACCTAACCCAGACCTAACCGGTGTTATCCTCTGAAATATTGATCGAAACCAGGTTTAATGGACTGCGTCAGTGAGTTACCACATTACTACGTGATTCAAACACGGAAAAAACCCAGGATCTGGCCAACAAGTATGCGATGAAGGCAAAATCATGAGCCAGATGCGGGCATAACCCAGACCTAACCCAGACCTAACCGGTGTTATCCTCTAAAATATTGATCGAAACCAGGTTTAATTGACTGCTTCAGTGTGTTACCACATTCCTACGTGATTCAAACACGAAAAAAACCCAGGATCTGGCCAACAAGTATGCGAAGAATGCAAAATCATGAGCCAGATGCGGGCATAACCCAGACCTAACCCAGACCTAACCGGTGTTATCCTCTAAAATATTGATCGAAACTAGGTTTAATTGACTGCTTCAGTGTGTTACCACATTCCTACGTGATTCAAACACGAAAAAAACCCAGGATCTGGCCAACAAGTATGCGAAGAAGGCAAAATCATGAGCCAGATGCGGGCATAACCCAGACCTAACCCAGACCTAACCGGTGTTATCCTCTAAAATATTGATCGAAACCAGGTTTAATTGACTGCTTCAGTGTGTTACCACATTCCTACGTGATTCAAACACGAAAAAAACCCACAATCTGGCCAACAAGTGTGCGAAGAAGGCGAAAGTATAAGCCAGATGCGCGCATTTCCCAGACCTAACCCAGACCAAACCGGTGTTATCCTCTAAAATATTGATCGAAACCAGGTTTAATTGACTGCTTCAGTGTGTTACCACATTACTACGTGACTCAAACACGAAAAAAACCCAGGATCTGGCCAACAAGTATGCGAAGAAGGCAAAATCATGAGCCAGATGCGGGCATAACCCAGACCTAACCCAGACCTAACCGGTGTTATCCTCTGAAATATTGATCGAAACCAGGTTTAATGGACTGCGTCAGTGAGTTACCACATTACTACGTGATTCAAACACGGAAAAAACCCAGGATCTGGCCAAAAAGTATGCGATGAAGGCAAAATCATGAGCCAGATGCGGGCATAACCCAGACCTAACCCAGACCTAACCGGTGTTATCCTCTAAAATATTGATCGAAACCAGGTTTAATTGACTGCTTCAGTGTGTTACCACATTCCTACGTGATTCAAACACGAAAAAAACCCAGGATCTGGCCAACAAGTATGCGAAGAAGGCAAAATCATGAGCCAGATGCGGGCATAACCCAGACCTAACCCAGACCTAACCGGTGTTATCCTCTAAAATATTGATCGAAACTAGGTTTAATTGACTGCTTCAGTGTGTTACCACATTCCTACGTGATTCAAACACGAAAAAAACCCAGGATCTGGCCAACAAGTATGCGAAGAAGGCAAAATCATGAGCCAGATGCGGGCATAACCCAGACCTAACCCAGACCTAACCGGTGTTATCCTCTAAAATATTGATCGAAACCAGGTTTAATTGACTGCTTCAGTGTGTTACCACATTCCTACGTGATTCAAACACGAAAAAAACCCACAATCTGGCCAACAAGTGTGCGAAGAAGGCGAAAGTATAAGCCAGATGCGCGCATTTCCCAGACCTAACCCAGACCTAACCGGTGTTATCCTCTGAAATATTGATCGAAACCAGGTTTAATTGACTGCTTCAGTGTGTTACCACATTACTACGTGATTCAAACACGAAAAAAACCCAGGATCTGGCCAACAAGTATGCGAGGAAGGCAAAATCATGAGCCAGATGCGGGCATAACCCAGACCTAACCCAGACCTAACCGGTGTCATCCTCTAAAATATTGATCGAAACCAGGTTTAATTGACTGCTTCAGTGTATTACCACATTACTACGTGATTCAAACACGAAAAAAACCCAGGATCTGGCCAACAAGTATGCGAAGAAGGCAAAATCATGAGCCAGATGCGGGCATAACACAGACCTAACCCAGACCTAACCGGTGTTATCCTCTGAAATATTGATCGAAACCAGGTTTAATTGACTGCTTCAGTGAGTTACCACATTACTACGTGATTCAAACACTGAAAAAACCCAGGATCTGGCCAACAAGTATGCGATGAAGGCAAAATCATGAGCCAGATGCGGGCATAACCCAGACCTAACCCAGACCTAACCGGTGTTATCCTCTAAAATATTGATCGAAACCAGGTTTAATTGACTGCTTCAGTGTGTTACCACATTACTACGTGATTCAAACACGGAAAAAACCCAGGATCTGGCCAACAAGTATGCGATGAAGGCAAAATCATGAGCCAGATGCGGGCATAACCCAGACCTAACCCAGACCTAACCGGTGTTATCCTCTAAAATATTGATCGAAACCAGGTTTAATTGACTGCTTCAGTGTGTTACCACATTACTACGTGATTCAAACACGAAAAAAACCCAGGATCTGGCCAACAAGTATGCGAAGAAGGCAAAATCATGAGCCAGATGCGGGCATAACCCAGACCTAACCCAGACCTAACCGGTGTTATCCTCTAAAATATTGATCGAAACCAGGTTTAATTGACTGCTTCAGTGTATTACCACATTACTACGTGATTCAAACACGAAAAAAACCCAGGATCTGGCCAACAAGTATGCGAAGAAGGCAAAATCATGAGCCAGATGCGGGCATAACCCAGACCTAACCCAGACCTAACCGGTGTTATCCTCTGAAATATTGATCGAAACCAGGTTTAATTGACTGCTTCAGTGTGTTACCACATTACTACGTGATTCAAACACGGAAAATACCCAGGATCTGGCCAACAAGTATGCGAAGAAGGCAAAATCATGAGCCAGATGCGCGCATTTCCCAGACCTAACCCAGACCTAACCGGCGTTATCCTCTGAAGTATTGATCGAAACCAGGTTTAATTGACTGCTTCAGTGTGTTACCACATTACTACGTGATTCAAACACGGAAAATACCTAGGATCTGGCCAACAAGTATGCGAAGAAGGCAAAATCATGAGCCAGATGCGCGCATTTCCCAGACCTAACCCAGACCTAACCGGTGTTATCCTCTAAAATATTGATCGAAACCAGGTTTAATTGACTGCTTCAGTGTGTTACCACATTACTACGTGTTTCAAACACGGAAAATACCCAGGATCTGGCCAACAAGTATGCGAAGAATGCGAAAGAATAAGCCAGATGCGCGCATTTCCCAGACCTAACCCAGACCTAACCGGTGTTATCCTCTGAAATATTGATCGAAACCAGGTTCAATTGACTGCTTCAGTGTGTTACCACATTACTACGTGTTTCAAACACGGAAAATACCCAGGATCTGGCCAACAAGTATGCGAAGAATGCGAAAGAATAAGACAGATGCGCGCATTTCCCAGACCTAACCCAGACCTAACCGGTGTTATCCTCTGAAATATTGATCGAAACCAGGTTTAATTGACTGCTTCAGTGTGTTACCACATTACTACGTGATTCAAACACGAAAAAAACCCAGGATCTGGCCAACAAGTATGCGAAGAAGGCAGAATCATGAGCCAGATGCGGGCATAACCCAGACCTAACCCAGACCTAACCGGTGTTATCCTCTAAAATATTGATCGAAACCAGGTCTAATTGACTGCTTCAGTGTGTTACCACATTACTACGTGTTTCAAACACGGAAAATACCCAGGATCTGACCAACAAGTATGCGAAGAAGGCAAAATCATGAGCCAGATGCGGGCATAACCCAGACCTAACCCAGACCTAACCGGTGTTATCCTCTAAAATATTGATCGAAACCAGGTTTAATTGACAGCTTCAGTGTGTTACCACATTACTACGTGATTCAAACACGAAAAAAACCCAGGATCTGGCCAACAAGTATGCGATGAAGGCAAAATCATGAGCCACATGCGGGCATAACCCAGACCTAACCCAGACCTAACCGGTGTTATCCTCTAAAATATTGATCGAAACCAGGTTTAATTGACTGCTTCAGTGTGTTACCACATTACTACGTGTTTCAAACACGGAAAATACCCAGGATCTGGCCAACAAGTATGCGAAGAAGGCAGAATCATGAGCCAGATGCGGGCATAACCCAGACCTAACCCAGACCTAACCGGTGTTATCCTCTAAAATATTGATCGAAACAAGGTTTAATTGACTGCTTCAGTGTATTACCACATTACTACGTGATTCAAACACGGAAAATACCCAGGATCTGGCCAACAAGTTTGCGAAAAAGGCGAAAGTATAAGCCATATGCGCGCAAATCCCAGACCGAACCCAGACCTAACCGGTGTTATCCTCTAAAATATTGATCGAAACCAGGTTTAATTGACTGCTTCAGTGTGTTACCACATTCCTACGTGATTCAAACACGAAAAAAACCCAGGATCTGGCCAACAAGTATGCGAAGAAGGCAAAATCATGAGCCATATGCGGGCATAACCCAGACCTAACCCAGACCTAACCGGTGTTATCCTCTGAAATATTGATCGAAACCAGGTTTAATTGACTGCTTCAGTGAGTTACCACATTACTACGTGATTCAAACACGAAAAAAACCCAGGATCTGGCCAACAAGTATGCGAAGAAGGCAAAATCATGAGCCAGATGCGGGCATAACCCAGACCTAACCCAGACCTAACCGGTGTTATCCTCTGAAATATTGATCGAAACCAGGTTTAATTGACTGCGTCAGTGAGTTACCACATTACTACGTGATTCAAAGACGGAAAAAACCCAGGATCTGGCCAACAAGTATGCGATGAAGGCAAAATCATGAGCCAGATGCGGGCATAACCCAGACCTAACCCAGACATAACCGGTGTTATCCTCTAAAATATTGATCGAAACCAGGTTTAATTGACTGCTTCAGTGTGTTACCACATTTCTACGTGATTCAAACACGAAAAAAACCCAGGATCTGGCCAACAAGTATGCGAAGAAGGCAAAATCATGAGCCAGATGCAGGCATAACCCAGACCTAACCCAGACCTAACCGGTGTTATCCTCTGAAATATTGATCGAAACCAGGTTTAATTGACTGCTTCAGTGAGTTACCACATTACTACGTGATTCAAACACGGAAAAAACCCAGGATCTGGCCAACAAGTATGCGATGAAGGCAAAATCATGAGCCAGATGCGGGCATAACCCAGACCTAACCCAGACCTAACCGGTGTTATCCTCTAAAATATTGATCGAAACCAGGTTTAATTGACTGCTTCAGTGTGTTACCACATTACTACGTGATTCAAACACGAAAAAACCCCAGGATCTGGCCAACAAGTATGCGAAGAAGGCAAAATCATGAGCCAGATGGGGGCATAACCCAGACCTAACCCAGACCTAACCGGTGTTATCCTCTAAAATTTTGATCGAAACCAGGTTTAATTGACTGCTTCAGTGAGTTACCACATTACTACGTGATTCAAACACGGAAAAAACCCAGGATCTGGCCAACAAGTATGCGATGAAGGCAAAATCATGAGCCAGATGCGGGCATAACCCAGACCTAACCCAGACCTAACCGGCGTTATCCTCTAAAATATTGATCGAAACCAGGTTTATTTGACTGCTTCAGTGTGTTACCACATTACTACGTGACTCAAACACGAAAAAAACCCAGGATCTGGCCAACAAGTATGCGAAGAAGGCAAAATCATCAGCCAGATGCGGGCATAACCCAGACCTAACCCAGACCTAACCGGTGTTATCCTCTAAAATTTTGATCGAAACCAGGTTTAATTGACTGCTTCAGTGTATTACCACATTACTACGTGATTCAAACACGAAAAAAACCCAGGATCTGGCCAACAAGTATGCGAAGAAGGCAAAATCATGAGCCAGATGCGGACATAACCCAGACCTAACCCAGACCTAACCGGTGTTATCCTCTAAAATATTGATCGAAACAAGGTTTAATTGACTGCTTCAGTGTGTTGCCACATTCCTACGTGATTCAAACACGAAAAAAACCCAGGATCTGGCCAACAAGTATGCGAAGAAGGCAAAATCATGAGCCAGATGCGGCCATAACCCAGACCTAACCCAGACCTAACCGGTGTTATCCTCTGAAATATTGATCGAAACCAGGTTTAATTGACTGCTTCAGTGAGTTACCACATTACTACGTGATTCAAACACGAAAAAAACCCAGGATCTGGCCAACAAGTATGCGAAGAAGGCAAAATCATGAGCCAGATGCGGGCATAACCCAGACCTAACCCAGACCTAACCGGGGTTATCCTCTGAAATATTGATCGAAACCAGGTTTAATTGACTGCGTCAGTGAGTTACCACATTACTACGTGATTCAAAGACGGAAAAAACCCAGGATCTGGCCAACAAGTATGCGATGAAGGCAAAATCATGAGCCAGATGGGGGCATAACCCAGACCTAACCCAGACCTAACCGGTGTTATCCTCTAAAATATTGATCGAAACCAGGTTTAATTGACTGCTTCAGTGTGTTACCACATTCCTACGTGATTCAAACACGAAAAAAACCCAGGATCTGGCCAACAAGTGTGCGAAGAAGGCGAAAGTATAAGCCAGATGCGCGCATTTCCCAGACCTAACCCAGACCTAACCGGTGTTATCCTCTGAAATATTGATCGAAACCAGGTTTAATTGACTGCTTCAGTGTGTTACCACATTACTACGTGATTCAAACACGGAAAAAACCCAGGATCTGGCCAACAAGTTTGCGAAAAGGCGAAAGTATAAGCCATATGCGCGCATATCCCGGATCTAACCCAGACCTAACCGGTGTTATCCTCCTAAATACTGTCCGAATCCAGGTTTAGAGGACTGTTTCTGTGTGGTACCACATTACTACGTGATTCAAACCCGAAAAAAACCCAGGATCTGGCCAACAAGTATGCGATGAAGGCAAAATCATGAGCCAGATGCGGGCATAACCCAGACCTAACCCAGACCTAACCGGTGTTATCCTCTGAAATATTGATCGAAACCAGGTTTAATTGACTGCGTCAGTGAGTTACCACATTACTACGTGATTCAAACCCGAAAAAAACCCAGGATCTGGCCAACAAGTATGCGAAGAAGGCAAAATCATGAGCCAGATGCGGGCATAACCCAGACCTAACCCAGACCTAACCGGTGTTATCCTCTAAAATATTGATCGAAACCAGGTTTAATTGACTGCGTCAGTGAGTTACCACATTACTACGTGACTCAAACACGAAAAATACCCAGGATCTGGCCAACAAGTATGCGAAGAAGGCAAAATCATGAGCCAGATGCGGGCATAACCCAGACCTAACCCAGACCAAACCGGTGTTATCCTCTAAAATATTGATCGAAACCAGGTTTAATTGACTGCTTCAGTGTATTACCACATTACTACGTGATTCAAACACGAAAAAAACCCAGGATCTGGCCAACAAGTATGCGAAGAAGGCAAAATCATGAGCCAGATGCGGGCATAACCCAGACCTAACCCAGACCTAACCGGTGTTATCCTCTGAAATATTGATCGAAACCAGGTTTAATGGACTGCGTCAGTGAGTTACCACATTACTACGTGATTCAAACACGGAAAAAACCCAGGATCTGGCCAACAAGTATGCGATGAAGGCAAAATCATGAGCCAGATGCGGGCATAACCCAGACCTAACCCAGACCTAACCGGTGTTATCCTCTAAAATATTGATCGAAACCAGGTTTAATTGACTGCTTCAGTGTGTTACCACATTCCTACGTGATTCAAACACGAAAAAAACCCAGGATCTGGCCAACAAGTATGCGAAGAAGGCAAAATCATGAGCCAGATGCGGGCATAACCCAGACCTAACCCAGACCTAACCGGTGTTATCCTCTAAAATATTGATCGAAACCAGGTTTAATTGACTGCTTCAGTGTTACCACATTACTACGTGATTCAAACACGGAAAATACCCAGGATCTGGCCAACAAGTATGCGAAGAAGGCAAAATCATGAGCCAGATGCGCGCATTTCCCAGACCTAACCCAGACCTAACCGGCGTTATCCTCTAAAATATTGATCGAAACCAGGTTTATTTGACTGCTTCAGTGTGTTACCACATTACTACGTGACTCAAACACGAAAAAAACCCAGGATCTGGCCAACAAGTATGCGAAGAAGGCAAAATCATGAGCCAGATGCGGGCATAACCCAGACCTAACCCAGACCAAACCGGTGTTATCCTCTAAAATATTGATCGAAACCAGGTTTAATTGACTGCTTCAGTGTATTACCACATTACTACGTGACTCAAACACGAAAAAAACCCAGGATCTGGCCAACAAGTATGCGAAGAAGGCAAAATCATGAGCCAGATGCGGGCATAACCCAGACCTAACCCAGACCTAACCGGTGTTATCCTCTGAAATATTGATCGAAACCAGGTTTAATGGACTGCGTCAGTGAGTTACCACATTACTACGTGATTCAAACACGGAAAAAACCCAGGATCTGGCCAACAAGTATGCGATGAAGGCAAAATCATGAGCCAGATGCGGGCATAACCCAGACCTAACCCAGACCTAACCGGTGTTATCCTCTGAAATATTGATCGAAACCAGGATTAATTGACTGCTTCAGTGTGTTACCACATTCCTACGTGATTCAAACACGAAAAAAACCCAGGATCTGGCCAACAAGTATGCGAAGAAGGCAAAATCATGAGCCAGATGCGGGCATAACCCAGACCTAACCCAGACCTAACCGGTGTTATCCTCTAAAATATTGATCGAAACTAGGTTTAATTGACTGCTTCAGTGTGTTACCACATTCCTACGTGATTCAAACACGAAAAAAACCCAGGATCTGGCCAACAAGTATGCGAAGAAGGCAAAATCATGAGCCAGATGCGGGCATAACCCAGACCTAACCCAGACCTAACCGGTGTTATCCTCTAAAATATTGATCGAAACCAGGTTTAATTGACTGCTTCAGTGTGTTACCACATTCCTACGTGATTCAAACACGAAAAAAACCCACAATCTGGCCAACAAGTGTGCGAAGAAGGCGAAAGTATAAGCCAGATGCGCGCATTTCCCAGACCTAACCCAGACCTAACCGGTGTTATCCTCTGAAATATTGATCGAAACCAGGTTTAATTGACTGCTTCAGTGTGTTACCACATTACTACGTGATTCAAACACGAAAAAAACCCAGGATCTGGCCAACAAGTATGCGAAGAAGGCAAAATCATGAGCCAGATGCGGGCATAACCCAGACCTAACCCAGACCTAACCGGTGTCATCCTCTAAAATATTGATCGAAACCAGGTTTAATTGACTGCTTCAGTGTATTACCACATTACTACGTGATTCAAACACGAAAAAAACCCAGGATCTGGCCAACAAGTATGCGAAGAAGGCAAAATCATGAGCCAGATGCGGGCATAACACAGACCTAACCCAGACCTAACCGGTGTTATCCTCTGAAATATTGATCGAAACCAGGTTTAATTGACTGCTTCAGTGAGTTACCACATTACTACGTGATTCAAACACTGAAAAAACCCAGGATCTGGCCAACAAGTATGCGATGAAGGCAAAATCATGAGCCAGATGCGGGCATAACCCAGACCTAACCCAGACCTAACCGGTGTTATTCTAAAATATTGATCGAAACCAGGTTTAATTGACTGCTTCAGTGTGTTACCACATTACTACGTGATTCAAACACGGAAAAAACCCAGGATCTGGCCAACAAGTATGCGATGAAGGCAAAATCATGAGCCAGATGCGGGCATAACCCAGACCTAACCCAGACCTAACCGGTGTTATCCTCTAAAATATTGATCGAAACCAGGTTTAATTGACTGCTTCAGTGTGTTACCACATTACTACGTGATTCAAACACGAAAAAAACCCAGGATCTGGCCAACAAGTATGCGAAGAAGGCAAAATCATGAGCCAGATGCGGGCATAACCCAGACCTAACCCAGACCTAACCGGTGTTATCCTCTAAAATATTGATCGAAACCAGGTTTAATTGACTGCTTCAGTGTATTACCACATTACTACGTGATTCAAACACGAAAAAAACCCAGGATCTGGCCAACAAGTATGCGAAGAAGGCAAAATCATGAGCCAGATGCGGGCATAACCCAGACCTAACCCAGACCTAACCGGTGTTATCCTCTGAAATATTGATCGAAACCTGGTTTAATTGACTGCTTCAGTGTGTTACCACATTACTACGTGATTCAAACACGGAAAATACCCAGGATCTGGCCAACAAGTATGCGAAGAAGGCAAAATCATGAGCCAGATGCGCGCATTTCCCAGACCTAACCCAGACCTAACCGGCGTTATCCTCTGAAGTATTGATCGAAACCAGGTTTAATTGACTGCTTCAGTGTGTTACCACATTACTACGTGATTCAAACACGGAAAATACCTAGGATCTGGCCAACAAGTATGCGAAGAAGGCAAAATCATGAGCCAGATGCGCGCATGTCCCAGACCTAACCCAGACCTAACCGGTGTTATCCTCTAAAATATTGATCGAAACCAGGTTTAATTGACTGCTTCAGTGTGTTACCACATTACTACGTGTTTCAAACACGGAAAATACCCAGGATCTGGCCAACAAGTATGCGAAGAATGCGAAAGAATAAGCCAGATGCGCGCATTTCCCAGACCTAACCCAGACCTAACCGGTGTTATCCTCTGAAATATTGATCGAAACCAGGTTTAATTGACTGCTTCAGTGTGTTACCACATTACTACGTGTTTCAAACACGGAAAATACCCAGGATCTGGCCAACAAGTATGCGAAGAATGCGAAAGAATAAGACAGATGCGCGCATTTCCCAGACCTAACCCAGACCTAACCGGTGTTATCCTCTGAAATATTGATCGAAACCAGGTTTAATTGACTGCTTCAGTGTGTTACCACATTACTACGTGATTCAAACACGAAAAAAACCCAGGATCTGGCCAACAAGTATGCGAAGAAGGCAGAATCATGAGCCAGATGCGGGCATAACCCAGACCTAACCCAGACCTAACCGGTGTTATCCTCTAAAATATTGATCGAAACCAGGTCTAATTGACTGCTTCAGTGTGTTACCACATTACTACGTGTTTCAAACACGGAAAATACCCAGGATCTGACCAACAAGTATGCGAAGAAGGCAAAATCATGAGCCAGATGCGGGCATAACCCAGACCTAACCCAGACCTAACCGGTGTTATCCTCTAAAATATTGATCGAAACCAGGTTTAATTGACAGCTTCAGTGTGTTACCACATTACTACGTGATTCAAACACGAAAAAAACCCAGGATCTGGCCAACAAGTATGCGATGAAGGCAAAATCATGAGCCACATGCGGGCATAACCCAGACCTAACCCAGACCTAACCGGTGTTATCCTCTAAAATATTGATCGAAACCAGGTTTAATTGACTGCTTCAGTGTGTTACCACATTACTACGTGTTTCAAACACGGAAAATACCCAGGATCTGGCCAACAAGTATGCGAAGAAGGCAGAATCATGAGCCAGATGCGGGCATAACCCAGACCTAACCCAGACCTAACCGGTGTTATCCTCTAAAATATTGATCGAAACAAGGTTTAATTGACTGCTTCAGTGTATTACCACATTACTACGTGATTCAAACACGGAAAATACCCAGGATCTGGCCAACAAGTTTGCGAAAAAGGCGAAAGTATAAGCCATATGCGCGCAAATCCCAGACCGAACCCAGACCTAACCGGTGTTATCCTCTAAAATATTGATCGAAACCAGGTTTAATTGACTGCTTCAGTGTGTTACCACATTCCTACGTGATTCAAACACGAAAAAAACCCAGGATCTGGCCAACAAGTATGCGAAGAAGGCAAAATCATGAGCCATATGCGGGCATAACCCAGACCTAACCCAGACCTAACCGGTGTTATCCTCTGAAATATTGATCGAAACCAGGTTTAATTGACTGCTTCAGTGAGTTACCACATTACTACGTGATTCAAACACGAAAAAAACCCAGGATCTGGCCAACAAGTATGCGAAGAAGGCAAAATCATGAGCCAGATGCGGGCATAACCCAGACCTAACCCAGACCTAACCGGTGTTATCCTCTGAAATATTGATCGAAACCAGGTTTAATTGACTGCGTCAGTGAGTTACCACATTACTACGTGATTCAAAGACGGAAAAAACCCAGGATCTGGCCAACAAGTATGCGATGAAGGCAAAATCATGAGCCAGATGCGGGCATAACCCAGACCTAACCCAGACATAACCGGTGTTATCCTCTAAAATATTGATCGAAACCAGGTTTAATTGACTGCTTCAGTGTGTTACCACATTCCTACGTGATTCAAACACGAAAAAAACCCAGGATCTGGCCAACAAGTATGCGAAGAAGGCAAAATCATGAGCCAGATGCGCGCATTTCCCAGACCTAACCCAGACCTAACCGGCGTTATCCTCTAAAATATTGATCGAAACCAGGTTTATTTGACTGCTTCAGTGTGTTACCACATTACTACGTGACTCAAACACGAAAAAAACCCAGGATCTGGCCAACAAGTATGCGAAGAAGGCAAAATCATGAGCCAGATGCGGGCATAACCCAGACCTAACCCAGACCAAACCGGTGTTATCCTCTAAAATATTGATCGAAACCAGGTTTAATTGACTGCTTCAGTGTATTACCACATTACTACGTGACTCAAACACGAAAAAAACCCAGGATCTGGCCAACAAGTATGCGAAGAAGGCAAAATCATGAGCCAGATGCGGGCATAACCCAGACCTAACCCAGACCTAACCGGTGTTATCCTCTGAAATATTGATCGAAACCAGGTTTAATGGACTGCGTCAGTCAGTTACCACATTACTACGTGATTCAAACACGGAAAAAACCCAGGATCTGGCCAACAAGTATGCGATGAAGGCAAAATCATGAGCCAGATGCGGGCATAACCCAGACCTAACCCAGACCTAACCGGTGTTATCCTCTAAAATATTGATCGAAACCAGGTTTAATTGACTGCTTCAGTGTGTTACCACATTCCTACGTGATTCAAACACGAAAAAAACCCAGGATCTGGCCAACAAGTATGCGAAGAAGGCAAAATCATGAGCCAGATGCGGGCATAACCCAGACCTAACCCAGACCTAACCGGTGTTATCCTCTAAAATATTGATCGAAACTAGGTTTAATTGACTGCTTCAGTGTGTTACCACATTCCTACGTGATTCAAACACGAAAAAAACCCAGGATCTGGCCAACAAGTATGCGAAGAAGGCAAAATCATGAGCCAGATGCGGGCATAACCCAGACCTAACCCAGACCTAACCGGTGTTATCCTCTAAAATATTGATCGAAACCAGGTTTAATTGACTGCTTCAGTGTGTTACCACATTCCTACGTGATTCAAACACGAAAAAAACCCACAATCTGGCCAACAAGTGTGCGAAGAAGGCGAAAGTATAAGCCAGATGCGCGCATTTCCCAGACCTAACCCAGACCTAACCGGTGTTATCCTCTGAAATATTGATCGAAACCAGGTTTAATTGACTGCTTCAGTGTGTTACCACATTACTACGTGATTCAAACACGAAAAAAACCCAGGATCTGGTCAACAAGTATGCGAAGAAGGCAAAATCATGAGCCAGATGCGGGCATAACCCAGACCTAACCCAGACCTAACCGGTGTCATCCTCTAAAATATTGATCGAAACCAGGTTTAATTGACTGCTTCAGTGTATTACCACATTACTACGTGATTCAAACACGAAAAAAACCCAGGATCTGGCCAACAAGTATGCGAAGAAGGCAAAATCATGAGCCAGATGCGGGCATAACACAGACCTAACCCAGACCTAACCGGTGTTATCCTCTGAAATATTGATCGAAACCAGGTTTAATTGACTGCTTCAGTGAGTTACCACATTACTACGTGATTCAAACACTGAAAAAACCCAGGATCTGGCCAACAAGTATGCGATGAAGGCAAAATCATGAGCCAGATGCGGGCATAACCCAGACCTAACCCAGACCTAACCGGTGTTATCCTCTAAAATATTGATCGAAACCAGGTTTAATTGACTGCTTCAGTGTGTTACCACATTACTACGTGATTCAAACACGGAAAAAACCCAGGATCTGGCCAACAAGTATGCGATGAAGGCAAAATCATGAGCCAGATGCGGGCATAACCCAGACCTAACCCAGACCTAACCGGTGTTATCCTCTAAAATATTGATCGAAACCAGGTTTAATTGACTGCTTCAGTGTGTTACCACATTACTACGTGATTCAAACACGAAAAAAACCCAGGATCTGGCCAACAAGTATGCGAAGAAGGCAAAATCATGAGCCAGATGCGGGCATAACCCAGACCTAACCCAGACCTAACCGGTGTTATCCTCTAAAATATTGATCGAAACCAGGTTTAATTGACTGCTTCAGTGTATTACCACATTACTACGTGATTCAAACACGAAAAAAACCCAGGATCTGGCCAACAAGTATGCGAAGAAGGCAAAATCATGAGCCAGATGCGGGCATAACCCAGACCTAACCCAGACCTAACCGGTGTTATCCTCTGAAATATTGATCGAAACCAGGTTTAATTGACTGCTTCAGTGTGTTACCACATTACTACGTGATTCAAACACGGAAAATACCCAGGATCTGGCCAACAAGTATGCGAAGAAGGCAAAATCATGAGCCAGATGCGCGCATTTCCCAGACCTAACCCAGACCTAACCGGCGTTATCCTCTGAAGTATTGATCGAAACCAGGTTTAATTGACTGCTTCAGTGTGTTACCACATTACTACGTGATTCAAACACGGAAAATACCTAGGATCTGGCCAACAAGTATGCGAAGAAGGCAAAATCATGAGCCAGATGCGCGCATTTCCCAGACCTAACCCAGACCTAACCGGTGTTATCCTCTAAAATATTGATCGAAACCAGGTTTAATTGACTGCTTCAGTGTGTTACCACATTACTACGTGTTTCAAACACGGAAAATACCCAGGATCTGGCCAACAAGTATGCGAAGAATGCGAAAGAATAAGCCAGATGCGCGCATTTCCCAGACCTAACCCAGACCTAACCGGTGTTATCCTCTGAAATATTGATCGAAACCAGGTTTAATTGACTGCTTCAGTGTGTTACCACATTACTACGTGTTTCAAACACGGAAAATATCCAGGATCTGGCCAACAAGTATGCGAAGAATGCGAAAGAATAAGACAGATGCGCGCATTTCCCAGACCTAACCCAGACCTAACCGGTGTTATCCTCTGAAATATTGATCGAAACCAGGTTTAATTGACTGCTTCAGTGTGTTACCACATTACTACGTGATTCAAACACGAAAAAAACCCAGGATCTGGCCAACAAGTATGCGAAGAAGGCAGAATCATGAGCCAGATGCGGGCATAACCCAGACCTAACCCAGACCTAACCGGTGTTATCCTCTAAAATATTGATCGAAACCAGGTCTAATTGACTGCTTCAGTGTGTTACCACATTACTACGTGTTTCAAACACGGAAAATACCCAGGATCTGACCAACAAGTATGCGAAGAAGGCAAAATCATGAGCCAGATGCGGGCATAACCCAGACCTAACCCAGACCTAACCGGTGTTATCCTCTAAAATATTGATCGAAACCAGGTTTAATTGACAGCTTCAGTGTGTTACCACATTACTACGTGATTCAAACACGAAAAAAACCCAGGATCTGGCCAACAAGTATGCGATGAAGGCAAAATCATGAGCCACATGCGGGCATAACCCAGACCTAACCCAGACCTAACCGGTGTTATCCTCTAAAATATTGATCGAAACCAGGTTTAATTGACTGCTTCAGTGTGTTACCACATTACTACGTGTTTCAAACACGGAAAATACCCAGGATCTGGCCAACAAGTATGCGAAGAAGGCAGAATCATGAGCCAGATGCGGGCATAACCCAGACCTAACCCAGACCTAACCGGTGTTATCCTCTAAAATATTGATCGAAACAAGGTTTAATTGACTGCTTCAGTGTATTACCACATTACTACGTGATTCAAACACGGAAAATACCCAGGATCTGGCCAACAAGTTTGCGAAAAAGGCGAAAGTATAAGCCATATGCGCGCAAATCCCAGACCGAACCCAGACCTAACCGGTGTTATCCTCTAAAATATTGATCGAAACCAGGTTTAATTGACTGCTTCAGTGTGTTACCACATTCCTACGTGATTCAAACACGAAAAAAACCCAGGATCTGGCCAACAAGTATGCGAAGAAGGCAAAATCATGAGCCATATGCGGGCATAACCCAGACCTAACCCAGACCTAACCGGTGTTATCCTCTGAAATATTGATCGAAACCAGGTTTAATTGACTGCTTCAGTGAGTTACCACATTACTACGTGATTCAAACACGAAAAAAACCCAGGATCTGGCCAACAAGTATGCGAAGAAGGCAAAATCATGAGCCAGATGGGGGCATAACCCAGACCTAACCCAGACCTAACCGGTGTTATCCTCTAAAATTTTGATCGAAACCAGGTTTAATTGACTGCTTCAGTGAGTTACCACATTACTACGTGATTCAAACACGGAAAAAACCCAGGATCTGGCCAACAAGTATGCGATGAAGGCAAAATCATGAGCCAGATGCGGGCATAACCCAGACCTAACCCAGACCTAACCGGCGTTATCCTCTAAAATATTGATCGAAACCAGGTTTATTTGACTGCTTCAGTGTGTTACCACATTACTACGTGACTCAAACACGAAAAAAACCCAGGATCTGGCCAACAAGTATGCGAAGAAGGCAAAATCATCAGCCAGATGCGGGCATAACCCAGACCTAACCCAGACCTAACCGGTGTTATCCTCTAAAATTTTGATCGAAACCAGGTTTAATTGACTGCTTCAGTGTATTACCACATTACTACGTGATTCAAACACGAAAAAAACCCAGGATCTGGCCAACAAGTATGCGAAGAAGGCAAAATCATGAGCCAGATGCGGACATAACCCAGACCTAACCCAGACCTAACCGGTGTTATCCTCTAAAATATTGATCGAAACAAGGTTTAATTGACTGCTTCAGTGTGTTACCACATTCCTACGTGATTCAAACACGAAAAAAACCCAGGATCTGGCCAACAAGTATGCGAAGAAGGCAAAATCATGAGCCAGATGCGGGCATAACCCAGACCTAACCCAGACCTAACCGGTGTTATCCTCTGAAATATTGATCGAAACCAGGTTTAATTGACTGCTTCAGTGAGTTACCACATTACTACGTGATTCAAACACGAAAAAAACCCAGGATCTGGCCAACAAGTATGCGAAGAAGGCAAAATCATGAGCCAGATGCGGGCATAACCCAGACCTAACCCAGACCTAACCGGGGTTATCCTCTGAAATATTGATCGAAACCAGGTTTAATTGACTGCGTCAGTGAGTTACCACATTACTACGTGATTCAAAGACGGAAAAAACCCAGGATCTGGCCAACAAGTATGCGATGAAGGCAAAATCATGAGCCAGATGGGGGCATAACCCAGACCTAACCCAGACCTAACCGGTGTTATCCTCTAAAATATTGATCGAAACCAGGTTTAATTGACTGCTTCAGTGTGTTACCACATTCCTACGTGATTCAAACACGAAAAAAACCCACAATCTGGCCAACAAGTGTGCGAAGAAGGCGAAAGTATAAGCCAGATGCGCGCATTTCCCAGACCTAACCCAGACCTAACCGGTGTTATCCTCTGAAATATTGATCGAAACCAGGTTTAATTGACTGCTTCAGTGTGTTACCACATTACTACGTGATTCAAACACGAAAAAAACCCAGGATCTGGTCAACAAGTATGCGAAGAAGGCAAAATCATGAGCCAGATGCGGGCATAACCCAGACCTAACCCAGACCTAACCGGTGTCATCCTCTAAAATATTGATCGAAACCAGGTTTAATTGACTGCTTCAGTGTATTACCACATTACTACGTGATTCAAACACGAAAAAAACCCAGGATCTGGCCAACAAGTATGCGAAGAAGGCAAAATCATGAGCCAGATGCGGGCATAACACAGACCTAACCCAGACCTAACCGGTGTTATCCTCTGAAATATTGATCGAAACCAGGTTTAATTGACTGCTTCAGTGAGTTACCACATTACTACGTGATTCAAACACTGAAAAAACCCAGGATCTGGCCAACAAGTATGCGATGAAGGCAAAATCATGAGCCAGATGCGGGCATAACCCAGACCTAACCCAGACCTAACCGGTGTTATCCTCTAAAATATTGATCGAAACCAGGTTTAATTGACTGCTTCAGTGTGTTACCACATTACTACGTGATTCAAACACGGAAAAAACCCAGGATCTGGCCAACAAGTATGCGATGAAGGCAAAATCATGAGCCAGATGCGGGCATAACCCAGACCTAACCCAGACCTAACCGGTGTTATCCTCTAAAATATTGATCGAAACCAGGTTTAATTGACTGCTTCAGTGTGTTACCACATTACTACGTGATTCAAACACGAAAAAAACCCAGGATCTGGCCAACAAGTATGCGAAGAAGGCAAAATCATGAGCCAGATGCGGGCATAACCCAGACCTAACCCAGACCTAACCGGTGTTATCCTCTAAAATATTGATCGAAACCAGGTTTAATTGACTGCTTCAGTGTATTACCACATTACTACGTGATTCAAACACGAAAAAAACCCAGGATCTGGCCAACAAGTATGCGAAGAAGGCAAAATCATGAGCCAGATGCGGGCATAACCCAGACCTAACCCAGACCTAACCGGTGTTATCCTCTGAAATATTGATCGAAACCAGGTTTAATTGACTGCTTCAGTGTGTTACCACATTACTACGTGATTCAAACACGGAAAATACCCAGGATCTGGCCAACAAGTATGCGAAGAAGGCAAAATCATGAGCCAGATGCGCGCATTTCCCAGACCTAACCCAGACCTAACCGGCGTTATCCTCTGAAGTATTGATCGAAACCAGGTTTAATTGACTGCTTCAGTGTGTTACCACATTACTACGTGATTCAAACACGGAAAATACCTAGGATCTGGCCAACAAGTATGCGAAGAAGGCAAAATCATGAGCCAGATGCGCGCATTTCCCAGACCTAACCCAGACCTAACCGGTGTTATCCTCTAAAATATTGATCGAAACCAGGTTTAATTGACTGCTTCAGTGTGTTACCACATTACTACGTGTTTCAAACACGGAAAATACCCAGGATCTGGCCAACAAGTATGCGAAGAATGCGAAAGAATAAGCCAGATGCGCGCATTTCCCAGACCTAACCCAGACCTAACCGGTGTTATCCTCTGAAATATTGATCGAAACCAGGTTTAATTGACTGCTTCAGTGTGTTACCACATTACTACGTGTTTCAAACACGGAAAATATCCAGGATCTGGCCAACAAGTATGCGAAGAATGCGAAAGAATAAGACAGATGCGCGCATTTCCCAGACCTAACCCAGACCTAACCGGTGTTATCCTCTGAAATATTGATCGAAACCAGGTTTAATTGACTGCTTCAGTGTGTTACCACATTACTACGTGATTCAAACACGAAAAAAACCCAGGATCTGGCCAACAAGTATGCGAAGAAGGCAGAATCATGAGCCAGATGCGGGCATAACCCAGACCTAACCCAGACCTAACCGGTGTTATCCTCTAAAATATTGATCGAAACCAGGTCTAATTGACTGCTTCAGTGTGTTACCACATTACTACGTGTTTCAAACACGGAAAATACCCAGGATCTGACCAACAAGTATGCGAAGAAGGCAAAATCATGAGCCAGATGCGGGCATAACCCAGACCTAACCCAGACCTAACCGGTGTTATCCTCTAAAATATTGATCGAAACCAGGTTTAATTGACAGCTTCAGTGTGTTACCACATTACTACGTGATTCAAACACGAAAAAAACCCAGGATCTGGCCAACAAGTATGCGATGAAGGCAAAATCATGAGCCACATGCGGGCATAACCCAGACCTAACCCAGACCTAACCGGTGTTATCCTCTAAAATATTGATCGAAACCAGGTTTAATTGACTGCTTCAGTGTGTTACCACATTACTACGTGTTTCAAACACGGAAAATACCCAGGATCTGGCCAACAAGTATGCGAAGAAGGCAGAATCATGAGCCAGATGCGGGCATAACCCAGACCTAACCCAGACCTAACCGGTGTTATCCTCTAAAATATTGATCGAAACAAGGTTTAATTGACTGCTTCAGTGTATTACCACATTACTACGTGATTCAAACACGGAAAATACCCAGGATCTGGCCAACAAGTTTGCGAAAAAGGCGAAAGTATAAGCCATATGCGCGCAAATCCCAGACCGAACCCAGACCTAACCGGTGTTATCCTCTAAAATATTGATCGAAACCAGGTTTAATTGACTGCTTCAGTGTGTTACCACATTCCTACGTGATTCAAACACGAAAAAAACCCAGGATCTGGCCAACAAGTATGCGAAGAAGGCAAAATCATGAGCCATATGCGGGCATAACCCAGACCTAACCCAGACCTAACCGGTGTTATCCTCTGAAATATTGATCGAAACCAGGTTTAATTGACTGCTTCAGTGAGTTACCACATTACTACGTGATTCAAACACGAAAAAAACCCAGGATCTGGCCAACAAGTATGCGAAGAAGGCAAAATCATGAGCCAGATGCGGGCATAACCCAGACCTAACCCAGACCTAACCGGTGTTATCCTCTGAAATATTGATCGAAACCAGGTTTAATTGACTGCGTCAGTGAGTTACCACATTACTACGTGATTCAAAGACGGAAAAAACCCAGGATCTGGCCAACAAGTATGCGATGAAGGCAAAATCATGAGCCAGATGCGGGCATAACCCAGACCTAACCCAGACATAACCGGTGTTATCCTCTAAAATATTGATCGAAACCAGGTTTAATTGACTGCTTCAGTGTGTTACCACATTTCTACGTGATTCAAACACGAAAAAAACCCAGGATCTGGCCAACAAGTATGCGAAGAAGGCAAAATCATGAGCCAGATGCAGGCATAACCCAGACCTAACCCAGACCTAACCGGTGTTATCCTCTGAAATATTGATCGAAACCAGGTTTAATTGACTGCTTCAGTGAGTTACCACATTACTACGTGATTCAAACACGGAAAAAACCCAGGATCTGGCCAACAAGTATGCGATGAAGGCAAAATCATGAGCCAGATGCGGGCATAACCCAGACCTAACCCAGACCTAACCGGTGTTATCCTCTAAAATATTGATCGAAACCAGGTTTAATTGACTGCTTCAGTGTGTTACCACATTACTACGTGATTCAAACACGAAAAAACCCCAGGATCTGGCCAACAAGTATGCGAAGAAGGCAAAATCATGAGCCAGATGGGGGCATAACCCAGACCTAACCCAGACCTAACCGGTGTTATCCTCTAAAATTTTGATCGAAACCAGGTTTAATTGACTGCTTCAGTGAGTTACCACATTACTACGTGATTCAAACACGGAAAAAACCCAGGATCTGGCCAACAAGTATGCGATGAAGGCAAAATCATGAGCCAGATGCGGGCATAACCCAGACCTAACCCAGACCTAACCGGCGTTATCCTCTAAAATATTGATCGAAACCAGGTTTATTTGACTGCTTCAGTGTGTTACCACATTACTACGTGACTCAAACACGAAAAAAACCCAGGATCTGGCCAACAAGTATGCGAAGAAGGCAAAATCATCAGCCAGATGCGGGCATAACCCAGACCTAACCCAGACCTAACCGGTGTTATCCTCTAAAATTTTGATCGAAACCAGGTTTAATTGACTGCTTCAGTGTATTACCACATTACTACGTGATTCAAACACGAAAAAAACCCAGGATCTGGCCAACAAGTATGCGAAGAAGGCAAAATCATGAGCCAGATGCGGACATAACCCAGACCTAACCCAGACCTAACCGGTGTTATCCTCTAAAATATTGATCGAAACAAGGTTTAATTGACTGCTTCAGTGTGTTACCACATTCCTACGTGATTCAAACACGAAAAAAACCCAGGATCTGGCCAACAAGTATGCGAAGAAGGCAAAATCATGAGCCAGATGCGGGCATAACCCAGACCTAACCCAGACCTAACCGGTGTTATCCTCTGAAATATTGATCGAAACCAGGTTTAATTGACTGCTTCAGTGAGTTACCACATTACTACGTGATTCAAACACGAAAAAAACCCAGGATCTGGCCAACAAGTATGCGAAGAAGGCAAAATCATGAGCCAGATGCGGGCATAACCCAGACCTAACCCAGACCTAACCGGGGTTATCCTCTGAAATATTGATCGAAACCAGGTTTAATTGACTGCGTCAGTGAGTTACCACATTACTACGTGATTCAAAGACGGAAAAAACCCAGGATCTGGCCAACAAGTATGCGATGAAGGCAAAATCATGAGCCAGATGGGGGCATAACCCAGACCTAACCCAGACCTAACCGGTGTTATCCTCTAAAATATTGATCGAAACCAGGTTTAATTGACTGCTTCAGTGTGTTACCACATTCCTACGTGATTCAAACACGAAAAAAACCCAGGATCTGGCCAACAAGTGTGCGAAGAAGGCGAAAGTATAAGCCAGATGCGCGCATTTCCCAGACCTAACCCAGACCTAACCGGTGTTATCCTCTGAAATATTGATCGAAACCAGGTTTAATTGACTGCTTCAGTGTGTTACCACATTACTACGTGATTCAAACACGGAAAAAACCCAGGATCTGGCCAACAAGTTTGCGAAAAGGCGAAAGTATAAGCCATATGCGCGCATATCCCGGACCTAACCCAGACCTAACCGGTGTTATCCTCCTAAATACTGTCCGAATCCAGGTTTAGAGGACTGTTTCTGTGTGGTACCACATTACTACGTGATTCAAACCCGAAAAAAACCCAGGATCTGGCCAACAAGTATGCGATGAAGGCAAAATCATGAGCCAGATGCGGGCATAACCCAGACCTAACCCAGACCTAACCGGTGTTATCCTCTGAAATATTGATCGAAACCAGGTTTAATTGACTGCGTCAGTGAGTTACCACATTACTACGTGATTCAAACCCGAAAAAAACCCAGGATCTGGCCAACAAGTATGCGAAGAAGGCAAAATCATGAGCCAGATGCGGGCATAACCCAGACCTAACCCAGACCTAACCGGTGTTATCCTCTAAAATATTGATCGAAACCAGGTTTAATTGACTGCTTCAGTGTGTTACCACATTACTACGTGATTCAAGCACGAAAAAACCCCAGGATCTGGCCAACAAGTATGCGAAGAAGGCAAAATCATGAGCCAGATGGGGGCATAACCCAGACCTAACCCAGACGTAACCGGTGTTATCCTCTAAAATATTGATCGAAACCAGGTTTAATTGACTGCTTCAGTGTGTTACCACATTCCTACGTGATTCAAACACGAAAAAAACCCAGGATCTGGCCAACAAGTGTGCGAAGAAGGCGAACGTATAAGCCAGATGCGCGCATTTCCCAGACCTAACCCAGACCTAACCGGTGTTATCCTCTGAAATATTGATCGAAACCAGGTTTAATTGACTGCTTCAGTGTGTTACCACATTACTACGTGATTCAAACACGGAAAAAACCCAGGATCTGGCCAACAAGTTTGCGAAAAGGCGAAAGTATAAGCCATATGCGCGCATATCCCGGACCTAACCCAGACCTAACCGGTGTTATCCTCCTAAATACTGTCCGAATCCAGGTTTAGTGGACTGTTTCTGTGTGGTACCACATTACTACGTGATTCAAACCCGAAAAAAACCCAGGATCTGGCCAACAAGTATGCGATGAAGGCAAAATCATGAGCCAGATGCGGGCATAACCCAGACCTAACCCAGACCTAACCGGCGTTATCCTCTAAAATATTGATCGAAACCAGGTTTATTTGACTGCTTCAGTGTGTTACCACGTTACTACGTGACTCAAACACGAAAAAAACCCAGGATCTGGCCAACAAGTATGCGAAGAAGGCAAAATCATCAGCCAGATGCGGGCATAACCCAGACCTAACCCAGACCTAACCGGTGTTATCCTCTAAAATTTTGATCGAAACCAGGTTTAATTGACTGCTTCAGTGTATTACCACATTACTACGTGATTCAAACACGAAAAAAACCCAGGATCTGGCCAACAAGTATGCGAAGAAGGCAAAATCATGAGCCTGATGCGGACATAACCCAGACCTAACCCAGACCTAACCGGTGTTATCCTCTAAAATATTGATCGAAACCAGGTTTAATTGACTGCTTCAGTGAGTTACCACATTCCTACGTGATTCAAACACGAAAAAAACCCAGGATCTGGCCAACAAGTATGCGAAGAAGGCAAAATCATGAGCCAGATGCGGGCATAACCCAGACCTAAGCCAGACCTAACCGGTGTTATCCTCTGAAATATTGATCGAAACCAGGTTTAATTGACTGCTTCAGTGAGTTACCACATTACTACGTGATTCAAACACGGAAAAAACTCAGGATCTTGCCAACAAGTATGCGATGAAGGCAAAATCATGAGCCAGATGGGGGCATAACCCAGACCTAACCCAGACCTAACCGGTGTTATCCTCTAAAATATTGATCGAAACCAGGTTTAATTGACTGCTTCAGTGTGTTACCACATTCCTACGTGATTCAAACACGAAAAAAACCCAGGATCTGGCCAACAAGTGTGCGAAGAAGGCGAAAGTATAAGCCAGATGCGCGCATTTCCCAGACCTAACCCAGACCTAACCGGTGTTATCCTCTGAAATATTGATCGAAACCAGGTTTAATTGACTGCTTCAGTGTGTTACCACATTACTACGTGATTCAAACACGGAAAAAACCCAGGATCTGGCCAACAAGTTTGCGAAAAGGCGAAAGTATAAGCCATATGCGCGCATATCCCGGACCTAACCCAGACCTAACCGGTGTTATCCTCCTAAATACTGTCCGAATCCAGGTTTAGAGGACTGTTTCTGTGTGGTACCACATTACTACGTGATTCAAACCCGAAAAAAACCCAGGATCTGGCCAACAAGTATGCGATGAAGGCAAAATCATGAGCCAGATGCGGGCATAACCCAGACCTAACCCAGACCTAACCGGTGTTATACTCTGAAATATTGATCGAAACCAGGTTTAATTGACTGCGTCAGTGAGTTACCACATTACTACGTGATTCAAAGACGGAAAAAACCCAGGATCTGGCCAACAAGTATGCGATGAAGGCAAAATCATGAGCCAGATGCGGGCATAACCCAGACCTAACCCAGACCTAACCGGTGTTATCCTCTAAAATATTGATCGAAACCAGGTTTAATTGACTGCTTCAGTGTGTTACCACATTCCTACGTGATTCAAACACGAAAAAAACCCAGGATCTGGCCAACAAGTATGCGAAGAAGGCAAAATCATGAGCCAGATGCGGGCATAACCCAGACCTAACCCAGACCTAACCGGTGTTATCCTCTAAAATATTGATCGAAACCAGGTTTAATTGACTGCTTCAGTGTGTTACCACATTACTACGTGATTCAAACACGAAAAAACCCCAGGATCTGGCCAACAAGTATGCGAAGAAGGCAAAATCATGAGCCAGATGGGGGCATTACCCAGACCTAACCCAGACCTAACCGGTGTTATCATCTAAAATATTGGTCGAAACCAGGTTTAATTGACTGCTTCAGTGTGTTACCACATTCCTACGTGATTCAAACACGAAAAAAACCCAGGATCTGGCCAACAAGTGTGCGAAGAAGGCGAACGTATAAGCCAGATGCGCGCATTTCCCAGACCTAACCCAGACCTAACCGGTGTTATCCTCTGAAATATTGATCGAAACCAGGTTTAATTGACTGCTTCAGTGTGTTACCACATTACTACGTGATTCAAACACGGAAAAAACCCAGGATCTGGCCAACAAGTTTGCGAAAAGGCGAAAGTATAAGCCATATGCGCGCATATCCCGGACCTAACCCAGACCTAACCGGTGTTATCCTCCTAAATACTGTCCGAATCCAGGTTTAGTGGACTGTTTCTGTGTGGTACCACATTACTACGTGATTCAAACCCGAAAAAAACCCAGGATCTGGCCAACAAGTATGCGATGAAGGCAAAATCATGAGCCAGATGCGGGCATAACCCAGACCTAACCCAGACCTAACCGGTGTTATCCTCTGAAATATTGATCGAAACCAGGTTTAATTGACTGCTTCAGTGTGTTACCACATTACTACGTGATTCAAACACGAAAAAAACCCAAGATCTGGCCAACAAGTATGCGAAGAAGGCAAAATCATGAGCCAGATGCGGGCATAACCCAGACCTAACCCAGACCTAACCGGTGTTATCCTCTAAAATATTGATCGAAACCAGGTTTAATTGACTGCTTCAGTGTATTACCACATTACTACGTGATTCAAACACGAAAAAAACCCACGATCTGGCCAACAAGTATGCGAAGAAGGCAAAATCATGAGCCAGATGCGGGCATAACCCAGACCTAACCCAGACCTAACCGGTGTTATCCTCTGAAATATTGATCGAAACCAGGTTTAATTGACTGCTTCAGTGTGTTACCACATTACTACGTGATTCAAACACGGAAAATACCTAGGATCTGGCCAACAAGTATGCGAAGAAGGCGAAATCATGAGCCAGATGCGCGCATTTCCCAGACCTAACCCAGACCTAACCGGCGTTATCCTCTAAAATATTGATCGAAACCAGGTTTAATTGACTGCTTCAGTGTGTTACCACATTACTACGTGTTTCAAACACGGAAAATACCCAGGATCTGGCCAACAAGTATGCGAAGAAGGCAAAATCATGAGCCAGATGCGGGCATAACCCAGACCTAACCCAGACCTAACCGGTGTTATCCTCTGAAATATTGATCGAAACCAGGTTTAATTGACTGCTTCAGTGTGTTACCACATTACTACGTGATTCAAACACGAAAAAACCCCAGGATCTGGCCAACAAGTATGCGAAGAAGGCAAAATCATGAGCCAGATGGGGGCATAACCCAGACCTAACCCAGACCTAACCGGTGTTATCCTCTAAAATTTTGATCGAAACCAGGTTTAATTGACTGCTTCAGTGAGTTACCACATTACTACGTGATTCAAACACGAAAAAAACCCAGGATCTGGCCAACAAGTATGCGAAGAAGGCAAAATCATGAGCCAGATGCGGGCATAACCCAGACCTAACCCAGACCTAACCGGTGTTATCCTCTGAAATATTGATCGAAACCAGGTTTAATTGACTGCGTCACTGAGTTACCACATTACTACGTGATTCAAACACGGAAAAAACCCAGGATCTGGCCAACAAGTATGCGATGAAGGCAAAATCATGAGCCAGATGCGGGCATAACCCAGACCTAAGCCAGACCTAACCGGTGTTATCCTCTAAAATATTGATCGAAACCAGGTTTAATTGACTGCTTCAGTGTGTTACCACATTACTACGTGATTCAAACACGGAAAATACCTAGGATCTGGCCAACAAGTATGCGAAGAAGGCAAAATCATGAGCCAGATGCGGGCATAACCCAGACCTAACCCAGACCTAATCGGTGTTATCCTCTGAAATATTGATCGAAACCAGGTTTAATTGACTGCTTCAGTGTGTTACCACATTACTACGTGATTCAAACACGAAAAAAACCCAAGATCTGGCCAACAAGTATGCGAAGAAGGCAAAATCATGAGCCAGATGCGGGCATAACCCAGACCTAACCCAGACCTAACCGGTGTTATCCTCTAAAATATTGATCGAAACCAGGTTTAATTGACTGCTTCAGTGTATTACCACATTACTACGTGATTCAAACACGAAAAAAACCCAGGATCTGGCCAACAAGTATGCGAAGAAGGCAAAATCATGAGCCAGATGCGGGCATAACCCAGACCTTTTTTTTTTTTTTTTTTTTTTTTTTTTTTTTTTTTAACGTGGTGAAATCCTCATGGACACCCCGGCTCCCTGGGGGGGAGGCCGGGGTAGTGCCGGACTCTTACCGGCTAAAACACCACGGTGACCGCCTGCGCCCTTTATCTGGGGAGAGTCACGGGAACCAAACTAGCGATACTACCGTGGCTCTCCCCGTTGGCGCAACACCCTACTACGGGCCCTTCCCGGGGGAGGAGAAGCGATCCTCCTCCCCCAATGGGGGGCAAACTAAACTGATTGCCCCCCGGCGACGCCGCGCGGTCACACGCGACGTCGCCCCCACTCGCGCCGTTGCTACTAGCCGCGACCGGGCCCCCACCCGATCGCGACCACGGCTGCGGGGCCGGCTAACACTGCCGCCCCCGCTAGACGGGGCCCCTACCACGGGCCCTCGGTCCGGTGATGGGCTGGGTGCGAGGGGGAATGAGGGGATAAAGTCCCTCACGTCGCACCACAAACACCATCACCGACCCCTTCGCGCTCCCCCTGCCACGGGGAGCGGTGGAGGGTCTTACGGTCGGCGTCGCCGCCTGCCCCCCACCTCCTCTCGCGCCCTTTCGGCGTCCTCCTTCGCGGCCATGACCTCTTCACAAAACAAGGCCATGGCCGCCCACGCCTCCTTACTGCCGACCATCGCACGAATGACGGCCGGCAGCGAGAGGTCCGCTCCAATCGCTCTAATAAGGACACCGCGCTGCGCTGCCCACGCCGGGCAAAACTGCAGCGTGTGCTGCGCGGTGTCCTCCCTTCCCCTGCAATGATGGCACGCAGCCGTCGCCTCCCGCCCTATCCGATGCAGGTACCGACCGAAGCAACCGTGTCCGGTCAGTACCTGTGTCAGGCGGTAGGTGGGCGTACCCCAGCTACGGCCCACCCAGGCATAAAACTCTGGGCGGACCGCCGCGGCGACGCGATCATCCCGCTGGTCTGGCTTGGATAACCAGACCAGCCACCGACTATAGACGCGTCGCCACGCCTGGCTTCGGGCCCTGGCGGCCTCCTCGCCGTGCGGGTCCACACCCCGCTGGCGAAGGTCGCAGAGGTTTTGATAGACCTCTGCGTCCATTTTCGCCAGCAGGTGAAACGGTGCGGAACCCGCCAGCAAGGTGGCGGCTGTGTAGGAGATCGTGCGATAACCCCGCACGACTCTGATGGCGACCAACCTCTGTAACCGACGGAGTAAAAATGCACCCCGCCGATTGGCCATCAGACCGCCGGCCCATATAGGCGCGCCATAAAGCGCCATGGACCGGACGACTCCCAAATACAGCCGCCGTGCCGCCATGTTGGGTCCCCCGAGATTGGGCATTATGCGACCTAACGCGGCCGCTGCCCTTTCAATACGGGGACCCAACCCTTCCAAATGATGCCCGAACCGCCAGTAGCTGTCGAGGGTGAGGCCCAGGTACTTCATCCGGCGCCCCACCCCGACTTGGGCTCCACCCACCCGTAGAGACGCCTGGCGCGGCACCCCTCGACCACTGACGTTACACAGCCAGATGGCCTCGGTCTTTTGGGGTGCCACGCGCAACCCCAGACGCTCTATCTCGGCGACGACTCGTGCCGTCCCTTCCTCCGCGAGGGCCACGGCCCTCCACCACGTATCCCCGCCGGCTATCACCAGGGTGTCGTCGGCATAACAAACCAACGACACGCCGACGGGGAGGTCAGCCCGCAGCACCGCGTCATACGCCAAGTTCCACAGGAGCGGCCCGAGGACCGACCCCTGTGGAACGCCGCGGTGCACCGCTCTCTGCTCCATCCCGTTCCGACCCGGATATTGGACTACCCTGCCCCGCAGATAGTCCCCGATCAGTCGACACAGATAGGCGGGCACCCGGTGGTACTGGAGTGCCCGACCTATCGCCCCCCAGGAGACGGTGTTAAAGGCGTTGGCTATGTCCAACGAGACTGCCAACGCCACACCCCCCCGGGAGACTGCCGATTCCGCCAGGGTCCGCACGGTCGCTATGGCGTCGACAGTGGAGCGGCCCCGGCGAAAGCCGAACTGTCGGTCGGCCAGATCAGGGCCGACGCGGGACAGATGCCCCTCGAGACGGGATACAATGACCCGCTCGAGGAGTTTCCCAGCCTCGTCCAACAGACAAATGGGTCGGAACGCGGATGGAGAATCCGCGGGCTTCCCTGGCTTGTGGAGGAGGACCAACCTCGCCACCTTCCATATGGGGGGGAACTGACCGGTCTGGAGGCACGCGTCGAAGACGCGTATCAACCCGCCACCCAAAACGCCCACCGCTACTGCCCAGGCCTGGCCGGGTATGCCGTCCGGTCCTGGCGCCGTCTTCTTGGCAGCCATTCTCCGGACGGCCCTAGCTAGCTCCTCCTCGGAGACCCCCAGTTCGTCGGACCACCAAGGCGGGTGATCCGGCTGTGGCTCGGGGGGATGCAGGAACGCCTCTCCCCCAGCGGGGAAGAGGACGCGCATAGTTTCCCCGAGCAGCTGGGGGTCGAGGCTCTATGTGATCGGGGGCGCCCATGATCGCATCTTCCCTACGACCATATGATAAGGGCGCCCCCATGGATTTGCATCCAGAGACCCGAGGAGCTCCGTCCATGCTTGGGCTTTCGCGGTCGCGATGGCCCGGCGGAGGGTTCTTCGCGCCAGGGAAAATTCCCCGCGCAACCCCACCACCTCTGCCTCCGTCGCCCCGCGCCGTCTCCTGGCGCGGGTGTACCGGCGTCGGGCGACAACGCACCGAGTGCGTAAATCCTCGATCTCGCCCGACCACCAGTACACGGACCCCCCTCGGCTCGGGGCGGTGGCCCGGGGCATGACTGCGTCACACAACGACGTCATAGTCTCCCGGAACCAACGCGCCCCGGCAGATGGATTGCCGAGGGTCCGGCGTGGCATCTCCTGCCATGCCACAACGGAGGCTGCCATCGCAAGGGCGTCCGGGTCCAGCCTCTTGGCGGACCAGCGTGGCGCCGGGTGTGCATCCCTGTCCGGTTGGCGGGGTCCATTTAAGCCGGGGGTCGCGGATACGGAAAACGTAATGTAGAGGTGGTCGCTTAACGTGGCCACCTCTTCCGCGACCCTCCAGTCGGACACACGGCGTGCTATGGCGGGGCTCCCCAACGATATATCGACGATCGACTCGCCCCGCGCGTGCACGCACGTGCTCACGGCCCCTTGATTCAAAACTACGAGGCCGTGACCCGCCGCCCATTCGAGCATCGCGTCGCCCTTCACGGTCGTCCTGGGGCAGCCCCAGGCTGCAGCGTGGGCATTAAAATCGCCCAGGACGAGTACCCCACTGGCGAGATGTGGGGAGATGCATCTCCCCACCTCGTCGAGGTACGCCTCAAATTCGCTGAGGCCCATAGCGGGCGACGCGTAACACCCGGCAACCACGAGTTCCCCCCACTTCACCGCCACAAAACCGTGGCCCCTCCCCACTACGGGGCACGGCAACGTGCCGCGCCCGTACTGCCAGGTGATCGCCGAGACCCCGTTAAGGTCCCCCACCCAAGCGGGGTGTTTGGGGACACGATAGGGCTCGGCGATCACGGCCATCCCGATGTTCCACTGCCGGAGGGTTTGGAGCATGAGATCCTGAGCCCCCCGGCAGTGGTTCAAATTTACCTGGAGGAGGCGTTGAGACATTATCGGGTCTCACCCGCGGCCTCCTCCAGGCCTCCCCTTCCAGTGCTTATGGACGCCTCTGTGCGCCCCGGATCTTTGCCGCCGTACGAGGCCATCACCCCCCGACTAAGGGGCTCTGACCCGCACGGCGGCTGGGATGTCGATTGGAGTGGGGACTCTGCAGGGCCACCCCCGGACAAAATGCATTCCGACTTCGTGGAGGTGGTGGGCGCCGAGTCGCAAGGCGCCACATCCACCTCCATCATCTCCGTCACTGTCTGCGGGGCGGTCACTCCCGCCACCACCACCCCTCCCGTCACAACAGAGGCTGGGGCGGGTATAGCACCCGACACCACAGCTGGGGACGGCTGGGTACAAGCCGCCCCTTGGACCTCCATCGCGACGGGCACCGGCGCCGGCTCAACACCAGCCGGCACCGTGGGTGGGGTCACACTCGACCCTTTCGCCTTCTTCCCCTTGCGTTTGGGGGGACGGCACGCCGCCCCACCCATGCGGTGATCCGCTGGCCGCCCCAAGCCCACACAAAGGGGGCATTTAGGGGCGGCCGTGCACTCTCGTGCGGTGTGGGAGGCCCCTCCGCAGCGGTAACAGAGGCCGCTGCGATCGACAGTGCTGGTGCACCGCTGCCGGACATGTCCGAACTCCAGGCAGCGGTGGCACTGCAGCGGCCTCGCTGCGAGTACTGCCAGCCGGGCCTCGAAGAAGCCGACCATTAATCGGCCGGACTTCGCGAGCTTGGTTGCGGCGCGAAGGGGACAGCGGGCCCAGGCAGTAAACATGCCCGAGCTGTCCCGGCGGAGGTCACCAACGTTTACCTCCGCAGCGCCGCAACCCCCGGCTGTGGCAAGGGCCTCCCTGACAGCCTGCTGGGTGGCTGCCTCCGACAGGCCGGACACCCTTAACTCGGCCTGTTTTTGGGGGCAAGCCACCCGAACACATAACCCAGACCTAACCCAGACCTAACCGGTGTTATCCTCTGAAATATTGATCGAAACCAGGTTTAATTGACTGCTTCAGTGTGTTACCACATTACTACGTGATTCAAACACGGAAAATACCCAGGATCTGGCCAACAAGTATGCGAAGAAGGCAAAATCATGAGCCAGATGCGCGCATTTCCCAGACCTAACCCAGACCTAACCGGCGTTATCCTCTAAAATATTGATCGAAACCAGGTTTAATTGACTGCTTCAGTGTGTTACCACATTACTACGTGTTTCAAACACGGAAAATACCCAGGATCTGGCAAACAAGTATGCGAAGAAGGCAAAATCATGAGCCAGATGCGCGCATTTCCCAGACCTAACCCAGAACTAACCGGTGTTATCCTCTAAAATATTGATCGAAACCAGGTTTAATTGACTGCTTCAGTGTGTTACCACATTACTACGTGATTCAAACACGGAAAATACCTAGGATCTGGCCAACAAGTATGCGAAGAAGGCAAAATCGTGAGCCAGATGCGCGCATTTCCCAGACCTAACCCAGACCTAACCGGTGTTATCCTCTAAAATATTGATCGAAACCAGGTTTAATTGACTGCTTCAGTGTGTTACCACATTACTACGTGTTTCAAACACGGAAAATACCCAGGATCTGGCCAACAAGTATGCGAAGAAGGCAAAATCATGAGCCAGATGCGCGCATTTCCCAGACCTAACCCAGACCTAACCGGTGTTATCCTCTGAAATATTGATCGAAACCAGGTTTAATTGACTGCTTTAGTGAGTTACCACATTACTACGTGTTTCAAACACGGAAAATACCCAGGATCTGGCCAACAAGTATGCGAAGAATGCGAAAGAATAAGCCAGATGCGCGCATTTCCCAGACCAAACCCAGACCTAACCGGTGTTATCCTCTGAAATATTGATCGAAACCAGGTTTAATTGACTGCTTCAGTGTGTTACCACATTACTACGTGATTCAAACACGGAAAATACCCAGGATCTGGCCAACAAGTATGCGAAGAAGGCAAAATCATGAGCCAGATGCGCGCATTTCCCAGACCTAACCCAGACCTAACCGGCGTTATCCTCTGAAATATTGATCGAAACCAGGTTTAATTGACTGCTTCAGTGTGTTACCACATTACTACGTGATTCAAACACGGAAAAAACCCAGGATATGGCCAACAAGTATGCGATGAAGGCAAAATCATGAGCCAGATGCGGGCATAACCCAGACCTAACCCAGACCTAACCGGTGTTATCCTCTAAAATATTGATCGAAACCAGGTTTAATTGACTGCTTCAGTGTGTTACCACATTACTACGTGATTCAAACACGATAAAAACCCAAGATCTGGCCAACAAGTATGCGAAGAAGGCAAAATCATGAGCCAGATGCGGGCATAACCCAGACCTAACCCAGACCTAACCGGTGTTATCCTCTAAAATATTGATCGAAACCAGGTTTAATTGACTGCTTCAGTGTATTACCACATTACTACGTGATTCAAACACGAAAAAAACACAGGATCTGGCCAACAAGTATGCGAAGAAGGCAAAATCATGAGCCAGATGCGGGCATAACCCAGACCTAACCCAGACCTAACCGGTGTTATCCTCTAAAATATTGATCGAAACCAGGTTTAATTGACTGCTTCAGTGTGTTACCACATTACTACGTGATTCAAACACGGAAAATACCTAGGATCTGGCCAACAAGTATGCGAAGAAGGCAAAATCATGAGCCAGATGCGCGCATTTCCCAGACCTAACCCAGACCTAACCGGCGTTATCCTCTAAAATATTGATCGAAACCAGGTTTAATTGACTGCTTCAGTGTGTTACCATATTACTACGTGTTTCAAACACGGAAAATACCCAGGATCTGGCCAACAAGTATGCGAAGAATGCGAAAGAATAAGCCAGATGCGCGCATTTCCCAGACCTAACCCAGACCTAACCGGTGTTATCCTCTGAAATATTGATCGAAACCAGGTTTAATTGACTGCTTCAGTGTGTTACCACATTACTACGTGTTTCAAACACGGAAAATACCCAGGATCTGGCCAACAAGTATGCGAAGAATGCGAAAGAATAAGCCAGATGCGCGCATTTCCCAGACCTAACCCAGACCTAACCGGTGTTATCCTCTGAAATATTGATCGAAACCAGATTTAATTGACTGCTTCAGTGTGTTACCACATTACTACGTGTTTCAAACACGGAAAATACCCAGGATCTGGCCAACAAGTATGCGAAGAAGGCAAAATCATGAGCCAGATGCGGGCATAACCCAGACCTAACCCAGACCTAACCGGTGTTATCCTCTAAAATATTGATCGAAACCAGGTTTAATTGACTGCTTCAGTGTGTTACCACATTACTACGTGATTCAAACACGATAAAAACCCAAGATCTGGCCAACAAGTATGCGAAGAAGGCAAAATCATGAGCCAGATGCGGGCATAACCCAGACCTAACCCAGACCTAACCGGTGTTATCCTCTAAAATATTGATCGAAACCAGGTTTAATTGACTGCTTCAGTGTATTACCACATTACTACGTGATTCAAACACGAAAAAAACACAGGATCTGGCCAACAAGTATGCGAAGAAGGCAAAATCATGAGCCAGATGCGGGCATAACCCAGACCTAACCCAGACCTAACCGGTGTTATCCTCTAAAATATTGATCGAAACCAGGTTTAATTGACTGCTTCAGTGTGTTACCACATTACTACGTGATTCAAACACGGAAAATACCTAGGATCTGGCCAACAAGTATGCGAAGAAGGCAAAATCATGAGCCAGATGCGCGCATTTCCCAGACCTAACCCAGACCTAACCGGCGTTATCCTCTAAAATATTGATCGAAACCAGGTTTAATTGACTGCTTCAGTGTGTTACCATATTACTACGTGTTTCAAACACGGAAAATACCCAGGATCTGGCCAACAAGTATGCGAAGAATGCGAAAGAATAAGCCAGATGCGCGCATTTCCCAGACCTAACCCAGACCTAACCGGTGTTATCCTCTGAAATATTGATCGAAACCAGGTTTAATTGACTGCTTCAGTGTGTTACCACATTACTACGTGTTTCAAACACGGAAAATACCCAGGATCTGGCCAACAAGTATGCGAAGAATGCGAAAGAATAAGCCAGATGCGCGCATTTCCCAGACCTAACCCAGACCTAACCGGTGTTATCCTCTGAAATATTGATCGAAACCAGATTTAATTGACTGCTTCAGTGTGTTACCACATTACTACGTGTTTCAAACACGGAAAATACCCAGGATCTGGCCAACAAGTATGCGAAGAAGGCAAAATCATGAGCCAGATGCGGGCATAACCCAGACCTAACCCAGACCTAACCGGTGTTATCCTCTGAAATATTGATCGAAACCAGGTTTAATTGACTGCTTCAGTGAGTTACCACATTACTACGTGATTCAAACACTGAAAAAACCCAGGATCTGGCCAACAAGTATGCGATGAAGGCAAAATCATGAGCCAGATGCGGGCATAACCCAGACCTAACCCAGACCTAACCGGTGTTATCCTCTAAAATATTGATCGAAACCAGGTTTAATTGACTGCTTCAGTGTGTTACCACATTACAACGTGATTCAAACACGAAAAAAACCCAGGATCTGGCCAACAAGTATGCGAAGAAGGCAAAATCATGAGCCAGATGCGGGCATAACCCAGACCTAACCCAGACCTGACCGGTGTTATCCTTTAAAATATTGATCGAAACCAGGTTTAATTGACTGTTTCAGTGTGTTACCACATTCCTACGTGATTCAAACACGAAAAAAACCCAGGATCTGGCCAACAAGTTTGCGAAAAAGGCGAAAGTATAAGCCATATGCGCGCATATCCCGGACCTAACCCAGACCTAACCGGTGTTATCCTCCTAAATACTGTCCGAATCCAGGTTTAGTGGACTGTTTCTGTGTGGTACCTCATTACTACGTGATTCAAACCCGAAAAAAACCCAGGATCTGGCCAACAAGTATGCGATGAAGGCAAAATCATGAGCCAGATGCGGGCATAACCCAGACCTAACCCAGACCTAACCGGTGTTATCCTCTAAGATATTGATCGAAACCAGGTTTAATAGACTGCTTCAGTGTGTTACCACATTACTACGTGATTCAAACACGAAAAAAACCCAGGATCTGGCCAACAAGTATGCGAAGAAGGCAAAATCATGAGCCAGATGCGGGCATAACCCAGACCTAACCCAGACCTAACCGGTGTTATCCTCTGAAATATTGATCGAAACCAGGTTTAATTGACTGCTTCAGTGTGTTACCACATTACTACGTGATTCAAACACGAAAAAAACCCAGGATCTGGCCAACAAGTATGCGAAGAAGGCAAAATCATGAGCCAGATGCGGGCATAACCCAGACCTAACCCAAACCTAACCGGTGTTATCCTCTGAAATATTGATCGAAACCAGGTTTAATTGACTGCTTCAGTGAGTTACCACATTACTACGTGATTCAAACACGAAAAAAACCCAGGATCTGGCCAACAAGTATGCGAAGAAGGCAAAATCATGAGCCAGATGTGGGCATAACCCAGACCTAACCCAGACCTAACCGGTGTTATCCTCTGAAATATTAATCGAAACCAGGTTTAATTGACTGCTTCAGTGAGTTACCACATTACTACGTGATTCAAACACGGAAAAAACCCAGGATCTGGCCAACAAGTATGCGAAGAAGGCAAAATCATGAGCCAGATGCGGGCATAACCCAGACCTAACCCAGACCTAACCGGTGTTATCCTCTGAAATATTGATCGAAACCAGGTTTAATTGACTGCTTCAGTGTGTTACCACATTACTACGTGATTCAAACACGGAAAATACCTAGGATCTGGCCAACAAGTATGCGAAGAAGGCAAAATCATGAGCCAGATGCGCGCATTTCCCAGACCTAACCCAGACCTAACCGGCGTTATCCTGTAAAATATTGATCGAAACCAGGTTTAATTGACTGCTTCAGTGTGTTACCACATTACTACGTGTTTCAAACACGGAAAATACCCAGGATCTGGCCAACAAGTATTCGAAGAATGCGAAAGAATAAGCCAGATGCGCGCATTTCCCAGACCTAACCCAGACCTAACCGGTGTTATCCTCTGAAATATTGATCGAAACCAGGTTTAATTGACTGCTTCAGTGTGTTACCACATTACTACGTGTTTCAAACACGGAAAATACCCAGGATCTGGCCAACAAGTATGCGAAGAATGCGAAAGAATAAGCCAGATGCGCGCATTTCCCAGACCTAACCCAGACATAACCGGTGTTATCCTCTGAAATATTGATCGAAACCAGGTTTAATTGACTGCTTCAGTGTGTTACCACATTACTACGTGTTTCAAACACGGAAAATACCCAGGATCTGGCCAACAAGTATGCGAAGAAGGCAAAATCATGAGCCAGATGCGGGCATAACCCAGACCTAACCCAGACCTAACCGGTGTTATCCTCTGAAATATTGATCGAAACCAGGTTTAATTGACTGCTTCAGTGAGTTACCACATTACTACGTGATTCAAACACTGAAAATACCCAGGATCTGGCCAACAAGTATGCGATGAAGGCAAAATCATGAGCCAGATGCGGGCATAACCCAGACCCAACCCAGACCTAACTGGTGTTATCCTCTAAAATATTGATCGAAACCAGGTTTAATTGACTGTTTCAGTGTGTTACTACATTCCTACGTGATTCAAACACGAAAAAAACCCAGGATCTGGCCAACAAGTTTGCGAAAAAGGCGAAAGTATAAGCCATCTGCGCGCATATCCCGGACCTAACCCAGACCTAACCGGTGTTATCCTCCTAAATACTGTCCGAATCCAGGTTTAGTGGACTGTTTCTGTGTGGTACCTCATTACTACGTGATTCAAACCCGAAAAAAAACCAGGATCTGGCCAACAAGTATGCGATGAAGGCAAAATCATGAGCCAGATGCGGGCATAACCCAGACCTAACCCAGACCTAACCGGTGTTATCCTCTAAGATATTGATCGAAACCAGGTTTAATTGACTGCTTCAGTGTGTTACCACATTACTACGTGATTCAAACACGGAAAAAACCCAGGATCTTGCCAACAAGTATGCGATGAAGGCAAAATCATGAGCCAGATGCGGGCATAACCCAGACCTAACCCAGACCTAACCGGTGTTATCCTCTGAAATATTGATCGAAACCAGGTTTAATTGACTGCTTCAGTGAGTTACCACATTACTACGTGATCCAAACACGAAAAAAACCCAGGATCTGGCCAACAAGTATGCGAAGAAGGCAAAATCATGAGCCAGATGCGGGCATAACCCAGACCTAACCCAGACCTAACCGGTGTTATCCTCTGAAATATTGATCGAAACCAGGTTTAATTGACTGCGTCACTGAGTTACCACATTACTACGTGATTCAAACACGGAAAAAACCCAGGATCTGGCCAACAAGTATGCGATGAAGGCAAAATCATGAGCCAGATGCGGGCATAACCCAGACCTAAGCCAGACCTAACCGGTGTTATCCTCTGAAATATTGATCGAAACCAGGTTTAATTGACTGCTTCAGTGTGTTACCACATTACTACGTGATTCAAACACGGAAAATACCCAGGATCTGGCCAACAAGTATGCGAAGAAGGCAAAATCATGAGCCAGATGCGGGCATAACCCAGACCTAACCCAGACCTAACCGGTGTTATCCTCTGAAATATTGATCGAAACCAGGTTTAATTGACTGCTTCAGTGTGCTACCACATTACTACGTGATTCAAACACGGAAAATACCCAGGATCTGGCCAACAAGTATGCGAAGAAGGCAAAATCATGAGCCAGATGCGCGCATTTCCCAGACCTAACCCAGACCTAACCGGCGTTATCCTCTAAAATATTGATCGAAACCAGGTTTAATTGACTGCTTCAGTGTGTTACCACATTACTACGTGTTTCAAACACGGAAAATACCCAGGATCTGGCAAACAAGTATGCGAAGAAGGCAAAATCATGAGCCAGATGCGCGCATTTCCCAGACCTAACCCAGACCTAACCGGTGTTATCCTCTGAAATATTGATCGAAACCAGGTTTAATTGACTGCTTCAGTGTGTTACCACATTACTACGTGTTTCAAACACGGAAAATACCCAGGATCTGGCCAACAAGTATGCGAAGAATGCGAAAGAATAAGCCAGATGCGCGCATTTCCCAGACCTAACCCAGACCTAACCGGTGTTATCCGCTGAAATATTGATCGAAACCAGGTTTAATTGACTGCTTCAGTGTGTTACCACATTACTACGTGATTCAAACACGGAAAATACCTAGGATCTGGCCAACAAGTATGCGAAGAAGGCAAAATCATGAGCCAGATGCGCGCATTTCCCAGACCTAACCCAGACCTAACCGGCGTTATCCTCTAAAATATTGATCGAAACCAGGTTTAATTGACTGCTTCAGTGTGTTACCACATTACTACGTGTTTCAAACACGGAAAATACCCAGGATCTGGCCAACAAGTATTCGAAGAATGCGAAAGAATAAGCCAGATGCGCGCATTTCCCAGACCTAACCCAGACCTAACCGGTGTTATCCTCTGAAATATTGATCGAAACCAGGTTTAATTGACTGCTTCAGTGTGTTACCACATTACTACGTGTTTCAAACACGGAAAATACCCAGGATCTGGCCAACAAGTATGCGAAGAATGCGAAAGAATAAGCCAGATGCGCGCATTTCCCAGACCTAACCCAGACATAACCGGTGTTATCCTCTGAAATATTGATCGAAACCAGGTTTAATTGACTGCTTCAGTGTGTTACCACATTACTACGTGTTTCAAACACGGAAAATACCCAGGATCTGGCCAACAAGTATGCGAAGAAGGCAAAATCATGAGCCAGATGCGGGCATAACCCAGAACTAACCCAGACCTAACCGGTGTTATCCTCTGAAATATTGATCGAAACCAGGTTTAATTGACTGCTTCAGTGAGTTACCACATTACTACGTGATTCAAACACTGAAAATACCCAGGATCTGGCCAACAAGTATGCGATGAAGGCAAAATCATGAGCCAGATGCGGGCATAACCCAGACCCAACCCAGACCTAACCGGTGTTATCCTCTAAAATATTGATCGAAACCAGGTTTAATTGACTGTTTCAGTGTGTTACCACATTCCTACGTGATTCAAACACGAAAAAAACCCAGGATCTGGCCAACAAGTTTGCGAAAAAGGCGAAAGTATAAGCCATCTGCGCGCATATCCCGGACCTAACCCAGACCTAACCGGTGTTATCCTCCTAAATACTGTCCGAATCCGTGTTTAGTGGACTGTTTCTGTGTGGTACCTCATTACTACGTGATTCAAACCCGAAAAAAACCCAGGATCTGGCCAACAAGTATGCGAAGAAGGCAAAATCATGAGCCAGAAGCGGGCATAACCCAGACCTAACCCAGACCTAACCGGTGTTATCCTCTGAAATATTGATCGAAACCAGGTTTAATTGACTGCGTCACTGAGTTACCACATTACTACGTGATTCAAACACGGAAAAAACCCGGGATCTGGCCAACAAGTATGCGATGAAGGCAAAATCATGAGCCAGATGCGGTCATAACCCAGACCTAACCCAGACCTAACCGCTGTTATCCTCTAAAATATTGATCGAAACCAGGTTTAATTGACTGCTTCAGTGTGTTACCACATTACTACGTGTTTCAAACACGGAAAATACCCAGGATCTGGCCAACAAGTATGCGAAGAAGGCAGAATCATGAGCCAGATGCGGTCATAACCCAGACCTAACCCAGACCTAACCGCTGTTATCCTCTAAAATATTGATCGAAACCAGGTTTAATTGACTGCTTCAGTGTGTTACCACATTACTACGTGTTTCAAACACGGAAAATACCCAGGATCTGGCCAACAAGTATGCGAAGAATGCGAAAGAATAAGCCAGATGCGCGCATTTCCCAGACCTAACCCAGACATAACCGGTGTTATCCTCTGAAATATTGATCGAAACCAGGTTTAATTGACTGCTTCAGTGTGTTACCACATTACTACGTGTTTCAAACACGGAAAATACCCAGGATCTGGCCAACAAGTATGCGAAGAAGGCAAAATCATGAGCCAGATGCGGGCATAACCCAGAACTAACCCAGACCTAACCGGTGTTATCCTCTGAAATATTGATCGAAACCAGGTTTAATTGACTGCTTCAGTGAGTTACCAGATTACTACGTGATTCAAACACGAAAAAAACCCAGGATCTGGCCAACAAGTATGCGAAGAAGGCAAAATCATGAGCCAGATGCGGGCATAACCCAGACCTAACCCAGACCTAACCGGTGTTATCCTCTGAAATATTGATCGAAACCAGGTTTAATTGACTGCTTCAGTGAGTTACCACATTACTACGTGATTCAAACACGGAAAAAACCCAGGATCTTGCCAACAAGTATGCGATGAAGGCAAAATCATGAGCCAGCTGCGGGCATAACCCAGACCTAACCCAGACCTAACCGGTGTTATCCTCTGAAATATTGATCGAAACCAGGTTTAATTGACTGCTTCAGTGAGTTACCACATTACTACGTGATTCAAACACGAAAAAAACCCAGGATCTGGCCAACAAGTATGCGAAGAAGGCAAAATCATGAGCCAGAAGCGGGCATAACCCAGACCTAACCCAGACCTAACCGGTGTTATCCTCTGAAATATTGATCGAAACCAGGTTTAATTGACTGCGTCACTGAGTTACCACATTACTACGTGATTCAAACACGGAAAAAACCCAGGATCTGGCCAACAAGTATGCGATGAAGGCAAAATCATGAGCCAGATGCGGGCATAACCCAGACCTAAGCCAGACCTAACCGGTGTTATCCTCTGAAATACTGATCGAAACCAGGTTTAATTGACTGCTTCAGTGTGTTACCACATTACTACGTGATTCAAACACGGAAAATACCCAGGATCTGGCCAACAAGTATGCGAAGAAGGCAAAATCATGAGCCAGATGCGCGCATTTCCCAGACCTAACCCAGACCTAACCGGCGTTATCCTCTGAAATATTGATCGAAACCAGGTTTAATTGACTGCTTCAGTGTGTTACCACATTACTACGTGATTCAAGCACGAAAAAACCCCAGGATCTGACCAACAAGTATGCGAAGAAGGCAAAATCATGAGCCAGATGCGGGCATAACCCAGACCTAACCCAGACCTAACCTTTGTTATCCTCTAAAATATTGATCGAAACCAGGTTTAATTGGCTGCTTCAGTGTGTTACCACATTACTACGTGTTTCAAACACGGAAAATACCCAGGATCTGGCCAACAAGTATGCGAAGAAGGCAGAATCATGAGCCAGATGCGGTCATAACCCAGACCTAACCCAGACCTAACCGCTGTTATCCTCTAAAATATTGATCGAAACCAGGTTTAATTGACTGCTTCAGTGTGTTACCACATTACTACGTGTTTCAAACACGGAAAATACCCAGGATCTGACCAACAAGTATGCGAAGAAGGCAAAATCATGAGCCAGATGCGGGCATAACCCAGACCTAACCCAGACCTAACCGGTGTTATCCTCTAAAATATTGATCGAAACCAGGTTTAATTGACAGCTTCAGTGTGTTACCACATTACTACGTGATTCAAACACGAAAAAAACCCAGGATCTGGCCAACAAGTATGCGAAGAAGGCAAAATCATGAGCCAGATGCGGGCATAACCCAGACCTAACCCAGACCTAACCGGTGTTATCCTCTGAAATATTGATCGAAACCAGGTTTAATTGACTGCTTCAGTGTGTTACCACATTACTACGTGATTCAAACACGAAAAAAACCCAGGATCTGGCCAACAAGTATGCGAAGAAGGCAAAATCATGAGCCAGATGCGGGCATAACCCAGACCTAACCCAGACCTAACCGGTGTTATTCTCTGAAATATTGATCGAAACCAGGTTTAATTGACTGCTTCAGTGAGTTACCACATTACTACGTGATTCAAACACGAAAAAAACCCAGGATCTGGCCAACAAGTATGCGAAGAAGGCAAAATCATGAGCCAGATGCGGGCATAACCCAGACCTAACCCAGACCTAACCGGTGTTATCCTCTGAAATATTGATCGAAACCAGGTTTAATTGACTGCTTCAGTGAGTTACCACATTACTACGTGATTCAAACACGGAAAAAACCCAGGATCTTGCCAACAAGTATGCGATGAAGGCAAAATCATGAGCCAGATGCGGGCATAACCCAGACCTAACCCAGACCTAACCGGTGTTATCCTCTGAAATATTGATCGAAACCAGGTTTAATTGACTGCTTCAGTGAGTTACCACATTACTACGTGATTCAAACACGAAAAAAACCCAGGATCTGGCCAACAAGTATGCGAAGAAGGCAAAATCATGAGCCAGATGCGGGCATAACCCAGACCTAACCCAGACCTAACCGGTGTTATCCTCTGAAATATTGATCGAAACCAGGTTTAATTGACTGCGTCAGTGAGTTACCACATTACTACGTGATTCAAACACGGAAAAAACCCAGGATCTGGCCAACAAGTATGCGATGAAGGCAAAATCATGAGCCAGATGCGGGCATAACCCAGACCTAAGCCAGACCTAACCGGTGTTATCCTCTGAAATATTGATCGGAACCAGGTTTAATTGACTGCTTCAGTGTGTTACCACATTACTACGTGATTCAAACACGGAAAATACCCAGGATCTGGCCAACAAGTATGCGAAGAAGGCAAAATCATGAGCCAGATGCGCGCATTTCCCAGACCTAACCCAGACCTAACCGGCGTTATCCTCTGAAATATTGATCGAAACCAGGTTTAATTGACTGCTTCAGTGTGTTACCACATTACTACGTGATTCAAGCACGAAAAAACCCCAGGATCTGACCAACAAGTATGCGAAGAAGGCAAAATCATGAGCCAGATGCGGGCATAACCCAGACCTAACCCAAACCTAACCTTTGTTATCCTCTTAAATATTGATCGAAACCAGGTTTAATTGACTGCTTCAGTGTGTTACCACATTACTACGTGTTTCAAACACGGAAAATACCCAGGATCTGACCAACAAGTATGCGAAGAAGGCAAAATCATGAGCCAGATGCGGGCATAACCCAGACCTAACCCAGACCTAACCGGTGTTATCCTCTAAAATATTGATCGAAACCAGGTTTAATTGACAGCTTCAGTGTGTTACCACATTACTACGTGATTCAAACACGAAAAAAACCCAGGATCTGGCCAACAAGTATGCGAAGAAGGCAAAATCATGAGCCAGATGCGGGCATAACCCAGACCTAACACAGACCTAACCGGTGTTATCCTCTAAGATATTGATCGAAACCAGGTTTAATTGACTGCTTCAGTGTGTTACCACATTACTACGTGATTCAAACACGAAAAAAACCCAGGATCTGGCCAACAAGTATGCGAAGAAGGCAAAATCATGAGCCAGATGCGGGCATAACCCAGACCTAACCCAGACCTAACCGGTGTTATCCTCTGAATTATTGATCGAAACCAGGTTTAATTGACTGCTTCAGTGTGTTACCACATTACTACGTGATTCAAACACGAAAAAAACCCAGGATCTGGCCAACAAGTATGCGAAGAAGGCAAAATCATGAGCCAGATGCGGGCATAACCCAGACCTAACCCAGACCTAACCGGTGTTATCCTCTGAAATATTGATCGAAACCAGGTTTAATTGACTGCTTCAGTGAGTTACCACATTACTACGTGATTCAAACACGAAAAAAACCCAGGATCTGGCCAACAAGTATGCGAAGAAGGCAAAATCATGAGCCAGATGCGGGCATAACCCAGACCTAACCCAGACCTAACCGGTGTTATCCTCTGAAATATTGATCGAAACCAGGTTTAATTGACTGCTTCAGTGAGTTACCACATTACTACGTGATTCAAACACGGAAAAAACCCAGGATCTTGCCAACAAGTATGCGATGAAGGCAAAATCATGAGCCAGATGCGGGCATAACCCAGACCTAACCCAGACCTAACCGGTGTTATCCTCTGAAATATTGATCGAAACCAGGTTTAATTGACTGCTTCAGTGAGTTACCACATTACTACGTGATTCAAACATGAAAAAAACCCAGGATCTGGCCAACAAGTATGCGAAGAAGGCAAAATCATGAGCCAGATGCGGGCATAACCCAGTCCTAACCCAGACCTAACCGGTGTTATCCTCTGAAATATTGATCGAAACCAGGTTTAATTGACTGCGTCAGTGAGTTACCACATTACTACGTGATTCAAACACGGAAAAAACCCAGGATCTGGCCAACAAGTATGCGATGAAGGCAAAATCATGAGCCAGATGCGGGCATAACCCAGACCTAAGCCAGACCTAACCGGTGTTATCCTCTGAAATATTGATCGAAACCAGGTTTAATTGACTGCTTCAGTGTGTTACCACATTACTACGTGATTCAAACACGGAAAATACCCAGGATCTGGCCAACAAGTATGCGAAGAAGGCAAAATCATGAGCCAGATGCGCGCATTTCCCAGACCTAACCCAGACCTAACCGGCGTTATCCTCTGAAATATTGATCGAAACCAGGTTTAATTGACTGCTTCAGTGTGTTACCACATTACTACGTGATTCAAGCACGAAAAAACCCCAGGATCTGACCAACAAGTATGCGAAGAAGGCAAAATCATGAGCCAGATGCGGGCATAACCCAGACCTAACCCAGACCTAACCTTTGTTATCCTCTAAAATATTGATCGAAACCAGGTTTAATTGACTGCTTCAGTGTGTTACCACATTACTACGTGTTTCAAACACGGAAAATACCCAGGATCTGGCCAACAAGTATGCGAAGAAGGCAGAATCATGAGCCAGATGCGGGCATAACCCAGACCTAACCCAGACCTAACCGGTGTTATCCTCTAAAATATTGATCGAAACCAGGTTTAATTGGCTGCTTCAGTGTGTTACCACATTACTACGTGTTTCAAACACGGAAAATACCCAGGATCTGACCAACAAGTATGCGAAGAAGGCAAAATCATTAGCCAGATGCGGGCATAACCCAGACCTAACCCAGACCTAACCGGTGTTATCCTCTAAAATATTGATCGAAACCAGGTTTAATTGACAGCTTCAGTGTGTTACCACATTACTACGTGATTCAAACACGAAAAAAACCCAGGATCTGGCCAACAAGTATGCGAAGAAGGCGAAATCATGAGCCAGATGCGGGCATAACCCAGACCTAACCCAGATCTAACCGGTGTTATCCTCTGAAATATTGATCGAAACCAGGTTTAATTGACTGCTTCAGTGTGTTACCACATTACTACGTGATTCAAACACGAAAAAAACCCAGGATCTGGCCAACAAGTATGCGAAGAAGGCAAAATCATGAGCCAGATGCGGGCATAACCCAGACCTAACCCAGACCTAACCGGTGTTATCCTCTGAAATATTGATCGAAACCAGGTTTAATTGACTGCTTCAGTGAGTTACCACATTACTACGTGATTCAAACACGAAAAAAACCCAGGATCTGGCCAACAAGTATGCGAAGAAGGCAAAATCATGAGCCAGATGCGGGCATAACCCAGACCTAACCCAGACCTAACCGGTGTTATCCTCTGAAATATTGATCGAAACCAGGTTTAATTGACTGCTTCAGTGAGTTACCACATTACTACGTGATTCAAACACGGAAAAAACCCAGGATCTTGCCAACAAGTATGCGATGAAGGCAAAATCATGAGCCAGATGCGGGCATAACCCAGACCTAACCCAGACCTAACCGGTGTTATCCTCTGAAATATTGATCGAAACCAGGTTTAATTGACTGCTTCAATGAGTTACCACATTACTACGTGATTCAAACACGAAAAAAACCCAGGATCTGGCCAACAAGTATGCGAAGAAGGCAAAATCATGAGCCAGATGCGGGCATAACCCAGACCTAACCCAGACCTAACCGGTGTTATCCTCTGAAATATTGATCGAAACCAGGTTTAATTGACTGCGTCAGTGAGTTACCACATTACTACGTGATTCAAACACGGAAAAAACCCAGGATCTGGCCAACAAGTATGCGATGAAGGCAAAATCATGAGCCAGATGCGGGCATAACCCAGACCTAAGCCAGACCTAACCGGTGTTATCCTCTGAAATATTGATCGAAACCAGGTTTAATTGACTGCTTCTGTGTGTTACCACATTACTACGTGTTTCAAACACGGAAAATACCCAGGATCTGGCCAACAAGTATGCGAAGAAGGCAGAATCATGAGCCAGATGCGGGCATAACCCAGACCTAACCCAGACCTAACCGGTGTTATCCTCTAAAATATTGATCGAAACCAGGTTTAATTGACTGCTTCAGTGTGTTACCACATTACTACGTGTTTCAAACACGGAAAATACCCAGGATCTGACCAACAAGTATGCGAAGAAGGCAAAATCATGAGCCAGATGCGGGCATAACCCAGACCTAACCCAGACCTAACCGGTGTTATCCTCTAAAATATTGATCGAAACCAGGTTTAATTGACAGCTTCAGTGTGTTACCACATTACTACGTGATTCAAACACGAAAAAAACCCAGGATCTGGCCAACAAGTATGCGATGAAGGCAAAATCATGAGCCAGATGCGGGCATAACCCAGACCTAACCCAGACCTAACCGGTGTTATCCTCTAAAATATTGATCGAAACCAGGTTTAATTGACTGCTTCAATGTGTTACCACATTACTACGTGTTTCAAACACGGAAAATACCCAGGATCTGGCCAACAAGTATGCGAAGATGGCAGAATCATGAGCCAGATGCGGGCATAACCCAGACCTAACCCAGACCTAACCGGTGTTATCCTCTAAAATATTGATCGAAACCAGTTTTAATTGACAGCTTCAGTGTGTTACCACATTACTACGTGATTCAAACACGAAAAAAACCCAGGATCTGGCCAACAAGTATGCGATGAAGGCAAAATCATGAGCCAGATGCGGGCATAACCCAGACCTAACCCAGACCTAACCGGTGTTATCCTCTAAAATATTGATCGAAACCAGGTTTAATTGACTGCTTCAGTGTGTTACCACATTACTACGTGTTTCAAACACGGAAAATACCCAGGATCTGGCCAACAAGTATGCGAAGAAGGCAGAATCATGAGCCATATGCGCGCATATCCCGGACCTAACCCAGACCTAACCGGTGTTATCCTCCTAAATACTGTCCGAATCCAGGTTTAGTGGACTGCTTCTGTGTGGTACCTCATTACTACGTGATTCAAACCCGAAAAAAACCCAGGATCTGGCCAACAAGTATGCGATGAAGGCAAAATCATGAGCCAGATGCGGGCATAACCCAGACCTAACCCAGACCTAACCGGTGCTATCCTCTAAGATATTGATCGAAACCAGGTTTAATTGACTGCTTCAGTGTGTTACCACATTACTACGTGATTCAAACACGAAAAAAACCCAGGATCTGGCCAACAAGTATGCGAAGAAGGCAAAATCATGAGCCAGATGCGGGCATAACCCAGACCTAACCCAGACCTAACCGGTGTTATCCTCTGAAATATTGATCGAAACCAGGTTTAATTGACTGCTTCAGTGTGTTACCACATTACTACGTGATTCAAACACGAAAAAAACCCAGGATCTGGCCAACAAGTATGCGAAGAAGGCAAAATCATGAGCCAGATGCGGGCATAACCCAGACCTAAGCCAGACCTAACCGGTGTTATCCTCTGAAATATTGATCGAAACCAGGTTTAATTGACTGCTTCAGTGTGTTACCACATTACTACGTGATTCAAACACGGAAAATACCCAGGATCTGGCCAACAAGTATGCGAAGAAGGCAAAATCATGAGCCTGATGCGCGCATTTCCCAGACCTAACCCAGACCTAACCGGCGTTATCCTCTGAAATATTGATCGAAACCAGGTTTAATTGACTGCTTCAGTGTGTTACCACATTACTACGTGATTCAAGCACGAAAAAACCCCAGGATCTGACCAACAAGTATGCGAAGAAGGCAAAATCATGAGCCAGATGCGGGCATAACCCAGACCTAACCCAGACCTAACCTTTGTTATCCTCTAAAATATTGATCGAAACCAGGTTTAATTGACTGCTTCAGTGTGTTACCACATTACTACGTGTTTCAAACACGAAAAAAACCCAGGATCTGGCCAACAAGTATGCGAAGAAGGCAAAATCATGAGCCAGATGCGGGCATAACCCAGACCTAACCCAGACCTAACCGGTGTTATCCTCTGAAATATTGATCGAAACCAGGTTTAATTGACTGCTTCAGTGAGTTACCACATTACTACGTGATTCAAACACGGAAAAAACCCAGGATCTTGCCAACAAGTATGCGATGAAGGCAAAATCATGAGCCAGATGCGGGCATAACCCAGACCTAACCCAGACCTAACCGGTGTTATCCTCTGAAATATTGATCGAAACCAGGTTTAATTGACTGCTTCAGTGAGTTACCACATTACTACGTGATTCAAACACGAAAAAAACCCAGGATCTGGCCAACAAGTATGCGAAGAAGGCAAAATCATGAGCCAGATGCGGGCATAACCCAGACCTAACCCAGACCTAACCGGTGTTATCCTCTGAAATATTGATCGAAACCAGGTTTAATTGACTGCGTCAGTGAGTTACCACATTACTACGTGATTCAAACACGGAAAAAACCCAGGATCTGGCCAACAAGTATGCGATGAAGGCAAAATCATGAGCCAGATGCGGGCATAACCCAGACCTAAGCCAGACCTAACCGGTGTTATCCTCTGAAATATTGATCGAAACCAGGTTTAATTGACTGCGTCAGTGAGTTACCACATTACTACGTGATTCAAACACGGAAAAAACCCAGGATCTGGCCAACAAGTATGCGATGAAGGCAAAATCATGAGCCAGATGCGGGCATAACCCAGACCTAAGCCAGACCTAACCGGTGTTATCCTCTGAAATATTGATCGAAACCAGGTTTAATTGACTGCTTCAGTGTGTTACCACATTACTACGTGATTCAAACACGGAAAATCCCCAGGATCTGGCCAACAAGTATGCGAAGAAGGCAAAATCATGAGCCAGATGCGCGCATTTCCCAGACCTAACCCAGACCTAACCGGCGTTATCCTCTGAAATATTGATCGAAACCAGGTTTAATTGACTGTTTCAGTGTGTTACCACATTACTACGTGATTCAAGCACGAAAAAACCCCAGGATCTGACCAACAAGTATGCGAAGAAGGCAAAATCATGAGCCAGATGCGGGCATAACCCAGACCTAACCCAGACCTAACCTTTGTTATCCTCTAAAATATTGATCGAAACCAGGTTTAATTGACTGCTACAGTGTGTTACCACATTACTACGTGTTTCAAACACGGAAAATACCCAGGATCTGGCCAACAAGTATGCGAAGAAGGCAGAATCATGAGCCAGATGCGGGCATAACCCAGACCTAACCCAGACCTAACCGGTGTTATCCTCTAAAATATTGATCGAAACCAGGTTTAATTGACTGCTTCAGTGTGTTACCACATTACTACGTGTTTCAAACACGGAAAATACCCAGGATCTGACCAACAAGTATGCGAAGAAGGCAAAATCATGAGCCAGATGCGGGCATAACCCAGACCTAACCCAGACCTAACCGGTGTTATCCTCTAAAATATTGATCGAAACCAGGTTTAATTGACTGCTTCAGTGTGTTACCACATTACTACGTGTTTCAAACACGGAAAATACCCAGGATCTGGCCAACAAGTATGCGAAGAATGCAGAATCATGAGCCAGATGCGGGCATAACCCAGACCTAACCCAGACCTAACCGGTGTTATCCTCTAAAATATTGATCGAAACCAGGTTTAATTGACAGCTTCAGTGTGTTACCACATTACTACGTGATTCAAACACGAAAAAAACCCAGGATCTGGCCAACAAGTATGCGAAGAAGGCGAAAGTATAAGCCAGATGCGCGCATTTCCCAGACCTAACCCAGACCTAACCGGTGTTATCCTCTGAAATATTGATCGAAACCAGGTTTAATTGACTGCTTCAGTGTGTTACCACATTACTACGTGATTCAAACACGGAAAAAACCCAGCATCTGGCCAACAAGTTTGCGAAAAAGGCGAAAGTATAAGCCATTATCGCGCATATCCCGGACCTAACCCAGACCTAACCGGTGTTATCCTCCTAAATACTGTCCGAATCCAGGTTTAGTGGACTGTTTCTGTGTGGTACCTCATTACTACGTGATTCAAACCCGAAAAAAACCCAGGATCTGGCCAACAAGTATGCGATGAAGGCAAAATCATGAGCCAGATGCGGGCATAACCCAGACCTAACCCAGACCTAACCGGTGTTATCCTCTAAGATATTGATCGAATCCAGGTTTAATTGACTGCTTCAGTGTGTTACCACATTACTACGTGATTCAAACACGAAAAAAACCCAGGATCTGGCCAACAAGTATGCGAAGAATGCAAAATCATGAGCCAGATGCGGGCATAACCCAGACCTAACCCAGACCTAACCGGTGTTATCCTCTGAAATATTGATCGAAACCAGGTTTAATTGACTGCTTCAGTGTGTTACCACATTACTACGTGATTCAAACACGAAAAAAAACCAGGATCTGGCCAACAAGTATGCGAAGAAGGCAAAATCATGAGCCAGATGCGGGCATAACCCAGACCTAACCCAGACCTAACCGGTGTTATCCTCTGAAATATTGATCGAAACCAGGTTTAATTGACTGCGTCAGTGAGTTACCACATTACTACGTGATTCAAACACGGAAAAAACCCAGGATCTGGCCAACAAGTATGCGATGAAGGCAAAATCATGAGCCAGATGCGGGCATAACCCAGACCTAAGCCAGACCTAACCGGTGTTATCCTCTGAAATATTGATCGAAACCAGGTTTAATTGACTGCTTCAGTGTGTTACCACATTACTACGTGATTCAAACACGGAAAATACCCAGGATCTGGCCAACAAGTATGCGAAGAAGGCAAAATCATGAGCCTGATGCGCGCATTTCCCAGACCTAACCCAGACCTAACCGGCGTTATCCTCTGAAATATTGATCGAAACCAGGTTTAATTGACTGCTTCAGTGTGTTACCACATTACTACGTGATTCAAGCACGAAAAAACCCCAGGATCTGACCAACAAGTATGCGAAGAAGGCAAAATCATGAGCCAGATGCGGGCATAACCCAGACCTAACCCAGACCTAACCTTTGTTGTCCTCTAAAATATTGATCGAAACCAGGTTTAATTGACTGCTTCAGTGTGTTACCACATTACTACGTGTTTCAAACACGAAAAAAACCCAGGATCTGGCCAACAAGTATGCGAAGAAGGCAAAATCATGAGCCAGATGCGGGCATAACCCAGACCTAACCCAGACCTAACCGGTGTTATCCTCTGAAATATTGATCGAAACCAGGTTTAATTGACTGCTTCAGTGAGTTACCACATTACTACGTGATTCAAACACGGAAAAAACCCAGGATCTTGACAACAAGTATGCGATGAAGGCAAAATCATGAGCCAGATGCGCGCATTTCCCAGACCTAACCCAGACCTAACCGGCGTTATCCTCTGAAATATTGATCGAAACCAGGTTTAATTGACTGCTTCAGTGTGTTACCACATTACTACGTGATTCAAGCACAAAAAACCCCAGGATCTGACCAACAAGTATGCGAAGAAGGCAAAATCATGAGCCAGATGCGGGCATAACCCAGACCTAACCCAGACCTAACCTTTGTTATCCTCTAAAATATTGATCGAAACCAGGTTTAATTGACTGCTTCAGTGTGTTACCACATTACTACGTGTTTCAAACACGGAAAATACCCAGGATCTGGCCAACAAGTATGCGAAGAAGGCAGAATCATGAGCCAGATGCGGGCATAACCCAGACCTAACCCAGACCTAACCGGTGTTATCCTCTAAAATATTGATCGAAACCAGGTTTAATTGACTGCTTCAGTGTGTTACCACATTACTACGTGTTTCAAACACGGAAAATACCCAGGATCTGACCAACAAGTATGCGAAGAAGGCAAAATCATGAGCCAGATGCGGGCATAACCCAGACCTAACCCAGACCTAACCGGTGTTATCCTCTAAAATATTGATCGAAACCAGGTTTAATTGACAGCTTCAGTGTGTTACCACATTACTACGTGATTCAAACACGAAAAAAACCCAGGATCTGGCCAACAAGTATGCGATGAAGGCAAAATCATGAGCCAGATGCGGGCATAACCCAGACCTAACCCAGACCTAACCGGTGTTATCCTCTAAAATATTGATCGAAACCAGGTTTAATTGACTGCTTCAGTGTGTTACCACATTACTACGTGTTTCAAACACGGAAAATACCCAGGATCTGGCCAACAAGTATGCGAAGAAGGCAGAATCATGAGCCAGATGCGGGCATAACCCAGACCTAACCCAGACCTAACCGGTGTTATCCTCTAAAATATTGATCGAAACCAGGATTAATTGACTGCTTCAGTGTATTACCACATTACTACGTGATTCAAACACGGAAAATACCCAGGATCTGGCCAACAAGTTTGCGAAAAAGGCGAAAGTATAAGCCATATGCGCGCAAATCCCAGACCGAACCCAGACCTAACCGGTGTTATCCTCTAAAATATTGATCGAAACCAGGTTTTATTGACTGCTTCAGTTTGTTACCACATTACTACGTGATTCAAACACGAAAAAAACCCAGGATCTGGCCAACAAGTATGCGAAGAAGGCGAAAGTATAAGCCAGATGCGCGCACATCCCAGACCTCACCCAGACCTCACCGGTGTTACCCTCTAAAATATTGATCGAAACCAGGTTTAATTGACTGCTTCAGTGTGTTACCACATTCCTACGTGATTCAAACACGAAAAAAACCCAGGATCTGGCCAACAAGTATGCGAAGAAGGCAAAATCATGAGCCAGATGCGGGCATAACCCAGACCTAACCCAGACCTAACCGGTGTTATCCTCTGAAATATTGATCGAAACCAGGTTTAATTGACTGCTTCAGTGTGTTACCACATTACTACGTGATTCAAACACGAAAAAAACCCAGGATCTGGCCAACAAGTATGCGAAGAAAGCAAAATCATGAGCCAGATGCGGGCATAACCCAGACCTAACCAAGACCTAACCGGTGTTATCCTCTGAAATATTGATCGAAACCAGGTTTAATTGACTGCTTCAGTGAGTTACCACATTACTACGTGATTCAAACACGAAAAAAACCCATGATCTGGCCAACAAGTATGCGAAGAAGGCAAAATCATGAGCCAGATGCCGGCATAACCCAGACCTAACCCAGACCTAACCGGTGTTATCCTCTGAAATATTGATCGAAACCAGGTTTAATTGACTGCGTCAGTGAGTTACCACATTACTACGTGATTCAAACACGGAAAAAACCCAGGATCTGGCCAACAAGTATGCGATGAAGGCAAAATCATGAGCCAGATGCGGGCATAACCCAGACCTAAGCCAGACCTAACCGGTGTTATCCTCTGAAATATTGATCGAAACCAGGTTTAATTGACTGCTTCAGTGTGTTACCACATTACTACGTGATTCAAACACGGAAAATACCCAGGATCTGGCCAACAAGTATGCGAAGAAGGCAAAATCATGAGCCTGATGCGCGCATTTCCCAGACCTAACCCAGACCTAACCGGCGTTATCCTCTGAAATATTGATCGAAACCAGGTTTAATTGACTGCTTCAGTGTGTTACCACATTACTACGTGATTCAAGCACGAAAAAACCCCAGGATCTGACCAACAAGTATGCGAAGAAGGCAAAATCATGAGCCAGATGCGGGCATAACCCAGACCTAACCCAGACCTAACCTTTGTTGTCCTCTAAAATATTGATCGAAACCAGGTTTAATTGACTGCTTCAGTGTGTTACCACATTACTACGTGTTTCAAACACGAAAAAAACCCAGGATCTGGCCAACAAGTATGCGAAGAAGGCAAAATCATGAGCCAGATGCGGGCATAACCCAGACCTAACCCAGACCTAACCGGTGTTATCCTCTGAAATATTGATCGAAACCAGGTTTAATTGACTGCTTCAGTGAGTTACCACATTACTACGTGATTCAAACACGGAAATTACCCAGGATCTTGCCAACAAGTATGCGATGAAGGCAAAATCATGAGCCAGATGCGGGCATAACCCAGACCTAACCCCGACCTAACCGGTGTTATCCTCTGAAATATTGATCGAAACCAGGTTTAATTGACTGCTTCAGTGAGTTACCACATTACTACGTGATTCAAACACGAAAAAAACCCAGGATCTGGCCAACAAGTATGCGAAGAAGGCAAAATCATGAGCCAGATGCGGGCATAACCCAGACCTAACCCAGACCTAACCGGTGTTATCCTCTGAAATATTGATCGAAACCAGGTTTAATTGACTGCGTCAGTGAGTTACCACATTACTACGTGATGCAAACACGGAAAAAACCCAGGATCTGGACAACAAGTATGCGATGAAGGCAAAATCATGAGCCAGATGCGGGCATAACCCAGACCTAAGCCAGACCTAACCGGTGTTATCCTCTGAAATATTGATCGAAACCAGGTTTAATTGACTGCTTCAGTGTGTTACCACATTACTACGTGATTCAAACACGGAAAATACCCAGGATCTGGCCAACAAGTATGCGAAGAAGGCAAAATCATGAGCCAGATGCGCGCATTTCCCAGACCTAACCCAGACCTAACCGGCGTTATCCTCTGAAATATTGATCGAAACCAGGTTTAATTGACTGCTTCAGTGTGTTACCACATTACTACGTGATTCAAGCACAAAAAACCCCAGGATCTGACCAACAAGTATGCGAAGAAGGCAAAATCATGAGCCAGATGCGGGCATAACCCAGACCTAACCCAGACCTAACCTTTGTTATCCTCTAAAATATTGATCGAAACCAGGTTTAATTGACTGCTTCAGTGTGTTACCACATTACTACGTGTTTCAAACACGGAAAATACCCAGGATCTGGCCAACAAGTATGCGAAGAAGGCAGAATCATGAGCCAGATGCGGGCATAACCCAGACCTAACCCAGACCTAACCGGTGTTATCCTCTAAAATATTGATCGAAACCAGGTTTAATTGACTGCTTCAGTGTGTTACCACATTACTACGTGTTTCAAACACGGAAAATACCCAGGATCTGACCAACAAGTATGCGAAGAAGGCAAAATCATGAGCCAGATGCGGGCATAACCCAGACCTAACCCAGACCTAACCGGTGTTATCCTCTAAAATATTGATCGAAACCAGGTTTAATTGACAGCTTCAGTGTGCTACCACATTACTACGTGATTCAAACACGAAAAAAACCCAGGATCTGGCCAACAAGTATGCGATGAAGGCAAAATCATGAGCCAGATGCGGGCATAACCCAGACCTAACCCAGACCTAACCGGTGTTATCCTCTAAAATATTGATCGAAACCAGGTTTAATTGACTGCTTCAGTGTGTTACCACATTACTACGTGTTTCAAACACGGAAAATACCCAGGATCTGGCCAACAAGTATGCGAAGAAGGCAGAATCATGAGCCAGATGCGGGCATAACCCAGACCTAACCCAGACCTAACCGGTGTTATCCTCTAAAATATTGATCGAAACCAGGATTAATTGACTGCTTCAGTGTATTACCACATTACTACGTGATTCAAACACGGAAAATACCCAGGATCTGGCCAACAAGTTTGCGAAAAAGGCGAAAGTATAAGCCATATGCGCGCAAATCCCAGACCGAACCCAGACCTAACCGGTGTTATCCTCTAAAATATTGATCGAAACCAGGTTTTATTGACTGCTTCAGTTTGTTACCACATTACTACGTGATTCAAACACGAAAAAAACCCAGGATCTGGCCAACAAGTATGCGAAGAAGGCGAAAGTATAAGCCAGATGCGCGCACATCCCAGACCTCACCCAGACCTAACCGGTGTTACCCTCTAAAATATTGATCGAAACCAGGTTTAATTGACTGCTTCAGTGTGTTACCACATTCCTACGTGATTCAAACACGAAAAAAACCCAGGATCTGGCCAACAAGTATGCGAAGAAGGCAAAATCATGAGCCAGATGCGGGCATAACCCAGACCTAACCCAGACCTAACCGGTGTTATCCTCTGAAATATTGATCGAAACCAGGTTTAATTGACTGCTTCAGTGAGTTACCACATTACTACGTGATTCAAACACGGAAAATACCCAGGATCTGGCCAACAAGTATGCGAAGAAGGCAAAATCATGAGCCAGATGGGGGCATAACCCAGACCTAACCCAGACCTAACCGGTGTTATCCTCTGAAATATTGATCGAAACCAGGTTTAATTGACTGCTTCAGTGTGTTATCACATTACTACGTGATTCAAACACGGAAAATACCCAGGATCTGGCCAACAAGTATGCGAAGAAGGCAAAATCATGAGCCAGATGCGCGCATTTCCCAGACCTAACCCAGACCTAACCGGCGTTATCCTCTAAAATATTGATCGAAACCAGGTCTAATTGACTGCTTCAGTGTGGTACCACATTACTACGTGTTTCAAACACGGAAAATACCCAGGATCTGGCCAACAAGTATGCGAAGAAGGCAGAATCATGAGCCAGATGCAGGCATAACCCAGACCTAACCCAGACCTCACCGGTGTTATCCTCTGAAATATTGATCGAAACCAGGATTAATTGACTGCTTCAGTGTATTACCACATTACTACGTGATTCAAACACGGAAAATACCCAGGATCTGGCCAACAAGTTTGCGAAAAAGGCGAAAGTATAAGCCATATGCGCGCAAATCCCAGACCGAACCCAGACCTAACCGGTGTTATCCTCTAAAATATTGATCGAAACCAGGTTTAATTGACTGCTTCAGTGTGTTACCACATTCCTACGTGATTCAAACACGAAAAAAACCCAGGATCTGGCCAACAAGTATGCGAAGAAGGCGAAAGTATAAGCCAGATGCGCGCATTTCCCAGACCTAACCCAGACCTAACCGGTGTTATCCTCTGAAATATTGATCGAAACCAGGTTTAATTGACTGCTTCAGTGTGTTACCACATTACTACGTGATTCAAACACGAAAAAAACCCAGGATCTGGCCAACAAGTTTGCGAAAAAGGCGAAAGTATAAGCCAGATGCGCGCACATCCCAGACCTCACCCAGACCTAACCGGTGTTACCCTCTAAAATATTGATCGAAACCAGGTTTAATTGACTGCTTCAGTGTGTTACCACATTCCTACGTGATTCAAACACGAAAAAAACCCAGGATCTGGCCAACAAGTATGCGAAGAAGGCAAAATCATGAGCCAGATGCGCGCACATCCCAGACCTCACCCAGACCTAACCGGTGTTACCCTCTAAAATATTGATCGAAACCAGGTTTAATTGACTGCTTCAGTGTGGTACCACATTACTACGTGTTTCAAACACGGAAAATAGTCAGGATCTGGCCAACAAGTTTGCGAAAATGGCGAAAGTATAAGCCATATGCGCACATATCCCGGACCTAACCCAGACCTAACCGGTGTTATCCTCTGAAATATTGATCGAAACCAGGTTTAATTGACTGCTTCATTGTGTTATCACATTACTACGTGTTTCAAACACGGAAAATACCCAGGATCTGGCCAACAAGTATGCGAAGAATGCGAAAGAATAAGCCAGATGCGCGCATTTCCCAGACCTAACCCAGACCTAACCGGTGTTATCCTCTGGAATATTGATCGAAACCAGGTTTAATAGACTGCTTCAGTGTGTTACCACATTACTACGTGATTCAAACACGGAAAAAACACAGGATCTGGCCAACAAGTATGCGATGAAGGCAAAATCATGAGCCAGATGCGGGCATAACCCAGACCTAACCCAGACCTAACCGGTGTTATCCTCTAAAATATTGATTGAAACCAGGTTTAATTGACTGCTTCAGTGTGTTACCACATTACTACGTGATTCAAACACGAAAAAAACCCAGGATCTGGCCAACAAGTATGCGAAGAAGGCAAAATCATGAGCCAGATGCGGGCATAACCCAGACCTAACCCAGACCTAACCGGTGTTATCCTCTGAAATATTGATCGAAACCAGGTTTAATTGACTGCTTCAGTGTGTTACCACATTACTACGTGTTTCAAACACGGAAAATACCCAGGATCTGGCCAACAAGTATGCGAAGAATGCGAAAGAATAAGCCAGATGCGCGCATTTCCCAGACCTAACCCAGAGCTAACCGGTGTTATCCTCTGAAATATTGATCGAAACCATGTTTAATTGACTGCTTCAGTGTGTTACCACATTACTACGTGTTTCAAACACGGAAAATACCCAGGATCTGGCCAACAAGTATGCGAAGAAGGCAAAATCATGAGCCAGATGCGGGCATAACCCAGACCTAACCCAGACCTAACCGGTGTTATCCTCTGAAATATTGATCGAAACCAGGTTTAATTGACTGCTTCAGTGAGTTACCACATTACTACGTGATTCAAACACTGAAAAAACCCAGGATCTGGCCAACAAGTATGCGATGAAGGCAAAATCATGAGCCAGATGCGGGCATAACCCAGACCTAACCCAGACCTAACCGGTGTTATCCTCTAAAATATTGATCGAAACCAGGCTTAATTGACTGCTTCAGTGTGTTACCACATTACTACGTGATTCAAACACGAAAAAAACCCGGGATCTGGCCAACAAGTATGCGAAGATGGCAAAATCATGAGCCAGATGCGGGCATAACCCAGACCTAACCCAGACCTAACCGGTGTTATCCTCTAAAATATTGATCGAAACCAGGTTTAATTGACTGTTTCAGTGTGTTACCACATTCCTACGTGATTCAAACACGAAAAAAACCCAGGATCTGGCCAACAAGTTTGCGAAAAAGGCGAAAGTATAAGCCATATGCGCGCATATCCCGGACCTAACCCAGACCCAACCGGCGTTATCCTCTGAAATATTGATCGAAACCAGGTTTAATTGACTGCTTCAGTGTGTTACCACATTACTACGTGATTCAAGCACGAAAAAACCCCAGGATCTGACCAACAAGTATGCGAAGAAGGCAAAATCATTAGCCAGATGCGGGCATAACCCAGACCTAACCCAGACCTAACCTTTGTTATCCTCTAAAATATTGATCGAAACCAGGTTTAATTGACTGCTTCAGTGTGTTACCACATTACTACGTGTTTCAAACACGGAAAATACCCAGGATCTGGCCAACAAGTATGCGAAGAAGGCAGAATCATGAGCCAGATGCGGGCATAACCCAGACCTAACCCAGACCTAACCGGTGTTATCCTCTAAAATATTGATCGAAACCAGGTTTAATTGACTGCTTCAGTGTGTTACCACATTACTACGTGTTTCAAACACGGAAAATACCCAGGATCTGACCAACAAGTATGCGAAGAAGGCAAAATCATGAGCCAGATGCGGGCATAACCCAGACCTAACCCAGACCTAACCGGTGTTATCCTCTAAAATATTGATCGAAACCAGGTTTAATTGACAGCTTCAGTGTGTTACCACATTACTACGTGATTCAAACACGAAAAAAACCCAGGATCTGGCCAACAAGTATGCGATGAAGGCAAAATCATGAGCCAGATGCGGGCATAACCCAGACCTAACCCAGACCTAACCGGTGTTATCCTCTAAAATATTGATCGAAACCAGGTTTAATTGACTGCTTCAGTGTGTTACCACATTACTACGTGTTTCAAACACGGAAAATACCCAGGATCTGGCCAACAAGTATGCGAAGAAGGCAGAATCAAGAGCCAGATGCGGGCATAACCCAGACCTAACCCAGACCTAACCGGTGTTATCCTCTAAAATATTGATCGAAACCAGGTTTAATTGACTGCTTCAGTGTATTACCACATTACTACGTGATTCAAACACGGAAAATACCCAGGATCTGGCCAACAAGTTTGCGAAAAAGGCGAAAGTATAAGCCATATGCGCGCAAATCCCAGACCGAACCCAGACCTAACCGGTGTTATCCTCTAAAATATTGATCGAAACCAGGTTTTATTGACTGCTTCAGTTTGTTACCACATTACTACGTGATTCAAACACGAAAAAAACCCAGGATCTGGCCAACAAGTATGCGAAGAAGGCGAAAGTATAAGCCAGATGCGCGCACATCCCAGACCTCACCCAGACCTAACCGGTGTTACCCTCTAAAATATTGATCGAAACCAGGTTTAATTGACTGCTTCAGTGTGTTACCACATTCCTACGTGATTCAAACACGAAAAAAACCCAGGATCTGGCCAACAAGTATGCGAAGAAGGCAAAATCATGAGCCAGATGCGGGCATAACCCAGACCTAACCCAGACCTAACCGGTGTTATCCTCTGAAATATTGATCGAAACCAGGTTTAATTGACTGCTTCAGTGAGTTACCACGTCACTACGTGATTCAAACACGGAAAAAACCCAGGATCTGGCCAACAAGTATGCGATGAAGGCAAAATCATGAGCCAGATGCGGGCATAACCCAGACCTAACCCAGACCTAACCGGTGTTATCCTCTAAAATATTGATCGAAACCAGGTTTAATTGACTGCTTCAGTGTGTTACCACATTACTACGTGATTCAAACACGAAAAAAACCCAGGATCTGGCCAACAAGTATGCGATGAAGGCAAAATCATGAGCCAGATGCGGGCATAACCCAGACCTAACCCAGACCTAACCGGTGTTATCCTCCAAAATATTGATCGAAACCAGGTTTAATTGACTGCTTCAGTGAGTTACCACATTACTACGTGATTCAAACACGAAAAAAAACCAGGATCTGGCCAACAAGTATGCGAAGAAGGCAAAATCATGAGCCAGATGCGGGCATAACCCAGACCTAACCCAGACCTAACCGGTGTTATCCTCTGAAATATTGATCGAAACCAGGTTTAATTGACTGCGTCAGTGAGTTACCACATTACTACGTGATTCAAACACGGAAAAAACCCAGGATCTGGCCAACAAGTATGCGAAGAAGGCAGAATCATGAGCCAGATGCGGGCATAACCCAGACCTAACCCAGACCTAACCGGTGTTATCCTCTAAAATATTGATCGAAACCAGGATTAATTGACTGCTTCAGTGTGGTACCACATTACTACGTGTTTCAATCACGGAAAATACCCAGGATCTGGCCAACAAGTATGCGAAGAAGGCAGAATCATGAGCCAGATGCAGGCATAACCCAGACCTAACCCAGACCTAACCGGTGTTATCCTCTAAAATATTGATCGAAACCAGGATTAATTGACTGCTTCAGTGTATTACCACATTACTACGTGATTCAAACACGGAAAATACCCAGGATCTGGCCAACAAGTTTGCGAAAAAGGCGAAAGTATAAGCCATATGCGCGCAAATCCCAGACCGAACCCAGACCTAACCGGTGTTATCCTCTAAAATATTGATCGAAACCAGGTCTTATTGACTGCTTCAGTTTGTTACCACATTACTACGTGATTCAAACACGAAAAAAACCCAGGATCTGGCCAACAAGTATGCGAAGAAGGCGAAAGTATAAGCCAGATGCGCGCACATCCCAGACCTCACCCAGACCTAACCGGTGTTACCCTCTAAAATATTGATCGAAACCAGGTTTAATTGACTGCTTCAGTGTGTTACCACATTCCTACGTGATTCAAACACGAAAAAAACCCAGGATCTGGCCAACAAGTATGCGAAGAAGGCAAAATCATGAGCCAGATGCGCGCACATCCCAGACCTCACCCAGACCTAACCGGTGTTACCCTCTAAAATATTGATCGAAACCAGGTTTAATTGACTGCTTCAGTGTGGTACCACATTACTACGTGTTTCAAACACGGAAAATACCCAGGATCTGGCCAACAAGTTTGCGAAAATGGCGAAAGTATAAGCCATATGCGCGCATATCCCGGACCTAACCCAGACCTAACCGGTGTTATCCTCTGAAATATTGATCGAAACCAGGTTTAATTGACAGCTTCAGTGTGTTACCACATTACTACGTGATTCAAACACGAAAAAAACCCAGGATCTGGCCAACAAGTATGCGATGAAGGCAAAATCATGAGCCAGATGCGGGCATAACCCAGACCTAACCCAGACCTAACCGGTGTTATCCTCTAAAATATTGATCGAAACCAGGTTTAATTGACTGCTTCAGTGTGTTACCACATTACTACGTGTTTCAAACACGGAAAATACCCAGGATCTGGCCAACAAGTATGCGAAGAAGGCAGAATCATGAGCCAGATGCGGGCATAACCCAGACCTAACCCAGACCTAACCGGTGTTATCCTCTAAAATATTGATCGAAACCAGGATTAATTGACTGCTTCAGTGTATTACCACATTACTACGTGATTCAAACACGGAAAATACCCAGGATCTGGCCAACAAGTTTGCGAAAAAGGCGAAAGTATAAGCCATATGCGCGCAAATCCCAGACCGAACCCAGACCTAACCGGTGTTATCCTCTAAAATATTGATCGAAACCAGGTTTTATTGACTGCTTCAGTTTGTTACCACATTACTACGTGATTCAAACACGAAAAAAACCCAGGATCTGGCCAACAAGTATGCGAAGAAGGCGAAAGTATAAGCCAGATGCGCGCACATCCCAGACCTCACCCAGACCTAACCGGTGTTACCCTCAAAAATATTGATCGAAACCAGGTTTAATTGACTGCTTCAGTGTGTTACCACATTCCTACGTGATTCAAACACGAAAAAAACCCAGGATCTGGCCAACAAGTATGCGAAGAAGGCAAAATCATGAGCCAGATGCGGGCATAACCCAGACGTAACCCAGACCTAACCGGTGTTATCCTCTGAAATATTGATCGAAACCAGGTTTAATTGACTGCTTCAGTGAGTTACCACATCACTACGTGATTCAAACACGGAAAAAACCCAGGATCTGGCCAACAAGTATGCGATGAAGGCAAAATCATGAGCCAGATGCGGGCATAACCCAGACCTAACCCAGACCTAACCGGTGTTATCCTCTAAAATACTGATCGAAACCAGGTTTAATTGACTGCTTCAGTGTGTTACCACATTACTACGTGATTCAAACACGAAAAAAACCCAGGATCTGGCCAACAAGTATGCGATGAAGGCAAAATCATGAGCCAGATGCGGGCATAACCCAGACCTAACCCAGACCTAACCGGTGTTATCCTCCAAAATATTGATCGAAACCAGGTTTAATTGACTGCTTCAGTGTGTTACCACATTACTACGTGATTCAAACACGAAAAAAACCCAGGATCTGGCCAACAAGTATGCGAAGAAGGCAAAATCGTGAGCCAGATGCGCGCATTTCCCAGACCTAACCAAGACCTAACCGGTGTTATCCTCTAAAATATTGATCGAAACCAGGTTTAATTGACTGCTTCAGTGTGTTACCACATTACTACGTGATTCAAACACGAAAAAAACCCAAGATCTGGCCAACTAGTATGCGAAGAAGGCGAAAGTATAAGCCAGATGCGCGCATTTCCCAGACCTAACCCAGACCTAACCGGTGTTATCCTCTGAAATATTGATCGAAACCAGGTTTAATAGACTGCTTCAGTGTGTTACCACATTACTACGTGATTCAAACACGGAAAAAACCCAGGATCAGGCCAACAAGTATGCGATGAAGGCAAAATCATGAGCCAGATGCGGGCATAACCCAGACCTAACCCAGACCTAACCGGTGTTATCCTCTAAAATATTGATCGAAACCAGGTTTAATTGACTGCTTCAGTGTGTTACCACAATACTACGTGATTCAAACACGAAAAAACCCCAGGATCTGGCCAACAGGTATGCGAAGAAGGCAAAATCATGAGCCAGATGCGGGCATAACCCAGACCTAACCCAGACCTAACCGGTGTTATCCTCTAAAATATTGATCGAAACCAGGTTTAATTGACTGCTTCAGTGTGTTATCACATTACTACGTGATTCAAACACGGAAAATACCCAGGATCTGGCCAACAAGTATGCGAAGAAGGCAAAATCATGAGCCAGATGCGCGCATTTCCCAGACCTAACCCAGACCTAACCGGTGTTATCCTCTAAAATATTGATCGAAACCAGGTTTAATTGACTGCTTCAGTGTGTTACCACATTACTACGTGATTCAAACACGAAAAAAACCCAGGATCTGGCCAACAAGTATGCGAAGAAGGCAAAATCGTGAGCCAGATGCGCGCATTTCCCAGACCTAACCAAGACCTAACCGGTGTTATCCTCTAAAATATTGATCGAAACCAGGTTTAATTGACTGCTTCAGTGTGTTACCACATTACTACGTGATTCAAACACGAAAAAAACCCAAGATCTGGCCAACTAGTATGCGAAGAAGGCGAAAGTATAAGCCAGATGCGCGCATTTCCCAGACCTAACCCAGACCTAACCGGTGTTATCCTCCAAAATATTGATCGAAACCAGGTTTAATTGACTGCTTCAGTGTGTTACCACATTACTACGTGATTCAAACACGAAAAAAACCCAGGATCTGGCCAACAAGTATGCGAAGAAGGCAAAATCGTGAGCCAGATGCGCGCATTTCCCAGACCTAACCAAGACCTAACCGGTGTTATCCTCTAAAATATTGATCGAAACCAGGTTTAATTGACTGCTTCAGTGTGTTACCACATTACTACGTGATTCAAACACGAAAAAAACCCAAGATCTGGCCAACTAGTATGCGAAGAAGGCGAAAGTATAAGCCAGATGCGCGCATTTCCCAGACCTAACCCAGACCTAACCGGTGTTATCCTCTGAAATATTGATCGAAACCAGGTTTAATAGACTGCTTCAGTGTGTTACCACATTACTACGTGATTCAAACACGGAAAAAACCCAGGATCAGGCCAACAAGTATGCGATGAAGGCAAAATCATGAGCCAGATGCGGGCATAACCCAGACCTAACCCAGACCTAACCGGTGTTATCCTCTAAAATATTGATCGAAACCAGGTTTAATTGACTGCTTCAGTGTGTTACCACATTACTACGTGATTCAAACACGAAAAAAACCCAAGATCTGGCCAACTAGTATGCGAAGAAGGCGAAAGTATAAGCCAGATGCGCGCATTTCCCAGACCTAACCCAGACCTAACCGGTGTTATCCTCTGAAATATTGATCGAAACCAGGTTTAATAGACTGCTTCAGTGTGTTACCACATTACTACGTGATTCAAACACGGAAAAAACCCAGGATCAGGCCAACAAGTATGCGATGAAGGCAAAATCATGAGCCAGATGCGGGCATAACCCAGACCTAACCCAGACCTAACCGGTGTTATCCTCTAAAATATTGATCGAAACCAGGTTTAATTGACTGCTTCAGTGTGTTACCACAATACTACGTGATTCAAACACGAAAAAACCCCAGGATCTGGCCAACAGGTATGCGAAGAAGGCAAAATCATGAGCCAGATGCGGGCATAACCCAGACCTAACCCAGACCTAACCGGTGTTATCCTCTAAAATATTGATCGAAACCAGGTTTAATTGACTGCTTCAGTGTGTTATCACATTACTACGTGATTCAAACACGGAAAATACCCAGGATCTGGCCAACAAGTATGCGAAGAAGGCAAAATCATGAGCCAGATGCGCGCATTTCCCAGACCTAACCCAGACCTAACCGGCGTTATCCTCTAAAATATTGATCGAAACCAGGTTTAATTGACTGCTTCAGTGTGGTACCACATTACTACGTGTTTCAAACACGGAAAATACCCAGGATCTGGCCAACAAGTATGCGAAGAAGGCAGAATCATGAGCCAGATGCAGGCATAACCCAGACCTAACCCAGACCTAACCGGTGTTATCCTCTAAAATATTGATCGAAACCAGGATTAATTGAGTGCTTCAGTGTATTACCACATTACTACGTGATTCAAACACGGAAAATACCCAGGATCTGGCCAACAAGTTTGCGAAAAAGGCGAAAGTATAAGCCATATGCGCGCAAATCCCAGACCGAACCCAGACCTAACCGGTGTTATCCTCTAAAATATTGATCGAAACCAGGTTTTATTGACTGCTTCAGTGTGGTACCACATTACTACGTGTTTCAAACACGGAAAATACCCAGGATCTGGCCAACAAGTTTGCGAAAATGGCGAAAGTATAAGCCAGATGCGCGCACATCCCAGACCTCACCCAGACCTAACCGGTGTTACCCTCTAAAATATTGATCGAAACCAGGTTTAATTGACTGCTTCAGTGTGTTACCACATTCCTACGTGATTCAAACACGAAAAAAACCCAGGATCTGGCCAACAAGTATGCGAAGAAGGCAAAATCATGAGCCAGATGCGCGCACATCCCAGACCTCACCCAGACCTAACCGGTGTTACCCTCTAAAATATTGATCGAAACCAGGTTTAATTGACTGCTTCAGTGTGGTACCACATTACTACGTGTTTCAAACACGGAAAATACCCAGGATCTGGCCAACAAGTATGCGAAGAATGCGAAAGAATAAGCCAGATGCGCGCATTTCCCAGACCTAACCCAGACCTAACCGGTGTTATCCTCTGGAATATTGATCGAAACCAGGTTTAATAGACTGCTTCAGTGTGTTACCACATTACTACGTGATTCAAACACGGAAAAAACACAGGATCTGGCCAACAAGTATGCGATGAAGGCAAAATCATGAGCCAGATGCGGGCATAACCCAGACCTAACCCAGACCTAACCGGTGTTATCCTCTAAAATATTGATTGAAACCAGGTTTAATTGACTGCTTCAGTGTGTTACCACATTACTACGTGATTCAAACACGAAAAAAACCCAGGATCTGGCCAACAAGTATGCGAAGAAGGCAAAATCATGAGCCAGATGCGGGCATAACCCAGACCTAACCCAGACCTAACCGGTGTTATCCTCTGAAATATTGATCGAAACCAGGTTTAATTGACTGCTTCAGTGTGTTACCACATTACTACGTGTTTCAAACACGGAAAATACCCAGGATCTGGCCAACAAGTATGCGAAGAATGCGAAAGAATAAGCCAGATGCGGGCATAACCCAGACCTAACCCAGACCTAACCGGTGTTATCCTCTGAAATATTGATCGAAACCAGGTTTAATTGACTGCTTCAGTGAGTTACCACATTACTACGTGATTCAAACACTGAAAAAACCCAGGATCTGGCCAACAAGTATGCGATGAAGGCAAAATCATGAGCCAGATGCGGGCATAACCCAGACCTAACCCAGACCTAACCGGTGTTATCCTCTAAAATATTGATCGAAACCAGGCTTAATTGACTGCTTCAGTGTGTTACCACATTACTACGTGATTCAAACACGAAAAAAACCCAGGATCTGGCCAACAAGTATGCGAAGATGGCAAAATCATGAGCCAGATGCGGGCATAACCCAGACCTAACCCAGACCTAACCGGTGTTATCCTCTAAAATATTGATCGGATCCAGGTTTAATTGACTGTTTCAGTGTGTTACCACATTCCTACGTGATTCAAACACGAAAAAAACCCAGGATCTGGCCAACAAGTTTGCGAAAAAGGCGAAAGTATAAGCCATATGCGCGCATATCCCGGACCTAACCCAGACCCAACCGGCGTTATCCTCTGAAATATTGATCGAAACCAGGTTTAATTGACTGCTTCAGTGTGTTACCACATTACTACGTGATTCAAGCACGAAAAAACCCCAGGATCTGACCAACAAGTATGCGAAGAAGGCAAAATCATTAGCCAGATGCGGGCATAACCCAGACCTAACCCAGACCTAACCTTTGTTATCCTCTAAAATATTGATCGAAACCAGGTTTAATTGACTGCTTCAGTGTGTTACCACATTACTACGTGTTTCAAACACGGAAAATACCCAGGATCTGGCCAACAAGTATGCGAAGAAGGCAGAATCATGAGCCAGATGCGGGCATAACCCAGACCTAACCCAGACCTAACCGGTGTTATCCTCTAAAATATTGATCGAAACCAGGTTTAATTGACTGCTTCAGTGTGTTACCACATTACTACGTGTTTCAAACACGGAAAATACCCAGGATCTGACCAACAAGTATGCGAAGAAGGCAAAATCATGAGCCAGATGCGGGCATAACCCAGACCTAACCCAGACCTAACCGGTGTTATCCTCTAAAATATTGATCGAAACCAGGTTTAATTGACAGCTTCAGTGTGTTACCACATTACTACGTGATTCAAACACGAAAAAAACCCAGGATCTGGCCAACAAGTATGCGATGAAGGCAAAATCATGAGCCAGATGCGGGCATAACCCAGACCTAACCCAGACCTAACCGGTGTTATCTTCTAAAATATTGATCGAAACCAGGTTTAATTGACTGCTTCAGTGTGTTACCACATTACTACGTGTTTCAAACACGGAAAATACCCAGGATCTGGCCAACAAGTATGCGAAGAAGGCAGAATCAAGAGCCAGATGCGGGCATAACCCAGACCTAACCCAGACCTAACCGGTGTTATCCTCTAAAATATTGATCGAAACCAGGTTTAATTGACTGCTTCAGTGTATTACCACATTACTACGTGATTCAAACACGGAAAATACCCAGGATCTGGCCAACAAGTTTGCGAAAAAGGCGAAAGTATAAGCCATATGCGCGCAAATCCCAGACCGAACCCAGACCTAACCGGTGTTATCCTCTAAAATATTGATCGAAACCAGGTTTTATTGACTGCTTCAGTTTGTTACCACATTACTACGTGATTCAAACACGAAAAAAACCCAGGATCTGGCCAACAAGTATGCGAAGAAGGCGAAAGTATAAGCCAGATGCGCGCACATCCCAGACCTCACCCAGACCTAACCGGTGTTACCCTCTAAAATATTGATCGAAACCAGGTTTAATTGACTGCTTCAGTGTGTTACCACATTCCTACGTGATTCAAACACGGAAAATACCCAGGATCTGGCCAACAAGTATGCGAAGAAGGCAAAATCATGAGCCAGATGCGGGCATAACCCAGACCTAACCCAGACCTAACCGGTGTTATCCTCTGAAATATTGATCGAAACCAGGTTTAATTGACTGCTTCAGTGAGTTACCACGTCACTACGTGATTCAAACACGGAAAAAACCCAGGATCTGGCCAACAAGTATGCGATGAAGGCAAAATCATGAGCCAGATGCGGGCATAACCCAGACCTAACCCAGACCTAACCGGTGTTATCCTCTAAAATATTGATCGAAACCAGGTTTAATTGACTGCTTCAGTGTGTTACCACATTACTACGTGATTCAAACACGAAAAAAACCCAGGATCTGGCCAACAAGTATGCGATGAAGGCAAAATCATGAGCCAGATGCGGGCATAACCCAGACCTAACCCAGACCTAACCGGTGTTATCCTCCAAAATATTGATCGAAACCAGGTTTAATTGACTGCTTCAGTGTGTTACCACATTACTACGTGATTCAAACACGAAAAAAACCCAGGATCTGGCCAACAAGTATGCGAAGAAGGCAAAATCATGAGCCAGATGCGGGCATAACCCAGACCTAACCCAGACCTAACCGGTGTTATCCTCTAAAATATTGATCGAAACCAGGTTTAATTGACTGCTTCAGTGTATTACCACATTACTACGTGATTCAAACACGAAAAAAACCCGGGATCTGGCCAACAAGTATGCGAAGAAGGCAAAATCATGAGCCAGATGCGGGCATAACCCAGACCTAACCCAGACCTAACCGGTGTTATCCTCTGAAATATTGATCGAAACCAGGTTTAATTGACTGCTTCAGTGTGTTACCACATTACTACGTGATTCAAACACGGAAAATACCCAGGATCTGGCCAACAAGTATGCGAAGAAGGCAAAATCATGAGCCAGATGCGCGCATTTCCCAGACCTAACCAAGACCTAACCGGTGTTATCCTCTAAAATATTGATCGAAACCAGGTTTAATTGACTGCTTCAGTGTGTTACCACATTACTACGTGATTCAAACACGAAAAAAACCCAAGATCTGGCCAACAAGTATGCGAAGAAGGCGAAAGTATAAGCCAGATGCGCGCATTTCCCAGACCTAACCCAGACCTAACCGGTGTTATCCTCTGAAATATTGATCGAAACCAGGTTTAATAGACTGCTTCAGTGTGTTACCACATTACTACGTGATTCAAACACGGAAAAAACCCAGGATCTGGCCAACAAGTATGCGATGAAGACAAAATCATGAGCCAGATGCGGGCATAACCCAGACCTAACCCAGACCTAACCGGTGTTATCCTCTAAAATATTGATCGAAACCAGGTTTAATTGACTGCTTCAGTGTGTTACCACAATACTACGTGATTCAAACACGAAAAAAACCCAGGATCTGGCCAACAGGTATGCGAAGAAGGCAAAATCATGAGCCAGATGCGGGCATAACCCAGACCTAACCCAGACCTAACCGGTGTTATCCTCTAAAATATTGATCGAAACCAGGTTTAATTGACTGCTTCAGTGTAATACCACATTACTACGTGATTCAAACACGAAAAAAACCGAGGATCTGGCCAACAAGTATGCGAAGAAGGCAAAATCATGAGCCAGATGGGGGCATAACCCAGACCTAACCCAGACCTAACCGGTGTTATCCTCTGAAATATTGATCGAAACCAGGTTTAATTGACTGCTTCAGTGTGTTATCACATTACTACGTGATTCAAACACGGAAAATACCCAGGATCTGGCCAACAAGTATGCGAAGAAGGCAAAATCATGAGCCAGATGCGCGCATTTCCCAGACCTAACCCAGACCTAACCGGCGTTATCCTCTAAAATATTGATCGAAACCAGGTTTAATTGACTGCTTCAGTGTGGTACCACATTACTACGTGTTTCAAACACGGAAAATACCCAGGATCTGGCCAACAAGTTTGCGAAAATGGCGAAAGTATAAGCCATATGCGCGCATATCCCGGACCTAACCCAGACCTAACCGGTGTTATCCTCTGAAATATTGATCGAAACCAGGTTTAATTGACTGCTTCATTGTGTTATCACATTACTACGTGTTTCAAACACGGAAAATACCCAGGATCTGGCCAACAAGTATGCGAAGAATGCGAAAGAATAAGCCAGATGCGCGCATTTCCCAGACCTAATCCAGACCTAACCGGTGTTATCCTCTGAAATATTGATCGAAACCAGGTTTAATAGACTGCTTCAGTGTGTTACCACATTACTACGTGATTCAAACACGGAAAAAACCCAGGATCTGGCCAACAAGTATGCGATGAAGGCAAAATCATGGGCCAGATGCGGGCATTTCCCAGACCTAACCCAGACCTAACCGGCGTTATCCTCTAAAATATTGATCGAAACCAGGTTTATTCGACTGCTTCAGTGTGTTACCACATTACTACGTGACTCAAACACGAAAAAAACCCAGGATCTGGCCAACAAGTATGCGAAGAAGGCGAAAGTATAAGCCAGATGCGCGCATTTCCCAGACCTAACCCAGACCTAACCGGTGTTATCCTCTGAAATATTGATCGAAACCAGGTTTAATTGACTGCTTCAGTGTGTTACCACATTACTACGTGATTCAAACACGGAAAATACCCAGGATCTGGCCAACAAGTATGCGAAGAAGGCAAAATCATGAGCCAGATGCGGGCATAACCCAGACCTAACCCAGACCTAACCGGTGTTATCCTCTAAAATATTGATTGAAACCAGGTTTAATTGACTGCTTCAGTGTGTTACCACATTACTACGTGATTCAAACACGAAAAAAACCCAGGATCTGGCCAACAAGTATGCGAAGAAGGCAAAATCATGAGCCAGATGCGGGCATAACCCAGACCTAACCCAGACCTAACCGGTGTTATCCTCTAAAATATTGATCGAAACCAGGTTTAATTGACTGCTTCAGTGTATTACCACATTACTACGTGATTCAAACACGGAAAATACCCAGGATCTGGCCAACAAGTATGCGAAGAAGGCAAAATCATGAGCCAGATGCGCGCATTTCCCAGACCTAACCCAGACCTAACCGGCGTTATCCTCTAAAATATTGATCGAAACCAGGTTTATTCGACTGCTTCAGTGTGTTACCACATTACTACGTGACTCAAACACGAAAAAAACCCAGGATCTGGCCAACAAGTATGCGAAGAAGGCGAAAGTATAAGCCAGATGCGCGCATTTCCCAGACCTAACCCAGACCTAACCGGTGTTATCCTCTGAAATATTGATCGAAACCAGGTTTAATTGACTGCTTCAGTGTGTTACCACATTACTACGTGATTCAAACACGGAAAAAACCCAGCATCTGGCCAACAAGTTTGCGAAAAAGGCGAAAGTATAAGCCATATGCGCGCATATCCCGGACCTAACCCAGACCTAACCGGTGTTATCCTCCTAAATACTGTCCGAATCCAGGTTTAGTGGACTGTTTCTGTGTGGTACCACATTACTACGTGATTCAAACCCGAAAAAAACCCAGGATCTGGCCAACAAGTATGCGAAGAAGGCGAAAGTATAAGCCAGATGCGCGCTTATCCCAGACCTAACCCAGACCTAACCTTTGTTATCCTCTAAAATATTGATCGAAACCAGGTTTAATTGACTGCTTCAGTGTGTTACCATATTACTACGTGTTTCAAACACGGAAAATACCCAGGATCTGGTCAACAAGTATGCGATGAAGGCAAAATCATGAGCCAGATGCGGGCATAACCCAGACCTAACCCAGACCTAACCGGTGTTATCCTCCAAAATATTGATCGAAACCAGGTTTAATTGACTGCTTCAGTGTGTTACCACATTACTACGTGATTCAAACACGAAAAAAACCCAGGATCTGGCCAACAAGTATGCGATGAAGGCAAAATCATGAGCCAGATGCGGGCATAACCCAGACCTAACCCAGACCTAACCGGTGTCATCCTCCAAAATATTGATCGAAACCAGGTTTAATTGACTGCTTCAGTGTGTTACCACATTACTACGTGATTCAAACACGAAAAAAACCCAGGATCTGGCCAACAAGTATGCGAAGAAGGCAAAATCATGAGCCAGATGCGGGCATAACCCAGACCTAACCCAGACCTAACCGGTGTTATCCTCTAAAATATTGATCGAAACCAGGTTTAATTGACTGCTTCAGTGTGTTACCACATTCCTACGTGATTCAAACACGAAAAAAACCCAGGATCTGGCCAACAAGTATGCGAAGAAGGCGAAAGTATAAGCCAGATGCGCGCATTTCCCAGACCTAACCCAGTCCTAACCGGTGTTATCCTCTGAAATATTGATCGAAACCAGGTTTAATTGACTGCTTCAGTGTGTTACCACATTACTACGTGATTCAAACACGAAAAAAACCCAGGATCTGGCCAACAAGTTTGCGAAAAAGGCGAAAGTATAAGCCATATGCGCGCATATCCCGGACCTAACCCAGACCTAACCGGTGTTATCCTCCTAAATACTGTCCGAATCCAGGTTTAGTGGACTGTTTCTGTGTGGTACCACATTACTACGTGATTCAAACCCGAAAAAAACCCAGCATCTGGCCAACAAGTTTGCGAAAAAGGCGAAAGTATAAGCCATATGCGCGCATATCCCGGACCTAACCCAGACCTAACCGGTGTTATCCTCCTAAATACTGTCCGAATCCAGGTTTAGTGGACTGTTTCTGTGTGGTACCACATTACTATGTGATTCAAACCCGAAAAAAACCCAGGATCTGGCCAACAAGTATGCGAAGAAGGCGAAAGTATAAGCCAGATGCGCGCTTATCCCAGACCAAACCCAGACCTAACCGGTGTTATCCTCTAAAATATTGATCGAAACCAGGTTTAATTGACTGCTTCAGTGAGTTACCACATTACTACGTGATTCAAACCCGAAAAAAACCCAGGATCTGGCCAACAAGTATGCGATGAAGGCAAAATCATGAGCCAGATGCGGGCATAACCCAGACCTAACCCAGACCTAACCGGTGCTATCCTCTAAAATATTGATCGAAACCAGGTTTAATTGACTGCTTCAGTGTGTTACCACATTACTACGTGATTCAAACACGAAAAAAACCCAGGATCTGGCCAACAAGTATGCGAAGATGGCAAAATCATGAGCCAGATGCGGGCATAACCCAGACCTAACCCAGACCTAACCGGTGTTATCCTCTAAAATATTGATCGAAACCAGGTTTAATTGACTGCTTCAGTGTATTACCACATTACTACGTGATTCAAACACGAAAAAAACCCAGGATCTGGCCAACAAGTATGCGAAGAATGCGAAAGAATAAGCCAGATGCGCGCATTTCCCAGACCTAACCCAGACCTAACCGGTGTTATCCTCTGAAATATTGATCGAAACCAGGTTTAATAGACTGCTTCAGTGTGTTACCACATTACTACGTGATTCAAACACGGAAAAAACCCAGGATCTGGCCAACAAGTATGCGATGAAGGCAAAATCATGAGCCAGATGCGGGCATACCCCAGACCTTACCCAGACCTAACCGGTGTTATCCTCTAAAATATTGATTGAAACCAGGTTTAATTGACTGCTTCAGTGTGTTACCACATTACTACGTGATTCAAACACGAAAAAAACCCAGGATCTGGCCAACAAGTATGCGAAGAAGGCAAAATCATGAGCCAGATGCGGGCATAACCCAGACCTAACCCAGACCTAACCGGTGTTATCCTCTAAAATATTGATCGAAACCAGGTTTAATTGACTGCTTCAGTGTATTACCACATTACTACGTGATTCAAACACGGAAAATACCCAGGATCTGGCCAACAAGTATGCGAAGAAGGCAAAATCATGAGCCAGATGCGCGCATTTCCCAGACCTAACCCAGACCTAACCGGCGTTATCCTCTAAATTATTGATCGAAACCAGGTTTATTCGACTGCTTCAGTGTGTTACCACATTACTACGTGACTCAAACACGAAAAAAACCCAGGATCTGGCCAACAAGTATGCGAAGAAGGCGAAAGTATAAGCCAGATGCGCGCATTTCCCAGACCTAACCCAGACCTAACCGGTGTTATCCTCTGAAATATTGATCGAAACCAGGTTTAATTGACTGCTTCAGTGTGTTACCACATTACTACGTGATTCAAACACGGAAAAAACCCAGCATCTGGCCAACAAGTTTGCGAAAAAGGCGAAAGTATAAGCCAGATGCGGGCATAACCCAGACCTAACCCAGACCTAACCGGTGTTATCCTCTGAAATATTGATCGAAACCAGGTTTAATTGACTGCTTCAGTGTGTTACCACATTACTACGTGATTCAAACACGGAAAATACCCAGGATCTGGCCAACAAGTATGCGAAGAAGGCAAAATCATGAGCCAGATGCGCGCATTTCCCAGACCTAACCAAGACCTAACCGGTGTTATCCTCTAAAATATTGATCGAAACCAGGTTTAATTGACTGCTTCAGTGTGTTACCACATTACTACATGATTCAAACACGAAAAAAACCCAAGATCTGGCCAACAAGTATGCGAAGAAGGCGAAAGTATAAGCCAGATGCGCGCATTTCCCAGACCTAACCCAGACCTAACCGGTGTTATCCTCTGAAATATTGATCGAAACCAGGTTTAATAGACTGCTTCAGTGTGTTACCACATTACTACGTGATTCAAACACGGAAAAAACCCAGGATCTGGCCAACAAGTATGCGATGAAGACAAAATCATGAGCCAGATGCGGGCATAACCCAGACCTAACCCAGACCTAACCGGTGTTATCCTCTAAAATATTGATCGAAACCAGGTTTAATTGACTGCTTCAGTGTGTTACCACAATACTACGTGATTCAAACACGAAAAAAACCCAGGATCTGGCCAACAGGTATGCGAAGAAGGCAAAATCATGAGCCAGATGCGGGCATAACCCAGACCTAACCCAGACCTAACCGGTGTTATCCTCTAAAATATTGATCGAAACCAGGTTTAATTGACTGCTTCAGTGTATTACCACATTACTACGTGATTCAAACACGAAAAAAACCGAGGATCTGACCAACAAGTATGCGAAGAAGGCAAAATCATGAGCCAGATGGGGGCATAACCCAGACCTAACCCAGACCTAACCGGTGTTATCCTCTGAAATATTGATCGAAACCAGGTTTAATTGACTGCTTCAGTGTGTTATCACATTACTACGTGATTCAAACACGGAAAATACCCAGGATCTGGCCAACAAGTATGCGAAGAAGGCAAAATCATGAGCCAGATGCGCGCATTTCCCAGACCTAACCCAGACCTAACCGGCGTTATCCTCTAAAATATTGATCGAAACCAGGTTTAATTGACTGCTTCAGTGTGGTACCACATTACTACGTGTTTCAAACACGGAAAATACCCAGGATCTGGCCAACAAGTTTGCGAAAATGGCGAAAGTATAAGCCATATGCGCGCATATCCCGGACCTAACCCAGACCTAACCGGTGTTATCCTCTGAAATATTGATCGAAACCAGGTTTAATTGACTGCTTCATTGTGTTATCACATTACTACGTGTTTCAAACACGGAAAATACCCAGGATCTGGCCAACAAGTATGCGAAGAATGCGAAAGAATAAGCCAGATGCGCGCATTTCCCAGACCTAACCCAGACCTAACCGGTGTTATCCTCTGAAATATTGATCGAAACCAGGTTTAATAGACTGCTTCAGTGTGTTACCACATTACTACGTGATTCAAACACGGAAAAAACCCAGGATCTGGCCAACAAGTATGCGATGAAGGCAAAATCATGAGCCAGATGCGGGCATACCCCAGACCTTACCCAGACCTAACCGGTGTTATCCTCTAAAATATTGATTGAAACCAGGTTTAATTGACTGCTTCAGTGTGTTACCACATTACTACGTGATTCAAACACGAAAAAAACCCAGGATCTGGCCAACAAGTACGCGAAGAAGGCAAAATCATGAGCCAGATGCGGGCATAACCCAGACCTAACCCAGACCTAACCGGTGTTATCCTCTAAAATATTGATCGAAACCAGGTTTAATTGACTGCTTCAGTGTATTACCACATTACTACGTGATTCAAACACGGAAAATACCCAGGATCTGGCCAACAAGTATGCGAAGAAGGCAAAATCATGAGCCAGATGCGCGCATTTCCCAGACCTAACCCAGACCTAACCGGCGTTATCCTCTAAAATATTGATCGAAACCAGGTTTATTCGACTGCTTCAGTGTGTTACCACATTACTACGTGACTCAAACACGAAAAAAACCCAGGATCTGGCCAACAAGTATGCGAAGAAGGCGAAAGTATAAGCCAGATGCGCGCATTTCCCAGACCTAACCCAGACCTAACCGGTGTTATCCTCTGAAATATTGATCGAAACCAGGTTTAATTGACTGCTTCAGTGTGTTACCACATTACAACGTGATTCAAACACGGAAAAAACCCAGCATCTGGCCAACAAGTTTGCGAAAAAGGCGAAAGTATAAGCCATATGCGCGCATATCCCGGACCTAACCCAGACCTAACCGGTGTTATCCTCCTAAATACTGTCCGAATCCAGGTTTAGTGGACTGTTTCTGTGTGGTACCACATTACTACGTGATTCAAACCCGAAAAAAACCCAGGATCTGGCCAACAAGTATGCGAAGAAGGCGAAAGTATAAGCCAGATGCGCGCTTATCCCAGACCTAACCCAGACCTAACCTTTGTTATCCTCTAAAATATTGATCGAAACCAGGTTTAATTGACTGCTTCAGTGTGTTACCATATTACTACGTGTTTCAAACACGGAAAATACCCAGGATCTGGTCAACAAGTATGCGATGAAGGCAAAATCATGAGCCAGATGCGGGCATAACCCAGACCTAACCCAGACCTAACCGGTGTTATCCTCCAAAATATTGATCGAAACCAGGTTTAATTGACTGCTTCAGTGTGTTACCACATTACTACGTGATTCAAACACGAAAAAAACCCAGGATCTGGCCAACAAGTATGCGATGAAGGCAAAATCATGAGCCAGATGCGGGCATAACCCAGACCTAACCCAGACCTAACCGGTGTCATCCTCCAAAATATTGATCGAAACCAGGTTTAATTGACTGCTTCAGTGTGTTACCACATTACTACGTGATTCAAACACGAAAAAAACCCAGGATCTGGCCAACAAGTATGCGAAGAAGGCAAAATCATGAGCCAGATGCGGGCATAACCCAGACCTAACCCAGACCTAACCGGTGTTATCCTCTAAAATATTGATCGAAACCAGGTTTAATTGACTGCTTCAGTGTGTTACCACATTCCTACGTGATTCAAACACGAAAAAAACCCAGGATCTGGCCAACAAGTATGCGAAGAAGGCGAAAGTATAAGCCAGATGCGCGCATTTCCCAGACCTAACCCAGACCTAACCGGTGTTATCCTCTGAAATATTGATCGAAACCAGGTTTAATTGACTGCTTCAGTGTGTTACCACATTACTACGTGATTCAAACACGAAAAAAACCCAGGATCTGGCCAACAAGTTTGCGAAAAAGGCGAAAGTATAAGCCATATGCGCGCATATCCCGGACCTAACCCAGACCTAACCGGTGTTATCCTCCTAAATACTGTCCGAATCCAGGTTTAGTGGACTGTTTCTGTGTGGTACCACATTACTACGTGAATCAAACCCGAAAAAAACCCAGCATCTGGCCAACAAGTTTGCGAAAAAGGCGAAAGTATAAGCCATATGCGCGCATATCCCGGACCTAACCCAGACCTAACCGGTGTTATCCTCCTAAATACTGTCCGAATCCAGGTTTAGTGGACTGTTTCTGTGTGGTACCACATTACTATGTGATTCAAACCCGAAAAAAACCCAGGATCTGGCCAACAAGTATGCGAAGAAGGCGAAAGTATAAGCCAGATGCGCGCTTATCCCAGACCAAACCCAGACCTAACCGGTGTTATCCTCTAAAATATTGATCGAAACCAGGTTTAATTGACTGCTTCAGTGAGTTACCACATTACTACGTGATTCAAACCCGAAAAAAACCCAGGATCTGGCCAACAAGTATGCGATGAAGGCAAAATCATGAGCCAGATGCGGGCATAACCCAGACCTAACCCAGACCTAACCGGTGCTATCCTCTAAAATATTGATCGAAACCAGGTTTAATTGACTGCTTCAGTGTGTTACCACATTACTACGTGATTCAAACACGAAAAAAACCCAGGATCTGGCCAACAAGTATGCGAAGATGGCAAAATCATGAGCCAGATGCGGGCATAACCCAGACCTAACGCAGACCTAACCGGTGTTATCCTTTAAAATATTGATCGAAACCAGGTTTAATTGACTGCTTCAGTGTATTACCACATTACTACGTGATTCAAACACGAAAAAAACCCAGGATCTGGCCAACAAGTATGCGAAGAAGGCAAAATCATGAGCCAGATGCGGGCATAACCCAGACCTAACCCAGACCTAACCGGTGTTATCCTCTGAAATATTGATCGAAACCAGGTTTAATTGACTGCTTCAGTGTGTTACCACATTACTACGTGATTCAAACCCGAAAAAAACCCAAGATCTGGCCAACAAGTATGCGAAGAAGGCGAAAGTATAAGCCAGATGCGCGCATAACCCAGACCTTACCCAGACCTAACCGGTGTTATCCTCTAAAATATTGATCGAAACCAGGTTTAATTGACTGCTTCAGTGTGTTACCACATTCCTACGTGATTCAAACACGAAAAAAACCCAGGATCTGGCCAACAAGTATGCGAAGAAGGCGAAAGTATAAGCCAGATGCGCGCATTTCCCAGACCTAACCCAGACCTAACCGGTGTTATCCTCTGAAATATTGATCGAAACCAGGTTTAATTGACTGCTTCAGTGTGTTACCACATTACTACGTGATTCAAACACGAAAAAAACCCAGGATCTGGCCAACAAGTTTGCGAAAAAGGCGAAAGTATAAGCCATATGCGCGCATATCCCGGACCTAACCCAGACCTAACCGGTGTTATCCTCCTAAATACTGTCCGAATCCAGGTTTAGTGGACTGTTTCTGTGTGGTACCACATTACTACGTGAATCAAACCCGAAAAAAACCCAGGATCTGGCCAACAAGTATGCGAAGATGGCAAAATCATGAGCCAGATGCGGGCATAACCCAGACCTAACGCAGACCTAACCGGTGTTATCCTTTAAAATATTGATCGAAACCAGGTTTAATTGACTGCTTCAGTGTATTACCACATTACTACGTGATTCAAACACGAAAAAAACCCAGGATCTGGCCAACAAGTATGCGAAGAAGGCAAAATCATGAGCCAGATGCGGGCATAACCCAGACCTAACCCAGACCTAACCGGTGTTATCCTCTGAAATATTGATCGAAACCAGGTTTAATTGACTGCTTCAGTGTGTTACCACATTACTACGTGATTCAAACCCGAAAAAAACCCAAGATCTGGCCAACAAGTATGCGAAGAAGGCGAAAGTATAAGCCAGATGCGCGCATTTCCCAGACCTAACCCAGACCTAACCGGTGTTATCCTCTGAAATATTGATCGAAACCAGGTTTAATAGACTGCTTCAGTGTGTTACCACATTACTACGTGATTCAAACACGGAAAAAACCCAGGATCTAGTAAACATAGTAGTATAGAGGGTGTTCGGCCAGCCCTGAGAAACATTTTAATAGGATATTCTAGAGGCCAAACTAAAACGAAAATCAAGAATACCAATTTGTTGATGGAGGCTTCGTTAAAAAGTTATTAACAATTTGATTCAAAAGTTTCAAGTCGTTCCAGAAAAATTATTTTCGGCTGCGGAGGTCAATTACAAGCATTTTTAGTGAATAGACATATATTCGAAATCCTACTCAGTTTCGAGAAAAAAATTCGAGTATGTGTTGATATTTTTCGGCGAAAAACAAATTTTTCAAATCGTTCTAAAAAAATTATTTTCGGTTACAGGGGTCAATTACAATCATTTTTGGTCATTACACATACCCCCGAAATCCTACGCACTTTCGAGAAAAAAATTCCTTACCGAAAATCTAATCGGGTGCCTATATTTTTCGATGAAAAAGAAAGATTTCAAATCGTTCTGTGAAAAATTATTTTCAGTTGCGAGGGTCGGTGAGAATCATTTTTTATGTATAGACATACCCCCGTAATCTTGCGCATTTTCGAGAAAAAAATTCAGTACGAGCGGAACTTTAAACATTAATAACTTTTTAACAGTGCCTCCATCAACAAATTGGTATTCTTGATTTTCGTCTTATTTTGACCTCTAGAATCCCCCATTAAAATTTTTCCCATGGATGGCCGAACACCCTGTATGTAGGGAACCGTGCAGTTGAAAATTATTAAATCGCGCACGAATTTTTGGCCGAACAGCGAATCGTTCGCTGTCCACGAGCTTGCACGAGCGAAGACGGTTACCGCCGAAAAAGCCGTCAACACGCGGCGAGCGTACGGCCGAACAGCTGATGGGTGAATAACCCAGAAAGCGAGAAAAGACAGCACGGAAGAGAGAAAGATTGAAGAAAAGTACGTAGTAGGTGTGACTGTGTTTAACGAAATAAATACGAGTGTGCCGATTAACGAACAAACACGGTTCCTGATAATCCCATACATACATACGTACAGTGTTGTTCCAAGTGGAGTTTGAAAAAGATGCTAATAAAAATGTTGCATAGTCATAACCACCTGGTTCAGTTACTACATTCACCCTGTAAAAACAACACAATAATATTATTTATTATTTTCTTTTCACGTTCTTAACTTTATTTTTATTTTTAGTTTGAGTTTTACATTTCTCCTTCTCTTCGTCTTGCTTTTCTTTCTCCTTTTCCTTTTCATTTTTCTGTTTTTCTTTCTTTTTTCAATAGCTTTTCTTCTTTTAATTTCTCGGCTTGTTTTTTTCTTTTCTAATCGTTCTTCTTTCATTCTTTGTTTTTCTTTTTCCTGGTTATCAATTGCTTCTATTTTTTCAAGCTGAGTCTATTTCCATGTCTTTGATGTAACTTTGATTGCACACACCTTTCTATATTTCTTTTCTTTTCTTTTCTTTTCTTTGTTGTTTTTTCAATTTTTTGATAATGTTGATAATGTTTATCCAGAATAGATTCTGAAGAATCTTTGTCTTTACGAGAAAATAAGTAAAGTAACGTTGTAGAATTAATGTAGTTTGATTTCAGTACCATCGGAAACAAAACAATTCCCATTAGAAAAAAGTAAAAGCATCATTGTCATGAAATATTAAAGTTAATTAATGATCAGTATATCATATATTAGTTTCTTCTAGCGAAACGTTGTTAAATTAGTCTTCTACACTGGTATTGGTTTTACTGTTACTATGAACTGCACTGCGTTGAACATCAGCAGTGCTTTCTCTCTGCGAGTTGTGTCTTGTGTTGTGTCTTAGTTGTGTCCCGATTGTATTTTAATATTTTCTATATAGAAAAGAAAATTGTTCCCCTCTCAGATCATCTGGAATATGCTCTTGAATGCTATGTAAAACTACCTATATTGCTGTCATTGATGTCAGTTTCATCTGGCGACATGAATTCTAATTTATTTTCTTGTTTCTGAAATACGTTTTGTCTAGTAAATTGTATTTGAGTTAAACGGTCATAGGCCACCACAAGCTTTAAAAGCATTTCCTTCTTCATGGAATTTATATATGGTATGATATATATATTGGTGCGAAATTCACCTTCGTAATGGGTTTAGTCTACCTACGTACTTTGTCTATGTTCCTGTACTACCTTTCGCCATGCAACTTTTAATCGTCTAAATATTCCTAAATATCGCATGGCTGGAAAATATGAGTTGCATTAGGTAATATACAAAAAAGTAAAATGAGTTTACTCAAAACAAAAATTATGTAAATTGAAATTTATGCAGGACCTGCGACCATCTAATAATACCAGTATAGGAAAGGTGACTCCATTCTCAACCATTTATGGGCTACACACAATATATGTATTAGTGTGGGGGGATTGAAATGAATTCGGTCAAGGTGTAATTTCATTAATATTGATTTAATATATACAGGGTGTTTGGCCACCCCTGGGAAAAATTTTAATGGGAGATTCTAGAAGCCAAAATAAGACGAAAATTAAGAATATCAATTTTTCGACTGAGGTTTCGTTAAAAAGTAGTTATTAATAACATTAAATAAAAAAATTTCAAATCGTTCTGAAAAAATTATTGTTGGTCGCGGAGGTCAGTTAGAATCGTACCCCCGAAATCCTACTCAGTTTCGACAAAAAAAATTCAAGTAAAAAAGAATTTCGAATCGTCTTGGAAGAATTAGTTTTCGTTGCAGGGGTCAGTTACAAGCATTTTTTTTTTTTGGTCGACAGCCGGATTGAACGATTTTAATGTTTCAAACAGCAACACAACGCATATTTTAATGGAGAATATGTAGAGATGTTGGAAAAGTTGTTCCTTGACCCCGTAAAGTGAGAAAAATCCCATATAACTGGTCAAATTTTCAAACAGCCCCCGCAACTCCTACTGATATAGTGAATAGTGAATATATTCCAATGAAACGTTTTTTTTCGCGAGTAGAGCTCATGGGTACCTACACAAAGAGTATTATTAAACAACTATTTTACAAACTGAATAAAAATCAGAAAGGAATTTTTAAGAAAAATCGACAGACAGTGCCTAAATTTTTCGACGAAAGAAAAAGAAAATTTCAAATCGTTCTGAAAAAATTACTTTCGGTTTCGGGGGTCAATTACAATTATTTTCGGTGAATAGACATACCACATACGAAATCCTGCGCATTTTCGAGAAAAAAATTCGAAAGTAAGAGCGGAACTTTAAACGTCAATAACTTGTTTAGTATCGTATTACTCCATCAACAAATTGGTATTCTTGATTTTCATCCTACTTTAACCTCTAGAATCTCCCATTACAATTTCTCCCAGGGGATTCTAGAGACCAAAGTAAGACGAAAATCAAGAATACCAATTTGTTAATGGAGGCTTTATTAAAAAGTTATTAACGTTTAAAGTTCCGCCCGTACTGAATTTCTTTCTCGAAAATGCGCATGATTAGGGGGGTATGACGATTCACCCAAAATGGTTGTAAGTAACCCCCGCAACCGATAACAATTTTTCCAAAACGATTTGAAATTTTTCTTTTCCATCGAAAAAATTTCACACATTCTCGAATTTTTATCTCGAAAGTGGGTAAGATTTCGGAGGTATGTGTATTCACCAAAAATGATTGCAATTGACCCCCGCAACCGATAACAATTTTTCCAGAACGATTTGAAATTTTTGAGTTTAATTGTTAATAACTTTTCAACGTAGCCTCTATCAACAAATTGGTATTCTTGATTTTCGTCTGTATTTTCGTATTTTGGCATCTAGAATCCCCCATTAAAATTTTTCCCAGGGGTGGCCGAACACCCTGTACATATGTGTTCCCCGAGCAGGAAAACGACTTTTCGCTAAAATCATGAAAGTAAAAATTCTGTCCAAATGAGGAGTAGGAGTGATTTTCTAAGTAATTTTTATGTAAAAGTATAGATTGAGAAAGTGGCACGTGAGGAACGTACGTAACCTAGATCGATGCACATGTTTTACTGCACCGGGCACGAACGTACGACGATTTACACACACACAGTCAATATCGCCGGTTTTTACAAAAGGTAAAGTCTTAAGTAAACATTTTGTTTTATAATTTTCTATTAAAGCCTCTGTAAGTTTTATCGCTTTTGCATTCTTGCAACTTAATTTAATTGGTTGTTTTTTGGAAAACAGATAAAACTATAAAAAGAATAAAAAACGGTTTTTACGAGTCCTGTACCTATGTTTAGTTCAGAATTTCGAATTCAGCGGTAAAAGTATGTAAATCTATATTATCCAATACACAGGGCATAAAGGTAAGAGGAATGGATATTTTTACCAATATATTCATATTCTTAAATATCTGAATATTCTTCCTACTTGACCGACTTACTTTATAAATATATTTTTTAGGGACACATGTCGTTCGGTTGAAGGAAACAGGATATCTATACAGTGTATAGGTATTCAAAAACCCTTGGGAAAAATTTTAGACTTTGTTGAAAAGTTATGGAACATTATATTCCTAGCAAACGCTAGGCCCGTTCACGGATCGGGGTGAGTTATACATTATTCGATTCGCCTAATTCAGTACATTATTGATATGCATTTCTATGCATCTGTGGAAATTCGTTATTTTTTTATAAACTGTTACTGTTATTGTTAGAAATATGACTTAAAATTCGTTAGTTTCTTTAGTGTTTAGGAGTGTGTGTGTGTTTGTGAGAGAAGCACACGTCGAGGAATGTTCTTTTAGTTTTTAAGTTTTCTTTTCACAATGGAAAATAAGTGTGTTTGTTTTGTAACAAGATTCATTATAATAAATAATATAAACAGTATTTTAACATGGTAGCAGAGGTCCGTGGTTTGTTCGTTAACAGTAAAGAAAAGAAATTTAGTTGTGAAAGGAAGATAACCTAAGTTTGAAGCATGGCAAGTGAAAAAAAGGACGATTTCATGTTACAAATATTTTATGGAACTGGAAATTCAGGCTAAATTTATTTTTAGAAATGAAAGACTGTAACGAGGTTATTCTACATGATGAAAGACCGGCTGAAATAAGAGTCGAAGATTGGAATAAAAAAGGAAATTAAAGCAAAAAGTTACATCGTAAACAGTATTTCAAACACTCAGTTAGAATTAATAATATCAGAAACGACTGCGAAAAATATGATTGCAAAGCTTGACGAAATTTATCTAGTTAAAAACAGTGCAGTAAAGCTATTGTGTAAAAGAAGATTGTTAGAATTAAAAATGAAAGAAGGTGAAAATCCAAGTGACTTCTTTAACGAATTTGAAACGCATATAAATAGGCTCAAAAATACTGGTGAGACTGTGAATGAAGAGGATAAATTGAATTATCTGTTATTAACGTTAACTTCTCACGTATTGTTGATATTATTGATGCACTGCCAACGAAGGAGAAAACAGTTGAGTATGTAAAATCTAAATTACTGTTAGAGTATCAAAAGAGAAACGGTAAAAGTTACTACTTTGAGTACAGCAGAAATTACACTCGCACGTTTAGTTCAAATTTAACTAAAAATCCTAGAGGTCATAGGTTTCGACACGTACAACGCAATCAGAACAAGTATCTCAATTCAAAGGATAATCAGCATAGCAGTGCAACGACTACTGAAGCGGTATGTTAAGTCAGTGTAATAAGTCAGGGCACATCCAACGTTACTGCCCAGAAAACTTTAATAATTATTACAAAAGGCAACCTTTTCAAACATATACAAAATAGACACGATAGAAAAGTGGCTGGAAATTCGAGTCTAGATGACAGTAGAAATTACAATTCATTCAAGGTTGAAGTAATGAAAAGTAGCAAAATAGAAGAAGTAGAAATATTAAATGGCTACTAGATAGTGGTTGCTCAGATCACATAATAAACACAGATGAGTACTTTTATGAATCCAAAAATCTACAAAACCCGGTTGATATTAAAGTTGGTGATGGTTTTAAACTAATATCTGGAAAAATTGGTAATGTAATGATTAACATTAATGATAAGTCGGAGGAAATAAAGATTAAAAATGTATATACTATGTACCAGAAATGAAACAAAACTTACTAAGTGTCTCTTGTATTTGTAAATCAAAACAATTAAAAATAATGTTTGAGAAAGACAATGAATTACAATAAAATTTGTAATTCGAAAGAAAAACTCATTGCTATTGCTGTTAAAAGAAATAAACTCTTTGAATTAAATGGAGAAGTTGCCAGACTTGAGAATAAGAAAACAAGTACGTACACTAGTTCAATGGGAATTTCAAATATAGAAAAATGGCATAGATATATACTTTGTCACACAAATTTTAGAGATTTAAAATATTTGTGTGAAGCTCAGCTGCTAAATGGAACACCGGTGAAACTCGAAAACGAATTTATAAAATGCGAAGTTTGTCCGGAGAATAAAATGACAAATTTGAAATTTAAAAACAAACGTACAAGAGCAAATGATTTGTTACAAATAGTCCATACAGATGTCCATGGTCCAATAACTCAGACAGGTCATAATGGTGAGAAATACTTTGTGTCTTTTATAGATGATTTCAGTAAAATTGCTGTTGTGTATTGCATAAAACAAAAAAGTGATGTTTTTTATTGCTTCATTAGGTATATTAGGAAATTAGTAAAAAATCAAACTGGAAAAAGTATTAAAGAAATTCGATGTGACAATGGAAGAGAATCATATCTTAACAAAAACTTTGATGAATTAGCGAAACGAGAAGGTATTTATTTGAAACCAGGACCAGCATACACACACGAATTGAACGGAGTCGCCGAAAGGCACAACAGAACGATAATGGATCGTGCACGCTGCTTGCTGTCAGAGGCAAATGTCGACAAGTTTTATTGGCCAGAATGTATTTACACGGCTGCCTACATTGGAAATCGCCTATTAGCAAACACAAGAATAAGAAAAACACCATATGAAATATTTTTTAATAAAAGGGCTGATGTTTCAAACTTACACTTATATGGAAGCACTGCTTTTGTACGAATTCCCGAGGCATGCAGATATTCAAAGCTAAATCCAAAGGCCGAAAAAGGAATTAATATTAATAGGGTATACAGATATTGGTTAATGACAAAATAGTTGTAAGTCGTCACGTGCAAGATATACCATTTATAGAAATACTGATAACGAAGAAAAATACGAAGGGGAAACGCCAAAAGAAGAAGAAGAAGAAGAAGAAGAAGAAGAAAGAGTTTTGAAAATAAAAGAAAATAAAACTGACGATGATCAATGCAGCAAAACTGAGGAAGTTAAATAAGATACACGCCCCAAGGGTAACATAATGTGTGAAATGTTGTGAAATTTGATGATCATGTCGTATATACAAACTATTGCAATGCTTTGATACCTGAAAACTACCAAGAACCATTGAACTGCGAAGAGTCAAGAAAATGGAAAGCGGCTATGAAACAAGAACTTGATGGTTTAAAAGAAAACGACACATGGGATTTGGTCAACGTTCCAATAAATAAGAAAATAATTGAAGTAAAGTGGATATATAGAATTAAGACAGATGGAGTATGCAAAGCGCGCATTGTCGCCAAAGTCGCATTTCCAACAGTTGTACCAAAGCGATGAAGAAGTTTATTCACCGGTTGCAAGAATGAGCACGCTAAAGGTGTTGCTGTCAATTGCATGTGTTAAAAATTTAAAAATAGAACAAATGGATGTTCAAACAGCTTTTTTAAACGGAAATATCAAGTCTGAAGTTTACATCTACCCTCCTGATGGTAGTAATATACAGTCAGATAAGGTTTGTTTACTTAAGAAGGCGCTTTATGGATTGAGAGAAAGTCCACGTGACTGGTATGATTGTTTTCATAATTACATGATAAGCTTGCATTTTAAAAGATCTGATTATGATTACTGTCTGTATACTGGAGAGATAAACGACACAAAAATATATATTATTTTATATGTGGATGATATATTAATCAGTGGTATAAATGAAATGGCTATAGATGAAGTTAAGATCATGCTTAATAAACGATTTCGCATGAAAGACTTGGGACAAATAAAGCAATACTTGGGAATTGAAGTACAACGTAACCAAAGTAAAGAGGAAATATACTTGAATCAAGAAAAATATATTGAAAATCTTAGTCATAAGTACGGAATAATAAATAGTAAAAGGTTCGATACACCTATGGAAATGAATCGAAAAATTGAACCTGCTGATATAGTGGATGAAGAACTGAAATATAGGAATTTAATTGGAGCATTATTGTATATTGCAAATGGTACTCGCCCAGACATTTCATTTGCGGTCAATTACCTAAGTCGATTCCAAAATAGCTATGACAGCACACGTGTTCTAAAATACTTGTATCACACTCGTTCCATAAATCTTGTTTATAACTCAACTACTCAGGAAATAATGGATGCATTTGTTGACGCTGATTGGGCTGCAGACACTACGGACAGAAAATCGACTACAGGGATAATCATACGAGTTTTTGGAAATGTAGTACTATGGAAATCGCAAAAACAAAAAATTGTCTCCAGAGCCTCAACGCATGCTGAATACTACGCTCTTGCTGATTGTGTAGAAGAAATCATTCCAATTAAGGGCATTTTATCTGTTTTTGACGTGAAGAATGACAATCCAGTAAAAATATATGAAGACAATATTGGAGCGATAGCCTTATCAAAAAATGGAAAATTTTCAAAAAATTCCAAGCATATAGATATAAGTTATCATTTTGTTTATGATTATGAAAAAAGGGACTAATAAGTGTGACTACGGACGATCAAATTGCAGATGTACTGACTAAATCGTTAGGAAAGGCAAAATTTTTGTTGTTGTTTTGATAAATTTTAAGTCAAGAAGGCGTGTTAGAAATATGACTTAAAATTCGTTAGTTTCTTTAGTGTTTAGGAGTTAACCGTTTCAGATAAGAGGGGTAGTGTGGTGTGTGTGTGTGTGTGTGTGTGAAAGAAGCACATGTAGAGGAATGTTCTTTTAGTTTTTAAGTTTTCTTTTCACAATGGAAAATAAGTGTGTTTGTTTTGTAACAAGATTCATTATAATAAATAATATAAACAGTATTTTAACAGTTATTATAAAAAGTTACAGTAAAAAAGTAAGGTCAAGTAGATTTTTTGACAGGTTCACAGATAGAAACTAGTGACCATCGTTGCTATGTTCATTTTAAAAATTATAAATAATTTATCTAATTGGATCTATTCTACATTGTCAAATGGGAATTTGTAGAAGAATTTGTATGATGCATAAAAATCATTTTTTTAGGCATAGAACTTCCACGAGTCGGTCAGGTGGACAGTATTAAAACCAGGTATGTAGACAGTACATGCAGCAACAGTAAAAAATGTCTCCCCGTCGCTGACAGTGTTTACAATATATAGTAAATTACTATTGTACGCAGTACGTTGGTTTAACTTGTTTTTATTATTAAATTTCATTATCATCTAAGTCTGGTATATTTTGATTTTTTACAGAATCGATCATCATCAAATGAAATTTCTGAAATTTCTTTTAAGAACTGATTAAATAAATCATCCTTTCCTTGCTTGGAAGGTTTATAAAACACGTAATGGCTTAAGTACCCAATGAAATTATCTTTTTTGCTGAAAATAGAAAATATAATATTTATTATTTTGTATTATATGTTAGAAAAACATATTAAAAAACGTGTGGAACTGCAAATACTAACCGACAATATTCAGGCAAAAAGTGTTTACTATGCTTCCACGTAGTTTCTGTTTTATTCGTATGAGCGCCTGTTTCTGGATCTTTAAAATGTAAACTATTTACGGTTTACGGTGAGATGTTTATACCCTTATTTTTTAAAAGCCATTGCATTATATAAAGATATTTGAAAAGCAAAGAACGTGGTTTTCTAAAAACAAACTCAGTTACAGATATTGTTTTAAAATTACCATATATGCTAACATATAATTATGAGCAATGTCGTGATATTATATAACTAACATTAAATAAAAATACTGCGCAGCAATTGTGGAAGGGTAGAGTAGATAGAGACTGATGAATCAACATTTTGTTGTAGAAATAATGGCACAGAGGCCATTTGAAAATTAATCACAGCGTCAATTTTCAAGATCTCATTACTGATGCTTACATGAATTAAATTGAAGAAACCACTTTTTTCTAACATATAATACTATCAATATTTTATATTTTCAATAAGAGTAACTTCATTGGATACCTGAGCCATTATGTATTTAGTAAATGTATATATAATAGAAAGATGGTGATTTATTCAATGAGATATTTGCAGAAATAGCAGAAATTTCATTCAATAAATGTTATTGTTAACAAATTAGCATTTGACTAGCTGGCATTTTGAACACAGGTAACGACAGTCACTTGTTTCCACCTGTGAACCTGCCAGAATATATTTAAAATACTTAGTTACTTTGTAAAAATACCGAATTTCCGCAGATAATGAAATGCATATACTAATGAAATAATATACTGAATTAGACGAATCGAATTACGTATAACTCATCCCGATCGTTGAACGGGTCGTTTGCTAGGAATATACCAAAAAACGTTCTTGACAAGTCTATAAAATACTTCAGTTCACTTTCATTATTAGATGCGTTGACTTTAATTCTATAAATTATAATGATAAGTTCAAGATTTTACAGAAAGAGTTTATTTGTAATATTAAAGATTTCCTATATAAGGACAAGAAGAATACTTTTACCAATATCTATCCATCTATCTTAATATTCTTCCCACTTGGCCCACTTACTTTAACGAGCCTGAGTAAATCATCAGTACTATCTCTATTTTTATTAATAAAATGAATCTGTGATTCCATATCCAAAGATATAGTAAAAGCTACAAAATTCAGATTATTCAAGTTACTTCTATCACTCATCAAATTTTTTATGAAATTCTATGCTAATTCATGCTCTTTAAAATATTTATAATCTACTGGGACTTCATTAACTTTATGTTTTAATAAATCAATAATCAAAGTATCTATAATTAATATTAAAATCAAATAACAGTGTCAAAATAGTATTAATATTATCTTTTATTAATACTACTGGTATTTAAATTTTATTAAATATTTCAAATCTGTTATCACCTTGTTCAAATAATTTATTACTAGTTTTGACAATATATTTTGGGATGGATTTTTTTAGAATGATAGCAATTCAGTTGTGAATTTTTATGAGGAACAAAGGGTTATTATTATACAATTAACATGTATATAATTCATTAACTTGCCCATTTAGGGGTAACATGTTATGCATAAATAGAGATTTACATACTTGTATAAATACCCACACTAAAATCATCTAAATATCTAAATCATTTTTAAATCTATGATTTGGAAAATTTTAGGGACATGGAACTTAATTCATCCTATATCTTACAGTTTTATCGTCAACACGTGGCCAACAAGTATGCGAAGAAGGCAAAATCATGAGCCAGATGCGCGCATTTCCCAGACCTAACCAAGACCTAACCGGTGTTATCCTCTAAAATATTGATCGAAACCAGGTTTAATTGACTGCCTCAGTGTGGTACAACATTACTACGTGATTCAAACACGGAAAAAACCCAGGATCTGGCCAACAAGTTTGCGAAAAAGGCGAAAGCATAAGCCAGATGCGCGCATATCCCAGACCTAACCAAGACCTAACCGGTGTTATCCTCTAAAATATTGATCGAAACCAGGTTTAATTGACTGCTTCAGTGTGTTACCACATTACTACGTGATTCAAACACGAAAAAAACCCAAGATCTGGCCAACAAGTATGCGAAGAAGGCGAAAGTATAAGCCAGATGCGCGCATTTCCCAGACCTAACCCAGACCTAACCGGTGTTATCCTCTGAAATATTGATCGAAACCAGGTTCAATAGACTGCTTCAGTGTGTTACCACATTACTACGTGATTCAAACACGGAAAAAACCCAGGATCTGGCCAACAAGTATGCGAAGAAGGCAGAATCATGAGCCAGATGCGGGCATAACCCAGACCTAACCCAGACCTAACCGGTGTTATCCTCTAAAATATTGATCGAAACCAGGTTTAATTGACTGCTTCAGTGTATTACCACATTACTACGTGATTCAAACACGGAAAATACCCAGGATCTGGCCAACAAGTATGCGATGAAGGCAAAATCATGAGCCAGATGCGGGCATAACCCAGACCTAACCCAGACCTAACCGGTGTTATCCTCTAAAATATTGATCGAAACCAGGTTTAATTGACTGCTTCAGTGTATTACCACATTACTACGTGATTCAAACACGAAAAAAACCCAGGATCTGGCCAACAAGTATGCGAAGAAGGCAAAATCATGAGCCAGATGCGGGCGTAACACAGACCTAACCCAGACCTAACCGGTGTTATCCTCTGAAATATTGATCGAAACCAGGTTTAATTGACTGCTTCAGTGTGTTACCACATTACTACGTGATTCAAACACGGAAAATACCCAGGATCTGGCCAACAAGTATGCGAAGAAGGCAAAATCATGAGCCAGATGCGCGCATTTCCCAGACCTAACCCAGACCTAACCGGCGTTATCCTCTGAAATATTGATCGAAACCAGGTTTAATTGACTGCTTCAGTGTGTTACCACATTACTACGTCATTCAAACACGGAAAAAACCCAGGATCTGGCCAACAAGTATGCGATGAAGGCAAAATCATGAGCCAGATGCGGGCATAACCCAGACCTAACCCAGACCTAACCGGTGTTATCCTCTAAAATATTGATCGAAACCAGGTTTAATTGACTGCTTCAGTGTGTTACCACATTACTACGTGATTCAAACACGAAAAAAACCCAGGATCTGGCCAACAAGTATGCGAAGAAGGCAAAATCATGAGCCAGATGCGGGCATAACCCAGACCTAACCCAGACCTAACCGGTGTTATCCTCTGAAATATTGATCGAAACCAGGTTTAATTGACTGCTTCAGTGTGTTACCACATTACTACGTGATTCAAACACGGAAAATACCCAGGATCTGGCCAACAAGTATGCGAAGAAGGCAAAATCATGAGCCAGATGCGCGCATTTCCCAGACCTAACCCAGACCTAACCGGCGTTATCCTCTAAAATATTGATCGAAACCAGGTTTAATTGACTGCTTCAGTGTGGTACCACATTACTACGTGTTTCAAACACGGAAAATACCCAGGATCTGGCCAACAAGTTTGCGAAAATGGCGAAAGTATAAGCCATATGCGCGCATATCCCGGACCTAACCCAGACCTAACCGGTGTTATCCTCTGAAATATTGATCGAAACCAGGTTTAATTGACTGCTTCATTGTGTTATCACATTACTACGTGTTTCAAACACGGAAAATACCCAGGATCTGGCCAATAAGTATGCGAAGAATGCGAAAGAGTAAGCCAGATGCGCGCATATCCCGGACCTAACCCAGACCTAACCGGTGTTATCCTCTGAAATATTGATAGAAACCAGGTTTAATTGACTGCTTCATTGTGTTATCACATTACTACGTGTTTCAAACACGGAAAATACCCAGGATCTGGCCAATAAGTATGCGAAGAATGCGAAAGAATAAGCCAGATGCGCGCATTTCCCAGACCTAACCCAGACCTAACCGGTGTTATCCTCTAAAATATTGATCGAAACCAGGTTTAATTGACTGCTTCAGTGTATTACCACATTACTACGTGTTTCAAACACGGAAAATACCCAGGATCTGGCCAATAAGTATGCGAAGAATGCGAAAGAATAAGCCAGATGCGCGCATATCCCGGACCTAACCCAGACCTAACCGGTGTTATCCTCTGAAATATTGATCGAAACCAGGTATAATTGACTGCTTCATTGTGTTATCACATTACTACGTGTTTCAAACACGGAAAATACCCAGGATCTGGCCAATAAGTATGCGAAGAATGCGAAAGAATAAGCCAGATGCGCGCATTTCCCAGACCTAACCGAGACCTAACCGGTGTTATCCTCTGAAATACTGTCCGAATCCAGGTTTAATTGACTGCCTCAGTGTGGTACAACATTACTACGTGATTCAAACACGGAAAAAACCCAGGATCTGGCCAACAAGTTTGCGAAAAAGGCGAAAGCATAAGCCAGATGCGCGCATATACCAGACCTAACCCAGACCTAACCGGTGTTATCCTCTAAAATATTGATCGAAACCAGGTTTAATTGACTGCTTCAGTGTGTTACCACATTACTACGTGATTCAAACACGAAAAAAACCCAGGATCTGGCCAACAAGTATGCGAAGAAGGCAAAATCATGAGCCAGATGCGGGCATAACCCAGACCTAACCCAGACCTAACCGGTGTTATCCTCTGAAATATTGATCGAAACCAGGTTTAATTGACTGCGTCAGTGAGTTACCACATTACTACGTGATTCAAACACGGAAAAAACCCAGGATCTGGCCAACAAGTATGCGAAGAAGGCAAAATCATGAGCCAGATGCGGGCATAACCCGGACCTAACCCAGACCTAACCGGTGTTATCCTCTAAAATATTGATCGAAACCAGGTTTAATTGACTGCTTCAGTGTGTTACCACATTCCTACGTGATTCAAACACGAAAAAAACACAGGATCTGGCCAACAAGTGTGCGAAGAAGGCGAAAGTATAAGCCAGATGCGCGCATTTCCCAGACCTAACCCAGACCTAACCGGTGTTATCCTCTGAAATATTGATCGAAACCAGGTTTAATTGACTGCTTCAGTGTGTTACCACATTACTACGTGATTCAAACACGAAATAACCCCAGGATCTGGCCAACAAGTATGCGAAGAAGGCAAAATCATGAGCCAGATGCGGGCATAACCCAGACCTAACCCAGACCTAACCGGTGTTATCCTCTAAAATATTGATCGAAACCAGGTTTAATTGACTGCTTCAGTGTGTTACCACATTCCTACGTGATTCAAACACGTAAAAAACCCAGGATCTGGCCAACAAGTTTGCGAAAAGGCGAAAGTATAAGCCATATGCGCGCATATCCCGGACCTAACCCAGACCTAACCGGTGTTATCCACCTAAATACTGTCCGAATCCAGGTTTAGTGGACTGTTTCTGTGTGGTACCACATTACTACGTGATTCAAACCCGAAAAAAACCCAGGATCTGGCCAACAAGTATGCGATGAAGGCAAAATCATGAGCCAGATGCGGGCATAACCCAGACCTAACCCAGACCTAACCGGTGTTATCCTCTAAAATATTGATCGAAACCAGGTTTAATTGACTGCTTCAGTGTGTTACCACATTACTACGTGATTCAAACACGAAAAAAACCCAGGATCTGGCCAACAAGTATGCGATGAAGGCAAAATCATGAGCCAGATGCGGGCATAACCCAGACCTTACCCAGACCTAACCGGTGTTATCCTCTGAAATATTGATCGAAACCAGGTTTAATTGACTGCTTCAGTGTGTTACCACATTACTACGTGATTCAAACACGGAAAATACCCAGGATCTGGCCAACAAGTATGCGAAGAAGGCAAAATCATGAGCCAGATGCGCGCATTTCCCAGACCTAACCCAGACCTAACCGGCGTTATCCTCTGAAATATTGATCGAAACCAGGTTTAATTGACTGCTTCAGTGTGTTACCACATTACTACGTGATTCAAACACGGAAAAAACCCAGGATCTGGCCAACAAGTATGCGATGAAGGCAAAATCATGAGCCAGATGCGGGCATAACCCAGACCTAACCCAGACCTAACCGGTGTTATCCTCTAAAATATTGATCGAAACCAGGTTTAATTGACTGCTTCAGTGTGTTTCCACATTACTACGTGATTCAAACACGAAAAAAACCCAAGATCTGGCCAACAAGTATGCGAAGAAGGCAAAATCATGAGCCAGATGCGGGCATAACCCAGACCTAACCCAGACCTAACCGGTGTTATCCTCTAAAATATTGATCGAAACCAGGTTTAATTGACTGCTTCAGTGTATTACCACATTACTACGTGATTCAAACACGAAAAAAACCCAGGATCTGGCCAACAAGTATGCGAAGAAGGCAAAATCATGAGCCAGATGCGGGCATAACCCAGACCTAACCCAGACCTAACCGGTGTTATCCTCTAAAATATTGATCGAAACCAGGTTTAATTGACTGCTTCAGTGTGTTACCACATTACTACGTGATTCAAACACGAAAAAAACCCAGGATCTGGCCAACAAGTATGCGAAGATGGCAAAATCATGAGCCAGATGCGGGCATAACCCAGACCTAACCCAGACCTAACCGGTGTTATCCTCTAAAATATTGATCGAAACCAGGTTTAATTGACTCCTTCAGTGTGTTACCACATTCCTACGTGATTCAAACACGTAAAAAACCCAGGATCTGGCCAACAAGTATGCGATGAAGGCAAAATCATGAGCCATATGCGCGCATATCCCGGACCTAACCCAGACCTAACCGGTGTTATCCTCCTAAATACTGTCCGAATCCAGGTTTAGTGGACTGTTTCTGTGTGGTACCACATTACTACGTGATTCAAACCCGAAAAAAACCCAGGATCTGGCCAACAAGTATGCGATGAAGGCAAAATCATGAGCCAGATGCGGGCATAACCCAGACCTAACCCAGACCTAACCGGTGTTATCCTCTAAAATATTGATCGAAACCAGGTTTAATTGACTGCTTCAGTGTGTTACCACATTACTACGTGATTCAAACACGAAAAAAACCCAGGATCTGGCCAACAAGTATGCGAAGAAGGCAAAATCATGAGCCAGATGCGGGCATAACCCAGACCTAACCCAGACCTAACCGGTGTTATCCTCTGAAATATTGATCGAAACCAGGTTTAATTGACTGCTCCAGTGTGTTACCACATTACTACGTGATTCAAACACGGAAAATACCTAGGATCTGGCCAACAAGTATGCGAAGAAGGCAAAATCATGAGCCAGATGCGCGCATTTCCCAGACCTAACCCAGACCTAACCGGCGTTATCCTCTAAAATATTGATCGAAACCAGGTTTAATTGACTGCTTCAGTGTGTTACCACATTACTACGTGTTTCAAACACGGAAAATACCCAGGATCTGGCCAATAAGTATGCGAAGAATGCGAAAGAATAAGCCAGATGCGCGCATTTCCCAGACCTAACCCAGACCTAACCGGTGTTATCCTCTGAAATATTGATCGAAACCAGGTTTAATTGACTGCTTCAGTGTGTTACCACATTACTACGTGATTCAAACACGGAAAACACCCAGGATCTTGCCAACAAGTATGCGAAGATGGCAAAATCATGAGCCAGATGCGCGCATTTCCCAGACCTAACCCAGACCTAACCGGCGTTATCCTCTAAAATATTGATCGAAACCAGGTTTAATTGACTGCTCCAGTGCATTACCACATTACTACGTGATTCAAACACGAAAAAAACCCAGGATCTGGCCAACAAGTATGCGAAGAAGGCAAAATCATGAGCCAGATGCGGGCATAACCCAGACCTAACCCAGACCTAACCGGTGTTATCCTCTAAAATATTGATCGAAACCAGGTTTAATTGACTGCTTCAGTGTATTACCACATTACTACGTGATTCAAACACGAAAAAAACGCAGGATCTGGCCAACAAGTATGCGAAGAAGGCAAAATCATGAGCCAGATGCGTGCATAACCCAGACCTAACCCAGACCTAACCGGTGTTATCCTCTAAAATATTGATCGAAACCAGGTTTAATTGACTGCTTCAGTGTGTTACCACATTACTACGTGATTCAAACACGGAAAATACCTAGGATCTGGCCAACAAGTATGCGAAGAAGGCAAAATCATGAGCCAGATGCGCGCATTTCCCAGACCTAACCCAGACCTAACCGGCGTTATCCTCTAAAATATTGATCGAAACCAGGTTTAATTGACTGCTTCAGTGTGTTACCACATTACTACGTGATTCAAACACGAAAAAAACCCAGGATCTGGCCAACAAGTATGCGAAGAAGGCAAAATCATGAGCCAGATGCGGGCATAACCCAGACCTAACCCAGACCTAACCGGTGTTATCCTCTGAAATATTGATCGAAACCAGGTTTAATTGACTGCTTCAGTGTGTTACCACATTACTACGTGATTCAAACACGGAAAAAACCCAGGATCTGGCCAACAAGTTTGCGAAAAAGGCGAAAGTATAAGCCATATGCGCGCATATCCCGGACCTAACCCAGACCTAACCGGTGTTATCCTCCTAAATACTGTCCGAATCCAGGTTTAGTGGACTGTTTCTGTGTGGTACCACATTACTACGTGATTCAAACCCGAAAAAAACCCAGGATCTGGCCAACAAGTATGCGATGAAGGCAAAATCATGAGCCAGATGCGGGCATAACCCAGACCTAACCCAGACCTAACCGGTGTTATCCTCTGAAATATTGATCGAAACCAGGTTTAATTGACTGCTTCAGTGAGTTACCACATCACTACGTGATTCAAACACGGAAAAAACCCAGGATCTGGCCAACAAGTATGCGATGAAGGCAAAATCATGAGCCAGATGCGGGCATAACCCAGACCTAACCCAGACCTAACCGGTGTTATCCTCTAAAATATTGATCGAAACCAGGTTTAATTGACTGCTTCAGTGTGTTACCACATTACTACGTGATTCAAACACGAAAAAAACCCAGGATCTGGCCAACAAGTATGCGATGAAGGCAAAATCATGAGCCAGATGCGGGCATAACCCAGACCTAACCCAGACCTAACCGGTGTTATCCTCCAAAATATTGATCGAAACCAGGTTTAATTGACTGCTTCAGTGTGTTACCACATTACTACGTGATTCAAACACGAAAAAAACCCAGGATCTGGCCAACAAGTATGCGAAGAAGGCAAAATCATGAGCCAGATGCGGGCATAACCCAGACCTAACCCCGACCTAACCGGTGTTATCCTCTAAAATATTGATCGAAACCAGGTTTAATTGACTGCTTCGGTGTATTACCACATTACTACGTGATTCAAACACGAAAAAAACCCAGGATCTGGCCAACAAGTATGCGATGAAGGCAAAATCATGAGCCAGATGCGGGCATAACCCAGACCTAACCCAGACCTAACCGGTGCTATCCTCTAAAATATTGATCGAAACCAGGTTTAATTGACTGCTTCAGTGTGTTACCACATTACTACGTGATTCAAACACGAAAAAAACCCAGGATCTGGCCAACAAGTATGCGATGAAGGCAAAATCATGAGCCAGATGCGGGCATAACCCAGACCTAACCCAGACCTAACCGGCGTTATCCTCTAAAATATTGATCGAAACCAGGTTTAATTGACTGCTTGAGTGTGGTACCACATTACTACGTGTTTCAAACACGGAAAATACCCAGGATCTGGCCAACAAGTTTGCGAAAATGGCGAAAGTATAAGCCATATGCGCGCATATCCCGGACCTAACCCAGACCTAACCGGTGTTATCCTCTGAAATATTGATCGAAACCAGGTTTAATTGACTGCTTCATTGTGTTATCACATTACTACGTGTTTCAAACACGGAAAATACCCAGGATCTGGCCAACAAGTATGCGAAGAATGCGAAAGAATAAGCCAGATGCGCGCATTTCCCAGACCTAACCCAGACCTAACCGGTGTTATCCTCTGAAATATTGATCGAAACCAGGTTTAATAGACTGCTTCAGTGTGTTACCACATTACTACGTGATTCAAACACGGAAAAAACCCAGGATCTGGCCAACAAGTATGCGATGAAGGCAAAATCATGAGCCAGATGCGGGCATAACCCAGACCTAACCCAGACCTAACCGGTGTTATCCTCTAAAATATTGATCGAAACCAGGTTTAATTGACTGCTTCAGTGTGTTACCACATTACTACGTGATTCAAACACGGAAAAAACCCAGGATCTGGCCAACAAGTTTGCGAAAAAGGCGAAAGTATAAGCCATATGCGCGCATATCCCGGACCTAACCCAGACCTAACCGGTGTTATCCTCCTAAATACTGTCCGAATCCAGGTTTAGTGGACTGTTTCTGTGTGGTACCACATTACTACGTGATTCAAACCCGAAAAAAACCCAGGATCTGGCCAACAAGTATGCGATGAAGGCAAAATCATGAGCCAGATGCGGGCATAACCCAGACCTAACCCAGACCTAACCGGTGTTATCCTCTAAAATATTGATCGAAACCAGGTTTAATTGACTGCTTCAGTGTGTTACCACATTACTACGTGATTCAAACACGAAAAAAACCCAGGATCTGGCCAACAAGTATGCGATGAAGGCAAAATCATGAGCCAGATGCGGGCATAACCCAGACCTAACCCAGACCTAACCGGTGTTATCCTCCAAAATATTGATCGAAACCAGGTTTAATTGACTGCTTCAGTGTGTTACCACATTACTACGTGATTCAAACACGAAAAAAACCCAGGATCTGGCCAACAAGTATGCGAAGAAGGCAAAATCATGAGCCAGATGCGGGCATAACCCAGACCTAACCCAGACCTAACCGGTGTTATCCTCTAAAATATTGATCGAAACCAGGTTTAATTGACTGCTTCAGTGTATTACCACATTACTACGTGATTCAAACACGAAAAAAACCCAGGATCTGGCCAACAAGTATGCGATGAAGGCAAAATCATGAGCCAGATGCGGGCATAACCCAGACCTAACCCAGACCTAACCGGTGCTATCCTCTAAAATATTGATCGAAACCAGGTTTAATTGACTGCTTCAGTGTGTTACCACATTACTACGTGATTCAAACACGAAAAAAACCCAGGATCTGGCCAACAAGTATGCGAAGAAGGCAAAATCATGAGCCAGATGGGGGCATAACCCAGACCTAACCCAGACCTAACCGGTGTTATCCTCTGAAATATTGATCGAAACCAGGTTTAATTGACTGCTTCTGTGTGTTACCACATTACTACGTGATTCAAACACGGAAAATACCCAGGATCTGGCCAACAAGTATGCGAAGAAGGCAAAATCATGAGCCAGATGCGCGCATTTCCCAGACCTAACCCAGACCTAACCGGCGTTATCCTCTAAAATATTGATCGAAACCAGGTTTAATTGACTGCTTGAGTGTGGTACCACATTACTACGTGTTTCAAACACGGAAAATACCCAGGATCTGGCCAACAAGTTTGCGAAAATGGCGAAAGTATAAGCCATATGCGCGCATATCCCGGACCTAACCCAGACCTAACCGGTGTTATCCTCTGAAATATTGATCGAAACCAGGTTTAATTGACTGCTTCATTGTGTTATCACATTACTACGTGTTTCAAACACGGAAAATACCCAGGATCTGGCCAACAAGTATGCGAAGAATGCGAAAGAATAAGCCAGATGCGCGCATTTCCCAGACCTAACCCAGACCTAACCGGTGTTATCCTCTGAAATATTGATCGAAACCAGGTTTAATAGACTGCTTCAGTGTGTTACCACATTACTACGTGATTCAAACACGGAAAAAACCCAGGATCTGGCCAACAAGTATGCGATGAAGGCAAAATCATGAGCCAGATGCGGGCATAACCCAGACCTAACCCAGACCTAACCGGTGTTATCCTCTAAAATATTGATTGAAACCAGGTTTAATTGACTGCTTCAGTGTGTTACCACATTACTACGTGATTCAAACACGAAAAAAACCCAGGATCTGGCCAACAAGTATGCGAAGAAGGCAAAATCATGAGCCAGATGCGGGCATAACCCAGACCTAACCCAGACCTAACCGGTGTTATCCTCTAAAATATTGATCGAAACCAGGTTTAATTGACTGCTTCAGTGTATTACCACATTACTACGTGATTCAAACACGGAAAATACCCAGGATCTGGCCAACAAGTATGCGAAGAAGGCAAAATCATGAGCCAGATGCGCGCATTTCCCAGACCTAACCCAGACCTAACCGGCGTTATCCTCTAAAATATTGATCGAAACCAGGTTTATTTGACTGCTTCAGTGTGTTACCACATTACTACGTGACTCAAACACGAAAAAAACCCAGGATCTGGCCAACAAGTATGCGAAGAAGGCGAAAGTATAAGCCAGATGTGCGCATTTCCCAGACCTAACCCAGACCTAACCGGTGTTATCCTCTGAAATATTGATCGAAACCAGGTTTAATTGACTGCTTCAGTGTGTTACCACATTACTACGTGATTCAAACACGGAAAAAACCCAGCATCTGGCCAACAAGTTTGCGAAAAAGGCGAAAGTATAAGCCATATGCGCGCATATCCCGGACCTAACCCAGACCTAACCGGTGTTATCCTCCTAAATACTGTCCGAATCCAGGTTTAGTGGACTGTTTCTGTGTGGTACCACATTACTACGTGATTCAAACCCGAAAAAAACCCAGGATCTGGCCAACAAGTATGCGAAGAAGGCGAAAGTATAAGCCAGATGCGCGCTTATCCCAGACCAAACCCAGACCTAACCGGTGTTATCCTCTAAAATATTGATCGAAACCAGGTTTAATTGACTGCTTCAGTGTGTTACCACATTCCTACGTGATTCAAACACGAAAAAAACCCAGGATCTGGCCAACAAGTATGCGCAGGAGGCAAAATCATGAGCCAGATGCGGGCATAACCCAGACCTAACCCAGACCTAACCGGTGTTATCCTCTGAAATATTGATCGAAACCAGGTTTAATAGACTGCTTCAGTGTGTTACCACATTACTACGTGATTCAAACACGGAAAAAACCCAGGATCTAGTAAACATAGTAGTATAGAGGGTGTTCGGCCAGCCCTGAGAAACATTTTAATAGGATATTCTAGAGGCCAAACTAAAACGAAAATCAAGAATACCAATTTGTTGATGGAGGCTTCGTTAAAAAGTTATTAACAATTTGATTCAAAAATTTCAAGTCGTTCCAGAAAAATTATTTTCGGCTGCGGAGGTCAATTACAAGCATTTTTAGTGAATAGACATATATTCGAAATCCTACTCAGTTTCGAGAAAAAAATTCGAGTATGTGTTGATATTTTTCGGCGAAAAACAAATTTTTCAAATCGTTCTAAAAAAATTATTTTCGGTTACAGGGGTCAATTACAATTATTTTTGGTCATTACACATACCCCCGAAATCCTACGCACTTTCGAGAAAAAAATTCCTTACCGAAAATCTAATCGGGTGCCTATATTTTTCGATGAAAAAGAAAGATTTCAAATCGTTCTGTGAAAAATTATTTTCAGTTGCGAGGGTCGGTGACAATCATTTTTTATGTATAGACATACCCCCGTAATCTTGCGCATTTTCGAGAAAAAAATTCAGTACGAGCGGAACTTTAAACATTAATAACTTTTTAACAGTGCCTCCATCAACAAATTGGTATTCTTGATTTTCGTCTTATTTTGACCTCTAGAATCCCCCATTAAAATTTTTCCCATGGATGGCCGAACACCCTGTATGTAGGGAACCGTGCAGTTGAAAATTATTAAATCGCGCACGAATTTTTGGCCGAACAGCGAATCGTTCGCTGTCCACGAGCTTGCACGAGCGAAGACGGTTACCGCCGAAAAAGCCGTCAACACGCGGCGAGCGTACGGCCGAACAGCTGATGGGTGAATAACCCAGAAAGCGAGAAAAGACAGCACGGAAGAGAGAAAGATTGAAGAAAAGTACGTAGTAGGTGTGACTGTGTTTAACGAAATAAATACGAGTGTGCCGATTAACGAACAAACACGGTTCCTGATAATCCCATACATACATACGTACAGTGTTGTTCCAAGTGGAGTTTGAAAAAGATGCTAATAAAAATGTTGCATAGTCATAACCACCTGGTTCAGTTACTACATTCACCCTGTAAAAACAACACAATAATATTATTTATTATTTTCTTTTCACGTTCTTAACTTTATTTTTATTTTTAGTTTGAGTTTTACATTTCTCCTTCTCTTTGTCTTGCTTTTCTTTCTCCTTTTCCTTTTCATTTTTCTGTTTTTCTTTCTTTTTTCAATAGCTTTTCTTCTTTTAATTTCTCGGCTTGTTTTTTTCTTTTCTAATCGTTCTTCTTTCATTCTTTGTTTTTCTTTTTCCTGGTTATCAATTGCTTCTATTTTTTCAAGCTGAGTCTATTTCCATGTCTTTGATGTAACTTTGATTGCACACACCTTTCTATATTTCTTTTCTTTTCTTTTCTTTTCTTTGTTGTTTTTTCAATTTTTTGATAATGTTGATAATGTTTATCCAGAATAGATTCTGAAGAATCTTTGTCTTTACGAGAAAATAAGTAAAGTAACGTTGTAGAATTAATGTAGTTTGATTTCAGTACCATCGGAAACAAAACAATTCCCATTAGAAAAAAGTAAAAGCATCATTGTCATGAAATATTAAAGTTAATTAATGATCAGTATATCATATATTAGTTTCTTCTAGCGAAACGTTGTTAAATTAGTCTTCTACACTGGTATTGGTTTTACTGTTACTATGAACTGCACTGCGTTGAACATCAGCAGTGCTTTCTCTCTGCGAGTTGTGTCTTGTGTTGTGTCTTAGTTGTGTCCCGATTGTATTTTAATATTTTCTATATAGAAAAGAAAATTGTTCCCCTCTCAGATCATCTGGAATATGCTCTTGAATGCTATGTAAAACTACCTATATTGCTGTCATTGATGTCAGTTTCATCTGGCGACATGAATTCTAATTTATTTTCTTGTTTCTGAAATACGTTTTGTCTAATAAATTGTATTTGAGTTAAACGGTCATAGGCCACCACAAGCTTTAAAAGCATTTCCTTCTTCATGGAATTTATATATGGTATGATATATATATTGGTGCGAAATTCACCTTCGTAATGGGTTTAGTCTACCTACGTACTTTGTCTATGTTCCTGTACTACCTTTCGCCATGCAACTTTTAATCGTCTAAATATTCCTACATCGCATGGCTGGAAAATATGAGTTGCATTAGGTAATATACAAAAAAGTAAAATGAGTTTACTCAAAACAAAAATTATGTAAATTGAAATTTATGCAGGACCTGCGACCATCTAATAATACCAGTATAGGAAAGGTGACTCCATTCTCAACCATTTATGGTACATACACACAATATATGTATTAGTGTGGGGGGATTGAAATGAATTCGGTCAAGGTGTAATTTCATTAATATTGATTTAATATATACAGGGTGTTTGGCCACCCCTGGGAAAAATTTTAATGGGAGATTCTAGAAGCCAAAATAAGACGAAAATTAAGAATATCAATTTTTCGACTGAGGTTTCGTTAAAAAGTAGTTATTAATAACATTAAATAAAAAAATTTCAAATCGTTCTGAAAAAATTATTGTTGGTCGCGGAGGTCAGTTAGAATCGTACCCCCGAAATCCTACTCAGTTTCGACAAAAAAAATTCAAGTAAAAAAGAATTTCGAATCGTCTTGGAAGAATTAGTTTTCGTTGCAGGGGTCAGTTACAAGCATTTTTTTTTTTTGGTCGACAGCCGGATTGAACGATTTTAATGTTTCAAACAGCAACACAACGCATATTTTAATGGAGAATATGTAGAGATGTTGGAAAAGTTGTTCCTTGACCCCGTAAAGTGAGAAAAATCCCATATAACTGGTCAAATTTTCAAACAGCCCCCGCAACTCCTACTGATATAGTGAATAGTGAATATATTCCAATGAAACGTTTTTTTTCGCGAGTAGAGCTCATGGGTACCTACACAAAGAGTATTATTAAACAACTATTTTACAAACTGAATAAAAATCAGAAAGGAATTTTTAAGAAAAATCGACAGACAGTGCCTAAATTTTTCGACGAAAGAAAAAGAAAATTTCAAATCGTTCTGAAAAAATTACTTTCGGTTTCGGGGGTCAATTACAATTATTTTCGGTGAATAGACATACCACATACGAAATCCTGCGCATTTTCGAGAAAAAAATTCGAAAGTAAGAGCGGAACTTTAAACGTCAATAACTTGTTTAGTATCGTATTACTCCATCAACAAATTGGTATTCTTGATTTTCATCCTACTTTAACCTCTAGAATCTCCCATTACAATTTCTCCCAGGGGATTCTAGAGACCAAAGTAAGACGAAAATCAAGAATACCAATTTGTTAATGGAGGCTTTATTAAAAAGTTATTAACGTTTAAAGTTCCGCCCGTACTGAATTTCTTTCTCGAAAATGCGCATGATTAGGGGGGTATGACGATTCACCCAAAATGGTTGTAAGTAACCCCCGCAACCGATAACAATTTTTCCAAAACGATTTGAAATTTTTCTTTTCCATCGAAAAAATTTCACACATTCTCGAATTTTTATCTCGAAAGTGGGTAAGATTTCGGAGGTATGTGTATTCACCAAAAATGATTGCAATTGACCCCCGCAACCGATAACAATTTTTCCAGAACGATTTGAAATTTTTGAGTTTAATTGTTAATAACTTTTCAACGTAGCCTCTATCAACAAATTGGTATTCTTGATTTTCGTCTGTATTTTCGTATTTTGGCATCTAGAATCCCCCATTAAAATTTTTCCCAGGGGTGGCCGAACACCCTGTACATATGTGTTCCCCGAGCAGGAAAACGACTTTTCGCTAAAATCATGAAAGTAAAAATTCTGTCCAAATGAGGAGTAGGAGTGATTTTCTAAGTAATTTTTATGTAAAAGTATAGATTGAGAAAGTGGCACGTGAGGAACGTACGTAACCTAGATCGATGCACGTGTTTTACTGCACCGGGCACGAACGTACGACGATTTACACACACACAGTCAATATCGCCGGTTTTTACAAAAGGTAAAGTCTTAAGTAAACATTTTGTTTTATAATTTTCTATTAAAGCCTCTGTAAGTTTTATCGCTTTTGCATTCTTGCAACTTAATTTAATTGGTTGTTTTTTGGAAAACAGATAAAACTATAAAAAGAATAAAAAACGGTTTTTACGAGTCCTGTACCTATGTTTAGTTCAGAATTTCGAATTCAGCGGTAAAAGTATGTAAATCTATATTATCCAATACACAGGACATAAAGGTAAGAGGAATGGATATTTTTACCAATATATTCATATTCTTAAATATCTGAATATTCTTCCTACTTGACCGACTTACTTTATAAATATATTTTTTAGGGACACATGTCGTTCGGTTGAAGGAAACAGGATATCTATACAGTGTATAGGTATTCAAAAACCCTTGGGAAAAATTTTAGACTTTGTTGAAAAGTTATGGAACATTATATTCCTAGCAAACGCTAGGCCCGTTCACGGATCGGGGTGAGTTATACATTATTCGATTCGCCTAATTCAGTACATTATTGATATGCATTTCTATGCATCTGTGGAAATTCGTTATTTTTTTATAAACTGTTACTGTTATTGTTAGAAATATGACTTAAAATTCGTTAGTTTCTTTAGTGTTTAGGAGTGTGTGTGTGTTTGTGAGAGAAACACACGTCGAGGAATGTTCTTTTAGTTTTTAAGTTTTCTTTTCACAATGGAAAATAAGTGTGTTTGTTTTGTAACAAGATTCATTATAATAAATAATATAAACAGTATTTTAACATGGTAGCAGAGGTCCGTGGTTTGTTCGTTAACAGTAAAGAAAAGAAATTTAGTTGTGAAAGGAAGATAACCTAAGTTTGAAGCATGGCAAGTGAAAAAAAGGACGATTTCATGTTACAAATATTTTATGGAACTGGAAATTCAGGCTAAATTTATTTTTAGAAATGAAAGACTGTAACGAGGTTATTCTACATGATGAAAGACCGGCTGAAATAAGAGTCGAAGATTGGAATAAAAAAGGAAATTAAAGCAAAAAGTTACATCGTAAACAGTATTTCAAACACTCAGTTAGAATTAATAATATCAGAAACGACTGCGAAAAATATGATTGCAAAGCTTGACGAAATTTATCTAGTTAAAAACAGTGCAGTAAAGCTATTGTGTAAAAGAAGATTGTTAGAATTAAAAATGAAAGAAGGTGAAAATCCAAGTGACTTCTTTAACGAATTTGAAACGCATATAAATAGGCTCAAAAATACTGGTGAGACTGTGAATGAAGAGGATAAATTGAATTATCTGTTATTAACGTTAACTTCTCACGTATTGTTGATATTATTGATGCACTGCCAACGAAGGAGAAAACAGTTGAGTATGTAAAATCTAAATTACTGTTAGAGTATCAAAAGAGAAACGGTAAAAGTTACTACTTTGAGTACAGCAGAAATTACACTCGCACGTTTAGTTCAAATTTAACTAAAAATCCTAGAGGTCATAGGTTTCGACACGTACAACGCAATCAGAACAAGTATCTCAATTCAAAGGATAATCAGCATAGCAGTGCAACGACTACTGAAGCAGTATGTTAAGTCAGTGTAATAAGTCAGGGCACATCCAACGTTACTGCCCAGAAAACTTTAATAATTATTACAAAAGGCAACCTTTTCAAACATATACAAAATAGACACGATAGAAAAGTGGCTGGAAATTCGAGTCTAGATGACAGTAGAAATTACAATTCATTCAAGGTTGAAGTAATGAAAAGTAGCAAAATAGAAGAAGTAGAAATATTAAATGGCTACTAGATAGTGGTTGCTCAGATCACATAATAAACACAGATGAGTACTTTTATGAATCCAAAAATCTACAAAACCCGGTTGATATTAAAGTTGGTGATGGTTTTAAACTAATATCTGGAAAAATTGGTAATGTAATGATTAACATTAATGATAAGTCGGAGGAAATAAAGATTAAAAATGTATATACTATGTACCAGAAATGAAACAAAACTTACTAAGTGTCTCTTGTATTTGTAAATCAAAACAATTAAAAATAATGTTTGAGAAAGACAATGAATTACAATAAAATTTGTAATTCGAAAGAAAAACTCATTGCTATTGCTGTTAAAAGAAATAAACTCTTTGAATTAAATGGAGAAGTTGCCAGACTTGAGAATAAGAAAACAAGTACGTACACTAGTTCAATGGGAATTTCAAATATAGAAAAATGGCATAGATATATACTTTGTCACACAAATTTTAGAGATTTAAAATATTTGTGTGAAGCTCAGCTGCTAAATGGAACACCGGTGAAACTCGAAAACGAATTTATAAAATGCGAAGTTTGTCCGGAGAATAAAATGACAAATTTGAAATTTAAAAACAAACGTACAAGAGCAAATGATTTGTTACAAATAGTCCATACAGATGTCCATGGTCCAATAACTCAGACAGGTCATAATGGTGAGAAATACTTTGTGTCTTTTATAGATGATTTCAGTAAAATTGCTGTTGTGTATTGCATAAAACAAAAAAGTGATGTTTTTTATTGCTTCATTAGGTATATTAGGAAATTAGTAAAAAATCAAACTGGAAAAAGTATTAAAGAAATTCGATGTGACAATGGAAGAGAATCATATCTTAACAAAAACTTTGATGAATTAGCGAAACGAGAAGGTATTTATTTGAAACCAGGACCAGCATACACACACGAATTGAACGGAGTCGCCGAAAGGCACAACAGAACGATAATGGATCGTGCACGCTGCTTGCTGTCAGAGGCAAATGTCGACAAGTTTTATTGGCCAGAATGTATTTACACGGCTGCCTACATTGGAAATCGCCTATTAGCAAACACAAGAATAAGAAAAACACCATATGAAATATTTTTTAATAAAAGGGCTGATGTTTCAAACTTACACTTATATGGAAGCACTGCTTTTGTACGAATTCCCGAGGCATGCAGATATTCAAAGCTAAATCCAAAGGCCGAAAAAGGAATTAATATTAATAGGGTATACAGATATTGGTTAATGACAAAATAGTTGTAAGTCGTCACGTGCAAGATATACCATTTATAGAAATACTGATAACGAAGAAAAATACGAAGGGGAAACGCCAAAAGAAGAAGAAGAAGAAGAAGAAGAAGAAGAAAGAGTTTTGAAAATAAAAGAAAATAAAACTGACGATGATCAATGCAGCAAAACTGAGGAAGTTAAATAAGATACACGCCCCAAGGGTAACATAATGTGTGAAATGTTGTGAAATTTGATGATCATGTCGTATATACAAACTATTGCAATGCTTTGATACCTGAAAACTACCAAGAACCATTGAACTGCGAAGAGTCAAGAAAATGGAAAGCGGCTATGAAACAAGAACTTGATGGTTTAAAAGAAAACGACACATGGGATTTGGTCAACGTTCCAATAAATAAGAAAATAATTGAAGTAAAGTGGATATATAGAATTAAGACAGATGGAGTATGCAAAGCGCGCATTGTCGCCAAAGTCGCATTTCCAACAGTTGTACCAAAGCGATGAAGAAGTTTATTCACCGGTTGCAAGAATGAGCACGCTAAAGGTGTTGCTGTCAATTGCATGTGTTAAAAATTTAAAAATAGAACAAATGGATGTTCAAACAGCTTTTTTAAACGGAAATATCAAGTCTGAAGTTTACATCTACCCTCCTGATGGTAGTAATATACAGTCAGATAAGGTTTGTTTACTTAAGAAGGCGCTTTATGGATTGAGAGAAAGTCCACGTGACTGGTATGATTGTTTTCATAATTACATGATAAGCTTGCATTTTAAAAGATCTGATTATGATTACTGTCTGTATACTGGAGAGATAAACGATACAAAAATATATATTATTTTATATGTGGATGATATATTAATCAGTGGTATAAATGAAATGGCTATAGATGAAGTTAAGATCATGCTTAATAAACGATTTCGCATGAAAGACTTGGGACAAATAAAGCAATACTTGGGAATTGAAGTACAACGTAACCAAAGTAAAGAGGAAATATACTTGAATCAAGAAAAATATATTGAAAATCTTAGTCATAAGTACGGAATAATAAATAGTAAAAGGTTCGATACACCTATGGAAATGAATCGAAAAATTGAACCTGCTGATATAGTGGATGAAGAACTGAAATATAGGAATTTAATTGGAGCATTATTGTATATTGCAAATGGTACTCGCCCAGACATTTCATTTGCGGTCAATTACCTAAGTCGATTCCAAAATAGCTATGACAGCACACGTGTTCTAAAATACTTGTATCACACTCGTTCCATAAATCTTGTTTATAACTCAACTACTCAGGAAATAATGGATGCATTTGTTGACGCTGATTGGGCTGCAGACACTACGGACAGAAAATCGACTACAGGGATAATCATACGAGTTTTTGGAAATGTAGTACTATGGAAATCGCAAAAACAAAAAATTGTCTCCAGAGCCTCAACGCATGCTGAATACTACGCTCTTGCTGATTGTGTAGAAGAAATCATTCCAATTAAGGGCATTTTATCTGTTTTTGACGTGAAGAATGACAATCCAGTAAAAATATATGAAGACAATATTGGAGCGATAGCCTTATCAAAAAATGGAAAATTTTCAAAAAATTCCAAGCATATAGATATAAGTTATCATTTTGTTTATGATTATGAAAAAAGGGACTAATAAGTGTGACTACGGACGATCAAATTGCAGATGTACTGACTAAATCGTTAGGAAAGGCAAAATTTTTGTTGTTGTTTTGATAAATTTTAAGTCAAGAAGGCGTGTTAGAAATATGACTTAAAATTCGTTAGTTTCTTTAGTGTTTAGGAGTTAACCGTTTCAGATAAGAGGGGTAGTGTGGTGTGTGTGTGTGTGTGTGTGTGAAAGAAGCACATGTAGAGGAATGTTCTTTTAGTTTTTAAGTTTTCTTTTCACAATGGAAAATAAGTGTGTTTGTTTTGTAACAAGATTCATTATAATAAATAATATAAACAGTATTTTAACAGTTATTATAAAAAGTTACAGTAAAAAAGTAAGGTCAAGTAGATTTTTTGACAGGTTCACAGATAGAAACTAGTGACCATCGTTGCTATGTTCATTTTAAAAATTATAAATAATTTATCTAATTGGATCTATTCTACATTGTCAAATGGGAATTTGTAGAAGAATTTGTATGATGCATAAAAATCATTTTTTTAGGCATAGAACTTCCACGAGTCGGTCAGGTGGACAGTATTAAAACCAGGTATGTAGACAGTACATGCAGCAACAGTAAAAAATGTCTCCCCGTCGCTGACAGTGTTTACAATATATAGTAAATTACTATTGTACGCAGTACGTTGGTTTAACTTGTTTTTATTATTAAATTTCATTATCATCTAAGTCTGGTATATTTTGATTTTTTACAGAATCGATCATCATCAAATGAAATTTCTGAAATTTCTTTTAAGAACTGATTAAATAAATCATCCTTTCCTTGCTTGGAAGGTTTATAAAACACGTAATGGCTTAAGTACCCAATGAAATTATCTTTTTTGCTGAAAATAGAAAATATAATATTTATTATTTTGTATTATATGTTAGAAAAACATATTAAAAAACGTGTGGAACTGCAAATACTAACCGACAATATTCAGGCAAAAAGTGTTTACTATGCTTCCACGTAGTTTCTGTTTTATTCGTATGAGCGCCTGTTTCTGGATCTTTAAAATGTAAACTATTTACGGTTTACGGTGAGATGTTTATACCCTTATTTTTTAAAAGCCATTGCATTATATAAAGATATTTGAAAAGCAAAGAACGTGGTTTTCTAAAAACAAACTCAGTTACAGATATTGTTTTAAAATTACCATATATGCTAACATATAATTATGAGCAATGTCGTGATATTATATAACTAACATTAAATAAAAATACTGCGCAGCAATTGTGGAAGGGTAGAGTAGATAGAGACTGATGAATCAACATTTTGTTGTAGAAATAATGGCACAGAGGCCATTTGAAAATTAATCACAGCGTCAATTTTCAAGATCTCATTACTGATGCTTACATGAATTAAATTGAAGAAACCACTTTTTTCTAACATATAATACTATCAATATTTTATATTTTCAATAAGAGTAACTTCATTGGATACCTGAGCCATTATGTATTTAGTAAATGTATATATAATAGAAAGATGGTGATTTATTCAATGAGATATTTGCAGAAATAGCAGAAATTTCATTCAATAAATGTTATTGTTAACAAATTAGCATTTGACTAGCTGGCATTTTGAACACAGGTAACGACAGTCACTTGTTTCCACCTGTGAACCTGCCAGAATATATTTAAAATACTTAGTTACTTTGTAAAAATACCGAATTTCCGCAGATAATGAAATGCATATACTAATGAAATAATATACTGAATTAGACGAATCGAATTACGTATAACTCATCCCGATCGTTGAACGGGTCGTTTGCTAGGAATATACCAAAAAACGTTCTTGACAAGTCTATAAAATACTTCAGTTCACTTTCATTATTAGATGCGTTGACTTTAATTCTATAAATTATAATGATAAGTTCAAGATTTTACAGAAAGAGTTTATTTGTAATATTAAAGATTTCCTATATAAGGACAAGAAGAATACTTTTACCAATATCTATCCATCTATCTTAATATTCTTCCCACTTGGCCCACTTACTTTAACGAGCCTGAGTAAATCATCAGTACTATCTCTATTTTTATTAATAAAATGAATCTGTGATTCCATATCCAAAGATATAGTAAAAGCTACAAAATTCAGATTATTCAAGTTACTTCTATCACTCATCAAATTTTTTATGAAATTCTATGCTAATTCATGCTCTTTAAAATATTTATAATCTACTGGGACTTCATTAACTTTATGTTTTAATAAATCAATAATCAAAGTATCTATAATTAATATTAAAATCAAATAACAGTGTCAAAATAGTATTAATATTATCTTTTATTAATACTACTGGTATTTAAATTTTATTAAATATTTCAAATCTGTTATCACCTTGTTCAAATAATTTATTACTAGTTTTGACAATATATTTTGGGATGGATTTTTTTAGAATGATAGCAATTCAGTTGTGAATTTTTATGAGGAACAAAGGGTTATTATTATACAATTAACATGTATATAATTCATTAACTTGCCCATTTAGGGGTAACATGTTATGCATAAATAGAGATTTACATACTTGTATAAATACCCACACTAAAATCATCTAAATATCTAAATCATTTTTAAATCTATGATTTGGAAAATTTTAGGGACATGGAACTTAATTCATCCTATATCTTACAGTTTTATCGTCAACACGTGGCCAACAAGTATGCGAAGAAGGCAAAATCATGAGCCAGATGCGCGCATTTCCCAGACCTAACCAAGACCTAACCGGTGTTATCCTCTAAAATATTGATCGAAACCAGGTTTAATTGACTGCCTCAGTGTGGTACAACATTACTACGTGATTCAAACACGGAAAAAACCCAGGATCTGGCCAACAAGTTTGCGAAAAAGGCGAAAGCATAAGCCAGATGCGCGCATATCCCAGACCTAACCAAGACCTAACCGGTGTTATCCTCTAAAATATTGATCGAAACCAGGTTTAATTGACTGCTTCAGTGTGTTACCACATTACTACGTGATTCAAACACGAAAAAAACCCAAGATCTGGCCAACAAGTATGCGAAGAAGGCGAAAGTATAAGCCAGATGCGCGCATTTCCCAGACCTAACCCAGACCTAACCGGCGTTATCCTCTGAAATATTGATCGAAACCAGGTTTAATTGACTGCTTCAGTGTGTTACCACATTACTACGTGATTCAAACACGAAAAAAACCCAAGATCTGGCCAACAAGTATGCGAAGAAGGCGAAAGAATAAGCCAGATGCGCGCATTTCCCAGACCTAACCCAGACCTAACCGGTGTTATCCTCTGAAATACTGTCCGAATCCAGGTTTAATTGACTGCCTCAGTGTGGTACAACATTACTACGTGATTCAAACACGGAAAAAACCCAGGATCTGGCCAACAAGTTTGCGAAAAAGGCGAAAGCATAAGCCAGATGCGCGCATATCCCAGACCTAACCCAGACCTAACCGGTGTTATCCTCTGAAATATTGATCGAAACCAGGTTTAATTGACTGCTTCAGTGTGTTACCACATTACTACGTGATTCAAACACGAAAAAAACCCAGGATCTGGCCAACAAGTATGCGAAGAAGGCAAAATCATGAGCCAGATGCGGGCATAACCCAGACCTAACCCAGACCTAACCGGTGTTATCCTCTAAAATATTGATCGAAACCAGGTTTAATTGACTGCTTCAGTGTATTACCACATTACTACGTGATTCAAACACGGAAAATACCCAGGATCTGGCCAACAAGTATGCGAAGAAGGCAAAATCATGAGCGTGATGCGGGCATAACCCAGACCTAACCCAGACCTAACCAGTGTTATCCTCTAAAATATTGATCGAAACCAGGTTTAATTGACTGCTTCAGTGTGTTACCACATTACTACGTGATTCAAACACGAAAAAAACCCAGGATCTGGCCAACAAGTATGCGATGAAGGCAAAATCATGAGCCAGATGCGGGCATAACCCAGACCTAACCCAGACCTAACCGGTGTTATCCTCTAAAATATTGATCGAAACCAGGTTTAATTGACTGCTTCACTGTGTTACCACATTACTACGTGATTCAAACACGAAAAAAACCCAGGATCTGGCCAACAAGTATGCGAAGAAGGCAAAATCATGAGCCAGATGCGCGCATTTCCCAGACCTAACCCAGACCTAACCGGCGTTATCCTCTGAAATATTGATCGAAACCAGGTTTAATTGACTGCTTCAGTGTGTTACCACATTACTACGTGATTCAAACACGAAAAAAACCCAGGATCTGGCCAACAAGTATGCGAAGAAGGCAAAATCATGAGCCAGATGCGGGCATAACCCAGACCTAACCCAGACCTAACCGGTGTTATCCTCTAAAATATTGATCGAAACCAGGTTTAATTGACTGCTTCAGTGTATTACCACATTACTACGTGATTCAAACACGAAAAAAACCCAGGATCTGGCCAACAAGTATGCGAAGAAGGCAAAATCATGAGCCAGATGGGGGCATAACCCAGACCTAACCCAGACCTAACCGGTGTTATCCTCTGAAATATTGATCGAAACCAGGTTTAATTGACTGCTTCAGTGTGTTACCACATTACTACGTGATTCAAACACGGAAAATACCCAGGATCTGGCCAACAAGTATGCGAAGAAGGCAAAATCATGAGCCAGATGCGCGCATTTCCCAGACCTAACCCAGACCTAACCGGCGTTATCCTCTAAAATATTGATCGAAACTGGGTTTAATTGACTGCTTCAGTGTGGTACCACATTACTACGTGTTTCAAACACGGAAAATACCCAGGATCTGGCCAACAAGTTTGCGAAAATGGCGAAAGTATAAGCCATATGCGCGCATTTCCCAGACCTAACCCAGACCTAACCGGTGTTATCCTCTGAAATATTGATCGAAACCAGGTTTAATTGACTGCTTCATTGTCTTATCACATTACTACGTGTTTCAAACACGGAAAATACCCAGGATCTGGCCAACAAGTATGCGAAGAATGCGAAAGAATAAGCCAGATGCGCGCATTTCCCAGACCTAACCCAGACCTAACCGGTGTTATCCTCTGAAATACTGTCCGAATCCAGGTTTAATTGACTGCCTCAGTGTGGTACAACATTACTACGTGGTTCAAACACGGAAAAAACCCAGGATCTGGCCAACAAGTTTGCGAAAAAGGCGAAAGCATAAGCCAGATGCGCGCATATCCCAGAACTAACCCAGACCTAACCGGTGTTATCCTCTAAAATATTGATCGAAACCAGGTTTAATTGACTGCTTCAGTGTGTTACCACATTACTACGTGATTCAAACACGGAAAATACCCAGGATCTGGCCAACAAGTATGCGAAGAAGGCAAAATCATGAGCCAGATGCGGGCATAACCCAGACCTAACCCAGACCTAACCGGTGTTATCCTCTAAAATAATGATCGAAACCAGGTTTAATTGACTGCTTCAGTGTATTACCACATTACTACGTGATTCAAACACGGAAAATACCCAGGATCTGGCCAACAAGTATGCGAAGAAGGCAAAATCATGAGCCAGATGCGCGCATTTCCCAGACCTAACCCAGACCTAACCGGCGTTATCCTCTAAAATATTGATCGAAACCAGGTTTATTTGACTACTTCAGTGTGTTACCACATTACTACGTGACTCAAACACGAAAAAAACCCAGCATCTGGCCAACAAGTATGCGAAGAAGGCAAAATCATGAGCCAGATGCGGGCATAACCCAGACCTAACCCAGACCTAACCGGTGTTATCCTCTTAAATATTGATCGAAACCAGGTTTAATTGACTGCGTCAGTGAGTTACCACATTACTACGTGATTCAAACACGGAAAAAATCCAGGATCTGGCCAACAAGTATGCGATGAAGGCAAAATCATGAGCCAGATGCGGGCATAACCCAGACCTAACCCAGACCTAACCGGTGTTATCCTCTAAAATATTGATCGAAACCAGGTTTAATTGACTGCTTCAGTGTGTTACCACATTCCTACGTGATTCAAACACGAAAAAAACCCAGGATCTGGCCAACAAGTATGCGAAGAAGGCAAAATCATGAGCCAGATGCGGGCATAACCCAGACCTAACCGGTGTTATCCTCTAAAATATTGATCGAAACCAGGTTTAATTGACTGCTTCAGTGTGTTACCACATTCCTACGTGATTCAAACACGGAAAATACCCAGGATCTGGCCAACAAGTTTGCGAAAAAGGCGAAAGTATAAGCCATATGCGCGCAAATCCCAGACCGAACCCAGACCTAACCGGTGTTATCCTCTAAAATATTGATCGAAACCAGGTTTAATTGACTGCTTCAGTGTGTTACCACATTCCTACGTGATTCAAACACGAAAAAAACCCAGGATCTGGCCAACAAGTATGCGAAGAAGGCAAAATCATGAGCCAGATGCGGGCATAACCCAGACCTAACCCAGACCTAACCGGTGTTATCCTCTGAAATATTGATCGAAACCAGGTTTAATTGACTGCTTCAGTGAGTTACCACATTACTACGTGATTCAAACACGGAAAAAACCCAGGATCTGGCCAACAAGTATGCGATGAAGGCAAAATCATGAGCCAGATGCGGGCATAACCCTGACCTAACCCAGACCTAACCGGTGTTATCCTCTAAAATATTGATCGAAACCAGGTTTAATTGACTGCTTCAGTGTGTTACCACATTACTACGTGATTCAAACACGAAAAAAACCCAGGATCTGGCCAACAAGTATGCGAAGAAGGCAAAATCATGAGCCAGATGGGGGCATAACCCAGACCTAACCCAGACCTAACCGGTGTTATCCTCTGAAATATTGATCGAAACCAGGTTTAATTGACTGCTTCAGTGTGTTACCACATTACTACGTGATTCAAACACGGAAAATACCCAGGATCTGGCCAACAAGTATGCGAAGAAGGCAAAATCATGAGCCAGATGCGCGCATTTCCCAGACCTAACCCAGACCTAACCGGCGTTATCCTCTAAAATATTGATCGAAACCAGGTTTAATTGACTGCTTCAGTGTGGTACCACATTACTACGTGTTTCAAACACGGAAAATACCCAGGATCTGGCCAACAAGTTTGCGAAAATGGCGAAAGCATAAGCCAGATGCGCGCATATCCCAGACCTAACCCAGACCTAACCGGTGTTATCCTCTGAAATATTGATCGAAACCAGGTTTAATTGACTGCTTCAGTGTGTTACCACATTACTACGTGATTCAAGCACGAAAAAACCCCAGGATCTGGCCAACAAGTATGCGAAGAAGGCAAAATCATGAGCCAGATGCGGGCATAACACAGACCTAACCCAGACCTAACCGGTGTTATCCTCTGAAATATTGATCGAAACCAGGTTTAATTGACTGCTTCAGTGTGTTACCACATTACTACGTGATTCAAACACGGAAAATACCCAGGATCTGGCCAACAAGTATGCGAAGAAGGCAAAATCATGAGCCAGATGCGCGCATTTCCCAGACCTAACCCATACCTAACCGGCGTTATCCTCTGAAATATTGATCGAAACCAGGTTTAATTGACTGCTTCAGTGTGTTACCACATTACTACGTGATTCAAACACGGAAAAAACCCAGGATCTGGCCAACAAGTATGCGATGAAGGCAAAATCATGAGCCAGATGCGGGCATAACCCAGACCTAACCCAGACCTAACCGGTGTTATCCTCTAAAATATTGATCGAAACCAGGTTTAATTGACTGCTTCAGTGTGTTACCACATTACTACGTGATTCAAACACGAAAAAAACCCAGGATCTGGCCAACAAGTATGCGAAGAAGGCAAAATCATGAGCCAGATGGGGGCATAACCCAGACCTAACCCAGACCTAACCGGTGTTATCCTCTGAAATATTGATCGAAACCAGGTTTAATTGACTGCTTCAGTGTGTTACCACATTACTACGTGATTCAAACACGGAAAATACCCAGGATCTGGCCAACAAGTATGCGAAGAAGGCAAAATCATGAGCCAGATGCGCGCATTTCCCAGACCTATCCCAGACCTAACCGGTGTTATCCTCTAAAATATTGATCGAAACCAGGTTTAATTGACTGCTTCAGTGTGTTACCACATTACTACGTGATTCAAACACGAAAAAAACCCAGGATCTGGCCAACAAGTATGCGATGAAGGCAAAATCATGAGCCAGATGCGGGCATAACCCAGACCTAACCCAGACCTAACCGGTGTTATCCTCTAAAATATTGATCGAAACCAGGTTTAATTGACTGCTTCAGTGTGTTACCACATTACTACGTGATTCAAACACGAAAAAAACCCAGGATCTGGCCAACAAGTATGCGAAGAAGGCAAAATCATGAGCCAGATGCGGGCATAACCCAGACCTAACCAAGACCTAACCGGTGTTATCCTCTGAAATATTGATCGAAACCAGGTTTAATTGACTGCTGCAGTGTGTTACCACATTACTACGTGATTCAAACACGGAAAAAACCCAGGATCTGGCCAACAAGTATGCGATGAAGGCAAAATCATGAGCCAGATGCGGGCATAACCCAGACCTAACCCAGACCTAACCGGTGTTATCCTCTAAAATATTGATCGAAACCAGGTTTAATTGACTGCTTCAGTGTGTTACCACATTACTACGTGATTCAAACACGAAAAAAACCCAGGATCTGGCCAACAAGTATGCGAAGAAGGCAAAATCATGAGTCAGATGCGGGCATAACCCAGACCTAACCCAGACCTAACCGGTGTTATCCTCTAAAATATTGATCGAAACCAGGTTTAATTGACTGCTTCAGTGTATTACCACATTACTACGTGATTCAAACACGAAAAAAACCCAGGATCTGGCCAACAAGTATGCGAAGAAGGCAAAATCATGAGCCAGATGGGGGCATAACCCAGACCTAACCCAGACCTAACCGGTGTTATCCTCTGAAATATTGATCGAAACCAGGTTTAATTGACTGCGTCAGTGAGTTACCACATTACTACGTGATTCAAACACGGAAAAAACCCAGGATCTGGCCAACAAGTATGCGAAGAATGCGAAAGAATAAGCCAGATGCGCGCATTTCCCAGACCTAACCCAGACCTAACCGGTGTTATCCTCTGAAATATTGATCGAAACCAGGTTTAATTGACTGCTTCATTGTCTTATCACATTACTACGTGTTTCAAACACGGAAAATACCCAGGATCTGGCCAACAAGTATGCGAAGAATGCGAAAGAATAAGCCAGATGCGCGCATTTCCCAGACCTAACCCAGACCTAACCGGTGTTATCCTCTGAAATACTGTCCGAATCCAGGTTTAATTGACTGCCTCAGTGTGGCACAACATTACTACGTGGTTCAAACACGGAAAAAACCCAGGATCTGGCCAACAAGTTTGCGAAAAAGGCGAAAGCATAAGCCAGATGCGCGCATATCCCAGAACTAACCCAGACCTGACCGGTGTTATCCTCTAAAATATTGATCGAAACCAGGTTTAATTGACTGCTTCAGTGTGTTACCACATTACTACGTGATTCAAACACGGAAAATACCCAGGATCTGGCCAACAAGTATGCGAAGAAGGCAAAATCATGAGCCAGATGCGGGCATAACCCAGACCTAACCAAGACCTAACCGGTGTTATCCTCTAAAATATTGATCGAAACCAGGTTTAATTGACTGCTTCAGTGTGTTACCACATTACTACGTGTTTCAAACACGGAAAATACCCAGGATCTGGCCAACAAGTATGCGAAGAAGGCAGAATCATAAGCCAGATGCGGGCATAACCCAGACCTAACCCAGACCTAACCGGTGTTATCCTCTGAAATATTGATCGAAACCAGGTTTAATTGACTGCTTCAGTGTGTTACCACATTACTACGTGATTCAAGCACAAAAAAACCCCAGGATCTGGCCAACAAGTATGCGAAGAAGGCAAAATCATGAGCCAGATGCGGGCATAACCCAGACCTAACCCAGACCTAACCGGTGTTATCCTCTAAAATATTGATCGAAACCAGGTTTAATTGACTGCTTCAGTGTGTTACCACATTACTACGTGATTCAAACACGAAAAAAACCCAGGATCTGGCCAACAAGTATGCGAAGAAGGCAAAATCATGAGCCAGATGGGGGCATAACCCAGACCTAACCCAGACCTAACCGGTGTTATCCTCTGAAATATTGATCGAAACCAGGTTTAATTGACTGCTTCAGTGTGTTACCACATTACTACGTGATTCAAACACGGAAAATACCCAGGATCTGGCCAACAAGTATGCGAAGAAGGCAAAATCATGAGCCAGATGCGCGCATTTCCCAGACCTAACCCAGACCTAACCGGCGTTATCCTCTAAAATATTGATCGAAACCAGGTTTAATTGACTGCTTCAGTGTGGTACCACATTACTACGTGTTTCAAACATGGAAAATACCCAGGATCTGGCCAACAAGTTTGCGAAAATGGCGAAAGTATAAGCCATATGCGCGCATATCCCGGACCTAACCCAGACCTAACCGGTGTTATCCTCTGAAATATTGATCGAAACCAGGTTTAATTGACTGCTTCATTGTGTTATCACATTACTACGTGTTTCAAACACGGAAAATACCCAGGATCTGGCCAACAAGTATGCGAAGAATGCGAAAGAATAAGCCAGATGCGCGCATTTCCCAGACCTAACCCAGACCTAACCGGCGTTATCCTCTGAAATACTGTCCGAATCCAGGTTTAATTGACTGCCTCAGTGTGGTACAACATTACTACGTGATTCAAACACGGAAAAAACCCAGGATCTGGCCAACAAGTTTGCGAAAAAGGCGAAAGCATAAGCCAGATGCGCGCATATCCCAGACCTAACCGGTGTTATCCTCTAAAATATTGATCGAAACCAGGTTTAATTGACTGCTTCAGTGTGTTACCACATTACTACGTGATTCAAACACGAAAAAAACCCAGGATCTGGCCAACAAGTATGCGAAGAAGGCAAAATCATGAGCCAGATGCGGGCATAACCCAGACCTAACCCAGACCTAACCGGTGTTATCCTCTAAAATATTGATCGAAACCAGGTTTAATTGACTGCTTCAGTGTATTACCACATTACTACGTGATTCAAACACGGAAAATACCCAGGATCTGGCCAACAAGTATGCGAAGAAGGCAAAATCATGAGCGTGATGCGGGCATAACCCAGACCTAACCCAGACCTAACCAGTGTTATCCTCTAAAATATTGATCGAAACCAGGTTTAATTGACTGCTTCAGTGTATTACCACATTCCTACGTGATTCAAACACGGAAAATACCCAGGATCTGGCCAACAAGTTTGCGAAAAAGGCGAAAGTATAAGCCATATGCGCGCAAATCCCAGACCGAACCCAGACCTAACTGGTGTTATCCTCTAAAATATTGATCGAAACCAGGTTTAATTGACTGTTTCAGTGTGTTACCACATTCCTACGTGATTCAAACACGAAAAAAACCCAGGATCTGGCCAACAAGTATGCGAAGAAGGCAAAATCATGAGCCAGATGCGGGCATAACCCAGACCTAACCCAGACCTAACCGGTGTTATCCTCTGAAATATTGATCGAAACCAGGTTTAATTGACTGCTTCAGTGAGTTACCACATTACTACGTGATTCAAACACGGAAAAAACCCAGGATCTGGCCAACAAGTATGCGATGAAGGCAAAATCATGAGCCAGATGCGGGCATAACCCAGACCTAACCCAGACCTAACCGGTGTTATCCTCTAAAATATTGATCGAAACCAGGTTTAATTGACTGCTTCAGTGTGTTACCACATTACTACGTGATTCAAACACGAAAAAAACCCAGGATCTGGCCAACAAGTATGCGATGAAGGCAAAATCATGAGCCAGATGCGGGCATAACCCAGACCTAACCCAGACCTAACCGGTGTTATCCTCTAAAATATTGATCGAAACCAGGTTTAATTGACTGCTTCAGTGTGTTACCACATTACTACGTGATTCAAACACGAAAAAAACCCAGGATCTGGCCAACAAGTATGCGAAGAAGGCAAAATCATGAGCCAGATGCGCGCATTTCCCAGACCTAACCCAGACCTAACCGGCGTTATCCTCTGAAATATTGATCGAAACCAGGTTTAATTGACTGCTTCAGTGTGTTACCACATTACTACGTGATTCAAACACGGAAAAAACCCAGGATCTGGCCAACAAGTATGCGATGAAGGCAAAATCATGAGCCAGATGCGGGCATAACCCAGACCTAACCCAGACCTAACCGGTGTTATCCTCTAAAATATTGATCGAAACCAGGTTTAATTGACTGCTTCAGTGTGTTACCACATTACTACGTGATTCAAACACGAAAAAAACCCAGGATCTGGCCAACAAGTATGCGAAGAAGGCAAAATCATGAGCCAGATGCGGGCATAACCCAGACCTAACCCAGACCTAACCGGTGTTATCCTCTAAAATATTGATCGAAACCAGGTTTAATTGACTGCTTCAGTGTATTACCACATTACTACGTGATTCAAACACGAAAAAAACCCAGGATCTGGCCAACAAGTATGCGAAGAAGGCAAAATCATGAGCCAGATGGGGGCATAACCCAGACCTAACCCAGACCTAACCGGTGTTATCCTCTGAAATATTGATCGAAACCAGGTTTAATTGACTGCTTCAGTGTGTTACCACATTACTACGTGATTCAAACACGGAAAATACCCAGGATCTGGCCAACAAGTATGCGAAGAAGGCAAAATCATGAGCCAGATGCGCGCATTTCCCAGACCTAACCCAGACCTAACCGGCGTTATCCTCTAAAATATTGATCGAAACTGGGTTTAATTGACTGCTTCAGTGTGGTACCACATTACTACGTGTTTCAAACACGGAAAATACCCAGGATCTGGCCAACAAGTTTGCGAAAATGGCGAAAGTATAAGCCATATGCGCGCATTTCCCAGACCTAACCCAGACCTAACCGGTGTTATCCTCTGAAATATTGATCGAAACCAGGTTTAATTGACTGCTTCATTGTCTTATCACATTACTACGTGTTTCAAACACGGAAAATACCCAGGATCTGGCCAACAAGTATGCGAAGAATGCGAAAGAATAAGCCAGATGCGCGCATTTCCCAGACCTAACCCAGACCTAACCGGTGTTATCCTCTGAAATACTGTCCGAATCCAGGTTTAATTGACTGCCTCAGTGTGGTACAACATTACTACGTGATTCAAACACGGAAAAAACCCAGGATCTGGCCAACAAGTATGCGAAGAAGGCAAAATCATGAGCCAGATGCGCGCATTTCCCAGACCTAACCCAGACCTAACCGGCGTTATCCTCTAAAATATTGATCGAAACCAGGTTTATTTGACTACTTCAGTGTGTTACCACATTACTACGTGACTCAAACACGAAAAAAACCCAGGATCTGGCCAACAAGTATGCGAAGAAGGCAAAATCATGAGCCAGATGCGGGCATAACCCAGACCTAACCCAGACCTAACCGGTGTTATCCTCTTAAATATTGATCGAAACCAGGTTTAATTGACTGCGTCAGTGAGTTACCACATTACTACGTGATTCAAACACGGAAAAAACCCAGGATCTGGCCAACAAGTATGCGAAGAAGGCAAAATCATGAGCCAGATGCGGGCATAACCCAGACCTAACCGGTGTTATCCTCTAAAATATTGATCGAAACCAGGTTTAATTGACTGCTTCAGTGTGTTACCACATTCCTACGTGATTCAATCACGGAAAATACCCAGGATCTGGCCAACAAGTTTGCGAAAAAGGCGAAAGTATAAGCCATATGCGCGCAAATCCCAGACCGAACCCAGACCTAACCGGTGTTATCCTCTAAAATATTGATCGAAACCAGGTTTAATTGACTGCTTCAGTGTGTTACCACATTCCTACGTGATTCAAACACGAAAAAAATCCAGGATCTGGCCAACAAGTATGCGAAGAAGGCAAAATCATGAGCCAGATGCGGGCATAACCCAGACCTAACCCAGACCTAACCGGTGTTATCCTCTGAAATATTGATCGAAACCAGGTTTAATTGACTGCTTCAGTGAGTTACCACATTACTACGTGATTCAAACACGGAAAAAACCCAGGATCTGGCCAACAAGTATGCGATGAAGGCAAAATCATGAGCCAGATGCGGGCATAACCCAGACCTAACCCAGACCTAAGCGGTGTTATCCTCTAAAATATTGATCGAAACCAGGTTTAATTGACTGCTTCAGTGTGTTACCACATTACTACGTGATTCAAACACGAAAAAAACCCAGGATCTGGCCAACAAGTATGCGATGAAGGCAAAATCATGAGCCAGATGCGGGCATAACCCAGACCTAACCCAGACCTAACCGGTGTTATCCTCCTAAATACTGTCCGAATCCAGGTTTAGTGGACTGTTTCAGTGTATTACCACATTACTACGTGATTCAAACTCGAAAAAAACCCAGGATCTGGCCAACAAGTATGCGAAGAAGGCAAAATCATGAGCCAGATGCGGGCATAACCCAGACCTAACCCAGACCTAACCGGTGTTATCCTCTAAAATATTGATCGAAACCAGGTTTAATTGACTGCTTCAGTGTGTTACCACATTACTACGTGATTCAAACACGAAAAAAACCCAGGATCTGGCCAACAAGTATGCGAAGAAGGCAAAATCATGAGCCAGATGCGGGCATAACCCAGACCTAACCCAGACCTAACCGGTGTTATCCTCTAAAATATTGATCGAAACCAGGTTTAATTGACTGCTTCAGTGTATTACCACATTACTACGTGATTCAAACTCGAAAAAAACCCAGGATCTGGCCAACAAGTATGCGAAGAAGGCAAAATCATGAGCCAGATGCGGGCATAACACAGACCTAACCCAGACCTAACCGGTGTTATCCTGTGAAATATTGATCGAAACCAGGTTTAATTGACTGCTTCAGTGTGTTACCACATTACTACGTGATTCAAACGCGGAAAATACGCAGGATCTGGCCAACAAGTATGCGAAGAAGGCAAAATCATGAGCCAGATGCGCGCATTTCCCAGACCTAACCCAGACCTAACCGGCGTTATCCTCTGAAATATTGATCGAAACCAGGTTTAATTGACTGCTTCAGTGTGTTACCACATTACTACGTGATGCAAACACGGAAAAAACCCAGGATCTGGCCAACAAGTATGCGATGAAGGCAAAATCATGAGCCAGATGCGGGCATAACCCAGACCTAACCCAGACCTAACCGGTGTTATCCTCTAAAATATTGATCGAAACCAAGTTTAATTGACTGCTTCAGTGTGTTACCACATTACTACGTGATTCAAACACGAAAAAAACCCAGGATCTGGCCAACAAGTATGCGAAGAAGGCAAAATCATGAGCCAGATGCGGGCATAACCCAGACCTAACCCAGACCTAACCGGTGTTATCCTCTAAAATATTGATCGAAACCAGGTTTAATTGACTGCTTCAGTGTGGTACCACATTACTACGTGTTTCAAACACGGAAAATACCCAGGATCTGGCCAACAAGTTTGCGAAAATGGCGAAAGTATAAGCCATATGCGCGCATATCCCGGACCTAACCCAGACCTAACCGGTGTTATCCTCTGAAATACTGATCGAAACCAGGTTTAATTGACTGCTTCATTGTGTTATCACATTACTACGTGTTTCAAACACGGAAAATACCCAGGATCTGGCCAACAAGTATGCGAAGAATGCGAAAGAATAAGCCAGATGCGCGCATTTCCCAGACCTAACCCAGACCTAACCGGTGTTATCCTCTGAAATACTGTCCGAATCCAGGTTTAATTGACTGCTTCAGTGTGTTACCACATTACTACGTGATTCAAACACGAAAAAAACCCAAGATCTGGCCAACAAGTATGCGAAGAAGGCAAAATCATGAGCCAGATGCGGGCATATCCCAGACCTAACCCAGACCTAACCGGTGTTATCCTCTAAAATACTGGCCGAATCCAGGTTTAATTGACTGTTACTGTGTGGTACCACATTACTACGTGATTCAAACCCGAAAAAAACCCAGGATCTGGCCAACAAGTATGCGAAGAAGGCATAATCATGAGCCAGATGCGGGCATAACCCAGACCTAACCCAGACCTAACCGGTGTTATCCTCTAAAATATTGATCGAAACCAGGTTTAATTGACTGCTTCAGTGTGTTACCACATTACTACGTGATTCAAACACGAAAAAAACCCAGGATCTGGCCAACAAGTATGCGAAGAAGGCAAAATCATGAGCCAGATGCGGGCATAACACAGACCTAACCCAGACCTAACCGGTGTTATCCACTGAAATATTGATCGAAACCAGGTTTAATTGACTGCTTCAGTGTATTACCACATTACTACGTGATTCAAACACGAAAAAAACCCAGGATCTGGCCAACAAGTATGCGAAGAAGGCAAAATCATGAGCCAGATGGGGGCATAACCCAGACCTAACCCAGACCTAACCGGTGTTATCCTCTGAAATATTGATCGAAACCAGGTTTAATTGACTGCTTCAGTGTGTTACCACATTACTACGTGATTCAAACACGGAAAATACCCAGGATCTGGCCAACAAGTATGCGAAGAAGGCAAAATCATGAGCCAGATGCGCGCATTTCCCAGACCTAACCCAGACCTAACCGGCGTTATCCTCTAAAATATTGATCGAAACCAGGTTTAATTGACTGCTTCAGTGTGGTACCACATTACTACGTGTTTCAAACACGGAAAATACCCAGGATCTGGCCAACAAATTTGCGAAAATGGCGAAAGTATAAGCCATATGCGCGCATATCCCGGACCTAACCCAGACCTAACCGGTGTTATCCTCTGAAATACTGATCGAAACCAGGTTTAATTGACTGCTTCATTGTGTTATCACATTACTACGTGTTTCAAACACGGAAAATACCCAGGATCTGGACAACAAGTATGCGAAGAATGCGAAAGAATAAGCCAGATGCGCGCATTTCCCAGACCTAACCCAGACCTAACCGGTGTTATCCTCTGAAATACTGTCCGAATCCAGGTTTAATTGACTGCCTCAGTGTGGTACAACATTACTACGTGATTCAAACACGGAAAAAACCCAGGATCTGGCCAACAAGTTTGCGAAAAAGGCGAAAGCATAAGCCAGATGCGCGCATATCCCAGACCTAACCCAGACCTAACCGGTGTTATCCTCTAAAATATTGATCGAAACCAGGTTTAATTGACTGCTTCAGTGTGTTACCACATTACTACGTGATTCAAACACGAAAAAACCCCAGGATCTGGCCAACAAGTATGCGAAGAAGGCAAAATCATGAGCCAGATGCGGGCATAACCCAGACCTAACCCAGACCTAACCTGTGTTATCCTCTAAAATATTGATCGAAACCAGGTTTAATTGACAGCCTCAGTGTATTACCACATTACTACGTGATTCAAACACGAAAAAAACCCAGGATCTGGCCAACAAGTATGCGAAGAAGGCAAAATCATGAGCCAGATGCGGGCATAACCCAGACCTAACCCAGACCTAACCGGCGTTATCCTCTGAAATATTGATCGAAACCAGGTTTAATTGACTGCTTCAGTGTGTTACCACATTACTACGTGATTCAAACACGGAAAAAATCCAGGATCTGGCCAACAAGTATGCGATGAAGGCAAAATCATGAGCCAGATGCGGGCATAACCCAGACCTAACCCAGACCTAACCGGTGTTATCCTCTAAAATATTGATCGAAACCAGGTTTAATTGACTGCTTCAGTGTGTTACCACATTACTACGTGATTCAAACACGAAAAAAACCCAGGATCTGGCCAACAAGTATGCGAAGAAGGCAAAATCATGAGCCAGATGCGGGCATAACCCAGACCTAACCTAGACCTAACCGGTGTTATCCTCTAAAATATTGATCGAAACCAGGTTTAATTGACTGCTTCAGTGTATTACCACATTACTACGTGATTCAAACACGAAAAAAACCCAGGATCTGGCCAACAAGTATGCGATGAAGGCAAAATCTTGAGCCAGATGGGGGCATAACCCAGACCTAACCCATACCTAACCGGTGTTATCCTCTGAAATATTGATCGAAACCAGGTTTAATTGACTGCTTCAGTGTGTTACCACATTACTACGTGATTCAAACACGGAAAATACCCAGGATCTGGCCAACAAGTATGCGAAGAAGGCAAAATCATGAGCCAGATGCGCGCATTTCCCAGACCTAACCCAGACTTAACCGGCGTTATCCTCTAAAATATTGATCGAAACCAGGTTTAATTGACTGCTTCAGTGTGGTACCACATTACTACGTGTTTCAAACACGGAAAATACCCAGGATCTGGCCAACAAGTTTGCGAAAATGGCGAAAGTATAAGCCAGATGCGCGCATATCCCAGACCTAACCCAGACCTAACCGGTGTTATCCTCTGAAATATTGATCGAAACCAGGTTTAATTGACTGCTTCATTGTGTTATCACATTACTACGTGTTTCAAACACGGAAAATACCCAGGATCTGGCCAACAAGTATGCGAAGAATGCGAAAGAATAAGCCAGATGCGCGCATTTCCCAGACCTAACCCAGACCTAACCGGTGTTATCCTCTGAAATACTGTCCGAATCCAGGTTTAATTGACTGCCTCAGTGTGGTACAACATTACTACGTGATTCAAACACGGAAAAAACCCAGGATCTGGCCAACAAGTTTGCGAAAAAGGCGAAAGCATAAGCCAGATGCGTGCATATCCCAGACCTAACCCAGACCTAACCGGTGTTATCCTCTAAAATATTGATCGAAACCAGGTTTAATTGACTGCTTCAGTGTGTTACCACATTACTACGTGATTCAAACACGAAAAAAACCCAGGATCTGGCCAACAAGTATGCTAAGAAGGCAAAATCATGAGCCAGATGCGGGCATAACCCAGACCTAACCTAGACCTAACCGGTGTTATCCTCTAAAATATTGATCGAAACCAGGTTTAATTGACTGCTTCAGTGTATTACCACATTACTACGTGATTCAAACACGGAAAAAACCCACAATCTGGCCAACAAGTGTGCGAAGAAGGCGAAAGTGTAAGCCAGATGCGCGCATTTCCCAGACCTAACCCAGACCTAACCGGTGTTATCCTCTGAAATATTGATCGAAACCAGGTTTAATTGACTGCTTCAGTGTGTTACCACATTACTACGTGATTCAAACACGAAAAAACCCCAGGATCTGGCCAACAAGTATGCGAAGAAGGCAAAATCATGAGCCAGATGCGGGCATAACCCAGACCTAACCCAGACCTAGCCGGTGTTATCCTCTAAAATATTCATCGAAACCAGGTTTAATTGACTGCTTCAGTGTATTACCACATTACTACGTGATTCAAACACGAAAAAAACCCAGGACCTGGCCAACAAGTATGCGAAGAAGGCAAAATCATGAGCCAGATGCGGGCATAACCCAGACCTAACCCAGACCTAACCGGTGTTATCCTCTGAAATATTGATCGAAACCAGGTTTAATTGACTGCGTCAGGGAGTTACCACATTACTACGTGATTCAAACACGGAAATAGCCCAGGATCTGGCCAACAAGTATGCGATGAAGGCAAAATCATGAGCCAGATGCGGGCATAACCCAGACCTAACCCAGACCTAACCGGTGTTATCCTCTAAAATATTGATCGAAACCAGGTTTAATTGACTGCTTCAGTGTGTTACCACATTCCTACCTGATTCAAACACGAAAAAAACCCAGGATCTGGCCAACAAGTATGCGAAGAAGGCAAAATCATGAGCCAGATGCGGGCATAACCCAGACCTAACCCAGACCTAACCCGTGCTATCCTCTAAAATATTGATCGAAACCAGGTTTAATTGACTGCTTCAGTGTGTTACCACATTCCTACGTGATTCAAACACGAAAAAAACCCAGGATCTGGCCAACAAGTATGCGAAGAAGGCAACATCATGAGCCAGATGCGGGCATAACCCAGACCTAACCCAGACCTAACCGGTGTTATCCTCTAAAATATTGATAGAAACCAGGTTAAATTGACTACTTCAGTGTGTTACCACATTCCTACGTGATTCAAACACGTAAAAAACCCACAATCTGGCCAACAAGTGTGCGAAGAAGGCGAAAGTGTAAGCCAGATGCGCGCATTTCCCAGACCTAACCCAGACCTAACCGGTGTTATCCTCTGAAATATTGATCGAAACCAGGTTTAATTGACTGCTTCAGTGTGTTACCACATTACTACGTGATTCAAACACGAAAAAACCCCAGGATCTGGCCAACAAGTATGCGAAGAAGGCAAAATCATGAGCCAGATGCGGGCATAACCCAGACCTAACCCAGACCTAACCGGTGTTATCCTCTAAAATATTGATCGAAACCAGGTTTAATTGACTGCTTCAGTGTGTTACCACATTCCTACGTGATTCAAACACGGAAAAAACCCAGGATCTGGCCAACAAGTTTGCGAAAAGGCGAAAGTATAAGCCATATGCGCGCATATCCCGGACCTAACCCAGACCTAACCGGTGTTATCCTCCTAAATACTGTCCGAATCCAGGTTTAGTGGACTGTTTCTGTGTGGTACCACATTACTACGTGATTCAAACCCGAAAAAAACCCAGGATCTGGCCAACAAGTATGCGATGAAGGCAAAATCATGAGCCAGATGCGGGCATAACCCAGACCTAACCCAGACCTAACCGGTGTTATCCTCTAAAATATTGATCGAAACCAGGTTTAATTGACTGCTTCAGTGTGTTACCACATTACTACGTGATTCAAACACGAAAAAAACCCAGGATCTGGCCAACAAGTATGCGAAGAAGGCAAAATCATGAGCCAGATGCGGGCATAACCCAGACCTAACCCAGACCTAACCGGTGTTATCCTCTAAAATATTGATCGAAACCAGGTTTAATTGACTGCTTCAGTGTATTACCACATTACTTCGTGATTCAAACACGAAAAAAACCCAGGATCTGGCCAACAAGTATGCGAAGAAGGCAAAATCATGAGCCAGATGCGGGCATAACCCAGACCTAACCCAGACCTAACCGGTGTTATCCTCTGAAATATTGATCGAAACCAGGTTTAATTGACTGCTTCAGTGTGTTACCACATTACTACGTGATTCAAACACGGAAAATACCCAGGATCTGGCCAACAAGTATGCGAAGAAGGCAAAATCATGAGCCAGATGCGCGCATTTCCCAGACCTAACCCTGACCTAACCGGCGTTATCCTCTGAAGTATTGATCGAAACCAGGTTTAATTGACTGCTTCAGTGTGTTACCACATTACTACGTGATTCAAACACGGAAAAAACCCAGGATCTGGCCAACAAGTATGCGATGAAGGCAAAATCATGAGCCAGATGCGGGCATAACCCAGACCTAACCCAGACCTAACCGGTGTTATCCTCTAAAATATTGATCGAAACCAGGTTTAATTGACTGCTTCAGTGTGTTACCACATTACTACGTGATTCAAACACGAAAAAAACCCAAGATCTGGCCAACAAGTATGCGAAGAAGGCAAAATCATGAGCCAGATGCGGGCATAACCCAGACCTAACCCAGACCTAGCCGGTGTTATCCTCTAAAATATTGATCGAAACCAGGTTTAATTGACTGCTTCAGTGTATTACCACATTACTACGTGATTCAAACACGAAAAAAACCCAGGATCTGGCCAACAAGTATGCGAAGAAGGCAAAATCATGAGCCAGATGCGGGCATAACCCAGACCTAACCCAGACCTAACCGGTGTTATCCTCTGAAATATTGATCGAAACCAGGTTTAATTGACTGCTTCAGTGTGTTACCACATTACTACGTGATTCAAACACGGAAAATACCTAGGATCTGGCCAACAAGTATGCGAAGAAGGCAAAATCATGAGCCAGATGCGCGCATTTCCGAGACCTAACCCAGACCTAACCGGCGTTATCCTCTAAAATATTGATCGAAACCAGGTTTAATTGACTGCTTCAGTGTGTTACCACATTACTACGTGTTTCAAACACGGAAAATACCCAGGATCTGGCCAACAAGTATGCGAAGAATGCGAAAGAATAAGCCAGATGCGCGCATTTCCCAGACCTAACCCAGTCCTAACCGGCGTTATCCTTTGAAATACTGTCCGAATCCAGGTTTAATTGACTGCTTCAGTGTATTACCACATTCCTACGTGATTCAAACACGGAAAATACCCAGGATCTGGCCAACAAGTTTGCGAAAAAGGCGAAAGTATAGGCCATATGCGCGCAAATCCCAGACCTAACTGGTGTTATCCTCTAAAATATTGATCGAAACCAGGTTTAATTGACTGTTTCAGTGTGTTACCACATTCCCACGTGATTCAAACACGAAAAAAACCCAGGATCTGGCCAACAAGTATGCGAAGAAGGCAAAATCATGAGCCAGATGCGGGCATAACCCAGACCTAACCCAGACCTAACCGGTGTTATCCTCTGAAATATTGATCGAAACCAGGTTTAATTGACTGCTTCAGTGTGTTACCACATTACTACGTGATTCAAACACGAAAAAAACCCAGGATCTGGCCAACAAGTATGCGAAGAAGGCAAAATCATGAGCCAGATGCGCGCATTTCCCAGACCTAACCCAGACCTAACCGGCGTTATCCTCTGAAATATTGATCGAAACCAGGTTTAATTGACTGCTTCAGTGTGTTACCACATTACTACGTGATTCAAACACGGAAAAAACCCAGGATCTGGCCAACAAGTATGCGATGAAGGCAAAATCATGAGCCAGATGCGGGCATAACCCAGACCTAACCCAGACCTAACCGGTGTTATCCTCTAAAATATTGATCGAAACCAGGTTTAATTGACTGCTTCAGTGTGTTACCACATTACTACGTGATTCAAACACGAAAAAAACCCAGGATCTGGCCAACAAGTATGCGATGAAGGCAAAATCATGAGCCAGATGCGGGCATAACCCAGACCTAACCCAGACCTAACCGGTGTTATCCTCTAAAATATTGATCGAAACCAGGTTTAATTGACTGCTTCAGTGTGTTACCACATTACTACGTGATTCAAACACGAAAAAAACCCAGGATCTGGCCAACAAGTATGCGAAGAAGGCAAAATCATGAGCCAGATGCGCGCATTTCCCAGACCTAACCCAGACCTAACCGGCGTTATCCTCTGAAATATTGATCGAAACCAGGTTTAATTGACTGCTTCAGTGTGTTACCACATTACTACGTGATTCAAACACGGAAAAAACCCAGGATCTGGCCAACAAGTATGCGATGAAGGCAAAATCATGAGCCAGATGCGGGCATAACCCAGACCTAACCCAGACCTAACCGGTGTTATCCTCTAAAATATTGATCGAAACCAGGTTTAATTGACTGCTTCAGTGTGTTACCACATTACTACGTGATTCAAACACGAAAAAAACCCAGGATCTGGCCAACAAGTATGCGAAGAAGGCAAAATCATGAGCCAGATGCGGGCATAACCCAGACCTAACCCAGACCTAACCGGTGTTATCCTCTAAAATATTGATCGAAACCAGGTTTAATTGACTGCTTCAGTGTATTACCACATTACTACGTGATTCAAACACGAAAAAAACCCAGGATCTGGCCAACAAGTATGCGAAGAAGGCAAAATCATGAGCCAGATGGGGGCATAACCCAGACCTAACCCAGACCTAACCGGTGTTATCCTCTGAAATATTGATCGAAACCAGGTTTAATTGACTGCTTCAGTGTGTTACCACATTACTACGTGATTCAAACACGGAAAAAACCCACAATCTGGCCAACTAGTGTGCGAAGAAGGCGAAAGTGTAAGCCAGATGCGCGCATTTCCCAGACCTAACCCAGACCTAACCGGTGTTATCCTCTGAAATATTGATCGAAACCAGGTTTAATTGACTGCTTCAGTGTGTTACCACATTACTACGTGATTCAAACACGAAAAAACCCCAGGATCTGGCCAACAAGTATGCGAAGAAGGCAAAATCATGAGCCAGATGCGGGCATAACCCAGACCTAACCCAGACCTAGCCGGTGTTATCCTCTAAAATATTCATCGAAACCAGGTTTAATTGACTGCTTCAGTGTATTACCACATTACTACGTGATTCAAACACGAAAAAAACCCAGGACCTGGCCAACAAGTATGCGAAGAAGGCAAAATCATGAGCCAGATGCGGGCATAACCCAGACCTAACCCAGACCTAACCGGTGTTATCCTCTGAAATATTGATCGAAACCAGGTTTTATTGACTGCGTCAGGGAGTTACCACATTACTACGTGATTCAAACACGGAAATAGCCCAGGATCTGGCCAACAAGTATGCGATGAAGGCAAAATCATGAGCCAGATGCGGGCATAACCCAGACCTAACCCAGACCTAACCGGTGTTATCCTCTAAAATATTGATCGAAACCAGGTTTAATTGACTGCTTCAGTGTGTTACCACATTCCTACCTGATTCAAACACGAAAAAAACCCAGGATCTGGCCAACAAGTATGCGAAGAAGGCAAAATCATGAGCCAGATGCGGGCATAACCCAGACCTAACCCAGACCTAACCCGTGCTATCCTCTAAAATATTGATCGAAACCAGGTTTAATTGTCTGCTTCAGTGTGTTACCACATTCCTACGTGATTCAAACACGAAAAAAACCCAGGATCTGGCCAACAAGTATGCGAAGAAGGCAACATCATGAGCCAGATGCGGGCATAACCCAGACCTAACCCAGACCTAGCCGGTGTTATCCTCTAAAATATTGATAGAAACCAGGTTAAATTGACTACTTCAGTGTGTTACCACATTCCTACGTGATTCAAACACGAAAAAAACCCACAATCTGGCCAACAAGTGTGCGAAGAAGGCGAAAGTGTAAGCCAGATGCGCGCATTTCCCAGACCTAACCCAGACCTAACCGGTGTTATCCTCTGAAATATTGATCGAAACCAGGTTTAATTGACTGCTTCAGTGTGTTACCACATTACTACGTGATTCAAACACGAAAAAACCCCAGGATCTGGCCAACAAGTATGCGAAGAAGGCAAAATCATGAGCCAGATGCGGGCATAACCCAGACCTAACCCAGACCTAACCGGTGTTATCCTCTAAAATATTGATCGAAACCAGGTTTAATTGACTGCTTCAGTGTGTTACCACATTCCTACGTGATTCAAACACGGAAAAAACCCAGGATCTGGCCAACAAGTTTGCGAAAAGGCGAAAGTATAAGCCATATGCGCGCATATCCCGGACCTAACCCAGACCTAACCGGTGTTATCCTCCTAAATACTGTCCGAATCCAGGTTTAGTGGACTGTTTCTGTGTGGTACCACATTACTACGTGATTCAAACCCGAAAAAAACCCAGGATCTGGCCAACAAGTATGCGATGAAGGCAAAATCATGAGCCAGATGCGGGCATAACCCAGACCTAACCCAGACCTAGCCGGTGTTATCCTCTAAAATATTCATCGAAACCAGGTTTAATTGACTGCTTCAGTGTATTACCACATTACTACGTGATTCAAACACGAAAAAAACCCAGGACCTGGCCAACAAGTATGCGAAGAAGGCAAAATCATGAGCCAGATGCGGGCATAACCCAGACCTAACCCAGACCTAACCGGTGTTATCCTCTGAAATATTGATCGAAACCAGGTTTTATTGACTGCGTCAGGGAGTTACCACATTACTACGTGATTCAAACACGGAAATAGCCCAGGATCTGGCCAACAAGTATGCGATGAAGGCAAAATCATGAGCCAGATGCGGGCATAACCCAGACCTAACCCAGACCTAACCGGTGTTATCCTCTAAAATATTGATCGAAACCAGGTTTAATTGACTGCTTCAGTGTGTTACCACATTCCTACCTGATTCAAACACGAAAAAAACCCAGGATCTGGCCAACAAGTATGCGAAGAAGGCAAAATCATGAGCCAGATGCGGGCATAACCCAGACCTAACCCAGACCTAACCCGTGCTATCCTCTAAAATATTGATCGAAACCAGGTTTAATTGTCTGCTTCAGTGTGTTACCACATTCCTACGTGATTCAAACACGAAAAAAACCCAGGATCTGGCCAACAAGTATGCGAAGAAGGCAACATCATGAGCCAGATGCGGGCATAACCCAGACCTAACCCAGACCTAGCCGGTGTTATCCTCTAAAATATTGATAGAAACCTGGTTAAATTGACTACTTCAGTGTGTTACCACATTCCTACGTGATTCAAACACGAAAAAAACCCACAATCTGGCCAACAAGTGTGCGAAGAAGGCGAAAGTGTAAGCCAGATGCGCGTATTTCCCAGACCTAACCCAGACCTAACCGGTGTTATCCTCTGAAATATTGATCGAAACCAGGTTTAATTGACTGCTTCAGTGTGTTACCACATTACTACGTGATTCAAACACGAAAAAACCCCAGGATCTGGCCAACAAGTATGCGAAGAAGGCAAAATCATGAGCCAGATGCGGGCATAACCCAGACCTAACCCAGACCTAACCGGTGTTATCCTCTAAAATATTGATCGAAACCAGGTTTAATTGACTGCTTCAGTGTGTTACCACATTCCTACGTGATTCAAACACGGAAAAAACCCAGGATCTGGCCAACAAGTTTGCGAAAAGGCGAAAGTATAAGCCATATGCGCGCATATCCCGGACCTAACCCAGACCTAACCGGTGTTATCCTCCTAAATACTGTCCGAATCCAGGTTTAGTGGACTGTTTCTGTGTGGTACCACATTACTACGTGATTCAAACCCGAAAAAAACCCAGGATCTGGCCAACAAGTATGCGATGAAGGCAAAATCATGAGCCAGATGCGGGCATAACCCAGACCTAACCCAGACCTAACCGGTGTTATCCTCTAAAATATTGATCGAAACCAGGTTTAATTGACTGCTTCAGTGTGTTACCACATTACTACGTGATTCAAACACGAAAAAAACCCAGGATCTGGCCAACAAGTATGCGAAGAAGGCAAAATCATGAGCCAGATGCGGGCATAACCCAGACCTAAGCCAGACCTAACCGGTGTTATCCTCTGAAATATTGATCGAAACCAGGTTTAATTGACTGCTTCAGTGTGTTACCACATTACTACGTGATTCAAACACGGAAAATACCCAGGATCTGGCCAACAAGTATGCGAAGAAGGCAAAATCATGAGCCAGATGCGCGCATTTCCCAGACCTAACCCTGACCTAACCGGCGTTATCCTCTGAAGTATTGATCGAAACCAGGTTTAATTGACTGCTTCAGTGTGTTACCACATTACTACGTGATTCAAACACGGAAAAAACCCAGGATCTGGCCAACAAGTATGCGATGAAGGCAAAATCATGAGCCAGATGCGGGCATAACCCAGACCTAACCCAGACCTAACCGGTGTTATCCTCTAAAATATTGATCGAAACCAGGTTTAATTGACTGCTTCAGTGTGTTACCACATTACTACGTGATTCAAACACGAAAAAAACCCAAGATCTGGCCAACAAGTATGCGAAGAAGGCAAAATCATGAGCCAGATGCGGGCATAACCCAGACCTAACCCAGACCTAGCCGGTGTTATCCTCTAAAATATTGATCGAAACCAGGTTTAATTGACTGCTTCAGTGTATTACCACATTACTACGTGATTCAAACACGAAAAAAACCCAGGATCTGGCCAACAAGTATGCGAAGAAGGCAAAATCATGAGCCAGATGCGGGCATAACCCAGACCTAACCCAGACCTAACCGGTGTTATCCTCTGAAATATTGATCGAAACCAGGTTTAATTGACTCCTTCAGTGTGTTACCACATTACTACGTGATTCAAACACGGAAAATACCTAGGATCTGGCCAACAAGTATGCGAAGAAGGCAAAATCATGAGCCAGATGCGCGCATTTCCGAGACCTAACCCAGACCTAACCGGCGTTATCCTCTAAAATATTGATCGAAACCAGGTTTAATTGACTGCTTCAGTGTGTTACCACATTACTACGTGTTTCAAACACGGAAAATACCCAGGATCTGGCCAACAAGTATGCGAAGAATGCGAAAGAATAAGCCAGATGCGCGCATTTCCCAGACCTAACCCAGACCTAACCGGCGTTATCCTCTGAAATACTGTCCGAATCCAGGTTTAATTGACTGCTTCAGTGTATTACCACATTCCTACGTGATTCAAACACGGAAAATACCCAGGATCTGGCCAACAAGTTTGCGAAAAAGGCGAAAGTATAAGCCATATGCGCGCAAATCCCAGACCGAACCCAGACCTAACTGGTGTTATCCTCTAAAATATTGATCGAAACCAGGTTTAATTGACTGTTTCAGTGTGTTACCACATTCCTACGTGATTCAAACACGAAAAAAACCCAGGATCTGGCCAACAAGTATGCGAAGAAGGCAAAATCATGAGCCAGATGCGCGCATTTCCCAGACCTAACCCAGACCTAACCGGCGTTATCCTCTAAAATATTGATCGAAACCAGGTTTATTTGACTACTTCAGTGTGTTACCACATTACTACGTGACTCAAACACGAAAAAAACCCAGGATCTGGCCAACAAGTATGCGAAGAAGGCAAAATCATGAGCCAGATGCGGGCATAACCCAGACCTAACCCAGACCTAACCGGTGTTATCCTCTTAAATATTGATCGAAACCAGGTTTAATTGACTGCGTCAGTGAGTTACCACATTACTACGTGATTCAAACACGGAAAAAACCCAGGATCTGGCCAACAAGTATGCGAAGAAGGCAAAATCATGAGCCAGATGCGGGCATAACACAGACCTAACCCAGATCTAACCGGTGTTATCCTGTGAAATATTGATCGAAACCAGGTTTAATTGACTGCTTCAGTGTGTTACCACATTACTACGTGATTCAAACGCGGAAAATACGCAGGATCTGGCCAACAAGTATGCGAAGAAGGCAAAATCATGAGCCAGATGCGCGCATTTCCCAGACCTAACCCAGACCTAACCGGCGTTATCCTCTGAAATATTGATCGAAACCAGGTTTAATTGACTGCTTCAGTGTGTTACCACATTACTACGTGATGCAAACACGGAAAAAACCCAGGATCTGGCCAACAAGTATGCGATGAAGGCAAAATCATGAGCCAGATGCGGGCATAACCCAGACCTAACCCAGACCTAACCGGTGTTATCCTCTAAAATATTGATCGAAACCAAGTTTAATTGACTGCTTCAGTGTGTTACCACATTACTACGTGATTCAAACACGAAAAAAACCCAGGATCTGGCCAACAAGTATGCGAAGAAGGCAAAATCATGAGCCAGATGCGGGCATAACCCAGACCTAACCCAGACCTAACCGGTGTTATCCTCTAAAATATTGATCGAAACCAGGTTTAATTGACTGCTTCAGTGTGGTACCACATTACTACGTGTTTCAAACACGGAAAATACCCAGGATCTGGCCAACAAGTTTGCGAAAATGGCGAAAGTATAAGCCATATGCGCGCATATCCCGGACCTAACCCAGACCTAACCGGTGTTATCCTCTGAAATACTGATCGAAACCAGGTTTAATTGACTGCTTCATTGTGTTATCACATTACTACGTGTTTCAAACACGGAAAATACCCAGGATCTGGCCAACAAGTATGCGAAGAATGCGAAAGAATAAGCCAGATGCGCGCATTTCCCAGACCTAACCCAGACCTAACCGGTGTTATCCTCTGAAATACTGTCCGAATCCAGGTTTAATTGACTGCCTCAGTGTGGTACAACATTACTACGTGATTCAAACACGGAAAAAACCCAGGATCTGGCCATCAAGTTTGCGAAAAAGGCGAAAGCATAAGCCAGATGCGCGCATATCCCAGACCTAACCCAGACCTAACCGGTGTTATCCTCTAAAATATTGATCGAAACCAGGTTTAATTGACTGCTTCAGTGTGTTACCACATTACTACGTGATTCAAACACGAAAAAAACCCAGGATCTGGCCAACAAGTATGCGAAGAAGGCAAAATCATGAGCCAGATGCGGGCATAACACAGACCTAACTCAGACCTAACCGGTGTTATCCACTGAAATATTGATCGAAACCAGGTTTAATTGACTGCTTCAGTGTATTACCACATTACTACGTGATTCAAACACGAAAAAAACCCAGGATCTGGCCAACAAGTATGCGAAGAAGGCAAAATCATGAGCCAGATGGGGGCATAACCCAGACCTAACCCAGACCTAACCGGTGTTATCCTCTGAAATATTGATCGAAACCAGGTTTAATTGACTGCTTCAGTGTGTTACCACATTACTACGTGATTCAAACACGGAAAATACCCAGGATCTGGCCAACAAGTATGCGAAGAAGGCAAAATCATGAGCCAGATGCGCGCATTTCCCAGACCTAACCCAGACCTAACCGGCGTTATCCTCTAAAATATTGATCGAAACCAGGTTTAATTGACTGCTTCAGTGTGGTACCACATTACTACGTGTTTCAAACACGGAAAATACCCAGGATCTGGCCAACAAATTTGCGAAAATGGCGAAAGTATAAGCCATATGCGCGCATATCCCGGACCTAACCCAGACCTAACCGGTGTTATCCTCTGAAATACTGATCGAAACCAGGTTTAATTGACTGCTTCATTGTGTTATCACATTACTACGTGTTTCAAACACGGAAAATACCCAGGATCTGGACAACAAGTATGCGAAGAATGCGAAAGAATAAGCCAGATGCGCGCATTTCCCAGACCTAACCCAGACCTAACCGGTGTTATCCTCTGAAATACTGTCCGAATCCAGGTTTAATTGACTGCCTCAGTGTGGTACAACATTACTACGTGATTCAAACACGGAAAAAACCCAGGATCTGGCCAACAAGTTTGCGAAAAAGGCGAAAGCATAAGCCAGATGCGCGCATATCCCAGACCTAACCCAGACCTAACCGGTGTTATCCTCTAAAATATTGATCGAAACCAGGTTTAATTGACTGCTTCAGTGTGTTACCACATTACTACGTGATTCAAACACGAAAAAAACCCAGGATCTGGCCAACAAGTATGCGAAGAAGGCAAAATCATGAGCCAGATGCGGGCATAACCCAGACCTAACCCAGACCTAACCTGTGTTATCCTCTAAAATATTGATCGAAACCAGGTTTAATTGACAGCCTCAGTGTATTACCACATTACTACGTGATTCAAACACGAAAAAAACCCAGGATCTGGCCAACAAGTATGCGAAGAAGGCAAAATCATGAGCCAGATGCGGGCATAACCCAGACCTAACCCAGACCTAACCGGCGTTATCCTCTGAAATATTGATCGAAACCAGGTTTAATTGACTGCTTCAGTGTGTTACCACATTACTACGTGATTCAAACACGGAAAAAATCCAGGATCTGGCCAACAAGTATGCGATGAAGGCAAAATCATGAGCCAGATGCGGGCATAACCCAGACCTAACCCAGACCTAACCGGTGTTATCCTCTAAAATATTGATCGAAACCAGGTTTAATTGACTGCTTCAGTGTGTTACCACATTACTACGTGATTCAAACACGAAAAAAACCCAGGATCTGGCCAACAAGTATGCGAAGAAGGCAAAATCATGAGCCAGATGCGGGCATAACCCAGACCTAACCTAGACCTAACCGGTGTTATCCTCTAAAATATTGATCGAAACCAGGTTTAATTGACTGCTTCAGTGTATTACCACATTACTACGTGATTCAAACACGAAAAAAACCCAGGATCTGGCCAACAAGTATGCGATGAAGGCAAAATCTTGAGCCAGATGGGGGCATAACCCAGACCTAACCCATACCTAACCGGTGTTATCCTCTGAAATATTGATCGAAACCAGGTTTAATTGACTGCTTCAGTGTGTTACCACATTACTACGTGATTCAAACACGGAAAATACCCAGGATCTGGCCAACAAGTATGCGAAGAAGGCAAAATCATGAGCCAGATGCGCGCATTTCCCAGACCTAACCCAGACTTAACCGGCGTTATCCTCTAAAATATTGATCGAAACCAGGTTTAATTGACTGCTTCAGTGTGGTACCACATTACTACGTGTTTCAAACACGGAAAATACCCAGGATCTGGCCAACAAGTTTGCGAAAATGGCGAAAGTATAAGCCAGATGCGCGCATATCCCAGACCTAACCCAGACCTAACCGGTGTTATCCTCTGAAATATTGATCGAAACCAGGTTTAATTGACTGCTTCATTGTGTTATCACATTACTACGTGTTTCAAACACGGAAAATACCCAGGATCTGGCCAACAAGTATGCGAAGAATGCGAAAGAATAAGCCAGATGCGCGCATTTCCCAGACCTAACCCAGACCTAACCGGTGTTATCCTCTGAAATACTGTCCGAATCCAGGTTTAATTGACTGCCTCAGTGTGGTACAACATTACTACGTGATTCAAACACGGAAAAAACCCAGGATCTGGCCAACAAGTTTGCGAAAAAGGCGAAAGCATAAGCCAGATGCGTGCATATCCCAGACCTAACCCAGACCTAACCGGTGTTATCCTCTAAAATATTGATCGAAACCAGGTTTAATTGACTGCTTCAGTGTGTTACCACATTACTACGTGATTCAAACACGAAAAAAACCCAGGATCTGGCCAACAAGTATGCTAAGAAGGCAAAATCATGAGCCAGATGCGGGCATAACCCAGACCTAACCTAGACCTAACCGGTGTTATCCTCTAAAATATTGATCGAAACCAGGTTTAATTGACTGCTTCAGTGTATTACCACATTACTACGTGATTCAAACACGGAAAAAACCCACAATCTGGCCAACAAGTGTGCGAAGAAGGCGAAAGTGTAAGCCAGATGCGCGCATTTCCCAGACCTAACCCAGACCTAACCGGTGTTATCCTCTGAAATATTGATCGAAACCAGGTTTAATTGACTGCTTCAGTGTGTTACCACATTACTACGTGATTCAAACACGAAAAAACCCCAGGATCTGGCCAACAAGTATGCGAAGAAGGCAAAATCATGAGCCAGATGCGGGCATAACCCAGACCTAACCCAGACCTAGCCGGTGTTATCCTCTAAAATATTCATCGAAACCAGGTTTAATTGACTGCTTCAGTGTATTACCACATTACTACGTGATTCAAACACGAAAAAAACCCAGGACCTGGCCAACAAGTATGCGAAGAAGGCAAAATCATGAGCCAGATGCGGGCATAACCCAGACCTAACCCAGACCTAACCGGTGTTATCCTCTGAAATATTGATCGAAACCAGGTTTAATTGACTGCGTCAGGGAGTTACCACATTACTACGTGATTCAAACACGGAAATAGCCCAGGATCTGGCCAACAAGTATGCGATGAAGGCAAAATCATGAGCCAGATGCGGGCATAACCCAGACCTAACCCAGACCTAACCGGTGTTATCCTCTAAAATATTGATCGAAACCAGGTTTAATTGACTGCTTCAGTGTGTTACCACATTCCTACCTGATTCAAACACGAAAAAAACCCAGGATCTGGCCAACAAGTATGCGAAGAAGGCAAAATCATGAGCCAGATGCGGGCATAACCCAGACCTAACCCAGACCTAACCCGTGCTATCCTCTAAAATATTGATCGAAACCAGGTTTAATTGACTGCTTCAGTGTGTTACCACATTCCTACGTGATTCAAACACGAAAAAAACCCAGGATCTGGCCAACAAGTATGCGAAGAAGGCAACATCATGAGCCAGATGCGGGCATAACCCAGACCTAACCCAGACCTAACCGGTGTTATCCTCTAAAATATTGATAGAAACCAGGTTAAATTGACTACTTCAGTGTGTTACCACATTCCTACGTGATTCAAACACGTAAAAAACCCACAATCTGGCCAACAAGTGTGCGAAGAAGGCGAAAGTGTAAGCCAGATGCGCGCATTTCCCAGACCTAACCCAGACCTAACCGGTGTTATCCTCTGAAATATTGATCGAAACCAGGTTTAATTGACTGCTTCAGTGTGTTACCACATTACTACGTGATTCAAACACGAAAAAACCCCAGGATCTGGCCAACAAGTATGCGAAGAAGGCAAAATCATGAGCCAGATGCGGGCATAACCCAGACCTAACCCAGACCTAACCGGTGTTATCCTCTAAAATATTGATCGAAACCAGGTTTAATTGACTGCTTCAGTGTGTTACCACATTCCTACGTGATTCAAACACGGAAAAAACCCAGGATCTGGCCAACAAGTTTGCGAAAAGGCGAAAGTATAAGCCATATGCGCGCATATCCCGGACCTAACCCAGACCTAACCGGTGTTATCCTCCTAAATACTGTCCGAATCCAGGTTTAGTGGACTGTTTCTGTGTGGTACCACATTACTACGTGATTCAAACCCGAAAAAAACCCAGGATCTGGCCAACAAGTATGCGATGAAGGCAAAATCATGAGCCAGATGCGGGCATAACCCAGACCTAACCCAGACCTAACCGGTGTTATCCTCTAAAATATTGATCGAAACCAGGTTTAATTGACTGCTTCAGTGTGTTACCACATTACTACGTGATTCAAACACGAAAAAAACCCAGGATCTGGCCAACAAGTATGCGAAGAAGGCAAAATCATGAGCCAGATGCGGGCATAACCCAGACCTAACCCAGACCTAACCGGTGTTATCCTCTAAAATATTGTTCGAAACCAGGTATAATTGACTGCTTCAGTGTATTACCACATTACTTCGTGATTCAAACACGAAAAAAACCCAGGATCTGGCCAACAAGTATGCGAAGAAGGCAAAATCATGAGCCAGATGCGGGCATAACCCAGACCTAACCCAGACCTAACCGGTGTTATCCTCTGAAATATTGATCGAAACCAGGTTTAATTGACTGCTTCAGTGTGTTACCACATTACTACGTGATTCAAACACGGAAAATACCCAGGATCTGGCCAACAAGTATGCGAAGAAGGCAAAATCATGAGCCAGATGCGCGCATTTCCCAGACCTAACCCTGACCTAACCGGCGTTATCCTCTGAAGTATTGATCGAAACCAGGTTTAATTGACTGCTTCAGTGTGTTACCACATTACTACGTGATTCAAACACGGAAAAAACCCAGGATCTGGCCAACAAGTATGCGATGAAGGCAAAATCATGAGCCAGATGCGGGCATAACCCAGACCTAACCCAGACCTAACCGGTGTTATCCTCTAAAATATTGATCGAAACCAGGTTTAATTGACTGCTTCAGTGTGTTACCACATTACTACGTGATTCAAACACGAAAAAAACCCAAGATCTGGCCAACAAGTATGCGAAGAAGGCAAAATCATGAGCCAGATGCGGGCATAACCCAGACCTAACCCAGACCTAGCCGGTGTTATCCTCTAAAATATTGATCGAAACCAGGTTTAATTGACTGCTTCAGTGTATTACCACATTACTACGTGATTCAAACACGAAAAAAACCCAGGATCTGGCCAACAAGTATGCGAAGAAGGCAAAATCATGAGCCAGATGCGGGCATAACCCAGACCTAACCCAGACCTAACCGGTGTTATCCTCTGAAATATTGATCGAAACCAGGTTTAATTGACTGCTTCAGTGTGTTACCACATTACTACGTGATTCAAACACGGAAAATACCTAGGATCTGGCCAACAAGTATGCGAAGAAGGCAAAATCATGAGCCAGATGCGCGCATTTCCGAGACCTAACCCAGACCTAACCGGCGTTATCCTCTAAAATATTGATCGAAACCAGGTTTAATTGACTGCTTCAGTGTGTTACCACATTACTACGTGTTTCAAACACGGAAAATACCCAGGATCTGGCCAACAAGTATGCGAAGAATGCGAAAGAATAAGCCAGATGCGCGCATTTCCCAGACCTAACCCAGACCTAACCGGCGTTATCCTTTGAAATACTGTCCGAATCCAGGTTTAATTGACTGCTTCAGTGTACTACCACATTCCTACGTGATTCAAACACGGAAAATACCCAGGATCTGGCCAACAAGTTTGCGAAAAAGGCGAAAGTATAGGCCATATGCGCGCAAATCCCAGACCGAACCCAGACCTAACTGGTGTTATCCTCTAAAATATTGATCGAAACCAGGTTTAATTGACTGTTTCAGTGTGTTACCACATTCCCACGTGATTCAAACACGAAAAAAACCCAGGATCTGGCCAACAAGTATGCGAAGAAGGCAAAATCATGAGCCAGATGCGGGCATAACCCAGACCTAACCCAGACCTAACCGGTGTTATCCTCTGAAATATTGATCGAAACCAGGTTTAATTGACTGCTTCAGTGAGTTACCACATTACTACGTGATTCAAACACGGAAAAAACCCAGGATCTGGCCAACAAGTATGCGATGAAGGCAAAATCATGAGCCAGATGCGGGCATAACCCAGACCTAACCCAGACCTAACCGGTGTTATCCTCTAAAATATTGATCGAAACCAGGTTTAATTGACTGCTTCAGTGTGTTACCACATTACTACGTGATTCAAACACGAAAAAAACCCAGGATCTGGCCAACAAGTATGCGATGAAGGCAAAATCATGAGCCAGATGCGGGCATAACCCAGACCTAACCCAGACCTAACCGGTGTTATCCTCTAAAATATTGATCGAAACCAGGTTTAATTGACTGCTTCAGTGTGTTACCACATTACTACGTGATTCAAACACGAAAAAAACCCAGGATCTGGCCAACAAGTATGCGAAGAAGGCAAAATCATGAGCCAGATGCGCGCATTTCCCAGACCTAACCCAGACCTAACCGGCGTTATCCTCTGAAATATTGATCGAAACCAGGTTTAATTGACTGCTTCAGTGTGTTACCACATTACTACGTGATTCAAACACGGAAAAAACCCAGGATCTGGCCAACAAGTATGCGATGAAGGCAAAATCATGAGCCAGATGCGGGCATAACCCAGACCTAACCCAGACCTAACCGGTGTTATCCTCTAAAATATTGATCGAAACCAGGTTTAATTGACTGCTTCAGTGTGTTACCACATTACTACGTGATTCAAACACGAAAAAAACCCAGGATCTGGCCAACAAGTATGCGATGAAGGCAAAATCATGAGCCAGATGCGGGCATAACCCAGACCTAACCCAGACCTAACCGGTGTTATCCTCTAAAATATTGATCGAAACCAGGTTTAATTGACTGCTTCAGTGTGTTACCACATTACTACGTGATTCAAACACGAAAAAAACCCAGGATCTGGCCAACAAGTATGCGAAGAAGGCAAAATCATGAGCCAGATGCGCGCATTTCCCAGACCTAACCCAGACCTAACCGGCGTTATCCTCTGAAATATTGATCGAAACCAGGTTTAATTGACTGCTTCAGTGTGTTACCACATTACTACGTGATTCAAACACGGAAAAAACCCAGGATCTGGCCAACAAGTATGCGATGAAGGCAAAATCATGAGCCAGATGCGGGCATAACCCAGACCTAACCCAGACCTAACCGGTGTTATCCTCTAAAATATTGATCGAAACCAGGTTTAATTGACTGCTTCAGTGTGTTACCACATTACTACGTGATTCAAACACGAAAAAAACCCAGGATCTGGCCAACAAGTATGCGAAGAAGGCAAAATCATGAGCCAGATGCGGGCATAACCCAGACCTAACCCAGACCTAACCGGTGTTATCCTCTAAAATATTGATCGAAACCAGGTTTAATTGACTGCTTCAGTGTATTACCACATTACTACGTGATTCAAACACGAAAAAAACCCAGGATCTGGCCAACAAGTATGCGAAGAAGGCAAAATCATGAGCCAGATGGGGGCATAACCCAGACCTAACCCAGACCTAACCGGTGTTATCCTCTGAAATATTGATCGAAACCAGGTTTAATTGACTGCTTCAGTGTGTTACCACATTACTACGTGATTCAAACACGGAAAAAACCCACAATCTGGCCAACTAGTGTGCGAAGAAGGCGAAAGTGTAAGCCAGATGCGCGCATTTCCCAGACCTAACCCAGACCTAACCGGTGTTATCCTCTGAAATATTGATCGAAACCAGGTTTAATTGACTGCTTCAGTGTGTTACCACATTACTACGTGATTCAAACACGAAAACACCCCAGGATCTGGCCAACAAGTATGCGAAGAAGGCAAAATCATGAGCCAGATGCGGGCATAACCCAGACCTAACCCAGACCTAGCCGGTGTTATCCTCTAAAATATTCATCGAAACCAGGTTTAATTGACTGCTTCAGTGTATTACCACATTACTACGTGATTCAAACACGAAAAAAACCCAGGACCTGGCCAACAAGTATGCGAAGAAGGCAAAATCATGAGCCAGATGCGGGCATAACCCAGACCTAACCCAGACCTAACCGGTGTTATCCTCTGAAATATTGATCGAAACCAGGTTTTATTGACTGCGTCAGGGAGTTACCACATTACTACGTGATTCAAACACGGAAATAGCCCAGGATCTGGCCAACAAGTATGCGATGAAGGCAAAATCATGAGCCAGATGCGGGCATAACCCAGACCTAACCCAGACCTAACCGGTGTTATCCTCTAAAATATTGATCGAAACCAGGTTTAATTGACTGCTTCAGTGTGTTACCACATTCCTACCTGATTCAAACACGAAAAAAACCCAGGATCTGGCCAACAAGTATGCGAAGAAGGCAAAATCATGAGCCAGATGCGGGCATAACCCAGACCTAACCCAGACCTAACCCGTGCTATCCTCTAAAATATTGATCGAAACCAGGTTTAATTGTCTGCTTCAGTGTGTTACCACATTCCTACGTGATTCAAACACGAAAAAAACCCAGGATCTGGCCAACAAGTATGCGAAGAAGGCAACATCATGAGCCAGATGCGGGCATAACCCAGACCTAACCCAGACCTAGCCGGTGTTATCCTCTAAAATATTGATAGAAACCAGGTTAAATTGACTACTTCAGTGTGTTACCACATTCCTACGTGATTCAAACACGAAAAAAACCCACAATCTGGCCAACAAGTGTGCGAAGAAGGCGAAAGTGTAAGCCAGATGCGCGCATTTCCCAGACCTAACCCAGACCTAACCGGTGTTATCCTCTGAAATATTGATCGAAACCAGGTTTAATTGACTGCTTCAGTGTGTTACCACATTACTACGTGATTCAAACACGAAAAAACCCCAGGATCTGGCCAACAAGTATGCGAAGAAGGCAAAATCATGAGCCAGATGCGGGCATAACCCAGACCTAACCCAGACCTAACCGGTGTTATCCTCTAAAATATTGATCGAAACCAGGTTTAATTGACTGCTTCAGTGTGTTACCACATTCCTACGTGATTCAAACACGGAAAAAACCCAGGATCTGGCCAACAAGTTTGCGAAAAGGCGAAAGTATAAGCCATATGCGCGCATATCCCGGACCTAACCCAGACCTAACCGGTGTTATCCTCCTAAATACTGTCCGAATCCAGGTTTAGTGGACTGTTTCTGTGTGGTACCACATTACTACGTGATTCAAACCCGAAAAAAACCCAGGATCTGGCCAACAAGTATGCGATGAAGGCAAAATCATGAGCCAGATGCGGGCATAACCCAGACCTAACCCAGACCTAGCCGGTGTTATCCTCTAAAATATTCATCGAAACCAGGTTTAATTGACTGCTTCAGTGTATTACCACATTACTACGTGATTCAAACACGAAAAAAACCCAGGACCTGGCCAACAAGTATGCGAAGAAGGCAAAATCATGAGCCAGATGCGGGCATAACCCAGAACTAACCCAGACCTAACCGGTGTTATCCTCTGAAATATTGATCGAAACCAGGTTTTATTGACTGCGTCAGGGAGTTACCACATTACTACGTGATTCAAACACGGAAATAGCCCAGGATCTGGCCAACAAGTATGCGATGAAGGCAAAATCATGAGCCAGATGCGGGCATAACCCAGACCTAACCCAGACCTAACCGGTGTTATCCTCTAAAATATTGATCGAAACCAGGTTTAATTGACTGCTTCAGTGTGTTACCACATTCCTACCTGATTCAAACACGAAAAAAACCCAGGATCTGGCCAACAAGTATGCGAAGAAGGCAAAATCATGAGCCAGATGCGGGCATAACCCAGACCTAACCCAGACCTAACCCGTGCTATCCTCTAAAATATTGATCGAAACCAGGTTTAATTGTCTGCTTCAGTGTGTTACCACATTCCTACGTGATTCAAACACGAAAAAAACCCAGGATCTGGCCAACAAGTATGCGAAGAAGGCAACATCATGAGCCAGATGCGGGCATAACCCAGACCTAACCCAGACCTAGCCGGTGTTATCCTCTAAAATATTGATAGAAACCTGGTTAAATTGACTACTTCAGTGTGTTACCACATTCCTACGTGATTCAAACACGAAAAAAACCCACAATCTGGCCAACAAGTGTGCGAAGAAGGCGAAAGTGTAAGCCAGATGCGCGTATTTCCCAGACCTAACCCAGACCTAACCGGTGTTATCCTCTGAAATATTGATCGAAACCAGGTTTAATTGACTGCTTCAGTGTGTTACCACATTACTACGTGATTCAAACACGAAAAAACCCCAGGATCTGGCCAACAAGTATGCGAAGAAGGCAAAATCATGAGCCAGATGCGGGCATAACCCAGACCTAACCCAGACCTAACCGGTGTTATCCTCTAAAATATTGATCGAAACCAGGTTTAATTGACTGCTTCAGTGTGTTACCACATTCCTACGTGATTCAAACACGGAAAAAACCCAGGATCTGGCCAACAAGTTTGCGAAAATGCGAAAGTATAAGCCATATGCGCGCATATCCCGGACCTAACCCAGACCTAACCGGTGTTATCCTCCTAAATACTGTCCGAATCCAGGTTTAGTGGACTGTTTCTGTGTGGTACCACATTACTACGTGATTCAAACCCGAAAAAAACCCAGGATCTGGCCAACAAGTATGCGATGAAGGCAAAATCATGAGCCAGATGCGGGCATAACCCAGACCTAACCCAGACCTAACCGGTGTTATCCTCTAAAATATTGATCGAAACCAGGTTTAATTGACTGCTTCAGTGTGTTACCACATTACTACGTGATTCAAACACGAAAAAAACCCAGGATCTGGCCAACAAGTATGCGAAGAAGGCAAAATCATGAGCCAGATGCGGGCATAACCCAGACCTAACCCAGACCTAACCGGTGTTATCCTCTAAAATATTGATCGAAACCAGGTTTAATTGACTGCTTCAGTGTATTACCACATTACTACGTGATTCAAACACGAAAAAAACCCAGGATCTGGCCAACAAGTATGCGAAGAAGGCAAAATCATGAGCCAGATGCGGGCATAACCCAGACCTAACCCAGACCTAACCGGTGTTATCCTCTGAAATATTGATCGAAACCAGGTTTAATTGACTGCTTCAGTGTGTTACCACATTACTACGTGATTCAAACACGGAAAATACCCAGGATCTGGCCAACAAGTATGCGAAGAAGGCAAAATCATGAGCCAGATGCGCGCATTTCCCAGACCTAACCCTGACCTAACCGGCGTTATCCTCTGAAGTATTGATCGAAACCAGGTTTAATTGACTGCTTCAGTGTGTTACCACATTACTACGTGATTCAAACACGGAAAAAACCCAGGATCTGGCCAACAAGTATGCGATGAAGGCAAAATCATGAGCCAGATGCGGGCATAACCCAGACCTAACCCAGACCTAACCGGTGTTATCCTCTAAAATATTGATCGAAACCAGGTTTAATTGACTGCTTCAGTGTGTTACCACATTACTACGTGATTCAAACACGAAAAAAACCCAAGATCTGGCCAACAAGTATGCGAAGAAGGCAAAATCATGAGCCAGATGCGGGCATAACCCAGACCTAACCCAGACCTAGCCGGTGTTATCCTCTAAAATATTGATCGAAACCAGGTTTAATTGACTGCTTCAGTGTATTACCACATTACTACGTGATTCAAACACGAAAAAAACCCAGGATCTGGCCAACAAGTATGCGAAGAAGGCAAAATCATGAGCCAGATGCGGGCATAACCCAGACCTAACCCAGACCTAACCGGTGTTATCCTCTGAAATATTGATCGAAACCAGGTTTAATTGACTGCTTCAGTGTGTTACCACATTACTACGTGATTCAAACACGGAAAATACCTAGGATCTGGCCAACAAGTATGCGAAGAAGGCAAAATCATGAGCCAGATGCGCGCATTTCCGAGACCTAACCCAGACCTAACCGGCGTTATCCTCTAAAATATTGATCGAAACCAGGTTTAATTGACTGCTTCAGTGTGTTACCACATTACTACGTGTTTCAAACACGGAAAATACCCAGGATCTGGCCAACAAGTATGCGAAGAATGCGAAAGAATAAGCCAGATGCGCGCATTTCCCAGACCTAACCCAGACCTAACCGGCGTTATCCTCTGAAATACTGTCCGAATCCAGGTTTAATTGACTGCTTCAGTGTATTACCACATTCCTACGTGATTCAAACACGGAAAATACCCAGGATCTGGCCAACAAGTTTGCGAAAAAGGCGAAAGTATAAGCCATATGCGCGCAAATCCCAGACCGAACCCAGACCTAACTGGTGTTATCCTCTAAAATATTGATCGAAACCAGGTTTAATTGACTGTTTCAGTGTGTTACCACATTCCTACGTGATTCAAACACGAAAAAAACCCAGGATCTGGCCAACAAGTATGCGAAGAAGGCAAAATTATGAGCCAGATGCGGGCATAACCCAGACCTAACCCAGACCTAACCGGTGTTATCCTCTGAAATATTGATCGAAACCAGGTTTAATTGACTGCTTCAGTGAGTTACCACATTACTACGTGATTCAAACACGGAAAATACCCAGGATCTGGCCAACAAGTATGCGAAGAAGGCAAAATCATGAGCCAGATGCGCGCATTTCCCAGACCTAACCCTGACCTAACCGGCGTTATCCTCTGAAGTATTGATCGAAACCAGGTTTAATTGACTGCTTCAGTGTGTTACCACATTACTACGTGATTCAAACACGGAAAAAACCCAGGATCTGGCCAACAAGTATGCGATGAAGGCAAAATCATGAGCCAGATGCGGGCATAACCCAGACCTAACCCAGACCTAACCGGTGTTATCCTCTAAAATATTGATCGAAACCAGGTTTAATTGACTGCTTCAGTGTGTTACCACATTACTACGTGATTCAAACACGAAAAAAACCCAAGATCTGGCCAACAAGTATGCGAAGAAGGCAAAATCATGAGCCAGATGCGGGCATAACCCAGACCTAACCCAGACCTAGCCGGTGTTATCCTCTAAAATATTGATCGAAACCAGGTTTAATTGACTGCTTCAGTGTATTACCACATTACTACGTGATTCAAACACGAAAAAAACCCAGGATCTGGCCAACAAGTATGCGAAGAAGGCAAAATCATGAGCCAGATGCGGGCATAACCCAGACCTAACCCAGACCTAACCGGTGTTATCCTCTGAAATATAGATCGAAACCAGGTTTAATTGACTGCTTCAGTGTGTTACCACATTACTACGTGATTCAAACACGGAAAATACCTAGGATCTGGCCAACAAGTATGCGAAGAAGGCAAAATCATGAGCCAGATGCGCGCATTTCCGAGACATAACCCAGACCTAACCGGCGTTATCCTCTAAAATATTGATCGAAACCAGGTTTAATTGACTGCTTCAGTGTGTTACCACATTACTACGTGTTTCAAACACGGAAAATACCCAGGATCTGGCCAACAAGTATGCGAAGAATGCGAAAGAATAAGCCAGATGCGCGCATTTCCCAGACCTAACCCAGACCTAACCGGCGTTATCCTCTGAAATACTGTCCGAATCCAGGTTTAATTGACTGCTTCAGTGTATTACCACATTCCTACGTGATTCAAACACGGAAAATACCCAGGATCTGGCCAACAAGTTTGCGAAAAAGGCGAAAGTATAAGCCATATGCGCGCAAATCCCAGACCGAACCCAGACCTAACTGGTGTTATCCTCTAAAATATTGATCGAAACCAGGTTTAATTGACTGTTTCAGTGTGTTACCACATTCCTACGTGATTCAAACACGAAAAAAACCCAGGATCTGGCCAACAAGTATGCGAAGAAGGCAAAATCATGAGCCAGATGCGGGCATAACCCAGACCTAACCCAGACCTAACCGGTGTTATCCTCTGAAATATTGATCGAAACCAGGTTTAATTGACTGCTTCAGTGAGTTACCACATTACTACGTGATTCAAACACGGAAAAAACCCAGGATCTGGCCAACAAGTATGCGATGAAGGCAAAATCATGAGCCAGATGCGGGCATAACCCAGACCTAACCCAGACCTAACCGGTGTTATCCTCTAAAATATTGATCGAAACCAGGTTTAATTGACTGCTTCAGTGTGTTACCACATTACTACGTGATTCAAACACGAAAAAAACCCAGGATCTGGCCAACAAGTATGCGATGAAGGCAAAATCATGAGCCAGATGCGGGCATAACCCAGACCTAACCCAGACCTAACCGGTGTTATCCTCTAAAATATTGATCGAAACCAGGTTTAATTGACTGCTTCAGTGTGTTACCACATTACTACGTGATTCAAACACGAAAAAAACCCAGGATCTGGCCAACAAGTATGCGAAGAATGCAAAATCATGAGCCAGATGCGCGCATTTCCCAGACCTAACCCAGACCTAACCGGCGTTATCCTCTGAAATATTGATCGAAACCAGGTTTAATTGACTGCTTCAGTGTGTTACCACATTACTACGTGATTCAAACACGGAAAAAACCCAGGATCTGGCCAACAAGTATGCGAAGAAGGCAAAATCATGAGCCAGATGCGGGCATAACCCAGACCTAACCCAGACCTAACCGGTGTTATCCTCTAAAATATTGATCGAAACCAGGTTTAATTGACTGCTTCAGTGTATTACCACATTACTACGTGATTCAAACACGAAAAAAACCCAGGATCTGGCCAACAAGTATGCGAAGAAGGCAAAATCATGAGCCAGATGGGGGCATAACCCAGACCTAACCCAGACCTAACCGGTGTTATCCTCTGAAATATTGATCGAAACCAGGTTTAATTGACTGCTTCAGTGTGTTACCACATTACTACGTGATTCAAACACGGAAAATACCCAGGATCTGGCCAACAAGTATGCGAAGAAGGCAAAATCATGAGCCAGATGCGCGCATTTCCCAGACCTAACCCAGACCTAACCGGCGTTATCCTCTAAAATATTGATCGAAACTGGGTTTAATTGACTGCTTCAGTGTGGTACCACATTACTACGTGTTTCAAACACGGAAAATACCCAGGATCTGGCCAACAAGTTTGCGAAAATGGCGAAAGTATAAGCCATATGCGCGCATTTCCCAGACCTAACCCAGACCTAACCGGTGTTATCCTCTGAAATATTGATCGAAACCAGGTTTAATTGACTGCTTCATTGTCTTATCACATTACTACGTGTTTCAAACACGGAAAATACCCAGGATCTGGCCAACAAGTATGCGAAGAATGCGAAAGAATAAGCCAGATGCGCGCATTTCCCAGACCTAACCCAGACCTAACCGGTGTTATCCTCTGAAATACTGTCCGAATCCAGGTTTAATTGACTGCCTCAGTGTGGTACAACATTACTACGTGATTCAAACACGGAAAAAACCCAGGATCTGGCCAACAAGTATGCGAAGAAGGCAAAATCATGAGCCAGATGCGCGCATTTCCCAGACCTAACCCAGACCTAACCGGCGTTATCCTCTAAAATATTGATCGAAACCAGGTTTATTTGACTACTTCAGTGTGTTACCACATTACTACGTGACTCAAACACGAAAAAAACCCAGGATCTGGCCAACAAGTATGCGAAGAAGGCAAAATCATGAGCCAGATGCGGGCATAACCCAGACCTAACCCAGACCTAACCGGTGTTATCCTCTAAAATATTGATCGAAACCAGGTTTAATTGACTGCTTCAGTGTATTACCACATTACTACGTGATTCAAACACGAAAAAAACCCAGGATCTGGCCAACAAGTATGCGATGAAGGCAAAATCATGAGCCAGATGCGGGCATAACCCAGACCTAACCGGTGTTATCCTCTAAAATATTGATCGAAACCAGGTTTAATTGACTGCTTCAGTGTGTTACCACATTCCTACGTGATTCAATCACGGAAAATACCCAGGATCTGGCCAACAAGTTTGCGAAAAAGGCGAAAGTATAAGCCATATGCGCGCAAATCCCAGACCGAACCCAGACCTAACCGGTGTTATCCTCTAAAATATTGATCGAAACCAGGTTTAATTGACTGCTTCAGTGTGTTACCACATTCCTACGTGATTCAAACACGAAAAAAACCCAGGATCTGGCCAACAAGTATGCGAAGAAGGCAAAATCATGAGCCAGATGCGGGCATAACCCAGACCTAACCCAGACCTAACCGGTGTTATCCTCTGAAATATTGATCGAAACCAGGTTTAATTGACTGCTTCAGTGAGTTACCACATTACTACGTGATTCAAACACGGAAAAAACCCAGGATCTGGCCAACAAGTATGCGATGAAGGCAAAATCATGAGCCAGATGCGGGCATAACCCAGACCTAACCCAGACCTAAGCGGTGTTATCCTCTAAAATATTGATCGAAACCAGGTTTAATTGACTGCTTCAGTGTGTTACCACATTACTACGTGATTCAAACACGAAAAAAACCCAGGATCTGGCCAACAAGTATGCGATGAAGGCAAAATCATGAGCCAGATGCGGGCATAACCCAGACCTAACCCAGACCTAACCGGTGTTATCCTCTAAAATATTGATCGAAACCAGGTTTAATTGACTGCTTCAGTGTGTTACCACATTACTACGTGATTCAAACACGAAAAAAACCCAGGATCTGGCCAACAAGTATGCGAAGAAGGCAAAATCATGAGCCAGATGCGGGCATAACCCAGACCTAACCCAGACCTAACCGGTGTTATCCTCTAAAATATTGATCGAAACCAGGTTTAATTGACTGCTTCAGTGTATTACCACATTACTACGTGATTCAAACACGAAAAAAACCCAGGATCTGGCCAACAAGTATGCGAAGAAGGCAAAATCATGAGCCAGATGCGGGCATAACACAGACCTAACCCAGACCTAACCGGTGTTATCCTGTGAAATATTGATCGAAACCAGGTTTAATTGACTGCTTCAGTGTGTTACCACATTACTACGTGATTCAAACGCGGAAAATACGCAGGATCTGGCCAACAAGTATGCGAAGAAGGCAAAATCATGAGCCAGATGCGCGCATTTCCCAGACCTAACCCAGACCTAACCGGCGTTATCCTCTGAAATATTGATCGAAACCAGGTTTAATTGACTGCTTCAGTGTGTTACCACATTACTACGTGATGCAAACACGAAAAAAACCCAGGATCTGGCCAACAAGTATGCGAAGAAGGCAAAATCATGAGCCAGATGCGGGCATAACCCAGACCTAACCCAGACCTAACCGGTGTTATCCTCTAAAATATTGATCGAAACCAGGTTTAATTGACTGCTTCAGTGTGGTACCACATTACTACGTGTTTCAAACACGGAAAATACCCAGGATCTGGCCAACAAGTTTGCGAAAATGGCGAAAGTATAAGCCATATGCGCGCATATCCCGGACCTAACCCAGACCTAACCGGTGTTATCCTCTGAAATACTGATCGAAACCAGGTTTAATTGACTGCTTCATTGTGTTATCACATTACTACGTGTTTCAAACACGGAAAATACCCAGGATCTGACCAACAAGTATGCGAAGAATGCGAAAGAATAAGCCAGATGCGCGCATTTCCCAGACCTAACCCAGACCTAACCGGTGTTATCCTCTAAAATACTGTCCGAATCCAGGTTTAATTGGCTGCCTCAGTGTGGTACAACATTACTACGTGATTCAAACACGGAAAAAACCCAGGATCTGGCCAACAAGTTTGCGAAAAAGGCGAAAGCATAAGCCAGATGCGCGCATATCCCAGACCTAACCCAGACCTAACCGGTGTTATCCTCTAAAATATTGATCGAAACCAGGTTTAATTGACTGCTTCAGTGTGTTACCACATTACTACGTGATTCAAACACGAAAAAAAACCCAGGATCTGGCCAACAAGTATGCGAAGAAGGCAAAATCATGAGCCAGATGCGGGCATAACACAGACCTAACCCAGACCTAACCGGTGTTATCCACTGAAATATTGATCGAAACCAGGTTTAATTGACTGCTTCAGTGTATTACCACATTACTACGTGATTCAAACACGAAAAAAACCCAGGATCTGGCCAACAAGTATGCGAAGAAGGCAAAATCATGAGCCAGATGGGGGCATAACCCAGACCTAACCCAGACCTAACCGGTGTTATCCTCTAAAATATTGATCGAAACCAGGTTTAATTGACTGCTTCAGTGTGTTACCACATTACTACGTGATTCAAACACGAAAAAAACCCAGGATCTGGCCAACAAGTATGCGAAGAATGCAAAATCATGAGCCAGATGCGCGCATTTCCCAGACCTAACCCAGACCTAACCGGCGTTATCCTCTGAAATATTGATCGAAACCAGGTTTAATTGACTGCTTCAGTGTGTTACCACATTACTACGTGATTCAAACACGGAAAAAACCCAGGATCTGGCCAACAAGTATGCGAAGAAGGCAAAATCATGAGCCAGATGCGGGCATAACCCAGACCTAACCCAGACCTAACCGGTGTTATCCTCTAAAATATTGATCGAAACCAGGTTTAATTGACTGCTTCAGTGTATTACCACATTACTACGTGATTCAAACACGAAAAAAACCCAGGATCTGGCCAACAAGTATGCGAAGAAGGCAAAATCATGAGCCAGATGGGGGCATAACCCAGACCTAACCCAGACCTAACCGGTGTTATCCTCTGAAATATTGATCGAAACCAGGTTTAATTGACTGCTTCAGTGTGTTACCACATTACTACGTGATTCAAACACGGAAAATACCCAGGATCTGGCCAACAAGTATGCGAAGAAGGCAAAATCATGAGCCAGATGCGCGCATTTCCCAGACCTAACCCAGACCTAACCGGCGTTATCCTCTAAAATATTGATCGAAACTGGGTTTAATTGACTGCTTCAGTGTGGTACCACATTACTACGTGTTTCAAACACGGAAAATACCCAGGATCTGGCCAACAAGTTTGCGAAAATGGCGAAAGTATAAGCCATATGCGCGCATTTCCCAGACCTAACCCAGACCTAACCGGTGTTATCCTCTGAAATATTGATCGAAACCAGGTTTAATTGACTGCTTCATTGTCTTATCACATTACTACGTGTTTCAAACACGGAAAATACCCAGGATCTGGCCAACAAGTATGCGAAGAATGCGAAAGAATAAGCCAGATGCGCGCATTTCCCAGACCTAACCCAGACCTAACCGGTGTTATCCTCTGAAATACTGTCCGAATCCAGGTTTAATTGACTGCCTCAGTGTGGTACAACATTACTACGTGATTCAAACACGGAAAAAACCCAGGATCTGGCCAACAAGTATGCGAAGAAGGCAAAATCATGAGCCAGATGCGCGCATTTCCCAGACCTAACCCAGACCTAACCGGCGTTATCCTCTAAAATATTGATCGAAACCAGGTTTATTTGACTACTTCAGTGTGTTACCACATTACTACGTGATTCAAACACGGAAAAAACCCAGGATCTGGCCAACAAGTATGCGAAGAAGGCAAAATCATGAGCCAGATGCGCGCATTTCCCAGACCTAACCCAGACCTAACCGGCGTTATCCTCTAAAATATTGATCGAAACCAGGTTTATTTGACTACTTCAGTGTGTTACCACATTACTACGTGACTCAAACACGAAAAAAACCCAGGATCTGGCCAACAAGTATGCGAAGAAGGCAAAATCATGAGCGAGATGCGGGCATAACCCAGACCTAACCCAGACCTAACCGGTGTTATCCTCTAAAATATTGATCGAAACCAGGTTTAATTGACTGCTTCAGTGTATTACCACATTACTACGTGATTCAAACACGAAAAAAACCCAGGATCTGGCCAACAAGTATGCGATGAAGGCAAAATCATGAGCCAGATGCGGGCATAACCCAGACCTAACCGGTGTTATCCTCTAAAATATTGATCGAAACCAGGTTTAATTGACTGCTTCAGTGTGTTACCACATTCCTACGTGATTCAATCACGGAAAATACCCAGGATCTGGCCAACAAGTTTGCGAAAAAGGCGAAAGTATAAGCCATATGCGCGCAAATCCCAGACCGAACCCAGACCTAACCGGTGTTATCCTCTAAAATATTGATCGAAACCAGGTTTAATTGACTGCTTCAGTGTGTTACCACATTCCTACGTGATTCAAACACGAAAAAAACCCAGGATCTGGCCAACAAGTATGCGAAGAAGGCAAAATCATGAGCCAGATGCGGGCATAACCCAGACCTAACCCAGACCTAACCGGTGTTATCCTCTGAAATATTGATCGAAACCAGGTTTAATTGACTGCTTCAGTGAGTTACCACATTACTACGTGATTCAAACACGGAAAAAACCCAGGATCTGACCAACAAGTATGCGATGAAGGCAAAATCATGAGCCAGATGCGGGCATAACCCAGACCTAACCCAGACCTAAGCGGTGTTATCCTCTAAAATATTGATCGAAACCAGGTTTAATTGACTGCTTCAGTGTGTTACCACATTACTACGTGATTCAAACACGAAAAAAACCCAGGATCTGGCCAACAAGTATGCGATGAAGGCAAAATCATGAGCCAGATGCGGGCATAACCCAGACCTAACCCAGACCTAACCGGTGTTATCCTCTAAAATATTGATCGAAACCAGGTTTAATTGACTGCTTCAGTGTGTTACCACATTACTACGTGATTCAAACACGAAAAAAACCCAGGATCTGGCCAACAAGTATGCGAAGAAGGCAAAATCATGAGCCAGATGCGGGCATAACCCAGACCTAACCCAGACCTAACCGGTGTTATCCTCTAAAATATTGATCGAAACCAGGTTTAATTGACTGCTTCAGTGTATTACCACATTACTACGTGAATCAAACACGAAAAAAACCCAGGATCTGGCCAACAAGTATGCGAAGAAGGCAAAATCATGAGCCAGATGCGGGCATAACACAGACCTAACCCAGACCTAACCGGTGTTATCCTGTGAAATATTGATCGAAACCAGGTTTAATTGACTGCTTCAGTGTGTTACCACATTACTACGTGATTCAAACGCGGAAAATACGCAGGATCTGGCCAACAAGTATGCGAAGAAGGCAAAATCATGAGCCAGATGCGCGCATTTCCCAGACCTAACCCAGACCTAACCGGCGTTATCCTCTGAAATATTGATCGAAACCAGGTTTAATTGACTGCTTCAGTGTGTTACCACATTACTACGTGATTCAAACACGAAAAAAACCCAGGATCTGGCCAACAAGTATGCGAAGAAGGCAAAATCATGAGCCAGATGCGGGCATAACCCAGACCTAACCCAGACCTAACCGGTGTTATCCTCTAAAATATTGATCGAAACCAGGTTTAATTGACTGCTTCAGTGTATTACCACATTACTACGTGATTCAAACACGAAAAAAACCCAGGATCTGGCCAACAAGTATGCGAAGAAGGCAAAATCATGAGCCAGATGCGGGCATAACACAGACCTAACCCAGACCTAACCGGTGTTATCCTGTGAAATATTGATCGAAACCAGGTTTAATTGACTGCTTCAGTGTGTTACCACATTACTACGTGATTCAAACGCGGAAAATACGCAGGATCTGGCCAACAAGTATGCGAAGAAGGCAAAATCATGAGCCAGATGCGCGCATTTCCCAGACCTAACCCAGACCTAACCGGCGTTATCCTCTGAAATATTGATCGAAACCAGGTTTAATTGACTGCTTCAGTGTGTTACCACATTACTACGTGATGCAAACACGGAAAAAACCCAGGATCTGGCCAACAAGTATGCGATGAAGGCAAAATCATGAGCCAGATGCGGGCATAACCCAGACCTAACCCAGACCTAACCGGTGTTATCCTCTAAAATATTGATCGAAACCAAGTTTAATTGACTGCTTCAGTGTGTTACCACATTACTACGTGATTCAAACACGAAAAAAACCCAGGATCTGGCCAACAAGTATGCGAAGAAGGCAAAATCATGAGCCAGATGCGGGCATAACCCAGACCTAACCCAGACCTAACCGGTGTTATCCTCTAAAATATTGATCGAAACCAGGTTTAATTGACTGCTTCAGTGTGGTACCACATTACTACGTGTTTCAACACGGAAAATACCCAGGATCTGGCCAACAAGTTTGCGAAAATGGCGAAAGTATAAGCCATATGCGCGCATATCCCGGACCTAACCCAGACCTAACCGGTGTTATCCTCTGAAATACTGATCGAAACCAGGTTTAATTGACTGCTTCATTGTGTTATCACATTACTACGTGTTTCAAACACGGAAAATACCCAGGATCTTGCCAACAAGTATGCGAAGAATGCGAAAGAATAAGCCAGATGCGCGCATTTCCCAGACCTAACCCAGACCTAACCGGTGTTATCCTCTGAAATACTGTCCGAATCCAGGTTTAATTGACTGCCTCAGTGTGGTACAACATTACTACGTGATTCAAACACGGAAAAAACCCAGGATCTGGCCAACAAGTTTGCGAAAAAGGCGAAAGCATAAGCCAGATGCGCGCATATCCCAGACCTAACCCAGACCTAACCGGTGTTATCCTCTAAAATATTGATCGAAACCAGGTTTAATTGACTGCTTCAGTGTGTTACCACATTACTACGTGATTCAAACACGAAAAAAACCCAGGATCTGGCCAACAAGTATGCGAAGAAGGAAAAATCATGAGCCAGATGCGGGCATAACACAGACCTAACCCAGACCTAACCGGTGTTATCCACTGAAATATTGATCGAAACCAGGTTTAATTGACTGCTTCAGTGTATTACCACATTACTACGTGATTCAAACACGAAAAAAACCCAGGATCTGGCCAACAAGTATGCGAAGAAGGCAAAATCATGAGCCAGATGGGGGCATAACCCAGACCTAACCCAGACCTAACCGGTGTTATCCTCTAAAATATTGATCGAAACCAGGTTTAATTGACTGCTTCAGTGTGTTACCACATTACTACGTGATTCAAACACGAAAAAAACCCAGGATCTGGCCAACAAGTATGCGAAGAATGCAAAATCATGAGCCAGATGCGCGCATTTCCCAGACCTAACCCAGACCTAACCGGCGTTATCCTCTGAAATATTGATCGAAACCAGGTTTAATTGACTGCTTCAGTGTGTTACCACATTACTACGTGATTCAAACACGGAAAAAACCCAGGATCTGGCCAACAAGTATGCGAAGAAGGCAAAATCATGAGCCAGATGCGGGCATAACCCAGACCTAACCCAGACCTAACCGGTGTTATCCTCTAAAATATTGATCGAAACCAGGTTTAATTGACTGCTTCAGTGTATTACCACATTACTACGTGATTCAAACACGAAAAAAACCCAGGATCTGGCCAACAAGTATGCGAAGAAGGCAAAATCATGAGCCAGATGGGGGCATAACCCAGACCTAACCCAGACCTAACCGGTGTTATCCTCTGAAATATTGATCGAAACCAGGTTTAATTGACTGCTTCAGTGTGTTACCACATTACTACGTGATTCAAACACGGAAAATACCCAGGATCTGGCCAACAAGTATGCGAAGAAGGCAAAATCATGAGCCAGATGCGCGCATTTCCCAGACCTAAACCAGACCTAACCGGCGTTATCCTCTAAAATATTGATCGAAACTGGGTTTAATTGACTGCTTCAGTGTGGTACCACATTACTACGTGTTTCAAACACGGAAAATACCCAGGATCTGGCCAACAAGTTTGCGAAAATGGCGAAAGTATAAGCCATATGCGCGCATTTCCCAGACCTAACCCAGACCTAACCGGTGTTATCCTCTGAAATATTGATCGAAACCAGGTTTAATTGACTGCTTCATTGTCTTATCACATTACTACGTGTTTCAAACACGGAAAATACCCAGGATCTGGCCAACAAGTATGCGAAGAATGCGAAAGAATAAGCCAGATGCGCGCATTTCCCAGACCTAACCCAGACCTAACCGGTGTTATCCTCTGAAATACTGTCCGAATCCAGGTTTAATTGACTGCCTCAGTGTGGTACAACATTACTACGTGATTCAAACACGGAAAAAACCCAGGATCTGGCCAACAAGTATGCGAAGAAGGCAAAATCATGAGCCAGATGCGCGCATTTCCCAGACCTAACCCAGACCTAACCGGCGTTATCCTCTAAAATATTGATCGAAACCAGGTTTATTTGACTACTTCAGTGTGTTACCACATTACTACGTGACTCAAACACGAAAAAAACCCAGGATCTGGCCAACAAGTATGCGAAGAAGGCAAAATCATGAGCCAGATGCGGGCATAACCCAGACCTAACCCAGACCTAACCGGTGTTATCCTCTAAAATATTAATCGAAACCAGGTTTAATTGACTGCTTCAGTGTATTACCACATTACTACGTGATTCAAACACGAAAAAAACCCAGGATCTGGCCAACAAGTATGCGATGAAGGCAAAATCATGAGCCAGATGCGGGCATAACCCAGACCTAACCGGTGTTATCCTCTAAAATATTGATCGAAACCAGGTTTAATTGACTGCTTCAGTGTGTTACCACATTCCTACGTGATTCAATCACGGAAAATACCCAGGATCTGGCCAACAAGTTTGCGAAAAAGGCGAAAGTATAAGCCGTATGCGCGCAAATCCCAGACCGAACCCAGACCTAACCGGTGTTATCCTCTAAAATATTGATCGAAACCAGGTTTAATTGACTGCTTCAGTGTGTTACCACATTCCTACGTGATTCAAACACGAAAAAAACCCAGGATCTGGCCAACAAGTATGCGAAGAAGGCAAAATCATGAGCCAGATGCGGGCATAACCCAGACCTAACCCAGACCTAACCGGTGTTATCCTCTGAAATATTGATCGAAACCAGGTTTAATTGACTGCTTCAGTGAGTTACCACATTACTACGTGATTCAAACACGGAAAAAACCCAGGATCTGGCCAACAAGTATGCGATGAAGGCAAAATCATGAGCCAGATGCGGGCATAACCCAGACCTAACCCAGACCTAAGCGGTGTTATCCTCTAAAATATTGATCGAAACCAGGTTTAATTGACTGCTTCAGTGTGTTACCACATTACTACGTGATTCAAACACGAAAAAAACCCAGGATCTGGCCAACAAGTATGCGATGAAGGCAAAATCATGAGCCAGATGCGGGCATAACCCAGACCTAACCCAGACCTAACCGGTGTTATCCTCTAAAATATTGATCGAAACCAGGTTTAATTGACTGCTTCAGTGTGTTACCACATTACTACGTGATTCAAACACGAAAAAAACCCAGGATCTGGCCAACAAGTATGCGAAGAAGGCAAAATCATGAGCCAGATGCGGGCATAACCCAGACCTAACCCAGACCTAACCGGTGTTATCCTCTAAAATATTGATCGAAACCAGGTTTAATTGACTGCTTCAGTGTATTACCACATTACTACGTGATTCAAACACGAAAAAAACCCAGGATCTGGCCAACAAGTATGCGAAGAAGGCAAAATCATGAGCCAGATGCGGGCATAACACAGACCTAACCCAGACCTAACCGGTGTTATCCTGTGAAATATTGATCGAAACCAGGTTTAATTGACTGCTTCAGTGTGTTACCACATTACTACGTGATTCAAACGCGGAAAATACGCAGGATCTGGCCAACAAGTATGCGAAGAAGGCAAAATCATGAGCCAGATGCGCGCATTTCCCAGACCTAACCCAGACCTAACCGGCGTTATCCTCTGAAATATTGATCGAAACCAGGTTTAATTGACTGCTTCAGTGTGTTACCACATTACTACGTGATGCAAACACGGAAAAAACCCAGGATCTGGCCAACAAGTATGCGATGAAGGCAAAATCATGAGCCAGATGCGGGCATAACCCAGACCTAACCCAGACCTAACCGGTGTTATCCTCTAAAATATTGATCGAAACCAAGTTTAATTGACTGCTTCAGTGTGTTACCACATTACTACGTGATTCAAACACGAAAAAAACCCAGGATCTGGCCAACAAGTATGCGAAGAAGGCAAAATCATGAGCCAGATGCGGGCATAACCCAGACCTAACCCAGACCTAACCGGTGTTATCCTCTAAAATATTGATCGAAACCAGGTTTAATTGACTGCTTCAGTGTGGTACCACATTACTACGTGTTTCAAACACGGAAAATACCCAGGATCTGGCCAACAAGTTTGCGAAAATGGCGAAAGTATAAGCCATATGCGCGCATATCCCGGACCTAACCCAGACCTAACCGGTGTTATCCTCTGAAATACTGATCGAAACCAGGTTTAATTGACTGCTTCATTGTGTTATCACATTACTACGTGTTTCAAACACGGAAAATACCCAGGATCTGGCCAACAAGTATGCGAAGAATGCGAAAGAATAAGCCAGATGCGCGCATTTCCCAGACCTAACCCAGACCTAACCGGTGTTATCCTCTGAAATACTGTCCGAATCCAGGTTTAATTGACTGCCTCAGTGTGGTACAACATTACTACGTGATTCAAACACGGAAAAAACCCAGGATCTGGCCAACAAGTATGCGAAGAAGGCAAAATCATGAGCCAGATGCGGGCATAACACAGACCTAACCCAGACCTAACCGGTGTTATCCACTGAAATATTGATCGAAACCAGGTTTAATTGACTGCTTCAGTGTATTACCACATTACTACGTGATTCAAACACGAAAAAAACCCAGGATCTGGCCAACAAGTATGCGAAGAAGGCAAAATCATGAGCCAGATGGGGGCATAACCCAGACCTAACCCAGACCTAACCGGTGTTATCCTCTGAAATATTGATCGAAACCAGGTTTAATTGACTGCTTCAGTGTGTTACCACATTACTACGTGATTCAAACACGGAAAATACCCAGGATCTGGCCAACAAGTATGCGAAGAAGGCAAAATCATGAGCCAGATGCGCGCATTTCCCAGACCTAACCCAGACCTAACCGGCGTTATCCTCTAAAATATTGATCGAAACCAGGTTTAATTGACTGCTTCAGTGTGGTACCACATTACTACGTGTTTCAAACACGGAAAATACCCTGGATCTGGCCAACAAATTTGCGAAAATGGCGAAAGTATAAGCCATATGCGCGCATATCCCGGACCTAACCCAGACCTAACCGGTGTTATCCTCTGAAATACTGATCGAAACCAGGTTTAATTGACTGCTTCATTGTGTTATCACATTACTACGTGTTTCAAACACGGAAAATACCCAGGATCTGGCCAACAAGTATGCGAAGAATGCGAAAGAATAAGCCAGATGCGCGCATTTCCCAGACCTAACCCAGACCTAACCGGTGTTATCCTCTGAAATACTGTCCGAATCCAGGTTTAATTGACTGCCTCAGTGTGGTACAACATTACTACGTGATTCAAACACGGAAAAAACCCAGGATCTGGCCAACAAGTTTGCGAAAAAGGCGAAAGCATAAGCCAGATGCGCGCATATCCCAGACCTAACCCAGACCTAACCGGTGTTATCCTCTAAAATATTGATCGAAACCAGGTTTAATTGACTGCTTCAGTGTGTTACCACATTACTACGTGATTCAAACACGAAAAAAACCCAGGATCTGGCCAACAAGTATGCGAAGAAGGCAAAATCATGAGCCAGATGCGGGCATAACCCAGACCTAACCCAGACCTAACCTGTGTTATCCTCTAAAATATTGATCGAAACCAGGTTTAATTGCCAGCCTCAGTGTATTACCACATTACTACGTGATTCAAACACGAAAAAAACCCAGGATCTGGCCAACAAGTATGCGAAGAAGGCAAAATCATGAGCCAGATGCGGGCATAACCCAGACCTAACCCAGACTTCACCGGCGTTATCCTCTGAAATATTGATCGAAACCAGGTTTAATTGACTGCTTCAGTGTGTTACCACATTACAACGTGATTCAAACACGGAAAAAATCCAGGATCTGGCCAACAAGTATGCGATGAAGGCAAAATCATGAGCCAGATGCGGGCATAACCCAGACCTAACCCAGACCTAACCGGTGTTATCCTCTAAAATATTGATCGAAACCAGGTTTAATTGACTGCTTCAGTGTGTTACCACATTACTACGTGATTCAAACACGAAAAAAACCCAGGATCTGGCCAACAAGTATGCGAAGAAGGCAAAATCATGAGCCAGATGCGGGCATAACCCAGACCTAACCTAGACCTAACCGGTGTTAACCTCTAAAATATTGATCGAAACCAGGTTTAATTGACTGCTTCAGTGTATTACCACATTACTACGTGATTCAAACACGAAAAAAACCCAGGATCTGGCCAACAAGTATGCGATGAAGGCAAAATCATGAGCCAGATGGGGGCATAAACCAGACCTAACCCATACCTAACCGGTGTTATCCTCTGAAATATTGATCGAAACCAGGTTTAATTGACTGCTTCAGTGTGTTACCACATTACTACGTGATTCAAACACGGAAAATACCCAGGATCTGGCCAACAAGTATGCGAAGAAGGCAAAATCATGAGCCAGATGCGCGCATTTCCCAGACCTAACCCAGACTTAACCGGCGTTATCCTCTAAAATATTGATCGAAACCAGGTTTAATTGACTGCTTCAGTGTGGTACCACATTACTACGTGTTTCAAACACGGAAAATACCCAGGATCTGGCCAACAAGTTTGCGAAAATGGCGAAAGTATAAGCCAGATGCGCGCATATCCCAGACCTAACCCAGACCTAACCGGTGTTATCCTCTGAAATATTGATCGAAACCAGGTTTAATTGACTGCTTCATTGTGTTATCACATTACTACGTGTTTCAAACACGGAAAATACCCAGGATCTGGCCAACAAGTATGCGAAGAATGCGAAAGAATAAGCCAGATGCGCGCATTTCCCAGACCTAACCCAGACCTAACCGGTGTTATCCTCTGAAATACTGTCCGAATCCAGGTTTAATTGACTGCCTCAGTGTGGTACAACATTACTACGTGATTCAAACACGGAAAAAACCCAGGATCTGGCCAACAAGTTTGCGAAAAAGGCGAAAGCATAAGCCAGATGCGTGCATATCCCAGACCTAACCCAGACCTAACCGGTGTTATCCTCTAAAATATTGATCGAAACCAGGTTTAATTGACTGCTTCAGTGTGTTACCACATTACTACGTGATTCAAACACGAAAAAAACCCAGGATCTGGCCAACAAGTATGCTAAGAAGGCAAAATCATGAGCCAGATGCGGGCATAACCCAGACCTAACCCAGACCTAACCGGTGTTCTCCTCTAAAATATTGATCGAAACCAGGTTTAATTGACTGCTTCAGTGTATTACCACATTACTACGTGATTCAAACACGGAAAAAACCCACAATCTGGCCAACAAGTGTGCGAAGAAGGCGAAAGTGTAAGCCAGATGCGTGCATTTCCCAGACCTAACCCAGACCTAACCGGTGTTATCCTCTGAAATATTGATCGAAACCAGGTTTAATTGACTGCTTCAGTGTGTTACCACATTACTACGTGATTCAAACACGAAAAAACCCCAGGATCTGGCGAACAAGTATGCGAAGAAGGCAAAATCATGAGCCAGATGCGGGCATAACCCAGACCTAACCCAGACCTAGCCGGTGTTATCCTCTAAAATATTCATCGAAACCAGGTTTAATTGACTGCTTCAGTGTATTACCACATTACTACGTGATTCAAACACGAAAAAAACCCAGGACCTGGCCAACAAGTATGCGAAGAAGGCAAAATCATGAGCCAGATGCGGGCATAACCCAGACCTAACCCAGACCTAACCGGTGTTATCCTCTGAAATATTGATCGAAACCAGGTTTAATTGACTGCGTCAGGGAGTTACCACATTACTACGTGATTCAAACACGGAAATAGCCCAGGATCTGGCCAACAAGTATGCGATGAAGGCAAAATCATGAGCCAGATGCGGGCATAACCCAGACCTAACCCAGACCTAACCGGTGTTATCCTCTAAAATATTGATCGAAACCAGGTTTAATTGACTGCTTCAGTGTGTTACCACATTCCTACCTGATTCAAACACGAAAAAAACCCAGGATCTGGCCAACAAGTATGCGAAGAAGGCAAAATCATGAGCCAGATGCGGGCATAAACCAGACCTAACCCAGACCTAACCCGTGCTATCCTCTAAAATATTGATCGAAACCAGGTTTAATTGACTGCTTCAGTGTGTTACCACATTCCTACGTGATTCAAACACGAAAAAAACCCAGGATCTGGCCAACAAGTATGCGAAGAAGGCAACATCATGAGCCAGATGCGGGCATAACCCAGACCTAACCCAGACCTAACCGGTGTTATCCTCTAAAATATTGATCGAAACCAGGTTAAATTGACTACATCAGTGTGTTACCACATTCCTACGTGATTCAAACACGAAAAAAACCCACAATCTGGCCAACAAGTGTGCGAAGAAGGCGAAAGTGTAAGCCAGATGCGCGCATTTCCCAGACCTAACCCAGACCTAACCGGTGTTATCCTCTGAAATATTGATCGAAACCAGGTTTAATTGACTGCTTCAGTGTGTTACCACATTACTACGTGATTCAAACACGAAAAAACCCCAGGATCTGGCCAACAAGTATGCGAAGAAGGCAAAATCATGAGCCAGATGCGGGCATAACCCAGACCTAACCCAGACCTAACCGGTGTTATCCTCTAAAATATTGATCGAAACCAGGTTTAATTGACTGCTTCAGTGTGTTACCACATTCCTACGTGATTCAAACACGGAAAAAACCCAGGATCTGGCCAACAAGTTTGCGAAAAGGCGAAAGTATAAGCCATATGCGCGCATATCCCGGACCTAACCCAGACCTAACCGGTGTTATCCTCCTAAATACTGTCCGAATCCAGGTTTAGTGGACTGTTTCTGTGTGGTACCACATTACTACGTGATTCAAACCCGAAAAAAACCCAGGATCTGGCCAACAAGTATGCGATGAAGGCAAAATCATGAGCCAGATGCGGGCATAACCCAGACCTAACCCAGACCTAGCCGGTGTTATCCTCTAAAATATTGATCGAAACCAGGTTTAATTGACTGCTTCAGTGTGTTACCACATTACTACGTGAATCAAACACGAAAAAAACCCAGGATCTGGCCAACAAGTATGCGAAGAAGGCAAAATCATGAGCCAGATGCGGGCATAACCCAGACCTAACCCAGACCTAACCGGTGTTATCCTCTAAAATATTGATCGAAACCAGGTTTAATTGACTGCTTCAGTGTATTACCACAGTACTACGTGATTCAAACACGAAAAAAACCCAGGATCTGGCCAACAAGTATGCGAAGAAGGCAAAATCATGAGCCAGATGCGGGCATAACCCAGACCTAACCCAGACCTAACCGGTGTTATCCTCTGAAATATTGATCGAAACCAGGTTTAATTGACTGCTTCAGTGTGTTACCACATTACTACGTGATTCAAACACGGAAAATACCCAGGATCTGGCCAACAAGTATGCGAAGAAGGCAAAATCATGAGCCAGATGCGCGCATTTCCCAGACCTAACCCTGACCTAACCGGCGTTATCCTCTGAAGTATTGATCGAAACCAGGTTTAATTGACTGCTTCAGTGTGTTACCACATTACTACGTGATTCAAACACGGAAAAAACCCAGGATCTGGCCAACAAGTATGCGATGAAGGCAAAATCATGAGCCAGATGCGGGCATAACCCAGACCTAACCCAGACCTAACCGGTGTTATCCTCTAAAATATTGATCGAAACCAGGTTTAATTGACTGCTTCAGTGTGTTTCCACATTACTACGTGATTCAAACACGAAAAAAACCCAAGATCTGGCCAACAAGTATGCGAAGAAGGCAAAATCATGAGCCAGATGCGGGCATAACCCAGACCTAACCCAGACCTAGCCGGTGTTATCCTCTAAAATATTGATCGAAACCAGGTTTAATTGACTGCTTCAGTGTATTACCACATTACTACGTGATTCAAACACGAAAAAAACCCAGGATCTGGCCAACAAGTATGCGAAGAAGGCAAAATCATGAGCCAGATGCGGGCATAACCCAGACCTAACCCAGACCTAACCGGTGTTATCCTCTGAAATATTGATCGAAACCAGGTTTAATTGACTGCTTCAGTGTGTTACCACATTACTACGTGATTCAAACACGGAAAATACCTAGGATCTGGCCAACGAGTATGCGAAGAAGGCAAAATCATGAGCCAGATGCGCGCATTTCCGAGACCTAACCCAGACCTAACCGGCGTTATCCTCTAAAATATTGATCGAAACCAGGTTTAATTGACTGCTTCAGTGTGTTACCACATTACTACGTGTTTCAAACACGGAAAATACCCAGGATCTGGCCAACAAGTATGCGAAGAATGCGAAAGAATAAGCCGGATGCGCGCATTTCCCAGACCTAACCCAGACCTAACCGGTGTTATCCTCTGAAATATTGATCGAAACCAGGTTTAATTGACTGCTTCAGTGTGTTACCACATTACTACGTGTTTCAAACACGGAAAATACCCAGGATCTGGCCAACAAGTATGCGAAGAAGGCAGAATCATGAGCCAGATGCGGGCATAACCCAGACCTACCCGGTGTTATCCTCTAAAATATTGATCGAAACCAGGTCTAATTGACTGCTTCAGTGTGTTACCACATTACTACGTGTTTCAAACACGGAAAATACCCAGGATCTGACCAATAAGTATGCGAAGAAGGCAAAATCATGAGCCAGATGCGGGCATAACCCAGACCTAACCCAGACCTAACCGGTGTTATCCTCTAAAATATTGATCGAAACCAGGTTTAATTGACAGCTTCAGTGTGTTACCACATTACTACGTGATTCAAACACGAAAAAAAACCCAGGATCTGGCCAACAAGTATGCGATGAAGGCAAAATCATGAGCCAGATGCGGGCATAACCCAGACCTAACCCAGACCTAACCGGTGTTATCCTCTAAAATATTGATCGAAACCAGGTTTAATTGACTGCTTCAGTGTGTTACCACATTACTACGTGTTTCAAACACGGAAAATACCCGGGATCTGGCCAACAAGTATGCGAAGAAGGCAGAATCATGAGCCAGATGCGGGCATAACCCAGACCTAACCCAGACCTAACCGGTGTTATCCTCTAAAATATTGATCGAAACCAGGTTTAATTGGCTGCTTCAGTGTATTACCACATTACTACGTGATTCAAACACGGAAAATACCCAGGATCTGGCCAACAAGTTTGCGAAAAAGGCGAAAGTATAAGCCATATGGGCGCAAATCCCAGACCGAACCCAGACCTAACCGGTGTTATCCTCTAAAATATTGATCGAAACCAGGTTTTATTGACTGCTTCAGTTTGTTACCACATTACTACGTGATTCAAACACGAAAAAAACCCAGGATCTGGCCAACAAGTATGCGAAGAAGGCGAAAGTATAAGCCAGATGCGCGCATATCCCAGACCAAACCCAGACCTAACCGGTGTTATCCTCTAAAATATTGATCGAAACCAGGTTTAATTGACTGCTTCAGTGTGTTACCACATTCCTACGTGATTCAAACACGAAAAAAACCCAGGATCTGGCCAACAAGTATGCGAAGAAGGCAAAATCATGAGCCAGATGCGGGCATAACCCAGACCTAACCCAGACCTAACCGGTGTTATCCTCTGAAATATTGATCGAAACCAGGTTTAATTGACTGCTTCAGTGTGTTACCACATTACTACGTGATTCAAACACGGAAAATACCCAGGATCCGGCCAACAAGTATGCGAAGAAGGCAAAATCATGAGCCAGATGCGCGCATTTCCCAGACCTAACCCAGACCTAACCGGCGTTATCCTCTGAAATATTGATCGAAACCAGGTTTAATTGACTGCTTCAGTGTATTACCACATTACTACGTGATTCAAACACGGAAAATACCCAGGATCTGGCCAACAAGTATGCGAAGAAGGCGAAAGTATAAGCCAGATGCGCGCATTTCCCAGACTTAACCCAGACCTAACCGGTGTTATCCTCTGAAATATTGATCGAAACCAGGTTTAATAGACTGCTTCAGTGTGTTACCACATTACTACGTGATTCAAACACGGAAAAAACCCAGGATCTGGCCAACAAGTATGCGATGAAGGCAAAATCATGAGCCAGATGCGGGCATTACCCAGACCTAACCCAGACCTAACCGGCGTTATCCTCTGAAATATTGATCGAAACCAGGTTTAATTGACTGCTTCAGTGTGTTACCACATTACTACGTGTTTCAAACACGGAAAATACCCAGGATCTGGCCAACAAGTATGCGAAGAAGGCAGAATCATGAGCCAGATGCGGGCATAACCCAGACCTAACCCAGACCTAACCGGTGTTATCCTCTAAAATATTGATCGAAACCAGGTTTAATTGGCTGCTTCAGTGTATTACCACATTACTACGTGATTCAAACACGGAAAATACCCAGGATCTGGCCAACAAGTTTGCGAAAAAGGCGAAAGTATAAGCCATATGGGCGCAAATCCCAGACCGAACCCAGACCTAACCGGTGTTATCCTCTAAAATATTGATCGAAACCAGGTTTTATTGACTGCTTCAGTTTGTTACCACATTACTACGTGATTCAAACACGAAAAAAACCCAGGATCTGGCCAACAAGTATGCGAAGAAGGCGAAAGTATAAGCCAGATGCGCGCATATCCCAGACCAAACCCAGACCTAACCGGTGTTATCCTCTAAAATATTGATCGAAACCAGGTTTAATTGACTGCTTCAGTGTGTTACCACATTCCTACGTGATTCAAACACGAAAAAAACCCAGGATCTGGCCAACAAGTATGCGAAGAAGGCAAAATCATGAGCCAGATGCGGGCATAACCCAGACCTAACCCAGACCTAACCGGTGTTATCCTCTGAAATATTGATCGAAACCAGGTTTAATTGACTGCTTCAGTGTGTTACCACATTACTACGTGATTCAAACACGGAAAATACCCAGGATCCGGCCAACAAGTATGCGAAGAAGGCAAAATCATGAGCCAGATGCGCGCATTTCCCAGACCTAACCCAGACCTAACCGGCGTTATCCTCTGAAATATTGATCGAAACCAGGTTTAATTGACTGCTTCAGTGTGTTACCATATTACTACGTGATTCAAACACGGAAAAAACCCAGGATCTGGCCAACAAGTATGCGATGAAGGCAAAATCATGAGCCAGATGCGGGCAATACCCAGACCTAACCCAGACCTAACCGGTGTTATCCTCTAAAATATTGATCGAAACCCGGTTTAATTGACTGCTTCAGTGTGTTACCACATTACTACGTGATTCAAACACGAAAAAAACCCAAGATCTGGCCAACAAGTATGCGAAGAAGGCGAAAGTATAAGCCAGATGCGCGCATTTCCCATACTTAACCCAGACCTAACCGGTGATATCCTCTGAAATATTGATCGAAACCAGGTTTAATAGACTGCTTCAGTGTGTTACCACATTACTACGTGATTCAAACACGATAAAAACCCAGGATCTGGCCAACAAGTATGCGAAGAAGGCAAAATCATGAGCCAGATGCGGGCATAACCCAGACCTAACCCAGACCTAACCGGTGTTATCCTCTGAAATATTGATCGAAACCAGGTTTAATTGACTGCTTCAGTGTGTTACCACATTACTACGTGATTCAAACACGGAAAATACCCAGGATCCGGCCAACAAGTATGCGAAGAAGGCAAAATCATGAGCCAGATGCGCGCATTTCCCAGACCTAACCCAGACCTAACCGGCGTTATCCTCTGAAATATTGATCGAAACCAGGTTTAATTGACTGCTTCAGTGTGTTACCATATTACTACGTGATTCAAACACGAAAAAAACCCAGGATCTGGCCAACAAGTATGCGAAGAAGGCAGAATCATGAGCCAGATGCGGGCATAACCCAGACCTAACCGGTGTTATCCTCTAAAATATTGATCGAAACCAGGTCTAATTGACTGCTTCAGTGTGTTACCACATTACTACGTGTTTCAAACACGGAAAATACCCAGGATCTGACCAATAAGTATGCGAAGAAGGCAAAATCATGAGCCAGATGCGGGCATAACCCAGACCTAGCCCAGACCTAACCGGTGTTATCCTCTAAAATATTGATCGAAACCAGGTTTAATTGACAGCTTCAGTGTGTTACCACATTACTACGTGATTCAAACACGAAAAAAACCCAGGATCTGGCCAACAAGTATGCGATGAAGGCAAAATCATGAGCCAGATGCGGGCATAACCCAGACCTAACCCAGACCTAACCGGTGTTATCCTCTAAAATATTGATCGAAACCAGGTTTAATTGACTGCTTCAGTGTGTTACCACATTACTACGTGATTCAAACACGAAAAAAACCCAGGATCTGGCCAACAAGTATGCGAAGAAGGCAAAATCATGAGCCAGATGCGGGCATAACCCAGACCTAACCCAGACCTAACCGGTGTTATCCTCTAAAATATTGATCGAAACCAGGCTTAATTGACTGCTTCAGTGTATTACCACATTACTACGTGATTCAAACACGAAAAAAACCCAGGATCTGGCCAACAAGTATGCGAAGAAGGCAAAATCATGAGCCAGATGCGGGCATAACCCAGACCTAACCCAGACCTAACCGGTGTTATCCTCTAAAATATTGATCGAAACCAGGTTTAATTGACTGCTTCAGTGTATTACCACATTACTACGTGATTCAAACACGAAAAAAACCCAGGATCTGGCCAACAAGTATGCGAAGAAGGCAAAATCATGAGCCAGATGGGGGCATAACCCAGACCTAACCCAGACCTAACCGGCGTTATCCTCTAAAATATTGATCGAAACCAGGTTTATTTGACTGCTTCAGTGTGTTACCACATTACTACGTGACTGAAACACGAAAAAAACCCAGGATCTGGCCAACAAGTATGCGAAGAAGGCAAAATCATGAGCCAGATGCGGGCATAAACCAGACCTAACCCAGACCTAACCGGTGTTATCCTCTAAAATTTTGATCGGAACCAGGTTTAATAGACTGCTTCAGTGTGTTACCACATTACTACGTGATTCAAACACGGAAAAAACCCAGGATCTGGCCAACAAGTATGCGATGAAGGCAAAATCATGAGCCAGATGCGGGCATAACCCAGACCTAACCCAGACCTAACCGGTGTTATCCTCTAAAATATTGATCGAAACCAGGTTTAATTGACTGCTTCAGTGTGTTACCACATTACTACGTGATTCAAACACGAAAAAAACCCAGGATCTGGCCAACAAGTATGCGAAGAAGGCAAAATCATGAGCCAGATGCGGGCATAACCCAGACCTAACCCAGACCTAACCGGTGTTATCCTCTAAAATATTGATCGAAACCAGGCTTAATTGACTGCTTCAGTGTATTACCAGATTACTACGTGATTCAAACACGAAAAAAACCCAGGATCTGGCCAACAAGTATGCGAAGAAGGCAAAATCATGAGCCAGATGGGGGCATAACCCAGACCTAACCCAGACATAACCGTTGTTATCCTCTGAAATATTGATCGAAACCAGGTTTAATTGACTGCTTCAGTGTGTTACCACATTACTACGTGATTCAAACACGGAAAATACCCAGGATCTGGCCAACAAGTATGCGAAGAAGGCAAAATCATGAGCCAGATGCGCGCATTTCCCAGACCTAACCCAGACCTAACCGGCGTTATCGTCTAAAATATTGATCGAAACCAGGTTTATTTGACTGCTTCAGTGTGTTACCACATTACTACGTGACTCAAACACGAAAAAAACCCAGGATCTGGCCAACAAGTATGCGAAGAAGGCAAAATCATGAGCCAGATGCGGGCATAACCCAGACCTAACCCAGACCTAACCGGTGTTATCCTCTAAAATTTTGATCGAAACCAGGTTTAATTGACTGCTTCAGTGTATTACCACATTACTATGTGATTCAAACACGAAAAAAACCCAGGATCTGGCCAACAAGTATGCGAAGAAGGCAAAATCATGAGCCAGATGCGGGCATAACCCAGACCTAACCCAGACCTAACCGGTGTTATCCTCTAAAATATTGATCGAAACCAGGTTTAATTGACTGCTTCAGTGTGTTACCACATTCCTACGTGATTCAAACACGAAAAAAACCCAGGATCTGGCCAACAAGTATGCGAAGAAGGCAAAATCATGAGCCAGATGCGGGCATAACCCAGACCTAACCCAGACCTAACCGGTGTTATCCTCTGAAATATTGATCGAAACCAGGTTTAATTGACTGTTTCAGTGAGTTACCACATTACTACGTGATTCAAACACGGAAAAAACCCAGGATCTTGCCAACAAGTATGCGAAGAAGGCAAAATCATGAGCCAGATGCGCGCATTTCCCAGACCTAACCCAGACCTAACCGGCGTTATCCTCTAAAATATTGATCGAAACCAGGTTTAATTGACTGCTTCAGTGTGGTACCACATTACTACGTGTTTCAAACACGGAAAATACCCAGGATCTGGCCAACAAGTTTGCGAAAATGGCGAAAGTATAAGCCATATGCGCGCATATCCCGGACCTAACCCAGACCTAACCGGTGTTATCCTCTGAAATACTGATCGAAACCAGGTTTAATTGACTGCTTCATTGTGTTATCACATTACTACGTGTTTCAAACACGGAAAATACCCAGGATCTGGACAACAAGTATGCGAAGAATGCGAAAGAATAAGCCAGATGCGCGCATTTCCCAGACCTAACCCAGACCTAACCGGTGTTATCCTCTGAAATACTGTCCGAATCCAGGTTTAATTGACTGCCTCAGTGTGGTACAACATTACTACGTGATTCAAACACGGAAAAAACCCAGGATCTGGCCAACAAGTTTGCGAAAAAGGCGAAAGCATAAGCCAGATGCGCGCATATCCCAGACCTAACCCAGACCTAACCGGTGTTATCCTCTAAAATATTGATCGAAACCAGGTTTAATTGACTGCTTCAGTGTGTTACCACATTACTACGTGATTCAAACACGAAAAAAACCCAGGATCTGGCCAACAAGTATGCGAAGAAGGCAAAATCATGAGCCAGATGCGGGCATAACCCAGACCTAACCCAGACCTAACCGGTGTTATCCTCTAAAATATTGATCGAAACCAGGTTTAATTGACTGCTTCAGTGTATTACCACATTACTACGTGATTCAAACACGAAAAAAACCCAGGATCTGGCCAACAAGTATGCGATGAAGGCAAAATCATGAGCCAGATGGGGGCATAACCCAGACCTAACCCAGACCTAACCGGTGTTATCCTCTGAAATATTGATCGAAACCAGGTTTAATTGACTGCTTCAGTGTGTTACCACATTACTACGTGATTCAAACACGGAAAATACCCAGGATCTGGCCAACAAGTATGCGAAGAAGGCAAAATCATGAGCCAGATGCGCGCATTTCCCAGACCTAACCCAGACTTAACCGGCGTTATCCTCTAAAATATTGATCGAAACCAGGTTTAATTGACTGCTTCAGTGTGGTACCACATTACTACGTGTTTCAAACACGGAAAATACCCAGGATCTGGCCAACAAGTTTGCGAAAATGGCGAAAGTATAAGCCAGATGCGCGCATATCCCAGACCTAACCCAGACCTAACCGGTGTTATCCTCTGAAATATTGATCGAAACCAGGTTTAATTGACTGCTTCACTGTGTTATCACATTACTACGTGTTTCAAACACGGAAAATACCCAGGATCTGGCCAACAAGTATGCGAAGAATGCGAAAGAATAAGCCAGATGCGCGCATTTCCCAGACCTAACCCAGACCTAACCGGTGTTATCCTCTGAAATACTGTCCGAATCCAGGTTTAATTGACTGCCTCAGTGTGGTACAACATTACTACGTGATTCAAACACGGAAAAAATCCAGGATCTGGCCAACAAGTTTGCGAAAAAGGCGAAAGCATAAGCCAGATGCGTGCATATCCCAGACCTAACCCAGACCTAACCGGTGTTATCCTCTAAAATATTGATCGAAACCAGGTTTAATTGACTGCTTCAGTGTGTTACCACATTACTACGTGATTCAAACACGAAAAAAACCCAGGATCTGGCCAACAAGTATGCGAAGAAGGCAAAATCATGAGCCAGATGCGGGCATAACCCAGACCTAACCCAGACCTAACCGGTGTTATCCTCTAAAATATTGATCGAAACCAGGTTTAATTGACTGCTTCAGTGTATTACCACATTACTACGTGATTCAAACACGGAAAAAACCCACAATCTGGCCAACAAGTGTGCGAAGAAGGCGAAAGTGTAAGCCAGATGCGCGCATTTCCCAGACCTAACCCAGACCTAACCGGTGTTATCCTCTGAAATATTGATCGAAACCAGGTTTAATTGACTGCTTCAGTGTGTTACCACATTACTACGTGATTCAAACACGAAAAAACCCCAGGATCTGGCCAACAAGTATGCGAAGAAGGCAAAATCATGAGCCAGATGCGGGCATAACCCAGACCTAACCCAGACCTAACCGGTGTTATCCTCTAAAATATTCATCGAAACCAGGTTTAATTGACTGCTTCAGTGTATTACCACATTACTACGTGATTCAAACACGAAAAAAACCCAGGACCTGGCCAACAAGTATGCGAAGAAGGCAAAATCATGAGCCAGATGCGGGCATAACCCAGACCTAACCCAGACCTAACCGGTGTTATCCTCTGAAATATTGATCGAAACCAGGTTTAATTGACTGCGTCAGGGAGTTACCACATTACTACGTGATTCAAACACGGAAATAGCCCAGGATCTGGCCAACAAGTATGCGATGAAGGCAAAATCATGAGCCAGATGCGGGCATAACCCAGACCTAACCCAGACCTAACCGGTGTTATCCTCTAAAATATTGATCGAAACCAGGTTTAATTGACTGCTTCAGTGTGTTACCACATTCCTACGTGATTCAAACACGAAAAAAACCCAGGATCTGGCCAACAAGTATGCGAAGAAGGCAAAATCATGAGCCAGATGCGGGCATAACCCAGACCTAACCCAGACCTAACCCGTGCTATCCTCTAAAATATTGATCGAAACCAGGTTTAATTGACTGCTTCAGTGTGTTACCACATTCCTACGTGATTCAAACACGAAAAAAACCCAGGATCTGGCCAACAAGTATGCGAAGAAGGCAACATCATGAGCCAGATGCGGGCATAACCCAGACCTAACCCAGACCTAACCGGTGTTATCCTCTAAAATATTGATCGAAACCAGGTTTAATTGACTACTTCAGTGTGTTACCACATTCCTACGTGATTCAAACACGAAAAAAACCAACAATCTGGCCAACAAGTGTGCGAAGAAGGCGAAAGTGTAAGCCAGATGCGCGCATTTCCCAGACCTAACCCAGACCTAACCGGTGTTATCCTCTGAAATATTGATCGAAACCAGGTTTAATTGACTGCTTCAGTGTGTTACCACATTACTACGTGATTCGAACACGAAAAAACCCCAGGATCTGGCCAACAAGTATGCGAAGAAGGCAAAATCATGAGCCAGATGCGGGCATAACCCAGACCTAACCCAGACCTAACCGGTGTTATCCTCTAAAATATTGATCGAAACCAGGTTTAATTGACTGCTTCAGTGTGTTACCACATTCCTACGTGATTCAAACACGGAAAAAACCCAGGATCTGGCCAACAAGTTTGCGAAAAGGCGAAAGTATAAGCCATATGCGCGCATATCCCGGACCTAACCCAGACCTAACCGGTGTTATCCTCCTAAATACTGTCCGAATCCAGGTTTAGTGGACTGTTTCTGTGTGGTACCACATTACTACGTGATTCAAACCCGAAAAAAACCCAGGATCTGGCCAACAAGTATGCGATGAAGGCAAAATCATGAGCCAGATGCGGGCATAACCCAGACCTAACCCAGACCTAACCGGTGTTATCCTCTAAAATATTGATCGAAACCAGGTTTAATTGACTGCTTCAGTGTGTTACCACATTACTACGTGATTCAAACACGAAAAAAACCCAGGATCTGGCCAACAAGTATGCGAAGAAGGCAAAATCATGAGCCAGATGCGGGTATAACCCAGACCTTTTTTTTTTTTTTTTTTTTTTTTTATCGTGGTGAAATCCTCATGGACACCCCGGCTCCCTGGGGGGGAGGCCGGGGTAGTGCCGGACTCTTACCGGCTAAAACACCACGGTGACCGCCTGCGCCCTTTATCTGGGGAGAGTCACGGGAACCAAACTAGCGATACTACCGTGACTCTCCCCGTTGGCGCAACGCCCTACTACGGGCCCTTCCCGGGGGAGGAGATGTGATCCTCCTCCCCCGATGGGGGGCAACCATGATTGATTGCCCCCCGGCGACGCCGCGCGGTCACACGCGACGTCGCCCCACTCGTGCCGTTGCTACTAGCCGCGACCGGGCCCCCACCCGATCGCGACCACGGCTGCGGGGCCGGCTAACACTGCCGCCCCCGCTAAATGGGGCCCCTGTCACGGGCCCCCGGTCCGGTGATGGGCTGGGTGCGAGAGGGAATGAGGGAATAAAGTCCCTCACCTCGCACCACAAACACCATTACCGACCCCTTCGCGCTCCCCCTGCCACGGGGAGCGGTGGAGGGTCTTACGGTCGGCGTCGCCGCCTGCCCCCCACCTCCTCACGCGCCCTCTCGGCGTCTTCCTTGGCGGCCATGACCTCTTCACAAAACAAGGCCATGGCCGCCCACGCCTCCTCGCTGCCGACCATTGCCCGTATGACGGCCGGCAGCGAGAGGTCCGCTCCAATCGCTCTAACGAGGACACCGCGCTGAGCTGCCCACGCCGGACATATTTCCAACGTGTGCTGCGCGGTGTCCTCCCTTCCCCTGCAATGATGGCACGCAGCCGTCGCCTCCCGCCGTATCCGATGCAGGTACCGACCGAAGCAACCGTGTCCGGTCAGTACCTGTGTCAGGCGGTAGGTGGGCGTACCCCAGCTACGGCCCACCCAGGCATAAAACACTGGGCGGACCGCCGCGGCGACGCGATCATCCTGCTGGTCTGGCTTCGATAACCAGACCAGCCACCGACTATAGACGCGTCGCCGCGCCTGGCTCCGGGCCCTGGCGGCCTCCTCGCCATGCGGGTCCACGCCTCGCTGGCGAAGGTTGCAGAGGCTTTGATACACCTCTGCGTCCATTTTCGCCAGCAGGTGAAACGGTGCGGAACCCGCTAGCAAGGTGGCGGCTGTGTAGGAGATCGTGCGATAACCCCGCACGACTCTGATGGCGACCAACCTCTGTAACCGACGGAGTACAAATGCACCCCGCCGATTGGCCATCAGACCGCCGGCCCATATCGGCGCGCCATAAAGCGCCATGGACCGGACGACTCCCAAATACAGCCGCCGTGCCGCCATGTTGGGTCCCCCGAGATTAGGCATTATGCGGCCTAACGCGGCCACTGCCCTCTCGATACGGGGACCCAACCCTTCCAAATGATGCCCGAACCGCCAGTAGCTGTCGAGGGTGAGGCCCAGATACTTCATCCGGCGCCCCACCGCGACTTGGGCTCCGCCCACCCGTAGAGACGCCTGGCGCGGCACCCCGCGACCACTGACGTTACACAGCCAGATGGCCTCGGTCTTCTGGGGTGCCACGCGCAACCCCAGACGCTCCACTTCGGCAACGACTCGTGCCGTCCCTTCCTCCGCGAGGGCCACGGTCCTCCTCCACGTGTCCCCGTCGGCTATCACCAGGGTGTCGTCGGCATAACAAATCAACGACACGCCGACGGGGAGTTCTGCCCGCAGCACCGCATCGTAGGCCAAGTTCCACAAGAGCGGCCCTAGGACCGACTCCTGTGGAACCCCGCGGTGCACCGCTCTCTGCTCCATCCCGTTCCGACCCGAATATTGGACTACCCTGCCCCGAAGATAATCCCCGATCAGTCGGCATAGATAGGCGGGCACCCGGTGGTACTGGAGTGCCCGACCTATCGCCCCCCAGGAGACGGTATTGAAGGCGTTGGCAATGTCTAATGAGACTGCCAACGCCACACCCCCCCGGGAGATTGCCGATTCCGCCAGGGTCCGCACTGTCGCTATGGCGTCGACTGTGGAGCGGCCCCGGCGAAAGCCGAACTGTCGGTCGGCCAGATCGGGGCCGACGCGGGACAGGTGCCCCTCGAGACGGGATACAATGACCCGCTCGAGGAGCTTCCCAGCCTCGTCCAGCAAGCATATCGGGCGGAACGCGGATGGAGAGTCCGCGGGCTTCCCAGGCTTGTGAAGGAGGACCAACCTCGCTACCTTCCACATGGGGGGGAACTGACCGGTCCGCAGGCACGCGTCAAAGTCGCTAATCAGCCCGGCCCCCAGAACGCCCACCGCTACTGCCCAGGCCCTGCCAGGTATGCCGTCCGGTCCTGGCGCCGTCTTCTTGGCAGCCATTCTCCGGACGGCCCTGGCCAGCTCCTCCTCGGAGACCCCCAGTTCGTCGGACCACCAAGGCGGGTGATCCGGCTGTGGCTCGGGGGGATGCAGGAACGCCTCTCCCCCAACGGGGAAGAGGACGCGCATAGTTTCCCCGAGCAGCTGGGGGTCGAGACTCTCTGTGATCGGGGGCGCCCATGATCGCATCTTCCCTGCGACCATATGATAAGGGCGCCCCCATGGATTTGCATCCAGAGAGCCGAGGAGCTCCGTCCATGCCTGGGCTTTCGCGGTTGCGATGGCCCGGCGGAGGGTCCTTCGCGCCAGGGAAAATTCCCCGCGCAACCTCACCACCTCTGTCTCCGTCGCCCCGCGCCGTCTCCTGGCGCGGGTGTACTGGCGTCGAGCGAGGACACACCGAGTGCGTAAGTCCTCGATCTCGCCCGACCACCAGTACACGGACCCCCCTCGGCTCGGGGCGGTGGCCCGCGGCATGACTGCGTCGCATAAGGACGTCATAGTCTCGCGGAACCAACGCGCCCCAGCAGAAGGATTGCCGAGGGTCCGGCGTGGCATCTCCTGCCATGCCACAACGGAGGCTGCCATCGCTAGGGCGTCCGGGTTCAGCCTCTTGGCGGACCAGCGTGGCGCCAGGTGTACTTCCCTGCCCGGTTGGCGGGGTCCATTTACGCCGGGGGTCGCGGATACGGTAAACGTTATATAGAGGTGGTCGCTTAACGTGGCCACCTCTTCCGCAACCCTCCAGTCGGACACACGGCGCGCTATGGCGGGGCTCGCCAACGAAATGTCGACGATCGACTCGCCCCGCGCGTGCACGCACGTGCTCACGGCCCCTTCATTCAAAACTACGAGGCCGTGACCCGCCGCCCATTCGAGCATCGCGTCGCCCTTCACGGTCGTCCTGGGGCAGCCCCACGCTGCAGCGTGGGCGTTGAAATCACCCAGGACGAGTACCCCACTGGCGAGATGTGGGGAGATGCGTCTCCCCACCTCGTCGAGGTACGCCTCAAATTCGCTGAGGCCCATAGCGGGCGACGCGTAACACCCGGCAACCACCAGTTCCCCCCACTTCACCGCCACAAAACCGTGGCCCCTCCCCACGACAGAGCACGGCAGCGTGCCGCGTCCGTACTGCCAAGTGATCGCCGAGACACCGTTAAGGTCCCCTACCCAAGCTGGGTGTTTGGGGACACGGTAGGGCTCGGCGATCACGGCCATCCCAATGTTCCACTGCCGGAGGGTTTGAAGCATGAGATCCTGGGCCCCCCGGCAGTGGTTCAAATTGACCTGGAGGAGGCGTTGAGACATTATCGGGTCTCACCCGCGGCCTCCTCCAGGCCTCCCCTTCCAACGTTTAGGGGCGCCTCTGCGCGCCCCGGATCTTTGCCGCCGTACGAGGCCATCACCCCACGACTAAGGGGCTCTGACCCGCACGGCGACTGTGCTGCCGCTTGTGGTGGGGGCTCTGCAGCACCCCCACCAGACAGCACGCCTTCCGATTTCGTGGAGGTGGAGGGCGCTGAGTCGTTAGGCGACACATCCACCTCCATCATCTCCGTCATCGGCGGGGGTGCGGGTGCACACCCTACCACCTTCACTGCCGCCGCGACAGGTGCTGGGGCGGGAGTAAACCCCGACGCCACAGCAGGGGACGGCTGGGAACAAGCCGCCCCCTGAACATCCATCGCGACGGACAGCGGTGCCGGCTCAACACCAGCCGGCACCGTGGATGGGGGCACAACCGCACCCCTTGTCTTCTTCCCCTGCATAACCCAGACCTAACCCAGACCTAACCGGTGTTATCCTCTAAAATATTGTTCGAAACCAGGTTTAATTGACTGCTTCAGTGTATTACCACATTACTACGTGATTCAAACACGAAAAAAACCCAGGATCTGGCCAACAAGTATGCGAAGAAGGCAAAATCATGAGCCAGATGCGGGCATAACCCAGACCTAACCCAGACCTAACCGGTGTTATCCTCTGAAATATTGATCGAAACCAGGTTTAATTGACTGCTTCAGTGTGTTACCACATTACTACGTGATTCAAACACGGAAAATACCCAGGATCTGGCCAACAAGTATGCGAAGAAGGCAAAATCATGAGCCAGATGCGCGCATTTCCCAGACCTAACCCAGACCTAACTGGCGTTATCCTCTAAAATATTGATCGAAACCAGGTTTATTTGACTGCTTCAGTGTGTTACCACATTACTACGTGACTCAAACACGAAAAAAACCCAGGATCTGGCCAACAAGTATGCGAAGAAGGCAAAATCATGAGCCAGATGCGGGCATAACCCAGACCTAACCCAGACCTAACCGGTGTTATCCTCTAAAATTTTGATCGAAACCAGGTTTAATTGACTGCTTCAGTGTATTACCACATTACTACGTGATTCAAACACGAAAAAAACCCAGGATCTGGCCAACAAGTATGCGAAGAAGGCAAAATCATGAGCCAGATGCGGGCATAACCCAGACCTAACCCAGACCTAACCGGTGTTATCCTCTAAAATATTGATCGAAACCAGGTTTAATTGACTGCTTCAGTGTGTTACCACATTCCTACGTGATTCAAACACGAAAAAAACCCAGGATCTGGCCAACAAGTATGCGAAGAAGGCAAAATCATGAGCCAGATGCGGGCATTACCCAGACCTAACCCAGACCTAACCGGTGTTATCCTCTAAAATATTGATCGAAACCAGGTTTAATTGACTGCTTCAGTGTGTTACCACATTACTACGTGATTCAAACACGAAAAAAACCCAAGATCTGGCCAACAAGTATGCGAAGAAGGCGAAAGTATAAGCCAGATGCGCGCATTTCCCAGACTTAACCCAGACCTAACCGGTGTTATCCTCTGAAATATTGATCGAAACCAGGTTTAATAGACTGCTTCAGTGTGTTACCACATTACTACGTGATTCAAACACGGAAAAAACCCAGGATCTGGCCAACAAGTATGCGATGAAGGCAAAATCATGAGCCAGATGCGGGCATAACCCAGACCTAACCCAGACCTAACCGGTGTTATCCTCTAAAATATTGATCGAAACCAGGTTTAATTGACTGCTTCAGTGTGTTACCACATTACTACGTGATTCAAACACGAAAAAAACCCAGGATCTGGCCAACAAGTATGCGAAGAAGGCAAAATCATGAGCCAGATGCGGGCATAACCCAGACCTAACCCAGACCTAACCGGTGTTATCCTCTAAAATATTGATCGAAACCAGGTTTAATTGACTGCTTCAGTGTATTACCACATTACTACGTGATTCAAACACGAAAAAAACCCAGGATCTGGCCAACAAGTATGCGAAGAAGGCAAAATCATGAGCCAGATGGGGGCATAACCCAGACCTAACCCAGACATAACCGGTGTTATCCTCTGAAATATTGATCGAAACCAGGTTTAATTGACTGCTTCAGTGTGTTACCACATTACTACGTGATTCAAACACGGAAAATACCCAGGATCTGGCCAACAAGTATGCGAAGAAGGCAAAATCATGAGCCAGATGCGCGCATTTCCCAGACCTAACCCAGACCTAACCGGCGTTATCCTCTAAAATATTGATCGAAACCAGGTTTATTTGACTGCTTCAGTGTGTTACCACATTACTACGTGACTCAAACACGAAAAAAACCCAGGATCTGGCCAACAAGTATGCGAAGAAGGCAAAATCATGAGCCAGATGCGGGCATAACCCAGACCTAACCCAGACCTAACCGGTGTTATCCTCTAAAATTTTGATCGAAACCAGGTTTAATAGACTGCTTCAGTGTGTTACCACATTACTACGTGATTCAAACACGGAAAAAACCCAGGATCTGGCCAACAAGTATGCGATGAAGGCAAAATCATGAGCCAGATGCGGGCATAACCCAGACCTAACCCAGACCTAACCGGTGTTATCCTCTAAAATATTGATCGAAACCAGGTTTAATTGACTGCTTCAGTGTGTTACCACATTACTACGTGATTCAAACACGAAAAAAACCCAGGATCTGGCCAACAAGTATGCGAAGAAGGCAAAATCATGAGCCAGATGCGGGCATAACCCAGACCTAACCCAGACCTAACCGGTGTTATCCTCTAAAATATTGATCGAAACCAGGCTTAATTGACTGCTTCAGTGTATTACCACATTACTACGTGATTCAAACACGAAAAAAACCCAGGATCTGGCCAACAAGTATGCGAAGAAGGCAAAATCATGAGCCAGATGGGGGCATAACCCAGACCTAACCCAGACATAACCGTTGTTATCCTCTGAAATATTGATCGAAACCAGGTTTAATTGACTGCTTCAGTGTGTTACCACATTACTACGTGATTCAAACACGGAAAATACCCAGGATCTGGCCAACAAGTATGCGAAGAAGGCAAAATCATGAGCCAGATGCGCGCATTTCCCAGACCTAACCCAGACCTAACTGGCGTTATCCTCTAAAATATTGATCGAAACCAGGTTTATTTGACTGCTTCAGTGTGTTACCACATTACTACGTGACTCAAACACGAAAAAAACCCAGGATCTGGCCAACAAGTATGCGAAGAAGGCAAAATCATGAGCCAGATGCGGGCATAACCCAGACCTAACCCAGACCTAACCGGTGTTATCCTCTAAAATTTTGATCGAAACCAGGTTTAATTGACTGCTTCAGTGTATTACCACATTACTACGTGATTCAAACACGAAAAAAACCCAGGATCTGGCCAACAAGTATGCGAAGAAGGCAAAATCATGAGCCAGATGCGGGCATAACCCAGACCTAACCCAGACCTAACCGGTGTTATCCTCTAAAATATTGATCGAAACCAGGTTTAATTGACTGCTTCAGTGTGTTACCACATTCCTACGTGATTCAAACACGAAAAAAACCCAGGATCTGGCCAACAAGTATGCGAAGAAGGCAAAATCATGAGCCAGATGCGGGCATAACCCAGACCTAACCCAGACCTAACCGGTGTTATCCTCTGAAATATTGATCGAAACCAGGTTTAATTGACTGCTTCAGTGAGTTACCACATTACTACGTGATTCAAACACGGAAAAAACCCAGGATCTTGCCAACAAGTATGCGAAGAAGGCAAAATCATGAGCCAGATGCGGGCATAACCCAGACCTAACCCAGACCTAACCGGTGTTATCCTCTGAAATATTGATCGAAACCAGGTTTAATTGACTGCTTCAGTGAGTTACCACATTACTACGTGATTCAAACACGAAAAAAACCCAGGATCTGGCCAACAAGTATGCGAAGAAGGCAAAATCATGAGCCAGATGGGGGCATAACCCAGACCTAACCCAGACATAACCGGTGTTATCCTCTGAAATATTGATCGAAACCAGGTTTAATTGACTGCTTCAGTGTGTTACCACATTACTACGTGATTCAAACACGGAAAATACCCAGGATCTGGCCAACAAGTATGCGAAGAAGGCAAAATCATGAGCCAGATGCGCGCATTTCCCAGACCTAACCCAGACCTAACCGGCGTTATCCTCTAAAATATTGATCGAAACCAGGTTTATTTGACTGCTTCAGTGTGTTACCACATTACTACGTGACTCAAACACGAAAAAAACCCAGGATCTGGCCAACAAGTATGCGAAGAAGGCAAAATCATGAGCCAGATGCGGGCATAACCCAGACCTAACCCAGACCTAACCGGTGTTATCCTCTAAAATTTTGATCGAAACCAGGTTTAATAGACTGCTTCAGTGTGTTACCACATTACTACGTGATTCAAACACGGAAAAAACCCAGGATCTGGCCAACAAGTATGCGATGAAGGCAAAATCATGAGCCAGATGCGGGCATAACCCAGACCTAACCCAGACCTAACCGGTGTTATCCTCTAAAATATTGATCGAAACCAGGTTTAATTGACTGCTTCAGTGTGTTACCACATTACTACGTGATTCAAACACGAAAAAAACCCCGGATCTGGCCAACAAGTATGCGAAGAAGGCAAAATCATGAGCCAGATGCGGGCATAACCCAGACCTAACCCAGACCTAACCGGTGTTATCCTCTAAAATATTGATCGAAACCAGGCTTAATTGACTGCTTCAGTGTATTACCACATTACTACGTGATTCAAACACGAAAAAAACCCAGGATCTGGCCAACAAGTATGCGAAGAAGGCAAAATCATGAGCCAGATGGGGGCATAACCCAGACCTAACCCAGACATAACCGTTGTTATCCTCTGAAATATTGATCGAAACCAGGTTTAATTGACTGCTTCAGTGTGTTACCACATTACTACGTGATTCAAACACGGAAAATACCCAGGATCTGGCCAACAAGTATGCGAAGAAGGCAAAATCATGAGCCAGATGCGCGCATTTCCCAGACCTAACCCAGACCTAACTGGCGTTATCCTCTAAAATATTGATCGAAACCAGGTTTATTTGACTGCTTCAGTGTGTTACCACATTACTACGTGACTCAAACACGAAAAAAACCCAGGATCTGGCCAACAAGTATGCGAAGAAGGCAAAATCATGAGCCAGATGCGGGCATAACCCAGACCTAACCCAGACCTAACCGGTGTTATCCTCTAAAATTTTGATCGAAACCAGGTTTAATTGACTGCTTCAGTGTATTACCACATTACTACGTGATTCAAACACGAAAAAAACCCAGGATCTGGCCAACAAGTATGCGAAGAAGGCAAAATCATGAGCCAGATGCGGGCATAACCCAGACCTAACCCAGACCTAACCGGTGTTATCCTCTAAAATATTGATCGAAACCAGGTTTAATTGACTGCTTCAGTGTGTTACCACATTCCTACGTGATTCAAACACGAAAAAAACCCAGGATCTGGCCAACAAGTATGCGAAGAAGGCAAAATCATGAGCCAGATGCGGGCATAACCCAGACCTAACCCAGACCTAACCGGTGTTATCCTCTGAAATATTGATCGAAACCAGGTTTAATTGACTGCTTCAGTGAGTTACCACATTACTACGTGATTCAAACACGGAAAAAACCCAGGATCTTGCCAACAAGTATGCGAAGAAGGCAAAATCATGAGCCAGATGCGGGCATAACCCAGACCTAACCCAGACCTAACCGGTGTTATCCTCTGAAATATTGATCGAAACCAGGTTTAATTGACTGCTTCAGTGAGTTACCACATTACTACGTGATTCAAACACGAAAAAAACCCAGGATCTGGCCAACAAGTATGCGAAGAAGGCAAAATCATGAGCCAGATGGGGGCATAACCCAGACCTAACCCAGACATAACCGGTGTTATCCTCTGAAATATTGATCGAAACCAGGTTTAATTGACTGCTTCAGTGTGTTACCACATTACTACGTGATTCAAACACGGAAAATACCCAGGATCTGGCCAACAAGTATGCGAAGAAGGCAAAATCATGAGCCAGATGCGCGCATTTCCCAGACCTAACCCAGACCTAACCGGCGTTATCCTCTAAAATATTGATCGAAACCAGGTTTATTTGACTGCTTCAGTGTGTTACCACATTACTACGTGACTCAAACACGAAAAAAACCCAGGATCTGGCCAACAAGTATGCGAAGAAGGCAAAATCATGAGCCAGATGCGGGCATAACCCAGACCTAACCCAGACCTAACCGGTGTTATCCTCTAAAATATTGATCGAAACCAGGTTTAATTGACTGCTTCAGTGTATTACCACATTACTACGTGATTCAAACACGAAAAAAACCCAGGATCTGGCCAACAAGTATGCGAAGAAGGCAAAATCATGAGCCAGATGGGGGCATAACCCAGACCTAACCCAGACATAACCGGTGTTATCCTCTGAAATATTGATCGAAACCAGGTTTAATTGACTGCTTCAGTGTGTTACCACATTACTACGTGATTCAAACACGGAAAATACCCAGGATCTGGCCAACAAGTATGCGAAGAAGGCAAAATCATGAGCCAGATGCGCGCATTTCCCAGACCTAACCCAGACCTAACCGGCGTTATCCTCTAAAATATTGATCGAAACCAGGTTTATTTGACTGCTTCAGTGTGTTACCACATTACTACGTGACTCAAACACGAAAAAAACCCAGGATCTGGCCAACAAGTATGCGAAGAAGGCAAAATCATGAGCCAGATGCGGGCATAACCCAGACCTAACCCAGACCTAACCGGTGTTATCCTCTAAAATTTTGATCGAAACCAGGTTTAATAGACTGCTTCAGTGTGTTACCACATTACTACGTGATTCAAACACGGAAAAAACCCAGGATCTGGCCAACAAGTATGCGATGAAGGCAAAATCATGAGCCAGATGCGGGCATAACCCAGACCTAACCCAGACCTAACCGGTGTTATCCTCTAAAATATTCATCGAAACCAGGTTTAATTGACTGCTTCAGTGTGTTACCACATTACTACGTGATTCAAACACGAAAAAAACCCAGGATCTGGCCAACAAGTATGCGAAGAAGGCAAAATCATGAGCCAGATGCGGGCATAACCCAGACCTAACCCAGACCTAACCGGTGTTATCCTCTAAAATATTGATCGAAACCAGGTTTAATTGACTGCTTCAGTGAGTTACCACATTACTACGTGATTCAAACACGGAAAAAACCCAGGATCTGGCCAACAAGTATGCGATGAAGGCAAAATCATGAGCCAGATGCGGGCATAACCCAGACCTAACCCAGACCTAACCGGTGTTATCCTCTAAAATATTGATCGAAACCAGGTTTAATTGACTGCTTCAGTGTGTTACCACATTACTACGTGATTCAAACACGAAAAAACCCCAGGATCTGGCCAACAAGTATGCGAAGAAGGCAAAATCATGAGCCAGATGGGGGCATAACCCAGACCTAACGCAGACCTAACCGGTGTTATCCTCTAAAATTTTGATCGAAACCAGGTTTAATTGACTGCTTCAGTGAGTTACCACATTACTACGTGATTCAAACACGGAAAAAACCCAGGATCTGGCCAACAAGTATGCGATGAAGGCAAAATCATGAGCCAGATGCGGGCATAACCCAGACCTAACCCAGACATAACCGGTGTTATCCTCTGAAATATTGATCGAAACCAGGTTTAATTGACTGCTTCAGTGTGTTACCACAATACTACGTGATTCAAACACGGAAAATACCCAGGATCTGGCCAACAAGTATGCGAAGAAGGCAAAATCATGAGCCAGATGCGCGCATTTCCCAGACCTAACCCAGACCTAACCGGCGTTATCCTCTAAAATATTGATCGAAACCAGGTTTATTTGACTGCTTCAGTGTGTTACCACATTACTACGTGACTCAAACACGAAAAAAACCCAGGATCTGGCCAACAAGTATGCGAAGAAGGCAAAATCATGAGCCAGATGCGGGCATAACCCAGACCTAACCCAGACCTAACCGGTGTTATCCTCTAAAATTTTGATCGAAACCAGGTTTAATAGACTGCTTCAGTGTGTTACCACATTACTACGTGATTCAAACACGGAAAAAACCCAGGATCTGGCCAACAAGTATGCGATGAAGGCAAAATCATGAGCCAGATGCGGGCATAACCCAGACCTAACCCAGACCTAACCGGTGTTATCCTCTAAAATATTGATCGAAACCAGGTTTAATTGACTGCTTCAGTGTGTTACCACATTACTACGTGATTCAAACACGAAAAAAACCCAGGATCTGGCCAACAAGTATGCGAAGAAGGCAAAATCATGAGCCAGATGCGGGCATAACCCAGACCTAACCCAGACCTAACCGGTGTTATCCTCTAAAATATTGATCGAAACCAGGCTTAATTGACTGCTTCAGTGTATTACCACATTACTACGTGATTCAAACACGAAAAAAACCCAGGATCTGGCCAACAAGTATGCGAAGAAGGCAAAATCATGAGCCAGATGGGGGCATAACCCAGACCTAACCCAGACATAACCGTTGTTATCCTCTGAAATATTGATCGAAACCAGGTTTAATTGACTGCTTCAGTGTGTTACCACATTACTACGTGATTCAAACACGGAAAATACCCAGGATCTGGCCAACAAGTATGCGAAGAAGGCAAAATCATGAGCCAGATGCGCGCATTTCCCAGACCTAACCCAGACCTAACTGGCGTTATCCTCTAAAATATTGATCGAAACCAGGTTTATTTGACTGCTTCAGTGTGTTACCACATTACTACGTGACTCAAACACGAAAAAAACCCAGGATCTGGCCAACAAGTATGCGAAGAAGGCAAAATCATGAGCCAGATGCGGGCATAACCCAGACCTAACCCAGACCTAACCGGTGTTATCCTCTAAAATTTTGATCGAAACCAGGTTTAATTGACTGCTTCAGTGTATTACCACATTACTACGTGATTCAAACACGAAAAAAACCCAGGATCTGGCCAACAAGTATGCGAAGAAGGCAAAATCATGAGCCAGATGCGGGCATAACCCAGACCTAACCCAGACCTAACCGGTGTTATCCTCTAAAATATTGATCGAAACCAGGTTTAATTGACTGCTTCAGTGTGTTACCACATTCCTACGTGATTCAAACACGAAAAAAACCCAGGATCTGGCCAACAAGTATGCGAAGAAGGCAAAATCATGAGCCAGATGCGGGCATAACCCAGACCTAACCCAGACCTAACCGGTGTTATCCTCTGAAATATTGATCGAAACCAGGTTTAATTGACTGCTTCAGAGAGTTACCACATTACTACGTGATTCAAACACGGAAAAAACCCAGGATCTTGCCAACAAGTATGCGAAGAAGGCAAAATCATGAGCCAGATGCGGGCATAACCCAGACCTAACCCAGACCTAACCGGTGTTATCCTCTGAAATATTGATCGAAACCAGGTTTAATTGACTGCTTCAGTGAGTTACCACATTACTACGTGATTCAAACACGAAAAAAACCCAGGATCTGGCCAACAAGTATGCGAAGAAGGCAAAATCATGAGCCAGATGGGGGCATAACCCAGACCTAACCCAGACATAACCGGTGTTATCCTCTGAAATATTGATCGAAACCAGGTTTAATTGACTGCTTCAGTGTGTTACCACATTACTACGTGATTCAAACACGGAAAATACCCAGGATCTGGCCAACAAGTATGCGAAGAAGGCAAAATCATGAGCCAGATGCGCGCATTTCCCAGACCTAACCCAGACCTAACCGGCGTTATCCTCTAAAATATTGATCGAAACCAGGTTTATTTGACTGCTTCAGTGTGTTACCACATTACTACGTGACTCAAACACGAAAAAAACCCAGGATCTGGCCAACAAGTATGCGAAGAAGGCAAAATCATGAGCCAGATGCGGGCATAACCCAGACCTAACCCAGACCTAACCGGTGTTATCCTCTAAAATTTTGATCGAAACCAGGTTTAATAGACTGCTTCAGTGTGTTACCACATTACTACGTGATTCAAACACGGAAAAAACCCAGGATCTGGCCAACAAGTATGCGATGAAGGCAAAATCATGAGCCAGATGCGGGCATAACCCAGACCTAACCCAGACCTAACCGGTGTTATCCTCTAAAATATTGATCGAAACCAGGTTTAATTGACTGCTTCAGTGTGTTACCACATTACTACGTGATTCAAACACGAAAAAAACCCAGGATCTGGCCAACAAGTATGCGAAGAAGGCAAAATCATGAGCCAGATGCGGGCATAACCCAGACCTAACCCAGACCTAACCGGTGTTATCCTCTAAAATATTGATCGAAACCAGGTTTAATTGACTGCTTCAGTGTATTACCACATTACTACGTGATTCAAACACGAAAAAAACCCAGGATCTGGCCAACAAGTATGCGAAGAAGGCAAAATCATGAGCCAGATGGGGGCATAACCCAGACCTAACCCAGACATAACCGGTGTTATCCTCTGAAATATTGATCGAAACCAGGTTTAATTGACTGCTTCAGTGTGTTACCACATTACTACGTGATTCAAACACGGAAAATACCCAGGATCTGGCCAACAAGTATGCGAAGAAGGCAAAATCATGAGCCAGATGCGCGCATTTCCCAGACCTAACCCAGACCTAACCGGCGTTATCCTCTAAAATATTGATCGAAACCAGGTTTATTTGACTGCTTCAGTGTGTTACCACATTACTACGTGACTCAAACACGAAAAAAACCCAGGATCTGGCCAACAAGTATGCGAAGAAGGCAAAATCATGAGCCAGATGCGGGCATAACCCAGACCTAACCCAGACCTAACCGGTGTTATCCTCTAAAATTTTGATCGAAACCAGGTTTAATAGACTGCTTCAGTGTGTTACCACATTACTACGTGATTCAAACACGGAAAAAACCCAGGATCTGGCCAACAAGTATGCGATGAAGGCAAAATCATGAGCCAGATGCGGGCATAACCCAGACCTAACCCAGACCTAACCGGTGTTATCCTCTAAAATATTGATCGAAACCAGGTTTAATTGACTGCTTCAGTGTGTTACCACATTACTACGTGATTCAAACACGAAAAAAACCCAGGATCTGGCCAACAAGTATGCGAAGAAGGCAAAATCATGAGCCAGATGCGGGCATAACCCAGACCTAACCCAGACCTAACCGGTGTTATCCTCTAAAATATTGATCGAAACCAGGTTTAATTGACTGCTTCAGTGAGTTACCACATTACTACGTGATTCAAACACGGAAAAAACCCAGGATCTGGCCAACAAGTATGCGATGAAGGCAAAATCATGAGCCAGATGCGGGCATAACCCAGACCTAACCCAGACCTAACCGGTGTTATCCTCTAAAATATTGATCGAAACCAGGTTTAATTGACTGCTTCAGTGTGTTACCACATTACTACGTGATTCAAACACGAAAAAACCCCAGGATCTGGCCAACAAGTATGCGAAGAAGGCAAAATCATGAGCCAGATGGGGGCATAACCCAGATCTAACGCAGACCTAACCGGTGTTATCCTCTAAAATTTTGATCGAAACCAGGTTTAATTGACTGCTTCAGTGAGTTACCACATTACTACGTGATTCAAACACGGAAAAAACCCAGGATCTGGCCAACAAGTATGCGATGAAGGCAAAGTCATGAGCCAGATGCGGGCATAACCCAGACCTAACCCAGACCTAACCGGTGTTATCCTCTGAAATATTGATCGAAACCAGGTTTAATTGACTGCTTCAGTGTGTTACCACATTACTACGTGTTTCAAACACGGAAAATACCCAGGATCTGGCCAACAAGTATGCGAAGAAGGCTGAATCATGAGCCAGATGCGGGCATAACCCAGACCTAACCCAGACCTAACCGGTGTTATCCTCTAAAATATTGATCGAAACCAGGTTTAATTGGCTGCTTCAGTGCATTACCACATTACTACGTGATTCAAACACGGAAAATACCCAGGATCTGGCCAACAAGTTTGCGAAAAAGGCGAAAGTATAAGCCATATGCGCGCAAATCCCAGACCGAACCCAGACCTAACCGGTGTTATCCTCTAAAATATTGATCGAAACCAGGTTTTATTGACTGCTTCAGTTTGTTACCACATTACTACGTGATTCAAACACGAAAAAAACCCAGGATCTGGCCAACAAGTATGCGAAGAAGGCAAAATCATGAGCCAGATGCGGGCATAACCCAGACCTATCCCAGACCTAACCGGTGTTATCCTCTAAAATATTGATCGAAACCAGGTTTAATTGACTGCTTCAGTGTATTACCACATTACTACGTGATTCAAACACGAAAAAAACCCAGGATCTGGCCAACAAGTATGCGAAGAAGGCAAAATCATGAGCCAGATGGGGGCATAACCCAGACCTAACCCAGACATAACCGGTGTTATCCTCTGAAATATTGATCGAAACCAGGTTTAATTGACTGCTTCAGTGTGTTACCACATTACTACGTGATTCAAACACGGAAAATACCCAGGATCTGGCCAACAAGTATGCGAAGAAGGCAAAATCATGAGCCAGATGCGCGCATTTCCCAGACCTAACCCAGACCTAACCGGCGTTATCCTCTAAAATATTGATCGAAACCAGGTTTATTTGACTGCTTCAGTGTGTTACCACATTACTACGTGACTCAAACACGAAAAAAACCCAGGATCTGACCAACAAGTATGCGAAGAAGGCAAAATCATGAGCCAGATGCGGGCATAACCCAGACCTAACCCAGACCTAACCGGTGTTATCCTCTAAAATTTTGATCGAAACCAGGTTTAATAGACTGCTTCAGTGTGTTACCACATTACTACGTGATTCAAACACGGAAAAAACCCAGGATCTGGCCAACAAGTATGCGATGAAGGCAAAATCATGAGCCAGATGCGGGCATAACCCAGACCTAACCCAGACCTAACCGGTGTTATCCTCTAAAATATTGATCGAAACCAGGTTTAATTGACTGCTTCAGTGTGTTACCACATTACTACGTGATTCAAACACGAAAAAAACCCAGGATCTGGCCAACAAGTATGCGAAGAAGGCAAAATCATGAGCCAGATGCGGGCATAACCCAGACCTAACCCAGACCTAACCGGTGTTATCCTCTAAAATATTGATCGAAACCAGGTTTAATTGACTGCTTCAGTGTATTACCACATTACTACGTGATTCAAACACGAAAAAAACCCAGGATCTGGCCAACAAGTATGCGAAGAAGGCAAAATCATGAGCCAGATGGGGGCATAACCCAGACCTAACCCAGACCTAACCGGTGTTATCCTCTAAAATATTGATCGAAACCAGGTTTAATTGACTGCTTCAGTGTGTTACCACATTACTACGTGATTCAAACACGAAAAAACCCCAGGATCTGGCCAACAAGTATGCGAAGAAGGCAAAATCATGAGCCAGATGGGGGCATAACCCAGATCTAACGCAGACCTAACCGGTGTTATCCTCTAAAATATTGATCGAAACCAGGTTTAATTGACTGCTTCAGTGTGTTACCACATTACTACGTGATTCAAACACGAAAAAAACCCAGGATCTGGCCAACAAGTATGCGATGAAGGCAAAATCATGAGCCAGATGCGGGCATTACCCAGACCTAACCCAGACCTAACCGGTGTTATCCTCTAAAATATTGATCGAAACCAGGTTTAATTGACTGCTTCAGTGTGTTACCACATTACTACGTGATTCAAACACGAAAAAAACCCAAGATCTGGCCAACAAGTATGCGAAGAAGGCGAAAGTATAAGCCAGATGCGCGCATTTCCCAGACTTAACCCAGACCTAACCGGTGTTATCCTCTGAAATATTGATCGAAACCAGGTTTAATAGACTGCTTCAGTGTGTTACCACATTACTACGTGATTCAAACACGGAAAAAACCCAGGATCTGGCCAACAAGTATGCGATGAAGGCAAAATCATGAGCCAGATGCGGGCATAACCCAGACCTAACCCAGACCTAACCGGTGTTATCCTCTAAAATATTGATCGAAACCAGGTTTAATTGACTGCTTCAGTGTGTTACCACATTACTACGTGATTCAAACACGAAAAAAACCCAGGATCTGGCCAACAAGTATGCGAAGAAGGCAAAATCATGAGCCAGATGCGGGCATAACCCAGACCTAACCCAGACCTAACCGGTGTTATCCTCTAAAATATTGATCGAAACCAGGTTTAATTGACTGCTTCAGTGTATTACCACATTACTACGTGATTCAAACACGAAAAAAACCCAGGATCTGGCCAACAAGTATGCGAAGAAGGCAAAATCATGAGCCAGATGGGGGCATAACCCAGACCTAACCCAGACATAACCGGTGTTATCCTCTGAAATATTGATCGAAACCAGGTTTAATTGACTGCTTCAGTGTGTTACCACATTACTACGTGATTCAAACACGGAAAATACCCAGGATCTGGCCAACAAGTATGCGAAGAAGGCAAAATCATGAGCCAGATGCGCGCATTTCCCAGACCTAACCCAGACCTAACCGGCGTTATCCTCTAAAATATTGATCGAAACCAGGTTTATTTGACTGCTTCAGTGTGTTACCACATTACTACGTGACTCAAACACGAAAAAAACCCAGGATCTGGCCAACAAGTATGCGAAGAAGGCAAAATCATGAGCCAGATGCGGGCATAACCCAGACCTATCCCAGACCTAACCGGTGTTATCCTCTAAAATTTTGATCGAAACCAGGTTTAATAGACTGCTTCAGTGTGTTACCACATTACTACGTGATTCAAACACGGAAAAAACCCAGGATCTGGCCAACAAGTATGCGATGAAGGCAAAATCATGAGCCAGATGCGGGCATAACCCAGACCTAACCCAGACCTAACCGGTGTTATCCTCTAAAATATTGATCGAAACCAGGTTTAATTGACTGCTTCAGTGTGTTACCACATTACTACGTGATTCAAACACGAAAAAAACCCAGGATCTGGCCAACAAGTATGCGAAGAAGGCAAAATCATGAGCCAGATGCGGGCATAACCCAGACCTAACCCAGACCTAACCGGTGTTATCCTCTAAAATATTGATCGAAACCAGGCTTAATTGACTGCTTCAGTGTATTACCACATTACTACGTGATTCAAACACGAAAAAAACCCAGGATCTGGCCAACAAGTATGCGAAGAAGGCAAAATCATGAGCCAGATGGGGGCATAACCCAGACCTAACCCAGACATAACCGTTGTTATCCTCTGAAATATTGATCGAAACCAGGTTTAATTGACTGCTTCAGTGTGTTACCACATTACTACGTGATTCAAACACGGAAAATACCCAGGATCTGGCCAACAAGTATGCGAAGAAGGCAAAATCATGAGCCAGATGCGCGCATTTCCCAGACCTAACCCAGACCTAACTGGCGTTATCCTCTAAAATATTGATCGAAACCAGGTTTATTTGACTGCTTCAGTGTGTTACCACATTACTACGTGACTCAAACACGAAAAAAACCCAGGATCTGGCCAACAAGTATGCGAAGAAGGCAAAATCATGAGCCAGATGCGGGCATAACCCAGACCTAACCCAGACCTAACCGGTGTTATCCTCTAAAATTTTGATCGAAACCAGGTTTAATTGACTGCTTCAGTGTATTACCACATTACTACGTGATTCAAACACGAAAAAAACCCAGGATCTGGCCAACAAGTATGCGAAGAAGGCAAAATCATGAGCCAGATGCGGGCATAACCCAGACCTAACCCAGACCTAACCGGTGTTATCCTCTAAAATATTGATCGAAACCAGGTTTAATTGACTGCTTCAGTGTGTTACCACATTCCTACGTGATTCAAACACGAAAAAAACCCAGGATCTGGCCAACAAGTATGCGAAGAAGGCAAAATCATGAGCCAGATGCGGGCATAACCCAGACCTAACCCAGACCTAACCGGTGTTATCCTCTGAAATATTGATCGAAACCAGGTTTAATTGACTGCTTCAGTGAGTTACCACATTACTACGTGATTCAAACACGGAAAAAACCCAGGATCTTGCCAACAAGTATGCGAAGAAGGCAAAATCATGAGCCAGATGCGGGCATAACCCAGACCTAACCCAGACCTAACCGGTGTTATCCTCTGAAATATTGATCGAAACCAGGTTTAATTGACTGCTTCAGTGAGTTACCACATTACTACGTGATTCAAACACGAAAAAAACCCAGGATCTGGCCAACAAGTATGCGAAGAAGGCAAAATCATGAGCCAGATGGGGGCATAACCCAGACCTAACCCAGACATAACCGGTGTTATCCTCTGAAATATTGATCGAAACCAGGTTTAATTGACTGCTTCAGTGTGTTACCACATTACTACGTGATTCAAACACGGAAAATACCCAGGATCTGGCCAACAAGTATGCGAAGAAGGCAAAATCATGAGCCAGATGCGCGCATTTCCCAGACCTAACCCAGACCTAACCGGCGTTATCCTCTAAAATATTGATCGAAACCAGGTTTATTTGACTGCTTCAGTGTGTTACCACATTACTACGTGACTCAAACACGAAAAAAACCCAGGATCTGGCCAACAAGTATGCGAAGAAGGCAAAATCATGAGCCAGATGCGGGCATAACCCAGACCTAACCCAGACCTAACCGGTGTTATCCTCTAAAATTTTGATCGAAACCAGGTTTAATAGACTGCTTCAGTGTGTTACCACATTACTACGTGATTCAAACACGGAAAAAACCCAGGATCTGGCCAACAAGTATGCGATGAAGGCAAAATCATGAGCCAGATGCGGGCATAACCCAGACCTAACCCAGACCTAACCGGTGTTATCCTCTAAAATATTGATCGAAACCAGGTTTAATTGACTGCTTCAGTGTGTTACCACATTACTACGTGATTCAAACACGAAAAAAACCCAGGATCTGGCCAACAAGTATGCGAAGAAGGCAAAATCATGAGCCAGATGCGGGCATAACCCAGACCTAACCCAGACCTAACCGGTGTTATCCTCTAAAATATTGATCGAAACCAGGTTTATTTGACTGCTTCAGTGTGTTACCACATTACTACGTGACTCAAACACGAAAAAAACCCAGGATCTGGCCAACAAGTATGCGAAGAAGGCAAAATCATGAGCCAGATGCGGGCATAACCCAGACCTAACCCAGACCTAACCGGTGTTATCCTCTAAAATTTTGATCGAAACCAGGTTTAATTGACTGCTTCAGTGTATTACCACATTACTACGTGATTCAAACACGAAAAAAACCCAGGATCTGGCCAACAAGTATGCGAAGAAGGCAAAATCATGAGCCAGATGCGGGCATAACCCAGACCTAACCCAGACCTAACCGGTGTTATCCTCTAAAATATTGATCGAAACCAGGTTTAATTGACTGCTTCAGTGTGTTACCACATTCCTACGTGATTCAAACACGAAAAAAACCCAGGATCTGGCCAACAAGTATGCGAAGAAGGCAAAATCATGAGCCAGATGCGGGCATAACCCAGACCTAACCCAGACCTAACCGGTGTTATCCTCTGAAATATTGATCGAAACCAGGTTTAATTGACTGCTTCAGTGAGTTACCACATTACTACGTGATTCAAACACGGAAAAAACCCAGGATCTTGCCAACAAGTATGCGAAGAAGGCAAAATCATGAGCCAGATGCGGGCATAACCCAGACCTAACCCAGACCTAACCGGTGTTATCCTCTGAAATATTGATCGAAACCAGGTTTAATTGACTGCTTCAGTGAGTTACCACATTACTACGTGATTCAAACACGAAAAAAACCCAGGATCTGGCCAACAAGTATGCGAAGAAGGCAAAATCATGAGCCAGATGGGGGCATAACCCAGACCTAACCCAGACATAACCGGTGTTATCCTCTGAAATATTGATCGAAACCAGGTTTAATTGACTGCTTCAGTGTGTTACCACATTACTACGTGATTCAAACACGGAAAATACCCAGGATCTGGCCAACAAGTATGCGAAGAAGGCAAAATCATGAGCCAGATGCGCGCATTTCCCAGACCTAACCCAGACCTAACCGGCGTTATCCTCTAAAATATTGATCGAAACCAGGTTTATTTGACTGCTTCAGTGTGTTACCACATTACTACGTGACTCAAACACGAAAAAAACCCAGGATCTGGCCAACAAGTATGCGAAGAAGGCAAAATCATGAGCCAGATGCGGGCATAACCCAGACCTAACCCAGACCTAACCGGTGTTATCCTCTAAAATTTTGATCGAAACCAGGTTTAATAGACTGCTTCAGTGTGTTACCACATTACTACGTGATTCAAACACGGAAAAAACCCAGGATCTGGCCAACAAGTATGCGATGAAGGCAAAATCATGAGCCAGATGCGGGCATAACCCAGACCTAACCCAGACCTAACCGGTGTTATCCTCTAAAATATTGATCGAAACCAGGTTTAATTGACTGCTTCAGTGTGTTACCACATTACTACGTGATTCAAACACGAAAAAAACCCAGGATCTGGCCAACAAGTATGCGAAGAAGGCAAAATCATGAGCCAGATGCGGGCATAACCCAGACCTAACCCAGACCTAACCGGTGTTATCCTCTAAAATATTGATCGAAACCAGGTTTAATTGACTGCTTCAGTGTATTACCACATTACTACGTGATTCAAACACGAAAAAAACCCAGGATCTGGCCAACAAGTATGCGAAGAAGGCAAAATCATGAGCCAGATGGGGGCATAACCCAGACCTAACCCAGACATAACCGGTGTTATCCTCTGAAATATTGATCGAAACCAGGTTTAATTGACTGCTTCAGTGTGTTACCACATTACTACGTGATTCAAACACGGAAAATACCCAGGATCTGGCCAACAAGTATGCGAAGAAGGCAAAATCATGAGCCAGATGCGCGCATTTCCCAGACCTAACCCAGACCTAACCGGCGTTATCCTCTAAAATATTGATCGAAACCAGGTTTATTTGACTGCTTCAGTGTGTTACCACATTACTACGTGACTCAAACACGAAAAAAACCCAGGATCTGGCCAACAAGTATGCGAAGAAGGCAAAATCATGAGCCAGATGCGGGCATAACCCAGACCTAACCCAGACCTAACCGGTGTTATCCTCTAAAATTTTGATCGAAACCAGGTTTAATAGACTGCTTCAGTGTGTTACCACATTACTACGTGATTCAAACACGGAAAAAACCCAGGATCTGGCCAACAAGTATGCGATGAAGGCAAAATCATGAGCCAGATGCGGGCATAACCCAGACCTAACCCAGACCTAACCGGTGTTATCCTCTAAAATATTCATCGAAACCAGGTTTAATTGACTGCTTCAGTGTGTTACCACATTACTACGTGATTCAAACACGAAAAAAACCCAGGATCTGGCCAACAAGTATGTGAAGAAGGCAAAATCATGAGCCAGATGCGGGCATAACCCAGACCTAACCCAGACCTAACCGGTGTTATCCTCTAAAATATTGATCGAAACCAGGTTTAATTGACTGCTTCAGTGAGTTACCACATTACTACGTGATTCAAACACGGAAAAAACCCAGGATCTGGCCAACAAGTATGCGATGAAGGCAAAATCATGAGCCAGATGCGGGCATAACCCAGACCTAACCCAGACATAACCGGTGTTATCCTCTGAAATATTGATCGAAACCAGGTTTAATTGACTGCTTCAGTGTGTTACCACAATACTACGTGATTCAAACACGGAAAATACCCAGGATCTGGCCAACAAGTATGCGAAGAAGGCAAAATCATGAGCCAGATGCGCGCATTTCCCAGACCTAACCCAGACCTAACCGGCGTTATCCTCTAAAATATTGATCGAAACCAGGTTTATTTGACTGCTTCAGTGTGTTACCACATTACTACGTGACTCAAACACGAAAAAAACCCAGGATCTGGCCAACAAGTATGCGAAGAAGGCAAAATCATGAGCCAGATGCGGGCATAACCCAGACCTAACCCAGACCTAACCGGTGTTATCCTCTAAAATTTTGATCGAAACCAGGTTTAATAGACTGCTTCAGTGTGTTACCACATTACTACGTGATTCAAACACGGAAAAAACCCAGGATCTGGCCAACAAGTATGCGATGAAGGCAAAATCATGAGCCAGATGCGGGCATAACCCAGACCTAACCCAGACCTAACCGGTGTTATCCTCTAAAATATTGATCGAAACCAGGTTTAATTGACTGCTTCAGTGTGTTACCACATTACTACGTGATTCAAACACGAAAAAAACCCAGGATCTGGCCAACAAGTATGCGAAGAAGGCAAAATCATGAGCCAGATGCGGGCATAACCCAGACCTAACCCAGACCTAACCGGTGTTATCCTCTAAAATATTGATCGAAACCAGGCTTAATTGACTGCTTCAGTGTATTACCACATTACTACGTGATTCAAACACGAAAAAAACCCAGGATCTGGCCAACAAGTATGCGAAGAAGGCAAAATCATGAGCCAGATGGGGGCATAACCCAGACCTAACCCAGACATAACCGTTGTTATCCTCTGAAATATTGATCGAAACCAGGTTTAATTGACTGCTTCAGTGTGTTACCACATTACTACGTGATTCAAACACGGAAAATACCCAGGATCTGGCCAACAAGTATGCGAAGAAGGCAAAATCATGAGCCAGATGCGCGCATTTCCCAGACCTAACCCAGACCTAACCGGCGTTATCCTCTAAAATATTGATCGAAACCAGGTTTATTTGACTGCTTCAGTGTGTTACCACATTACTACGTGACTCAAACACGAAAAAAACCCAGGATCTGGCCAACAAGTATGCGAAGAAGGCAAAATCATGAGCCAGATGCGGGCATAACCCAGACCTAACCCAGACCTAACCGGTGTTATCCTCTAAAATTTTGATCGAAACCAGGTTTAATTGACTGCTTCAGTGTATTACCACATTACTACGTGATTCAAACACGAAAAAAACCCAGGATCTGGCCAACAAGTATGCGAAGAAGGCAAAATCATGAGCCAGATGCGGGCATAACCCAGACCTAACCCAGACCTAACCGGTGTTATCCTCTAAAATATTGATCGAAACCAGGTTTAATTGACTGCTTCAGTGTGTTACCACATTCCTACGTGATTCAAACACGAAAAAAACCCAGGATCTGGCCAACAAGTATGCGAAGAAGGCAAAATCATGAGCCAGATGCGGGCATAACCCAGACCTAACCCAGACCTAACCGGTGTTATCCTCTGAAATATTGATCGAAACCAGGTTTAATTGACTGCTTCAGAGAGTTACCACATTACTACGTGATTCAAACACGGAAAAAACCCAGGATCTTGCCAACAAGTATGCGAAGAAGGCAAAATCATGAGCCAGATGCGGGCATAACCCAGACCTAACCCAGACCTAACCGGTGTTATCCTCTGAAATATTGATCGAAACCAGGTTTAATTGACTGCTTCAGTGAGTTACCACATTACTACGTGATTCAAACACGAAAAAAACCCAGGATCTGGCCAACAAGTATGCGAAGAAGGCAAAATCATGAGCCAGATGGGGGCATAACCCAGACCTAACCCAGACATAACCGGTGTTATCCTCTGAAATATTGATCGAAACCAGGTTTAATTGACTGCTTCAGTGTGTTACCACATTACTACGTGATTCAAACACGGAAAATACCCAGGATCTGGCCAACAAGTATGCGAAGAAGGCAAAATCATGAGCCAGATGCGCGCATTTCCCAGACCTAACCCAGACCTAACCGGCGTTATCCTCTAAAATATTGATCGAAACCAGGTTTATTTGACTGCTTCAGTGTGTTACCACATTACTACGTGACTCAAACACGAAAAAAACCCAGGATCTGGCCAACAAGTATGCGAAGAAGGCAAAATCATGAGCCAGATGCGGGCATAACCCAGACCTAACCCAGACCTAACCGGTGTTATCCTCTAAAATTTTGATCGAAACCAGGTTTAATAGACTGCTTCAGTGTGTTACCACATTACTACGTGATTCAAACACGGAAAAAACCCAGGATCTGGCCAACAAGTATGCGATGAAGGCAAAATCATGAGCCAGATGCGGGCATAACCCAGACCTAACCCAGACCTAACCGGTGTTATCCTCTAAAATATTGATCGAAACCAGGTTTAATTGACTGCTTCAGTGTGTTACCACATTACTACGTGATTCAAACACGAAAAAAACCCAGGATCTGGCCAACAAGTATGCGAAGAAGGCAAAATCATGAGCCAGATGCGGGCATAACCCAGACCTAACCCAGACCTAACCGGTGTTATCCTCTAAAATATTGATCGAAACCAGGTTTAATTGACTGCTTCAGTGTATTACCACATTACTACGTGATTCAAACACGAAAAAAACCCAGGATCTGGCCAACAAGTATGCGAAGAAGGCAAAATCATGAGCCAGATGGGGGCATAACCCAGACCTAACCCAGACATAACCGGTGTTATCCTCTGAAATATTGATCGAAACCAGGTTTAATTGACTGCTTCAGTGTGTTACCACATTACTACGTGATTCAAACACGGAAAATACCCAGGATCTGGCCAACAAGTATGCGAAGAAGGCAAAATCATGAGCCAGATGCGCGCATTTCCCAGACCTAACCCAGACCTAACCGGCGTTATCCTCTAAAATATTGATCGAAACCAGGTTTATTTGACTGCTTCAGTGTGTTACCACATTACTACGTGACTCAAACACGAAAAAAACCCAGGATCTGGCCAACAAGTATGCGAAGAAGGCAAAATCATGAGCCAGATGCGGGCATAACCCAGACCTAACCCAGACCTAACCGGTGTTATCCTCTAAAATTTTGATCGAAACCAGGTTTAATAGACTGCTTCAGTGTGTTACCACATTACTACGTGATTCAAACACGGAAAAAACCCAGGATCTGGCCAACAAGTATGCGATGAAGGCAAAATCATGAGCCAGATGCGGGCATAACCCAGACCTAACCCAGACCTAACCGGTGTTATCCTCTAAAATATTGATCGAAACCAGGTTTAATTGACTGCTTCAGTGTGTTACCACATTACTACGTGATTCAAACACGAAAAAAACCCAGGATCTGGCCAACAAGTATGCGAAGAAGGCAAAATCATGAGCCAGATGCGGGCATAACCCAGACCTAACCCAGACCTAACCGGTGTTATCCTCTAAAATATTGATCGAAACCAGGTTTAATTGACTGCTTCAGTGAGTTACCACATTACTACGTGATTCAAACACGGAAAAAACCCAGGATCTGGCCAACAAGTATGCGATGAAGGCAAAATCATGAGCCAGATGCGGGCATAACCCAGACCTAACCCAGACCTAACCGGTGTTATCCTCTAAAATATTGATCGAAACCAGGTTTAATTGACTGCTTCAGTGTGTTACCACATTACTACGTGATTCAAACACGAAAAAACCCCAGGATCTGGCCAACAAGTATGCGAAGAAGGCAAAATCATGAGCCAGATGGGGGCATAACCCAGATCTAACGCAGACCTAACCGGTGTTATCCTCTAAAATTTTGATCGAAACCAGGCTTAATTGACTGCTTCAGTGAGTTACCACATTACTACGTGATTCAAACACGGAAAAAACCCAGGATCTGGCCAACAAGTATGCGATGAAGGCAAAGTCATGAGCCAGATGCGGGCATAACCCAGACCTAACCCAGACCTAACCGGTGTTATCCTCTGAAATATTGATCGAAACCAGGTTTAATTGACTGCTTCAGTGTGTTACCACATTACTACGTGTTTCAAACACGGAAAATACCCAGGATCTGGCCAACAAGTATGCGAAGAAGGCTGAATCATGAGCCAGATGCGGGCATAACCCAGACCTAACCCAGACCTAACCGGTGTTATCCTCTAAAATATTGATCGAAACCAGGTTTAATTGGCTGCTTCAGTGCATTACCACATTACTACGTGATTCAAACACGGAAAATACCCAGGATCTGGCCAACAAGTTTGCGAAAAAGGCGAAAGTATAAGCCATATGCGCGCAAATCCCAGACCGAACCCAGACCTAACCGGTGTTATCCTCTAAAATATTGATCGAAACCAGGTTTTATTGACTGCTTCAGTTTGTTACCACATTACTACGTGATTCAAACACGAAAAAAACCCAGGATCTGGCCAACAAGTATGCGAAGAAGGCAAAATCATGAGCCAGATGCGGGCATAACCCAGACCTATCCCAGACCTAACCGGTGTTATCCTCTAAAATATTGATCGAAACCAGGTTTAATTGACTGCTTCAGTGTATTACCACATTACTACGTGATTCAAACACGAAAAAAACCCAGGATCTGGCCAACAAGTATGCGAAGAAGGCAAAATCATGAGCCAGATGGGGGCATAACCCAGACCTAACCCAGACATAACCGGTGTTATCCTCTGAAATATTGATCGAAACCAGGTTTAATTGACTGCTTCAGTGTGTTACCACATTACTACGTGATTCAAACACGGAAAATACCCAGGATCTGGCCAACAAGTATGCGAAGAAGGCAAAATCATGAGCCAGATGCGCGCATTTCCCAGACCTAACCCAGACCTAACCGGCGTTATCCTCTAAAATATTGATCGAAACCAGGTTTATTTGACTGCTTCAGTGTGTTACCACATTACTACGTGACTCAAACACGAAAAAAACCCAGGATCTGACCAACAAGTATGCGAAGAAGGCAAAATCATGAGCCAGATGCGGGCATAACCCAGACCTAACCCAGACCTAACCGGTGTTATCCTCTAAAATTTTGATCGAAACCAGGTTTAATAGACTGCTTCAGTGTGTTACCACATTACTACGTGATTCAAACACGGAAAAAACCCAGGATCTGGCCAACAAGTATGCGATGAAGGCAAAATCATGAGCCAGATGCGGGCATAACCCAGACCTAACCCAGACCTAACCGGTGTTATCCTCTAAAATATTGATCGAAACCAGGTTTAATTGACTGCTTCAGTGTGTTACCACATTACTACGTGATTCAAACACGAAAAAAACCCAGGATCTGGCCAACAAGTATGCGAAGAAGGCAAAATCATGAGCCAGATGCGGGCATAACCCAGACCTAACCCAGACCTAACCGGTGTTATCCTCTAAAATATTGATCGAAACCAGGTTTAATTGACTGCTTCAGTGTGTTACCACATTACTACGTGATTCAAACACGAAAAAAACCCAGGATCTGGCCAACAAGTATGCGAAGAAGGCAAAATCATGAGCCAGATGGGGGCATAACCCAGACCTAACCCAGACATAACCGGTGTTATCCTCTGAAATATTGATCGAAACCAGGTTTAATTGACTGCTTCAGTGTGTTACCACATTACTACGTGATTCAAACACGGAAAATACCCAGGATCTGGCCAACAAGTATGCGAAGAAGGCAAAATCATGAGCCAGATGCGCGCATTTCCCAGACCTAACCCAGACCTAACCGGCGTTATCCTCTAAAATATTGATCGAAACCAGGTTTATTTGACTGCTTCAGTGTGTTACCACATTACTACGTGACTCAAACACGAAAAAAACCCAGGATCTGGCCAACAAGTATGCGAAGAAGGCAAAATCATGAGCCAGATGCGGGCATAACCCAGACCTAACCCAGACCTAACCGGTGTTATCCTCTAAAATTTTGATCGAAACCAGGTTTAATAGACTGCTTCAGTGTGTTACCACATTACTACGTGATTCAAACACGGAAAAAACCCAGGATCTGGCCAACAAGTATGCGATGAAGGCAAAATCATGAGCCAGATGCGGGCATAACCCAGACCTAACCCAGACCTAACCGGTGTTATCCTCTAAAATATTGATCGAAACCAGGTTTAATTGACTGCTTCAGTGTATTACCACATTACTACGTGATTCAAACACGAAAAAAACCCAGGATCTGGCCAACAAGTATGCGAAGAAGGCAAAATCATGAGCCAGATGCGGGCATAACCCAGACCTAACCCAGACCTAACCGGTGTTATCCTCTAAAATATTGATCGAAACCAGGCTTAATTGACTGCTTCAGTGAGTTACCACATTACTACGTGATTCAAACACGAAAAAAACCCAGGATCTGGCCAACAAGTATGCGAAGAAGGCAAAATCATGAGCCAGATGGGGGCATAACCCAGACCTAACCCAGACATAACCGTTGTTATCCTCTGAAATATTGATCGAAACCAGGTTTAATTGACTGCTTCAGTGTGTTACCACATTACTACGTGATTCAAACACGGAAAATACCCAGGATCTGGCCAACAAGTATGCGAAGAAGGCAAAATCATGAGCCAGATGCGCGCATTTCCCAGACCTAACCCAGACCTAACCGGCGTTATCCTCTAAAATATTGATCGAAACCAGGTTTATTTGACTGCTCCAGTGTGTTACCACATTACTACGTGACTCAAACACGAAAAAAACCCAGGATCTGGCCAACAAGTATGCGAAGAAGGCAAAATCATGAGCCAGATGCGGGCATTACCCAGACCTAACCCAGACCTAACCGGTGTTATCCTCTAAAATATTGATCGAAACCAGGTTTAATTGACTGCTTCAGTGTGTTACCACATTACTACGTGATTCAAACACGAAAAAAACCCAAGATCTGCCCAACAAGTATGCGAAGAAGGCGAAAGTATAAGCCAGATGCGCGCATTTCCCAGACTTAACCCAGACCTAACCGGTGTTATCCTCTGAAATATTGATCGAAACCAGGTTTAATAGACTGCTTCAGTGTGTTACCACATTACTACGTGATTCAAACACGAAAAAAACCCAGGATCTGGCCAACAAGTATGCGAAGAAGGCAAAATCATGAGCCAGATGCGGGCATAACCCAGACCTAACCCAGACCTAACCGGTGTTATCCTCTGAAATATTGATCGAAACCAGGTTTAATTGACTGCTTCAGTGAGTTACCACATTACTACGTGATTCAAACACGAAAAAAACCCAGGATCTGGCCAACAAGTATGCGAAGAAGGCAAAATCATGAGCCAGATGCGGGCATTACCCAGACCTAACCCAGACCTAACCCAGACCTAACCGGTGTTATCCTCTAAAATATTGATCGAAACCAGGTTTAATTGACTGCTTCAGTGTGTTACCACATTACTACGTGATTCAAACACGAAAAAAACCCAAGATCTGCCCAACAAGTATGCGAAGAAGGCGAAAGTATAAGCCAGATGCGCGCATTTCCCAGACTTAACCCAGACCTAACCGGTGTTATCCTCTGAAATATTGATCGAAACCAGGTTTAATAGACTGCTTCAGTGTGTTACCACATTACTACGTGATTCAAACACGGAAAAAACCCAGGATCTGGCCAACAAGTATGCGATGAAGGCAAAATCATGAGCCAGATGCGGGCATAACCCAGACCTAACCCAGACCTAACCGGTGTTATCCTCTAAAATATTGATCGAAACCAGGTTTAATTGACTGCTTCAGTGTGTTACCACATTACTACGTGATTCAAACACGAAAAAAACCCAGGATCTGGCCAACAAGTATGCGAAGAAGGCAAAATCATGAGCCAGATGCGGGCATAACCCAGACCTAACCCAGACCTAACCGGTGTTATCCTCTAAAATATTGATCGAAACCAGGTTTAGTGACTGCTTCAGTGTATTACCACATTACTACGTGATTCAAACACGAAAAAAACCCAGGATCTGGCCAACAAGTATGCGAAGAAGGCAAAATCATGAGCCAGATGGGGGCATAACCCAGACCTAACCCAGACATAACCGGTGTTATCCTCTGAAATATTGATCGAAACCAGGTTTAATTGACTGCTTCAGTGTGTTACCACATTACTACGTGATTCAAACACGGAAAATACCCAGGATCTGGCCAACAAGTATGCGAAGAAGGCAAAATCATGAGCCAGATGCGCGCATTTCCCAGACCTAACCCAGACCTAACCGGCGTTATCCTCTAAAATATTGATCGAAACCAGGTTTATTTGACTGCTTCAGTGTGTTACCACATTACTACGTGACTCAAACACGAAAAAAACCCAGGATCTGGCCAACAAGTATGCGAAGAAGGCAAAATCATGAGCCAGATGCGGGCATAACCCAGACCTAACCCAGACCTAACCGGTGTTATCCTCTAAAATATTGATCGAAACCAGGTTTAATTGACTGCTTCAGTGTATTACCACATTACTACGTGATTCAAACACGAAAAAAACCCAGGATCTGGCCAACAAGTATGCGAAGAAGGCAAAATCATGAGCCAGATGGGGGCATAACCCAGACCTAACCCAGACATAACCGGTGTTATCCTCTGAAATATTGATCGAAACCAGGTTTAATTGACTGCTTCAGTGTGTTACCACATTACTACGTGATTCAAACACGGAAAATACCCAGGATCTGGCCAACAAGTATGCGAAGAAGGCAAAATCATGAGCCAGATGCGCGCATTTCCCAGACCTAACCCAGACCTAACCGGCGTTATCCTCTAAAATATTGATCGAAACCAGGTTTATTTGACTGCTTCAGTGTGTTACCACATTACTACGTGACTCAAACACGAAAAAAACCCAGGATCTGGCCAACAAGTATGCGAAGAAGGCAAAATCATGAGCCAGATGCGGGCATAACCCAGACCTAACCCAGACCTAACCGGTGTTATCCTCTGAAATATTGATCGAAACCAGGTTTAATTGACTGCTTCAGTGTGTTACCACATTACTACGTGATTCAAACACGGAAAAAACCCAGGATCTTGCCAACAAGTATGCGATGAAGGCAAAATCATGAGCCAGATGCGGGCATAACCCAGACCTAACCCAGACCTAACCGGTGTTATCCTCTGAAATATTGATCGAAACCAGGTTTAATTGACTGCTTCAGTGAGTTACCACATTACTACGTGATTCAAACACGAAAAAAACCCAGGATCTGGCCAACAAGTATGCGAAGAAGGCAAAATCATGAGCCAGATGCGGGCATAACCCAGACCTAACCCAGACCTAACCGGTGTTATCCTCTGAAATATTGATCGAAACCAGGTTTAATTGACTGCTTCAGTGAGTTACCACATTACTACGTGATTCAAACACGGAAAAAACCCAGGATCTGGCCAACAAGTATGCGATGAAGGCAAAATCATGAGCCAGATGCGGGCATAACCTAGACCTAACCCAGACCTAACCGGTGTTATCCTCTAAAATATTGATCGAAACCAGGTTTAATTGACTGCTTCAGTGTGTTACCACATTCCTACGTGATTCAAACACGAAAAAAACCCAGGATCTGGCCAACAAGTATGCGAAGAAGGCAAAATCATGAGCCAGATGCGGGCATAACCCAGACCTAACCCAGACCTAACCGGTGTTATCCTCTGAAATATTGATCGAAACCAGGTTTAATTGACTGCTTCAGTGAGTTACCACATTACTACGTGATTCAAACACGGAAAAAACCCAGGATCTGGCCAACAAGTATGCGATGAAGGCAAAATCATGAGCCAGATGCGGGCATAACCCAGACCTAACCCAGACCTAACCGGTGTTATCCTCTAAAATATTGATCGAAACCAGGTTTAATTGACTGCTTCAGTGTGTTACCACATTACTACGTGATTCAAACACGAAAAAACCCCAGGATCTGGCCAACAAGTATGCGAAGAAGGCAAAATCATGAGCCAGATGGGGGCATAACCCAGACCTAACCCAGACCTAACCGGTGTTATCCTCTAAAATTTTGATCGAAACCAGGTTTAATTGACTGCTTCAGTGAGTTACCACATTACTACGTGATTCAAACACGGAAAAAACCCAGGATCTGGCCAACAAGTATGCGATGAAGGCAAAATCATGAGCCAGATGCGGGCATAACCCAGACCTAACCCAGACCTAACCGGTGTTATCCTCTAAAATTTTGATCGAAACCAGGTTTAATTGACTGCTTCAGTGTGTTACCACATTACTACGTGACTCAAACACGAAAAAAACCCAGGATCTGGCCAACAAGTATGCGATGAAGGCAAAATCATGAGCCAGATGCGGGCATAACCCAGACCTAACCCAGACCTAACAGGCGTTATCCTCTAAAATATTGATCGAAACCAGGTTTATTTGACTGCTTCAGTGTGTTACCACATTACTACGTGACTCAAACACGAAGAAAACCCAGGATCTGGCCAACAAGTATGCGATGAAGGCAAAATCATGAGCCAGATGCGGGCATAACCCAGACCTAACCCAGACCTAACCGGTGTTATCCTCTGAAATATTGATCGAAACCAGGTTTAATTGACTGCTTCAGTGTGTTACCACATTACTACGTGATTCAAACACGGAAAATACCTAGGATCTGGCCAACAAGTATGCGAAGAAGGCAAAATCATGAGCCAGATGCGGGCATAACCCAGACCTAACCCAGACCTAACCGGTGTTATCCTCTGAAATATTGATCGAAACCAGGTTTAATTGACTGCTTCAGTGAGTTACCACATTACTACGTGATTCAAACACGGAAAAAACCCAGGATCTGGCCAACAAGTATGCGATGAAGGCAAAATCATGAGCCAGATGCGGGCATAACCCAGACCTAACCCAGACCTAACCGGTGTTATCCTCTAAAATATTGATCGAAACCAGGTTTAATTGACTGCTTCAGTGTGTTACCACATTACTACGTGATTCAAACACGAAAAAACCCCAGGATCTGGCCAACAAGTATGCGAAGAAGGCAAAATCATGAGCCAGATGGGGGCATAACCCAGACCTAACCCAGACCTAACCGGTGTTATCCTCTAAAATTTTGATCGAAACCAGGTTTAATTGACTGCTTCAGTGAGTTACCACATTACTACGTGATTCAAACACGGAAAAAACCCAGGATCTGGCCAACAAGTATGCGATGAAGGCAAAATCATGAGCCAGATGCGGGCATAACCCAGACCTAACCCAGACCTAACCGGTGTTATCCTCTAAAATTTTGATCGAAACCAGGTTTAATTGACTGCTTCAGTGTGTTACCACATTACTACGTGACTCAAACACGAAAAAAACCCAGGATCTGGCCAACAAGTATGCGATGAAGGCAAAATCATGAGCCAGATGCGGGCATAACCCAGACCTAACCCAGACCTAACAGGCGTTATCCTCTAAAATATTGATCGAAACCAGGTTTATTTGACTGCTTCAGTGTGTTACCACATTACTACGTGACTCAAACACGAAAAAAACCCAGGATCTGGCCAACAAGTATGCGATGAAGGCAAAATCATGAGCCAGATGCGGGCATAACCCAGACCTAACCCAGACCTAACCGGTGTTATCCTCTGAAATATTGATCGAAACCAGGTTTAATTGACTGCTTCAGTGTGTTACCACATTACTACGTGATTCAAACACGGAAAATACCTAGGATCTGGCCAACAAGTATGCGAAGAAGGCAAAATCATGAGCCAGATGCGCGCATTTCCCAGACCTAACCCAGACCTAACCGGCGTTATCCTCTAAAATATTGATCGAAACCAGGTTTAATTGACTGCTTCAGTGTGTTACCACATTACTACGTGATTCAAACACGAAAAAAACCCAGGATCTGGCCAACAAGTATGCGAAGAAGGCAGAATCATGAGCCAGATGCGGGCATAACCCAGACCTAACCCAGACCTAACCGGTGTTATCCTCTAAAATATTGATCGAAACCAGGTCTAATTGACTGCTTCAGTGTGTTACCACATTACTACGTGTTTCAAACACGGAAAATACCCAGGATCTGACCAATAAGTATGCGAAGAAGGCAAAATCATGAGCCAGATGCGGGCATAACCCAGACCTAACCCAGACCTAACCGGTGTTATCCTCTAAAATATTGATCGAAACCAGGTTTAATTGACAGCTTCAGTGTGTTACCACATTACTACGTGATTCAAACACGAAAAAAACCCAGGATCTGGCCAACAAGTATGCGATGAAGGCAAAATCATGAGCCAGATGCGGGCATAACCCAGACCTAACCCAGACCTAACCGGTGTTATCCTCTAAAATATTGATCGAAACCAGGTTTAATTGACTGCTTCAGTGTGTTACCACATTACTACGTGTTTCAAACACGGAAAATACCCAGGATCTGGCCAACAAGTATGCGGAGAAGGCAGAATCATGAGCCAGATGCGGGCATAACCCAGACCTAACCCAGACCTAACCGGTGTTATCCTCTAAAATATTGATCGAAACCAGGTTTAATTGACTGCTTCAGTGTGTTACCACATTCCTACGTGATTCAAACACGAAAAAAACCCAGGATCTGGCCAACAAGTATGCGAAGAAGGCAAAATCATGAGCCAGATGCGGGCATAACCCAGACCTAAGACAGACCTAACCGGTGTTATCCTCTGAAATATTGATCGAAACCAGGTTTAATTGACTGCTTCAGTGAGTTACCACATTACTACGTGATTCAAACACGGAAAAAACCCAGGATCTTGCCAACAAGTATGCGATGAAGGCAAAATCATGAGCCAGATGCAGCATAACCCAGACCTAACCCAGACCTAACCGGTGTTATCCTCTGAAATATTGATCGAAACCAGGTTTAATTGACTGCTTCAGTGAGTTACCACATTACTACGTGATTCAAACACGAAAAAAACCCAGGATCTGGCCAACAAGTATGCGAAGAAGGCAAAATCATGAGCCAGATGCGGGCATAACCCAGACCTAACCCAGACCTAACCGGTGTTATCCTCAGAAATATTGATCGAAACCAGGTTTAATTGACTGCGTCAGTGAGTTACCACATTATTACGTGATTCAAACACGGAAAAAACCCAGGATCTGGCCAACAAGTATGCGATGAAGGCAAAATCATGAGCCAGATGCGGGCATAACCCAGACCTAACCCAGACCTAACCGGTGTTATCCTCTGAAATATTGATCGAAACCAGGTTTAATTGACTGCTTCAGTGTGTTACCACATTACTACGTGATTCAAACACGGAAAATACCTAGGATCTGGCCAACAAGTATGCGAAGAAGGCAAAATCATGAGCCAGATGCGCGCATTTCCCAGACCTAACCCAGACCTAACCGGCGTTATCCTCTAAAATATTGATCGAAACCAGGTTTAATTGACTGCTTCAGTGTGTTACCACATTACTACGTGTTTCAAACACGGAAAATACCCAGGATCTGGCCAACAAGTATGCGAAGAATGCGAAAGAATAAGCCGGATGCGCGCATTTCCCAGACCTAACCCAGACCTAACAGGTGTTATCCTCTGAAATATTGATCGAAACCAGGTTTAATTGACTGCTTCAGTGTGTTACCACATTACTACGTGTTTCAAACACGGAAAATACCCAGGATCTGGCCAACAAGTATGCGAAGAAGGCAAAATCATGAGCCAGATGCGGGCATAACCCAGACCTAACCCAGACCTAACCGGTGTTAACCTCTGAAATATTGATCGTAACCAGGTTTAATTGACTGCTTCAGTGTGTTACCACATTACTACGTGTTTCAAACACGGAAAATACCCAGGATCTGGCCAACAAGTATGCGAAGAAGGCAGAATCATGAGCCAGATGCGGGCATAACCCAGACCTAACCCAGACCTAACCGGTGTTATCCTCTAAAATATTGATCGAAACCAGGTTTAATTGGCTGCTTCAGTGTATTACCACATTACTACGTGATTCAAACACGGAAAATACCCAGGATCTGGCCAACAAGTTTGCGAAAAAGGCGAAAGTATAAGCCATATGCGCGCAAATCCCAGACCGAACCCAGACCTAACCGGTGTTATCCTCTAAAATATTGATCGAAACCAGGTTTTATTGACTGCTTCAGTTTGTTACCACATTACTACGTGATTCAAACACGAAAAAAACCCAGGATCTGGCCAACAAGTATGCGAAGAAGGCGAAAGTATAAGCCAGATGCGCGCATATCCCAGACCAAACCCAGACCTAACCGGTGTTATCCTCTAAAATATTGATCGAAACCAGGTTTAATTGACTGCTTCAGTGTGTTACCACATTCCTACGTGATTCAAACACGAAAAAAACCCAGGATCTGGCCAACAAGTATGCGAAGAAGGCAAAATCATGAGCCAGATGCGGGCATAACCCAGACCTAACCCAGACCTAACCGGTGTTATCCTCTGAAATATTGATCGAAACCAGGTTTAATTGACTGCTTCAGTGTGTTACCACATTACTACGTGATTCAAACACGGAAAATACCCAGGATCCGGCCAACAAGTATGCGAAGAAGGCAAAATCATGAGCCAGATGCGCGCATTTCCCAGACCTAACCCAGACCTAACCGGCGTTATCCTCTGAAATATTGATCGAAACCAGGGTTAATTGACTGCTTCAGTGTGTTACCATATTACTACGTGATTCAAACACGGAAAAAACCCAGGATCTGGCCAACAAGTATGCGATGAAGGCAAAATCATGAGCCAGATGCGGGCATTACCCAGACCTAACCCAGACCTAACCTGTGTTATCCTCTAAAATATTGATCGAAACCAGGTTTAATTGACTGCTTCAGTGTGTTACCACATTACTACGTGATTCAAACACGAAAAAAACCCAAGATCTGGACAACAAGTATGCGAAGAAGGCGAAAGTATAAGCCAGATGCGCGCATTTCCCAGACTTAACCCAGACCTAACCGGTGTTATCCTCTGAAATATTGATCGAAACCAGGTTTAATAGACTGCTTCAGTGTGTTACCACATTACTACGTGATTCAAACACGGAAAAAACCCAGGATCTGGCCAACAAGTATGCGATGAAGGCAAAATCATGAGCCAGATGCGGGCATAACCCAGACCTAACCCAGACCTAACCGGTGTTATCCTCTAAAATATTGATCGAAACCAGGTTTAATTGACTGCTTCAGTGTGTTACCACATTACTACGTGATTCAAACACGAAAAAAACCCAGGATCTGGCCAACAAGTATGCGAAGAAGGCAAAATCATGAGCCAGATGCGGGCATAACCCAGACCTAACCCAGACCTAACCGGTGTTATCCTCTAAAATATTGATCGAAACCAGGTTTAATTGACTGCTTCAGTGTATTACCACATTACTACGTGATTCAAACACGAAAAAAACCCAGGATCTGGCCAACAAGTATGCGAAGAAGGCAAAATCATGAGCCAGATGGGGGCATAACCCAGACCTAACCCAGACATAACCGGTGTTATCCTCTGAAATATTGATCGAAACCAGGTTTAATTGACTGCTTCAGTGTGTTACCACATTACTACGTGATTCAAACACGGAAAATACCCAGGATCTGGCCAACAAGTATGCGAAGAAGGCAAAATCATGAGCCAGATGCGCGCATTTCCCAGACCTAACCCAGACCTAACCGGCGTTATCCTCTAAAATATTGATCGAAACCAGGTTTAATTGACTGCTTCAGTGTGTTACCACATTACTACGTGTTTCAAACACGGAAAATACCCAGGATCTGGCCAACAAGTATGCGAAGAATGCGAAAGAATAAGCCGGATGCGCGCATTTCCCAGACCTAACCCAGACCTAACAGGTGTTATCCTCTGAAATATTGATCGAAACCAGGTTTAATTGACTGCTTCAGTGTGTTACCACATTACTACGTGTTTCAAACACGGAAAATACCCAGGATCTGGCCAACAAGTATGCGAAGAAGGCAAAATCATGAGCCAGATGCGGGCATAACCCAGACCTAACCCAGACCTAACCGGTGTTATCCTCTGAAATATTGATCGTAACCAGGTTTAATTGACTGCTTCAGTGTGTTACCACATTACTACGTGATTCAAACACGAAAAAAACCCAGGATCTGGCCAACAAGTATGCGAAGAAGGCAGAATCATGAGCCAGATGCGGGCATAACCCAGACCTAACCCAGACCTAACCGGTGTTATCCTCTTAAATATTGATCGAAACCAGGTCTAATTGACTGCTTCAGTGTGTTACCACATTACTACGTGTTTCAAACACGGAAAATACCCAGGATCTGACCAATAAGTATGCGAAGAAGGCAAAATCATGAGCCAGATGCGGGCATAACCCAGACCTAACCCAGACCTAACCGGTGTTATCCTCTAAAATATTGATCGAAACCAGGTTTAATTGACAGCTTCAGTGTGTTACCACATTACTACGTGATTCAAACACGAAAAAAACCCAGGATCTGGCCAACAAGTATGCGATGAAGGCAAAATCATGAGCCAGATGCGGGCATAACCCAGACCTAACCCAGACCTAACCGGTGTTATCCTCTAAAATATTGATCGAAACCAGGTTTAATTGACTGCTTCAGTGTGTTACCACATTACTACGTGTTTCAAACACGGAAAATACCCAGGATCTGGCCAACAAGTATGCGAAGAAGGCAGAATCATGAGCCAGATGCGGGCATAACCCAGACCTAACCCAGACCTAACCGGTGTTATCCTCTAAAATATTGATCGAAACCAGGTTTAATTGGCTGCTTCAGTGTATTACCACATTACTACCTGATTCAAACACGGAAAATACCCAGGATCTGGCCAACAAGTTTGCGAAAAAGGCGAAAGTATAAGCCATATGCGCGCAAATCCCAGACCGAACCCAGACCTAACCGGTGTTATCCTCTAAAATATTGATCGAAACCAGGTTTTATTGACTGCTTCAGTTTGTTACCACATTACTACGTGATTCAAACACGAAAAAAACCCAGGATCTGGCCAACAAGTATGCGAAGAAGGCGAAAGTATAAGCCAGATGCGCGCATATCCCAGACCAAACCCAGACCTAACCGGTGTTATCCTCTGAAATATTGATCGAAGCCAGGTTTAATTGACTGCTTCAGTGTGTTACCACATTACTACGTGATTCAAACACGGAAAATACCTAGGATCTGGCCAACAAGTATGCGAAGAAGGCAAAATCATGAGCCAGATGCGCGCATTTCCCAGACCTAACCCAGACCTAACCGGCGTTATCCTCTAAAATATTGATCGAAACCAGGTTTAATTGACTGCTTCAGTGTGTTACCACATTGCTACGTGTTTCAAACACGGAAAATACCCAGGATCTGGCCAACAAGTATGCGAAGAATGCGAAAGAATAAGCCGGATGCGCGCATTTCCCAGACCTAACCCAGACCTAACAGGTGTTATCCTCTGAAATATCGATCGAAACCAGGTTTAATTGACTGCTTCAGTGTGTTACCACATTACTACGTGTTTCAAACACGGAAAATACCCAGGATCTGGCCAACAAGTATGCGAAGAAGGCAAAATCATGAGCCAGATGCGGGCATAACCCAGACCTAACCCAGACCTAACCGGTGTTATCCTCTGAAATATTGATCGTAACCAGGTTTAATTGACTGCTTCAGTGTGTTACCACATTACTACGTGATTCAAACACGAAAAAAACCCAGGATCTGGCCAACAAGTATGCGAAGAAGGCAGAATCATGAGCCAGATGCGGGCATAACCCAGACCTAACCCAGACCTAACCGGTGTTATCCTCTAAAATATTGATCGAAACCAGGTCTAATTGACTGCTTCAGTGTGTTACCACATTACTACGTGTTTCAAACACGGAAAATACCCAGGATCTGACCAATAAGTATGCGAAGAAGGCAGAATCATGAGCCAGATGCGGGCATAACCCAGACCTAACCCAGACCTAACCGGTGTTATCCTCTAAAATATTGATCGAAACCAGGTTTAATTGGCTGCTTCAGTGTATTACCACATTACTACGTGATTCAAACACGGAAAATACCCAGGATCTGGCCAACAAGTTTGCGAAAAAGGCGAAAGTATAAGCCATATGCGCGCAAATCCCAGACCGAACCCAGACCTAACCGGTGTTATCCTCTAAAATATTGATCGAAACCAGGTTTTATTGACTGCTTCAGTTTGTTACCACATTACTACGTGATTCAAACACGAAAAAAACCCAGGATCTGGCCAACAAGTATGCGAAGAAGGCGAAAGTATAAGCCAGATGCGCGCATATCCCAGACCAAACCCAGACCTAACCGGTGTTATCCTCTAAAATATTGATCGAAACCAGGTTTAATTGACTGCTTCAGTGTGTTACCACATTCCTACGTGATTCAAACACGAAAAAAACCCAGGATCTGGCCAACAAGTATGCGAAGAAGGCAAAATCATGAGCCAGATGCGGGCATAACCCAGACCTAACCCAGACCTAACCGGTGTTATCCTCTGAAATATTGATCGAAACCAGGTTTAATTGACTGCTTCAGTGTGTTACCACATTACTACGTGATTCAAACACGGAAAATACCCAGGATCCGGCCAACAAGTATGCGAAGAAGGCAAAATCATGAGCCAGATGCGCGCATTTCCCAGACCTAACCCAGACCTAACCGGCGTTATCCTCTGAAATATTGATCGAAACCAGGTTTAATTGACTGCTTCAGTGTGTTACCATATTACTACGTGATTCAAACACGGAAAAAACCCAGGATCTGGCCAACAAGTATGCGATGAAGGCAAAATCATGAGCCAGATGCGGGCATTACCCAGACCTAACCCAGACCTAACCGGTGTTATCCTCTAAAATATTGATCGAAACCAGGTTTAATTGACTGCTTCAGTGTGTTACCACATTACTACGTGATTCAAACACGAAAAAAACCCAAGATCTGGCCAACAAGTATGCGAAGAAGGCGAAAGTATAAGCCAGATGCGCGCATTTCCCAGACTTAACCCAGACCTAACCGGTGTTATCCTCTGAAATATTGATCGAAACCAGGTTTAATAGACTGCTTCAGTGTGTTACCACATTACTACGTGATTCAAACACGGAAAAAACCCAGGATCTGGCCAACAAGTATGCGATGAAGGCAAAATCATGAGCCAGATGCGGGCATAACCCAGACCTAACCCAGACCTAACCGGTGTTATCCTCTAAAATATTGATCGAAACCAGGTTTAATTGACTGCTTCAGTGTGTTACCACATTACTACGTGATTCAAACACGAAAAAAACCCAGGATCTGGCCAACAAGTATGCGAAGAAGGCAAAATCATGAGCCAGATGCGGGCATAACCCAGACCTAACCCAGACCTAACCGGTGTTATCCTCTAAAATATTGATCGAAACCAGGTTTAATTGACTGCTTCAGTGTATTACCACATTACTACGTGATTCAAACACGAAAAAAACCCAGGATCTGGCCAACAAGTATGCGAAGAAGGCAAAATCATGAGCCAGATGGGGGCATAACCCAGACCTAACCCAGACATAACCGGTGTTATCCTCTGAAATATTGATCGAAACCAGGTTTAATTGACTGCTTCAGTGTGTTACCACATTACTACGTGATTCAAACACGGAAAATACCCAGGATCTGGCCAACAAGTATGCGAAGAAGGCAAAATCATGAGCCAGATGCGCGCATTTCCCAGACCTAACCCAGACCTAACCGGCGTTATCCTCTAAAATATTGATCGAAACCAGGTTTAATTGACTGCTTCAGTGTGTTACCACATTACTACGTGTTTCAAACACGGAAAATACCCAGGATCTGGCCAACAAGTATGCGAAGAATGCGAAAGAATAAGCCGGATGCGCGCATTTCCCAGACCTAACCCAGACCTAACAGGTGTTATCCTCTGAAATATTGATCGAAACCAGGTTTAATTGACTGCTTCAGTGTGTTACCACATTACTACGTGTTTCAAACACGGAAAATACCCAGGATCTGGCCAACAAGTATGCGAAGAAGGCAAAATCATGAGCCAGATGCGGGCATAACCCAGACCTAACCCAGACCTAACCGGTGTTATCCTCTGAAATATTGATCGTAACCAGGTTTAATTGACTGCTTCAGTGTGTTACCACATTACTACGTGATTCAAACACGAAAAAAACCCAGGATCTGGCCAACAAGTATGCGAAGAAGGCAGAATCATGAGCCAGATGCGGGCATAACCCAGACCTAACCCAGACCTAACCGGTGTTATCCTCTAAAATATTGATCGAAACCAGGTCTAATTGACTGCTTCAGTGTGTTACCACATTACTACGTGTTTCAAACACGGAAAATACCCAGGATCTGACCAATAAGTATGCGAAGAAGGCAAAATCATGAGCCAGATGCGGGCATAACCCAGACCTAACCCAGACCTAACCGGTGTTATCCTCTAAAATATTGATCGAAACCAGGTTTAATTGACAGCTTCAGTGTGTTACCACATTACTACGTGATTCAAACACGAAAAAAACCCAGGATCTGGCCAACAAGTATGCGATGAAGGCAAAATCATGAGCCAGATGCGGGCATAACCCAGACCTAACCCAGACCTAACCGGTGTTATCCTCTAAAATATTGATCGAAACCAGGTTTAATTGACTGCTTCAGTGTGTTACCACATTACTACGTGTTTCAAACACGGAAAATACCCAGGATCTGGCCAACAAGTATGCGAAGAAGGCAGAATCATGAGCCAGATGCGGGCATAACCCAGACCTAACCCAGACCTAACCGGTGTTATCCTCTAAAATATTGATCGAAACCAGGTTTAATTGGCTGCTTCAGTGTATTACCACATTACTACGTGATTCAAACACGGAAAATACCCAGGATCTGGCCAACAAGTTTGCGAAAAAGGCGAAAGTATAAGCCATATGCGCGCAAATCCCAGACCGAACCCAGACCTAACCGGTGTTATCCTCTAAAATATTGATCGAAACCAGGTTTTATTGACTGCTTCAGTTTGTTACCACATTACTACGTGATTCAAACACGAAAAAAACCCAGGATCTGGCCAACAAGTATGCGAAGAAGGCGAAAGTATAAGCCAGATGCGCGCATATCCCAGACCAAACCCAGACCTAACCGGTGTTATCCTCTAAGATATTGATCGAAACCAGGTTTAATTGACTGCTTCAGTGTGTTACCACATTCCTACGTGATTCAAACACGAAAAAAACCCAGGATCTGGCCAACAAGTATGCGAAGAAGGCAAAATCATGAGCCAGATGCGGGCATAACCCAGACCTAACCCAGACCTAACCCGTGTTATCCTCTGAAATATTGATCGAAACCAGGTTTAATTGACTGCTTCAGTGTGTTACCACATTACTACGTGATTCAAACACGGAAAATACCCAGGATCCGGCCAACAAGTATGCGAAGAAGGCAAAATCATGAGCCAGATGCGCGCATTTCCCAGACCTAACCCAGACCTAACCGGCGTTATCCTCTGAAATATTGATCGAAACCAGGTTTAATTGACTGCTTCAGTGTGTTACCATATTACTACGTGATTCAAACACGGAAAAAACCCAGGATCTGGCCAACAAGTATGCGATGAAGGCAAAATCATGAGCCAGATGCGGGCATTACCCAGACCTAACCCAGACCTAACCGGTGTTATCCTCTAAAATATTGATCGAAACCAGGTTTAATTGACTGCTTCAGTGTGTTACCACATTACTACGTGATTCAAACACGAAAAAAACCCAAGATCTGGCCAACAAGTATGCGAAGAACGCGAAAGTATAAGCCAGATGCGCGCATTTCCCAGACTTAACCCAGACCTAACCGGTGTTATCCTCTGAAATATTGATCGAAACCAGGTTTAATAGACTGCTTCAGTGTGTTACCACATTACTACGTGATTCAAACACGGAAAAAACCCAGGATCTGGCCAACAAGTATGCGATGAAGGCAAAATCATGAGCCAGATGCGCGCATTTCCCAGACCTAACCCAGACCTAACCGGCGTTATCCTCTAAAATATTGATCGAAACCAGGTTTATTTGAGAGCTTCAGTGTGTTACCACATTACTACGTGACTCAAACACGAAAAAAACCCAGGATCTGGCCAACAAGTATGCGAAGAAGGCAAAATCATGAGCCAGATGCGGGCATAACCCAGACCTAACCCAGACCTAACCGGTGTTATCCTCTGAAATATTGATCGAAACCAGGTTTAATTGACTGCTTCAGTGTGTTACCACATTACTACGTGATTCAAACACGAAAAAACCCCAGGATCTGGCCAACAAGTATGCGAAGAAGGCAAAATCATGAGCCAGATGGGGGCATAACCCAGACCTAACCCAGACCTAACCGGTGTTATCCTCTAAAATTTTGATCGAAACCAGGTTTAATTGACTGCTTCAGTGTGTTACCACATTACTACGTGATTCAAACACGGAAAATACCCAGGATCTGGCCAACAAGTATGCGAAGAAGGCAAAATCATGAGCCAGATGCGGGCATAACCCAGACCTAACCCAGACCTAACCGGTGTTATCCTCTAAAATTTTGATCGAAACCAGGTTTAATTGACTGCTTCAGTGTGTTACCACATTGCTACGTGATTCAAACACGGAAAATACCCAGGATCTGGCCAACAAGTATGCGAAGAAGGCAAAATCATGAGCCAGATGCGGGCATAACCCAGACCTAACCCAGACCTAACAGGCGTTATCCTCTAAAATATTGATCGAAACCAGGTTTATTTGACTGCTTCAGTGTGTTACCACATTACTACGTGACTCAAACACGAAAAAAACCCAGGATCTGGCCAACAAGTATGCGAAGAAGGCAAAATCATGAGCCAGATGCGGACATAACCCAGACCTAACCCAGACCTACCCGGTGTTATCCTCTAAAATTTTGATCGAAACCAGGTTTAATTGACTGCTTCAGTGTATTACCACATTACTACGTGATTCAAACACGAAAAAAACCCAGGATCTGGCCAACAAGTATGCGAAGAAGGCAAAATCATGAGCCAGATGCGGGCATAACCCAGACCTAACCCAGACCTAACCGGTGTTATCCTCTAAAATATTGATCGAAACCAGGTTTAATTGACTGCTTCAGTGTGTTACCACATTCCTACGTGATTCAAACACGAAAAAAACCCAGGATCTGGCCAACAAGTTTGCGAAGAAGGCAAAATCATGAGCCAGATGCGGGCATAACCCAGACCTAAGACAGACCTAACCGGTGTTATCCTCTGAAATATTGATCGAAAACAGGTTTAATTGACTGCTTCAGTGAGTTACCACATTACTACGTGATTCAAACACGGAAAAAACCCAGGATCTTGCCAACAAGTATGCGATGAAGGCAAAATCATGAGCCAGATGCGGGCATAACCCAGACCTAACCCAGACCTAACCGGTGTTATCCTCTGAAATATTGATCGAAACCAGGTTTAATTGACTGCTTCAGTGAGTTACCACATTACTACGTGACTCAAACACGAAAAAAACCCAGGATCTGGCCAACAAGTATGCGAAGAAGGCAAAATCATGAGCCAGATGCGGGCATAACCCAGACCTAACCCAGACCTAACCGGTGTTATCCTCTGAAATATTGATCGAAACCAGGTTTAATTGACTGCGTCAGTGAGTTACCACATTATTACGTGATTCAAACACGGAAAAAACCCAGGATCTGGCCAATAAGTATGCGATGAAGGCAAAATCATGAGCCAGATGCGGGCATAACCCAGACCTAACCCAGACCTAACCGGTGTTATCTTCTAAAATATTGATCGAAACCAGGTTTAATTGACTGCTTCAGTGTGTTACCACATTCCTACGTGATTCAAACACGAAAAAAACCCAGGATCTGGCCAACAAGTATGCGAAGAAGGCAAAATCATGAGCCAGATGCGGGCATAACCCAGACCTAACCCAGACCTGACCGGTGTTATCCTCTGAAATATTGATCGAAACCAGGTTTAATTGACTGCTTCAGTGAGTTACCACATTACTACGTGATTCAAACACGGAAAAAACCCAGGATCTGGCCAACAAGTATGCGATGAAGGCAAAATCATGAGCCAGATGCGGGCATAACCCAGACCTAACCCAGACCTAACCGGTGTTATCCTCTAAAATATTGATCGAAACCAGGTTTAATTGACTGCTTCAGTGTGTTACCACATTACTACGTGATTCAAACACGAAAAAACCCCAGGATCTGGCCAACAAGTATGCGAAGAAGGCAAAATCATGAGCCAGATGGGGGCATAACCCAGACCTAACCCAGACCTAACCGGTGTTATCCTCTGAAATATTGATCGAAACCAGGTTTAATTGACTGCTTCAGTGTGTTACCACATTACTACGTGATTCAAACACGGAAAATACCTAGGATCTGGCCAACAAGTATGCGAAGAATGCAAAATCATGAGCCAGATGCGCGCATTTCCCAGACCTAACCCAGACCTAACCGGCGTTACCCTCTAAAATATTGATCGAAACCAGGTTTAATTGACTGCTTCAGTGTGTTACCACATTACTACGTGTTTCAAACACGGAAAATACCCAGGATCTGGCAAACAAGTATGCGAAGAAGGCAAAATCATGAGCCAGATGCGCGCATTTCCCAGACCTAACCCAGACCTAACCGGTATTATCCTCTGAAATATTGATCGAAACCAGGTTTAATTGACTGCTTCAGTGTGTTACCACATTACTACGTGATTCAAACACGGAAAAAACCCAGGATCTGGCCAACAAGTTTGCGAAAAGGCGAAAGTATAAGCCATATGCGCGCATATCCCGGACCTAACCCAGACCTATCCGGTGTTATCCTCCTAAATACTGTCCGAATCCAGGTTTAGTGGACTGTTTCTGTGTGGTACCACATTACTACGTGATTCAAACCCGAAAAAAACCCAGGATCTGGCCAACAAGTATGCGATGAAGGCAAAATCATGAGCCAGATGCGGGCATAACCCAGACCTAACCCAGACCTAACCGGTGTTATCCTCTGAAATATTGATCGAAACCAGGTTTAATTGACTGCTTCAGTGTGTTACCACATTACTACGTGATTCAAACACGAAAAAAACCCAAGATCTGGCCAACAAGTATGCGAAGAAGGCAAAATCATGAGCCAGATGCGGGCATAACCCAGACCTAACCCAGACCTAACCGGTGTTATCCTCTAAAATATTGATCGAGACCAGGTTTAATTGACTGCTTCAGTGTATTACCACATTACTACGTGATTCAAACACGAAAAAAACCCAGGATCTGGCCAACAAGTATGCGAAGAAGGCAAAATCATGAGCCAGATGCGGGCATAACCCAGACCTAACCCAGACCTAACCGGTGTTATCCTCTGAAATATTGATCGAAACCAGGTTTAATTGACTGCTTCAGTGTGTTACCACATTACTACGTGATTCAAACACGGAAAATACCTAGGATCTGGCCAACAAGTATGCGAAGAATGCAAAATCATGAGCCAGATGCGCGCATTTCCCAGACCTAACCCAGACCTAACCGGCGTTATCCTCTAAAATATTGATCGAAACCAGGTTTAATTGACTGCTTCAGTGTGTTACCACATTACTACGTGTTTCAAACACGGAAAATACCCAGGATCTGGCAAACAAGTATGCGAAGAAGGCAAAATCATGAGCCAGATGCGCGCATTTCCCAGACCTAACCCAGACCTAACCGGTGTTATCCTCTGAAATATTGATCGAAACCAGGTTTAATTGACTGCTTCAGTGTGTTACCACATTACTACGTGTTTCAAACACGGAAAATACCCAGGATCTGGCCAAGAAGTATGCGAAGAATGCGAAAGAATAAGCCAGATGCGCGCATTTCCCAGACCTAACCCAGACCTAACCGGTGTTATCCTCTGAAATATTGATCGAAACCAGGTTTAATTGACTGCTTCAGTGTGTTACCACATTACTACGTGTTTCAAACACGGAAAATACCCAGGATCTGGCCAACAAGTATGCGAAGAATGCGAAAGAATAAGCCAGATGCGCGCATTTCCCAGACCTAACCCAGACCTAACCGGTGTTATCCTCTGAAATAATGATCGAAACCAGGTTTAATTGACTGCTTCAGTGTGTTACCACATTCCTACGTGATTCAAACACGAAAAAAACCCAGGATCTGGCCAACAAGTGTGCGAAGAAGGCGAAAGTATAAGCCAGATGCGCGCATTTCCCAGACCTAACCCAGACCTAACCGGCGTTATCCTCTAGAATATTGATCGAAACCAGGTTTAATTGACTGCTTCAGTGTGTTACCACATTACTACGTGTTTCAAACACGGAAAATACCCAGGATCTGGCAAACAAGTATGCGAAGAAGGCAAAATCATGAGCCAGATGCGCGCATTTCCCAGACCTAACCCAGACCTAACCGGTGTTATCCTCTGAAATATTGATTGAAACCAGGTTTAATTGACTGCTTCAGTGTGTTACCACATTACTACGTGTTTCAAACACGGAAAATACCCAGGATCTGGCCAACAAGTATGCGAAGAATGCGAAAGAATAAGCCAGATGCGCGCATTTCCCAGACCTAACCCAGACCTAACCGGTGTTATCCTCTGAAATATTGATCGAAACCAGGTTTAATTGACTGCTTCAGTGTGTTACCACATTACTACGTGATTCAAACACTGAAAAAACCCAGGATCTGGCCAACAAGTATGCGATGAAGGCAAAATCATGAGCCAGATGCGGGCATAACCCAGACCTAACCCAGACCTAACCGGTGTTATCCTCTGAAATATTGATCGAAACCAGGTTCAATTGACTGCTTCAGTGTGTTACCACATTACTACGTGATTCAAACACGGAAAATACCCAGGATCTGGCCAACAAGTATGCGAAGAAGGCAAAATCATGAGCCAGATGCGGGCATAACCCAGACCTAACCCAGACCTAACCGGTGTTATCCTCTGAAATATTGATCGAAACCAGGTTTAATTGACTGCTTCAGTGTGTTACCACATTACTACGTGATTCAAACACGGAAAATACCCAGGATCTGGCCAACAAGTATGCGAAGAAGGCAAAATCATGAGCCAGATGCGCGCATTTCCCAGACCTAACCCAGACCTAACCGGCGTTATCCTCTGAAATATTGATCGAAACCAGGTTTAATTGACTGCTTCAGTGTGTTACCACATTACTACGTGATTCAAACACGGAAAAAACCCAGGATCTGGCCAACAAGTATGCGAAGAAGGCAAAATCATGAGCCAGATGCGGGCATAACCCAGACCTAACCCAGACCTAACCGGTGTTATCCTCTGAAATATTGATCGAAACCAGGTTTAATTGACTGCTTCAGTGAGTTACCACATTACTACGTGATTCAAACACTGAAAAAACCCAGGATCTGGCCAACAAGTATGCGATGAAGGCAAAATCATGAGCCAGATGCGGGCATAACCCAGACCTAACCCAGACCTAACCGGTGTTATCCTCTGAAATATTGATCGAAACCAGGTTTAATTGACTGCTTCAGTGTGTTACCACATTACTACGTGATTCAAACACGGAAAATACCTAGGATCTGGCCAACAAGTATGCGAAGAAGGCAAAATCATGAGCCAGATGCGCGCATTTCCCAGACCTAACCCAGACCTAACCGGCGTTATCCTCTAAAATATTGATCGAAACCAGGTTTAATTGACTGCTTCAGTGTGTTACCACATTACTACGTGTTTCAAACACGGAAAATACCCAGGATCTGGCAAACAAGTATGCGAAGAAGGCAAAATCATGAGCCAGATGCGCGCATTTCCCAGACCTAACCCAGACCTAACCGGTGTTATCCTCTGAAATATTGATCGAAACCAGGTTTAATTGACTGCTTCAGTGTGTTACCACATTACTACGTGTTTCAAACACGGAAAATACCCAGGATCTGGCCAACAAGTATGCGAAGAATGCGAAAGAATAAGCCAGATGCGCGCATTTCCCAGACCTAACCCAGACCAAACCGGTGTTATCCTCTGAAATATTGATCGAAACCAGGTTTAATTGACTGCTTCAGTGTGTTACCACATTGCTACGTGTTTCAAACACGGAAAATACCCAGGATCTGGCCAACAAGTATGCGAAGAATGCGAAAGAATAAGCCAGATGCGCGCATTTCCCAGACCTAACCCAGACCTAACCGGTGTTATCCTCTGAAATAATGATCGAAACCAGGTTTAATTGACTGCTTCAGTGTGTTACCACATTCCTACGTGATTCAAACACGAAAAAAACCCAGGATCTGGCCAACAAGTGTGCGAAGAAGCCGAAAGTATAAGCCAGATGCGCGCATTTCCCAGACCTAACCCAGACCTAACCGGCGTTATCCTCTAAAATATTGATCGAAACCAGGTTTAATTGACTGCTTCAGTGTGTTACCACATTACTACGTGTTTCAAACACGGAAAATACCCAGGATCTGGCAAACAAGTATGCGAAGAAGGCAAAATCATGAGCCAGATGCGCGCATTTCCCAGACCTAACCCAGACCTAACCGGTGTTATCCTCTGAAATATTGATCGAAACCAGGTTTAATTGACTGCTTCAGTGTGTTACCACATTACTACGTGTTTCAAACACGGAAAATACCCAGGATCTGGCCAACAAGTATGCGAAGAATGCGAAAGAATAAGCCAGATGCGCGCATTTCCCAGACCTAACCCAGACCTAACCGGTGTTATCCTCTGAAATATTGATCGAAACCAGGTTTAATTGACTGCTTCAGTGTGTTACCACATTACTACGTGATTCAAACACTGAAAAAACCCAGGATCTGGCCAACAAGTATGCGATGAAGGCAAAATCATGAGCCAGATGCGGGCATAACCCAGACCTAACCCAGACCTAACCGGTGTTATCCTCTGAAATATTGATCGAAACCAGGTTTAATTGACTGCTTCAGTGAGTTACCACATTACTACGTGATTCAAACACTGAAAAAACCCAGGATCTGGCCAACAAGTATGCGATGAAGGCAAAATCATGAGCCAGATGCGGGCATAACGCAGACCTAACCCAGACCTAACCGGTGTTATCCTCTGAAATATTGATCGAAACCAGGTTTAATTGACTGCTTCAGTGTGTTACCACATTACTACGTGATTCAAACACGGAAAATACCTAGGATCTGGCCAACAAGTATGCGAAGAAGGCAAAATCATGAGCCAGATGCGCGCATTTCCCAGACCTAACCCAGACCTAACCGGCGATATCCTCTAAAATATTGATCGAAACCAGGTTTAATTGACTGCTTCAGTGTGTTACCACATTACTACGTGTTTCAAACACGGAAAATACACAGGATCTGGCAAACAAGTATGCGAAGAAGGCAAAATCATGAGCCAGATGCGCGCATTTCCCAGACCTAACCCAGACCTAACCGGTGTTATCCTCTGAAATATTGATCGAAACCAGGTTTAATTGACTGCTTCAGTGTGTTACCACATTACTACGTGTTTCAAACACGGAAAATACCCAGGATCTGGCCAACAAGTATGCGAAGAATGCGAAAGAATAAGCCAGATGCGCGCATTTCCCAGACCTAACCCAGACCTAACCGGTGTTATCCTCTGAAATATTGATCGAAACCAGGTTTAATTGACTGCTTCAGTGTGTTACCACATTGCTACGTGTTTCAAACACGGAAAATACCCAGGATCTGGCCAACAAGTATGCGAAGAATGCGAAAGAATAAGCCAGATGCGCGCATTTCCCAGACCTAAACCAGACCTAACCGGTGTTATCCTCTGAAATATTGATCGAAACCAGGTTTAATTGACTGCTTCAGTGTGTTACCGCATTACTACGTGATTCAAACACGAAAAAAACCCAGGATCTGGCCAACAAGTATGCGAAGAAGGCAAAATCATGAGCCAGATGCGGGCATAACCCAGACCTAACCCAGACCTAACCGGTGTTATCCTCTGAAATATTGATCGAAACCAGGTTTAATTGACTGCTTCAGTGAGTTACCACATTACTACGTGATTCAAACACTGAAAAAACCCAGGATCTGGCCAACAAGTATGCGATGAAGGCAAAATCATGAGCCAGATGCGGGCATAACCCAGACCTAACCCAGACCTAACCGGTGTTATCCTCTGAAATATTGATCGCAACCAGGTTTAATTGACTGCTTCAGTGAGTTACCACATTACACCGTGATTCAAACACTGAAAAAACCCAGGATCTGGCCAACAAGTATGCGATGAAGGCAAAATCATGAGCCAGATGCGGGCATAACCCAGACCTAACCCAGACCTAACCGGTGTTATCCTCTGAAATATTGATCGCAACCAGGTTTAATTGACTGCTTCAGTGTGTTACCACATTACTACGTGATTCAAACACGGAAAATACCCAGGATCTGGCCAACAAGTATGCGAAGAAGGCAAAATCATGAGCCAGATGCGGGCATAACCCAGACCTAACCCAGACCTAACCGGTGTTATCCTCTGAAATATTGATCGAAACCAGGTTTAATTGACTGCTTCAGTGTGTTACCACATTACTACGTGATTCAAACACGGAAAATACCCAGGATCTGGGCAACAAGTATGCGAAGAAGGCAAAATCATGAGCCAGATGCGCGCATTTCCCAGACCTAACCCAGACCTAACCGGCGTTATCCTCTGAAATATTGATCGAAACCAGGTTTAATTGACTGCTTCAGTGTGTTACCACATTACTACGTGATTCAAACACGGAAAAAACCCAGGATCTGGCCAACAAGTATGCGATGAAGGCAAAATCATGAGCCAGATGCGGGCATAACCCAGACCTAACCCAGACCTAACCGGTGTTATCCTCTAAAATATTGATCGAAACCAGGTTTAATTGACTGCTTCAGTGTGTTACCACATTACTACGTGATTCAAACACGATAAAAACCCAAGATCTGGCCAACAAGTATGCGAAGAAGGCAAAATCATGAGCCAGATGCGGGCATAACCCAGACCTAACCCAGACCTAACCGGTGGTATCCTCTAAAATATTGATCGAAACCAGGTTTAATTGACTGCTTCAGTGTATTACCACATTACTACGTGATTCAAACACGAAAAAAACACAGGATCTGGCCAACTAGTATGCGAAGAAGGCAAAATCATGAGCCAGATGCGGGCATAACCCAGACCTAACCCAGACCTAACCGGTGTTATCCTCTGAAATATTGATCGAAACCAGGTTTAATTGACTGCTTCAGTGTGTTACCACATTGCTACGTGATTCAAACACGGAAAATACCTAGGATCTGGCCAACAAGTATGCGAAGAAGGCAAAATCATGAGCCAGATGCGCGCATTTCCCAGACCTAACCCAGACCTAACTGGCGTTATCCTCTAAAATATTGATCGAAACCAGGTTTAATTGACTGCTTCAGTGTGTTACCACATTACTACGTGTTTCAAACACGGAAAATACCCAGGATCTGGCCAACAAGTATGCGAAGAAGGCAAAATCATGAGCCAGATGCGCGCATTTCCCAGACCTAACCCAGACCTAACCGGTGTTATCCTCTGAAATATTGATCGAAACCAGGTTTAATTGACTGCTTCAGTGTGTTACCACATTACTACGTGTTTCAAACACGGAAAATACCCAGGATCTGGCCAACAAGTATGCGAAGAATGCGAAAGAATAAGCCAGATGCGCGCATTTCCCAGACCTAACCCAGACCTAACCGGTGTTATCCTCTGAAATATTGATCGAAACCAGGTTTAATTGACTGCTTCAGTGTGTTACCACATTACTACGTGATTCAAACACGAAAAAAACCCAGGATCTGGCCAACAAGTATGCGAAGAAGGCAAAATCATGAGCCAGATGCGGGCATAACCCAGACCTAACCCAGACCTAACCGGTGTTATCCTCTGAAATATTGATCGAAACCAGGTTTAATTGACTGCTTCAGTGAGTTACCACATTACTACGTGATTCAAACACTGAAAAAACCCAGGATCTGGCCAACAAGTATGCGATGAAGGCAAAATCATGAGCCAGATGCGGGCATAACCCAGACCTAACCCAGACCTAACCGGTGTTATCCTCTGAAATATTGATCGCAACCAGGTTTAATTGACTGCTTCAGTGAGTTACCACATTACTACGTGATTCAAACACTGAAAAAACCCAGGATCTGGCCAACAAGTATGCGATGAAGGCAAAATCATGAGCCAGATGCGGGCATAACCCAGACCTAACCCAGACCTAACCGGTGTTATCCTCTGAAATATTGATCGAAACCAGGTTTAATTGACTGCTTCAGTGTGTTACCACATTACTACGTGATTCAAACACGGAAAATACCCAGGATCTGGGCAACAAGTATGCGAAGAAGGCAAAATCATGAGCCAGATGCGGGCATAACCCAGACCTAACCCAGACCTAACCGGTGGTATCCTCTAAAATATTGATCGAAACCAGGTTTAATTGACTGCTTCAGTGTATTACCACATTACTACGTGATTCAAACACGAAAAAAACACAGGATCTGGCCAACTAGTATGCGAAGAAGGCAAAATCATGAGCCAGATGCGGGCATAACCCAGACCTAACCCAGACCTAACCGGTGTTATCCTCTGAAATATTGATCGAAACCAGGTTTAATTGACTGCTTCAGTGTGTTACCACATTGCTACGTGATTCAAACACGGAAAATACCTAGGATCTGGCCAACAAGTATGCGAAGAAGGCAAAATCATGAGCCAGATGCGGGCATAACCCAGACCTAACCCAGACCTAACCGGTGTTATCCTCTGAAATATTGATCGAAACCAGGTTTAATTGACTGCTTCAGTGTGTTACCACATTACTACGTGATTCAAACACGGAAAATACCCAGGATCTGGGCAACAAGTATGCGAAGAAGGCAAAATCATGAGCCAGATGCGCGCATTTCCCAGACCTAACCCAGACCTAACCGGCGTTATCCTCTGAAATATTGATCGAAACCAGGTTTAATTGACTGCTTCAGAGTGTTACCACATTACTACGTGATTCAAACACGGAAAAAACCCAGGATCTGGCCAACAAGTATGCGATGAAGGCAAAATCATGAGCCAGATGCGGGCATAACCCAGACCTAACCCAGACCTAACCGGTGTTATCCTCTAAAATATTGATCGAAACCAGGTTTAATTGACTGCTTCAGTGTGTTACCACATTACTACGTGATTCAAACACGATAAAAACCCAAGATCTGGCCAACAAGTATGCGAAGAAGGCAAAATCATGAGCCAGATGCGGGCATAACCCAGACCTAACCCAGACCTAACCGGTGGTATCCTCTAAAATATTGATCGAAACCAGGTTTAATTGACTGCTTCAGTGTATTACCACATTACTACGTGATTCAAACACGAAAAAAACACAGGATCTGGCCAACTAGTATGCGAAGAAGGCAAAATCATGAGCCAGATGCGGGCATAACCCAGACCTAACCCAGACCTAACCGGTGTTATCCTCTGAAATATTGATCGAAACCAGGTTAAATTGACTGCTTCAGTGTGTTACCACATTGCTACGTGATTCAAACACGGAAAATACCTAGGATCTGGCCAACAAGTATGCGAAGAAGGCAAAATCATGAGCCAGATGCGCGCATTTCCCAGACCTAACCCAGACCTAACCGGCGTTATCCTCTAAAATATTGATCGAAACCAGGTTTAATTGACTGCTTCAGTGTGTTACCACATTACTACGTGTTTCAAACACGGAAAATACCCAGGATCTGGCCAACAAGTATGCGAAGAAGGCAAAATCATGAGCCAGATGCGCGCATTTCCCAGACCTAACCCAGACCTAACCGGTGTTATCCTCTGAAATATTGATCGAAACCAGGTTTAATTGACTGCTTCAGTGTGTTACCACATTACTACGTGTTTCAAACACGGAAAATACCCAGGATCTGGCCAACAAGTATGCGAAGAATGCGAAAGAATAAGCCAGATGCGCGCATTTCCCAGACCTAACCCAGACCTAACCGGTGTTATCCTCTGAAATATTGATCGAAACCAGGTTTAATTGACTGCTTCAGTGTGTTACCACATTACTACGTGTTTCAAACACGGAAAATACCCAGGATCTGGCCAACAAGTATGCGAAGAATGCGAAAGAATAAGCCAGATGCGCGCATTTCCCAGACCTAACCCAGACCTAACCGGTGTTATCCTCTGAAATATTGATCGAAACCAGGTTTAATTGACTGCTTCAGTGTGTTACCACATTACTACGTGATTCAAACACGAAAAAAACCCAGGATCTGGCCAACAAGTATGCGAAGAAGGCAAAATCATGAGCCAGATGCGGGCATAACCCAGACCTAACCCAGACCTAACCGGTGTTATCCTCTGAAATATTGATCGAAACCAGGTTTAATTGACTGCTTCAGCGAGTTACCACATTACTACGTGATTCAAACACTGAAAAAACCCAGGATCTGGCCAACAAGTATGCGATGAAGGCAAAATCATGAGCCAGATGCGGGCATAACCCAGACCTAACCCAGACCTAACCGGTGTTATCCTCTGAAATATTGATCGAAACCAGGTTTAATTGACTGCTTCAGTGTGTTACCACATTACTACGTGATTCAAACACGGAAAATACCCAGGATCTGGCCAACAAGTATGCGAAGAAGGCAAAATCATGAGCCAGATGCGGGCATAACCCAGACCTAACCCAGACCTAACCGGTGTTATCCTCTGAAATATTGATCGAAACCAGGTTTAATTGACTGCTTCAGTGTGTTACCACATTACTACGTGATTCAAACACGGAAAATACCCAGGATCTGGCCAACAAGTATGCGAAGAAGGCAAAATCATGAGCCAGATGCGCGCATTTCCCAGACCTAACCCAGACCTAACCGGCGTTATCCTCTGAAATATTGATCGAAACCAGGTTTAATTGACAGCTTCAGTGTGTTACCACATTACTACGTGATTCAAACACGAAAAAAACCCAGGATCTGGCCAACAAGTATGCGATGAAGGCAAAATCATGAGCCAGATGCGGGCATAACCCAGACCTAACCCAGACCTAACCGGTGTTATCCTCTAAAATATTGATCGAAACCAGGTTTAATTGACTGCTTCAGTGTGTTACCACATTACTACGTGTTTCAAACACGGAAAATACCCAGGATCTGACCAACAAGTATGCGAAGAAGGCAAAATCATGAGCCAGATGCGGGCATAACCCAGACCTAACCCAGACCTAACCGGTGTAATCCTCTAAAATATTGATCGACCCCAGGTTTAATTGACAGCTTCAGTGTGTTACCACATTACTACGTGATTCAAACACGAAAAAAACCCAGGATCTGGCCAACAAGTATGCGATGAAGGCAAAATCATGAGCCAGATGCGGGCATAACCCGGACCTAACCCAGACCTAACCGGTGTTATCCTCTAAAATATTGATCGAAACCAGGTTTAATTGACTGCTTCAGTGTGTTACCACATTACTACGTGTTTCAAACACGGAAAATACCCAGGATCTGGCCAACAAGTATGCGAAGAAGGCAGAATCATGAGCCAGATGCGGGCATAACCCAGACCTAACCCAGACCTAACCGGTGTTATCCTCTAAAATATTGATCGAAACCAGGTTTAATTGACTGCTTCAGTGTATTACCACATTACTACGTGATTCAAACACGGAAAATACCCAGGATCTGGCCAACAAGTTTGCGAAAAAGGCGAAAGTATAAGCCATATGCGCGCAAATCCCAGACCGAACCCAGATCTAACCGGTGTTATCCTCTAAAATATTGATGGAAACCAGGTTTTATTGACTGCTTCAGTTTGTTACCACATTACTACGTGATTCAAACACGAAAAAAACCCAGGATCTGGCCAACAAGTATGCGAAGAAGGCGAAAGTATAAGCCAGATGCGCGCACATCCCAGACCTCACCCAGACCTAACCGGTGTTACCCTCTAAAATATTGATCGAAACCAGGTTTAAGTGACTGCTTCAGTGTGTTACCACATTCCTACGTGATTCAAACACGAAAAAAACCCAGGATCTGGCCAACAAGTATGCGAAGAAGGCAAAATCATGAGCCAGATGCGGGCATAACCCAGACCTAACCCAGACCTAACCGGTGTTATCCTCTGAAATATTGATCGAAACCAGGTTTAATTGACTGCTTCAGTGAGTTACCACATCACTACGTGATTCAAACACGGAAAAAACCCAGGATCTGGCCAACAAGTATGCGATGAAGGCAAAATCATGAGCCAGATGCGGGCATAACCCAGACCTAACCCAGACCTAACCGGTGTTATCCTCTAAAATATTGATCGAAACCAGGTTTAATTGACTGCTTCAGTGTGTTACCACATTACTACGTGATTCAAACACGAAAAAAACCCAGGATCTGGCCAACAAGTATGCGAAGATGGCAAAATCATGAGCCAGATGCGGGCATAACCCAGACCTAACCCAGACCTAACCGGTGTTATCCTCTAAAATATTGATCGAAACCAGGTTTAATTGACTGCTTCAGTGTATTACCACATTACTACGTGATTCAAACACGAAAAAAACCCAGGATCTGGCCAACAAGTATGCGATGAAGGCAAAATCATGAGCCAGATGCGGGCATAACCCAGACCTAACCCAGACCTAACCGGTGTTATCCTCTAAAATATTGATCGAAACCAGGTTTAATTGACTGCTTCAGTGTGTTACCACATTACTACGTGATTCAAACACGAAAAAAACCCAGGATCTGGCCAACAAGTATGCGAAGATGGCAAAATCATGAGCCAGATGCGGGCATAACCCAGACCTAACCCAGACCTAACCGGTGTTATCCTCTAAAATATTGATCGAAACCAGGTTTAATTGACTGCTTCAGTGTGTTACCACATTACTACGTGATTCAAACACGAAAAAAACCCAGGATCTGGCCAACAAGTATGCGATGAAGGCAAAATCATGAGCCAGATGCGGGCATAACCCAGACCTATCCCAGACCTAACCGGTGTTATCCTCTAAAATATTGATCGAAACCAGGTTTAATTGACTGCTTCAGTGTGTTACCACATTACTACGTGATTCAAACACGAAAAAAACCCAGGATCTGGCCAACAAGTATGCGAAGATGGCAAAATCATGAGCCAGATGCGGGCATAACCCAGACCTAACCCAGACCTAACCGGTGTTATCCTCTAAAATATTGATCGAAACCAGGTTTAATTGACTGCTTCAGTGTATTACCACATTACTACGTGATTCAAACACGAAAAAAACCCAGGATCTGGCCAACAAGTATGCGATGAAGGCAAAATCATGAGCCAGATGCGGGCATAACCCAGACCTAACCCAGACCTAACCGGTGTTATCCTCTGAAATATTGATCGAAACCAGGTTTAATTGACTGCTTCAGTGTGTTACCACATTACTACGTGATTCAAACACGGAAAATACCCAGGATCTGGCCAACAAGTATGCGAAGAAGGCAAAATCATGAGCCAGATGCGCGCATTTCCCAGACCTAACCCAGACCTAACCGGCGTTATCCTCTAAAATATTGATCGAAACCAGGTTTAATTGACTGCTTCAGTGTGTTACCACATTACTACGTGTTTCAAACACGGAAAATACCCAGGATCTGGCCAACAAGTATGCGAAGAATGCGAAAGAATAAGCCAGATGCGCGCATTTCCCAGACCTAACCCAGACCTAACCGGTGTTATCCTCTGAAATATTGATCGAAACCAGGTTTAATAGACTGCTTCAGTGTGTTACCACATTACTACGTGTTTCAAACGCGGAAAATACCCAGGATCTGGCCAACAAGTATGCGAAGAATGCGAAAGAATAAGCCAGATGCGCGCATTTCCCAGACCTAACCCAGACCTAACCGGTGTTATCCTCTAAAATATTGATCGAAACCAGGTTTAATTGACTGCTTCAGTGTGTTACCACATTACTACGTGATTCAAACACGAAAAAAACCCAGGATCTGGCCAACAAGTATGCGAAGATGGCAAAATCATGAGCCAGATGCGGGCATAACCCAGACCTAACCCAGACCTAACCGGTGTTATCCTCTAAAATATTGATCGAAACCAGGTTTAATTGACTGCTTCAGTGTATTACCACATTACTACGTGATTCAAACACGAAAAAAACCCAGGATCTGGCCAACAAGTATGCGATGAAGGCAAAATCATGAGCCAGATGCGGGCATAACCCAGACCTAACCCAGACCTAACCGGTGTTATCCTCTAAAATATTGATCGAAACCAGGTTTAATTGACTGCTTCAGTGTGTTACCACATTACTACGTGATTCAAACACGAAAAAAACCCAGGATCTGGCCAACAAGTATGCGAAGATGGCAAAATCATGAGCCAGATGCGGGCATAACCCAGACCTAACCCAGACCTAACCGGTGTTATCCTCTAAAATATTGATCGAAACCAGGTTTAATTGACTGCTTCAGTGTGTTACCACATTACTACGTGATTCAAACACGAAAAAAACCCAGGATCTGGCCAACAAGTATGCGATGAAGGCAAAATCATGAGCCAGATGCGGGCATAACCCAGACCTATCCCAGACCTAACCGGTGTTATCCTCTAAAATATTGATCGAAACCAGGTTTAATTGACTGCTTCAGTGTGTTACCACATTACTACGTGATTCAAACACGAAAAAAACCCAGGATCTGGCCAACAAGTATGCGAAGATGGCAAAATCATGAGCCAGATGCGGGCATAACCCAGACCTAACCCAGACCTAACCGGTGTTATCCTCTAAAATATTGATCGAAACCAGGTTTAATTGACTGCTTCAGTGTATTACCACATTACTACGTGATTCAAACACGAAAAAAACCCAGGATCTGGCCAACAAGTATGCGATGAAGGCAAAATCATGAGCCAGATGCGGGCATAACCCAGACCTAACCCAGACCTAACCGGTGTTATCCTCTGAAATATTGATCGAAACCAGGTTTAATTGACTGCTTCAGTGTGTTACCACATTACTACGTGATTCAAACACGGAAAATACCCAGGATCTGGCCAACAAGTATGCGAAGAAGGCAAAATCATGAGCCAGATGCGCGCATTTCCCAGACCTAACCCAGACCTAACCGGCGTTATCCTCTAAAATATTGATCGAAACCAGGTTTAATTGACTGCTTCAGTGTGTTACCACATTACTACGTGTTTCAAACACGGAAAATACCCAGGATCTGGCCAACAAGTATGCGAAGAATGCGAAAGAATAAGCCAGATGCGCGCATTTCCCAGACCTAACCCAGACCTAACCGGTGTTATCCTCTGAAATATTGATCGAAACCAGGTTTAATAGACTGCTTCAGTGTGTTACCACATTACTACGTGTTTCAAACACGGAAAATACCCAGGATCTGGCCAACAAGTATGCGAAGAATGCGAAAGAATAAGCCAGATGCGCGCATTTCCCAGACCTAACCCAGACCTAACCGGTGTTATCCTCTGAAATATTGATCGAAACCAGGTTTAATTGACTGCTTCAGTGTGTTACCACATTACTACCTGTTTCAAACACGGAAAATACCCAGGATCTGGCCAACAAGTATGCGAAGAATGCGAAAGAATAAGCCAGATGCGCGCATTTCCCAGACCTAACCCAGACCTAACCGGTGTTATCCTCTGAAATATTGATCGAAACCAGGTTTAATTGACTGCTTCAGTGTGTTACCACATTACTACGTGATTCAAACCCGAAAAAAACCCAGGATCTGGCCAACAAGTATGCGATGAAGGCAAAATCATGAGCCAGATGCGGGCATAACCCAGACCTAACCCAGACCTAACCGGTGTTATCCTCTAAAATATTGATCGAAACCAGGTTTAATTGACTGCTTCAGTGTGTTACCACATTACTACGTGTTTCAAACACGGAAAATACCCAGGATCTGACCAACAAGTATGCGAAGAAGGCAAAATCATGAGCCAGATGCGGGCATAACCCAGACCTAACCCAGACCTAACCGGTGTTATCCTCTAAAATATTGATCGAAACCAGGTTTAATTGACAGCTTCAGTGTGTTACCACATTACTACGTGATTCAAACACGAAAAAAACCCAGGTTCTGGCCAACAAGTATGCGATGAAGGCAAAATCATGAGCCAGATGCGGGCATAACCCAGACCTAACCCAGACCTAACCGGTGTTATCCTCTAAAATATTGATCGAAACCAGGTTTAATTGACTGCTTCAGTGTGTTACCACATTACTACGTGCTTCAAACACGGAAAATACCCAGGATCTGGCCAACAAGTATGCGAAGAAGGCAGAATCATGAGCCAGATGCGGGCATAACCCAGACCTAACCCAGACCTAACCGGTGTTATCCTCTAAAATATTGATCGAAACCAGGTTTAATTGACAGCTTCAGTGTGTTACCACATTACTACGTGATTCAAACACGAAAAAAACCCAGGATCTGGCCAACAAGTATGCGATGAAGGCAAAATCATGAGCAAGATGCGGGCATAACCCAGACCTAACCCAGACCTAACCGGTGTTATCCTCTAAAATATTGATCGAAACCAGGTTTAATTGACTGCTTCAGTGTGTTACCACATTACTACGTGCTTCAAACACGGAAAATACCCAGGATCTGGCCAACAAGTATGCGAAGAAGGCAGAATCATGAGCCAGATGCGGGCATAACCCAGACCTAACCCAGACCTAACCGGTGTTATCCTCTAAAATATTGATCGAAACCAGGTTTAATTGACTGCTTCAGTGTATTACCACATTACTACGTGATTCAAACACGGAAAATACCCAGGATCTGGCCAACAAGTTTGCGAAAAAGGCGAAAGTATAAGCCATATGCGCGCAAATCCCAGACCGAACCCAGACCTAACCGGTGTTATCCTCTAAAATATTGATCGTAACCAGGTTTTATTGACTGCTTCAGTTTGTTACCACATTACTACGTGATTCAAACACGAAAAAAACCCAGGATCTGGCCAACAAGTATGCGAAGAAGGCGAAAGTATAAGCCAGATGCGCGCATATCCCAGACCAAACCCAGACCTAACCGGTGTTATCCTCTAAAATATTGATCGAAACCAGGTTTAATTGACTGCTTCAGTGTGTTACCACATTCCTACGTGATTCAAACACGAAAAAAACCCAGGATCTGGCCAACAAGTATGCGAAGAAGGCAAAATCATGAGCCAGATGCGGGCATAACCCAGACCTAACCCAGACCTAACCGGTGTTATCCTCTGAAATATTGATCGAAACCAGGTTTAATTGACTGCTTCAGTGTGTTACCACATTACTACGTGATTCAAACACGGAAAATACCCAGGATCCGGCCAACAAGTATGCGAAGAAGGCAAAATCATGAGCCAGATGCGCGCATTTCCCAGACCTAACCCAGACCTAACCGGCGTTATCCTCTGAAATATTGATCGAAACCAGGTTTAATTGACTGCTTCAGTGTGTTACCACATTACTACGTGATTCAAACACGAAAAATACCCAAGATCTGGCCAACAAGTATGCGAAGAAGGCGAAAGTATAAGCCAGATGCGCGCATTTCCCAGACCTAACCCAGACCTAACCGGTGTTATCCTCTGAAATATTGATCGAAACCAGGTTTAATAGACTGCTTCAGTGTGTTACCACATTACTACGTGATTCAAACACGGAAAAAACCCAGGATCTGGCCAACAACTATGCGATGAAGGCAAAATCATGAGCCAGATGCGGGCATAACCCAGACCTAACCCAGACCTAACCGGTGTTATCCTCTAAAATATTGATCGAAACCAGGTTTAATTGACTGCTTCAGTGTATTACCACATTACTACGTGATTCAAACACGGAAAATACCCAGGATCTGGCCAACAAGTATGCGAAGAAGGCAAAATCATGAGCCAGATGCGGGCATAACCCAGACCTTACCCAGACCTAACCGGTGTTATCCTCTAAAATATTGATCGAAACCAGGTTTAATTGACTGCTTCAGTGTATTACCACATTACTACGTGATTCAAACACGGAAAATACCCAGGATCTGGCCAACAAGTTTGCGAAAAAGGCGAAAGTATAAGCCATATGCGCGCAAATCCCAGACCGAACCCAGACCTAACCGGTGTTATCCTCTAAAATATTGATCGTAACCAGGTTTTATTGACTGCTTCAGTTTGTTACCACATTACTACGTGATTCAAACACGAAAAAAACCCAGGATCTGGCCAACAAGTATGCGAAGAAGGCGAAAGTATAAGCCAGATGCGCGCATATCCCAGACCAAACCCAGACCTAACCGGTGTTATCCTCTAAAATATTGATCGAAACCAGGTTTAATTGACTGCTTCAGTGTGTTACCACATTCCTACGTGATTCAAACACGAAAAAAACCCAGGATCTGGCCAACAAGTATGCGAAGAAGGCAAAATCATGAGCCAGATGCGGGCATAACCCAGACCTAACCCAGACCTAACCGGTGTTATCCTCTGAAATATTGATCGAAACCAGGTTTAATTGACTGCTTCAGTGTGTTACCACATTACTACGTGATTCAAACACGGAAAATACCCAGGATCCGGCCAACAAGTATGCGAAGAAGGCAAAATCATGAGCCAGATGCGCGCATTTCCCAGACCTAACCCAGACCTAACCGGCGTTATCCTCTGAAATATTGATCGAAACCAGGTTTAATTGACTGCTTCAGTGTGTTACCACATTACTACGTGATTCAAACACGAAAAAAACCCAAGATCTGGCCAACAAGTATGCGAAGAAGGCGAAAGTATAAGCCAGATGCGCGCATTTCCCAGACCTAACCCAGACCTAACCGGTGTTATCCTCTGAAATATTGATCGAAACCAGGTTTAATAGACTGCTTCAGTGTGTTACCACATTACTACGTGATTCAAACACGGAAAATACCCAGGATCTGGCCAACAACTATGCGATGAAGGCAAAATCATGAGCCAGATGCGGGCATAACCCAGACCTAACCCAGACCTAACCGGTGTTATCCTCTAAAATATTGATCGAAACCAGGTTTAATTGACTGCTTCAGTGTATTACCACATTACTACGTGATTCAAACACGGAAAATACCCAGGATCTGGCCAACAAGTATGCGAAGAAGGCAAAATCATGAGCCAGATGCGGGCATAACCCAGACCTTACCCAGACCTAACCGGTGTTATCCTCTAAAATATTGATCGAAACCAGGTTTAATTGACTGCTTCAGTGTATTACCACATTACTACGTGATTCAAACACGGAAAATACCCAGGATCTGGCCAACAAGTATGCGAAGAAGGCAAAATCATGAGCCAGATGCGCGCATTTCCCAGACCTAACCCAGACCTAACCGGCGTTATCCTCTAAAATATTGATCGAAACCAGGTTTATTTGACTGCTTCAGTGTGTTACCACATTACTACGTGACTCAAACACGAAAAAAACCAAGGATCTGGCCAACAAGTATGCGAAGAAGGCAAAATCATGAGCCAGATGCGGGCATAACCCAGACCTAACCCAGACCTAACCGGTGTTATCCTCTAAAATTTTGATCGAAACCAGGTTTAATTGACTGCTTCAGTGTATTACCACATTACTACGTGAATCAAACACGAAAAAAACCCAGGATCTGGCCAACAAGTATGCGAAGAAGGCAAAATCATGAGCCAGATGCGGGCATAACCCAGACCTAACCCAGACCTAACCGGTGTTATCCTCTAAAATATTGATCGAAACCAGGTTTAATTGACTGCTTCAGTGTGTTACCACATTCCTACGTGATTCAAACACGAAAAAAACCCAGGATCTGGCCAACAAGTATGCGAAGAAGGCAAAATCATGAGCCAGATGCGGGCATAACCCAGACCTAACCCAGACCTAACCGGTGTTATCCTCTGAAATATTGATCGAAACCAGGTTTAATTGACTGCTTCAGTGAGTAACCACATTACTACGTGATTCAAACACGGAAAAAACCCAGGATCTTGCCAACAAGTATGCGATGAAGGCAAAATCATGAGCCAGATGCGGGCATAACCCAGACCTAACCCAGACCTAACCGGTGTTATCCTGTGAAATATTGATCGAAACCAGGTTTAATTGACTGCTTCAGTGTGTTACCACATTACTACGTGATTCAAACACGAAAAAAACCCAAGATCTGGCCAACAAGTATGCGAAGAAGGCGAAAGTATAAGCCAGATGCGCGCATTTCCCAGACCTAACCCAGACCTAACCGGTGTTATCCTCTGAAATATTGATCGAAACCAGGTTTAATAGACTGCTTCAGTGTGTTACCACATTACTACGTGATTCAAACACGGAAAAAACCCAGGATCTGGCCAACAACTATGCGATGAAGGCAAAATCATGAGCCAGATGCGGGCATAACCCAGACCTAACCCAGACCTAACCGGTGTTATCCTCTAAAATATTGATCGAAACCAGGTTTAATTGACTGCTTCAGTGTATTACCACATTACTACGTGATTCAAACACGGAAAATACCCAGGATCTGGCCAACAAGTATGCGAAGAAGGCAAAATCATGAGCCAGATGCGGGCATAACCCAGACCTTACCCAGACCTAACCGGTGTTATCCTCTAAAATATTGATCGAAACCAGGTTTAATTGACTGCTTCAGTGTATTACCACATTACTACGTGATTCAAACACGGAAAATACCCAGGATCTGGCCAACAAGTATGCGAAGAAGGCAAAATCATGAGCCAGATGCGCGCATTTCCCAGACCTAACCCAGACCTAACCGGCGTTATCCTCTAAAATATTGATCGAAACCAGGTTTATTTGACTGCTTCAGTGTGTTACCACATTACTACGTGACTCAAACACGAAAAAAACCCAGGATCTGGCCAACAAGTATGCGAAGAAGGCAAAATCATGAGCCAGATGCGGGCATAACCCAGACCTAACCCAGACCTAACCGGTGTTATCCTCTAAAATTTTGATCGAAACCAGGTTTAATTGACTGCTTCAGTGTATTACCACATTACTACGTGAATCAAACACGAAAAAAACCCAGGATCTGGCCAACAAGTATGCGAAGAAGGCAAAATCATGAGCCAGATGCGGGCATAACCCAGACCTAACCCAGACCTAACCGGTGTTATCCTCTAAAATATTGATCGAAACCAGGTTTAATTGACTGCTTCAGTGTGTTACCACATTCCTACGTGATTCAAACACGAAAAAAACCCAGGATCTGGCCAACAAGTATGCGAAGAAGGCAAAATCATGAGCCAGATGCGGGCATAACCCAGACCTAACCCAGACCTAACCGGTGTTATCCTCTGAAATATTGATCGAAACCAGGTTTAATTGACTGCTTCAGTGAGTAACCACATTACTACGTGATTCAAACACGAAAAAAACCCAGGATCTGGCCAACAAGTATGCGAAGAAGGCAAAATCATGAGCCAGATGCGGGCATAACCCAGACCTAACCCAGACCTAACCGGTGTTATCCTCTGAAATATTGATCGAAACCAGGTTTAATTGACTGCTTCAGTGTGTTACCACATTACTACGTGATTCAAACACGGAAAATACCCAGGATCTGGCCAACAAGTATGCGAAGAAGGCAAAATCATGAGCCAGATGCGGGCATAACCCAGACCTAACCCAGACCTAACCGGTGTTATCCTCTAAAATATTGATCGAAACCAGGTTTAATTGACTGCTTCAGTGAGTTACCACATTACTACGAGTTTCTAACACGGAAAATACCCAAGATCTGGCCAACAAGTTTGCGAAAAAGGCGAAAGTATAAGCCAGATGCGGGCATAACCCAGACCTAACCCAGACCTAACCGGTGTTATCCTCTAAAATATTGATCGAAACCAGGTTTAATTGACTGCTTCAGTGTATTACCACATTACTACGTGATTCAAACACGAGAAAAACACAGGATCTGGCCAACAAGTATGCGAAGAAGGCAAAATCATGAGCCAGATGCGGGCATAACCCAGACCTAACCCAGACCTAACCGGTGTTATCCTCTGAAATATTGATCGAAACCAGGTTTAATTGACTGCTTCAGTGTGTTACCACATTACTACGTGATTCAAACACGGAAAATACCTAGGATCTGGCCAACAAGTATGCGAAGAAGGCAAAATCATGAGCCAGATGCGCGCATTTCCCAGACCTAACCCAGACCTAACCGGCGTTATCCTCTAAAATATTGATCGAAACCAGGTTTAAATGACTGCTTCAGTGTGTTACCACATTACTACGTGTTTCAAACACGGAAAATACCCAGGATCTGGCCAACAAGTATGCGAAGAATGCGAAAGAATAAGCCAGATGCGCGCATTTCCCAGACCTAACCCAGACCTAACCGGTGTTATCCTCTGAAATATTGATCGAAACCAGGTTTAATTGACTGCTTCAGTGTGTTACCACATTACTACGTGTTTCAAACACGGAAAATACCCAGGATCTGGCCAACAAGTATGCGAAGAATGCGAAAGAATAAGCCAGATGCGCGCATTTCCCAGACCTAACCCAGACCTAACCGGTGTTATCCTCTGAAATATTGATCGAAACCAGGTTTAATTGACTGCTTCAGTGTGTTACCACATTACTACGTGTTTCAAACACGGAAAATACCCAGGATCTGGCCAACAAGTATGCGAAGAATGCGAAAGAATAAGCCAGATGCGCGCATTTCCCAGACCTAACCCAGACCTAACCGGTGTTATCCTCTGAAATATTGATCGAAACCAGGTTTAATTGACTGCTTCAGTGTGTTACCACATTACTACGTGATTCAAACACGAAAAAAACCCAGGATCTGGCCAACAAGTATGCGAAGAAGGCAAAATCATGAGCCAGATGCGGGCATAACCCAGACCTAACCCAGACCTAACCGGTGTTATCCTCTGAAATATTGATCGAAACCAGGTTTAATTGACTGCTTCAGTGAGTTACCACATTACTACGTGATTCAAACACTGAAAAAACCCAGGATCTGGCCAACAAGTATGCGATGAAGGCAAAATCATGAGCCAGATGCGGGCATAACCCAGACCTAACCCAGACCTAACCGGTGTTATCCTCTAAAATATTGATCGAAACCAGGTTTAATTGACTGCTTCAGTGTGTTACCACATTACTACGTGATTCAAACACGAAAGAACCCAGGATCTGGCCAACAAGTATGCGAAGAAGGCAAAATCATGAGCCAGATGCGGGCATAACCCAGACCTAACCCAGACCTAACCGGTGTTATCCTCTAAAATATTGATCGAAACCAGGTTTAATTGACTGCTTCAGTGTGTTACCACATTCCTACGTGATTCAACACGAAAAAAACCCAGGATCTGGCCAACAAGTTTGCGAAAAAGGCGAAAGTATAAGCCATATGCGCGCATATCCCGGACCTAACCCAGACCTAACCGGTGTTATCCTCCTAAATACTGCCCGAATCCAGGTTTAGTGGACTGTTTCTGTGTGGTACCTCATTACTACGTGATTCAAACCCGAAAAAAACCCAGGATCTGGCCAACAAGTATGCGATGAAGGCAAAATCATGAGCCAGATGCGGGCATAACCCAGACCTAACCCAGACCTAACCGGTGTTATCCTCTAAAATATTGATCGAAACCAGGTTTAATTGACTGCTTCAGTGTGTTACCACATTACTACGTGATTCAAACACGAAAAAAACCCAGGATCTGGCCAACAAGTATGCGAAGAAGGCAAAATCATGAGCCAGATGCGGGCATAACCCAGACCTAACGCAGACCTAACCGGTGTTATCCTCTAAAATATTGATCGAAACCAGGTTTAATTGACTGCTTCAGTGTATTACCACATTACTACGTGATTCAAACACGAAAAAAACCCAGGATCTGGCCAACAAGTATGCGAAGAAGGCAAAATCATGAGCCAGATGCGGGCATAACCCAGACCTAAGCCAGACCTAACCGGTGTTATCCTCTGAAGTATTGATCGAAACCAGGTTTAATTGACTGCTTCAGTGTGTTACCACATTACTACGTGATTCAAACACGGAAAATACCCAGGATCTGACCAACAAGTATGCGAAGAAGGCAAAATCATGAGCCAGATGCGGGCATAACCCAGACCTAACCCAGACCTATCCGGTGTTATCCTCTAAAATATTGATCGAAACCAGGTTTAATTGACTGCTTCAGTGTGTTACCACATTACTACGTGTTTCAAACACGGAAAATACCCAGGATCTGGCCAACAAGTATGCGAAGAAGGCAGAATCATGAGCCAGATGCGCGCATTTCCCAGACCTAACCCAGACCTAACCGGTGTTATCCTCTGAAATATTCATCGAAACCAGGTTTAATAGACTGCTCCAGTGTGTTACCACATTACTACGTGATTCAAACACGGAAAAAACCCAGGATCTGGCCAACAAGTATGCGAAGAAGGCAAAATCATGAGCCAGATGCGGGCATAACCCAGACCTTACCCAGACCTAACCGGTGTTATCTTCTAAAATATTGATCGAAACCAGGTTTAATTGACTGCTTCAGTGTGTTACCACATTACTACGTGATTCAAACACGGAAAATACCCAGAATCTGGCCAACAAGTATGCGAAGATGGCAAAATCATGAGCCAGATGCGCGCATATCCCAGACCTAACCCAGACCTAACCGGTGTTATCCTCTAAAATATTGATCGAAACCAGGTTTAATTGACTGCTTCAGTGTATTACCACATTACTACGTGATTCAAACATGAAAAAAACCCAAGATCTGGCCAACAAGTATGCGAAGAAGGCAAAATCATGAGCCAGATGCGGGCATAACCCAGACCTAACCCAGACCTAACCGGTGTTATCCTCTAAAATATTGATCGGAACCAGGTTTAATTGACTGCTTCAGTGTGTTACCACATTACTACGTGATTCAAACACGAAAAAAACCCAAGATCTGGCCAACAAGTATGCGAAGAAGGCGAAAGTATAAGCCAGATGCGCGCATTTCCCAGACCTAACCCAGACCTAACCGGTGTTATCCTCTGAAATATTGATCGAAACCAGGTTTAATAGACTGCTTCAGTGTGTTACCACATTACTACGTGATTCAAACACGGAAAAAACCCAGGATCTGGCCAACAACTATGCGATGAAGGCAAAATCATGAGCCAGATGCGGGCATAACCCAGACCTAACCCAGACCTAACCGGTGTTATCCTCTAAAATATTGATCGAAACCAGGTTTAATTGACTGCTTCAGTGTATTACCACATTACTACGTGATTCAAACACGGAAAATACCCAGGATCTGGCCAACAAGTATGCGAAGAAGGCAAAATCATGAGCCAGATGCGGGCATAACCCAGACCTTACCCAGACCTAACCGGTGTTATCCTCTAAAATATTGATCGAAACCAGGTTTAATTGACTGCTTCAGTGTATTACCACATTACTACGTGATTCAAACACGGAAAATACCCAGGATCTGGCCAACAAGTATGCGAAGAAGGCAAAATCATGAGCCAGATGCGCGCATTTCCCAGACCTAACCCAGACCTAACCGGTGTTATCCTCTGAAATATTGATCGAAACCAGGTTTAATTGACTGCGTCAGTGAGTTACCACATTACTACGTGATTCAAACACGGAAAAAACCCAGGATCTGGCCAACAAGTATGCGATGAAGGCAAAATCATGAGCCAGATGCGGGCATAACCCAGACCTAACCCAGACCTAACCGGTGTTATCCTCTAAAATATTGATCGAAACCAGGTTTAATTGACTGCTTCAGTGTGTTACCACATTCCTACGTGATTCAAACACGAAAAAAACCCAGGATCTGGCCAACAAGTATGCGAAGAAGGCAAAATCATGAGCCAGATGCGGGCATAACCCAGACCTAACCCAGACCTAACCGGTGTTATCCTCTGAAATATTGATCGAAACCAGGTTTAATTGACTGCTTCAGTGTGTTACCACATTACTACGTGATTCAAACACGGAAAATACCCAGGATCTGGCCAACAAGTATGCGAAGAAGGCAAAATCATGAGCCAGATGCGGGCATAACCCAGACCTAACCCAGACCTAACCGGTGTTATCCTCTAAAATATTGATCGAAACCAGGTTTAATTGACTGCTTCAGTGAGTTACCACATTACTACGAGTTTCTAACACGGAAAATACCCAAGATCTGGCCAACAAGTTTGCGAAAAAGGCGAAAGTATAAGCCAGATGCGGGCATAACCCAGACCTAACCCAGACCTAACCGGTGTTATCCTCTAAAATATTGATCGAAACCAGGTTTAATTGACTGCTTCAGTGTATTACCACATTACTACGTGATTCAAACACGAGAAAAACACAGGATCTGGCCAACAAGTATGCGAAGAAGGCAAAATCATGAGCCAGATGCGGGCATAACCCAGACCTAACCCAGACCTAACCGGTGTTATCCTCTGAAATATTGATCGAAACCAGGTTTAATTGACTGCTTCAGTGTGTTACCACATTACTACGTGATTCAAACACGGAAAATACCTAGGATCTGGCCAACAAGTATGCGAAGAAGGCAAAATCATGAGCCAGATGCGCGCATTTCCCAGACCTAACCCAGACCTAACCGGCGTTATCCTCTAAAATATTCATCGAAACCAGGTTTAAATGACTGCTTCAGTGTGTTACCACATTACTACGTGTTTCAAACACGGAAAATACCCAGGATCTGGCCAACAAGTATGCGAAGAATGCGAAAGAATAAGCCAGATGCGCGCATTTCCCAGACCTAACCCAGACCTAACCGGTGTTATCCTCTGAAATATTGATCGAAACCAGGTTTAATTGACTGCTTCAGTGTGTTATCACATTACTACGTGTTTCAAACACGGAAAATACCCAGGATCTGGCCAACAAGTATGCGAAGAATGCGAAAGAATAAGCCAGATGCGCGCATTTCCCAGACCTAACCCAGACCTAACCGGTGTTATCCTCTGAAATATTGATCGAAACCAGGTTTAATTGACTGCTTCAGTGTGTTACCACATTACTACGTGTTTCAAACACGGAAAATACCCAGGATCTGGCCAACAAGTATGCGAAGAATGCGAAAGAATAAGCCAGATGCGCGCATTTCCCAGACCTAACCCAGACCTAACCGGTGTTATCCTCTGAAATATTGATCGAAACCAGGTTTAATTGACTGCTTCAGTGTGTTACCACATTACTACGTGATTCAAACACGAAAAAAACCCAGGATCTGGCCAACAAGTATGCGAAGAAGGCAAAATCATGAGCCAGATGCGGGCATAACCCAGACCTAACGCAGACCTAACCGGTGTTATCCTCTAAAATATTGATCGAAACCAGGTTTAATTGACTGCTTCAGTGTATTACCACATTACTACGTGATTCAAACACGAAAAAAACCCAGGATCTGGCCAACAAGTATGCGAAGAAGGCAAAATCATGAGCCAGATGCGGGCATAACCCAGACCTAAGCCAGACCTAACCGGTGTTATCCTCTGAAGTATTGATCGAAACCAGGTTTAATTGACTGCTTCAGTGTGTTACCACATTACTACGTGATTCAAACACGGAAAATACCCAGGATCTGACCAACAAGTATGCGAAGAAGGCAAAATCATGAGCCAGATGCGGGCATAACCCAGACCTAACCCAGACCTATCCGGTGTTATCCTCTAAAATATTGATCGAAACCAGGTTTAATTGACTGCTTCAGTGTGTTACCACATTACTACGTGTTTCAAACACGGAAAATACCCAGGATCTGGCCAACAAGTATGCGAAGAAGGCAGAATCATGAGCCAGATGCGGGCATAACCCAGACCTAACCCAGACCTAACCGGTGTTATCTTCTAAAATATTGATCGAAACCAGGTTTAATTGACTGCTTCAGTGTGTTACCACATTACTACGTGATTCAAACACGAAAAAAACCCAAGATCTGGCCAACAAGTATGCGAAGAAGGCGAAAGTATAAGCCAGATGCGCGCATTTCCCAGACCTAACCCAGACCTAACCGGTGTTATCCTCTGAAATATTCATCGAAACCAGGTTTAATAGACTGCTCCAGTGTGTTACCACATTACTACGTGATTCAAACACGGAAAAAACCCAGGATCTGGCCAACAAGTATGCGAAGAAGGCAAAATCATGAGCCAGATGCGGGCATAACCCAGACCTTACCCAGACCTAACCGGTGTTATCTTCTAAAATATTGATCGAAACCAGGTTTAATTGACTGCTTCAGTGAGTTACCACATTACTACGAGTTTCTAACACGGAAAATACCCAAGATCTGGCCAACAAGTTTGCGAAAAAGGCGAAAGTATAAGCCAGATGCGGGCATAACCCAGACCTAACCCAGACCTAACCGGTGTTATCCTCTGAAATATTGATCGAAACCAGGTTTAATTGACTGCTTCAGTGTGTTACCACATTACTACGTGTTTCAAACACGGAAAATACCCAGGATCTGGCCAACAAGTATGCGAAGAATGCGAAAGAATAAGCCAGATGCGCGCATTTCCCAGACCTAACCCAGACCTAACCGGTGTTATCCTCTGAAATATTGATCGAAACCAGGTTTAATTGACTGCTTCAGTGTGTTACCACATTACTACGTGATTCAAACACGAAAAAAACCCAGGATCTGGCCAACAAGTATGCGAAGAAGGCAAAATCATGAGCCAGATGCGGGCATAACCCAGACCTAACGCAGACCTAACCGGTGTTATCCTCTAAAATATTGATCGAAACCAGGTTTAATTGACTGCTTCAGTGTATTACCACATTACTACGTGATTCAAACACGAAAAAAACCCAGGATCTGGCCAACAAGTATGCGAAGAAGGCAAAATCATGAGCCAGATGCGGGCATAACCCAGACCTAAGCCAGACCTAACCGGTGTTATCCTCTGAAGTATTGATCGAAACCAGGTTTAATTGACTGCTTCAGTGTGTTACCACATTACTACGTGATTCAAACACGGAAAATACCCAGGATCTGACCAACAAGTATGCGAAGAAGGCAAAATCATGAGCCAGATGCGGGCATAACCCAGACCTAACCCAGACCTATCCGGTGTTATCCTCTAAAATATTGATCGAAACCAGGTTTAATTGACTGCTTCAGTGTGTTACCACATTACTACGTGTTTCAAACACGGAAAATACCCAGGATCTGGCCAACAAGTATGCGAAGAAGGCAGAATCATGAGCCAGATGCGGGCATAACCCAGACCTAACCCAGACCTAACCGGTGTTATCTTCTAAAATATTGATCGAAACCAGGTTTAATTGACTGCTTCAGTGTGTTACCACATTACTACGTGATTCAAACACGAAAAAAACCCAAGATCTGGCCAACAAGTATGCGAAGAAGGCGAAAGTATAAGCCAGATGCGCGCATTTCCCAGACCTAACCCAGACCTAACCGGTGTTATCCTCTGAAATATTCATCGAAACCAGGTTTAATAGACTGCTCCAGTGTGTTACCACATTACTACGTGATTCAAACACGGAAAAAACCCAGGATCTGGCCAACAAGTATGCGAAGAAGGCAAAATCATGAGCCAGATGCGGGCATAACCCAGACCTTACCCAGACCTAACCGGTGTTATCTTCTAAAATATTGATCGAAACCAGGTTTAATTGACTGCTTCAGTGTGTTACCACATTACTACGTAATTCAAACACGGAAAATACCCAGAATCTGGCCAACAAGTATGCGAAGATGGCAAAATCATGAGCCAGATGCGCGCATATCCCAGACCTAACCCAGACCTAACCGGTGTTATCCTCTAAAATATTGATCGAAACCAGGTTTAATTGACTGCTTCAGTGTATTACCACATTACTACGTGATTCAAACATGAAAAATACCCAAGATCTGGCCAACAAGTATGCGAAGAAGGCAAAATCATGAGCCAGATGCGGGCATAACCCAGACCTAACCCAGACCTAACCGGTGTTATCCTCTAAAATATTGATCGGAACCAGGTTTAATTGACTGCTTCAGTGTGTTACCACATTACTACGTGATTCAAACACGAAAAAAACCCAAGATCTGGCCAACAAGTATGCGAAGAGGGCGAAAGTATAAGCCAGATGCGCGCATTTCCCAGACCTAACCCAGACCTAACCGGTGTTATCCTCTGAAATATTGATCGAAACCAGGTTTAATAGACTGCTTCAGTGTGTTACCACATTACTACGTGATTCAAACACGGAAAAAACCCAGGATCTGGCCAACAACTATGCGATGAAGGCAAAATCATGAGCCAGATGCGGGCATAACCCAGACCTAACCCAGACCTAACCGGTGTTATCCTCTAAAATATTGATCGAAACCAGGTTTAATTGACTGCTTCAGTGTATTACCACATTACTACGTGATTCAAACACGGAAAATACCCAGGATCTGGCCAACAAGTATGCGAAGAAGGCAAAATCATGAGCCAGATGCGGGCATAACCCAGACCTTACCCAGACCTAACCGGTGTTATCCTCTAAAATATTGATCGAAACCAGGTTTAATTGACTGCTTCAGTGTATTACCACATTACTACGTGATTCAAACACGGAAAATACCCAGGATCTGGCCAACAAGTATGCGAAGAAGGCAAAATCATGAGCCAGATGCGCGCATTTCCCAGACCTAACCCAGACCTAACCGGTGTTATCCTCTGAAGTATTGATCGAAACCAGGTTTAATTGACTGCTTCAGTGTGTTACCACATTACTACGTGATTCAAACACGGAAAATACCCAGGATCTGACCAACAAGTATGCGAAGAAGGCAAAATCATGAGCCAGATGCGGGCATAACCCAGACCTAACCCAGACCTATCCGGTGTTATCCTCTAAAATATTGATCGAAACCAGGTTTAATTGACTGCTTCAGTGTGTTACCACATTACTACGTGTTTCAAACACGGAAAATACCCAGGATCTGGCCAACAAGTATGCGAAGAAGGCAGAATCATGAGCCAGATGCGGGCATAACCCAGACCTAACCCAGACCTAACCGGTGTTATCTTCTAAAATATTGATCGAAACCAGGTTTAATTGACTGCTTCAGTGTGTTACCACATTACTACGTGATTCAAACACGAAAAAAACCCAAGATCTGGCCAACAAGTATGCGAAGAAGGCGAAAGTATAAGCCAGATGCGCGCATTTCCCAGACCTAACCCAGACCTAACCGGTGTTATCCTCTGAAATATTCATCGAAACCAGGTTTAATAGACTGCTCCAGTGTGTTACCACATTACTACGTGATTCAAACACGGAAAAAACCCAGGATCTGGCCAACAAGTATGCGAAGAAGGCAAAATCATGAGCCAGATGCGGGCATAACCCAGACCTTACCCAGACCTAACCGGTGTTATCTTCTAAAATATTGATCGAAACCAGGTTTAATTGACTGCTTCAGTGTGTTACCACATTACTACGTAATTCAAACACGGAAAATACCCAGAATCTGGCCAACAAGTATGCGAAGATGGCAAAATCATGAGCCAGATGCGCGCATATCCCAGACCTAACCCAGACCTAACCGGTGTTATCCTCTAAAATATTGATCGAAACCAGGTTTAATTGACTGCTTCAGTGTATTACCACATTACTACGTGATTCAAACATGAAAAATACCCAAGATCTGGCCAACAAGTATGCGAAGAAGGCAAAATCATGAGCCAGATGCGGGCATAACCCAGACCTAACCCAGACCTAACCGGTGTTATCCTCTAAAATATTGATCGGAACCAGGTTTAATTGACTGCTTCAGTGTGTTACCACATTACTACGTGATTCAAACACGAAAAAAACCCAAGATCTGGCCAACAAGTATGCGAAGAGGGCGAAAGTATAAGCCAGATGCGCGCATTTCCCAGACCTAACCCAGACCTAACCGGTGTTATCCTCTGAAATATTGATCGAAACCAGGTTTAATAGACTGCTTCAGTGTGTTACCACATTACTACGTGATTCAAACACGGAAAAAACCCAGGATCTGGCCAACAACTATGCGATGAAGGCAAAATCATGAGCCAGATGCGGGCATAACCCAGACCTAACCCAGACCTAACCGGTGTTATCCTCTAAAATATTGATCGAAACCAGGTTTAATTGACTGCTTCAGTGTATTACCACATTACTACGTGATTCAAACACGGAAAATACCCAGGATCTGGCCAACAAGTATGCGAAGAAGGCAAAATCATGAGCCAGATGCGGGCATAACCCAGACCTTACCCAGACCTAACCGGTGTTATCCTCTAAAATATTGATCGAAACCAGGTTTAATTGACTGCTTCAGTGTATTACCACATTACTACGTGATTCAAACACGGAAAATACCCAGGATCTGGCCAACAAGTATGCGAAGAAGGCAAAATCATGAGCCAGATGCGCGCATTTCCCAGACCTAACCCAGACCTAACCGGTGTTATCCTCTGAAATATTGATCGAAACCAGGTTTAATTGACTGCGTCAGTGAGTTACCACATTACTACGTGATTCAAACACGGAAAAAACCCAGGATCTGGCCAACAAGTATGCGATGAAGGCAAAATCATGAGCCAGATGCGGGCATAACCCAGACCTAACCCAGACCTAACCGGTGTTATCCTCTAAAATATTGATCGAAACCAGGTTTAATTGACTGCTTCAGTGTGTTACCACATTCCTACGTGATTCAAACACGAAAAAAACCCAGGATCTGGCCAACAAGTATGCGAAGAAGGCAAAATCATGAGCCAGATGCGGGCATAACCCAGACCTAACCCAGACCTAACCGGTGTTATCCTCTGAAATATTGATCGAAACCAGGTTTAATTGACTGCTTCAGTGTGTTACCACATTACTACGTGATTCAAACACGGAAAATACCCAGGATCTGGCCAACAAGTATGCGAAGAAGGCAAAATCATGAGCCAGATGCGGGCATAACCCAGACCTAACCCAGACCTAACCGGTGTTATCCTCTAAAATATTGATCGAAACCAGGTTTAATTGACTGCTTCAGTGAGTTACCACATTACTACGAGTTTCTAACACGGAAAATACCCAAGATCTGGCCAACAAGTTTGCGAAAAAGGCGAAAGTATAAGCCAGATGCGGGCATAACCCAGACCTAACCCAGACCTAACCGGTGTTATCCTCTAAAATATTGATCGAAACCAGGTTTAATTGACTGCTTCAGTGTATTACCACATTACTACGTGATTCAAACACGAGAAAAACACAGGATCTGGCCAACAAGTATGCGAAGAAGGCAAAATCATGAGCCAGATGCGGGCATAACCCAGACCTAACCCAGACCTAACCGGTGTTATCCTCTGAAATATTGATCGAAACCAGGTTTAATTGACTGCTTCAGTGTGTTACCACATTACTACGTGATTCAAACACGGAAAATACCTAGGATCTGGCCAACAAGTATGCGAAGAAGGCAAAATCATGAGCCAGATGCGCGCATTTCCCAGACCTAACCCAGACCTAACCGGCGTTATCCTCTAAAATATTCATCGAAACCAGGTTTAAATGACTGCTTCAGTGTGTTACCACATTACTACGTGTTTCAAACACGGAAAATACCCAGGATCTGGCCAACAAGTATGCGAAGAATGCGAAAGAATAAGCCAGATGCGCGCATTTCCCAGACCTAACCCAGACCTAACCGGTGTTATCCTCTGAAATATTGATCGAAACCAGGTTTAATTGACTGCTTCAGTGTGTTATCACATTACTACGTGTTTCAAACACGGAAAATACCCAGGATCTGGCCAACAAGTATGCGAAGAATGCGAAAGAATAAGCCAGATGCGCGCATTTCCCAGACCTAACCCAGACCTAACCGGTGTTATCCTCTGAAATATTGATCGAAACCAGGTTTAATTGACTGCTTCAGTGTGTTACCACATTACTACGTGTTTCAAACACGGAAAATACCCAGGATCTGGCCAACAAGTATGCGAAGAATGCGAAAGAATAAGCCAGATGCGCGCATTTCCCAGACCTAACCCAGACCTAACCGGTGTTATCCTCTGAAATATTGATCGAAACCAGGTTTAATTGACTGCTTCAGTGTGTTACCACATTACTACGTGATTCAAACACGAAAAAAACCCAGGATCTGGCCAACAAGTATGCGAAGAAGGCAAAATCATGAGCCAGATGCGGGCATAACCCAGACCTAACCCAGACCTAACCGGTGTTATCCTCTGAAATATTGATCGAAACCAGGTTTAATTGACTGCTTCAGTGAGTTACCACATTACTACGTGATTCAAACACTGAAAAAACCCAGGATCTGGCCAACAAGTATGCGATGAAGGCAAAATCATGAGCCAGATGCGGGCATAACCCAGACCTAACCCAGACCTAACCGGTGTTATCCTCTAAAATATTGATCGAAACCAGGTTTAATTGACTGCTTCAGTGTGTTACCACATTACTACGTGATTCAAACACGAAAGAACCCAGGATCTGGCCAACAAGTATGCGAAGAAGGCAAAATCATGAGCCAGATGCGGGCATAACCCAGACCTAACCCAGACCTAACCGGTGTTATCCTCTAAAATATTGATCGAAACCAGGTTTAATTGACTGCTTCAGTGTGTTACCACATTCCTACGTGATTCAACACGAAAAAAACCCAGGATCTGGCCAACAAGTTTGCGAAAAAGGCGAAAGTATAAGCCATATGCGCGCATATCCCGGACCTAACCCAGACCTAACCGGTGTTATCCTCCTAAATACTGCCCGAATCCAGGTTTAGTGGACTGTTTCTGTGTGGTACCTCATTACTACGTGATTCAAACCCGAAAAAAACCCAGGATCTGGCCAACAAGTATGCGATGAAGGCAAAATCATGAGCCAGATGCGGGCATAACCCAGACCTAACCCAGACCTAACCGGTGTTATCCTCTAAAATATTGATCGAAACCAGGTTTAATTGACTGCTTCAGTGTGTTACCACATTACTACGTGATTCAAACACGAAAAAAACCCAGGATCTGGCCAACAAGTATGCGAAGAAGGCAAAATCATGAGCCAGATGCGGGCATAACCCAGACCTAACGCAGACCTAACCGGTGTTATCCTCTAAAATATTGATCGAAACCAGGTTTAATTGACTGCTTCAGTGTATTACCACATTACTACGTGATTCAAACACGAAAAAAACCCAGGATCTGGCCAACAAGTATGCGAAGAAGGCAAAATCATGAGCCAGATGCGGGCATAACCCAGACCTAAGCCAGACCTAACCGGTGTTATCCTCTGAAATATTGATCGAAACCAGGTTTAATTGACTGCTTCAGTGTGTTACCACATTACTACGTGATTCAAACACGGAAAATACCCAGGATCTGACCAACAAGTATGCGAAGAAGGCAAAATCATGAGCCAGATGCGGGCATAACCCAGACCTAACCCAGACCTATCCGGTGTTATCCTCTAAAATATTGATCGAAACCAGGTTTAATTGACTGCTTCAGTGTGTTACCACATTACTACGTGTTTCAAACACGGAAAATACCCAGGATCTGGCCAACAAGTATGCGAAGAAGGCAGAATCATGAGCCAGATGCGGGCATAACCCAGACCTAACCCAGACCTAACCGGTGTTATCTTCTAAAATATTGATCGAAACCAGGTTTAATTGACTGCTTCAGTGTGTTACCACATTACTACGTGATTCAAACACGAAAAAAACCCAAGATCTGGCCAACAAGAATGCGAAGAAGGCGAAAGTATAAGCCAGATGCGCGCATTTCCCAGACCTAACCCAGACCTAACCGGTGTTATCCTCTGAAATATTCATCGAAACCAGGTTTAATAGACTGCTTCAGTGTGTTACCACATTACTACGTGATTCAAACACGGAAAAAACCCAGGATCTGGCCAACAAGTATGCGAAGAAGGCAAAATCATGAGCCAGATGCGGGCATAACCCAGACCTAACCCAGACCTAACCGGTGTTATCCTCTGAAATATTGATCGAAACCAGGTTTAATTGACTGCTTCAGTGTGTTACCACATTACTACGTGATTCAAACACGGAAAATACCCAGAATCTGGCCAACAAGTATGCGAAGATGGCAAAATCATGACCCAGATGCGCGCATATCCCAGACCTAACCCAGACCTAACCGGTGTTATCCTCTGAAATATTGATCGAAACCAGGTTTAATTGACTGCTTCAGTGTGTTACCACATTACTACGTGATTCAAACACGGAAAATACCCAGGATCTGGCCAACAAGTATGCGAAGATGGCAAAATCATGAGCCAGATGCGCGCATATCCCAGACCTAACCCAGACCTAACCGGTGTTATCCTCTAAAATATTGATCGAAACCAGGTTTAATTGACTGCTTCAGTGTGTTACCACATTCCTACGTGATTCAAACACGAAAAAAACCCAGGATCTGGCCAACAAGTGTGCGAAGAAGGCGAAAGTATAAGCCAGATGCGCGCATTTCCCAGACCTAACCCAGACCTAACCGGTGTTATCCTCTGAAATATTGATCGAAACCAGGTTTAATTGACTGCTTCAGTGTGTTACCACATTACTACGTGATTCAAACACGGAAAAAACCCAGGATCTGGCCAACAAGTTTGCGAAAAGGCGAAAGTATAAGCCATATGCGCGCATATCCCGGACCTAACCCAGACCTAACCGGTGTTATCCTCCTAAATACTGTCCGAATCCAGGTTTAGTGGACTGTTTCTGTGTGGTACCACATTACTACGTGATTCAAACCCGAAAAAAACCCAGGATCTGGCCAACAAGTATGCGAAGAAGGCAAAATCATGAGCCAGATGCGGGCATAACCCAGACCTAACCCAGACCTAACCGGCGTTATCCTCTGAAATATTGATCGAAACAAGGTTTAATTGACTGCTTCAGTGTGTTACCACATTACTACGTGATTCGAACACGAAAAAAACCCAGGATCTGGCCAACAAGTATGCGAAGAAGGCAAAATCATGAGCCAGATGCGGGCATAACCCAGACCTAACCCAGACCTAACCGGTGTTATCCTCTGAAATATTGATCGAAACCAGGTTTAATTGACTGCGTCAGTGAGTTACCACATTACTACGTGATTCAAACACGGAAAAAACCCAGGATCTGGCCAACAAGTATGCGATGAAGGCAAAATCATGAGCCAGATGCGGGCATAACCCAGACCTAACCCAGACCTAACCGGTGTTATCCTCTAAAATATTGATCGAAACCAGGTTTAATTGACTGCTTCAGTGTGTTACCACATTCCTACGTGATTCAAACACGAAAAAAACCCAGGATCTGGCCAACAAGTATGCGAAGAAGGCAAAATCATGAGCCAGATGCGGGCATAACCCAGACCTAACCCAGACCTAACCGGTGTTATCCTCTGAAATATTGATCGAAACCAGGTTTAATTGACTGCTTCAGTGTGTTACCACATTACTACGTGATTCAAACACGGAAAATACCCAGGATCTGGCCAACAAGTATGCGAAGAAGGCAAAATCATGAGCCAGATGCGGGCATAACCCAGACCTAACCCAGACCTAACCGGTGTTATCCTCTAAAATATTGATCGAAACCAGGTTTAATTGACTGCTTCAGTGAGTTACCACATTACTACGAGTTTCTAACACGGAAAATACCCAAGATCTGGCCAACAAGTTTGCGAAAAAGGCGAAAGTATAAGCCAGATGCGGGCATAACCCAGACCTAACCCAGACCTAACCGGTGTTATCCTCTAAAATATTGATCGAAACCAGGTTTAATTGACTGCTTCAGTGTATTACCACATTACTACGTGATTCAAACACGAGAAAAACACAGGATCTGGCCAACAAGTATGCGAAGAAGGCAAAATCATGAGCCAGATGCGGGCATAACCCAGACCTAACCCAGACCTAACCGGTGTTATCCTCTGAAATATTGATCGAAACCAGGTTTAATTGACTGCTTCAGTGTGTTACCACATTACTACGTGATTCAAACACGGAAAATACCTAGGATCTGGCCAACAAGTATGCGAAGAAGGCAAAATCATGAGCCAGATGCGCGCATTTCCCAGACCTAACCCAGACCTAACCGGCGTTATCCTCTAAAATATTCATCGAAACCAGGTTTAAATGACTGCTTCAGTGTGTTACCACATTACTACGTGTTTCAAACACGGAAAATACCCAGGATCTGGCCAACAAGTATGCGAAGAATGCGAAAGAATAAGCCAGATGCGCGCATTTCCCAGACCTAACCCAGACCTAACCGGTGTTATCCTCTGAAATATTGATCGAAACCAGGTTTAATTGACTGCTTCAGTGTGTTATCACATTACTACGTGTTTCAAACACGGAAAATACCCAGGATCTGGCCAACAAGTATGCGAAGAATGCGAAAGAATAAGCCAGATGCGCGCATTTCCCAGACCTAACCCAGACCTAACCGGTGTTATCCTCTGAAATATTGATCGAAACCAGGTTTAATTGACTGCTTCAGTGTGTTACCACATTACTACGTGTTTCAAACACGGAAAATACCCAGGATCTGGCCAACAAGTATGCGAAGAATGCGAAAGAATAAGCCAGATGCGCGCATTTCCCAGACCTAACCCAGACCTAACCGGTGTTATCCTCTGAAATATTGATCGAAACCAGGTTTAATTGACTGCTTCAGTGTGTTACCACATTACTACGTGATTCAAACACGAAAAAAACCCAGGATCTGGCCAACAAGTATGCGAAGAAGGCAAAATCATGAGCCAGATGCGGGCATAACCCAGACCTAACCCAGACCTAACCGGTGTTATCCTCTGAAATATTGATCGAAACCAGGTTTAATTGACTGCTTCAGTGTGTTACCACATTACTACGTGATTCAAACACGGAAAATACCCAGGATCTGGCCAACAAGTATGCGAAGAAGGCAAAATCATGAGCCAGATGCGGGCATAACCCAGACCTAACCCAGACCTAACCGGTGTTATCCTCTAAAATATTGATCGAAACCAGGTTTAATTGACTGCTTCAGTGAGTTACCACATTACTACGAGTTTCTAACACGGAAAATACCCAAGATCTGGCCAACAAGTTTGCGAAAAAGGCGAAAGTATAAGCCAGATGCGGGCATAACCCAGACCTAACCCAGACCTAACCGGTGTTATCCTCTAAAATATTGATCGAAACCAGGTTTAATTGACTGCTTCAGTGTATTACCACATTACTACGTGATTCAAACACGAGAAAAACACAGGATCTGGCCAACAAGTATGCGAAGAAGGCAAAATCATGAGCCAGATGCGGGCATAACCCAGACCTAACCCAGACCTAACCGGTGTTATCCTCTGAAATATTGATCGAAACCAGGTTTAATTGACTGCTTCAGTGTGTTACCACATTACTACGTGATTCAAACACGGAAAATACCTAGGATCTGGCCAACAAGTATGCGAAGAAGGCAAAATCATGAGCCAGATGCGCGCATTTCCCAGACCTAACCCAGACCTAACCGGCGTTATCCTCTAAAATATTCATCGAAACCAGGTTTAAATGACTGCTTCAGTGTGTTACCACATTACTACGTGTTTCAAACACGGAAAATACCCAGGATCTGGCCAACAAGTATGCGAAGAATGCGAAAGAATAAGCCAGATGCGCGCATTTCCCAGACCTAACCCAGACCTAACCGGTGTTATCCTCTGAAATATTGATCGAAACCAGGTTTAATTGACTGCTTCAGTGTGTTATCACATTACTACGTGTTTCAAACACGGAAAATACCCAGGATCTGGCCAACAAGTATGCGAAGAATGCGAAAGAATAAGCCAGATGCGCGCATTTCCCAGACCTAACCCAGACCTAACCGGTGTTATCCTCTGAAATATTGATCGAAACCAGGTTTAATTGACTGCTTCAGTGTGTTACCACATTACTACGTGTTTCAAACACGGAAAATACCCAGGATCTGGCCAACAAGTATGCGAAGAATGCGAAAGAATAAGCCAGATGCGCGCATTTCCCAGACCTAACCCAGACCTAACCGGTGTTATCCTCTGAAATATTGATCGAAACCAGGTTTAATTGACTGCTTCAGTGTGTTACCACATTACTACGTGATTCAAACACGAAAAAAACCCAGGATCTGGCCAACAAGTATGCGAAGAAGGCAAAATCATGAGCCAGATGCGGGCATAACCCAGACCTAACCCAGACCTAACCGGTGTTATCCTCTGAAATATTGATCGAAACCAGGTTTAATTGACTGCTTCAGTGAGTTACCACATTACTACGTGATTCAAACACTGAAAAAACCCAGGATCTGGCCAACAAGTATGCGATGAAGGCAAAATCATGAGCCAGATGCGGGCATAACCCAGACCTAACCCAGACCTAACCGGTGTTATCCTCTAAAATATTGATCGAAACCAGGTTTAATTGACTGCTTCAGTGTGTTACCACATTACTACGTGATTCAAACACGAAAGAACCCAGGATCTGGCCAACAAGTATGCGAAGAAGGCAAAATCATGAGCCAGATGCGGGCATAACCCAGACCTAACCCAGACCTAACCGGTGTTATCCTCTAAAATATTGATCGAAACCAGGTTTAATTGACTGCTTCAGTGTGTTACCACATTCCTACGTGATTCAACACGAAAAAAACCCAGGATCTGGCCAACAAGTTTGCGAAAAAGGCGAAAGTATAAGCCATATGCGCGCATATCCCGGACCTAACCCAGACCTAACCGGTGTTATCCTCCTAAATACTGCCCGAATCCAGGTTTAGTGGACTGTTTCTGTGTGGTACCTCATTACTACGTGATTCAAACCCGAAAAAAACCCAGGATCTGGCCAACAAGTATGCGATGAAGGCAAAATCATGAGCCAGATGCGGGCATAACCCAGACCTATCCCAGACCTAACCGGTGTTATCCTCTAAAATATTGATCGAAACCAGGTTTAATTGACTGCTTCAGTGTGTTACCACATTACTACGTGATTCAAACTCGAAAAAAACCCAGGATCTGGCCAACAAGTATGCGAAGAAGGCAAAATCATGAGCCAGATGCGGGCATAACCCAGACCTAACGCAGACCTAACCGGTGTTATCCTCTAAAATATTGATCGAAACCAGGTTTAATTGACTGCTTCAGTGTATTACCACATTACTACGTGATTCAAACACGAAAAAAACCCAGGATCTGGCCAACAAGTATGCGAAGAAGGCAAAATCATGAGCCAGATGCGGGCATAACCCAGACCTAAGCCAGACCTAACCGGTGTTATCCTCTGAAATAATGATCGAAACCAGGTTTAATTGACTGCTTCAGTGTGTTACCACATTACTACGTGATTCAAACACGGAAAATACCCAGGATCTGACCAACAAGTATGCGAAGAAGGCAAAATCATGAGCCAGATGCGGGCATAACCCAGACCTAACCCAGACCTATCCGGTGTTATCCTCTAAAATATTGATCGAAACCAGGTTTAATTGACTGCTTCAGTGTGTTACCACATTACTACGTGTTTCAAACACGGAAAATACCCAGGATCTGGCCAACAAGTATGCGAAGAAGGCAGAATCATGAGCCAGATGCGGGCATAACCCAGACCTAACCCAGACCTAACCGGTGTTATCTTCTAAAATATTGATCGAAACCAGGTTTAATTGACTGCTTCAGTGTGTTACCACATTACTATGTGATTCAAACACGAAAAAAACCCAAGATCTGGCCAACAAGTATGCGAAGAAGGCGAAAGTATAAGCCAGATGCGCGCATTTCCCAGACCTAACCCAGACCTAACCGGTGTTATCCTCTGAAATATTCATCGAAACCAGGTTTAATAGACTGCTTCAGTGTGTTACCACATTACTACGTGATTCAAACACGGAAAAAACCCAAGATCTGGCCAACAAGTATGCGAAGAAGGCAAAATCATGAGCCAGATGCGGGCATAACCCAGACCTAACCCAGACCTAACCGGTGTTATCCTCTGAAATATTGATCGAAACCAGGTTTAATTGACTGCTTCAGTGTGTTACCACATTACTACGTGATTCAAACACGGAAAATACCCAGAATCTGGCCAACAAGTATGCGAAGATGGCAAAATCATGACCCAGATGCGCGCATATCCCAGACCTAACCCAGACCTAACCGGTGTTATGCTCTGAAATATTGATCGAAACCAGGTTTAATTGACTGCTTCAGTGTGTTACCACATTACTACGTGATTCAAACACGGAAAATACCCAGGATCTGGCCAACAAGTATGCGAAGATGGCAAAATCATGAGCCAGATGCGCGCATATCCCAGACCTAACCCAGACCTAACCGGTGTTATCCTCTAAAATATTGATCGAAACCAGGTTTAATTGACTGCTTCAGTGTGTTACCACATTCCTACGTGATTCAAACACGAAAAAAACCCAGGATCTGGCCAACAAGTGTGCGAAGAAGGCGAAAGTATAAGCCAGATGCGCGCATTTCCCAGTCCTAACCCAGACCTAACCGGTGTTATCCTCTGAAATATTGATCGAAACCAGGTTTAATTGACTGCTTCAGTGTGTTACCACATTACTACGTGATTCAAACACGGAAAAAACCCAGGATCTGGCCAACAAGTTTGCGAAAAGGCGAAAGTATAAGCCATATGCGCGCATATCCCGGACCTAACCCAGACCTAACCGGTGTTATCCTCCTAAATACTGTCCGAATCCAGGTTTAGTGGACTGTTTCTGTGTGGTACCACATTACTACGTGATTCAAACCCGAAAAAAACCCAGGATCTGGCCAACAAGTATGCGAAGAAGGCAAAATCATGAGCCAGATGCGGGCATAACCCAGACCTAACCCAGACCTAACCGGCGTTATCCTCTGAAATATTGATCGAAACAAGGTTTAATTGACTGCTTCAGTGTGTTACCACATTACTACGTGATTCAAACACGGAAAAAACCCAGGATCTGGCCAACAAGTATGCGATGAAGGCAAAATCATGAGCCAGATGCGGGCATAACCCAGACCTAACCCAGACCTAACCGGTGTTATCCTCTAAAATATTGATCGAAACCAGGTTTAATTGACTGCTTCAGTGTGATACCACATTACTACGTGATTCAAACACGAAAAAAACCCAAGATCTGGCCAACAAGTATGCGAAGAAGGCAAAATCATGAGCCAGATGCGGGCATATCCCAGACCTAACCCAGACCTAACCGGTGTTATCCTCTAAAATATTGATCGAAACCAGGTTTAATTGACTGCTTCAGTGTGTTACCACATTACTACGTGATTCAAACACGAAAAAAACCCAGGATCTGGCCAACAAGTATGCGAAGAAGGCAAAATCATGAGCCAGATGCGGGCATAACCCAGACCTAACCCAGACCTAACCGGTGTTATCCTCTAAAATATTGATCGAAACCAGGTTTAATTGACTGCTTCAGTGTATTACCACATTACTACGTGATTCAAACATGAAAGAAACCCAAGATCTGGCCAACAAGTATGCGAAGAAGGCAAAATCATGAGCCAGATGCGGGCATAACCCAGACCTAACCCAGACCTAACCGGTGTTATCCTCTAAAATATTGATCGAAACCAGGTTTAATTGACTGCTTCAGTGTGTTACCACATTACTACGTGATTCAAACACGAAAAAAACCCAAGATCTGGCCAACAAGTATGCGAAGAAGGCGAAAGTATAAGCGAGATGCGCGCATTTCCCAGACCTAACCCAGACCTAACCGGTGTTATCCTCTGAAATATTGATCGAAACCAGGTTTAATAGACTGCTTCAGTGTGTTACCACATTACTACGTGATTCAAACACGGAAAAAACCCAGGATCTGGCCAACAACTATGCGATGAAGGCAAAATCATGAGCCAGATGCGGGCATAACCCAGACCTAACCCAGACCTAACCGGTGTTATCCTCTAAAATATTGATCGAAACCAGGTTTAATTGACTGCTTCAGTGTATTACCACATTACTACGTGATTCAAACACGGAAAATACCCAGGATCTGGCCAACAAGTATGCGAAGAAGGCAAAATCATGAGCCAGATGCGGGCATAACCCAGACCTTACCCAGACCTAACCGGTGTTATCCTCTAAAATATTGATCGAAACCAGGTTTAATTGACTGCTTCAGTGTATTACCACATTACTACGTGATTCAAACACGGAAAATACCCAGGATCTGGCCAACAAGTATGCGAAGAAGGCAAAATCATGAGCCAGATGCGCGCATTTCCCAGACCTAACCCAGACCTAACCGGCGTTATCCTCTAAAATATTGATCGAAACCAGGTTTATTTGACTGCTTCAGTGTGTTACCACATTACTACGTGACTCAAACACGAAAAAAACCCAGGATCTGGCCAACAAGTATGCGAAGAAGGCAAAATCATGAGCCAGATGCGGGCATAACCCAGACCTAACCCAGACCTAACCGGTGTTATCCTCTAAAATTTTGATCGAAACCAGGTTTAATTGACTGCTTCAGTGTATTACCACATTACTACGTGAATCAAACACGAAAAAAACCCAGGATCTGGCCAACAAGTATGCGAAGAAGGCAAAATCATGAGCCAGATGCGGGCATAACCCAGACCTAACCCAGACCTAACCGGTGTTATCCTCTGAAATATTGATCGAAACCAGGTTTAATTGACTGCTTCAGTGAGTAACCACATTACTACGTGATTCAAACACGGAAAAAACCCAGGATCTTGCCAACAAGTATGCGATGAAGGCAAAATCATGAGCCAGATGCGGGCATAACCCAGACCTAACCCAGACCTAACCGGTGTTATCCTCTGAAATATTGATCGAAACCAGGTTTAATTGACTGCTTCAGTGTGTTACCACATTACTACGTGATTCAAACACGAAAAAAACCCAAGATCTGGCCAACAAGTATGCGAAGAAGGCGAAAGTATAAGCCAGATGTGCGCATTTCCCAGACCTAACCCAGACCTAACCGGTGTTATCCTCTGAAATATTGATCGAAACCAGGTTTAATAGACTGCTTCAGTGTGTTACCACATTACTACGTGATTCAAACACGGAAAAAACCCAGGATCTGGCCAACAACTATGCGATGAAGGCAAAATCATGAGCCAGATGCGGGCATAACCCAGACCTAACCCAGACCTAACCGGTGTTATCCTCTAAAATATTGATCGAAACCAGGTTTAATTGACTGCTTCAGTGTATTACCACATTACTACGTGATTCAAACACGGAAAATACCCAGGATCTGGCCAACAAGTATGCGAAGAAGGCAAAATCATGAGCCAGATGCGGGCATAACCCAGACCTTACCCAGACCTAACCGGTGTTATCCTCTAAAATATTGATCGAAACCTGGTTTAATTGACTGCTTCAGTGTATTACCACATTACTACGTGATTCAAACACGGAAAATACCCAGGATCTGGCCAACAAGTATGCGAAGAAGGCAAAATCATGAGCCAGATGCGCGCATTTCCCAGACCTAACCCAGACCTAACCGGCGTTATCCTCTAAAATATTGATCGAAACCAGGTTTATTTGACTGCTTCAGTGTGTTACCACATTACTACGTGACTCAAACACGAAAAAAACCCAGGATCTGGCCAACAAGTATGCGAAGAAGGCAAAATCATGAGCCAGATGCGGGCATAACCCAGACCTAACCCAGACCTAACCGGTGTTATCCTCTAAAATTTTGATCGAAACCAGGTTTAATTGACTGCTTCAGTGTATTACCACATTACTACGTGAATCAAACACGAAAAAAACCCAGGATCTGGCCAACAAGTATGCGAAGAAGGCAAAATCATGAGCCAGATGCGGGCATAACCCAGACCTAACCCAGACCTAACCGGTGTTATCCTCTAAAATATTGATCGAAACCAGGTTTAATTGACTGCTTCAGTGTGTTACCACATTCCTACGTGATTCAAACACGAAAAAAACCCAGGATCTGGCCAACAAGTATGCGAAGAAGGCAAAATCATGAGCCAGATGCGGGCATAACCCAGACCTAACCCAGACCTAACCGGTGTTATCCTCTGAAATATTGATCGAAACCAGGTTTAATTGACTGCTTCAGTGAGTAACCACATTACTACGTGATTCAAACACGGAAAAAACCCAGGATCTTGCCAACAAGTATGCGATGAAGGCAAAATCATGAGCCAGATGCGGGCATAACCCAGACCTAACCCAGACCTAACCGGTGTTATCCTCTGAAATATTGATCGAAACCAGGTTTAATTGACTGCTTCAGTGAGTAACCACATTACTACGTGATTCAAACACGGAAAAAACCCAGGATCTGGCCAACAAGTATGCGAAGAAGGCAAAATCATGAGCCAGATGCGGGCATAACCCAGACCTAACCCAGACCTAACCGGTGTTATCCTCTGAAATATTGATCGAAACCAGGTTTAATTGACTGCGTCATTGAGTTACCACATTACTACGTGATTCAAACACGGAAAAAACCCAGGATCTGGCCAACAAGTATGCGATGAAGGCAAAATCATGAGCCAGATGCGGGCATAACCCAGACCTAACCCAGACCTAACCGGTGTTATCCTCTAAAATATTGATCGAAACCAGGTTTAATTGACTGCTTCAGTGTGTTACCACATTCCTACGTGATTCAAACACGAAAAAAACCCAGGATCTGGCCAACAAGTATGCGAAGAAGGCAAAATCATGAGCCAGATGCGGGCATAACCCAGACCTAACCCAGACCTAACCGGTGTTATCCTCTGAAATATTGATCGAAACCAGGTTTAATTGACTGCTTCAGTGTGTTACCACATTACTACGTGATTCAAACACGGAAAATACCCAGGATCTGGCCAACAAGTATGCGAAGAAGGCAAAATCATGAGCCAGATGCGGGCATAACCCAGACCTAACCCAGACCTAACCGGTGTTATCCTCTAAAATATTGATCGAAACCAGGTTTAATTGACTGCTTCAGTGAGTTACCACATTACTACGAGTTTCTAACACGGAAAATACCCAAGATCTGGCCAACAAGTTTGCGAAAAAGGCGAAAGTATAAGCCAGATGCGGGCATAACCCAGACCTAACCCAGACCTAACCGGTGTTATCCTCTAAAATATTGATCGAAACCAGGTTTAATTGACTGCTTCAATGTATTACCACATTACTACGTGATTCAAACACGAGAAAAACACAGGATCTGGCCAACAAGTATGCGAAGAAGGCAAAATCATGAGCCAGATGCGGGCATAACCCAGACCTAACCCAGACCTAACCGGTGTTATCCTCTGAAATATTGATCGAAACCAGGTTTAATTGACTGCTTCAGTGTGTTACCACATTACTACGTGATTCAAACACGGAAAATACCTAGGATCTGGCCAACAAGTATGCGAAGAAGGCAAAATCATGAGCCAGATGCGCGCATTTCCCAGACCTAACCCAGACCTAACCGGCGTTATCCTCTAAAATATTGATCGAAACCAGGTTTAAATGACTGCTTCAGTGTGTTACCACATTACTACGTGTTTCAAACACGGAAAATACCCAGGATCTGGCCAACAAGTATGCGAAGAATGCGAAAGAATAAGCCAGATGCGCGCATTTCCCAGACCTAACCCAGACCTAACCGGTGTTATCCTCTGAAATATTGATCGAAACCAGGTTTAATTGACTGCTTCAGTGTGTTACCACATTACTACGTGTTTCAAACACCGAAAATACCCAGGATCTGGCCAACAAGTATGCGAAGAATGCGAAAGAATAAGCCAGATGCGCGCATTTCCCAGACCTAACCCAGACCTAACCGGTGTTATCCTCTGAAATATTGATCGAAACCAGGTTTAATTGACTGCTTCAGTGTGTTACCACATTACTACGTGTTTCAAACACGGAAAATACCCAGGATCTGGCCAACAAGTATGCGAAGAATGCGAAAGAATAAGCCAGATGCGCGCATTTCCCAGACCTAACCCAGACCTAACCGGTGTTATCCTCTGAAATATTGATCGAAACCAGGTTTAATTGACTGCTTCAGTGTGTTACCACATTACTACGTGATTCAAACACGAAAAAAACCCAGGATCTGGCCAACAAGTATGCGAAGAAGGCAAAATCATGAGCCAGATGCGGGCATAACCCAGACCTAACCCAGACCTAACCGGTGTTATCCTCTGAAATATTGATCGAAACCAGGTTTAATTGACTGCTTCAGTGAGTTACCACATTACTACGTGATTCAAACACTGAAAAAACCCAGGATCTGGCCAACAAGTATGCGATGAAGGCAAAATCATGAGCCAGATGCGGGCATAACCCAGACCTAACCCAGACCTAACCGGTGTTATCCTCTAAAATATTGATCGAAACCAGGTTTAATTGACTGCTTCAGTGTGTTACCACATTACTACGTGATTCAAACACGAAAGAACCCAGGATCTGGCCAACAAGTATGCGAAGAAGGCAAAATCATGAGCCAGATGCGGGCAAAACCCAGACCTAACCCAGACCTAACCGGTGTTATCCTCTAAAATATTGATCGAAACCAGGTTTAATTGACTGCTTCAGTGTGTTACCACATTCCTACGTGATTCAACACGAAAAAAACCCAGGATCTGGCCAACAAGTTTGCGAAAAAGGCGAAAGTATAAGCCATATGCGCGCATATCCCGGACCTAACCCAGACCTAACCGGTGTTATCCTCCTAAATACTGCCCGAATCCAGGTTTAGTGGACTGTTTCTGTGTGGTACCTCATTACTACGTGATTCAAACCCGAAAAAAACCCAGGATCTGGCCAACAAGTATGCGATGAAGGCAAAATCATGAGCCAGATGCGCGCATTTCCCAGACCTAACCCAGACCTAACCGGTGTTATCCTCTGAAATATTCATCGAAACCAGGTTTAATAGACTGCTTCAGTGTGTTACCACATTACTACGTGATTCAAACACGGAAAAAACCCAGGATCTGGCCAACAAGTATGCGAAGAAGGCAAAATCATGAGCCAGATGCGGGCATAACCCAGACCTAACCCAGACCTAACCGGTGTTATCCTCTGAAATATTGATCGAAACCAGGTTTAATTGACTGCTTCAGTGTGTTACCACATTACTACGTGATTCAAACACGGAAAATACACAGAATCTGGCCAACAAGTATGCGAAGATGGCAAAATCATGAGCCAGATGCGCGCATATCCCAGACCTAACCCAGACCTAACCGGTGTTATCCTCTGAAATATTGATCGAAACCAGGTTTAATTGACTGCTTCAGTGTGTTACCACATTCCTACGTGATTCAAACACGAAAAAAACCCAGGATCTGGCCAACAAGTATGCGAAGATGGCAAAATCATGAGCCAGATGCGCGCATATCCCAGACCTAACCCAGACCTAACCGGTGTTATCCTCTAAAATATTGATCGAAACCAGGTTTAATTGACTGCTTCAGTGTGTTACCACATTCCTACGTGATTCAAACACGAAAAAAACCCAGGATCTGGCCAACAAGTGTGCGAAGAAGGCGAAAGTATAAGCCAGATGCGCGCATTTCCCAGACCTAACCCAGACCTAACCGGTGTTATCCTCTGAAATATTGATCGAAACCTGGTTTAATTGACTGCTTCAGTGTGTTACCACATTACTACGTGATTCAAACACGGAAAAAACCCAGGATCTGGCCAACAAGTTTGCGAAAAGGCGAAAGTATAAGCCATATGCGCGCATATCCCGGACCTAACCCAGACCTAACCGGTGTTATCCTCCTAAATACTGTCCGAATCCAGGTTTAGTGGACTGTTTCTGTGTGGTACCACATTACTACGTGATTCAAACCCGAAAAAAACCCAGGATCTGGCCAACAAGTATGCGATGAAGGCAAAATCATGAGCCAGATGCGGGCATAACCCAGACCTAACCCAGACCTAACCGGTGTTATCCTCTAAAATATTGATCGAAACCAGGTTTAATTGACTGCTTCAGTGTGTTACCACATTACTACGTGATTCAAACACGAAAAAAACCCAGGATCTGGCCAACAAGTATGCGAAGAAGGCAAAATCATGAGCCAGATGCGGGCATAACCCAGACCTAACCCAGACCTAACCGGCGTTATCCTCTGAAATATTGATCGAAACAAGGTTTAATTGACTGTTTCAGTGTGTTACCACATTACTACGTGATTCAAACACGGAAAAAACCCAGGATCTGGCCAACAAGTATGCGATGAAGGCAAAATCATGAGCCAGATGCGGGCATAACCCAGACCTAACCCAGACCTAACCGGTGTTATCCTCTAAAATATTGATCGAAACCAGGTTTAATTGACTGCTTCAGTGTGTTACCACATTACTACGTGATTCAAACACGAAAAAAACCCAAGATCTGGCCAACAAGTATGCGAAGAAGGCAAAATCATGAGCCAGATGCGGGCATAACCCAGACCTAACCCAGACCTAACCGGTGTTATCCTCTAAAATATTGATCGAAACCAGGTTTAATTGACTGCTTCAGTGTGTTACCACATTACTACGTGATTCAAACACGAAAAAAACCCAGGATCTGGCCAACAAGTATGCGAAGAAGGCAAAATCATGAGCCAGATGCGGGCATAACCCAGACCTAACCCAGACCTAACCGGTGTTATCCTCTAAAATATTGATCGAAACCAGGTTTAATTGACTGCTTCAGTGTATTACCACATTACTACGTGATTCAAACATGAAAAAAACCCAAGATCTGGCCAACAAGTATGCGAAGAAGGCAAAATCATGAGCCAGATGCGGGCATAACCCAGACCTAACCCAGACCTAACCGGTGTTATCCTCTAAAATATTGATCGAAACCAGGTATAATTGACTGCTTCAGTGTATTACCACATTACTACGTGATTCAAACACGAAAAAAACCCAGGATCTGGCCAACAAGTATGCGAAGAAGGCAAAATCATGAGCCAGATGCGGGCATAACCCAGACCTAACCCAGACCTAACCGGTGTTATCCTCTAAAATATTGATCGAAACCAGGTTTAATTGACTGCTTCAGTGAGTTACCACATTACTACGAGTTTCTAACACGGAAAATACCCAAGATCTGGCCAACAAGTTTGCGAAAAAGGCGAAAGTATAAGCCAGATGCGGGCATAACCCAGACCTAACCCAGACCTAACCGGTGTTATCCTCTAAAATATTGATCGAAACCAGGTTTAATTGACTGCTTCAATGTATTACCACATTACTACGTGATTCAAACACGAGAAAAACACAGGATCTGGCCAACAAGTATGCGAAGAAGGCAAAATCATGAGCCAGATGCGGGCATAACCCAGACCTAACCCAGACCTAACCGGTGTTATCCTCTGAAATATTGATCGAAACCAGGTTTAATTGACTGCTTCAGTGTGTTACCACATTACTACGTGATTCAAACACGGAAAATACCTAGGATCTGGCCAACAAGTATGCGAAGAAGGCAAAATCATGAGCCAGATGCGCGCATTTCCCAGACCTAACCCAGACCTAACCGGCGTTATCCTCTAAAATATTGATCGAAACCAGGTTTAAATGACTGCTTCAGTGTGTTACCACATTACTACGTGTTTCAAACACGGAAAATACCCAGGATCTGGCCAACAAGTATGCGAAGAATGCGAAAGAATAAGCCAGATGCGCGCATTTCCCAGACCTAACCCAGACCTAACCGGTGTTATCCTCTGAAATATTGATCGAAACCAGGTTTAATTGACTGCTTCAGTGTGTTACCACATTACTACGTGTTTCAAACACCGAAAATACCCAGGATCTGGCCAACAAGTATGCGAAGAATGCGAAAGAATAAGCCAGATGCGCGCATTTCCCAGACCTAACCCAGACCTAACCGGTGTTATCCTCTGAAATATTGATCGAAACCAGGTTTAATTGACTGCTTCAGTGTGTTACCACATTACTACGTGTTTCAAACACGGAAAATACCCAGGATCTGGCCAACAAGTATGCGAAGAATGCGAAAGAATAAGCCAGATGCGCGCATTTCCCAGACCTAACCCAGACCTAACCGGTGTTATCCTCTGAAATATTGATCGAAACCAGGTTTAATTGACTGCTTCAGTGTGTTACCACATTACTACGTGATTCAAACACGAAAAAAACCCAGGATCTGGCCAACAAGTATGCGAAGAAGGCAAAATCATGAGCCAGATGCGGGCATAACCCAGACCTAACCCAGACCTAACCGGTGTTATCCTCTGAAATATTGATCGAAACCAGGTTTAATTGACTGCTTCAGTGAGTTACCACATTACTACGTGATTCAAACACTGAAAAAACCCAGGATCTGGCCAACAAGTATGCGATGAAGGCAAAATCATGAGCCAGATGCGGGCATAACCCAGACCTAACCCAGACCTAACCGGTGTTATCCTCTAAAATATTGATCGAAACCAGGTTTAATTGACTGCTTCAGTGTGTTACCACATTACTACGTGATTCAAACACGAAAGAACCCAGGATCTGGCCAACAAGTATGCGAAGAAGGCAAAATCATGAGCCAGATGCGGGCAAAACCCAGACCTAACCCAGACCTAACCGGTGTTATCCTCTAAAATATTGATCGAAACCAGGTTTAATTGACTGCTTCAGTGTGTTACCACATTCCTACGTGATTCAACACGAAAAAAACCCAGGATCTGGCCAACAAGTTTGCGAAAAAGGCGAAAGTATAAGCCATATGCGCGCATATCCCGGACCTAACCCAGACCTAACCGGTGTTATCCTCCTAAATACTGCCCGAATCCAGGTTTAGTGGACTGTTTCTGTGTGGTACCTCATTACTACGTGATTCAAACCCGAAAAAAACCCAGGATCTGGCCAACAAGTATGCGATGAAGGCAAAATCATGAGCCAGATGCGCGCATTTCCCAGACCTAACCCAGACCTAACCGGTGTTATCCTCTGAAATATTCATCGAAACCAGGTTTAATAGACTGCTTCAGTGTGTTACCACATTACTACGTGATTCAAACACGGAAAAAACCCAGGATCTGGCCAACAAGTATGCGAAGAAGGCAAAATCATGAGCCAGATGCGGGCATAACCCAGACCTAACCCAGACCTAACCGGTGTTATCCTCTGAAATATTGATCGAAACCAGGTTTAATTGACTGCTTCAGTGTGTTACCACATTACTACGTGATTCAAACACGGAAAATACACAGAATCTGGCCAACAAGTATGCGAAGATGGCAAAATCATGAGCCAGATGCGCGCATATCCCAGACCTAACCCAGACCTAACCGGTGTTATCCTCTGAAATATTGATCGAAACCAGGTTTAATTGACTGCTTCAGTGTGTTACCACATTCCTACGTGATTCAAACACGAAAAAAACCCAGGATCTGGCCAACAAGTATGCGAAGATGGCAAAATCATGAGCCAGATGCGCGCATATCCCAGACCTAACCCAGACCTAACCGGTGTTATCCTCTAAAATATTGATCGAAACCAGGTTTAATTGACTGCTTCAGTGTGTTACCACATTCCTACGTGATTCAAACACGAAAAAAACCCAGGATCTGGCCAACAAGTGTGCGAAGAAGGCGAAAGTATAAGCCAGATGCGCGCATTTCCCAGACCTAACCCAGACCTAACCGGTGTTATCCTCTGAAATATTGATCGAAACCTGGTTTAATTGACTGCTTCAGTGTGTTACCACATTACTACGTGATTCAAACACGGAAAAAACCCAGGATCTGGCCAACAAGTTTGCGAAAAGGCGAAAGTATAAGCCATATGCGCGCATATCCCGGACCTAACCCAGACCTAACCGGTGTTATCCTCCTAAATACTGTCCGAATCCAGGTTTAGTGGACTGTTTCTGTGTGGTACCACATTACTACGTGATTCAAACCCGAAAAAAACCCAGGATCTGGCCAACAAGTATGCGATGAAGGCAAAATCATGAGCCAGATGCGGGCATAACCCAGACCTAACCCAGACCTAACCGGTGTTATCCTCTAAAATATTGATCGAAACCAGGTTTAATTGACTGCTTCAGTGTGTTACCACATTACTACGTGATTCAAACACGAAAAAAACCCAGGATCTGGCCAACAAGTATGCGAAGAAGGCAAAATCATGAGCCAGATGCGGGCATAACCCAGACCTAACCCAGACCTAACCGGCGTTATCCTCTGAAATATTGATCGAAACAAGGTTTAATTGACTGTTTCAGTGTGTTACCACATTACTACGTGATTCAAACACGGAAAAAACCCAGGATCTGGCCAACAAGTATGCGATGAAGGCAAAATCATGAGCCAGATGCGGGCATAACCCAGACCTAACCCAGACCTAACCGGTGTTATCCTCTAAAATATTGATCGAAACCAGGTTTAATTGACTGCTTCAGTGTGTTACCACATTACTACGTGATTCAAACACGAAAAAAACCCAAGATCTGGCCAACAAGTATGCGAAGAAGGCAAAATCATGAGCCAGATGCGGGCATAACCCAGACCTAACCCAGACCTAACCGGTGTTATCCTCTAAAATATTGATCGAAACCAGGTTTAATTGACTGCTTCAGTGTGTTACCACATTACTACGTGATTCAAACACGAAAAAAACCCAGGATCTGGCCAACAAGTATGCGAAGAAGGCAAAATCATGAGCCAGATGCGGGCATAACCCAGACCTAACCCAGACCTAACCGGTGTTATCCTCTAAAATATTGATCGAAACCAGGTTTAATTGACTGCTTCAGTGTATTACCACATTACTACGTGATTCAAACATGAAAAAAACCCAAGATCTGGCCAACAAGTATGCGAAGAAGGCAAAATCATGAGCCAGATGCGGGCATAACCCAGACCTAACCCAGACCTAACCGGTGTTATCCTCTAAAATATTGATCGAAACCAGGTATAATTGACTGCTTCAGTGTATTACCACATTACTACGTGATTCAAACACGAAAAAAACCCAGGATCTGGCCAACAAGTATGCGAAGAAGGCAAAATCATGAGCCAGATGCGGGCATAACCCAGACCTAACCCAGACCTAACCGGTGTTATCCTCTGAAATATTGATCGAAACCAGGTTTAATTGACTGCTTCAGTGTGTTTCCACATTACTACGTGTTTCAAACACGGAAAATACCCAGGATCTGGCCAACAAGTATGCGAAGAAGGCAGAATCATGAGCCAGATGCGGGCATAACCCAGACCTAACCCAGACCTAACCGGTGTTATCTTCTAAAATATTGATCGAAACCAGGTTTAATTGACTGCTTCAGTGTGTTACCACATTACTACGTGTTTCAAACACGGAAAATACCCAGGATCTGACCAACAAGTATGCGAAGAAGGCAAAATCATGAGCCAGATGCGGGCATAACCCAGACCTAACCCAGACCTAACCGGTGTTATCTTCTAAAATATTGATCGAAACCAGGTTTAATTGACAGCTTCAGTGTGTTACCACATTACTACGTGATTCAAACACGAAAAAAACCCAGGATCTGGCCAACAAGTATGCGAAGAAGGCAAAATCATGAGCCAGATGCGGGCATAACCCAGACCTAACCCAGACCTAACCGGTGTTATCCTCTAAAATATTGATCGAAACCAGGTTTAATTGACTGCTTCAGTGTGTTACCACATTACTACGTGTTTCAAACACGGAAAATACCCAGGATCTGGCCAACAAGTATGCGAAGAAGGCAGAATCATGAGCCAGATGCGGGCATAACCCAGACCTAACCCAGACCTAACCGGTGTTATCCTCTGAAATATTGATCGAAACCAGGTTTAATTGACTGCTTCAGTGTGTTACCACATTACTACGTGATTCAAACACGGAAAATACCTAGGATCTGGCCAACAAGTATGCGAAGAAGGCAAAATCATGAGCCAGATGCGCGCATTTCCCAGACCTAACCCAGACCTAACCGGCGTTATCCTCTGAAATATTGATCGAAACCAGGTTTAATTGACTGCTTCAGTGTGTTACCACATTACTGCGTGTTTCAAACACGGAAAATACCCAGGATCTGGCCAACAAGTATGCGAAGAGTGCGAAAGAATAAGCCAGATGCGCGCATTTCCCAGACCTAACCCAGACCTAACCGGTGTTATCCTCTGAAATATTGATCGAAACCAGGTTTAATTGACTGCTTCAGTGTGTTACCACATTACTACGTGATTCAAACACGAAAAAAACCCAGGATCTGGCCAACAAGTATGCGAAGAAGGCAAAATCATGAGCCAGATGCAGGCATAACCCAGACCTAACCCAGACCTAACCGGTGTTATCCTCTGAAATATTGATCGAAACCAGGTTTAATTGACTGCTTCAGTGAGTTACCACATTACTACGTGATTCAAACACTGAAGAAACCCAGGATCTGGCCAACAAGTATGCGATGAAGGCAAAATCATGAGCCAGATGCGGGCATAACCCAGACCTAACCCAGACCTAACCGGTGTTATCCTGTGAAATATTGATCGAAACCAGGTTTAATTGACTGCTTCAGTGTGTTACCACATTCCTACGTGATTCAAACACGAAAAAAACCCAGGATCTGGCCAACAAGTATGCGAAGAAGGCGAAAGTATAAGCCAGATGCGCGCATTTCCCAGACCTAACCCAGACCTAACCGGTGTTATCCTCTGAAATATTGATCGAAACCAGGTTTAATTGACTGCTTCAGTGTGTTACCACATTACTACGTGATTCAAAAAGGGAAAAAACCCAGGATCTGGCCAACAAGTTTGCGAAAAAGGCGAAAGTATAAGCCATATGCGCGTATATCCCGGACCTAACCCAGACCTAACCGGTGTTATCCTCCTAAATACTGTCCGAATCCAGGTTTAGTGGACTGTTTCTGTGTGGTACCACATTACTACGTGATTCAAACCCGAAAAAAACCCAGGATCTGGCCAACAAGTATGCGATGAAGGCAAAATCTTGAGCCAGATGAGGGCATAACCCAGACCTAACCCAGACCTAACCGGTGTTATCCTCTAAAATATTGATCGAAACCAGGTTTAACTGACTGCTTCAGTGTGTTACCACATTACTACGTGATTCAAACACGAAAAAAACCCAGGATCTGGCCAACAAGTATGCGAAGAAGGCAAAATCATGAGCCAGATGCGGGCATAACCCAGACCTAACCCAGACCTAACCGGTGTTATCCTCTAAAATATTGATCGAAACCAGGTTTAATTGACTGCTTCAGTGTATTACCACATTACTACGCGATTCAAACACGAAAAAAACCCAGGATCTGGCCAACAAGTATGCGAAGAAGGCAAAATCATGAGCCAGATGCGGGCATAACCCAGACCTAACCCAGACCTAACCGGCGTTATCCTCTGACATATTGATCGAAACCAGGTTTAATTGACTGCTTCAGTGTGTTACCACATTACTACGTGATTCAAACACGGAAAAAACCCAGGATCTGGCCAACAAGTATGCGATGAAGGCAAAATCATGAGCCAGATGCGGGCATAACCCAGACCTAACCGAGACCTAACCGGTGTTATCCTCTAAAATATTGATCGAAACCAGGTTTAATTGACTGCTTCAGTGTGTTACCGCATTACTACGTGATTCAAACACGAAAAAAACCCAAGATCTGGCCAACAAGTATGCGAAGAAGGCGAAAGTATAAGCCAGATGCGCGCATTTCCCAGACCTAACCCAGACCTAACCGGTGTTATCCTCTGAAATATTCATCGAAACCAGGTTTAATAGACTGCTTCAGTGTGTTACCACATTACTACGTGATTCAAACACGGAAAAAACCCAGGATCTGGCCAACAAGTATGCGAAGAAGGCAAAATCATGAGCCAGATGCGGGCATAACCCAGACCTAACCCAGACCTAACCGGTGTTATCCTCTGAAATATTGATCGAAACCAGGTTTAATTGACTGCTTCAGTGTGTTACCACATTACTACGTGATTCAAACACGGAAAATACCCAGGATCTGGCCAACAAGTATGCGAAGATGGCAAAATCATGAGCCAGATGCGCGCATATCCCAGACCTAACCCAGACCTAACCGGTGTTATCCTCTGAAATATTGATCGAAACCAGGTTTAATTGACTGCTTCAGTGTGTTACCACATTACTACGTGTTTCAAACACGGAAAATACCCAGGATCTGGCCAACAAGTATGCGAAGAAAACAGAATCATGAGCCAGATGCGGGCATAACCCAGACCTAACCCAGACCTAACCGGTGTTATCCTCTAAAATGTTGATCGAAACCAGGTTTAATTGACTGCTACAGTGTGTTATCACATTACTACGTGTTTCAAACACGGAAAATACCCAGGATCTGGCCAACAAGTATGCGAAGAAGGCAGAATCATGAGCCAGATGCGGGCATAACCCAGACCTAACCCAGACCTAACCGGTGTTATCTTCTAAAATATTGATCGAAACCAGGTTTAATTGACTGCTTCAGTGTGTTACCACATTACTACGTGTTTCAAACACGGAAAATACCCAGGATCTGACCAACAAGTATGCGAAGAAGGCAAAATCATGAGCCAGATGCGGGCATAACCCAGACCTAACCCAGACCTAACCGGTGTTATCCTCTAAAATATTGATCGAAACCAGGTTTAATTGACTGCTTCAGTGTGTTACCACATTACTACGTGATTCATACACGAAAAAAACCCAAGATCTGGCCAACAAGTATGCGAAGAAGGCGAAAGTATAAGCCAGATGCGCGCATTTCCCAGACCTAACCCAGACCTAACCGGTGTTATCCTCTGAAATATTGATCGAAACCAGGTTTAATTGACTGCTTCAGTGTGTTACCACATTACTACGTGATTCAAACACGGAAAAAACCCAGGATCTGGCCGACAAGTATGCGAAGAAGGCAAAATCATGAGCCAGATGCGGGCATAACCCAGACCTAACCCAGACCTAACCGGTGTTATCCTCTAAAATATTGATCGAAACCAGGTTTAATTGACTGCTTCAGTGTATTACCACATTACTACGTGATTCAAACACGAAAAAAACCCAGGATCTGGCCAACAAGTATGCGAAGAAGGCAAAATCATGAGCCAGATGCGGGCATAACCCAGACCTAACCCAGACCTAACCGGTGTTATCCTCTGAAATATTGATCGAAACCAGGTTTAATTGACTGCTTCAGTGTGTTTCCACATTACTACGTGTTTCAAACACGGAAAATACGCAGGATCTGGCCAACAAGTATGCGAAGAAGGCAGAATCATGAGCCAGATGCGGGCATAACCCAGACCTAACCCAGACCTAACCGGTGTTATCCTCTGAAATATTGATCGAAACCAGGTTTAATTGACTGCTTCAGTGTGTTACCACATTACTACGTGATTCAAACACGAAAAATACCTAGGATCTGGCCAACAAGTATGCGAAGAAGGCAAAATCATGAGCCAGATGCGCGCATTTCCCAGACCTAACCCAGACCTAACCGGCGTTATCCTCTAAAATATTGATCGAAACCAGGTTTAATTGACTGCTTCAGTGTGTTACCACATTACTGCGTGTTTCAAACACGGAAAATACCCAGGATCTGGCCAACAAGTATGCGAAGAATGCGAAAGAATAAGCCAGATGCGCGCATTTCCCAGACCTAACCCAGACCTAACCGGTGTTATCCTCTGAAATATTGATCGAAACCAGGTTTAATTGACTGCTTCAGTGTGTTACCACATTACTACGTGATTCAAACACGAAAAAAACCCAGGATCTGGCCAACAAGTATGCGAAGAAGGCAAAATCATGAGCCAAATGCGGGCATAACCCAGACCTAACCCAGACCTAACCGGTGTTATCCTCTGAAATATTGATCGAAACCAGGTTTAATTGACTGCTTCAGTGAGTTACCACATTACTACGTGATTCAAACACTGAAGAAACCCAGGATCTGGCCAACAAGTATGCGATGAAGGCAAAATCATGAGCCAGATGCGGGCATAACCCAGACCTAACCCAGACCTAACCGGTGTTATCCTCTAAAATATTGATCGAAACCAGGTTTAACTGACTGCTTCAGTGTGTTACCACATTACTACGTGATTCAAACACGAAAAAAACCTAGGATCTGGCCAACAAGTATGAGAAGAAGGCAAAATCATGAGCCAGATGCGGGCATAACCCAGACCTAACCCAGACCTAACCGGTGTTATCCTCTAAAATATTGATCGAAACCAGGTTTAATTGACTGCTTCAGTGTATTACCACATTACTACGCGATTCAAACACGAAAAAAACCCAGGATCTGGCCAACAAGTATGCGAAGAAGGCAAAATCATGAGCCAGATGCGGGCATAACCCAGACCTAACCCAGACCTAACCGGCGTTATCCTCTGAAATATTGATCGAAACCAGGTTTAATTGACTGCTTCAGTGTGTTACCACATTACTACGTGATTCAAACACGGAAAAAACCCAGGATCTGGCCAACAAGTATGCGATGAAGGCAAAATCATGAGCCAGATGCGGGCATAACCCAGACCTAACCCAGACCTAACCGGTGTTATCCTCTAAAATATTGATCGAAACCAGGTTTAATTGACTGCTTCAGTGTGTTACCACATTACTACGTGATTCAAACACGAAAAAAACCCAAGATCTGGCCAACAAGTATGCGAAGAAGGCGAAAGTATAAGCCAGATGCGCGCATTTCCCAGACCTAACCCAGACCTAACCGGTGTTATCCTCTGAAATATTGATCGAAACCAGGTTTAATTGATTGCTTCAGTGTGTTACCACATTACTACGTGTTTCAAACACGGAAAATACCCAGGATCTGGCCAACAAGTATGCGAAGAAGGCAGAATCATGAGCCAGATGCGGGCATAACCCAGACCTAACCCAGACCTAACCGGTGTTATCCTCTAAAATGTTGATCGAAACCAGGTTTAATTGACTGCTTCAGTGTGTTACCACATTACTACGTGTTTCAAACACGGAAAATACCCAGGATCTGGCCAACAAGTATGCGAAGAAGGCAGAATCATGAGCCAGATGCGGGCATAACCCAGACCTAACCCAGACCTAACCGGTGTTATCTTCTAAAATATTGATCGAAACCAGGTTTAATTGACTGCTTCAGTGTGTTACCACATTACTACGTGTTTCAAACACGGAAAATACCCAGGATCTGACCAACAAGTATGCGAAGAAGGCAAAATCATGAGCCAGATACGGGCATAACCCAGACCTAACCCAGACCTAACCGGTGTTATCCTCTAAAATATTGATCGAAACCAGGTTTAATTGACTGCTTCAGTGTGTTACCACATTACTACGTGATTCAAACACGAAAAAAACCCAAGATCTGGCCAACAAGTATGCGAAGAAGGCGAAAGTATAAGCCAGATGCGCGCATTTCCCAGACCTAACCCAGACCTAACCGGTGTTATCCTCTGAAATATTGATCGAAACCAGGTTTAATTGACTGCTTCAGTGTGTTTCCACATTACTACGTGTTTCAAACACGGAAAATACCCAGGATCTGGCCAACAAGTATGCGAAGAAGGCAGAATCATGAGCCAGATGTGGGCATAACCCAGACCTAACCCAGACCTAACCGGTGTTATCTTCTAAAATATTGATCGAAACCAGGTTTAATTGACTGCTTCAGTGTGTTACCACATTACTACGTGTTTCAAACACGGAAAATACCCAGGATCTGACCAACAAGTATGCGAAGAAGGCAAAATCATGAGCCAGATGCGGGCATAACCCAGACCTAACCCAGACCTAACCGGTGTTATCCTCTAAAATATTGATCGAAACCAGGTTTAATTGACAGCTTCAGTGTGTTACCACATTACTACGTGATTCAAACACGAAATAAACCCAGGATCTGGCCAACAAGTATGCGATGAAGGCAAAATCATGAGCCAGATGCGGGCATAACCCAGACCTAACCCAGACCTAACCGGTGTTATCCTCTAAAATATTGATCGAAACCAGGTTTAATTGACTGCTTCAGTGTGTTACCACATTACTACGTGTTTCAAACACGGAAAATACCCAGGATCTGGCCAACAAGTATGCGAAGAAGGCAGAATCATGAGCCAGATGCGGGCATAACCCAGACCTAACCCAGACCTAACCGGTGTTATCCTCTGAAATATTGATCGAAACCAGGTTTAATTGACTGCTTCAGTGTGTTACCACATTACTACGTGATTCAAACACGAAAAATACCTAGGATCTGGCCAACAAGTATGCGAAGAAGGCAAAATCATGAGCCAGATGCGCGCATTTCCCAGACCAAACCCAAACCTAACCGGCGTTATCCTCTAAAATATTGATCGAAACCAGGTTTAATTGACTGCTTCAGTGTGTTACCACATTACTGCGTGTTTCAAACACGGAAAATACCCAGGATCTGGCCAACAAGTATGCGAAGAATGCGAAAGAATAAGCCAGATGCGCGCATTTCCCAGACCTAACCCAGACCTAACCGGTGTTATCCTCTGAAATATTGATCGAAACCAGGTTTAATTGACTGCTTCAGTGTGTTACCACATTACTACGTGATTCAAACACGAAAAAAACCCAGGATCTGGCCAACAAGTATGCGAAGAAGGCAAAATCATGAGCCAAATGCGGGTATAACCCAGACCTAACCCAGACCTAACCGGTGTTATCCTCTGAAATATTGATCGAAACCAGGTTTAATTGACTGCTTCAGTGAGTTACCACATTACTACGTGATTCAAACACTGAAGAAACCCAGGATCTGGCCAACAAGTATGCGATGAAGGCAAAATCATGAGCCAGATGTGGGCATAACCCAGACCTAACCCAGACCTAACCGGTGTTATCCTCTAAAATATTGATCGAAACCAGGTTTAATTGACTGCTTCAGTGTGTTACCACATTACTACGTGATTCAAACACGAAAAAAACCCAGGATCTGGCCAACAAGTATGCGAAGAAGGCAAAATCATGAGCCAGATGCGGGCATAACCCAGACCTTTTTTTTTTTTTTTTTTTTTTGGTAAGGCGGAGGGGAAATCTTCCAAAGACACCCCGGGCTTTGAGACCCGGGGTAGTGTCGGATTTCTACCGACTAAAACCCCTCCGCCGCACTGCACCCGGGGCGGCATTGTTTAGCACATTACTTCGCTCCCGGGGCAGTGGCCGCCCGATGTTACGCGGCGGCAGCGAAAACCCCCCAATCCGGAGAGGTCGCCGTCAAAGGTGACCCCTCCGGAGTTGCCTCCTAAAAGCGGAAAACCGCCTAAAACCCCGTCGGTCCAAGGGACCTCGTCATTATTTCAGGAGGGAGAGGGACCTATTTATGTCCCCCCCCTCCCCTCGTCAACCACCACCATACCTCAAAGGTGCGGAAGCATGCATTCCCGCACCTCTGTTAACCACAACGGGTCCGCCGCATTAGGGGTAGCACCCCTAGGCTCGCACGCCAATTCAGCCGTTAGGCTTCGTCAAATAGGGTTTGCTGTTTCCAGCGCCCCCGCGTCATTTCTCAAGCGAAAACTGCACACACAAGGTGTCGGTTTCACCCCCGGGCCACTGTGGACCCCCCTCTCGAAACTGTGGGCCACAAATTATGTCCACACATTGGTGACACCACACTCTCCACGTACGTATCCTACCCGCACAGCATGTGGTTCTGCTCTTTTGACTGCTACCTCGTTGTAGTGCTGCAGCAGTGTGTGTAAGATGTATGTATGTGTGTCTGTATGTATGTATGTGTGTATGTATGTGTGTGTGTGTGCATGCGTGAAAAGAGTGTGAATGTATAGATGTGTATAATGTATGGGTGTGTATAATGTGTAGATGTATGTCTAGTGTAGTGTCTGACTACTCCTGACTGTGTAGCTGGGTGGTAGGGGGATAAAAGGTAAACGAAAATCGCGTCACCATGTAGTTGAGTGTATTGGCTAGTGAAAACTAGGGTGAGCAAAGAAAAGGAAAAGAAAAGAGAAAAGAGAAAAAAGAAAGAAAAGGAAAGAAAAGAAAAGAAAAGAAAACGGAGCCTTGCTTGACACGCAACTCCCTGATGTGATTTGAGTGGGAACAGCAGCAACAGCAAAAGGGATAATACGTAATATTTCGCGACAATGTGAAAATATCGAGTGCATACTAGTACTAATGGTGCTGATAATAGTGATGATAAAGATATGATGGTAAATAATAAAGCTAATGAAATAAATAAAAAAGAAAGAAATAATAGTAGTACTGGTGGTAATGCTAATGATGATGGTGATAATTGGTAATTGGTACTTGGTAATTGATAATAATAATAGTAGTGATGATAATAGCCGCGGCGGCGGTGATACTGTTGCTGGTACTAATGCCAGCACCGGCATGGCAACATGGTACCGTACCATAACATATATATATATATGTCACTATGGAGAGTGTGTAGTAGAGTAATGTAACCTTATAAGATAATATGGAGTACCTTGGGCTGAGAAGAAAACATCAGACTGAAATTAGAGCTGTCAGAGAAACACTTAAGGCCAGATGTGCTGGTGAAGTTCGAATGCGGGTAGTTGCTCGTGTTTGAAATGAGAAACAGTAGTGTCTGTGTAATGTCTGTGTAGAGAACTATGGTAGTGTACCCTCAGGGTACGCAATTATATTGGGATATTAATGCAGGGGCCACTTAAAGTATACATTTTCGTATTCGTATTTATTTTCGTGTTTATCTTTGCGTTTGTGTTTGTGTTTAGGTCTGGGTTTGGGTTTGTGTTTGTGTTAAAGTTACTACCGCCATCGCAGCCACCACCACCGTTGCCCTCTGTTAAATGGGGTCGTATAACTTAAATAAAATACAGTAAAAGTAGAAAAACTAAGGTGTATAAAATAAAATAACATAAGGTAGAAAAATCATAAGGTACTCGTCCAGATGATGTATGAATACGGAAAACGAGATAGAAAAGAATTAGCTCGTGGTGAAATATAATGAAAAGCTTGGTGTGAAAGACACTATTACTTGTTCTGGATATTGTGCATGTGCGTGTGTGCGAATCTAAAGCATTATGCCTTATGCTATGTACTCTATAGGCCTCCCCTTCGGTATCTTAACAACAAGGTCGTGCTCAGTTGATATCAAAATTATTTCTATGGTTGTAATAGTTGTAGTTGAAATTGAGATTTCGTTGAAAACCACTAATTTACAGTTAATATATAATTTGAATCATATATGTATGTATATATATATATATATGTATAATGAGCCGGGATTAGAACCAGCCAACGATGTAGCAGTCAACTTATCGGTGGCAAAATGTCAAGTCACTATTTACCATTTGCTGCATGATAGTACGTGGTAACTGATCAGGGGTCGATCCGATTTTACCATCAGTAAAATCACCGACCCTTGGGAATTTTGCCTACCTGCCTCGCCTCTGCTGATCGCTGTCCTTTCTCCAGTGCTGCACTCTTCGCACTTACTTGCCGTTGGTGATCCTTCGCTGGTCGTTACTCTGCCAACCGGCGATCACCTGTTTACTCTCGAGGCTCTTACCGACCGACGGTTACAGCTCTACCGTCGGTACCCCACTTGGCGGCCGGAGGTAACTACCCGACCGTCGGCATTCTTACCTTTCCGAGAGGTCACCCCCGCGCAGTGGTACTCTTTCTATCATCTGCCGGTTCAATACTAGCAGACGGAAAACGCGGACGGAGGCGCAAAACGCGTGTACTACTTGTACGAAACACCCCCGCCCAAAACACTCTATAGCGTATATCCCAAGTGCCCTCGCGCTCCGCCTCCAGAGGGCGCAGATAGGGATAGGAGGCACCGTATTGTGCGGAAAATTTTAGGTTTCAATGAGGATATGCAGTATGTGATGTAATGTATTGTAAAGTCTATATCCCCCGCGGTTTTGTAATATGTACTGACACTGAAGGTTGAAACTAAGGCTGTACTAATCATGGAAAACCTAGCTGTTTCGCTAGCAGGGATAGAGCTAAACGCCTTCCTATTTCCTTGGGATAACAGTATGCCGAAACTCGTGCTAATGATGTACTCTCGTCTAAAAACAGCGGCTGTGTGCAGTGTGGTAAATAAACCACAGTCCGTCCCTTGTGTACAAGGTCAGGTAAAAAGCAATAAAATGAAAAATGAAATAAAATAAAAAATAAAAGTGGACACACACAGAGTAAAATAACATACCGTATACAATGCGATGGTATACGGTGATCTCGATACAATAGGGTGAAGGATAAGATAGCTATAGTGAGATACCGTGAAAAGATAAAATGATTTAAAATAAAGTCGACTGAGGTGAAATAAAATAGCGTAAAATGAGGTGGAATGTGGCAAATAATGTATACGTGATAAAATAAAATACGATAAGATAAGATAGAATAACATATTAATATTATTAAAATTTTTTTAAAGCACACACTACGAAAGTAGAAAGGCATAATGGGTGTGTATTTTAAATTACAAAGTGTGCTTGAAAAAGCCGTTTCACCTACCTTAACAGATGTATGCCTAAAATACTGAAATAAAAGACCAAAGGACGGATGTGTATGAATAAGAGATGATTTATTAAATTAAGTTAACTTGAATCGATAAATAACATGTTTAACAATAAATAACATTGATGTCTAGTGAAGATAGGGGTAGTAAAGACAGTGCTAGTATGCATGCTAGCGTAATAAGCAAGTAAACTTGCATGGTCGTCTATGGTGCAGAGATGGTATTTAGGTTTCGTCTAAATCAAAATCCTTATCCAAAGTTTGTGATCTAAACCCGGTTGTATGCATGTGCCTGAGAACTGGGCCGACAGAGTCAGTGCATTTTGTGCATTTTGTGCATTTGCCGCTTCCAACCGGGCGACCAGCCTACTACGGGGGCGGCATTGGGGGAGGGGGGGGGAGGTTTACCCCATCTTCGAGCCCTATCAATCTCCCTCTCAAAATCCTCCTTCTCTCTCATGATGTCCGTCACGAATTTCGCTATAGCCTCCCACCCCTCGTTTCCCTCCCTCATTTTCCTCCCCATTTCCCTGACCGTGACCCTCCCCACCCTGAGGGTCACTGCCAGCTCCCTCCTTCTGGTTTCCCATTTCCTACAGTCACAAAGAGTATGTTCCGCCGTATCTGTTGCCCCGCAGCCGTACCAACACATACCACAGGCCGCCTTACCAATCCGATGTCTAAATTCGTTAAAGCATCCGTGGCTGGTAAGCGCCTGGGTAAGGTGATACGTGAGGGCCCCGTGTTTCCTCCCGACCCAGTCTCGTATACAGGGGATCCACTCGAAAGTTGTTTTGTCCCTGCAGTTTTCCTCCCAGTGCTGCTGCCATGCACTCCTTGTGCTCTCGAGGATCCTTTCTTTTTCCGTTTCGTATTCCGCGCCCTCCGTGTTCGATTGTCCCTGTGTTCCAGCTCTTTCCTGCCTCCTTCTTTCCAGTGCGTACAGAGCCGCTCTTTCCTTTATTTTCAGCGTGATGGGTGGTACCCCCGCCAGTACGTTGAGGGCATCCAGGGACACGGTTCTGTAAGCTTTTACCACCCTGGACAGCCCCACCCTCTGGGCCCTTCTAAGTTTCGTCCTGTTTGCCTCGATATCGAGCGCAGCCACCCAGATGGGGGCGGCGTACAGGAGGATCGACTCCAGCACCCGGTAGTAGAACATGCTTTTCGCCTGCCCGGGCCCCCCGATATTAGGCATGATGCGAGCCAGAGCCGCCATAACTCGCACCGCCCTTGAAGCCACCAGTTCCACATGCTCCCTGAATCTGTGGCCCCTATCAAAGGTGACCCCCAGGTATTTAATCTGGGCGCTGGGTCTCACCTCTACCCCCGCGACTCTGATTTTAAAATCCCCAATTCTCTTTTTGTTAAGAGAGAAAACTTCTGTCTTGGAGGGTGCCACCTCCAGGTCGTGCAGCACAAGCCACTCCATGACTACCCTAATGGAGTGGTTTACACGCTCCTCAAGGGCCCCGACCGTTCCCGCCGTCGCGATCAAGGCAATATCGTCCGCGTACCCAACTATCCGGCACCCCGGGGCCAGGTCACATCTGAGGACCCCGTCGTACGCCAAATTCCACAGTGTAGGGCCCCACACCGACCCCTGTGGGACCCCCATCTCAGCCTCGATATATTTCGGTCCTTCTTCCGTTCTGTACCACACCTTACGATTTCTGAAATATCCCACCAGAATCCTGATCAGGTACGCCGGGATCCCCCGCGCAACTCCGGCCTCCAGGATATGCCTCCACCTCAGAGAGTTGAAAGCGTTTTTGACGTCGAGGGCGACCAGGACGCAGAACCTGCACTTGGCTCTCGCCTCTCCGGCCGCCCTCACCACCACCTCGAGGGCCTGAGTCGTGTTTCGTCCTTTTCGGAAGCCGTATTGGTCGCCCGAAAACCCCTCCGGTCCAATGGCGGCCATCAGTCTGCCCCTTAGCACCGCTTCGAACGTCTTGGCCCACCCACTGAGGAGACAGAGGGGTCGATACGCTGAGGGGGACCCCTGGTCCCTCCCCTGCTTTTTTATTAGTACGAGCCTCTGTTCCCTCATCCTAGGGGGGACGTATCCCCTCAGCAGGCAACTGTTGAAGAGGCACACCACCCTTTCAGTTCTTTTACGAGTAATGACCGCCACGACCCTCCCCGGAACATTATCCTTCCCCGGGGCCCGGTCTACCTTGAGCCTCGAGCAGGCCTCAACGACCTCCCCAGGTTCAACCGACTCGAAACCCCCGAGCGCCGCTTCCCACCCCGGGTCGAAACTATGCAGAGAGGGCTCACCCGTGGCCCTGGGAAAAAGCGCCTCGACTACTGCCCTGGCTTTTTCTGCTGAAAGTACCGGCGGATCCGACCGGGGCTTGACCATTTTCATGACGGCCTTGTAGGGTTTCCCCCATACGTCACCCTCGACCTGTCCACATAGAGCCTTCCATGCAGCAATCCTGCTTTTAATTATTTCCCTCCTAAGGGTCTTTCTGGCCTTCCTGTAACTGTCGCGAAGGCCACCAGCCCATGGTCTGTCACGTCTCAAGGCCCGCTGGTAAGCCCTGTGTCTTCGATTTGCCTGCTTCCGGAGTTCGGCAATTTCCGGTGTCCACCACGTCTTGGAGCGTCTAGCTACGGGGGGTCGCCTGCAGGGATTCATACTAGCCGAGCACGCCCCCTCGCAGGCGTCCAAGAATACCTCCATCTCCTCCTCGTTCCAGAAGGGAGCCTGCAAGCTCGCCGTGAGCCGGTCGAAGGTCTCGAGGAGCCTGTCCTCGTCTAGGGTGTTCACCCTCCATCCCCCCCTGTCGTCGCGGGGGGTCCTGCCCGTCGTCCTCACCCCCAAGGTGTGCAGCAGGTACTTGTGGTCCGACGCAGAGTAGATGTCCAGTACCACACTCCTCGTCGGGCATAACCCAGACCTAACCCAGACCTAACCGGTGTTATCCTGTGAAATATTGATCGAAACCAGGTTTAATTGACTGCTTCAGTGTGTTACCACATTCCTACGTGATTCAAACACGAAAAAAACCCAGGATCTGGCCAACAAGTATGCGAAGAAGGCGAAAGTATAAGCCAGATGCGCGCATTTCCCAGACCTAACCCAGACCTAACCGGTGTTATCCTCTGAAATATTGATCGAAACCAGGTTTAATTGACTGCTCCAGTGTGTTACCACATTACTACGTGATTCAAAAAGGGAAAAAACCCAGGATCTGGCCAACAAGTTTGCGAAAAAGGCGAAAGTATAAGCCATATGCGCGCATATCCCGGACCTAACCCAGACCTAACCGGTGTTATCCTCCTAAATACTGTCCGAATCCAGGTTTAGTGGACTGTTTCTGTGTGGTACCACATTACTACGTGATTCAAACCCGAAAAAAACCCAGGATCTGGCCAACAAGTATGCGATGAAGGCAAAATCTTGAGCCAGATGCGGGCATAACCCAGACCTAACCCAGACCTAACCGGTGTTATCCTCTAAAATATTGATCGAAACCAGGTTTAACTGACTGCTTCAGTGTGTTACCACATTACTACGTGATTGAAACACGAAAAAAACCCACGATCTGGCCAACAAGTATGCGAAGAAGGCAAAATCATGAGCCAGATGCGGGCATAACCCAGACCTAACCCAGACCTAACCGGTGTTATCCTCTAAAATATTGATCGAAACCAGGTTTAATTGACTGCTTCAGTGTATTACCACATTACTACGCGATTCAAACACGAAAAAAACCCAGGATCTGGCCAACAAGTATGCGAAGAAGGCAAAATCATGAGCCAGATGCGGGCATAACCCAGACCTAACCCAGACCTAAACGCCGTTATCCTCTGAAATATTGATCGAAACCAGGTTTAATTGACTGCTTCAGTGTGTTACCACATTACTACGTGATTCAAACACGGAAAAAACCCAGGATCTGGCCAACAAGTATGCGATGAAGGCAAAATCATGAGCCAGATGCGGGCATAACCCAGACCTAACCCAGACCTAACCGGTGTTATCCTCTAAAATATTGATCGAAACCAGGTTTAATTGACTGCTTCAGTGTGTTACCACATTACTACGTGATTCAAACACGAAAAAAACCCAAGATCTGGCCAACAAGTATGCGAAGAAGGCGAAAGTATAAGCCAGATGCGCGCATTTCCCAGACCTAACCCAGACCTAACCGGTGTTATCCTCTGAAATATTCATCGAAACCAGGTTTAATAGACTGCTTCAGTGTGTTACCACATTACTACGTGATTCAAACACGGAAAAAACCCAGGATCTGGCCAACAAGTATGCGAAGAAGGCAAAATCATGAGCCAGATGCGGGCATAACCCAGACCTAACCCAGACCTAACCGGTGTTATCCTCTGAAATATTGATCGAAACCAGGTTTAATTGACTGCTTCAGTGTGTTACCACATTACTACGTGATTCAAACACGGAAAAAACCCAGGATCTGGCCAACAAGTATGCGATGAAGGCAAAATCATGAGCCAGATGCGGGCATAACCCAGACCTAACCCAGACCTAACCGGTGTTATCCTCTAAAATATTGATCGAAACCAGGTTTAATTGACTGCTTCAGTGTGTTACCACATTACTACGTGATTCAAACACGAAAAAAACCCAAGATCTGGCCAACAAGTATGCGAAGAAGGCGAAAGTATAAGCCAGATGCGCGCATTTCCCAGACCTAACCCAGACCTAACCGGTGTTATCCTCTGAAATATTCATCGAAACCAGGTTTAATAGACTGCTTCAGTGTGTTACCACATTACTACGTGATTCAAACACGGAAAAAACCCAGGATCTGGCCAACAAGTATGCGAAGAAGGCAAAATCATGAGCCAGATGCGGGCATAACCCAGACCTAACCCAGACCTAACCGGTGTTATCCTCTGAAATATTGATCGAAACCAGGTTTAATTGACTGCTTCAGTGTGTTACCACATTACTACGTGATTCAAACACGGAAAATACCCAGGATCTGGCCAACAAGTATGCGAAGATGGCAAAATCATGAGCCAGATGCGCGCATATCCCAGACCTAACCCAGACCTAACCGGTGTTATCCTCTGAAATATTGATCGAAACCAGGTTTAATTGACTGCTTCAGTGTGTTACCACATTACTACGTGTTTCAAACACGGAAAATACCCAGGATCTGGCCAACAAGTATGCGAAGAAGGCAGAATCATGAGCCAGATGCGGGCATAACCCAGACCTAACCCAGACCTAACCGGTGTTATCCTCTAAAATGTTGATCGAAACCAGGTTTAATTGACTGCTTCAGTGTGTTACCACATTACTACGTGTTTCAAACACGGAAAATACCCAGGATCTGGCCAACAAGTATGCGAAGAAGGCAGAATCATGAGCCAGATGCGGGCATAACCCAGACCTAACCCAGACCTAACCGGTGTTATCCTCTAAAATATTGATCGAAACCAGGTTTAATTGACTGCTTCAGTGTGTTACCACATTACTACGTGATTCAAACACGAAAAAAACCCAAGATCTGGCCAACAAGTATGCGAAGAAGGCGAAAGTATAAGCCAGATGCGCGCATTTCCCAGACCTAACCCAGACCTAACCGGTGTTATCCTCTGAAATATTCATCGAAACCAGGTTTAATAGACTGCTTCAGTGTGTTACCACATTACTACGTGATTCAAACACGGAAAAAACCCAGGATCTGGCCAACAAGTATGCGAAGAAGGCAAAATCATGAGCCAGATGCGGGCATAACCCAGACCTAACCCAGACCTAACCGGTGTTATCCTCTGAAATATTGATCGAAACCAGGTTTAATTGACTGCTTCAGTGTGTTACCACATTACTACGTGATTCAAACACGGAAAATACCCAGGATCTGGCCAACAAGTATGCGAAGATGGCAAAATCATGAGCCAGATGCGCGCATATCCCAGACCTAACCCAGACCTAACCGGTGTTATCCTCTGAAATATTGATCGAAACCAGGTTTAATTGACTGCTTCAGTGTGTTACCACATTACTACGTGTTTCAAACACGGATAATACCCAGGATCTGGCCAACAAGTATGCGAAGAAGGCAGAATCATGAGCCAGATGCGGGCATAACCCAGACCTAACCCAGACCTAACCGGTGTTATCCTCTAAAATGTTGATCGAAACCAGGTTTAATTGACTGCTTCAGTGTGTTACCACATTACTACGTGATTCAAACACGAAAAAAACCCAAGATCTGGCCAACAAGTATGCGAAGAAGGCGAAAGTATAAGCCAGATGCGCGCATTTCCCAGACCTAACCCAGACCTAACCGGTGTTATCTTCTAAAATATTGATCGAAACCAGGTTTAATTGACTGCTTCAGTGTGTTACCACATTACTACGTGTTTCAAACACGGAAAATACCCAGGATCTGACCAACAAGTATGCGAAGAAGGCAAAATCATGAGCCAGATGCGGGCATAACCCAGACCTAACCCAGACCTAACCGGTGCTATCCTCTAAAATATTGATCGAAACCAGGTTTAATTGACTGCTTCAGTGTGTTACCACATTACTACGTGATTCAAACACGAAAAAAACCCAAGATCTGGCCAACAAGTATGCGAAGGAGGCGAAAGTATAAGCCAGATGCGCGCATTTCCCAGACCTAACCCAGACCTAACCGGTGTTATCCTCTGAAATATTCATCGAAACCAGGTTTAATAGACTGCTTCAGTGTGTTACCACATTACTACGTGATTCAAACACGGAAAAAACCCAGGATCTGGCCAACAAGTATGCGAAGAAGGCAAAATCATGAGCCAGATGCGGGCATAACCCAGACCTAACCCAGACCTAACCGGCGTTATCCTCTGAAATATTGAACGAAACCAGGTTTAATTGACTGCTTCAGTGTGTTACCACATTACTACGTGATTCAAACACGGAAAAAACCCAGGATCTGGCCAACAAGTATGCGATGAAGGCAAAATCATGAGCCAGATGCGGGCATAACCCAGACCTAACCCAGACCTAACCGGTGTTATCCTCTAAAATATTGATCGAAACCAGGTTTAATTGACTGCTTCAGTGTGTTACCACATTACTACGTGATTCAAACACGAAAAAAACCCAAGATCTGGCCAACAAGTATGCGAAGAAGGCAAAATCATGAGCCAGATGCGGGCATAACCCAGACCTAACCCAGACCTAACCGGTGTTATCCTCTAAAATATTGATCGAAACCAGGTTTAATTGACTGCTTCAGTGTGTTACCACATTACTACGTGATTCAAACATGAAAAAAACCCAGGATCTGGCCAACAAGTATGCGAAGAAGGCAAAATCATGAGCCAGATGCGGGCATAACCCAGACCTAACCCAGACCTAACCGGTGTTATCCTCTAAAATATTGATCGAAACCAGGTTTAATTGACTGCTTCAGTGTGTTACCACATTACTACGTGATTCAAACACGAAAAAAACCCAGGATCTGGCCAACAAGTATGCGAAGAAGGCAGAATCATGAGCCAGATGTGGGCATAACCCAGACCTAACCCAGACCTAACCGGTGTTATCTTCTAAAATATTGATCGAAACGAGGTTTAATTGACTGCTTCAGTGTGTTACCACATTTCTACGTGATTCAAACACGGAAAATACCCAGAATCTGGCCAACAAGTATGCGAAGATGGCAAAATCATGAGCCAGATGCGCGCATATCCCAGACCTAACCCAGACCTAACCGGTGTTATCCTCTGAAATATTGATCGAAACCAGGTTTAATTGACTGCTTCAGTGTGTTACCACATTACTACGTGATTCAAACACGAAAAAAACCCAGGATCTGGCCAACAAGTATGCGAAGAAGGCAAAATCATGAGCCAGATGCGGGCATAACCCAGACCTAACCCAGACCTAACCGGCGTTATCCTCTGAAATATTGAACGAAACCAGGTTTAATTGACTGCTTCAGTGTGTTACCACATTACTACGTGATTCAAACACGGAAAAAACCCAGGATCTGGCCAACAAGTATGCGATGAAGGCAAAATCATGAGCCAGATGCGGGCATAACCCAGACCTAACCCAGACCTAACCGGTGTTATCCTCTAAAATATTGATCGAAACCAGGTTTAATTGACTGCTTCAGTGTGTTACCACATTACTACGTGATTCAAACACGAAAAAAACCCAAGATCTGGCCAACAAGTATGCGAAGAAGGCAAAATCATGAGCCAGATGCGGGCATAACCCAGACCTAACCCAGACCTAACCGGTGTTATCCTCTAAAATATTGATCGAAACCAGGTTTAATTGACTGCTTCAGTGTGTTACCACATTACTACGTGATTCAAACATGAAAAAAACCCAGGATCTGGCCAACAAGTATGCGAAGAAGGCAAAATCATGAGCCAGATGCGGGCATAACCCAGACCTAACCCAGACCTAACCGGTGTTATCCTCTAAAATATTGATCGAAACCAGGTTTAATTGACTGCTTCAGTGTGTTACCACATTACTACGTGATTCAAACACGAAAAAAACCCAGGATCTGGCCAACAAGTATGCGAAGAAGGCAGAATCATGAGCCAGATGTGGGCATAACCCAGACCTAACCCAGACCTAACCGGTGTTATCTTCTAAAATATTGATCGAAACCAGGTTTAATTGACTGCTTCAGTGTGTTACCACATTACTACGTGTTTCAAACACGGAAAATACCCAGGATCTGACCAACAAGTATGCGAAGAAGGCAAAATCATGAGCCAGATGCGGGCATAACCCAGACCTAACCCAGACCTAACCGGTGTTATCCTCTAAAATATTGATCGAAACCAGGTTTAATTGACAGCTTCAGTGTGTTACCACATTACTACGTGATTCAAACACGAAATAAACCCAGGACCTGGCCAACAAGTATGCGATGAAGGCAAAATCATGAGCCAGATGCGGGCATAACCCAGACCTAACCCAGACCTAACCGGTGTTATCCTCTAAAATATTGATCGAAACCAGGTTTAATTGACTGCTTCAGTGTGTTACCACATTACTACGTGTTTCAAACACGGAAAATACCCAGGATCTGGCCAACAAGTATGCGAAGAAGGCAGAATCATGAGCCAGATGCGGGAATAACCCAGACCTAACCCAGACCTAACCGGTGTTATCCTCTGAAATATTGATCGAAACCAGGTTTAATTGACTGCTTCAGTGTGTTACCACATTACTACGTGATTCAAACACGAAAAATACCTAGGATCTGGCCAACAAGTATGCGAAGAAGGCAAAATCATGAGCCAGATGCGCGCATTTCCCAGACCTAACCCAAACCTAACCGGCGTTATCCTCTAAAATATTGATCGAAACCAGGTTTAATTGACTGCTTCAGTGTGTTACCACATTACTGCGTGTTTCAAACACGGAAAATACCCAGGATCTGGCCAACAAGTATGCGAAGAATGCGAAAGAATAAGCCAGATGCGCGCATTTCCCAGACCTAACCCAGACCTAACCGGTGTTATCCTCTGAAATATTAATCGAAACCAGGTTTAATTGACTGCTTCAGTGTGTTACCACATTACTACGTGATTCAAACACGAAAAAAACCCAGGATCTGGCCAACAAGTATGCGAAGAAGGCAAAATCATGAGCCAAATGCGGGCATAACCCAGACCTAACCCAGACCTAACCGGTGTTATCCTCTGAAATATTGATCGAAACCAGGTTTAATTGACTGCTTCAGTGAGTTACCACATTACTACGTGATTCAAACACTGAAGAAACCCAGGATCTGGCCAACAAGTATGCGATGAAGGCAAAATCATGAGCCAGATGCGGGCATAACCCAGACCTAACCCAGACCTAACCGGTGTTATCCTCTAAAATATTGATCGAAACCAGGTTTAATTGACTGCTTCAGTGTGTTACCACATTACTACGTGATTCAAACACGAAAAAAACCCAGGATCTGGCCAACAAGTATGCGAAGAAGGCAAAATCATGAGCCAGATGCGGGCATAACCCAGACCTAACCCAGACCTAACCGGTGTTATCCTGTGAAATATTGATCGAAACCAGGTTTAATTGACTGCTTCAGTGTGTTACCACATTCCTACGTGATTCAAACACGAAAAAAACCCAGGATCTGGCCAACAAGTATGCGAAGAAGGCGAAAGTATAAGCCAGATGCGCGCATTTCCCAGACCTAACCCAGACCTAACCGGTGTTATCCTCTGAAATATTGATCGAAACCAGGTTTAATTGACTGCTTCAGTGTGTTACCACATTACTACGTGATTCAAAAAGGGAAAAAACCCAGGATCTGGCCAACAAGTTTGCGAAAAAGGCGAAAGTATAAGCCATATGCGCGCATATCCCGGACCTAACCCAGACCTAACCGGTGTTATCCTCCTAAATACTGTCCGAATCCAGGTTTAGTGGACTGTTTCTGTGTGGTACCACATTACTACGTGATTCAAACCCGAAAAAAACCCAGGATCTGGCCAACAAGTATGCGATGAAGGCAAAATCTTGAGCCAGATGCGGGCATAACCCAGACCTAACCCAGACCTAACCGGTGTTATCCTCTAAAATATTGATCGAAACCAGGTTTAACTGACTGCTTCAGTGTGTTACCACATTACTACGTGATTGAAACACGAAAAAAACCCAGGATCTGGCCAACAAGTATGCGAAGAAGGCAAAATCATGAGCCAGATGCGGGCATAACCCAGACCTAACCCAGACCTAACCGGTGTTATCCTCTAAAATATTGATCGAAACCAGGTTTAATTGACTGCTTCAGTGTATTACCACATTACTACGCGATTCAAACACGAAAAAAACCCAGGATCTGGCCGACAAGTATGCGAAGAAGGCAAAATCATGAGCCAGATGCGGGCATAACCCAGACCTAACCCAGACCTAACCGGCATTATCCTCTGAAATATTCATCGAAACCAGGTTTAATAGACTGCTTCAGTGTGTTACCACATTACTACGTGATTCAAACACGGAAAAAACCCAGGATCTGGCCAACAAGTATGCGAAGAAGGCAAAATCATGAGCCAGATGCGCGCATAACCCAGACCTAACCCAGACCTAACCGGTGTTATCCTCTGAAATATTGATCGAAACCAGGTTTAATTGACTGCTTCAGTGTGTTACCACATTACTACGTGTTTCAAACACGGAAAATACCCAGGATCTGGCCAACAAGTATGCGAAGAAGGCAGAATCATGAGCCAGATGCGGGCATAACCCAGACCTAACCCAGACCTAACCGGTGTTATCCTCTAAAATGTTGATCGAAACCAGGTTTAATTGACTGCTTCAGTGTGTTACCACATTACTACGTGTTTCAAACACGGAAAATACCCAGGATCTGGCCAACAAGTATGCGAAGAAGGCAGAATCATGAGCCAGATGCGGGCATAACCCAGACCTAACCCAGACCTAACCGGTGTTATCCTCTAAAATGTTGATCGAAACCAGGTTTAATTGACTGCTTCAGTGTGTTACCACATTACTACGTGTTTCAAACACGGAAAATACCCAGGATCTGGCCAACAAGTATGCGAAGAAGGCAGAATCATGAGCCAGATGCGGGCATAACCCAGACCTAACCCAGACCTAACCGGTGTTATCCTCTAAAATATTGATCGAAACCAGGTTTAATTGACTGCTTCAGTGTGTTACCACATTACTACGTGATTCAAACACGAAAAAAACCCAAGATCTGGCCAACAAGTATGCGAAGAAGGCGAAAGTATAAGCCAGATGCGCGCATTTCCCAGACCTAACCCAGACCTAACCGGTGTTATCCTCTGAAATATTCATCGAAACCAGGTTTAATAGACTGCTTCAGTGTGTTACCACATTACTACGTGATTCAAACACGGAAAAAACCCAGGATCTGGCCAACAAGTATGCGAAGAAGGCAAAATCATGAGCCAGATGCGGGCATAACCCAGACCTAACCCAGACCTAACCGGTGTTATCCTCTGAAATATTGATCGAAACCAGGCTTAATTGACTGCTTCAGTGTGTTACCACATTACTACGTGATTCAAACACGGAAAATACCCAGGATCTGGCCAACAAGTATGCGAAGATGGCAAAATCATGAGCCAGATGCGCGCATATCCCAGACCTAACCCAGACCTAACCGGTGTTATCCTCTGAAATATTGATCGAAACCAGGTTTAATTGACTGCTTCAGTGTGTTACCACATTACTACGTGTTTCAAACACGGAAAATACCCAGGATCTGGCCAACAAGTATGCGAAGAAGGCAGAATCATGAGCCAGATGCGGGCATAACCCAGACCTAACCCAGACCTAACCGGTGTTATCCTCTAAAATGTTGATCGAAACCAGGTTTAATTGACTGCTTCAGTGTGTTACCACATTACTACGTGATTCAAACACGAAAAAAACCCAAGATCTGGCCAACAAGTATGCGAAGAAGGCGAAAGTATAAGCCAGATGCGCGCATTTCCCAGACCTAACCCAGACCTAACCGGTGTTATCTTCTAAAATATTGATCGAAACCAGGTTTAATTGACTGCTTCAGTGTGTTACCACATTACTACGTGTTTCAAACACGGAAAATACCCAGGATCTGACCAACAAGTATGCGAAGAAGGCAAAATCATGAGCCAGATGCGGGCATAACCCAGACCTAACCCAGACCTAACCGGTGTTATCCTCTAAAATATTGATCGAAACCAGGTTTAATTGACTGCTTCAGTGTGTTACCACATTACTACGTGATTCAAACACGAAAAAAACCCAAGATCTGGCCAACAAGTATGCGAAGAAGGCGAAAGTATAAGCCAGATGCGCGCATTTCCCAGACCTAACCCAGACCTAACCGGTGTTATCCTCTGAAATATTCATCGAAACCAGGTTTAATAGACTGCTTCAGTGTGTTACCACATTACTACGTGATTCAAACACGGAAAAAACCCAGGATCTGGCCAACAAGTATGCGAAGAAGGCGAAAGTATAAGCCAGATGCGCGCATTTCCCAGACCTAACCCAGACCTAACCGGTGTTATCCTCTGAAATATTGATCGAAACCAGGTTTAATTGACTGCTTCAGTGTGTTGCCACATTACTACGTGATTCAAACACGGAAAAAACCCAGGATCTGGCCAACAAGTTTGCGAAAAGGCGAAAGTATAAGCCATATGCGCGCATATCCCGGACCTAACCCAGACCTAACCGGTGTTATCCTCCTAAATACTGTCCGAATCCAGGTTTAGTGGACTGTTTCTGTGTGGTACCACATTACTACGTGATTCAAACCCGAAAAAAACCCAGGATCTGGCCAACAAGTATGCGATGAAGGCAAAATCATGAGCCAGATGCGGGCATAACCCAGACCTAACCCAGACCTAACCGGTGTTATCCTCTAAAATATTGATCGAAACCAGGTTTAATTGACTGCTTCAGTGTGTTACCACATTACTACGTGTTTCAAACACGGAAAATACCCAGGATCTGGCCAACAAGTATGCGAAGAAGGCAGAATCATGAGCCAGATGCGGGCATAACCCAGACCTAACCCAGACCTAACCGGTGTTATCCTCTGAAATATTGATCGAAACCAGGTTTAATTGACTGCTTCAGTGTGTTACCACATTACTACGTGATTCAAACACGGAAAATACCTAGGATCTGGCCAACAAGTATGCGAAGAAGGCAAAATCATGAGCCAGATGCGGGCATAACCCAGACCTAACCCAGACCTAACCGGTGTTATCCTCCGAAATATTGATCGAAACCAGGTTTAATTGACTGCTTCAGTGTGTTACCACATTACTACGTGATTCAAACACGAAAAAAACCCAGGATCTGGCCAACAAGTATGCGAAGAAGGCGAAAGTATAAGCCAGATGCGCGCATATCCCAGACCAAACCCAGACCTAACCGTTGTTATCCTCTAAAATATTGATCGAAACCAGGTTTAATTGACTGCTTCAGTGTGTTACCACATTCCTACGTGATTCAAACACGAAAAAAACCCAGGATCTGGCCAACAAGTATGCGAAGAAGGCAAAACCATGAGCCAGATGCGGGCATAACCCAGACCTAACCCAGACCTAACCGGTGTTATCCTCTGAAATATTGATCGAAACCAGGTTTAATTGACTGCTTCAGTGAGTTACCACATTACTACGTGATTCAAACACGAAAAAACCCCTGGATCTGGCCAACAAGAATGCGAAGAAGAAAAATCATGAGCCAGATGCGGGCATAACCCAGACCTAACCCAGACCTAACCGGTGTTATCCTCTAAAATATTGATCGAAACCAGGTTTAATTGACTGCTTCAGTGTGTTACCACATTACTACGTGATTCAAACACGAAAAAAACCCAGGATCTGGCCAACAAGTATGCGAAGAAGGCAAAATCATGAGCCAGATGCGGGCATAACCCAGACCTAACCCAGACCTAACCGGTGTTATCCTCTAAAATATTGATCGAAACCAGGTTTAATTGACTGCTTCAGTGTGTTACCACATTACTACGTGATTCAAACACGAAAAAAACCCAGGATCTGGCCAACAAGTATGGAAGAAGGCAAAATCATGAGCCAGATGCGGGCATATCCCGGACCTATCCCAGACCTAACCGGTGTTATCCTCTAAAATATTGATCGAAACCAGGTTTTATTGACTGCTTCAGTGTGTTACCACATTACTGCGCTATTCAAACCCGAAAAGAACCCAGGATCTGGCCAACAAGTTTGCGAAAAAGGTGAAAGCATAAGCCAGATGCGCGCATATCCTAGACCTAACCCAGACCTAACCGGTGTTATCCTCTGAAATATTGATCGAAACCAGGTTTAATTGACTGCTTCAGTGTGTTACCACATTACTATGTGATTCAAACACGAAAAAAACCCAGGATCTGGCCAACAAGTACGCGATAAAGGCGAAAGTATAAGCCAGATGCGCGCATTTCCCAGACCTAACCCAGACCTAACCGGCGTTATCCTCTAAAATATTGATCGAAACCAGGTTTAATTGACTGCTTCAGTGTGGTACCACATTACTGCGCTATTCAAACCCGAAAAGAACCCAGGATCTAGCCAACAAGTTTGCGAAAAAGGCGAAAGTTAAGCCAGATGCGCGCATATCCCAGACCTAACCCAGACCTAACCGGTGTTATCCTCTGAAATATTGATCGAAACCAGGTTTAATTGACTGCTTCAGTGTGTTACCACATTACTACGTGATTCAAACACGGAAAAAACCCAGGATCTGGCCAACAAGTATGCGAAGAAGGCAAAATCATGAGCCAGATGCGGGCATAACCCAGACCTAACCCAGACCTAACCGGTGTTATCCTCCGAAATATTGATCGAAACCAGGTTTAATTGACTGCTTCAGTGTGTTACCACATTACTAAGTGTTTCAAACACGGAAAATACCCAGGATCAGGCCAACAAGTATGCGAAGAAGGCAAAATCATGAGCCAGATGCGCGCATTTCCCAGACCTAACCCAGACCTAACCGGCGTTATCCTCTAAAATACTGTCCGAATCCAGGTTTAATTGACTGCCTCAGTGTGGTACAACATTACTACGTGATTCAAACACGAAAAAAACCCAGGATCTGGCCAACAAGTATGCGATGAAGGCAAAATCATGAGCCAGATGCGGGCATAACCCAGACCTAACCCAGACCTAACCGGTGTTATCCTCTAAAATATTGATCGAAACCAGGTTTAATTGACTGTTTCAGTGTGTTACCACATTACTACGTGTTTCAAACACGGAAAATACCCAGGATCTGGCCAACAAGTATGCGATGAAGGCAAAATCATGAGCCAGATGCGGGCATAACCCAGCCCTAACCCAGACCTAACCGGTGTTATCCCCTAAAATATTGATCGCAACCTGGTTTAACTGACTGCTTCAGTGTATTACCACATTACTACGTGATTCAAACACGGAAAATACCCAGGATCTGGCCAACAAGTTTGCGAAAAAGGCGAAGGTATAAGCCATATGCGCGCAAATCCCAGACCGAACCCAGACCTAACCGGTGTTATCCTCTAAAATATTGATCGAAACCAGGTTTTATTGACTGCTTCAGTTTGTTACCACATTACTACGTGATTCAAACACGAAAAAAACCCAGGATCTGGCCAACAAGTGTGCGATGAAGGCAAAATCATGAGCCAGATGCGGGCATAACCCAGACCTAACCCAGGCCTAACCGGTGTTATCCTCTAAAATATTGATCGAAACCAGGTTTAATTGACTGCTTCAGTGTGTTACCACATTACTACGTGATTCAAACACGGAAAATACACAGGATCAGGCCAACAAGTATGCGAAGAAGGCAGAATCATGAGCCAGATGCGGGCATAACCCAGACCTAACCCAGACCTAACCGGTGTTATCCTCTAAAATATTGATCGAAACCAGGTTTAATTGACTGTTTCTGTGTGTTACCACATTACTACGTGTTTCAAACACGGAAAATACCCAGGATCTGGCCAACAAGTATGCGATGAAGGCAAAATCATGAGCCAGATGCGGGCATAACCCAGCCCTAACCCAGACCTAACCGGTGTTATCCCCTAAAATATTGATCGCAACCAGGTTTAACTGACTGCTTCAGTGTATTACCACATTACTACGTGATTCAAACACGGAAAATACCCAGGATCTGGCCAACAAGTTTGCGAAAAAGGCGAAGGTATAAGCCATATGCGCGCAAATCCCAGACCGAACCCAGACCTAACCGGTGTTATCCTCTAAAATATTGATCGAAACCAGGTTTTATTGACTGCTTCAGTTTGTTACCACATTACTACGTGATTCAAACACGAAAAAAACCCAGGATCTGGCCAACAAGTATGCGAAGAAGGCGAAAGTATAAGCCAGATGCGCGCATATCCCAGACCAAACCCAGACCTAACCGGTGTTATCCTCTAAAATATTGATCGAAACCAGGTTTTATTGACTGCTTCAGTTTGTTACCACATTACTACGTGATTCAAACACGAAAAAAACCCAGGATCTGGCCAACAAGTATGCGAAGAAGGCGAAAGTATAAGCCAGATGCGCGCATATCCCAGACCAAACCCAGACCTAACCGGTGTTATCCTCTAAAATATTGATCGAAACCAGGTTTAATTGACTGCTTCAGTGTGTTACCACATTACTACGTGATTCAAACACGGAAAAAACCCAGGATCTGGCCAACAAGTATGCGAAGAAGGCAAAATCATGAGCCAGATGCGAGCATAACCCAGACCTAACCCAGACCTAACCGGTGTTATCCTCCGAAATATTGATCGAAACCAGGTTTAATTGACTGCTTCAGTGTGTTACCACAATACTACGTGTTTCAAACACGGAAAATACCCAGGATCTGGCCAACAAGTATGCGAAGAAGGCAAAATCATGAGCCAGATGCGCGCATTTCCCAGACCTAACCCAGACCTAACCGGCGTTATCCTCTAAAATACTGTCCGAATCCAGGTTTAATTGACTGCCTCAGTGTGGTACAACATTACTACGTGATTCAAACACGAAAAAAACCCAGGATCTGGCCAACAAGTATGCGATGAAGGCAAAATCATGAGCCAGATGCGGGCATAACCCAGACCTAACCCAGACCTAACCGGTGTTATCCTCTAAAATATTGATCGAAACCAGGTTTAATTGACTGTTTCAGTGTGTTACCACATTACTACGTGTTTCAAACACGGAAAATACCCAGGATCTGGCCAACAAGTATGCGATGAAGGCAAAATCATGAGCCAGATGCGGGCATAACCCAGCCCTAACCCAGACCTAACCGGTGTTATCCCCTAAAATATTGATCGCAACCAGGTTTAACTGACTGCTTCAGTGTATTACCACATTACTACGTGATTCAAACACGGAAAATACTCAGGATCTGGCCAACAAGTATGCGAAGAAGGCAGAATCATGAGCCAGATGCGGGCATAACCCAGACCTAACCCAGACCTAACCGGTGTTATCTTCTAAAATATTGATCGAAACCAGGTTTAATTGACTGCTTCAGTGTGTTACCACATTACTACGTGTTTCAAACACGGAAAATACCCAGGATCTGACCAACAAGTATGCGAAGAAGGCAAAATCATGAGCCAGATGCGGGCATAACCCAGACCTAACCCAGACCTAACCGGTGTTATCCTCTAAAATATTGATCGAAACCAGGTTTAATTGACAGCTTCAGTGTGTTACCACATTACTACGTGATTCAAACACGAAAAAAACCCAGGATCTGGCCAACAAGTATGCGATGAAGGCAAAATCATGAGCCAGATGCGGGCATAACCCAGACCTAACCCAGACCTAACCGGTGTTATCCTCTAAAATATTGATCGAAACCAGGTTTAATTGACTGCTTCAGTGTGTTACCACATTACTACGTGTTTCAAACACGGAAAATACCCAGGATCTGGCCAACAAGTATGCGAAGAAGGCAGAATCATGAGCCAGATGCGGGCATAACCCAGACCTAACCCAGACCTAACCGGTGTTATCCTCTGAAATATTGATCGAAACCAGGTTTAATTGACTGCTTCAGTGTGTTACCACATTACTACGTGATTCAAACACGGAAAATACCTAGGATCTGGCCAACAAGTATGCGAAGAAGGCAAAATCATGAGCCAGATGCGGGCATAACCCAGACCTAACCCAGACCTAACCGGTGTTATCCTCCGAAATATTGATCGAAACCAGGTTTAATTGACTGCTTCAGTGTGTTACCACATTACTACGTGATTCAAACACGAAAAAAACCCAGGATCTGGCCAACAAGTATGCGAAGAAGGCGAAAGTATAAGCCAGATGCGCGCATATCCCAGACCAAACCCAGACCTAACCGTTGTTATCCTCTAAAATATTGATCGAAACCAGGTTTAATTGACTGCTTCAGTGTGTTACCACATTCCTACGTGATTCAAACACGAAAAAAACCCAGGATCTGGCCAACAAGTATGCGAAGAAGGCAAAACCATGAGCCAGATGCGGGCATAACCCAGACCTAACCCAGACCTAACCGGTGTTATCCTCTGAAATATTGATCGAAACCAGGTTTAATTGACTGCTTCAGTGTGTTACCACATTACTACGTGATTCAAACACGGAAAATACCCAGGATCCGGCCAACAAGTATGCGAAGAAGGCAAAATCATGAGCCAGATGCGGGCATAACCCAGACCTAACCCAGACCTAACCGGTGTTATCCTCCGAAATATTGATCGAAACCAGGTTTAATTGACTGCTTCAGTGTGTTACCACATTACTACGTGATTCAAACACGAAAAAAACCCAGGATCTGGCCAACAAGTATGCGAAGAAGGCGAAAGTATAAGCCAGATGCGCGCATATCCCAGACCAAACCCAGACCTAACCGTTGTTATCCTCTAAAATATTGATCGAAACCAGGTTTAATTGACTGCTTCAGTGTGTTACCACATTCCTACGTGATTCAAACACGAAAAAAACCCAGGATCTGGCCAACAAGTATGCGAAGAAGGCAAAACCATGAGCCAGATGCGGGCATAACCCAGACCTAACCCAGACCTAACCGGTGTTATCCTCTGAAATATTGATCGAAACCAGGTTTAATTGACTGCTTCAGTGAGTTACCACATTACTACGTGATTCAAACACGAAAAAACCCCTGGATCTGGCCAACAAGAATGCGAAGAAGAAAAATCATGAGCCAGATGCGGGCATAACCCAGACCTAACCCAGACCTAACCGGTGTTATCCTCTAAAATATTGATCGAAACCAGGTTTAATTGACTGCTTCAGTGTGTTACCACATTACTACGTGATTCAAACACGGAAAAAACCCAGGATCTGGCCAACAAGTATGCGATGAAGGCAAAATCATGAGCCAGATGCGGGCATAACCCAGACCTAACCCAGACCTAACCGGTGTTATCCTCTAAAATATTGATCGAAACCAGGTTTAATTGACTGCTTCAGTGTGTTACCACATTACTACGTGATTCAAACACGAAAAAAACCCAAGATCTGGCCAACAAGTATGCGAAGAAGGCAAAATCATGAGCCAGATGCGGGCATAACCCAGACCTAACCCAGACCTAACCGGTGTTATCCTCTAAAATATTGATCGAAACCAGGTTTAATTGACTGCTTCAGTGTGTTACCACATTACTACGTGATTCAAACATGAAAAAAACCCAGGATCTGGCCAACAAGTATGCGAAGAAGGCAAAATCATGAGCCAGATGCGGGCATAACCCAGACCTAACCCAGACCTAACCGGTGTTATCCTCTAAAATATTGATCGAAACCAGGTTTAATTGACTGCTTCAGTGTATTACCACATTACTACGTGATTCAAACACGAAAAAAACCCAGGATCTGGCCAACAAGTATGCGAAGAAGGCAAAATCATGAGCCAGATGCGGGCATAACCCAGACCTAACCCAGACCTAACCGGTGTTATCCTCTGAAATATTGATCGAAACCAGGTTTAATTGACTGCTTCAGTGTGTTTCCACATTACTACGTGTTTCAAACACGGAAAATACCCAGGATCTGGCCAACAAGTATGCGAAGAAGGCAGAATCATGAGCCAGATGCGGGCATAACCCAGACCTAACCCAGACCTAACCGGTGTTATCTTCTAAAATATTGATCGAAACCAGGTTTAATTGACTGCTTCAGTGTGTTACCACATTACTACGTGTTTCAAACACGGAAAATACCCAGGATCTGACCAACAAGTATGCGAAGAAGGCAAAATCATGAGCCAGATGCGGGCATAACCCAGACCTAACCCAGACCTAACCGGTGTTATCCTCTAAAATATTGATCGAAACCAGGTTTAATTGACAGCTTCAGTGTGTTACCACATTATTACGTGATTCAAACACGAAAAAAACCCAGGATCTGGCCAACAAGTATGCGATGAAGGCAAAATCATGAGCCAGATGCGGGCATAACCCAGACCTAACCCAGACCTAACCGGTGTTATCCTCTAAAATATTGATCGAAACCAGGTTTAATTGACTGCTTCAGTGTGTTACCACATTACTACGTGTTTCAAACACGGAAAATACCCAGGATCTGGCCAACAAGTATGCGAAGAAGGCAGAATCATGAGCCAGATGCGGGCATAACCCAGACCTAACCCAGACCTAACCGGTGTTATCCTCTGAAATATTGATCGAAACCAGGTTTAATTGACTGCTTCAGTGTGTTACCACATTACTACGTGATTCAAACACGGAAAATACCTAGGATCTGGCCAACAAGTATGCGAAGAAGGCAAAATCATGAGCCAGATGCGGGCATAACCCAGACCTAACCCAGACCTAACCGGTGTTATCCTCCGAAATATTGATCGAAACCAGGTTTAATTGACTGCTTCAGTGTGTTACCACATTCCTACGTGATTCAAACACGAAAAAAACCCAGGATCTGGCCAACAAGTATGCGAAGAAGGCAAAACCATGAGCCAGATGCGGGCATAACCCAGACCTAACCCAGACCTAACCGGTGTTATCCTCTGAAATATTGATCGAAACCAGGTTTAATTGACTGTTTCTGTGTGTTACCACATTACTACGTGTTTCAAACACGGAAAATACCCAGGATCTGGCCAACAAGTATGCGATGAAGGCAAAATCATGAGCCAGATGCGGGCATAACCCAGCCCTAACCCAGACCTAACCGGTGTTATCCCCTAAAATATTGATCGCAACCAGGTTTAACTGACTGCTTCAGTGTATTACCACATTACTACGTGATTCAAACACGGAAAATACTCAGGATCTGGCCAACAAGTTTGCGAAAAAGGCGAAGGTATAAGCCATATGCGCGCAAATCCCAGACCGAACCCAGACCTAACCGGTGTTATCCTCTAAAATATTGATCGAAACCAGGTTTTATTGACTGCTTCAGTTTGTTACCACATTACTACGTGATTCAAACACGAAAAAAACCCAGGATCTGGCCAACAAGTGTGCGATGAAGGCAAAATCATGAGCCAGATGCGGGCATAAGCCAGACCTAACCCAGGCCTAACCGGTGTTATCCTCTAAAATATTGATCGAAACCAGGTTTAATTGACTGCTTCAGTGTGTTACCACATTACTACGTGATTCAAACACGGAAAATACACAGGATCTGGCCAACAAGTATGCGAAGAAGGCAGAATCATGAGCCAGATGCGGGCATAACCCAGACCTAACCCAGACCTAACCGGTGTTATCCTCTAAAATATTGATCGAAACCAGGTTTAATTGACTGTTTCTGTGTGTTACCACATTACTACGTGTTTCAAACACGGAAAATACCCAGGATCTGGCCAACAAGTATGCGATGAAGGCAAAATCATGAGCCAGATGCGGGCATAACCCAGCCCTAACCCAGACCTAACCGGTGTTATCCCCTAAAATATTGATCGCAACCAGGTTTAACTGACTGCTTCAGTGTGTTACCACATTACTACGTGATTCAAACACGGAAAATACCCAGGATCTGGCCAACAAGTTTGCGAAAAAGGCGAAGGTATAAGCCATATGCGCGCAAATCCCAGACCGAACCCAGACCTAACCGGTGTTATCCTCTAAAATATTGATCGAAACCAGGTTTAATTGACTGCTTCAGTGTGTTACCACATTCCTACGTGATTCAAACACGAAAAAAACCCAGGATCTGGCCAACAAGTATGCGAAGAAGGCAAAATCATGAGCCAGATGCGGGCATAACCCAGACCTAACCCAGACCTAACCGGTGTTATCCTCTGAAATATTGATCGAAACCAGGTTTAATTGACTGCTTCACTGAGTTACCACATTACTACGTGATTCAAACACGGAAAAAACCCAGGATCTGGCCAACAAGTATGCGATGAAGGCAAAATCATGAGCCAGATGCGGGCATAACCCAGACCTAACCCAGACCTAACCGGTGTTATCCTCTAAAATATTGATCGAAACCAGGTTTAATTAACTGCTTCAGTGTGTTACCACATTACTACGTGATTCAAACACGAAAAAAACCCAGGATCTGGCCAACAAGTATGCGAAGAAGGCAAAATCATGAGCCAGATGCGGGCATAACCCGGACCTAACCCAGACCTAACCGGTGTTATCCTCCTAAATACTGTCCGAATCCAGGTTTAGTGGACTGTTTCTGTGTGGTACCACATTACTACGTGATTCAAACCCGAAAAAAACCCAGGATCTGGCCAACAAGTATGCGATGAAGGCAAAATCATGAGCCAGATGCGGGCATAACCCAGACCTAACCCAGACCTAACCGGTGTTATCCTGTAAAATATTGATCGAAACCAGGTTTAATTGACTGCTTCAGTGTGTTACCACATTACTACGTGATTCAAACACGGAAAAAACCCAGGATCTGGCCAACAAGTTTGCGAAAAAGGCGAAAGTATAAGCCATATGCGCGCATATCCCGGACCTAACCCAGACCTAACCGGTGTTATCCTCCTAAATACTGTCCGAATCCAGGTTTAGTGGACTGTTTCTGTGTGGTACCACATTACTACGTGATTCAAACCCGAAAAAAACCCAGGATCTGGCCAACAAGTATGCGATGAAGGCAAAATCATGAGCCAGATGCGGGCATAACCCAGACCCAACCCAGACCTAACCGGTGTTACCCTCTAAAATATTGATCGAAACCAGGTTTAATTGACTGCTTCAGTGTGTTACCACATTACTACGTGATTCAAACACCAAAAAAAACCCAGGATCTGGCCAACAAGTATGCGAAGAAGGCAAAATCATGAGCCAGATGCGGGCATAACCCAGACCTAACCCAGACCTAACCGGTGTTATCCTCTAAAATATTGATCGAAACCAGGTTTAATTGACTGCTTCAGTGTGTTACCACATTACTACGTGATTCAAACACGAAAAAAACCCAGGATCTGGCCAACAAGTATGCGAAGAAGGCAAAATCATGAGCCAGATGCGGGCATAACCCAGACCTAACCCAGACCTAACCGGTGTTATCCTCTGAAATATTGATCGAAACCAGGTTTAATTGACTGCTTCAGTGTGTTACCACATTACTACGTGATTCAAACACGAAAAAACCCCAGGATCTGGCCAACAAGTTTGCGAAAAAGGCGAAAGTATAAGCCAGATGCGCGCATTTCCCAGACCTAACCCAGACCTAACCGGTGTTATCCTCTGAAATATTAATCGAAACCAGGTTTAATTGACTGCTTCAGTGTGTTACCACATTACTGCGTGATTCAAACACGGAAAAACCCCAGGATCTGGCCAACAAGTATGCGAAGAAGGCAAAATCATGAGCCAGATGCGGGCATAACCCAGACCTAACCCAGACCTAACCGGTGTTATCCTCTAAAATATTGATCGAAACCAGGTTTAATTGACTGCTTCAGTGTGTTACCACATTACTACGTGATTCAAACACGAAAAAAACCCAGGATCTGGCCAACAAGTATGCGAAGAAGGCAAAATCATGAGCCAGATGCGGGCATAACCCGGACCTAACCCAGACCTAACCGGTGTTATCCTCCTAAATACTGTCCGAATCCAGGTTTAGTGGACTGTTTCTGTGTGGTACCACATTACTACGTGATTCAAACCCGAAAAAAGCCCAGGATCTGGCCAACAAGTATGCGATGAAGGCAAAATCATGAGCCAGATGCGGGCATAAGCCAGACCTAACCCAGGCCTAACCGGTGTTATCCTCTAAAATATTGATCGAAACCAGGTTTAATTGACTGCTTCAGTGTGTTACCACATTACTACGTGATTCAAACACGGAAAATACACAGGATCTGGCCAACAAGTATGCGAAGAAGGCAGAATCATGAGCCAGATGCGGGCATAACCCAGACCTAACCCAGACCTAACCGGTGTTATCCTCTAAAATATTGATCGAAACCAGGTTTAATTGACTGTTTCTGTGTGTTACCACATTACTACGTGTTTCAAACACGGAAAATACCCAGGATCTGGCCAACAAGTATGCGATGAAGGCAAAATCATGAGCCAGATGCGGGCATAACCCAGCCCTAACCCAGACCTAACCGGTGTTATCCCCTAAAATATTGATCGCAACCAGGTTTAACTGACTGCTTCAGTGTGTTACCACATTACTACGTGATTCAAACACGGAAAATACCCAGGATCTGGCCAACAAGTATGCGAAGAAGGCAAAATCATGAGCCAGATGCGGGCATAACCCAGACCTAACCCAGACCTAACCGGTGTTATCCTCTGAAATATTGATCGAAACCAGGTTTAATTGACTGCTTCAGTGAGTTACCACATTACTACGTGATTCAAACACGGAAAAAACCCAGGATCTGGCCAACAAGTATGCGATGAAGGCAAAATCATGAGCCAGATGCGGGCATAACCCAGACCTAACCCAGACCTAACCGGTGTTATCCTCTAAAATATTGATCGAAACCAGGTTTAATTAACTGCTTCAGTGTGTTACCACATTACTACGTGATTCAAACACGAAAAAAACCCAGGATCTGGCCAACAAGTATGCGAAGAAGGCAAAATCATGAGCCAGATGCGGGCATAACCCGGACCTAACCCAGACCTAACCGGTGTTATCCTCCTAAATACTGTCCGAATCCAGGTTTAGTGGACTGTTTCTGTGTGGTACCACATTACTACGTGATTCAAACCCGAAAAAAACCCAGGATCTGGCCAACAAGTATGCGATGAAGGCAAAATCATGAGCCAGATGCGGGCATAACCCAGACCTAACCCAGACCTAACCGGTGTTATCCTGTAAAATATTGATCGAAACCAGGTTTAATTGACTGCTTCAGTGTGTTACCACATTACTACGTGATTCAAACACGGAAAAAACCCAGGATCTGGCCAACAAGTTTGCGAAAAAGGCGAAAGTATAAGCCATATGCGCGCATATCCCGGACCTAACCCAGACCTAACCGGTGTTATCCTCCTAAATACTGTCCGAATCCAGGTTTAGTGGACTGTTTCTGTGTGGTACCACATTACTACGTGATTCAAACCCGAAAAAAACCCAGGATCTGGCCAACAAGTATGCGATGAAGGCAAAATCATGAGCCAGATGCGGGCATAACCCAGACCCAACCCAGACCTAACCGGTGTTACCCTCTAAAATATTGATCGAAACCAGGTTTAATTGACTGCTTCAGTGTGTTACCACATTACTACGTGATTCAAACACCAAAAAAAACCCAGGATCTGGCCAACAAGTATGCGAAGAAGGCAAAATCATGAGCCAGATGCGGGCATAACCCAGACCTAACCCAGACCTAACCGGTGTTATCCTCTAAAATATTGATCGAAACCAGGTTTAATTGACTGCTTCAGTGTGTTACCACATTACTACGTGATTCAAACACGAAAAAAACCCAGGATCTGGCCAACAAGTATGCGAAGAAGGCAAAATCATGAGCCAGATGCGGGCATAACCCAGACCTAACCCAGACCTAACCGGTGTTATCCTCTGAAATATTGATCGAAACCAGGTTTAATTGACTGCTTCAGTGTGTTACCACATTACTACGTGATTCAAACACGAAAAAACCCCAGGATCTGGCCAACAAGTTTGCGAAAAAGGCGAAAGTATAAGCCAGATGCGCGCATTTCCCAGACCTAACCCAGACCTAACCGGTGTTATCCTCTGAAATATTAATCGAAACCAGGTTTAATTGACTGCTTCAGTGTGTTACCACATTACTGCGTGATTCAAACACGGAAAAACCCCAGGATCTGGCCAACAAGTATGCGAAGAAGGCAAAATCATGAGCCAGATGCGGGCATAACCCAGACCTAACCCAGACCTAACCGGTGTTATCCTCTAAAATATTGATCGAAACCAGGTTTAATTGACTGCTTCAGTGTGTTACCACATTACTACGTGATTCAAACACGAAAAAAACCCAGGATCTGGCCAACAAGTATGCGAAGAAGGCAAAATCATGAGCCAGATGCGGGCATAACCCGGACCTAACCCAGACCTAACCGGTGTTATCCTCCTAAATACTGTCCGAATCCAGGTTTAGTGGACTGTTTCTGTGTGGTACCACATTACTACGTGATTCAAACCCGAAAAAAACCCAGGATCTGGCCAACAAGTATGCGATGAAGGCAAAATCATGAGCCACATGCGGGCATAACCCAGACCTAACCCAGACCTAACCGGTGTTATCCTGTAAAATATTGATCGAAACCAGGTTTAATTGACTGCTTCAGTGTGTTACCACATAACTACGTGATTCAAACACGGAAAAAACCCAGGATCTGGCCAACAAGTTTGCGAAAAAGGCGAAAGTATAAGCCATATGCGCGCATATCCCGGACCTAACCCAGACCTAACCGGTGTTATCCTCCTAAATACTGTCCGAATCCAGGTTTAGAGGACTGTTTCTGTGTGGTACCACATTACTACGTGATTCAAACCCGAAAAAAACCCAGGATCTGGCCAACAAGTATGCGATGAAGGCAAAATCATGAGCCAGATGCGGGCATATCCCGGACCTATCCCAGACCTAACCGGTGTTATCCTCTAAAATATTGATCGAAACCAGGTTTTATTGACTGCTTCAGTGTGTTACCACATTACTGCGCTATTCAAACCCGAAAAGAACCCAGGATCTGGCCAACAAGTTTGCGAAAAAGGTGAAAGCATAAGCCAGATGCGCGCATATCCTAGACCTAACCCAGACCTAACCGGTGTTATCCTCTGAAATATTGATCGAAACCAGGTTTAATTGACTGCTTCAGTGTGTTACCACATTACTACGTGATTCAAACACGAAAAAAACCCAGGATCTGGCCAACAAGTTTGCGAAAAAGGCGAAAGTATAAGCCAGATGCGCGCATTTCCCAGACCTAACCCAGACCTAACCGGCGTTATCCTCTAAAATATTGATCGAAACCAGGTTTAATTGACTGCTTCAGTGTGGTACCACATTACTGCGCTATTCAAACCCGAAAAGAACCCAGGATCTAGCCAACAAGTTTGCGAAAAAGGCGAAAGTATAAGCCAGATGCGCGCATATCCCAGACCTAACCCAGACCTAACCGGTGTTATCCTCTGAAATATTGATCGAAACCAGGTTTAATTGACTGCTTCAGTGTGTTACCACATTACTACGTGATTCAAACACGGAAAAAACCCAGGATCTGGCCAACAAGTATGCGAAGAAGGCAAAATCATGAGCCAGATGCGGGCATAACCCAGACCTAACCCAGACCTAACCGGTGTTATCCTCCGAAATATTGATCGAAACCAGGTTTAATTGACTGCTTCAGTGTGTTACCACATTACTACGAGTTTCAAACACGGAAAATACCCAGGATCTGGCCAACAAGTATGCGAAGAAGGCAAAATCATGAGCCAGATGCGCGCATTTCCCAGACCTAACCCAGACCTAACCGGCGTTATCCTCTAAAATACTGTCCGAAACCAGGTTTAATTGACTGTTTCAGTGTGTTACCACATTACTACGTGTTTCAAACACGGAAAATACCCAGGATCTGGCCAACAAGTATGCGATGAAGGCAAAATCATGAGCCAGATACGGGCATAACCCAGCCCTAACCCAGACCTAACCGGTGTTATCCCCTAAAATATTGATCGCAACCAGGTTTAACTGACTGCTTCAGTGTATTACCACATTACTACGTGATTGAAACACGGAAAATACCCAGGATCTGGCCAACAAGTTTGCGAAAAAGGCGAAGGTATAAGCCATATGCGCGCAAATCCCAGACCGAACCCAGACCTAACCGGTGTTATCCTCTAAAATATTGATCGAAACCAGGTTTTATTGACTGCTTCAGTTTGTTACCACATTACTACGTGATTCAAACACGAAAAAAACCCAGGATCTGGCCAACAAGTATGCGAAGAAGGCGAAAGTATAAGCCAGATGCGCGCATATCCCAGACCAAACCCAGACCTAACCGGTGTTATCCTCTAAAATATTGATCGAAACCAGGTTTAATTGACTGCTTCAGTGTGTTACCACATTCCTACGTGATTCAAACACGAAAAAAACCCAGGATCTGGCCAACAAGTATGCGAAGAAGGCTAAATCATGAGCCAGATGCGGGCATAACCCAGACCTAACCCAGACCTAACCGGTGATATCCTCTGAAATATTGATCGAAACCAGGTTTAATTGACTGCTTCAGTGAGTTACCACATTACTACGTGATTCAAACACGAAAAAAACCCAGGATCTGGCCAACAAGTATGCGAAGAAGGCAAAATCATGAGCCAGATGCGGGCATATCCCGGACCTATCCCAGACCTAACCGGTGTTATCCTCTAAAATATTGATCGAAACAAGGTTTAATTGACTGCTTCAGTGTGTTACCACATTACTACGTGATTCAAACACGGAAAAAACCCAGGATCTGGCCAACAAGTATGCGAAGAAGGCAAAATCATGAGCCAGATGCGGGCATAACCCAGACCTAACCCAGACCTAACCGGTGTTATCCTCTAAAATATTGATCGAAACCAGGTTTAATTAACTGCTTCAGTGTGTTACCACATTACTACGTGATTCAAACACGAAAAAAACCCAGGATCTGGCCAACAAGTATGCGAAGAAGGCAAAATCATGAGCCAGATGCGGGCATAACCCGGACCTAACCCAGACCTAACCGGTGTTATCCTCCTAAATACTGTCCGAATCCAGGTTTAGTGGACTGTTTCTGTGTGGTACCACATTACTACGTGATTCAAACCCGAAAAAAACCCAGGATCTGGCCAACAAGTATGCGATGAAGGCAAAATCATGAGCCAGATGCGGGCATAACCCAGACCTAACCCAGACCTAACCGGTGTTATCCTGTAAAATATTGATCGAAACCAGGTTTAATTGACTGCTTCAGTGTGTTACCACATTACTACGTGATTCAAACACGGAAAAAACCCAGGATCTGGCCAACAAGTTTGCGAAAAAGGCGAAAGTATAAGCCATATGCGCGCATATCCCGGACCTAACCCAGACCTAACCGGTGTTATCCTCCTAAATACTGTCCGAATCCAGGTTTAGTGGACTGTTTCTGTGTGGTACCACATTACTACGTGATTCAAACCCGAAAAAAACCCAGGATCTGGCCAACAAGTATGCGATGAAGGCAAAATCATGAGCCAGATGCGGGCATAACCCAGACCCAACCCAGACCTAACCGGTGTTACCCTCTAAAATATTGATCGAAACCAGGTTTAATTGACTGCTTCAGTGTGTTACCACATTACTACGTGATTCAAACACCAAAAAAAACCCAGGATCTGGCCAACAAGTATGCGAAGAAGGCAAAATCATGAGCCAGATGCGGGCATAACCCAGACCTAACCCAGACCTAACCGGTGTTATCCTCTAAAATATTGATCGAAACCAGGTTTAATTGACTGCTTCAGTGTGTTACCACATTACTACGTGATTCAAACACGAAAAAAACCCAGGATCTGGCCAACAAGTATGCGAAGAAGGCAAAATCATGAGCCAGATGCGGGCATAACCCAGACCTAACCCAGACCTAACCGGTGTTATCCTCTGAAATATTGATCGAAACCAGGTTTAATTGACTGCTTCAGTGTGTTACCACATTACTACGTGATTCAAACACGAAAAAACCCCAGGATCTGGCCAACAAGTTTGCGAAAAAGGCGAAAGTATAAGCCAGATGCGCGCATTTCCCAGACCTAACCCAGACCTAACCGGTGTTATCCTCTGAAATATTAATCGAAACCAGGTTTAATTGACTGCTTCAGTGTGTTACCACATTACTGCGTGATTCAAACACGGAAAAACCCCAGGATCTGGCCAACAAGTATGCGAAGAAGGCAAAATCATGAGCCAGATGCGGGCATAACCCAGACCTAACCCAGACCTAACCGGTGTTATCCTCTAAAATATTGATCGAAACCAGGTTTAATTGACTGCTTCAGTGTGTTACCACATTACTACGTGATTCAAACACGAAAAAAACCCAGGATCTGGCCAACAAGTATGCGAAGAAGGCAAAATCATGAGCCAGATGCGGGCATAACCCGGACCTAACCCAGACCTAACCGGTGTTATCCTCCTAAATACTGTCCGAATCCAGGTTTAGTGGACTGTTTCTGTGTGGTACCACATTACTACGTGATTCAAACCCGAAAAAAGCCCAGGATCTGGCCAACAAGTATGCGATGAAGGCAAAATCATGAGCCAGATGCGGGCATAAGCCAGACCTAACCCAGGCCTAACCGGTGTTATCCTCTAAAATATTGATCGAAACCAGGTTTAATTGACTGCTTCAGTGTGTTACCACATTACTACGTGATTCAAACACGGAAAATACACAGGATCTGGCCAACAAGTATGCGAAGAAGGCAGAATCATGAGCCAGATGCGGGCATAACCCAGACCTAACCCAGACCTAACCGGTGTTATCCTCTAAAATATTGATCGAAACCAGGTTTAATTGACTGTTTCTGTGTGTTACCACATTACTACGTGTTTCAAACACGGAAAATACCCAGGATCTGGCCAACAAGTATGCGATGAAGGCAAAATCATGAGCCAGATGCGGGCATAACCCAGCCCTAACCCAGACCTAACCGGTGTTATCCCCTAAAATATTGATCGCAACCAGGTTTAACTGACTGCTTCAGTGTGTTACCACATTACTACGTGATTCAAACACGGAAAATACCCAGGATCTGGCCAACAAGTATGCGAAGAAGGCAAAATCATGAGCCAGATGCGGGCATAACCCAGACCTAACCCAGACCTAACCGGTGTTATCCTCTGAAATATTGATCGAAACCAGGTTTAATTGACTGCTTCAGTGAGTTACCACATTACTACGTGATTCAAACACGGAAAAAACCCAGGATCTGGCCAACAAGTATGCGATGAAGGCAAAATCATGAGCCAGATGCGGGCATAACCCAGACCTAACCCAGACCTAACCGGTGTTATCCTCTAAAATATTGATCGAAACCAGGTTTAATTAACTGCTTCAGTGTGTTACCACATTACTACGTGATTCAAACACGAAAAAAACCCAGGATCTGGCCAACAAGTATGCGAAGAAGGCAAAATCATGAGCCAGATGCGGGCATAACCCGGACCTAACCCAGACCTAACCGGTGTTATCCTCCTAAATACTGTCCGAATCCAGGTTTAGTGGACTGTTTCTGTGTGGTACCACATTACTACGTGATTCAAACCCGAAAAAAACCCAGGATCTGGCCAACAAGTATGCGATGAAGGCAAAATCATGAGCCAGATGCGGGCATAACCCAGACCTAACCCAGACCTAACCGGTGTTATCCTGTAAAATATTGATCGAAACCAGGTTTAATTGACTGCTTCAGTGTGTTACCACATTACTACGTGATTCAAACACGGAAAAAACCCAGGATCTGGCCAACAAGTTTGCGAAAAAGGCGAAAGTATAAGCCATATGCGCGCATATCCCGGACCTAACCCAGACCTAACCGGTGTTATCCTCCTAAATACTGTCCGAATCCAGGTTTAGTGGACTGTTTCTGTGTGGTACCACATTACTACGTGATTCAAACCCGAAAAAAACCCAGGATCTGGCCAACAAGTATGCGATGAAGGCAAAATCATGAGCCAGATGCGGGCATAACCCAGACCCAACCCAGACCTAACCGGTGTTACCCTCTAAAATATTGATCGAAACCAGGTTTAATTGACTGCTTCAGTGTGTTACCACATTACTACGTGATTCAAACACCAAAAAAAACCCAGGATCTGGCCAACAAGTATGCGAAGAAGGCAAAATCATGAGCCAGATGCGGGCATAACCCAGACCTAACCCAGACCTAACCGGTGTTATCCTCTAAAATATTGATCGAAACCAGGTTTAATTGACTGCTTCAGTGTGTTACCACATTACTACGTGATTCAAACACGAAAAAAACCCAGGATCTGGCCAACAAGTATGCGAAGAAGGCAAAATCATGAGCCAGATGCGGGCATAACCCAGACCTAACCCAGACCTAACCGGTGTTATCCTCTGAAATATTGATCGAAACCAGGTTTAATTGACTGCTTCAGTGTGTTACCACATTACTACGTGATTCAAACACGAAAAAACCCCAGGATCTGGCCAACAAGTTTGCGAAAAAGGCGAAAGTATAAGCCAGATGCGCGCATTTCCCAGACCTAACCCAGACCTAACCGGTGTTATCCTCTGAAATATTAATCGAAACCAGGTTTAATTGACTGCTTCAGTGTGTTACCACATTACTGCGTGATTCAAACACGGAAAAACCCCAGGATCTGGCCAACAAGTATGCGAAGAAGGCAAAATCATGAGCCAGATGCGGGCATAACCCAGACCTAACCCAGACCTAACCGGTGTTATCCTCTAAAATATTGATCGAAACCAGGTTTAATTGACTGCTTCAGTGTGTTACCACATTACTACGTGATTCAAACACGAAAAAAACCCAGGATCTGGCCAACAAGTATGCGAAGAAGGCAAAATCATGAGCCAGATGCGGGCATAACCCGGACCTAACCCAGACCTAACCGGTGTTATCCTCCTAAATACTGTCCGAATCCAGGTTTAGTGGACTGTTTCTGTGTGGTACCACATTACTACGTGATTCAAACCCGAAAAAAACCCAGGATCTGGCCAACAAGTATGCGATGAAGGCAAAATCATGAGCCACATGCGGGCATAACCCAGACCTAACCCAGACCTAACCGGTGTTATCCTGTAAAATATTGATCGAAACCAGGTTTAATTGACTGCTTCAGTGTGTTACCACATAACTACGTGATTCAAACACGGAAAAAACCCAGGATCTGGCCAACAAGTTTGCGAAAAAGGCGAAAGTATAAGCCATATGCGCGCATATCCCGGACCTAACCCAGACCTAACCGGTGTTATCCTCCTAAATACTGTCCGAATCCAGGTTTAGAGGACTGTTTCTGTGTGGTACCACATTACTACGTGATTCAAACCCGAAAAAAACCCAGGATCTGGCCAACAAGTATGCGATGAAGGCAAAATCATGAGCCAGATGCGGGCATATCCCGGACCTATCCCAGACCTAACCGGTGTTATCCTCTAAAATATTGATCGAAACCAGGTTTTATTGACTGCTTCAGTGTGTTACCACATTACTGCGCTATTCAAACCCGAAAAGAACCCAGGATCTGGCCAACAAGTTTGCGAAAAAGGTGAAAGCATAAGCCAGATGCGCGCATATCCTAGACCTAACCCAGACCTAACCGGTGTTATCCTCTGAAATATTGATCGAAACCAGGTTTAATTGACTGCTTCAGTGTGTTACCACATTACTACGTGATTCAAACACGAAAAAAACCCAGGATCTGGCCAACAAGTTTGCGAAAAAGGCGAAAGTATAAGCCAGATGCGCGCATTTCCCAGACCTAACCCAGACCTAACCGGCGTTATCCTCTAAAATATTGATCGAAACCAGGTTTAATTGACTGCTTCAGTGTGGTACCACATTACTGCGCTATTCAAACCCGAAAAGAACCCAGGATCTAGCCAACAAGTTTGCGAAAAAGGCGAAAGTATAAGCCAGATGCGCGCATATCCCAGACCTAACCCAGACCTAACCGGTGTTATCCTCTGAAATATTGATCGAAACCAGGTTTAATTGACTGCTTCAGTGTGTTACCACATTACTACGTGATTCAAACACGGAAAAAACCCAGGATCTGGCCAACAAGTATGCGAAGAAGGCAAAATCATGAGCCAGATGCGGGCATAACCCAGACCTAACCCAGACCTAACCGGTGTTATCCTCCGAAATATTGATCGAAACCAGGTTTAATTGACTGCTTCAGTGTGTTACCACATTACTACGAGTTTCAAACACGGAAAATACCCAGGATCTGGCCAACAAGTATGCGAAGAAGGCAAAATCATGAGCCAGATGCGCGCATTTCCCAGACCTAACCCAGACCTAACCGGCGTTATCCTCTAAAATACTGTCCGAAACCAGGTTTAATTGACTGTTTCAGTGTGTTACCACATTACTACGTGTTTCAAACACGGAAAATACCCAGGATCTGGCCAACAAGTATGCGATGAAGGCAAAATCATGAGCCAGATACGGGCATAACCCAGCCCTAACCCAGACCTAACCGGTGTTATCCCCTAAAATATTGATCGCAACCAGGTTTAACTGACTGCTTCAGTGTATTACCACATTACTACGTGATTGAAACACGGAAAATACCCAGGATCTGGCCAACAAGTTTGCGAAAAAGGCGAAGGTATAAGCCATATGCGCGCAAATCCCAGACCGAACCCAGACCTAACCGGTGTTATCCTCTAAAATATTGATCGAAACCAGGTTTTATTGACTGCTTCAGTTTGTTACCACATTACTACGTGATTCAAACACGAAAAAAACCCAGGATCTGGCCAACAAGTATGCGAAGAAGGCGAAAGTATAAGCCAGATGCGCGCATATCCCAGACCAAACCCAGACCTAACCGGTGTTATCCTCTAAAATATTGATCGAAACCAGGTTTAATTGACTGCTTCAGTGTGTTACCACATTCCTACGTGATTCAAACACGAAAAAAACCCAGGATCTGGCCAACAAGTATGCGAAGAAGGCTAAATCATGAGCCAGATGCGGGCATAACCCAGACCTAACCCAGACCTAACCGGTGATATCCTCTGAAATATTGATCGAAACCAGGTTTAATTGACTGCTTCAGTGAGTTACCACATTACTACGTGATTCAAACACGAAAAAAACCCAGGATCTGGCCAACAAGTATGCGAAGAAGGCAAAATCATGAGCCAGATGCGGGCATATCCCGGACCTATCCCAGACCTAACCGGTGTTATCCTCTAAAATATTGATCGAAACAAGGTTTAATTGACTGCTTCAGTGTGTTACCACATTACTACGTGATTCAAACACGGAAAAAACCCAGGATCTGGCCAACAAGTATGCGAAGAAGGCAAAATCATGAGCCAGATGCGGGCATAACCCGGACCTAACCCAGACCTAACCGGTGTTATCCTCCTAAATACTGTCCGAATCCAGGTTTAGTGGACTGTTTCTGTGTGGTACCACATTACTACGTGATTCAAACCCGAAAAAAACCCAGGATCTGGCCAACAAGTATGCGATGAAGGCAAAATCATGAGCCACATGCGGGCATAACCCAGACCTAACCCAGACCTAACCGGTGTTATCCTGTAAAATATTGATCGAAACCAGGTTTAATTGACTGCTTCAGTGTGTTACCACATAACTACGTGATTCAAACACGGAAAAAACCCAGGATCTGGCCAACAAGTTTGCGAAAAAGGCGAAAGTATAAGCCATATGCGCGCATATCCCGGACCTAACCCAGACCTAACCGGTGTTATCCTCCTAAATACTGTCCGAATCCAGGTTTAGAGGACTGTTTCTGTGTGGTACCACATTACTACGTGATTCAAACCCGAAAAAAACCCAGGATCTGGCCAACAAGTATGCGATGAAGGCAGAATCATGAGCCAGATGCGGGCATATCCCGGACCTATCCCAGACCTAACCGGTGTTATCCTCTAAAATATTGATCGAAACCAGGTTTTATTGACTGCTTCAGTGTGTTACCACATTACTGCGCTATTCAAACCCGAAAAGAACCCAGGATCTGGCCAACAAGTTTGCGAAAAAGGTGAAAGCATAAGCCAGATGCGCGCATATCCTAGACCTAACCCAGACCTAACCGGTGTTATCCTCTGAAATATTGATCGAAACCAGGTTTAATTGACTGCTTCAGTGTGTTACCACATTACTACGTGATTCAAACACGAAAAAAACCCAGGATCTGGCCAACAAGTTTGCGAAAAAGGCGAAAGTATAAGCCAGATGCGCGCATTTCCCAGACCTAACCCAGACCTAACCGGCGTTATCCTCTAAAATATTGATCGAAACCAGGTTTAATTGACTGCTTCAGTGTGGTACCACATTACTGCGCTATTCAAACCCGAAAAGAACCCAGGATCTAGCCAACAAGTTTGCGAAAAAGGCGAAAGTATAAGCCAGATGCGCGCATATCCCAGACCTAACCCAGACCTAACCGGTGTTATCCTCTGAAATATTGATCGAAACCAGGTTTAATTGACTGCTTCAGTGTGTTACCACATTACTACGTGATTCAAACACGGAAAAAACCCAGGATCTGGCCAACAAGTATGCGAAGAAGGCAAAATCATGAGCCAGATGCGGGCATAACCCAGACCTAACCCAGACCTAACCGGTGTTATCCTCCGAAATATTGATCGAAACCAGGTTTAATTGACTGCTTCAGTGTGTTACCACATTACTACGTGTTTCAAACACGGAAAATACCCAGGATCTGGCCAACAAGTATGCGAAGAAGGCAAAATCATGAGCCAGATGCGCGCATTTCCCAGACCTAACCCAGACCTAACCGGCGTTATCCTCTAAAATACTGTCCGAAACCAGGTTTAATTGACTGTTTCAGTGTGTTACCACATTACTACGTGTTTCAAACACGGAAAATACCCAGGATCTGGCCAACAAGTATGCGATGAAGGCAAAATCATGAGCCAGATACGGGCATAACCCAGCCCTAACCCAGACCTAACCGGTGTTATCCCCTAAAATATTGATCGCAACCAGGTTTAACTGACTGCTTCAGTGTATTACCACATTACTACGTGATTGAAACACGGAAAATACCCTGGATCTGGCCAACAAGTTTGCGAAAAAGGCGAAGGTATAAGCCATATGCGCGCAAATCCCAGACCGAACCCAGACCTAACCGGTGTTATCCTCTAAAATATTGATCGAAACCAGGTTTTATTGACTGCTTCAGTTTGTTACCACATTACTACGTGATTCAAACACGAAAAAAACCCAGGATCTGGCCAACAAGTATGCGAAGAAGGCGAAAGTATAAGCCAGATGCGCGCATATCCCAGACCAAACCCAGACCTAACCGGTGTTATCCTCTAAAATATTGATCGAAACCAGGTTTAATTGACTGCTTCAGTGTGTTACCACATTCCTACGTGATTCAAACACGAAAAAAACCCAGGATCTGGCCAACAAGTATGCGAAGAAGGCTAAATCATGAGCCAGATGCGGGCATAACCCAGACCTAACCCAGACCTAACCGGTGATATCCTCTGAAATATTGATCGAAACCAGGTTTAATTGACTGCTTCAGTGAGTTACCACATTACTACGTGATTCAAACACGGAAAAAACCCAGGATCTGGCCAACAAGTATGCGATGAAGGCAAAATCATGAGCCAGATGCGGGCATAACCCAGACCTAACCCAGACCTAACCGGTGTTATCCTCTAAAATATTGATCGAAACCAGGTTTAATTGACTGCTTCAGTGTGTTACCACATTACTACGTGATTCAAACACGAAAAAAACCCAGGATCTGGCCAACAAGTATGCGAAGAAGGCAAAATCATGAGCCAGATGCGGGCATAACCCGGACCTAACCCAGACCTAACCGGTGTTATCCTCCTAAATACTGTCCGAATCCAGGTTTAGTGGACTGTTTCTGTGTGGTACCACATTACTACGTGATTCAAACCCGAAAAAAACCCAGGATCTGGCCAACAAGTATGCGATGAAGGCAAAATCATGAGCCAGATGCGGGCATAACCCAGACCTAACCCAGACCTAACCGGTGTTATCCTGTAAAATATTGATCGAAACCAGGTTTAATTGACTGCTTCAGTGTGTTACCACATTACTACGTGATTCAAACACGGAAAAAACCCAGGATCTGGCCAACAAGTTTGCGAAAAAGGCGAAAGTATAAGCCATATGCGCGCATATCCCGGACCTAACCCAGACCTAACCGGTGTTATCCTCCTAAATACTGTCCGAATCCAGGTTTAGTGGACTGTTTCTGTGTGGTACCACATTACTACGTGATTCAAACCCGAAAAAAACCCAGGATCTGGCCAACAAGTATGCGATGAAAGCAAAATCATGAGCCAGATGCGGGCATAACCCAGACCTAACCCAGACCTAACCGGTGTTACCCTCTAAAATATTGATCGAAACCAGGTTTAATTGACTGCTTCAGTGTGTTACCACATTACTACGTGATTCAAACACCAAAAAAAACCCAGGATCTGGCCAACAAGTATGCGAAGAAGGCAAAATCATGAGCCTGATGCGGGCATAACCCCGACCTAACCCAGACCTAACCGGTGTTATCCTCTAAAATATTGATCGAAACCAGGTTTAATTGACTGCTTCAGTGTGTTACCACATTACTACGTGATTCAAACACGAAAAAAACCCAGGATCTGGCCAACAAGTATGCGAAGAAGGCAAAATCATGAGCCAGATGCGGGCATAACCCAGACCTAACCCAGACCTAACCGGTGTTATCCTCTGAAATATTGATCGAAACCAGGTTTAATTGACTGCTTCAGTGTGTTACCACATTACTACGTGATTCAAACACGAAAAAACCCCAGGATCTGGCCAACAAGTTTGCGAAAAAGGCGAAAGTATAAGCCAGGTGCGCGCATTTCCCAGACCTAACCCAGACCTAACCGGTGTTATCCTCTGAAATATTAATCGAAACCAGGTTTAATTGACTGCTTCAGTGTGTTACCACATTACTGCGTGATTCAAACACGGAAAAACCCCAGGATCTGGCCAACAAGTATGCGAAGAAGGCAAAATCATGAGCCAGATGCGGGCATAACCCAGACCTAACCCAGACCTAACCGGTGTTATCCTCTAAAATATTGATCGAAACCAGGTTTTATTGACTGCTTCAGTGTGTTACCACATTACTACGTGTTTCAAACACGGAAAATACCCAGGATCTGGCCAACAAGTATGCGAAGAAGGCAAAATCATGAGCCAGATGCGGGCATAACCCAGGCCTAACCCAGACCTAACCGGTGTTATCCTCTGAAATATTGATCGAAACCAGGTTTAATTGACTGCTTCAGTGTGTTACCACATTACTACGTGATTCAAACACGAAAAAAACCCAGGATCTGGCCAACAAGTATGCGAAGAAGGCAAAATCATGAGCCAGATGCGGGCATATCCCGGACCTATCCCAGACCTAACCGGTGTTATCCTCTAAAATATTGATCGAAACAAGGTTTAATTGACTGCTTCAGTGTGTTACCACATTACTACGTGATTCAAACACGAAAAAAACCCAGGATCTGGCCAACAAGTATGCGAAGAAGGCAAAATCATGAGCCAGATGCGGGCATATCCCGGACCTATCCCAGACCTAACCGGTGTTATCCTCTAAAATATTGATCGAAACAAGGTTTAATTGACTGCTTCAGTGTGTTACCACATTACTACGTGATTCAAACACGGAAAAAACCCAGGATCTGGCCAACAAGTATGCGAAGAAGGCAAAATCATGAGCCAGATGCGGGCATAACCCAGACCTAACCCAGACCTAACCGGTGTTATCCTCTAAAATATTGATCGAAACCAGGTTTAATTGACTGCTTCAGTGTGTTACCACATTACTACGTGATTCAAACACGAAAAAAACCCAGGATCTGGCCAACAAGTATGCGAAGAAGGCAAAATCATGAGCCAGATGCGGGCATAACCCAGACCTAACCCAGACCTAACCGGTGTTATCCTCTGAAATATTGATCGAAACCAGGTTTAATTGACTGCTTCAGTGTGTTACCACATTACTACGTGATTCAAACACGAAAAAACCCCAGGATCTGGCCAACAAGTTTGCGAAAAAGGCGAAAGTATAAGCCAGATTTTTTTTTTTTTTTTTTTTTTTTTTTTGTCGTGGGGAAAATCTTCGAAAGACTCCCTCCCACCTCCTTGGGGAGAGGTGGGAGGGGTGTGTGGGATTCCCCGCGCCCGTACAACGACAGGCGCGGGACCTACCCACTAAAAACCCCACGGTGACCCTTCGGCACGCTTTGGGAGGATACCGGGAATCGCTCGAAGCATTCTTCCGGTATCCATCCCGTGCCCGCGCTTTCGCGCCCATCCCCCGGGGGGACAATCGGTCCCCCCAGTAGACACACTGCCTCATAGCGGCGGGACGGGGCCACTCCATCCCGCCGCTATCCGTCCCGGGGCCGCGTTTAGTGGCGGCTGCGAGCCCCAACTCGCAACCGCCCGCGACCCCGTTTCCACCCCTCGGCGGCCGGGCGTTCATGGCCGCACCAGACCGCCGAGGGTGCCTCTCCTTGCGTCGGACCGGTAGGGGGAGGCACTCCTACCCCCAACCGGTCCGACCCGGCGCCGCCTGGCGGGAGGAGGGTCCCCTCAGGACCCCCCTCCCAGCCTAGGTCATCCGCCACGCCGAGGCGGCCGCCCGCGACGCCTCGCGACCGGGCGACGACCTCGGGCCACCGCACGAGCGCGAGCTTCCGCGCGCCGCTGAAGCTCGCGCTCCCTCCCCGCGGCCTCCTTCTGCAACATTACGTTCTCGCAGAAGGAGGCCACGGCCCTCCACTTCTCCTCGCTGCCGAGCATGGCGCGCACCACGCCCGGCAGCGAGACATCCCGCCCGACGACGCCGACCAGGACACGGCGCTCCCCCTCCCACGCGGGGCATACCTCCAGGGTATGATCCGCCGTGTCCTGCTCAGCGTCGCAGTGGCAGCAACGCGCCGTCGGCTCCTTCCCTATCCGGCACAGGTATCTTCCGAAGCTGCCATGCCCGGAAAATACCTGTGCCAGCCGGTAGGTGAGGCTGCCATGGCCTCTGTCCAGCCACTCCTTCAGGAGTGGCCGAACAGCCCCGACAGTCCGGTGCCCCGCGGTTGGCAGAGCCAGCCGCTCCTGCCACGCGAGCAACACGGACTGCCGGGCCTGGCGCTTCAAATCGCCCCAAGCAGGTTCCTGCCCGCCCGGGACCGCCCCCACCCCCGCGCGACGGTCGACGCGGTGCCGGTACATCGCCGCGTGCGACCGCGCGAGCAGGTCCATGGGCGGCATCCCCGCTAGAACCGTCGCCGCCTCATGTGACATGGTCCGATACCCGCGGACGACCCTGAGCGCCATGCGCCTCTGCACTCGACGCAGCATAGTCATGCTGCGCCGGGAGGCAGCCAGGTCGTCCGCCCAGACGGGGGCCCCGTATAGGGCCACCGACTGGACCATTGCCACATAGAGGCGACGAACTCGGCCCGCCGGGCCCCCCAGGTTGGGCAGGATCCGGCCCAGAGCCGCAACAATCCTTTCCAACCGGGGGACCAGGCAGCGGAAATGCTTCTCGAAACGCCAGTGGCTATCGAGGATCAGCCCCAGATACCTGATCTGGGGCTTCACCTCGATGTCAGCCCCACCCACCCGAATCAGAGGGGGTGGCGGATCCTGCCGAGGTGAATGAAACGCAATCACCTCGGTCTTATGGACCGCCACCGTCATCCCCATCCCCCTGATCCGGTCGACGACGCGTTGCGACCCCTCCTCCGCGCGACGCATGACCCTCCCCCAGTGCGCCCCGACGGCCAGCACCAGTGTGTCATCCGCATAACACACCGTGCTGACGCCGTCGGGGAGGCCGGCCCGCAACACCGAGTCGTACGCGATGTTCCACAGGAGTGGCCCGAGGACCGACCCCTGCGGAACACCGCAGTACACCTCCCTCCGCATATCACCATCCCGGCCCGGATACTCGATCCACCTGCCGCGGAGATAATCCCCGACGACCGCCCTGAGACAAGGGGGGACTCGATGATATTCGAGTCCCCTCCTTATCTCTTCCCAGGGGAGGGTGTTAAAGGCATTGGCAATATCCAAGGATATTGCCAATGCCACCCCTCCCCGGGAGACGGCCGCCTCCGAGAGGGCCCTCACACGACCTATCGCGTCGATAGTCGATCGGCCCCCCCGGAAACCGAACTGGCAGTCGGCCAGACCGGGATCACCCCGCGACAGGTGCTCGACGAGGCGGGCAGCAATCACACGCTCGAAGAGCTTGCCCACCTCGTCGAGGAGACAAATGGGCCGGTATGCGGATGGAGACTCCGCGGGCCGACCCTCCTTCCGGAGGAGGACCATCCTCGCCACCTTCCAACTGGGGGGGAATCGCCCGTCCCTCAGGCAGCGGTCGAACAACCGCCTGAGGTCGGCCCCAAGGACGCCCTGGGTCAAGACCCAAACCCGGCCGGGCACACCATCCGGACCCGGGGCCGTGTTACGAACCCCGAGCCGTCTGATGGCCGCTGCCAGCTCCTCCTGCGTGACCCCCAGCTCGGCCGTCCACTCCACTGGGACAGCCGCCGCCGCCGGAGGACGCGGTCCCCTCTCCCCAATTGGGAAGAGTGTATTGACCACGTCCTCCAGCAGCCGGGGGTCAAGACCCTCGGTGACGGGGGGCGCCCACGGGCGGAGCTTATTCAGCACCACCTTATATGGGCGCCCCCATGGATCGTCATCAAGGGTCTGGAGGAGCTCCTTCCATGCCTGGGTCTTGGCCCGTTTGATGGCGACCTGCAGAGCAACCCGCGCCACGCGGTATGCTCCATACAGGTCATCAGCTGCCCTCGCTCGCGCCACGCCGTCGCCTGTACGTTGACGACGGCGCGCGCGGGTGTACTGGCGTCGGGCGCGGACAGTCGCGACTCGCAACTCCGCGATCGCGTCCGACCACCAGTACACCGCCCGGCGAGGAGAAGCCCGCCCGACCCGAGGCATCGCCGCGTCGCAAATACCCGCGACCAATGCTCCGAGCCGGGCGACCTCCTCCTCTATGCTCGGCAACTCGGCCGCTCCCTGCGGCCAAGTTGCAGCGAGGGCAGCTGCCATCAGGGCGTCCTTGTCCAGGCGCCGAAGCGCCCAGCGGCGTGGTGGGGTGCCACGCAGGCGGCCGTGTCGGGATGCACTCGCGGCGGCAGAGACCTCCATCCGGATGTACCGGTGATCGGAGAGTGTCTCTGCCCCCGCGACCACGTGCCAACCCGACACCATGCGCACGGCGTTGGGGGTCGCGAATCCAACATCCACGATGGACCCCCCATATCGCCGCACGCATGTGTGCTCCGACCCCCGGTTCAATACCCGGAGGTCGAGCCCCGCCGCCCAATCGCCCAGGATCCCGCCGCGAACGGAGGTCCTGGGGGATCCCCAAGCCACCGACTTGGCATTAAAATCCCCCAGGACCAGCACCGGCCGGGCCGCGTAGCGCTGCACGCATGCCGCGACCTCGGCCAAGTACAGCTCGAACGCAGCGTGACCGCTACGGGGCGAAATGTAGCACCCCACCACAGCGACTCCCCCCCAGTCCACGGCGTCGAATCCCCGACCGCGCTCCAACAAGGAGAACGGTGGGGACCCGTCGCCCCCTCCCCATACCGTCGCCAGCAAGCCGTCCGCGTCGCCCACCCAATGAGGGTGATCAGGGACGCGGTACGGCTCGGCGGCGACCGCCAGGCCAACCCCCCACTCCGCGAGGACTTGGGACATCAAGTCCTGTGCCGCGCGGCAGTGGTTGAGGTTGGCCTGGAGGAGGAGGCGGGGCGGCATTAATTAATGGCCGCGCCAGCCTCCTCCCGGCCGTCCGTCCCCGTAGCACCGTCCACCTCCATGGAGGACGATGCCACCGCCCTCGGCACCGGAGCCGGTGCAGCCCGCCTCTTCCTCTCCTTCCGGGAGGGGGGGGAGCACTTCTTGCTCCCCACCCTGTGATCGGCTGGCCTCCCCATGTCCGCACACAGCGGGCAGTGGGGGGCCGCCGAGCACTGGCTCGCACCGTGCTCTTTGGCACCGCAGCGGTAACACTGACCGCTGCGGTCCACCGGCGATGTGCACCACTGCCTCACGTGCCCCAATTCGAGGCAGCGGTGACACTGGAGCGGGCGCGGCGCGAGGATTTCCACTCGCGCCGAAACCCACCCCACCAACACCCTCCCGGATTCCGCCACCTTACGGGCGGCGGAGAGGGGGCACCGGGCCCACACCGACCCGAGGCCGGAGGGCGACCTGCGGATCTCTCCGATCCGCAGGTCCTCCACAGGACAGTCCCCCGCCCTCGCAAGGGCACGGGACACATCCTGTGCGCTGACCGAGTCGTCTAGCCCACAAACGCGCATCTCCGTGCGCTTCGTGGGCCGGGCGACACGGACACCTCGCTCGCCCAGCTGCTCCCGGAGCCTCTGGGCGAGACGATCCGCCTTCGCGCCGCTTTCTGCACCGGGGATCTCCAGCAAGAGACCCCCGGTCACGGCCCTCTTCGCCCTCACGGAGGCGATGCCCAGCTCTTCCAGGGAGATATTCTCCCTGGCGAGCCGCATCGCCTCCGCGAGGGTCAGGTCGCCCCCCTGCGCAACGGTCAGCGTCACCGCTGCCGTTTTTGGGGGACGACCTGGTCGTGCCTTCCCGACCTTCGCGGCCTTTACCTTGGCCGCCGGCGGCGGAGGCGGAGGCTGCGGTTGCGAGGCCTTCCTCGCCGCCCGCTTCGCCTTCCGCCCCACCACCTCACTCCACGCCACCCCCCCTTGGGAGGGTGCTGTGGAGGACGCGACCACGGGTACACCACCCCCCTTGGGGGTCGCGACCCGGGGCCCTGGTGCCGCAACGCTGGGCGGAGCCTTCACTCCGCCCTTCTTTGCCTTCCCCGACTGTACCGGAACAGGTCGGGGAGGCACCGCCTTCCTGCTGACCGCTCTTCCGGCGAGGAGCTCCTCCCGGAAGGCGGCCAGCTTGCCATCAATCATGTCCCCAATCCTCCTCAGAAGATCGTCTTCTGAGGAGGACGGGGACTTCTTCACGGGCGGAGTGCGGGTGGAGGGGCCCGCGGCGCCCCGCACCACTGCCGCCGCACTCCGTTTATTTACCTCCGCCGAGGGACGCGGCGGTGGAGGAGGAGGGAGGATGGGAGGGAGGGCCGCGCTGTTCCACAGCGCCTCTGCCCTCCTCCTCCCCTGTCGCTCCTCCTCCAACAGGAGCTGCAGACGGGCGTTCCGCCCTCTGAGCTCCCGCGCCGCCTCCCTCATTTCCTCCGCCGCGGCCTTCAGGGCCTCCGCGCCACCGCTTTTCTGCCCCTTAAAGGCGCAGGCAGCGGCGACTTTCTCCACCCGCCTCAGGGACGAGGAGATCCTCTCCGATATCTCCTCGGTCACCTCGTCCCTGAGGCAACTCAGCCTCACCGACGGGCTCATCGCCCCGCCCACCTCGACGACGGCCTGCCCCGTCCTCTTCCTCTTAGAGCCTATGTGGCTCGTGCTGGAGGAGAAGGACGAGACCGACGCCGTCTCGTCGTCCTCCTCCACCCTCCACGAAGCCGGACCTGGCGCTGAGTGGGGCGCGAGCGCCGCCACCCTAACCCCAACCCCGTCTCCGTCCTCCCCAACCGACAAAACCCGCCCCATCCCCATTTTATTTTCTGTGTCCATAAAAATCCCACGAGATGGTCGGAAATAAAGGTCCACCCGGGCAGAGCCGCTTTACCCGGGTAAGCCTAATACTCCGGGGGTTCGGCAGGTTCCCCGGAGGTGGTCGCTTGGGATTGGGCCTTCTCCCCCAACCACGCATCCCATCGCCGCGCACCATAGCTTAGGATTGGAGGGCGATTTTATAGAGTCGCCATACTCGTAGCCCAGGCGGTTAAGCCAAGACCCCCGTTCCTCCTGCCGTCACGTACCATTCACAAAACCAATAGGGAATTGTGAATGGGTCGTTGTGACGACCAACAGGAGGCTTACGGTGTGTGTATGACTCGGGTACCCCGGGTTCGTTAAGCCCGTACTGCAGCTGAAAGGCTGGCAGCCCCTGAGGGAAAGTATAAGCCAGATGCGCGCATTTCCCAGACCTAACCCAGACCTAACCGGTGTTATCCTCTGAAATATTAATCGAAACCAGGTTTAATTGACTGCTTCAGTGTGTTACCACATTACTGCGTGATTCAAACACGGAAAAACCCCAGGATCTGGCCAACAAGTATGCGAAGAAGGCAAAATCATGAGCCAGATGCGGGCATAACCCAGACCTAACCCAGACCTAACCGGTGTTATCCTCTAAAATATTGATCGAAACCAGGTTTAATTGACTGCTTCAGTGTGTTACCACATTACTACGTGATTCAAACACGAAAAAAACCCAGGATCTGGCCAACAAGTATGCGAAGAAGGCAAAATCATGAGCCAGATGCGGGCATAACCCGGACCTAACCCAGACCTAACCGGTGTTATCCTCCTAAATACTGTCCGAATCCAGGTTTAGTGGACTGTTTCTGTGTGGTACAACATTACTACGTGATTCAAACCCGAAAAAAACCCAGGATCTGGCCAACAAGTATGCGATGAAGGCAAAATCATGAGCCAGATGCGGGCATAACCCAGACCTATCCCAGACCTAACCGGTGTTATCCTCTGAAATATTGATCGAAACCAGGTTTAATTGACTGCTTCAGTGTGTTACCACATTACTACGTGATTCAAACACGAAAAAACCCCAGGATCTGGCCAACAAGTTTGCGAAAAAGGCGAAAGTATAAGCCAGATGCGCGCATTTCCCAGACCTAACCCAGACCTAACCGGTGTTATCCTATGAAATATTAATCGAAACCAGGTTTAATTGACTGCTTCAGTGTGTTACCACATTACTGCGTGATTCAAACACGGAAAAACCCCAGGATCTGGCCAACAAGTATGCGAAGAAGGCAAAATCATGAGCCAGATGCGCGCATTTCCCAGACCTAACCCAGACCTAACCGGCGTTATCCTCTGAAATATTGATCGAAACCAGGTTTAATTGACTGCTTCAGTGTGGTACCACATTACTGCGTTATTCAAACCCGAAAAAAACCCGGGATCTAGCCAACAAGTTTGCGAAAGAGGCGAAAGTATAAGCCAGATGCGCGCATATCCCAGACCTAACCCAGACCTAACCGGTGTTATCCTCTGAAATATTGATCGAAACCAGGTTTAATTGACTGCTTCAGTGTGTTACCACATTACTACGTGATTCAAACACGTTAAAAACCCAGGATCTGGCCAACAAGTATGCGAAGAAGGCAAAACCGTGAGCCAGATGCGGGCATAACCCAGACCTAACCCAGACCTAACCGGTGTTATCCTCTGAAATATTGATCGAAACCAGGTTTAATTGACTGCTTCAGTGTGTTACCACATTACTACGTGATTCAAACACGGAAAATACCCAGGATCTGGCCAACAAGTATGCGAAGAAGGCAAAATCATGAGCCAGATGCGCGCATTTCCCAGACCTAACCCAGACCTAACCGGCGTTATCCTCTAAAATACTGTCCGAATCCAGGTTTAATTGACTGCCTCAGTGTGGTACAACATTACTACGTGATTCAAACACGAAAAAAACCCAGGATCTGGCCAACAAGTATGCGATGAAGGCAAAATCATGAGCCAGATGCGGGCATAACCCAGACCTAACCCAGACCTAACCGGTGTTATCCTCTAAAATATTGATCGAAACCAGGTTTAATTGACTCTTTCAGTGTGTTACCACATTACTACGTGTTTCAAACACGGAAAATACCCAGGATCTGGCCAACAAGTATGCGATGAAGGCAAAATCATGAGCCAGATGCGGGCATAACCCAGCCCTAACCCAGACCTAACCGGTGTTATCCTCTAAAATATTGATCGAAACCAGGTTTAATTGACAGCTTCAGTGTGTTACCACATTACTACGTGATTCAAACACGAAAAAAACCCAGGATCTGGCCAACAAGTATGCGAAGAAGGCAAAATCATGAGCCAGATGCGGGCATAACCCAGACCTAACCCAGACCTAACCGGTGTTATCCTCTAAAATATTGATCGAAGCCAGGTTTAATTGACAGCTTCAGTGTGTTACCACATTACTACGTGATTCAAACACGAAAAAAACCCAGGATCTGGCCAACAAGTATGCGATGAAGGCAAAATCATGAGCCAGATGCGGGCATAACCCAGACCTAACCCAGGCCTAACCGGTGTTATCCTCTAAAATATTGATCGAATCCAGGTTTAATTGACTCCTTCAGTGTGTTACCACATTACTACGTGATTCAAACACGGAAAATACCCAGGATCTGGCCAACAAGTATGCGAAGAAGGCAGAATCATGAGCCAGATGCGGGCATAACCCAGACCTAACCCAGACCTAACCGGTGTTATCCTCTAAAATATTGATCGAAACCAGGTTTAATTGACTGCTTCAGTGTGGTACCACATTACTGCGTTATTCAAACCCGAAAAAAACCCGGGATCTAGCCAACAAGTTTGCGAAAGAGGCGAAAGTATAAGCCAGATGCGCGCATATCCCAGACCTAACCCAGACCTAACCGGTGTTATCCTCTGAAATATTGATCGAAACCAGGTTTAATTGACTGCTTCAGTGTGTTACCACATTACTACGTGATTCAAACACGTTAAAAACCCAGGATCTGGCCAACAAGTATGCGAAGAAGGCAAAACCGTGAGCCAGATGCGGGCATAACCCAGACCTAACCCAGACCTAACCGGTGTTATCCTCTGAAATATTGATCGAAACCAGGTTTAATTGACTGCTTCAGTGTGTTACCACATTACTACGTGATTCAAACACGGAAAATACCCAGGATCTGGCCAACAAGTATGCGAAGAAGGCAAAATCATGAGCCAGATGCGCGCATTTCCCAGACCTAACCCAGACCTAACCGGCGTTATCCTCTAAAATACTGTCCGAATCCAGGTTTAATTGACTGCCTCAGTGTGGTACAACATTACTACGTGATTCAAACACGAAAAAAACCCAGGATCTGGCCAACAAGTATGCGATGAAGGCAAAATCATGAGCCAGATGCGGGCATAACCCAGACCTAACCCAGACCTAACCGGTGTTATCCTCTAAAATATTGATCGAAACCAGGTTTAATTGACTCTTTCAGTGTGTTACCACATTACTACGTGTTTCAAACACGGAAAATACCCAGGATCTGGCCAACAAGTATGCGATGAAGGCAAAATCATGAGCCAGATGCGGGCATAACCCAGCCCTAACCCAGACCTAACCGGTGTTATCCTCTAAAATATTGATCGAAACCAGGTTTAATTGACAGCTTCAGTGTGTTACCACATTACTACGTGATTCAAACACGAAAAAAACCCAGGATCTGGCCAACAAGTATGCGAAGAAGGCAAAATCATGAGCCAGATGCGGGCATAACCCAGACCTAACCCAGACCTAACCGGTGTTATCCTCTAAAATATTGATCGAAGCCAGGTTTAATTGACAGCTTCAGTGTGTTACCACATTACTACGTGATTCAAACACGAAAAAAACCCAGGATCTGGCCAACAAGTATGCGATGAAGGCAAAATCATGAGCCAGATGCGGGCATAACCCAGACCTAACCCAGGCCTAACCGGTGTTATCCTCTAAAATATTGATCGAATCCAGGTTTAATTGACTCCTTCAGTGTGTTACCACATTACTACGTGATTCAAACACGGAAAATACCCAGGATCTGGCCAACAAGTATGCGAAGAAGGCAGAATCATGAGCCAGATGCGGGCATAACCCAGACCTAACCCAGACCTAACCGGTGTTATCCTCTAAAATATTGATCGAACCAGGTTTAACTGACTGCTTCAGTGCATTACCACATTACTATGTGATTCAAACACGGAAAATACCCAGGATCTGGCCAACAAGTTTGCGAAAAAGGCGAAGGTATAAGCCATATGCGCGCAAATCCCAGACCGAACCCAGACCTAACCGGTGTTATCCTCCAAAATATTGATCGAAACCAGGTTTTATTGACTGCTTCAGTTTGTTACCACATTACTACGTGATTCAAACACGAAAAAAACCCAGGATCTGGCCAACAAGTATGCGAAGAAGGCGAAAGTATAAGCCAGATGCGCGCATTTCCCAGACCAAACCCAGACCTAACCGGTGTTATCCTCTAAAATATTGATCGAAACCAGGTTTAATTGACTGCTTCAGTGTGTTACCACATTCCTACGTGATTCAAACACGAAAAAAACCCAGGATCTGGCCAACAAGTATGCGAAGAAGGCAAAATCATGAGCCAGATGCGGGCATAACCCACACCTAACCCAGACCTAGCCGGTGTTACCCTCTAAAATATTGATCGAAACCAGGTTTAATTGACTGCTTCAGTGTGTTACCACATTACTACGTGATTCAAACACGAAAAAAACCCAGGATCTGGCCAACAAGTTTGCGAAGAAGGCAAAATCATGAGCCAGATGCTGGCATATCCCGGACCTATCCCAGACCTAACCGGTGTTATCCTCTAAAATAATGATCGAAACCAGGTTTAATTGACTGCTTCAGTGTGTTACCACATTACTACGTGATTCAAACACGGAAAGAACCAAGGATCTGGCCAACAAGTATGCGATGAAGGCAAAATCATGAGCCAGATGCGGGCATAACCCAGACCTAACCCAGACCTAACCGGTGTTATCCTCTAAAATATTGGTCGAAACCAGGTTTAATTGACTGCTTCAGTGTGTTACCACATTACTACGTGATTCAAACACGAAAAAAACCCAGGATCTGGCCAACAAGTATGCGATGAAGGCAAAATCATGAGCCAGATGCGGGCATAACCCTGACCTAACCCAGACCTAACCGGTGTTATCCTCCTAAATACTGTCCGAATCCAGGTTTAGTGGACTGTTTCTGTGTGGTACCACATTACTACGTGATTCAAACCCGAAAAAAACCCAGGATCTGGCCAACAAGTATGCGATGAAGGCAAAATCATGAGCCAGATGCGGGCATAACCCAGACCTAACCCAGACCTAACCGGTGTTATCCTCTAAAATATTGATCGAAACCAGGTTTAATTGACTGCTTCAGTGTGTTACCACATTACTACGTGATTCAAACACGGAAAAAACCCAGGATCTGGCCAACAAGTTTGCGAAAAAGGCGAAAGTATAAGCCATATGCGCGCATATCCCCGACCTAACCCAGACCTAACCGGTGTTATCCTCCTAAATACTGTCCGAATCCAGGTTTAGTGGACTGTTTCTGTGTGGTACCACATTACTACGTGATTCAAACCCGAAAAAAACCCAGGATCTGGCCAACAAGTATGCGATGAAGGCAAAATCATGAGCCAGATGCGGGCATAACCCAGACCTAACCCAGACCTAACCGGTGTTACCCTCTAAAATATTGATCGAAACCAGGTTTAATTGACTGCTTCAGTGTGTTACCACATTACTACGTGATTCAAACACGAAAAAAACCCAGGATCTGGCCAACAAGTATGCGAAGAAGGCAAAATCATGAGCCAGATGCGGGCATAACCCAGACCTAACCCAGACCTAGCCGGTGTTATCCTCTAAAATATTGATCGAAACCAGGTTTAATTGACTGCTTCAGTGTGTTACCACATTACTAGGTGATTCAAACACGAAAAAAACCCAGGATCTGGCCAACAAGTTTGCGAAGAAGGCAAAATCATGAGCCAGATGCTGGCATATCCCGGACCTATCCCAGACCTAACCGGTGTTATCCTCTAAAATAATGATCGAAACCAGGTTTAATTGACTGCTACAGTGTGTTACCACATTACTACGTGATTCAAACACGGAAAAAAACCAGGATCTGGCCAATAAGTATTCGAAGAAGGCAAAATTATGAGCCAGATGCGGGCATAATCCAGACCTAACCCAGACCCAACCGGTGTTATCCTCTAAAATATTGATCGAAACCAGGTTTAATTGACTGCTTCAGTGTGTTACCACATTCATACGTGATTCAAACACGGAAAGAACCAAGGATCTGGCCAACAAGTTTGCGAAAAAGGCGAAAGTATAAGCCAGATGCGCGCAAATCCCAGACCTAACCCAGACCTAGCCGGTGTTATCCTCTAAAATATTGATCGAAACCAGGTTTTATTGACTGCTTCAGTGTGTTACCACATTACTAGGTGATTCAAACACGAAAAAAACCCAGGATCTGGCCAACAAGTTTGCGAAGAAGGCAAAATCATGAGCCAGATGCTGGCATATCCCGGACCTATCCCAGACCTAACCGGTGTTATCCTCTAAAATAATGATCGAAACCAGGTTTAATTGACTGCTACAGTGTGTTACCACATTACTACGTGATTCAAACACGGAAAAAAACCAGGATCTGGCCAATAAGTATTCGAAGAAGGCAAAATTATGAGCCAGATGCGGGCATAATCCAGACCTAACCCAGACCTAACCGGTGTTATCCTCTAAAATATTGATCGAAACCAGGTTTAATTGACTGCTTCAGTGTGTTACCACATTCATACGTGATTCAAACACGGAAAGAACCAAGGATCTGGCCAACAAGTTTGCGAAAAAGGCGAAAGTATAAGCCAGATGCGCGCAAATCCCAGACCTAACCCAGACCTAGCCGGTGTTATCCTCTAAAATATTTATCGAAACCAGGTTTTATTGACTGCTTCAGTGTGTTACCACATTACTACGTGATTCAAACACGGAAAAAACCCAGGATCTGGCCAACAAGTTTGCGAAAAAGGTGAAAGTATAAGCCAGATGCGCGCATTTCCCAGACCTAACCCAGACCTAACCGGCGTTATCCTCTAAAATATTGATCGAAACCAGGTTTAATTGTCTGCTTCAGTGTGGTACCACATTACTGCGTTATTCAAACCGGAAAAAAACCCAGGATCTAGCCAACAAGTTTGCGAAAAAGGCGAAAGTATAAGCCAGATGCGCGCATATCCCAGACCTAACCCAGACCTAACCGGTGTTATCCTCTAAAATATTGATCGAAACCAGGTTTAATTGACTGCTTCAGTGTGCTACCACATTACTACGTGTTTCAAACACGGAAAATACCCAGGATCTGGCCAACAAGTTTGCGAAAAAGGCGAAAGTATAAGCCAGATGCGCGGATTTCCCAGACCTAACCCAGACCTAACCGGCGTTATCCTCTAAAATATTGATCGAAACCAGGTTTAATTGACTGCTTCAGTGTGGTACCACATTCCTACGTGATTCAAACACGAAAAAAACCCAGGATCTGGCCAAGAAGTATGCGAAGAAGGCGAAAGAATAAGCCAGATGCGCGCATTTCCCAGACCTAACCCAGACCTAACCGGTGTTATCCTCTGAAATATTGATCGAAACCAGGTTTAATTGACTGCTTCAGTGTGTTACCACATTACTACGTGATTCCGACACGAAAAAAACCCAGGGTCTGGCCAACAAGTTTGCGAAAAATGCGAAAGTATAAGCCAGATGCGCGCATATCCCAGACCTAACCCAGACCTAACCGGTGTTATCCTCTGAAATATTGATCGAAACCAGGTTTAATTGACTGCTTCAGTGTGGTACCACATTACTGCGTTATTCAAACCCGAAGAAAACCCAGGATCTAGCCAACAAGTTTGCGAAAAAGGCGAAAGTATAAGCCAGATGCGCGCATATCCCAGACCTAACCCAGACCTAACCGGTGTTATCCTCTGAAATATTGATCGAAACCAGGTTTAATTGACTGCTTCAGTGTGTTACCACATTAGTACGTGATTCAAACACGGGAAAAACCCAGGTTCTGGCCAACAAGTTTGCGAAAAAGGTGAAAGTATAAGCCAGTTGCGCGCATATCCCAGACCTAACCCAGACCTAACCGGTGTTATCCTCTGAAATATTGATCGAAACCAGGTTTTATGGACTGCTTCAGTGTGTTACCACATTACTACGTGATTCAAACACGGAAAAAACCCAGGATCTGGCCAACAAGTTTGCAAAAAAGGCGAGAGTATAAGCCAGATGCGCGCATTTCCCAGACCTAACCCAGACCTAACCGGCGTTATCCTCTAAAATATTGATCGAAACCAGGTTTAATTGACTGCTTCAGTGTGGTACCACATTACTGCGTTATTCAAACCCGAAAAAAACCCAGGATCTAGCCAACAAGTTTGCGAAAAAGGCGAAAGTATAAGCCAGATGCGCGCATATCCCAGACCTAACCCAGACCTAACCGGTGTTATCCTCTGAAATATTGATCGAAACCAGGTTTAATTGACTGCTTCAGTGTGTTACCACATTACTACGTGATTCAAACACGGAAAAAACCCAGGATCTGGCCAACAAGTATGCGATGAAGGCAAAATCATGAGCCAGATGCGGGCATAACCCAGACCTAACCCAGACCTAACCGGTGTTATCCTCTAAAATATTGATCGAAACCAGGTTTAATTGACTGCTTCAGTGTGTTACCACTTTACTACATGATTCAAACACGGAAAATACCCAGGATCTGGCCAACAAGTTTGCGAAAAAGGCGAAAGTATAAGCCAGATGCGCGCAAATCCCAGACTTAACCCAGACCTAACCGGTGTTATGCTCTCAAATATTGATCGAAACCAGGTTTAATTGACTGCTTCAGTGTGATACCACATTACTACGTGATTCAAACACGAAAAAAACCCAGGATCTGGCCAACAAGTATGCGATGAATGCAAAATCATGAGCCAGATGCGGGCATAACCCAGACCTAACCGGTGTTATCCTCTGAAATATTGATCGAAACCAGGTTTAATTGACTGTTTCAGTGTGTTACCACATTACTACGTGATTCAAACACGAAAAAAACCCAGGATCTGGCCAACAAGTATGCGAAGAAGGCAAAATCATGAGCCAGGTGCGGACATAACCCAGACGAAACCCAGGCCTAACCAGTGTTATCCACCAAAATACTGTCCGAAACCAGGTTTAATGGATTGTTTCTGTGTGGTACCACATTACTACGTGATTCCGACACGAAAAAAACCCAGGATCTGGCCAACAAGTTTGCGAAAAATGCGAAAGTATAAGCCAGATGCGCGCATATCCCAGACCTAACCCAGACCTAACCGGTGTTATCCTCTGAAATATTGATCGAAACCAGGTTTAATTGACTGCTTCAGTGTGGTACCACATTACTGCGTTATTCAAACCCGAAGAAAACCCAGGATCTAGCCAACAAGTTTGCGAAAAAGGCGAAAGTATAAGCCAGATGCGCGCATATCCCAGACCTAACCCAGACCTAACCGGTGTTATCCTCTGAAATATTGATCGAAACCAGGTTTAATTGACTGCTTCAGTGTGTTACCACATTAGTACGTGATTCAAACACGGGAAAAACCCAGGATCTGGCCAACAAGTTTGCAAAAAAGGCGAGAGTATAAGCCAGATGCGCGCATTTCCCAGACCTAACCCAGACCTAACCGGCGTTATCCTCTAAAATATTGATCGAAACCAGGTTTAATTGACTGCTTCAGTGTGGTACCACATTACTGCGTTATTCAAACCCGAAAAAAACCCAGGATCTAGCCAACAAGTTTGCGAAAAAGGCGAAAGTATAAGCCAGATGCGCGCATATCCCAGACCTAACCCAGACCTAACCGGTGTTATCCTCCGAAATATTGATCGAAACCAGGTTTTATTGACTGCTTCAGTGTGTTACCACATTACTACGTGATTCAAACACGGAGAAAACCCAGGATCTGGCCAACAAGTTTGCGAAAAAGGCGAAAGTATAAGCCAGATGCGCGCATTTCCCAGACCTAACCCAGACCTAACCGGCGTTATCCTCGAAAATATTGATCGAAACCAGGTTTAATTGACTGCTTCAGTGTGGTACCACATTACTGCGTTATTCAAACCCGAAAAAAACCCAGGATCTAGGCAACAAGTTTGCGAAAAAGGCGAAAGTATAAGCCAGATGCGCGCATATCCCAGACGTAACCCAGACCTAACCGGTGTTATCCTCCGAAATATTGATCGAAACCAGGTTTAATTGACTGCTTCAGTGTGTTACCACATTACTACGTGTTTCAAACACGGAAAATACCCAGGATCTGGCCAACAAGTTTGCGAAAAAGGCGAATGTATAAGCCAGATGCGCGCATTTCCCAGACCTAACCCAGACCTAACCTGCGTTATCCTCTAAAATATTGATCGAAACCAGGTTTAATTGACTGCTTCAGTGTGTTACCACATTACTACGTGATTCAAACACGAAAAAAACCCAGGATCTGGCCAACAAGAATGCGAAGAAGGCAAAATCATGAGCCAGATGCGGGCATATCCCGGACCTAACCCAGACCTAACCGGTGTTATCCTCTGAAATATTGATCGAAACCAGGTTTAATTGACTGCTTCAGTGTGTTACCACATTACTACGAGTTTCTAACACGGAAAATACCCAAGATCTGGCCAACAAGTTTGCGAAAAAGGCGAATGTATAAGCCAGATGCGCGCATTTCCCAGACCTAACCCAGACCTAACCTGCGTTATCCTCTAAAATATTGATCGAAACCAGGTTTAATTGACTGCTTCAGTGTGTTACCACATTACTACGTGATTCAAACACGGAAAAAACCCAGGATCTGGCCAACAAGTATGCGAAGAAGGCAAAATCGTGAGCCAGATACGGGCATAACCCAGACCTAACCCAGACCTAACCGGTGTTATCCTCTGAAATATTGATCGAAACCAGGTTTAATTGACTGCTTCAGTGTGTTACCACATTACTACGTGATTCAAACACGGAAAATACCCAGGATCTGGCCAACAAGTATGCGAAGAAGGCAAAATCATGAGCCAGATGCGCGCATTTCCCAGACCTAACCCAGACCTAACCGGCGTTATCCTCTAAAATACTGTCCGAATCCAGGTTTAATTGACTGCCTCAGTGTGGTACAACATTACTACGTGATTCAAACACGAAAAAAACCCAGGATCTGGCCAACAAGTATGCGATGAAGGCAAAATCAGGAGCCAGATGCGGGCATAACACAGACCTAACCCAGACCTAACCGGTGTTATCCCCTAAAATATTGATCGAAACCAGGTTTAATTGACTGTTTCAGTGTGTTACCACATTACTACGTGTTTCAAACACGGAAAATACCCAGGATCTGGCCAACAAGTATGCGATGAAGGCAAAATCATGTGCCAGATGAGGGCATAACCCAGCCCTAACCCAGACCTAACCGGTGTTATCCTCTAAAATATTGATCGAAACCAGGTTTAATTGACAGCTTCAGTGTGTTACCACATTACTACGTGATTCACACACGAAAAAAACCCAGGATCTGGCCAACAAGTATGCGAAGAAGGCAAAATCATGAGCCAGATGCGGGCATAACCCAGACCTAACCCAGACCTAACCGGTGTTATCCTCTAAAATATTGATCGAAGCCAGGTTTAATTGACAGCTTCAGTGTGTTACCACATTACTACGTGATTCAAACACGAAAAAAACCCAGGTTCTGGCCAACAAGTATGCGATGAAGGCAAAATCATGAGCCAGATGCGGGCATAACCCAGACCTAACCCAGGCCTAACCGGTGTTATCCTCTGAAATATTGAACGAATCCAGGTTTAATTGACTCCTTCAGTGTGTTACCACATTACTACGTGATTCAAACACGGAAAATACACAGGATCTGGCCAACAAGTATGCGAAGAAGGCAGAATCATGAGCCAGATGCGGGCATAACCCAGACCTAACCCAGACCTAACCGGTGTTATCCTCTAAAATATTGATCGAACCAGGTTTAACTGACTGCTTCAGTGTATTACCACATTACTACGTGATTCAAACACGGAAAATACCCAGGATCTGGCCAACAAGTTTGCGAAAAAGGCGAAGGTATAAGCCATATGCGCGCAAATCCCAGACCGAACCCAGACCTAACCGGTGTTATCCTCCAAAATATTGATCGAAACCAGGTTTTATTGACTGCTTCAGTTTGTTACCACATTACTACGTGATTCAAACACGAAAAAAACCCAGGATCTGGCCAACAAGTATGCGAAGAAGGCGAAAGTATAAGCCAGATGCGCGCATATCCCAGACCAAACCCAGACCTAACCGGTGTTATCCTCTAAAATATTGATCGAAACCAGGTTTAATTGACTGCTTCAGTGTGTTACCACATTCCTACGTGATTCAAACACGAAAAAAACCCAGGATCTGGCCAACAAGTATGCGAAGAAGGCAAAATCATGAGCCAGATGCGGGCATAACCCACACCTAACCCAGACCTAACCTGTGTTATCCTCTGAAATATTGATCGAAACCAGGTTTAATTGACTGCTTCAGTGAGTTACCACATTACTACGTGATTCAAACACGGAAAAACCCCAGGATCTGGCCAACAAGTATGCGATGAAGGCAAAATTATGAGCCAGATGCGGGCATAACCCAGACCTAACCCAGACCTAACCGGTGTTATCCTCTAAAATATTGGTCGAAACCAGGTTTAATTGACTGCTTCAGTGTGTTACCACATTACTACGTGATTCAAACACGAAAAAAACCCAGGATCTGGCCAACAAATATGCGAAGAAGACAAAATCATGAGCCAGATGCGGGCATAACCCGGACCTAACCCAGACCTAACCGGTGTTATCCTCCTAAATACTGTCCGAATCCAGGTTTAGTGGACTGTTTCTGTGTGGTACCACATTACTACGTGATTCAAACCCGAAAAAAACCCAGGATCTGGCCAACAAGTATGCGATGAAGGCAAAATCATGAGCCAGATGCGGGCATAACCCAGACCTAACCCAGGCCTAACCGGTGTTATCCTCTAAAATATTGAACGAATCCAGGTTTAATTGACTCCTTCAGTGTGTTACCACATTACTACGTGATTCAAACACGGAAAATACACAGGATCTGGCCAACAAGTATGCGAAGAAGGCAGAATCATGAGCCAGATGCGGGCATAACCCAGACCTAACCCAGACCTAACCGGTGTTATCCTCTAAAATATTGATCGAACCAGGTTTAACTGACTGCTTCAGTGTATTACCACATTACTACGTGATTCAAACACGGAAAATACCCAGGATCTGGCCAACAAGTTTGCGAAAAAGGCGAAGGTATAAGCCATATGCGCGCAAATCCCAGACCGAACCCAGACCTAACCGGTGTTATCCTCCAAAATATTGATCGAAACCAGGTTTTATTGACTGCTTCAGTGTGTTACCACATTACTACGTGATTCAAACACGGAAAAAACCCAGGATCTGGCCAACAAGTTTGCGAAAAAGGCGAAAGTATAAGCCATATGCGCGCATATCCCGGACCTAACCCAGACCTAACCGGTGTTATCCTCCTAAATACTGTCCGAATCCAGGTTTAGTGGACTGTTTCTGTGTGGTACCACATTACTACGTGATTCAAACCCGAAAAAAACCCAGGATCTGGCCAACAAGTATGCGATGAAGGCAAAATCATGAGCCAGATGCGGGCATAACCCAGACCTAACCCAGACCTAACCGGTGTTACCCTCTAAAATATTGATCGAAACCAGGTTTAATTGACTGCTTCAGTGTGTTACCACATTACTACGTGATTCAAACACGAAAAAAACCCAGGATCTGGCCAACAAGTATGCGAAGAAGGCAAAATCATGAGCCAGATGCGGGCATAACCCAGACCTAACCCAGACCTAGCCGGTGTTATCCTCTAAAATATTGATCGAAACCAGGTTTAATTGACTGCTTCAGTGTGTTACCACATTACTACGTGATTCAAACACGAAAAAAACCCAGAATCTGGCCAACAAGTTTGCGAAGAAGGCAAAATCATGAGCCAGATGCTGGCATATCCCGGACCTATCCCAGACCTAACCGGTGTTATCCTCTAAAATAATGATCGAAACCAGGTTTAATTGACTGCTTCAGTGTGTTACCACATTACTACGTGATTCAAACACGGAAAAAAACCAGGATCTGGCCAATAAGTATTCGAAGAAGGCAAAATTATGAGCCAGATGCGGGCATAACCCAGACCTAACCCAGACCTAACCGGTGTTATCCTCTAAAATATTGATCGAAACCAGGTTTAATTGACTGCTTCAGTGTGTTACCACATTCCTACGTGATTCAAACACGGAAAGAACCAAGGATCTGGCCAACAAGTTTGCGAAAAAGGCGATAGTATAAGCCAGATGCGCGCAAATCCCAGACCTAACCCAGACCTAGCCGGTGTTATCCTCTGAAATATAGATCGAAACCAGGTTTAATTGACTGCTTCAGTGTGCTACCACATTACTACGTGATTCAAACACGAAAAAAACCCAGGATCTGGCCAACAAGTTTGCGAAAAAGGCGAAAGTATAAGCCAGATGCGCGCATTTCCCAGACCTAACCCAGACCTAACCGGCGTTATCCTCTAAAATATTGATCGAAACCAGGTTTAATTGTCTGCTTCAGTGTGGTACCACATTACGGCGTTATTCAAACCGGAAAAAAACCCAGGATCTAGCCAACAAGTTTGCGAAAAAGGCGAAAGTATAAGCCAGATGCGCGCATATCCCAGACCTAACCCAGACCTAACCGGTGTTATCCTATGAAATATTGATCGAAACCAGGTTTAATTGACTGCTTCAGTGTGTTACCACATTACTACGTGATTCAAACACGAAAAAAACCCAGGATCTGGTCAACAAGTATGCGAAGAAGGCAAAATCATGAGCCAGATGCGGGCATAACCCAGACCTAACCCAGACCTAACCGGCGTTATCCTCTAAAATATTGATCGAAACCAGGTTTAATTGACTGCTTCAGTGTGGTACCACATTCCTACGTGATTCAAACACGAAAAAAACCCAGGATCTGGCCAAGAAGTATGCGAAGAAGGCGAAAGAATAAGCCAGATGCGCGCATTTCCCAGACCTAACCCAGACCTAACCGGTGTTATCCTCTGAAATATTGATCGAAACCAGGTTTAATTGACTGCTTCAGTGTGTTACCACATTACTACGTGATTCAAACACGAAAAAAACCCAAGATCTGGCCAACAAGTGTGCGAAGAAGGCGAAATCATGAGCCAGATGCGGGCATAACCCAGACCTAACCCAGACCTAACCGGTGTTATCCTCTAAAATATTGATCGAAACCAGGTTTAATTGTCTGCTTCAGTGTGTTACCACATTACTACGTGATTCAAACACGAAAAAAACCCAAGATCTGGCCAACAAGTATGCGAAGAAGGCAAAATCATGAGCCAGATGCGGGCATAACCCAGACCTAACCCAGACCTAACCGGTGTTATCCTCTAAAATATTGATCGAAACCAGGTTTAATTGACTGCTTCAGTGTGTTACCACTTTACTACGTGATTCAAACACGGAAAATACCCAGGATCTAGCCAACAAGTTTGCGAAGAAGGCGAAAGTATAAGCCAGATGCGCGCATTTCCCAGACCCAACCCAAACCTAACCGGTGTTATCCTCTGAAATATTGATCGAAACCAGGTTTAATTGACTGCTTCAGTGTGTTACCACATTACTACGTGATTCACACACGGAAAATACCCAGGATCTGGCCAACAAGATTGCGAAGAAGGCAAAATCATGAGCCAGATGCGGGCATATCCCGGACCTAACCCAGACCTAACCGGTGTTATCCTCTAAAATATTGATGGAAACCAGGTTTAATTGACTGCTTCAGTGTGTTACCACATTCCTACGTGATTCAAACACGAACAAAACCCAGGATCTGGCCAACAAGTATGCGAAGAAGGCGAAAGTATAAGCCAGATGCGCGCATTTCCCAGACCTAACCCAGACCTAACCGGTGTTATCCTCTGAAATATTGATCGAAACCAGGTTTAATTGACTGCTTCAGTGTGTTACCACATTACTACGAGATTCAAACACGGAAAAAACCCAGGATCTGGCCAACAAGTATGCGATGAAGGCAAAATCATGAGCCAGATGCGGGCATAACCCAGACCTAACCCAGACCTAACCGGTGTTATCCTCTAAAATATTGATCGAAACCAGGTTTAATTGACTGCTTCAGTGTGTTACCACTTTACTACATGATTCAAACACGGAAAATACCCAGGATCTGGCCAACAAGTTTGCGAAAAAGGCGAAAGTATAAGCCAGATGCGCGCAAATCCCAGACTTAACCCAGACCTAACCGGTGTTATGCTCTCAAATATTGATCGAAACCAGGTTTAATTGACTGCTTCAGTGTGGTACCACATTACTACGTGATTCAAACACGAAAAAAACCCAGGATCTGGCCAACAAGAATGCGATGAAGGCAAAATCATGAGCCAGATGCGGGCATAACCCAGACGAAACCCAGGCCTAACCAGTGTCATCCACCAAAATACTGTCCGAAACCAGGTTTAATGGATTGTTTCTGTGTGGTACCACATTACTACGTGATTCAGACACGAAAAAAACCCAGGATCTGGCCAACAAGTTTGCGAGAAATGCGAAAGTATAAGCCAGATGCGCGCATATCCCAGACCTAACACAGACCTAACCGGTGTTATCCTCTGAAATATTGATCGAAACCAGGTTTAATTGACTGCTTCAGTGTGGTACCACATTACTGCGTTATTCAAACCCGAAAAAAACCCAGGATCTAGCCAACAAGTTTGCGAAAAAGGCGAAAGTATAAGCCAGATGCGCGCATATCCCAGACCTAACCCAGACCTAACCGGTGTTATCCTCTGAAATATTGATCGAAACCAGGTTTAATTGACTGCTTCAGTGTGTTACCACATTAGTACGTGATTCAAACACGGGAAAAACCCAGGTTCTGGCCAACAAGTTTGCGAAAAAGGTGAAAGTATAAGCCAGTTGCGCGCATATCCCAGACCTAACCCAGACCTAACCGGTGTTATCCTCTGAAATATTGATCGAAACCAGGTTTTATGGACTGCTTCAGTGTGTTACCACATTACTACAAATTCAAACACGGAAAAAACCCAGGATCTGGCCAACAAGTTTGCGAAAAAGGCGAGAGTATAAGCTAGATGCGCGCATTTCCCAGACCTAACCCAGACCTAACCGGCGTTATCCTCTAAAATATTGATCGAAACCAGGTTTAATTGACTGCTTCAGTGTGTTACCACATTACTACGTGATTCAAACACGAAAAAAACCCAGGATCTGGCCAACGAGTATGCGAAGAATGCAAAATCATGAGCCAGATGCGGGCATAACCCAGACCTAACCCAGACGGAACCGGTGGTATCCTCTAAAATATTGATCGAAACCAGGTTTAATTGACTGCTTCAGTGTGTTACCACATTACTACATGATTCAAACACGAAAAAAACCCAGGATCTGGCCAACAAGTATGCGAAGAAGGCAAAATCATGAGCCTGATGCGGGCATAACCCAGACCTAACCCAGACGGAACCAGTGTTATCCTCTGAAATATTGATCGAAACCAGGTTTAATTGACTGCTTCAGTGTGTTACCACATTACTACGTGTTTCAAACACGGAAAATACCCAGGATCTGGCCAACAAGTTTGCGAAAAAGGCAAAATCATGAGCCAGATGCGGGCATAACCCAGACCTAACCCAGACCTAGCCGGTGTTATCCTCTAAAATATTGATCGAAACCAGGTTTAATTGACTGCTTCAGTGTGTTACCACATTACTACGTGATTCAAACACGGAAAAAACCCAGGATCTGGCCAACAAGTTTGCGAAAAAGGTGAAAGTATAAGGCAGATGCGCGCATATCCCAGACCTAACCCAGACCTAACCGGTGTTATCCTCTGAAATATTGATCGAAACCAGGTTTAATTGACTGCTTCAGTGTGTTACCACATTACTACGTGATTCAAACACGAAAAAAACCCAGGATCTGGCCAACAAGTTTGCGAAAAAGGCGAAAGTATAAGCCAGATGCGCGCATTTCCCAGACCTAACCCAGACCTAACCGGTGTTATCCTCTAAAATACTGTCCGAAACCAGGTTTAATTGACTGCTTCAGTGTGTTACCACATTACTACGTGTTTCAAACACGGAAAATACCCAGGATCTGGCCAACAAGTATGCGAAGAAGGCGAAATCATGAGCCAGATGCGGGCATAACCCAGACCTAACCCAGACCTAGCCGGTGTTATCCTCTAAAATATTGATCGAAACCAGGTTTAATTGACTGCTTCAGTGTGTCACCACATTACTACATGATTCAAACACGAAAAAAACCCAGGATCTGGCCAACAACTATGCGAGGAAGGCAAAATCATGGGCCAGATGCGGTCATAACCCAGACCTAACCCAGACCTAACCGGTGATATCCTCTGAAATATTGATCGAAACCAGGTTTAGTTGACTGCTTCAGTGTGTTACCACATTACTACGTGATTCAAACACGAAAAAAACCCAGGATCTGGCCAACAAGTATGCGAAGAAGGCAAAATCATGAGCCAGATGCGGGCATATCCCGGACCTATCCCAGACCTAACCGGTGTTATCCTCTAAAATATTGATCGAAACAAGGTTTAATTGACTGCTTCAGTGTGTTACCACATTACTACGTGATTCAAACACGAAAAAAACCCAGGATCTGGCCAACAACTATGCGAAGAAGCCAAAATCATGGGCCAGATGCGGGCATAACCCAGACCTAACCCAGACCTAACCGGTGTTATCCTCTGAAATATTGATCGAAACCAGGTTTAATTGACTGCTTCAGTGTGTTACCACATTACTACGTGATTCAAACACGAAAAAAACCCAGGATCTGGCCAACAAGTATGCGAAGAAGGCAAAATCATGAGCCAGATGCGGGCATATCCCGGACCTATCCCAGACCTAACCGGTGTTATCCTCTAAAATATTGATCGAAACCAGGTTTAATTGACTGCTTCAGTGTGTTACCACATTACTACGTGTTTCAAACACGGAAAATACCCAGGATCTGGCCAACAAGTTTGCGAAAAAGGCAAAATCATGAGCCAGATGCGGGCATAACCCAGACCTAACCCAGACCTAGCCGGTGTTATCCTCTAAAATATTGATCGAAACCAGGTTTAATTGACTGCTTCAGTGTGTTACCACATTACTACGTGATTCAAACACGGAAAAAACCCAGGATCTGGCCAACAAGTTTGCGAAAAAGGTGAAAGTATAAGGCAGATGCGCGCATATCCCAGACCTAACCCAGACCTAACCGGTGTTATCCTCTGAAATATTGATCGAAACCAGGTTTAATTGACTGCTTCAGTGTGTTACCACATTACTACGTGATTCAAACACGAAAAAAACCCAGGATCTGGCCAACAAGTTTGCGAAAAAGGCGAAAGTATAAGCCAGATGCGCGCATTTCCCAGACCTAACCCAGACCTAACCGGTGTTATCCTCTAAAATACTGTCCGAAACCAGGTTTAATTGACTGCTTCAGTGTGTTACCACATTACTACGTGTTTCAAACACGGAAAATACCCAGGATCTGGCCAACAAGTATGCGAAGAAGGCAAAATCATGAGCCAGATGCGGGCATAACCCAGACCTAACCCAGACCTAGCCGGTGTTATCCTCTAAAATATTGATCGAAACCAGGTTTAATTGACTGCTTCAGTGTGTCACCACATTACTACATGATTCAAACACGAAAAAAACCCAGGATCTGGCCAACAACTATGCGAGGAAGGCAAAATCATGGGCCAGATGCGGTCATAACCCAGACCTAACCCAGACCTAACCGGTGATATCCTCTGAAATATTGATCGAAACCAGGTTTAGTTGACTGCTTCAGTGTGTTACCACATTACTACGTGATTCAAACACGAAAAAAACCCAGGATCTGGCCAACAAGTATGCGAAGAAGGCAAAATCATGAGCCAGATGCGGGCATATCCCGGACCTATCCCAGACCTAACCGGTGTTATCCTCTAAAATATTGATCGAAACAAGGTTTAATTGACTGCTTCAGTGTGTTACCACATTACTACGTGATTCAAACACGAAAAAAACCCAGGATCTGGCCAACAACTATGCGAAGAAGCCAAAATCATGGGCCAGATGCGGGCATAACCCAGACCTAACCCAGACCTAACCGGTGTTATCCTCTGAAATATTGATCGAAACCAGGTTTAATTGACTGCTTCAGTGTGTTACCACATTACTACGTGATTCAAACACGAAAAAAACCCAGGATCTGGCCAACAAGTATGCGAAGAAGGCAAAATCATGAGCCAGATGCGGGCATATCCCGGACCTATCCCAGACCTAACCGGTGTTATCCTCTAAAATATTGATCGAAACCAGGTTTAATTGACTGCTTGAGTGTGTTACCACATTACTACGTGTTTCAAACACGGAAAATACCCAGGATCTGGCCAACAAGTTTGCGAAAAAGGCAAAATCATGAGCCAGATGCGGGCATATCCTAGACCTAACCCAGACCTAACCGGTGTTATCCTCTGAAATATTGATCGAAACCAGGTTTAATTGACTGCTTCAGTGTGTTACCACATTACTACATGATTCAAACACGAAAAAAACCCAGGATCTGGCCAACAAGTTTGCGAAAAAGGCGAAAGTATAAGCCAGATGCGCGCATTTCCCAGACCTAACCCAGACCTAACCGGTGTTATCCTCTAAAATACTGTCCGAAACCAGGTTTAATTGACTGCTTCAGTGTGTTACCACATTACTACGTGTTTCAAACACGGAAAATACCCAGGATCTGGCCAACAAGTATGCGAAGAAGGCAAAATCATGAGCCAGATGCGGGCATAACCCAGACCTAACCCAGACCTAGCCGGTGTTATCCTCTAAAATATTGATCGAAACCAGGTTTAATTGACTGCTTCAGTGTGTCACCACATTACTACGTGATTCAAACACGAAAAAAACCCAGGATCTGGTCAACAAGTATGCGAAGAAGGCAAAACCATGAGCCAGATGCGGGCATAACCCAGACCTAACCCAGACCTAACCGGTGTTATCCTCTAAAATATTGACCGAAACCAGGTTTAACTGACTGCTTCAGTGTGTTACCACATTACTACATGATTCAAACACGAAAAAAACCCAGGATCTGGCCAACAAGTATGCGAAGAAGGCAAAATCATGAGCCTGATGCGGGCATAACCCAGACCTAGCCGGTGTTATCCTCTAAAATATTGATCGAAACCAGGTTTTATTGACTGCTTCAGTGTGTTACCACATTACTACGTGATTCAAACACGAAAAAAACCCAGGACCTGGCCAACAAGTTTGCGAAAAAGGTGAAAGTATAAGGCAGATGCGCGCATATCCCAGACCTAACCCAGACCTAACCGGTGTTATCCTCTGAAATATTGATCGAAACCAGGTTTTATGGACTGCTCCAGTGTGTTACCACATTACTACGTGATTCAAACACGGAAAAAACCCAGGATCTGGCCAACAAGTTTGCGGAAAAGGCGAGAGTATAAGCCAGATGCGCGCATTTCCCAGACCTAACCCAGACCTAACCGGCGTTATGCTCTAAAATATTGATCGAAACCAGGTTTAATTGACTGCTTCAGTGTGGTACCACATTACTGCGTTATTCAAACCCGAAAAAAACCCAGGATCTAGCCAACAAGTTTGCGAAAAAGGCGAAAGTATAAGCCAGATGCGCGCATAACCCAGACCTAACCCAGACGGAACCGGTGATATCCTCTAAAATATTGATCGAAACCAGGTTTAATTGACTGCTTCAGTGTGTTACCACATTACTACATGATTCAAACACGAAAAAAACCCAGGATCTGGCCAACAAGTATGCGAAGAAGGCAAAATCATGAGCCAGATGCGGGCATATCCCGGACGTAACCCAGACCTAACCGGTGTTATGCTCTGAAATATTGATCGAAACCAGGTTTTATTGACTGCTTCAGTTTGTTACCACATTACTACGTGATTCAAACACGAAAAAACCCCAGGATCTGGCCAACAAATATGCGAAGAAGGCAAAATCATGAGCCAGATGCGGGCATAACCCAGACCTAACCCAGACCTAGCCGGTGTTATCCTCTAAAATATTGATCGAAACCAGGTTTAATTGACTGCTTCAGTGTGTTACCACATTACTACGTGATTCAAACACGGAAAAAACCCAGGATCTGGCCAACAAGTTTGCGAAAAAGGTGAAAGTATAAGGCAGATGCGCGCATATCCCAGACCTAACCCAGACGTAACCGGTGTTATCCTCTGAAATATTCATCGAAACCAGGTTTAATTGACTGCTTCAGTGTGTTACCACATTACTACGTGATTCAAACACGAAAAAAACCCAGGATCTGGCCAACAAGTTTGCGAAAAAGGCGAAAGTATAAGCCAGATGCGCGCATTTCCCAGACCTAACCCAGACCTAACCGGTGTTATCCTCTAAAATACTGTCCGAAACCAGGTTTAATTGACTGTCTCAGTGTGGTACAACATTACTACGTGATTCAAACACGGAAAAAACCCAGGATCTGGCCAACAAGTTTGCGAAAAAGGTGAAAGTATAAGGCAGATGCGCGCATATCCCAGACCTAACCCAGACCTAACCGGTGTTATCCTATGAAATATTGATCGAAACCAGGTTTAATTGACTGCTTCAGTGTGTTACCACATTACTACGTGATTCAAACACGAAAAAAACCCAGGATCTGGTCAACAAGTATGCGAAGAAGGCAAAATCATGAGCCAGATGCGGGCATAACCCAGACCTAACCCAGACCTAACCGGTGTTATCCTCTAAAATGTTGATCGAAACCAGGTTTAATTGACTGCTTCAGTGTGTTACCACATTACTACATGATTCAAACACGAAAAAAACCCAGGATCTGGCCAACAAGTTTGCGAAAAAGGCGAAAGTATATGCCAGATGCGCGCAAATCCCAGACCTAACCCAGACCTAACCGGCGTTATCCTCTAAAATATTGATCGAAACCAGGTTTAGTTGACTGCTTCAGTGTGTTACCACATTACTACGTGATTCAAACACGAAAAAAACCCAGGATCTGGCCAACAAGTATGCGAAGAAGGCAAAATCATGAGCCAGATGCGGGCATATCCCGGACCTATCCCAGACCTAACCGGTGTTATCCTCTAAAATATTGATCGAAACAAGGTTTAATTGACTGCTTCAGTGTGTTACCACATTACTACGTGATTCAAACACGAAAAAAACCCAGGATCTGGCCAACAACTATGCGAAGAAGCCAAAATCATGGGCCAGATGCGGGCATAACCCAGACCTAACCCAGACCTAACCGGTGTTATCCTCTGAAATATTGATCGAAACCAGGTTTAATTGACTGCTTCAGTGTGTTACCACATTACTACGTGATTCAAACACGAAAAAAACCCAGGATCTGGCCAACAAGTATGCGAAGAAGGCAAAATCATGAGCCAGATGCGGGCATAACCCAGACCTAACCCAGACCTAGCCGGTGTTATCCTCTAAAATATTGATCGAAACCAGGTTTAATTGACTGCTTCAGTGTGTTACCACATTACTACGTGTTTCAAACACGAAAAAAACCGAGGATCTGGCCAACAAGTATGCGAAGAAGGCAAAATCATGAGCCAGATGCGGGCATATCCCGGACCTATCCCAGACCTAACCGGTGTTATCCTCTAAAATATTGATCGAAACCAGGTTTAATTGACTGCTTCAGTGTGTTACCACATTACTACGTGATTCAAACACGAAAAAAACCCAGGATCTGGCCTACAAGTTTGCGAAAAAGGCGAAAGTATAAGCCAGATGTGCGCATTTCCCAGACCTAACCCAGACCTAACCGGTGTTATCCTCTAAAATACTGTCCGAATCCAGGTTTAATTGACTGCCTCAGTGTGGTACAACATTACTACGTGATTCAAACACGGAAAAAACCCAGGATCTGGCCAACAAGTTTGCGAAAATGGCGAAAGCATAAGCCAGATGCGCGCATATCCCAGACCTAACCCAGACCTAGCCGGTGTTATCCTCTAAAACATTGATCAAAACCAGGTTTAATTGACTGCTTCAGTGTGTTACCACATTACTACATGATTCAAACACGAAAAAAACCCAGGATCTGGCCAACAAGTTTGCGAAAAAGGCGAAAGCATAAGCCAGATGCGCGCATATCCCAGACCTAACCCAGACCTAACCGGTGTTATCCTCTAAAATATTGATCGAAACCAGGTTTAATTGACTGCTTCAGTGTGTTACCACATTACTACGTGATTCAAACACGAAAAAAACCCAGGACCTGGCCTACAAGTTTGCGAAAAAGGTGAAAGTATAAGGCAGATGCGCGCATATCCCAGACCTAACCCAGACCTAACCGGTGTTATCCTCTGAAATATTGATCGAAACCAGGTTTAATTGACTGCTTCAGTGTGTTACCACATTACTACGTGATTCAAACACGAAAAAAACCCAGGATCTGGTCAACAAGTATGCGAAGAAGGCAAAACCATGAGCCAGATGCGGGCATAACCCAGACCTTACCCAGACCTAACCGGTGTTTTCCTCTAAAATATTGACCGAAACCAGGTTTAACTGACTGCTTCAGTGTGTTACCACATTACTACATGATTCAAACACGAAAAAAACACAGGATCTGGCCAACAAGTTTGCGAAAAAGGCGAAAGTATAAGCCAGATGCGCGCAAATCCCAGACCTAACCCAGACCTAACCGGCGTTATCCTCTAAAATATTGATCGAAACCAGGTTTTATTGACTGCTTCAGTGTGTTACCACATTACTACGTGTTTCAAACACGGAAAATACCCAGGATCTGGCCAACAAGTATGCGAAGAAGGCAAAATCATGAGCCAGATGCGGGCATAACCCAGACCTAACCCAGACCTAGCCGGTGTTATCCTCTAAAATATTGATCGAAACCAGGTTTAATTGACTGCTTCAGTGTGTCACCACATTACTACATGATTCAAACACGAAAAAAACCCAGGATCTGGCCAACAACTATGCGAAGAAGGCAAAATCATGGGCCAGATGCGGCCATAACCCAGACCTAACCCAGACCTAACCGGTGATATCCTCTGAAATATTGATCGAAACCAGGTTTAATTGACTGCTTCAGTGTGTTACCACATTACTACGTGATTCAAACACGAAAAAAACCCAGGATCTGGCCAACAAGTATGCGAAGAAGGCAAAATCATGAGCCAGATGCGGGCAAATCCCGGACCTATCCCAGACCTAACCGGTGTTATCCTCTAAAATATTGATCGAAACAAGGTTTAATTGACTGCTTCAGTGTGTTACCACATTACTACGTGATTCAAACACGAAAAAAACCCAGGATCTGGCCAACAAGTATGCGAAGAAGGCAAAATCATGAGCCAGATGCGGGCATATCCCGGACCTATCCCAGACCTAACCGGTGTTATCCTCTAAAATATTGATCGAAACCAGGTTTAATTGACTGCTTCAGTGTGTTACCACATTACTACGTGATTCAAACACGAAAAAAACCCAGGATCTGGCCTACAAGTTTGCGAAAAAGGCGAAAGTATAAGCCAGATGTGCGCATTTCCCAGACCTTACCCAGACCTAACCGGTGTTATCCTCTAAAATACTGTCCGAATCCAGGTTTAATTGACTGCCTCAGTGTGGTACAACATTACTACGTGATTCAAACACGGAAAAAACCCAGGATCTGGCCAACAAGTTTGCGAAAATGGCGAAAGCATAAGCCAGATGCGCGCATATCCCAGACCTAACCCAGACCTAGCCGGTGTTATCCTCTAAAACATTGATCAAAACCAGGTTTAATTGACTGCTTCAGTGTGTTACCACATTACTACATGATTCAAACACGAAAAAAACCCAGGATCTGGCCAACAAGTTTGCGAAAAAGGCGAAAGCATAAGCCAGATGCGCGCATATCCCAGACCTAACCCAGACCTAACCGGTGTTATCCTCTAAAATATTGATCGAAACCAGGTTTAATTGACTGCTTCAGTGTGTTACCACATTACTACGTGATTCAAACACGAAAAAAACCCAGGACCTGGCCTACAAGTTTGCGAAAAAGGTGAAAGTATAAGGCAGATGCGCGCATATCCCAGACCTAACCCAGACCTAACCGGTGTTATCCTCTGAAATATTGATCGAAACCAGGTTTAATTGACTGCTTCAGTGTGTTACCACATTACTACGTGATTCAAACACGAAAAAAACCCAGGATCTGGTCAACAAGTATGCGAAGAAGGCAAAACCATGAGCCAGATGCGGGCATAACCCAGACCTTACCCAGACCTAACCGGTGTTTTCCTCTAAAATATTGACCGAAACCAGGTTTAACTGACTGCTTCAGTGTGTTACCACATTACTACATGATTCAAACACGAAAAAAACACAGGATCTGGCCAACAAGTTTGCGAAAAAGGCGAAAGTATAAGCCAGATGCGCGCAAATCCCAGACCTAACCCAGACCTAACCGGCGTTATCCTCTAAAATATTGATCGAAACCAGGTTTTATTGACTGCTTCAGTGTGTTACCACATTACTACGTGTTTCAAACACGGAAAATACCCAGGATCTGGCCAACAAGTATGCGAAGAAGGCAAAATCATGAGCCAGATGCGGGCATAACCCAGACCTAACCCAGACCTAGCCGGTGTTATCCTCTAAAATATTGATCGAAACCAGGTTTAATTGACTGCTTCAGTGTGTCACCACATTACTACATGATTCAAACACGAAAAAAACCCAGGATCTGGCCAACAACTATGCGAAGAAGGCAAAATCATGGGCCAGATGCGGCCATAACCCAGACCTAACCCAGACCTAACCGGTGATATCCTCTGAAATATTGATCGAAACCAGGTTTAATTGACTGCTTCAGTGTGTTACCACATTACTACGTGATTCAAACACGAAAAAAACCCAGGATCTGGCCAACAAGTATGCGAAGAAGGCAAAATCATGAGCCAGATGCGGGCAAATCCCGGACCTATCCCAGACCTAACCGGTGTTATCCTCTAAAATATTGATCGAAACAAGGTTTAATTGACTGCTTCAGTGTGTTACCACATTACTACGTGATTCAAACACGAAAAAAACCCAGGATCTGGCCAACAACTATGCGAAGAAGGCAAAATCATGGGCCAGATGCGGGCATAACCCAGACCTAACCCAGACCTAACCGGTGTTATCCTCTGAAATATTGATCGAAACCAGGTTTAATTGACTGCTTCAGTGTGTTACCACATTACTACGTGATTCAAACACGAAAAAAACCCAGGATCTGGCCAACAAGTATGCGAAGAAGGCAAAATCATGAGCCAGATGCGGGCATATCCCGGACCTATCCCAGACCTAACTGGTGTTATCCTCTAAAATATTGATCGAAACCAGGTTTAATTGACTGCTTCAGTGTGTTACCACATTACTACGTGATTCAAACACGAAAAAAACCCAGGATCTGGCCAACAAGTTTGCGAAAAAGGCGAAAGTATAAGCCAGATGTGCGCATTTCCCGGACCTAACCCAGACCTAACCGGTGTTATCCTCTAAAATATTGATCGAAACAAGGTTTAATTGACTGCTTCAGTGTGTTACCACATTACTACGTGATTCAAACACGAAAAAAACCCAGGATCTGGCCAACAACTATGCGAAGAAGGCAAAATCATGGGCCAGATGCGGGCATAACCCAGACCTAACCCAGACCTAACCGGTGTTATCCTCTAAAATATTGATCGAAACCAGGTTTAATTGACTGCTTCAGTGTGTTACCACATTACTACATGATTCAAACACGAAAAAAACCCAGGATCTGGCCAACAAGTTTGCGAAAATGCGAAAGCATAAGCCAGATGCGCGCATATCCCAGACCTAACCCAGACCTAACCGGTGTTATCCTCTAAAATATTGATCGAAACCAGGTTTAATTGACTGCTTCAGTGTGTTACCACATTACTACGTGATTCAAACACGAAAAAAACCCAGGACCTGGCCAACAAGTTTGCGAAAAAGGTGAAAGTATAAGGCAGATGCGCGCATATCCCAGACCTAACCCAGACCTAACCGGTGTTATCCTCTGAAATATTGATCGAAACCAGGTTTAATTGACTGCTTCAGTGTGTTACCACATTACTACGTGATTCAAACACGAAAAAAACCCAGGATCTGGTCAACAAGTATGCGAAGAAGGCAAAACCATGAGCCAGATGCGGGCATAACCCAGACCTAACCCAGACCTAACCGGTGTTATCCTCTAAAATATTGACCGAAACCAGGTTTAACTGACTGCTTCAGTGTGTTACCACATTACTACATGATTCAAACACGAAAAAAACCCAGGATCTGGCCAACAAGTTTGCGAAAAAGGCAAAAGTATAAGCCATATGCGCGCAAATCCCAGACCTAACCCAGACCTAACCGGTGTTATCCTCTAAAATATTGATCCAAACCAGGTTTTATTGACTGCTTCAGTGTGTTACCACATTACTACGTGTTTCAAACACGGAAAATACCCAGGATCTGGCCAACAAGTATGCGAAGAAGGCAAAATCATGAGCCAGATGCGGGCATAACCCAGACCTAACCCAGACCTAACCGGTGTTATCCTCTGAAGTATTGATCGAAACAAGGTTTAATTGACTGCTTCAGTGTGTTACCACATTACTACGTGATTCAAACACGAAAAAAACCCAGGATCTGGCCAACAAGTATGCGAAGAAGGCAAAATCATGAGCCAGATGTGGGCATAACCCAGACCTAACCCAGACCTAACCGGTGTTATCCTCTAAAATATTGATCGAAACCAGGTTTAATTGACTGCTTCAGTGTGTTACCACATTACTACGTGATTCAAACACGAAAAAAACCCAGGATCTGGCCAACAAGTTTGCGAAAAAGGCGAAAGTATAAGCCAGATGCGCGCATTTCCCAGACCTAACCCAGACCTAACCGGTGTTATCCTCTGAAATATTGATCGAAACCAGGTTTAATTGACTGCTTCAGTGTGTTACCACATTACTATGTGATTCAAACACGAAAAAAACCCAGGATCTGGCCAACAAGTATGCGAAGAAGGCAAAATCATGAGCCAGATGCGGGCATATCCCGGACCTATCCCAGACCTAACCGGTGTTATCCTCTAAAATATTGATCGAAACCAGGTTTAATTGACTGCTTCAGTGTGTTACCACATTACTACGTGATTCAAACACGAAAAAAACCCAGGATCTGGCCTACAAGTTTGCGAAAAAGGCGAAAGTATAAGCCAGATGTGCGCATTTCCCAGACCTAACCCAGACCTAACCGGTGTTATCCTCTAAAATACTGTCCGAATCCAGGTTTAATTGACTGCCTCAGTGTGGTACAACATTACTACGTGATTCAAACACGGAAAAAACCCAGGATCTGGCCAACAAGTTTGCGAAAATGGCGAAAGCATAAGCCAGATGCGCGCATATCCCAGACCTAACCCAGACCTAGCCGGTGTTATCCTCTAAAACATTGATCAAAACCAGGTTTAATTGACTGCTTCAGTGTGTTACCACATTACTACATGATTCAAACACGAAAAAAACCCAGGATCTGGCCAACAAGTTTGCGAAAAAGGCGAAAGCATAAGCCAGATGCGCGCATATCCCAGACCTAACCCAGACCTAACCGGTGTTATCCTCTAAAATATTGATCGAAACCAGGTTTAATTGACTGCTTCAGTGTGTTACCACATTACTACGTGATTCAAACACGAAAAAAACCCAGGACCTGGCCTACAAGTTTGCGAAAAAGGTGAAAGTATAAGGCAGATGCGCGCATATCCCAGACCTAACCCAGACCTAACCGGTGTTATCCTCTGAAATATTGATCGAAACCAGGTTTAATTGACTGCTTCAGTGTGTTACCACATTACTACGTGATTCAAACACGAAAAAAACCCAGGATCTGGTCAACAAGTATGCGAAGAAGGCAAAACCATGAGCCAGATGCGGGCATAACCCAGACCTTACCCAGACCTAACCGGTGTTTTCCTCTAAAATATTGACCGAAACCAGGTTTAACTGACTGCTTCAGTGTGTTACCACATTACTACATGATTCAAACACGAAAAAAACACAGGATCTGGCCAACAAGTTTGCGAAAAAGGCGAAAGTATAAGCCAGATGCGCGCAAATCCCAGACCTAACCCAGACCTAACCGGCGTTATCCTCTAAAATATTGATCGAAACCAGGTTTTATTGACTGCTTCAGTGTGTTACCACATTACTACGTGTTTCAAACACGGAAAATACCCAGGATCTGGCCAACAAGTATGCGAAGAAGGCAAAATCATGAGCCAGATGCGGGCATAACCCAGACCTAACCCAGACCTAGCCGGTGTTATCCTCTAAAATATTGATCGAAACCAGGTTTAATTGACTGCTTCAGTGTGTCACCACATTACTACATGATTCAAACACGAAAAAAACCCAGGATCTGGCCAACAACTATGCGAAGAAGGCAAAATCATGGGCCAGATGCGGCCATAACCCAGACCTAACCCAGACCTAACCGGTGATATCCTCTGAAATATTGATCGAAACCAGGTTTAATTGACTGCTTCAGTGTGTTACCACATTACTACGTGATTCAAACACGAAAAAAACCCAGGATCTGGCCAACAAGTATGCGAAGAAGGCAAAATCATGAGCCAGATGCGGGCAAATCCCGGACCTATCCCAGACCTAACCGGTGTTATCCTCTAAAATATTGATCGAAACAAGGTTTAATTGACTGCTTCAGTGTGTTACCACATTACTACGTGATTCAAACACGAAAAAAACCCAGGATCTGGCCAACAAGTATGCGAAGAAGGCAAAATCATGAGCCAGATGCGGGCATATCCCGGACCTATCCCAGACCTAACCGGTGTTATCCTCTAAAATATTGATCGAAACCAGGTTTAATTGACTGCTTCAGTGTGTTACCACATTACTACGTGATTCAAACACGAAAAAAACCCAGGATCTGGCCTACAAGTTTGCGAAAAAGGCGAAAGTATAAGCCAGATGTGCGCATTTCCCAGACCTAACCCAGACCTAACCGGTGTTATCCTCTAAAATACTGTCCGAATCCAGGTTTAATTGACTGCCTCAGTGTGGTACAACATTACTACGTGATTCAAACACGGAAAAAACCCAGGATCTGGCCAACAAGTTTGCGAAAATGGCGAAAGCATAAGCCAGATGCGCGCATATCCCAGACCTAACCCAGACCTAGCCGGTGTTATCCTCTAAAACATTGATCAAAACCAGGTTTAATTGACTGCTTCAGTGTGTTACCACATTACTACATGATTCAAACACGAAAAAAACCCAGGATCTGGCCAACAAGTTTGCGAAAAAGGCGAAAGCATAAGCCAGATGCGCGCATATCCCAGACCTAACCCAGACCTAACCGGTGTTATCCTCTAAAATATTGATCGAAACCAGGTTTAATTGACTGCTTCAGTGTGTTACCACATTACTACGTGATTCAAACACGAAAAAAACCCAGGACCTGGCCTACAAGTTTGCGAAAAAGGTGAAAGTATAAGGCAGATGCGCGCATATCCCAGACCTAACCCAGACCTAACCGGTGTTATCCTCTGAAATATTGATCGAAACCAGGTTTAATTGACTGCTTCAGTGTGTTACCACATTACTACGTGATTCAAACACGAAAAAAACCCAGGATCTGGTCAACAAGTATGCGAAGAAGGCAAAACCATGAGCCAGATGCGGGCATAACCCAGACCTTACCCAGACCTAACCGGTGTTTTCCTCTAAAATATTGACCGAAACCAGGTTTAACTGACTGCTTCAGTGTGTTACCACATTACTACATGATTCAAACACGAAAAAAACACAGGATCTGGCCAACAAGTTTGCGAAAAAGGCGAAAGTATAAGCCAGATGCGCGCAAATCCCAGACCTAACCCAGACCTAACCGGCGTTATCCTCTAAAATATTGATCGAAACCAGGTTTTATTGACTGCTTCAGTGTGTTACCACATTACTACGTGTTTCAAACACGGAAAATACCCAGGATCTGGCCAACAAGTATGCGAAGAAGGCAAAATCATGAGCCAGATGCGGGCATAACCCAGACCTAACCCAGACCTAGCCGGTGTTATCCTCTAAAATATTGATCGAAACCAGGTTTAATTGACTGCTTCAGTGTGTCACCACATTACTACATGATTCAAACACGAAAAAAACCCAGGATCTGGCCAACAACTATGCGAAGAAGGCAAAATCATGGGCCAGATGCGGCCATAACCCAGACCTAACCCAGACCTAACCGGTGATATCCTCTGAAATATTGATCGAAACCAGGTTTAATTGACTGCTTCAGTGTGTTACCACATTACTACGTGATTCAAACACGAAAAAAACCCAGGATCTGGCCAACAAGTATGCGAAGAAGGCAAAATCATGAGCCAGATGCGGGCAAATCCCGGACCTATCCCAGACCTAACCGGTGTTATCCTCTAAAATATTGATCGAAACAAGGTTTAATTGACTGCTTCAGTGTGTTACCACATTACTACGTGATTCAAACACGAAAAAAACCCAGGATCTGGCCAACAACTATGCGAAGAAGGCAAAATCATGGGCCAGATGCGGGCATAACCCAGACCTAACCCAGACCTAACCGGTGTTATCCTCTGAAATATTGATCGAAACCAGGTTTAATTGACTGCTTCAGTGTGTTACCACATTACTACGTGATTCAAACACGAAAAAAACCCAGGATCTGGCCAACAAGTATGCGAAGAAGGCAAAATCATGAGCCAGATGCGGGCATATCCCGGACCTATCCCAGACCTAACTGGTGTTATCCCCTAAAATATTGATCGAAACCAGGTTTAATTGACTGCTTCAGTGTGTTACCACATTACTACGTGATTCAAACACGAAAAAAACCCAGGATCTGGCCAACAAGTTTGCGAAAAAGGCGAAAGTATAAGCCAGATGTGCGCATTTCCCGGACCTAACCCAGACCTAACCGGTGTTATCCTCTAAAATATTGATCGAAACAAGGTTTAATTGACTGCTTCAGTGTGTTACCACATTACTACGTGATTCAAACACGAAAAAAACCCAGGATCTGGCCAACAACTATGCGAAGAAGGCAAAATCATGGGCCAGATGCGGGCATAACCCAGACCTAACCCAGACCTAACCGGTGTTATCCTCTAAAATATTGATCGAAACCAGGTTTAATTGACTGCTTCAGTGTGTTACCACATTACTACATGATTCAAACACGAAAAAAACCCAGGATCTGGCCAACAAGTTTGCGAAAATGCGAAAGCATAAGCCAGATGCGCGCATATCCCAGACCTAACCCAGACCTAACCGGTGTTATCCTCTAAAATATTGATCGAAACCAGGTTTAATTGACTGCTTCAGTGTGTTACCACATTACTACGTGATTCAAACACGAAAAAAACCCAGGACCTGGCCAACAAGTTTGCGAAAAAGGTGAAAGTATAAGGCAGATGCGCGCATATCCCAGACCTAACCCAGACCTAACCGGTGTTATCCTCTGAAATATTGATCGAAACCAGGTTTAATTGACTGCTTCAGTGTGTTACCACATTACTACGTGATTCAAACACGAAAAAAACCCAGGATCTGGTCAACAAGTATGCGAAGAAGGCAAAACCATGAGCCAGATGCGGGCATAACCCAGACCTAACCCAGACCTAACCGGTGTTATCCTCTAAAATATTGACCGAAACCAGGTTTAACTGACTGCTTCAGTGTGTTACCACATTACTACATGATTCAAACACGAAAAAAACCCAGGATCTGGCCAACAAGTTTGCGAAAAAGGCAAAAGTATAAGCCATATGCGCGCAAATCCCAGACCTAACCCAGACCTAACCGGTGTTATCCTCTAAAATATTGATCCAAACCAGGTTTTATTGACTGCTTCAGTGTGTTACCACATTACTACGTGTTTCAAACACGGAAAATACCCAGGATCTGGCCAACAAGTATGCGAAGAAGGCAAAATCATGAGCCAGATGCGGGCATAACCCAGACCTAACCCAGACCTAACCGGTGTTATCCTCTGAAGTATTGATCGAAACAAGGTTTAATTGACTGCTTCAGTGTGTTACCACATTACTACGTGATTCAAACACGAAAAAAACCCAGGATCTGGCCAACAAGTATGCGAAGAAGGCAAAATCATGAGCCAGATGTGGGCATAACCCAGACCTAACCCAGACCTAACCGGTGTTATCCTCTAAAATATTGATCGAAACCAGGTTTAATTGACTGCTTCAGTGTGTTACCACATTACTACGTGATTCAAACACGAAAAAAACCCAGGATCTGGCCAACAAGTTTGCGAAAAAGGCGAAAGTATAAGCCAGATGCGCGCATTTCCCAGACCTAACCCAGACCTAACCGGTGTTATCCTCTGAAATATTGATCGAAACCAGGTTTAATTGACTGCTTCAGTGTGTTACCACATTACTATGTGATTCAAACACGAAAAAAACCCAGGATCTGGCCAACAAGTATGCGAAGAAGGCAAAATCATGAGCCAGGTGTGGGCATAACCCAGACCTAACACAGACCTAACCGGAGTTATCCTCTAAAATATTGATCGAAAACAGGTTTAATTGACTGCTTCAGTGTGTTACCACATTACTACGTGATTCAAACACGAAAAAACCCCAGGATCTGGCCAACAAGTATGCGAAGAAGGCAAAATCATGAGCCAGATGCGGGCATAACCCAGACCTATTCCAGATCTAACCCGTGTTATCCTCTAAAATATTGATCGAAACCAGGTTTTATTGACTGCTTCAGTGTATTACCACATTACTACGTGAAACAAACACGAAAAAAACCCAGGATCTGGCCAACAAGTATGCGAAGAAGGCAAAATCATGAGCCAGATGCGGGCATAACCCAGACCTAACCCAGACCTAACCGGTGTTATCCTCTAAAATATTGATCGAAACCAGGTTTTATTGACTGCTCCAGTGTATTACCACAATACTACGTGATTCAAACACGGAAAATACCCAGGATCTGGCCAACAAGTTTGCGAAAAAGGCGAAAGTATAAGCCAGATGCGCGCAAATCCCAGACCTAACCCAGACCTAACCGGCGTTATCCTCTAAAATATTGATCGAAACCAGGATTAATTGACTGCTTCAGTGTGGTACCACATTACTGCGTTATTCAAACCGGAAAAAAACCCAGGATCTAGCCAACAAGTTTGCGAAAAAGGCGAAAGTATAAGCCAGATGCGCGCATATCCCAGACCTAACCCAGACCTAACCGGTGTTATCCTCTAAAATATTGATCGAAACCAGGTTTAAATGACTGCTTCAGTGTGTTACCACATTACTACGTGTTTCAAACACGGAAAATACCCAGGATCTGGCCAACAAGTTTGCGAAAAAGGCGAAAGTATAAGCCAGATGCGCGCATTTCCCAGACCTAACCCAGACCTAACGGGCGTTATCCTCTAAAATATTGATCGAAACCAGGTTTAATTGACTGCTTCAGTGTGGTACCACATTACTGCGTTATTCAAACCGGAAAAAAACCCAGGATCTAGCCAACAAGTTTGCGAAAAAGGCGAAAGTATAAGCCAGATGCGCGCAAATCCCAGACCTAACCCAGACCTAACCGGCGTTATCCTCTAAAATATTGATCGAAACCAGGTTTAATTGACTGCTTCAGTGTGGTACCACATTACTGCGTTATTCAAACCGGAAAAAAACCCAGGATCTAGCCAACAAGTTTGCGAAAAAGGCGAAAGTATAAGCCAGATGCGCGCATATCCCAGACCTTACACAGACCTAACCGGTGTTATCCTCTAAAATATTGATCGAAACCAGGTTTAATTGACTGCTTCAGTGTGTTACCACATTACTACGTGTTTCAAACACGGAAAATACCCAGGATCTGGCCAACAAGTTTGCGAAAAAGGCGAAAGTATAAGCCAGATGCGCGCATTTCCCAGACCTAACCCAGACCTAACCGGCGTTATCCTCTAAAATATTAATCGAAACCAGGTTTAATTGACTGCTTCAGTGTGGTACCACATTCCTACGTGATTCAAACACGAAAAAAACCCAGGATCTGGCCAAGAAGTATGCGAAGAAGGCGAAAGAATAAGCCAGATGCGCGCATTTCCCAGACCTAACCCAGACCTAACCGGTGTTATCCTCTGAAATATTGATCGAAACCAGGTTTAATTGACTGCTTCAGTGTGTTACCACATTTCTACGTGATTCAAACACGAAAAAAACCCAAGATCTGGCCAACAAGTATGCGAAGAAGGCAAAATCATGAGCCAGATGCGGGCATAACCCAGACCTAACCCAGACCTAACCGGTGTTATCCTCTAAAATATTGATCGAAACCAGGTTTAATTGACTGCTTCAGTGTGTTACCACATTACTACGTGATTCAAACACGAAAAAAACCCAAGATCTGGCCAACAAGTATGCGAAGAAGGCAGAATCATGAGTCAGATGCGGGCATAACCCAGACCTAACCCAGACCTAACCGGTGTTATCCTCTAAAATATTGATCGAAACCTGGTTTAATTGACTGCTTCAGTGTGTTACCACTTTACTACGTGATTCAAACACGGAAAATACCCAGGATCTGGCCAACAAGTTTGCGAAGAAGGCGAAAGTATAAGCCAGATGCGCGCATTTCCCAGACCTATCCCAGACCTAACCGGTGTTATCCTCTGAAATATTGATCGAAACCAGGTTTAATTGACTGCTTCAGTGTGTTACCACATTACTACGTGATTCAAACACGGAAAATACCCAGGATCTGGCCAACAAGTATGCGAAGAAGGCAAAATCATGAGCCAGGTGCGGACATAACCCAGACGAAACCCAGGCCTAACCAGTGTTATCCTCTAAAATATTGATCGAAACCAGGTTTAATGGACTGTTTCTGTGTGGTACCACATTACTACGTGATTCAAACACGAAAAAAACCCAGGATCTGGCCAACAAGTTTGCGAAAAATGCGAAAGTATAAGCCAGATGCGCGCATAACCCAGACCTAACCCAGACCTAACCGGTGTTATCCTCTGAAATATTGATCGAAACCAGGTTTAATTGACTGCTTCAGTGTGGTACCACATTACTGCGTTATTCAAACCCGAAAAAAACCCAGGATCTAGCCAACAAGTTTGCGAAAAAGGCGAAAGTATAAGCCAGATGCGCGCATTTCCCAGACCTAACCCAGACCTAACCGGTGTTATCCTCTGAAATATTGATCGAAACCAGGTTTAATTGACTGCTTCAGTGTGTTACCACATTTCTACGTGATTCAAACACGAAAAAAACCCAAGATCTGGCCAACAAGTATGCGAAGAAGGCAAAATCATGAGCCAGATGCGGGCATAACCCAGACCTAACCCAGACCTAACCGGTGTTATCCTCTAAAATATTGATCGAAACCAGGTTTAATGGACTGTTTCTGTGTGGTACCACATTACTACGTGATTCAAACACGAAAAAAACCCAGGATCTGGCCAACAAGTTTGCGAAAAATGCGAAAGTATAAGCCAGATGCGCGCATATCCCAGACCTAACCCAGACCTAACCGGTGTTATCCTCTGAAATATTGATCGAAACCAGGTTTAATTGACTGCTTCAGTGTGGTACCACATTACTGCGTTATTCAAACCCGAAAAAAACCCAGGATCTAGCCAACAAGTTTGCGAAAAAGGCGAAAGTATAAGCCAGATGCGCGCATATCCCAGACCTAACCCAGACCTAACCGGTGTTATCCTCTGAAATATTGATCGAAACCAGGTTTAATTGACTGCTTCAGTGTGTTACCACATTACTACGTGTTTCAAACACGGAAAATACCCAGGATCTGGCCAACAAGTTTGCGAAAAAGGCAAAATCATGAGCCAGATGCGAGCATAACCCAGACCTAACCCAGACCTAGCCGGTGTTATCCTTTAAAATATTGATCGAAACCAGGTTTAATTGACTGCTTCAGTGTGTTACCACATTACTACATGATTCAAACACGAAAAAAACCCAGGATCTGGCCAACAAGTATGCGAAGAAGGCAAAATCATGAGCCAGATGCGGGCATAACCCAGACCTAACCCAGACCTAACCGGTGTTATCCTCTGAAATATTGATCGAAACAAGGTTTAATTGACTGCTTCAGTGTGTTACCACATTACTACGTGATTCAAACACGAAAAAAACCCAGGATCTGGCCAACAAGTATGCGAAGAAGGCAAAATCATGAGCCAGATGCGGGCATAACCCAGACCTAACCCAGACCTAACCGGTGTTATCCTCTAAAATATTGATCGAAACCAGGTTTAATTGACTGCTTCAGTGTGTTACCACATTTCTACGTGATTCAAACACGAAAAAAACCCAAGATCTGGCCAACAAGTATGCGAAGAAGGCAAAATCATGAGCCAGATGCGGGCATAACCCAGACCTAACCCAGACCTAACCGGTGTTATCCTCTAAAATATTGATCGAAACCAGGTTTAATTGACTGCTTCAGTGTGTTACCACATTACTACGTGATTCAAACACGAAAAAAACCCAGGATCTGGCCAACAAGTATGCGAAGAAGGCAAAATCATGAGCCAGATGCGGGCATAACCCAGACCTATTCCAGATCTAACCCGTGCTATCCTCTAAAATATTGATCGAAACCAGGTTTTATTGACTGCTTCAGTGTATTACCACATTACTACGTGATTCAAACACGAAAAAAACCCAGGATCTGGCCAACAAGTATGCGAAGAAGGCAAAATCATGAGCCAGATGCGGGCATAACCGAGACCTAACCCAGACCTAACCGGTGTTATCCTCTAAAATATTGATCGAAACCAGGTTTAATTGACTGCTTCAGTGTGTTACCACATTACTACATGATTCAAACACGAAAAAAACCCAGGATCTGGCCAACAAGTATGCGAAGAAGGCAAAATCATGAGCCAGATGCGGGCATAACCCAGACCTAACCCAGACCTAGCCGGTGTTATCCTTTAAAATATTGATCGAAACCAGGTTTAATTGACTGCTTCAGTGTGTTACCACATTACTACATGATTCAAACACGAAAAAAACCCAGGATCTGGCCAACAAGTATGCGAAGAAGGCAAAATCATGAGCCTGATGCGGGCATAACCGAGACCTAACCCAGACCTAACCGGTGTTATCCTCTAAAATATTGATCGAAACCAGGTTTAATTGACTGCTTCAGTGTGTTACCACATTACTACATGATTCAAACACGAAAAAAACCCAGGATCTGGCCAACAAGTATGCGAAGAAGGCAAAATCATGAGCCAGATGCGTGCATAACCCAGACCTAACCCAGACCTAACCGGTGTTATCCTCTAAAATATTGATCGAAACCAGGTTTAATTGACTGCTTCAGTGTGTTACCACATTACTACATGAATCAAACACGAAAAAAACCCAGGATCTGGCCAACAAGTATGCGAAGAAGGCAAAATCATGAGCCAGATGCGGGCAAATCCCGGACCTATCCCAGACCTAACCGGTGTTATCCTCTAAAATATTGATCGAAACAAGGTTTTATTGACTGCTTCAGTGTGTTACCACATTACTACGTGTTTCAAACACGGAAAATACCCAGGATCTGGCCAACAAGTATGCGAAGAAGGCAAAATCATGAGCCAGATGCGGGCATAACCCAGACCTAACCCAGACCTAGCCGGTGTTATCCTCTAAAATATTGATCGAAACCAGGTTTAATTGACTGCTTCAGTGTGTCACCACATTACTACATGATTCAAACACGAAAAAAACCCAGGATCTGGCCAACAACTATGCGAAGAAGGCAAAATCATGGGCCAGATGCGGCCATAACCCAGACCTAACCCAGACCTAACCGGTGATATCCTCTGAAATATTGATCGAAACCAGGTGTAATTGACTGCTTCAGTGTGTTACCACATTACTACGTGATTCAAACACGAAAAAAACCCAGGATCTGGCCAACAAGTATGCGAAGAAGGCAAAATCATGAGCCAGATGCGGGCAAATCCCGGACCTATCCCAGACCTAACCGGTGTTATCCTCTAAAATATTGATCGAAACAAGGTTTAATTGACTGCTTCAGTGTGTTACCACATTACTACGTGATTCAAACACGAAAAAAACCCAGGATCTGGCCAACAACTATGCGAAGAAGGCAAAATCATGGGCCAGATGCGGGCATAACCCAGACCTAACCCAGACCTAACCGGTGTTATCCTCTGAAATATTGATCGAAACCAGGTTTAATTGACTGCTTCAGTGTGTTACCACATTACTACGTGATTCAAACACGAAAAAAACCCAGGATCTGGCCAACAAGTATGCGAAGAAGGCAAAATCATGAGCCAGATGCGGGCATATCCCGGACCTATCCCAGACGTAACTGGTGTTATCCTCTAAAATATTGATCGAAACCAGGTTTAATTGACTGCTTCAGTGTGTTACCACATTACTACGTGATTCAAACACGAAAAAAACCCAGGATCTGGCCAACAAGTTTGCGAAAAAGGCGAAAGTATAAGCCAGATGTGCGCATTTCCCGGACCTAACCCAGACCTAACCGGTGTTATCCTCTAAAATATTGATCGAAACAAGGTTTAATTGACTGCTTCAGTGTGTTACCACATTACTACGTGATTCAAACACGAAAAAAACCCAGGATCTGGCCAACAACTATGCGAAGAAGGCAAAATCATGGGCCAGATGCGGGCATAACCCAGACCTAACCCAGACCTAACCGGTGTTATCCTCTAAAATATTGATCGAAACCAGGTTTAATTGACTGCTTCAGTGTGTTACCACATTACTACATGATTCAAACACGAAAAAAACCCAGGATCTGGCCAACAAGTTTGCGAAAAAGGCGAAAGCATAAGCCAGATGCGCGCATATCCCAGACCTAACCCAGACCTAACCGGTGTTATCCTCTAAAATATTGATCGAAACCAGGTTTAATTGACTGCTTCAGTGTGTTACCACATTACTACGTGATTCAAACACGAAAAAAACCCAGGACCTGGCCAACAAAATTGCGAAAAAGGTGAAAGTATAAGGCAGATGCACGCATATCCCAGACCTAACCCAGACCTAACCGGTGTTATCCTCTGAAATATTGATCGAAACCAGGTTTAATTGACTGCTTCAGTGTGTTACCACATTACTACGTGATTCAAACACGAAAAAAACCCAGGATCTGGTCAACAAGTATGCGAAGAAGGCAAAACCATGAGCCAGATGCGGGCATAACCCAGACCTAACCCAGACCTAACCGGTGTTATCCTCTAAAATATTGACCGAAACCAGGTTTAACTGACTGCTTCAGTGTGTTACCACATTACTACATGATTCAAACACGAAAAAAACCCAGGATCTGGCCAACAAGTTTGCGAAAAAGGCAAAAGTATAAGCCATATGCGCGCAAATCCCAGACCTAACCCAGACCTAACCGGTGTTATCCTCTAAAATATTGATCCAAACCAGGTTTTATTGACTGCTTCAGTGTGTTACCACATTACTACGTGTTTCAAACACGGAAAATACCCAGGATCTGGCCAACAAGTATGCGAAGAAGGCAAAATCATGAGCCAGATGCGGGCATAACCCAGACCTAACCCAGACCTAACCGGTGTTATCCTCTGAAGTATTGATCGAAACAAGGTTTAATTGACTGCTTCAGTGTGTTACCACATTACTACGTGATTCAAACACGAAAAAAACCCAGGATCTGGCCAACAAGTATGCGAAGAAGGCAAAATCATGAGCCAGATGTGGGCATAACCCAGACCTAACCCAGACCTAACCGGTGTTATCCTCTAAAATATTGATCGAAACCAGGTTTAATTGACTGCTTCAGTGTGTTACCACATTACTACGTGATTCAAACACGAAAAAAACCCAGGATCTGGCCAACAAGTTTGCGAAAAAGGCGAAAGTATAAGCCAGATGCGCGCATTTCCCAGACCTAACCCAGACCTAACCGGTGTTATCCTCTGAAATATTGATCGAAACCAGGTTTAATTGACTGCTTCAGTGTGTTACCACATTACTATGTGATTCAAACACGAAAAAAACCCAGGATCTGGCCAACAAGTATGCGAAGAAGGCAAAATCATGAGCCAGGTGTGGGCATAACCCAGACCTAACACAGACCTAACCGGAGTTATCCTCTAAAATATTGATCGAAAACAGGTTTAATTGACTGCTTCAGTGTGTTACCACATTACTACGTGATTCAAACACGAAAAAACCCCAGGATCTGGCCAACAAGTATGCGAAGAAGGCAAAATCATGAGCCAGATGCGGGCATAACCCAGACCTATTCCAGATCTAACCCGTGTTATCCTCTAAAATATTGATCGAAACCAGGTTTTATTGACTGCTTCAGTGTATTACCACATTACTACGTGAAACAAACACGAAAAAAACCCAGGATCTGGCCAACAAGTATGCGAAGAAGGCAAAATCATGAGCCAGATGCGGGCATAACCCAGACCTAACCCAGACCTAACCGGTGTTATCCTCTAAAATATTGATCGAAACCAGGTTTTATTGACTGCTCCAGTGTATTACCACAATACTACGTGATTCAAACACGGAAAATACCCAGGATCTGGCCAACAAGTTTGCGAAAAAGGCGAAAGTATAAGCCAGATGCGCGCAAATCCCAGACCTAACCCAGACCTAACCGGCGTTATCCTCTAAAATATTGATCGAAACCAGGATTAATTGACTGCTTCAGTGTGGTACCACATTACTGCGTTATTCAAACCGGAAAAAAACCCAGGATCTAGCCAACAAGTTTGCGAAAAAGGCGAAAGTATAAGCCAGATGCGCGCATATCCCAGACCTAACCCAGACCTAACCGGTGTTATCCTCTAAAATATTGATCGAAACCAGGTTTAAATGACTGCTTCAGTGTGTTACCACATTACTACGTGTTTCAAACACGGAAAATACCCAGGATCTGACCAACAAGTTTGCGAAAAAGGCGAAAGTATAAGCCAGATGCGCGCATTTCCCAGACCTAACCCAGACCTAACGGGCGTTATCCTCTAAAATATTGATCGAAACCAGGTTTAATTGACTGCTTCAGTGTGGTACCACATTACTGCGTTATTCAAACCGGAAAAAAACCCAGGATCTAGCCAACAAGTTTGCGAAAAAGGCGAAAGTATAAGCCAGATGCGCGCAAATCCCAGACCTAACCCAGACCTAACCGGCGTTATCCTCTAAAATATTGATCGAAACCAGGTTTAATTGACTGCTTCAGTGTGGTACCACATTACTGCGTTATTCAAACCGGAAAAAAACCCAGGATCTAGCCAACAAGTTTGCGAAAAAGGCGAAAGTATAAGCCAGATGCGCGCATATCCCAGACCTTACACAGACCTAACCGGTGTTATCCTCTAAAATATTGATCGAAACCAGGTTTAATTGACTGCTTCAGTGTGTTACCACATTACTACGTGTTTCAAACACGGAAAATACCCAGGATCTGGCCAACAAGTTTGCGAAAAAGGCGAAAGTATAAGCCAGATGCGCGCATTTCCCAGACCTAACCCAGACCTAACCGGCGTTATCCTCTAAAATATTAATCGAAACCAGGTTTAATTGACTGCTTCAGTGTGGTACCACATTCCTACGTGATTCAAACACGAAAAAAACCCAGGATCTGGCCAAGAAGTATGCGAAGAAGGCGAAAGAATAAGCCAGATGCGCGCATTTCCCAGACCTAACCCAGACCTAACCGGTGTTATCCTCTGAAATATTGATCGAAACCAGGTTTAATTGACTGCTTCAGTGTGTTACCACATTTCTACGTGATTCAAACACGAAAAAAACCCAAGATCTGGCCAACAAGTATGCGAAGAAGGCAAAATCATGAGCCAGATGCGGGCATAACCCAGACCTAACCCAGACCTAACCGGTGTTATCCTCTAAAATATTGATCGAAACCAGGTTTAATTGACTGCTTCAGTGTGTTACCACATTACTACGTGATTCAAACACGAAAAAAACCCAAGATCTGGCCAACAAGTATGCGAAGAAGGCAGAATCATGAGTCAGATGCGGGCATAACCCAGACCTAACCCAGACCTAACCGGTGTTATCCTCTAAAATATTGATCGAAACCTGGTTTAATTGACTGCTTCAGTGTGTTACCACTTTACTACGTGATTCAAACACGGAAAATACCCAGGATCTGGCCAACAAGTTTGCGAAGAAGGCGAAAGTATAAGCCAGATGCGCGCATTTCCCAGACCTATCCCAGACCTAACCGGTGTTATCCTCTGAAATATTGATCGAAACCAGGTTTAATTGACTGCTTCAGTGTGTTACCACATTACTACGTGATTCAAACACGGAAAATACCCAGGATCTGGCCAACAAGTATGCGAAGAAGGCAAAATCATGAGCCAGGTGCGGACATAACCCAGACGAAACCCAGGCCTAACCAGTGTTATCCTCTAAAATATTGATCGAAACCAGGTTTAATGGACTGTTTCTGTGTGGTACCACATTACTACGTGATTCAAACACGAAAAAAACCCAGGATCTGGCCAACAAGTTTGCGAAAAATGCGAAAGTATAAGCCAGATGCGCGCATAACCCAGACCTAACCCAGACCTAACCGGTGTTATCCTCTGAAATATTGATCGAAACCAGGTTTAATTGACTGCTTCAGTGTGGTACCACATTACTGCGTTATTCAAACCCGAAAAAAACCCAGGATCTAGCCAACAAGTTTGCGAAAAAGGCGAAAGTATAAGCCAGATGCGCGCATTTCCCAGACCTAACCCAGACCTAACCGGTGTTATCCTCTGAAATATTGATCGAAACCAGGTTTAATTGACTGCTTCAGTGTGTTACCACATTTCTACGTGATTCAAACACGAAAAAAACCCAAGATCTGGCCAACAAGTATGCGAAGAAGGCAAAATCATGAGCCAGATGCGGGCATAACCCAGACCTAACCCAGACCTAACCGGTGTTATCCTCTAAAATATTGATCGAAACCAGGTTTAATGGACTGTTTCTGTGTGGTACCACATTACTACGTGATTCAAACACGAAAAAAACCCAGGATCTGGCCAACAAGTTTGCGAAAAATGCGAAAGTATAAGCCAGATGCGCGCATATCCCAGACCTAACCCAGACCTAACCGGTGTTATCCTCTGAAATATTGATCGAAACCAGGTTTAATTGACTGCTTCAGTGTGGTACCACATTACTGCGTTATTCAAACCCGAAAAAAACCCAGGATCTAGCCAACAAGTTTGCGAAAAAGGCGAAAGTATAAGCCAGATGCGCGCATATCCCAGACCTAACCCAGACCTAACCGGTGTTATCCTCTGAAATATTGATCGAAACCAGGTTTAATTGACTGCTTCAGTGTGTTACCACATTACTACGTGTTTCAAACACGGAAAATACCCAGGATCTGGCCAACAAGTTTGCGAAAAAGGCAAAATCATGAGCCAGATGCGAGCATAACCCAGACCTAACCCAGACCTAGCCGGTGTTATCCTTTAAAATATTGATCGAAACCAGGTTTAATTGACTGCTTCAGTGTGTTACCACATTACTACATGATTCAAACACGAAAAAAACCCAGGATCTGGCCAACAAGTATGCGAAGAAGGCAAAATCATGAGCCAGATGCGGGCATAACCCAGACCTAACCCAGACCTAACCGGTGTTATCCTCTGAAATATTGATCGAAACAAGGTTTAATTGACTGCTTCAGTGTGTTACCACATTACTACGTGATTCAAACACGAAAAAAACCCAGGATCTGGCCAACAAGTATGCGAAGAAGGCAAAATCATGAGCCAGATGCGGGCATAACCCAGACCTAACCCAGACCTAACCGGTGTTATCCTCTAAAATATTGATCGAAACCAGGTTTAATTGACTGCTTCAGTGTGTTACCACATTTCTACGTGATTCAAACACGAAAAAAACCCAAGATCTGGCCAACAAGTATGCGAAGAAGGCAAAATCATGAGCCAGATGCGGGCATAACCCAGACCTAACCCAGACCTAACCGGTGTTATCCTCTAAAATATTGATCGAAACCAGGTTTAATTGACTGCTTCAGTGTGTTACCACATTACTACGTGATTCAAACACGAAAAAAACCCAGGATCTGGCCAACAAGTATGCGAAGAAGGCAAAATCATGAGCCAGATGCGGGCATAACCCAGACCTATTCCAGATCTAACCCGTGCTATCCTCTAAAATATTGATCGAAACCAGGTTTTATTGACTGCTTCAGTGTATTACCACATTACTACGTGATTCAAACACGAAAAAAACCCAGGATCTGGCCAACAAGTATGCGAAGAAGGCAAAATCATGAGCCAGATGCGGGCATAACCGAGACCTAACCCAGACCTAACCGGTGTTATCCTCTAAAATATTGATCGAAACCAGGTTTAATTGACTGCTTCAGTGTGTTACCACATTACTACATGATTCAAACACGAAAAAAACCCAGGATCTGGCCAACAAGTATGCGAAGAAGGCAAAATCATGAGCCAGATGCGGGCATAACCCAGACCTAACCCAGACCTAGCCGGTGTTATCCTTTAAAATATTGATCGAAACCAGGTTTAATTGACTGCTTCAGTGTGTTACCACATTACTACATGATTCAAACACGAAAAAAACCCAGGATCTGGCCAACAAGTATGCGAAGAAGGCAAAATCATGAGCCTGATGCGGGCATAACCGAGACCTAACCCAGACCTAACCGGTGTTATCCTCTAAAATATTGATCGAAACCAGGTTTAATTGACTGCTTCAGTGTGTTACCACATTACTACATGATTCAAACACGAAAAAAACCCAGGATCTGGCCAACAAGTATGCGAAGAAGGCAAAATCATGAGCCAGATGCGTGCATAACCCAGACCTAACCCAGACCTAACCGGTGTTATCCTCTAAAATATTGATCGAAACCAGGTTTAATTGACTGCTTCAGTGTGTTACCACATTACTACATGAATCAAACACGAAAAAAACCCAGGATCTGGCCAACAAGTATGCGAAGAAGGCAAAATCATGAGCCAGATGCGGGCATAACCCAGACCTAACCCAGACCTAACCGGTGTTATCCTCTGAAATATTGATCGAAACCAGGTTTAATTGACTGCTTCAGTGTGTTACCACATTACTACGTGATTCAAACACGAAAAAAACCCAGGATCTGGCCAACAAGTATGCGAAGAAGGCAAAATCATGAGCCAGATGCGGGCATATCCCGGACCTATCCCAGACCTAACCGGTGTTATCCTCTAAAATATTGATCGAAACCAGGTTTAATTGACTGCTTCAGTGTGTTACCACATTACTACGTGATTCAAACACGGAAAATACCCAGGATCTGGCCAACAAGTATGCGAAGAAGGCAAAATCATGAGCCAGGTGCGGACATAACCCAGACGAAACCCAGGCCTAACCAGTGTTATCCTCTAAAATATTGATCGAAACCAGGTTTAATGGACTGTTTCTGTGTGGTACCACATTACTACGTGATTCAAACACGAAAAAAACCCAGGATCTGGCCAACAAGTTTGCGAAAAATGCGAAAGTATAAGCCAGATGCGCGCATAACCCAGACCTAACCCAGACCTAACCGGTGTTATCCTCTGAAATATTGATTGAAACCAGGTTTAATTGACTGCTTCAGTGTGGTACCACATTACTGCGTTATTCAAACCCGAAAAAAACCCAGGATCTAGCCGACAAGTTTGCGAAAAAGGCGAAAGTATAAGCCAGATGCGCGCATTTCCCAGACCTAACCCAGACCTAACCGGTGTTATCCTCTGAAATATTGATCGAAACCAGGTTTAATTGACTGCTTCAGTGTGTTACCACATTTCTACGTGATTCAAACACGAAAAAAACCCAGGATCTGGCCAACAAGTATGCGAAGAAGGCAAAATCATGAGCCAGATGCGGGCATATCCCGGACCTATCCCAGACCTAACCGGCGTTATCCTCTGAAATATTGATCGAAACCAGGTTTAATTGACTGCTTCAGTGTGTTACCACATTACTACGTGATTCAAACACGAAAAAAACCCAGGATCTGGCCAACAAGTATGCGAAGAAGGCAAAATCATGAGCCAGATGCGGGCATATCCCGGACCTATCCCAGACCTAAGCGGTGTTATCCTCTAAAATATTGATCGAAACCAGGTTTAATTGACTGCTTCAGTGTGTTACCACATTACTACGTGATTCAAACACGGAAAATACCCAGGATCTGGCCAACAAGTATGCGAAGAAGGCAAAATCATGAGCCAGGTGCGGACATAACCCAGACGAAACCCAGGCCTAACCAGTGTTATCCTCTAAAATATTGATCGAAACCAGGTTTAATGGACTGTTTCTGTGTGGTACCACATTACTACGTGATTCAAACCCGAAAAAAACCCAGGATCTGGCCAACAAGTTTGCGAAAAATGCGAAAGTATAAGCCAGATGCGCGCATAACCCAGACCTAACCCAGACCTAACCGGTGTTATCCTCTGAAATATTGATCGAAACCAGGTTTAATTGACTGCTTCAGTGTGGTACCACATTACTGCGTTATTCAAACCCGACAAAAACCCAGGATCTAGCCAACAAGTTTGCGAAAAAGGTGAAAGTATAAGCCAGATGCGCGCATTTCCCAGACCTAACCCAGACCTAACCGGTGTTATCCTCTGAAATATTGATCGAAACCAGGTTTAATTGACTGCTTCAGTGTGTTACCACATTTCTACGTGATTCAAACACGAAAAAAACCCAGGATCTGGCCAACAAGTATGCGAAGAAGGCAAAATCATGAGCCAGATGCGGGCATATCCCGGACCTATCCCAGACCTAACCGGCGTTATCCTCTAAAATATTGATCGAAACCAGGTTTTATTGACGGCTTCAGTGTGTTACCACATTACTACGTGATTCAAACACGAAAAAAACCCAAGATCTGGCCAACAAGTATGCGAAGAAGGCAAAATCATGAGCCAGATGCGGGCATAACCGAGACCTAACCCAGACCTAACCGGTGTTATCCTCTAAAATATTGATCGAAACCAGGTTTAATTGACTGCTTCAGTGTGTTACCACATTACTACATGATTCAAACACGAAAAAAACCCAGGATCTGGCCAACAAGTATGCGAAGAAGGCAAAATCATGAGCCAGATGCGTGCATAACCCAGACCTAACCCAGACCTAACCGGTGTTATCCTCTAAAATATTGATCGAAACCAGGTTTAATTGACTGCTTCAGTGTGTTACCACATTACTACATGAATCAAACACGAAAAAAACCCAGGATCTGGCCAACAAGTATGCGAAGAAGGCAAAATCATGAGCCAGATGCGGGCATAACCCAGACCTAACCCAGACCTAACCGGTGTTATCCTCTGAAATATTGATCGAAACCAGGTTTAATTGACTGCTTCAGTGTGTTACCACATTACTACGTGATTCAAACACGAAAAAAACCCAGGATCTGGCCAACAAGTATGCGAAGAAGGCAAAATCATGAGCCAGATGCGGGCATATCCCGGACCTATCCCAGACCTAACCGGTGTTATCCTCTAAAATATTGATCGAAACCAGGTTTAATTGACTGCTTCAGTGTGTTACCACATTACTACGTGATTCAAACACGGAAAATGCCCAGGATCTGGCCAACAAGTATGGGAAGAAGGCAAAATCATGAGCCAGGTGCGGACATAACCCAGACGAAACCCAGGCCTAACCAGTGTTATCCTCTAAAATATTGATCGAAACCAGGTTTAATGGACTGTTTCTGTGTGGTACCACATTACTACGTGATTCAAACACGAAAAAAACCCAGGATCTGGCCAACAAGTTTGCGAAAAATGCGAAAGTATAAGCCAGATGCGCGCATAACCCAGACCTAACCCAGACCTAACCGGTGTTATCCTCTGAAATATTGATCGAAACCAGGTTTAATTGACTGCTTCAGTGTGGTACCACATTACTGCGTTATTCAAACCCGAAAAAAACCCAGGATCTAGCCAACAAGTTTGCGAAAAAGGCGAAAGTATAAGCCAGATGCGCGCATTTCCCAGACCTAACCCAGACCTAACCGGTGTTATCCTCTGAAATATTGATCGAAACCAGGTTTAATTGACTGCTTCAGTGTGTTACCACATTTCTACGTGATTCAAACACGAAAAAAACCCAGGATCTGGCCAACAAGTATGCGAAGAAGGCAAAATCATGAGCCAGATGCGGGCATATCCCGGACCTATCCCAGACCTAACCGGCGTTATCCTCTAAAATATTGATCGAAACCAGGTTTTATTGACGGCTTCAGTGTGTTACCACATTACTACGTGATTCAAACACGAAAAAAACCCAAGATCTGGCCAACAAGTATGCGAAGAAGGCAAAATCATGAGCCAGATGCGGGCATAAACGAGACCTAACCCAGACCTAACCGGTGTTATCCTCTAAAATATTGATCGAAACCAGGTTTAATTGACTGCTTCAGTGTGTTACCACATTACTACATGATTCAAACACGAAAAAAACCCAGGATCTGGCCAACAAGTATGCGAAGAAGGCAAAATCATGAGCCAGATGCGTGCATAACCCAGACCTAACCCAGACCTAACCGGTGTTATCCTCTAAAATATTGATCGAAACCAGGTTTAATTGACTGCTTCAGTGTGTTACCACATTACTACATGAATCAAACACGAAAAAAACCCAGGATCTGGCCAACAAGTATGCGAAGAAGGCAAAATCATGAGCCAGATGCGGGCATAACCCAGACCTAACCCAGACCTAACCGGTGTTATCCTCTGAAATATTGATCGAAACCAGGTTTAATTGACTGCTTCAGTGTGTTACCACATTACTACGTGATTCAAACACGAAAAAAACCCAGGATCTGGCCAACAAGTATGCGAAGAAGGCAAAATCATGAGCCAGATGCGGGCATATCCCGGACCTATCCCAGACCTAACCGGTGTTATCCTCTAAAATATTGATCGAAACCAGGTTTAATTGACTGCTTCAGTGTGTTACCACATTACTACGTGATTCAAACACGGAAAATGCCCAGGATCTGGCCAACAAGTATGCGAAGAAGGCAAAATCATGAGCCAGGTGCGGACATAACCCAGACGAAACCCAGGCCTAACCAGTGTTATCCTCTAAAATATTGATCGAAACCAGGTTTAATTGACTGCTTCAGTGTGTTACCACATTACTACGTGATTCAAACACGAAAAAAACCCAGGATCTGGCCAACAAGTTTGCGAAAAATGCGAAAGTATAAGCCAGATGCGCGCATAACCCAGACCTAACCGAGACCTAACCGGTGTTATCCTCTGAAATATTGATCGAAACCAGGTTTAATTGACTGCATCAGTGTGGTACCACATTACTGCGTTATTCAAACCCGAAAAAAACCCAGGATCTAGCCAACAAGTTTGCGAAAAAGGCGAAAGTATAAGCCAGATGCGCGCATTTCCCAGACCTAACCCAGACCTAACCGGTGTTATCCTCTGAAATATTGATCGAAACCAGGTTTAATTGACTGCTTCAGTGTGTTACCACATTTCTACGTGATTCAAACACGAAAAAAACCCAGGATCTGGCCAACAAGTATGCGAAGAAGGCAAAATCATGAGCCAGATGCGGGCATATCCCGGACCTATCCCAGACCTAACCGGCGTTATCCTCTAAAATATTGATCGAAACCAGGTTTTATTGACGGCTTCAGTGTGTTACCACATTACTACGTGATTCAAACACGAAAAAAACCCAAGATCTGGCCAACAAGTATGCGAAGAAGGCAAAATCATGAGCCAGATGCGGGCATAACCGAGACCTAACCCAGACCTAACCGGTGTTATCCTCTAAAATATTGATCGAAACCAGGTTTAATTGACTGCTTCAGTGTGTTACCACATTACTACATGATTCAAACACGAAAAAAACCCAGGATCTGGCCAACAAGTATGCGAAGAAGGCAAAATCATGAGCCAGATGCGTGCATAACCCAGACCTAACCCAGACCTAACCGGTGTTATCCTCTAAAATATTGATCGAAACCAGGTTTAATTGACTGCTTCAGTGCGTTACCACATTACTACATGAATCAAACACGAAAAAAACCCAGGATCTGGCCAACAAGTATGCGAAGAAGGCAAAATCATGAGCCAGATGCGGGCATAACCCAGACCTAACCCAGACCTAACCGGTGTTATCCTCTGAAATATTGATCGAAACCAGGTTTAATTGACTGCTTCAGTGTGTTACCACATTACTACGTGATTCAAACACGAAAAAAACCCAGGATCTGGCCAACAAGTATGCGAAGAAGGCAAAATCATGAGCCAGATGCGGGCATATCCCGGACCTATCCCAGACCTAACCGGTGTTATCCTCTAAAATATTGATCGAAACCAGGTTTAATTGACTGCTTCAGTGTGTTACCACATTACTACGTGATTCAAACACGGAAAATACCCAGGATCTGGCCAACAAGTATGCGAAGAAGGCAAAATCATGAGCCAGGTGCGGACATAACCCAGACGAAACCCAGGCCTAACCAGTGTTATCCTCTAAAATATTGATCGAAACCAGGTTTAATGGACTGTTTCTGTGTGGTACCACATTACTACGTGATTCAAACACGAAAAAAACCCAGGATCTGGCCAACAAGTTTGCGAAAAGTGCGAAAGTATAAGCCAGATGCGCGCATAACCCAGACCTAACCCAGACCTAACCGGTGTTATCCTCTGAAATATTGATCGAAACCAGGTTTAATTGACTGCTTCAGTGTGGTACCACATTACTGCGTTATTCAAACCCGAAAAAAACCCAGGATCTAGCCAACAAGTTTGCGAAAAAGGCGAAAGTATAAGCCAGATGCGCGCATTTCCCAGACCTAACCCAGACCTAGCCGGTGTTATCCTCTGAAATATTGATCGAAACCAGGTTTAATTGACTGCTTCAGTGTGTTACCACATTTCTACGTGATTCAAACACGAAAAAAACCCAAGATCTGGCCAACAAGTATGCGAAGAAGGCAAAATCATGAGCCAGATGCGGGCATAACCCAGACCTAACCCAGACCTAACCGGTGTTATCCTCTAAAATATTGATCGAAACCAGGTTTAATGGACTGTTTCTGTGTGGTACCACATTACTACGTGATTCAAACACGAAAAAAACCCAGGATCTGGCCAACAAGTTTGCGAAAAATGCGAAAGTATAAGCCAGATGCGCGCATATCCCAGACCTAACCCAGACCTAACCGGTGTTATCCTCTGAAATATTGATCGAAACCAGGTTTAATTGACTGCTTCAGTGTGGTACCACATTACTGCGTTATTCAAACCCGAAAAAAACCCAGGATCTAGCCAACAAGTTTGCGAAAAAGGCGAAAGTATAAGCCAGATGCGCGCATATCCCAGACCTAACCCAGACCTAACCGGTGTTATCCTCTGAAATATTGATCGAAACCAGGTTTAATTGACTGCTTCAGTGTGTTACCACATTACTACGTGTTTCAAACACGGAAAATACCCAGGATCTGGCCAACAAGTTTGCGAAAAAGGCAAAATCATGAGCCAGATGCGAGCATAACCCAGACCTAACCCAGACCTAGCCGGTGTTATCCTTTAAAATATTGATCGAAACCAGGTTTAATTGACTGCTTCAGTGTGTTACCACATTACTACATGATTCAAACACGAAAAAAACCCAGGATCTGGCCAACAAGTATGCGAAGAAGGCAAAATCATGAGCCAGATGCGGGCATAACCCAGACCTAACCCAGACCTAACCGGTGTTATCCTCTGAAATATTGATCGAAACAAGGTTTAATTGACTGCTTCAGTGTGTTACCACATTACTACGTGATTCAAACACGAAAAAAACCCAGGATCTGGCCAACAAGTATGCGAAGAAGGCAAAATCATTAGCCAGATGCGGGCATAACCCAGACCTAACCCAGACCTAACCGGTGTTATCCTCTAAAATATTGATCGAAACCAGGTTTAATTGACTGCTTCAGTGTATTACCACATTACTACGTGATTCAAACACGAAAAAACCCCAGGATCTGGCCAACAAGTATGCGAAGAAGGCAAAATCATGAGCCAGATGCGGGCATAACCCAGACCTATTCCAGATCTAACCCGTGCTATCCTCTAAAATATTGATCGAAACCAGGTTTTATTGACTGCTTCAGTGTATTACCACATTACTACGTGATTCAAACACGAAAAAAACCCAGGATCTGGCCAACAAGTATGCGAAGAAGGCAAAATCATGAGCCAGATGCGGGCATAACCGAGACCTAACCCAGACCTAACCGGTGTTATCCTCTAAAATATTGATCGAAACCAGGTTTAATTGACTGCTTCAGTGTGTTACCACATTACTACATGATTCAAACACGAAAAAAACCCAGGATCTGGCCAACAAGTATGCGAAGAAGGCAAAATCATGAGCCAGATGCGGGCATAACCCAGACCTAACCCAGACCTAGCCGGTGTTATCCTTTAAAATATTGATCGAAACCAGGTTTAATTGACTGCTTCAGTGTGTTACCACATTACTACATGATTCAAACACGAAAAAAACCCAGGATCTGGCCAACAAGTATGCGAAGAAGGCAAAATCATGAGCCAGATGCGGGCATAACCCAGACCTAACCCAGACCTAACCGGTGTTATCCTCTGAAATATTGATCGAAACAAGGTTTAATTGACTGCTTCAGTGTGTTACCACATTACTACGTGATTCAAACACGAGAAAAACCCAGGATCTGGCCAACAAGTATGCGAAGAAGGCAAAATCATGAGCCAGATGCGGGCATAACCCAGACCTAACCCAGACCTAACCGGTGTTATCCTCTAAAATATTGATCGAAACCAGGTTTAATTGACTGCTTCACTGTGTTACCACATTACTACGTGATTCAAACACGAAAAAAACCCAGGATCTGGCCAACAAGTTTGCGAAAAAGGCGAAAGTATAAGCCAGATGCGCGCATTTCCCAGACCTAACCCAGACCTAACCGGTGTTATCCTCTGAAATATTGATCGAAACCAGGTTTAATTGACTGCTTCAGTGTGTTACCACATTTCTACGTGATTCAAACACGAAAAAAACCCAGGATCTGGCCAACAAGTATGCGAAGAAGGCAAAATCATGAGCCAGATGCGGGCATATCCCGGACCTATCCCAGACCTAACCGGCGTTATCCTCTAAAATATTGATCGAAACCAGGTTTTATTGACGGCTTCAGTGTGTTACCACATTACTACGTGATTCAAACACGAAAAAAACCCAGGATCTGGCCAACAAGTATGCGAAGAAGGCAAAATCATGAGCCAGATGCGGGCATAACCGAGACCTAAACCAGACCTAACCGGTGTTATCCTCTAAAATATTGATCGAAACCAGGTTTAATTGACTGCTTCAGTGTGTTACCACATTACTACATGATTCAAACACGAAAAAAACCCAGGATCTGGCCAACAAGTATGCGAAGAAGGCAAAATCATGAGCCAGATGCGTGCATAACCCAGACCTAACCCAGACCTAACCGGTGTTATCCTCTAAAATATTGATCGAAACCAGGTTTAATTGACTGCTTCAGTGTGTTACCACATTACTACATGAATCAAACACGAAAAAAACCCAGGATCTGGCCAACAAGTATGCGAAGAAGGCAAAATCATGAGCCAGATGCGGGCATAACCCAGACCTAACCCAGACCTAACCGGTGTTATCCTCTGAAATATTGATCGAAACCAGGTTTAATTGACTGCTTCAGTGTGTTACCACATTACTACGTGATTCAAACACGAAAAAAACCCAGGATCTGGCCAACAAGTATGCGAAGAAGGCAAAATCATGAGCCAGATGCGGGCATATCCCGGACCTATCCCAGACCTAACCGGTGTTATCCTCTAAAATATTGATCGAAACCAGGTTTAATTGACTGCTTCAGTGTGTTAGCACATTACTACGTGATTCAAACACGGAAAAAACCCAGGATCTGGCCAACAAGTATGCGAAGAAGGCAAAATCATGAGCCAGATGCGGGCATAACCCAGACCTAACCCAGACCTAACCGGTGTTATCCTCTAAAATATTGATCGAAACCGGGTTTAATTGACTGCTTCAGTGTGGTACCACATTACTGCGTTATTCAAACCCGAAAAAAACCCAGGATCTAGCCAACAAGTTTGCGAAAAATGTGAAAGTATAAGCCAGATGCGCGCATATCCCAGACCTAACCCAGACCTAACCTGTGTTATCCTCTGAAATATTGATCGAAACCAGGTTTAATTGACTGCTTCAGTGTGTTACCACATTACTACGTGTTTCAAACACGGAAAATACCCAGGATCTGGCCAACAAGTTTGCGAAAAAGGCGAAAGAATAAGCCAGATGCGCGCATTTCCCAGACCTAACCCAGACCTAACCGGCGTTATCCTCTAAGATATTAATCGAAACCAGGTTTAATTGACTGCTTCAGTGTGTTACCACATTACTACGTGTTTCAAACACGGAAAATACCCAGGATCTGGCCAACAAGTTTGCGAAAAAGGCGAAAGTATAAGCCAGATGCGCGCAAATCCCAGACCTAACCCAGACCTAACCGGCGTTATCCTCTAAAATATTGATCGAAACCAGGTTTAATTGACTGCTTCAGTGTGGTACCACATTCCTACGTGATTCAAACACGAAAAAAACCCAGGATCTGACCAAGAAGTATGCGAAGAAGGCGAAAGAATAAGCCAGATGCGCGCATTTCCCAGACCTAACCCAGCCCTAACCGGTGTTATCCTCTGAAATATTAATCGAAACCTGGTTTAATTGACTGCTTCAGTGTGTTACCACATTACTACGTGATTCAAACACGAAAAAAACCCAAGATCTGGCCAACAAGTATGCGAAGAAGGCAAAATCATGAGCCAGATGCGGGCATAACCCAGACCTAACCCAGACCTAACCGGTGTTATCCTCTAAAATATTGATCGAAACCAGGTTTAATTGACTGCTTCAGTGTGTTACCACTTTACTACGTGATTCAAACACGGAAAATACCCAGGATCTGGCCAACAAGTTTGCGAAGAAGGCGAAAGTATAAGCCAGATGCGCGCATTTCCCAGACCTAACCCAGACCTAACCGGTGTTATCCTCTGAAATATTGATCGAAACCAGGTTTAGTTGACTGCTTCAGTGTGTTACCACATTACTACGTGATTCAAACACGGAAAATACCCAGGATCTGGCCAACAAGTTTGCGAAGAAGGCAAAATCATGAGCCAGATGCGGGCATATCCCGGACCTAACCCAGACCTAACCGGTGTTATCCTCTAAAATATTGATCGAAACCAGGTTTAATTGACTGCTTCAGTGTGTTACCACATTACTACATGAATCAAACACGAAAAAAACCCAGGATCTGGCCAACAAGTATGCGAAGAAGGCAAAATCATGAACCAGATGCGGGCATAACCCAGACCTAACCCAGACCTAACCGGTGTTATCCTCTGAAATATTGATCGAAACCAGGTTTAATTGACTGCTTCAGTGTGTTACCACATTACTACGTGATTCAAACACGAAAAAAACCCAGGATCTGGCCAACAAGTATGCGAAGAAGGCAAAATCATGAGCCAGATGCGGGCATATCCCGGACCTATCCCAGACCTAACCGGTGTTATCCTCTAAAATATTGATCGAAACCAGGTTTAATTGACTGCTTCAGTGTGTTACCACATTACTACGTGATTCAAACACGGAAAATACCCAGGATCTGGCCAACAAGTATGCGAAGAAGGCAAAATCATGAGCCAGGTGCGGACATAACCCAGACGAAACCCAGGCCTAACCAGTGTTATCCTCTAAAATATTGATCGAAACCAGGTTTAATGGACTGTTTCTGTGTGGTACCACATTACTACGTGATTCAAACACGAAAAAAACCCAGGATCTGGCCAACAAGTTTGCGAAAAATGCGAAAGTATAAGCCAGATGCGCGCATAACCCAGACCTAACCCAGACCTAACCGGTGTTATCCTCTGAAATATTGATCGAAACCAGGTTTAATTGACTGCTTCAGTGTGGTACCACATTACTGCGTTATTCAAACCCGAAAAAAACCCAGGATCTAGCCAACAAGTTTGCGAAAAAGGCGAAAGTATAAGCCAGATGCGCGCATTTCCCAGACCTAACCCAGACCTAACCGGTGTTATCCTCTGAAATATTGATCGAAACCAGGTTTAATTGACTGCTTCAGTGTGTTACCACATTTCTACGTGATTCAAACACGAAAAAAACCCAAGATCTGGCCAACAAGTATGCGAAGAAGGCAAAATCATGAGCCAGATGCGGGCATAACCCAGACCTAACCCAGACCTAACCGGTGTTATCCTCTAAAATATTGATCGAAACCAGGTTTAATGGACTGTTTCTGTGTGGTACCACATTACTACGTGATTCAAACACGAAAAAAACCCAGGATCTGGCCAACAAGTTTGCGAAAAATGCGAAAGTATAAGCCAGATGCGCGCATATCCCAGACCTAACCCAGACCTAACCGGTGTTATCCTCTGAAATATTGATCGAAACAAGGTTTAATTGACTGCTTCAGTGTGTTACCACATTACTACGTGATTCAAACACGAAAAAAACCCAGGATCTGGCCAACAAGTATGCGAAGAAGGCAAAATCATTAGCCAGATGCGGGCATAACCCAGACCTAACCCAGACCTAACCGGTGTTATCCTCTAAAATATTGATCGAAACCAGGTTTAATTGACTGCTTCAGTGTGTTACCACATTACTACGTGATTCAAACACGAAAAAACCCCAGGATCTGGCCAACAAGTATGCGAAGAAGGCAAAATCATGAGCCAGATGCGGGCATAACCCAGACCTATTCCAGATCTAACCCGTGCTATCCTCTAAAATATTGATCGAAACCAGGTTTTATTGACTGCTTCAGTGTATTACCACATTACTACGTGATTCAAACACGAAAAAAACCCAGGATCTGGCCAACAAGTATGCGAAGAAGGCAAAATCATGAGCCAGATGCGGGCATAACCGAGACCTAACCCAGACCTAACCGGTGTTATCCTCTAAAATAATGATCGAAACCAGGTTTAATGGACTGCTTCAGTGTGTTACCACATTACTACATGATTCAAACACGAAAAAAACCCAGGATCTGGCCAACAAGTATGCGAAGAAGGCAAAATCATGAGCCAGATGCGGGCATAACCCAGACCTAACCCAGACCTAACCGGTGTTATCCTCTAAAATATTGATCGAAACCAGGTTTAATTGACTGCTTCACTGTGTTACCACATTACTACGTGATTCAAACACGAAAAAAACCCAGGATCTGGCCAACAAGTTTGCGAAAAAGGCGAAAGTATAAGCCAGATGCGCGCATTTCCCAGACCTAACCCAGACCTAACCGGTGTTATCCTCTGAAATATTGATCGAAACCAGGTTTAATTGACTGCTTCAGTGTGTTACCACATTTCTACGTGATTCAAACACGAAAAAAACCCAGGATCTGGCCAACAAGTATGCGAAGAAGGCAAAATCATGAGCCAGATGCGGGCATATCCCGGACCTATCCCAGACCTAACCGGCGTTATCCTCTAAAATATTGATCGAAACCAGGTTTTATTGACGGCTTCAGTGTGTTACCACATTACTACGTGATTCAAACACGAAAAAAACCCAGGATCTGGCCAACAAGTATGCGAAGAAGGCAAAATCATGAGCCAGATGCGGGCATAACCGAGACCTAACCCAGACCTAACCGGTGTTATCCTCTAAAATATTGATCGAAACCAGGTTTAATTGACTGCTTCAGTGTGTTACCACATTACTACATGATTCAAACACGAAAAAAACCCAGGATCTGGCCAACAAGTATGCGAAGAAGGCAAAATCATGAGCCAGATGCGTGCATAACCCAGACCTAACCCAGACCTAACCGGTGTTATCCTCTAAAATATTGATCGAAACCAGGTTTAATTGACTGCTTCAGTGTGTTACCACATTACTACATGAATCAAACACGAAAAAAACCCAGGATCTGGCCAACAAGTATGCGAAGAAGGCAAAATCATGAGCCAGATGCGGGCATAACCCAGACCTAACCCAGACCTAACCGGTGTTATCCTCTGAAATATTGATCGAAACCAGGTTTAATTGACTGCTTCAGTGTGTTACCACATTACTACGTGATTGAAACACGAAAAAAACCCAGGATCTGGCCAACAAGTATGCGAAGAAGGCAAAATCATGAGCCAGATGCGGGCATATCCCGGACCTATCCCAGACCTAACCGGTGTTATCCTCTAAAATATTGATCGAAACCAGGTTTAATTGACTGCTTCAGTGTGTTAGCACATTACTACGTGATTCAAACACGGAAAAAACCCAGGATCTGGCCAACAAGTATGCGAAGAAGGCAAAATCATGAGCCAGATGCGGGCATAACCCAGACCTAACCCAGACCTAACCGGTGTTATCCTCTAAAATATTGATCGAAACCGGGTTTAATTGACTGCTTCAGTGTGGTACCACATTACTGCGTTATTCAAACCCGAAAAAAACCCAGGATCTAGCCAACAAGTTTGCGAAAAATGTGAAAGTATAAGCCAGATGCGCGCATATCCCAGACCTAACCCAGACCTAACCTGTGTTATCCTCTGAAATATTGATCGAAACCAGGTTTAATTGACTGCTTCAGTGTGTTACCACATTACTACGTGTTTCAAACACGGAAAATACCCAGGATCTGGCCAACAAGTTTGCGAAAAAGGCGAAAGAATAAGCCAGATGCGCGCATTTCCCAGACCTAACCCAGACCTAACCGGCGTTATCCTCTAAGATATTAATCGAAACCAGGTTTAATTGACTGCTTCAGTGTGTTACCACATTACTACGTGTTTCAAACACGGAAAATACCCAGGATCTGGCCAACAAGTTTGCGAAAAAGGCGAAAGTATAAGCCAGATGCGCGCAAATCCCAGACCTAACCCAGACCTAACCGGCGTTATCCTCTAAAATATTGATCGAAACCAGGTTTAATTGACTGCTTCAGTGTGGTACCACATTCCTACGTGATTCAAACACGAAAAAAACCCAGGATCTGACCAAGAAGTATGCGAAGAAGGCGAAAGAATAAGCCAGATGCGCGCATTTCCCAGACCTAACCCAGCCCTAACCGGTGTTATCCTCTGAAATATTAATCGAAACCTGGTTTAATTGACTGCTTCAGTGTGTTACCACATTACTACGTGATTCAAACACGAAAAAAACCCAAGATCTGGCCAACAAGTATGCGAAGAAGGCAAAATCATGAGCCAGATGCGGGCATAACCCAGACCTAACCCAGACCTAACCGGTGTTATCCTCTAAAATATTGATCGAAACCAGGTTTAATTGACTGCTTCAGTGTGTTACCACTTTACTACGTGATTCAAACACGGAAAATACCCAGGATCTGGCCAACAAGTTTGCGAAGAAGGCGAAAGTATAAGCCAGATGCGCGCATTTCCCAGACCTAACCCAGACCTAACCGGTGTTATCCTCTGAAATATTGATCGAAACCAGGTTTAGTTGACTGCTTCAGTGTGTTACCACATTACTACGTGATTCAAACACGGAAAATACCCAGGATCTGGCCAACAAGTTTGCGAAGAAGGCAAAATCATGAGCCAGATGCGGGCATATCCCGGACCTAACCCAGACCTAACCGGTGTTATCCTCTAAAATATTGATCGAAACCAGGTTTAATTGACTGCTTCAGTGTGTTACCACATTACTACATGAATCAAACACGAAAAAAACCCAGGATCTGGCCAACAAGTATGCGAAGAAGGCAAAATCATGAACCAGATGCGGGCATAACCCAGACCTAACCCAGACCTAACCGGTGTTATCCTCTGAAATATTGATCGAAACCAGGTTTAATTGACTGCTTCAGTGTGTTACCACATTACTACGTGATTCAAACACGGAAAAAACCCAGGATCTGGCCAACAAGTATGCGATGAAGGCAAAATCATGAGCCAGATGCGGGCATAACCCAGACCTAACCCAGACCTAACCGGTGTTATCCTCTAAAATATTGATCGAAACCAGGTTTAATTGACTGCTTCAGTGTGTTACCACTTTACTACGTGATTCAAACACGGAAAATACCCAGGATCTGGCCAACAAGTTTGCGAAAAAGGCGAAAGTATAAGCCAGATGCGCGCAAATCCCAGACTTAACCCAGACCTAACCGGTGTTATGCTCTCAAATATTGATCGAAACCAGGTTTAATTGACTGCTTCAGTGTGGTACCACATTACTACGTGATTCAAACACGAAAAAAACCCAGGATCTGGCCAACAAGTATGCGATGAAGGCAAAATCATGAGCCAGATGCGGGCATAACCCAGACCTAACCCAGACCTAACCGGTGTTATCCTCTGAAATATTGATCGAAACCAGGTTTAATTGACTGTTTCAGTGTGTTACCACATTACTACGTGATTCAAACACGAAAAAAACCCAGGATCTGGCCAACAAGTATGCGAAGAAGGCAAAATCATGAGCCAGGTGCGGACATAACCCAGACGAAACCCAGGCCTAACCAGTGTTATCCACCAAAATACTGTCCGAAACCAGGTTTAATGGACTGTTTCTGTGTGGTACCACATTACTACGTGATTCAAACACGAAAAAAACCCAGGATCTGGCCAACAAGTATGCGAAGAAGGCGAAAGAATAAGCCAGATGTGCGCATTTCCCAGACCTAACCCAGACCTAACCGGTGTTATCCTCTAAAATATTGTTCGAAACCAGGTTTAATTGACTGCTTCAGTGTGTTAACACATTTCTACGTGATTCAAACACGAAAAAAACCCAAGATCTGGACAACAAGTATGCGAAGAAGGCAAAATCATGAGCCAGATGCGGGCATAACCCAGACCTAACCCAGACCTAACCGGTGTTATCCTCTAAAATATTGATCGAAACCAGGTTTAATTGACTGCTTCAGTGTGTTACCACATTACTACGTGTTTCAAACACGGAAAATACCCAGGATCTGGCCAACAAGTATGCGATGAAGGCAAAATCATGAGCCAGATGCGGGCATAACCCAGACCTAACCCAGACCTAACCGGTGTTATCCTCTGAAATATTGATCGAAACCAGGTTTAATTGACTGTTTCAGTGTGTTACCACATTACTACGTGATTCAAACACGAATAAAACCCAGGATCTGGCCAACAAGTATGCGAAGAAGGCAAAATCATGAGCCAGGTGCGGACATAACCCAGACGAAACCCAGGCCTAACCAGTGTTATCCACCAAAATACTGTCCGAAACCAGGTTTAATGGACTGTTTCTGTGTGGTACCACATTACTACGTGATTCAAACACGAAAAAAACCCAGGATCTGGCCAACAAGTATGCGAAGAAGGCGAAAGTATAAGCCAGATGCGCGCAAATCCCAGACCTAACCCAGACCTAACCGGCGTTATCCTCTAAAATATTGATCGAAACCAGGTTTAATTGACTGCTTCAGTGTGGTACCACATTACTGCGTTATTCAAACCGGAAAAAAACCCAGGATCTAGCCAACAAGTTTGCGAAAAAGGCGAAAGTATAAGCCAGATGCGCGCATATCCCAGACCTAACACAGACCTAACCGGTGTTATCCTCTAAAATATTGATCGAAACCAGGTTTAATTGACTGCTTCAGTGTGTTACCACATTACTACGTGTTTCAAACACGGAAAATACCCAGGATCTGGCCAACAAGTTTGCGAAAAAGGCGAAAGTATAAGCCAGATGCGCGCATTTCCCAGACCTAACCCAGACCTAACCGGCGTTATCCTCTAAAATATTGATCGAAACCAGGTTTAATTGACTGCTTCAGTGTGTTACCACATTACTACGTGATTCAAACACGAAAAAAACCCAAGATCTGGCCAACAAGTATGCGAAGAAGGCAAAATCATGAGCCAGATGCGGGCATAACCCAGACCTAACCCAGACCTAACCGGTGTTATCCTCTAAAATATTGATCGAAACCAGGTTTAATTGACTGCTTCAGTGTGTTACCACTTTACTACGTGATTCAAACACGGAAAATACCCAGGATCTGGCCAACAAGTTTGCGAAGAAGGCGAAAGTATAAGCCAGATGCGCGTATTTTCCCAGACCTATCCCAGACCTAGCCGGTGTTATCCTCTGAAATATTGATCGAAACCAGGTTTAATTGACTGCTTCAGTGTGGTACCACATTACTGCGTTATTCAAACCGAAAAAAACCCAGGATCTAGCCAACTAGTTTGCGAAAAAGGCGAAAGTATAAGCCAGATGCGCGCATATCCCAGACCTAACACAGACCTAACCGGTGTTATCCTCTAAAATATTGATCGAAACCAGGTTTAATTGACTGCTTCAGTGTGTTACCACTTTACTACGTGATTCAAACACGGAAAATACCCAGGATCTGGCCAACAAGTTTGCGAAGAAGGCGAAAGTATAAGCCAGATGCGCGTATTTTCCCAGACCTATCCCAGACCTAGCCGGTGTTATCCTCTGAAATATTGATCGAAACCAGGTTTAATTGACTGCTTCAGTGTGTTACCACATTACTACGTGATTCGAACACGGAAAATACCCAGGATCTGGCCAACAAGTATGCGAAGGTGGCAAAATCATGAGCCAGGTGCGGACATAACCCAGACGAAACCCAGGCCTTACCAGTGTTATCCACCAAAATACTGTCCGAAACCAGGTTTAATTGACTGCTTCAGTGTGTTACCACATTACTACGTGATTCAAACACGAAAAAAACCCAAGATCTGGCCAACAAGTATGCGAAGAAGGCAAAATCATGAGCCAGATGCGGGCATATCCCAGACCTAACCCAGACCTAACCGGTGTTATCCTCTAAAATATTGATCGAAACAAGGCTTAATTGACCGCTTCAGTGTGTTACCACATTACTACGTGTTTCAAACACGGAAAATACCCAGGATCTGGCCAACAAGTTTGCGAAAAAGGCGAAAGTATAAGCCAGATGCGCGCATTTCCCAGACCTAACCCAGACCTAACCGGCGTTATCCTCTAAAATATTGATCGAAACCAGGTTTAATTGACTGCTTCAGTGTGGTACCACATTCCTACGTGATTCAAACACGAAAAAAACCCAGGATCTGGCCAAGAAGTATGCGAAGAAGGCGAAAGAATAAGCCAGATGCGCGCATTTCCCAGACCTAACCCAGACCTAACCGGTGTTATCCTCTGAAATATTAATCGAAACCAGGTTTAATTGACTGCTTCGGTGTGTTACCACATTACTACGTGATTCAAACACGAAAAAAACCCAAGATCTGGCCAACAAGTATGCGAAGAAGGCAAAATCATGAGCCAGATGCGGGCATAACCCAGACCTAACCCAGACCTAACCGGTGTTATCCTCTAAAATATTGATCGAAACCAGGTTTAATTGACTGCTTCAGTGTGTTACCACATTACTACGTGATTCAAACACGAAAAAAACCCAAGATCTGGCCAACAAGTATGCGAAGAAGGCAAAATCATGAGCCAGATGCGGGCATAACCCAGACCTAACCCAGACCTAACCGGTGTTATCCTCTAAAATATTGATCGAAACCAGGTTTAATTGACTGCTTCAGTGTGTTACCACTTTACTACGTGATTCAAACACGGAAAATACCCAGGATCTGGCCAACAAGTTTGCGAAGAAGGCGAAAGTATAAGCCAGATGCGCGCATTTCCCAGACCTAACCCAGACCTAACCGGTGTTATCCTCTGAAATATTGATCGAAACCAGGTTTAATTGACTGCTTCAGTGTGTTACCACATTACTACGTGATTCAAACACGGAAAATACCCAGGATCTGGCCAACAAGTTTGCGAAGAAGGCAAAATCATGAGCCAGATGCGGGCATAACCCAGACCTAACCCAGACCTAACCGGTGTTATCCTCTAAAATATTGATCGAAACCAGGTTTAATTGACTGCTTCAGTGTGTTACCACATTCCTACGTGATTCAAACACGAAAAAAACCCAGGATCTGGCCAACAAGTATGCGAAGAAGGCAAAATCATGAGCCAGGTGCGGACATAACCCAGACGAAACCCAGGCCTAACCAGTGTTATCCACCAAAATACTGTCCGAAACCAGGTTTAATGGACTGTTTCTGTGTGGTACCACATTACTACGTGATTCAAACACGAAAAAAACCCAGGATCTGGCCAACAAGTTTGCGAAAAATGCGAAAGTATAAGCCAGATGCGCGCATATCCCAGACCTAACCCAGACCTAACCGGTGTTATCCTCTGAAATATTGATCGAAACCAGGTTTAATTGACTGCTTCAGTGTGGTACCACATTACTACGTGATTCAAACACGGAAAAAACCCAGGATCTGGCCAACAAGTTTGCGAAAATGGCGAAAGTATAAGCCAGATGCGCGCATTTCCCAGACCTAACCCAGACCTAACCGGCGTTATCCTCTAAAATATTGATCGAAACCAGGTTTAATTGACTGCTTCAGTGTGGTACCACATTACTGCGTTATTCAAACCCGAAAAAAACCCAGGATCTAGCCAACAAGTTTGCGAAAAAGGCGAAAGTATAAGCCAGATGCGCGCATATCCCAGACCTAACCCAGACCTAACCGGTGTTATCCTCCGAAATATTGATCGAAACCAGGTTTAATTGACTGCTTCAGTGTGTTACCACATTACTACGTGTTTCAAACACAGAAAATACCCAGGATCTGGCCAACAAGTATGCGAAGAAGGCAAAATCATGAGCCAGATGCGGGCATATCCCGGACCTAACCCAGACCTAACCGGTGTTATCCTCTGAAATATTGATCGAAACCAGGTTTTATTGACTGCTTCAGTTTGTTACCCCATTACTACGTGATTCAAACACGAAAAAACCCCAGGATCTGGCCAACAAATATGCGAAGAAGGCAAAATCATGAGCCAGATGCGGGCATAACCCAGACCTAACCCAGACCTAACCGGTGTTATCCTCTAAAATATTGATCGAAACCAGGTTTAATCGACTGCTTCAGTGTGTTACCACATTACTACGTGATTCAAACACGAAAAAAGCTCAGGATCTGGCCAACGAGTATGCGAAGAAGGCAAAATCATGAGCCAGATGCGGGCATAACCCAGACCTAACCCAGACGGAACCGGTGTTATCCTCTAAAATATTGATCGAAACCAGGTTTAATTGACTGCTTCAGTGTGGTACCACATTACTACATGATTCAAACACGAAAAAAACCCAGGATCTGGCCAACAACTATGCGAAGAAGGCAAAATCATGAGCCAGATGCGGGCATAACCCAGACCTAACCCAGACGGAACCGGTGTTATCCTCTGAAATATTGATCGAAACCAGGTTTAATTGACTGCTTCAGTGTGTTACCACATTACTTCGTGTTTCAAACACGGAAAATACGCAGGATCTGGCCAACAAGTTTGCGAAAAAGGCAAAATCATGAGCCAGATGCGGGCATAACCCAGACCTAACCCAGACCTAACCGGTGTTATCCTCTGAAATATTGATCGAAACCAGGTTTCATTGACTGCTTCAGTTTGTTACCCCATTACTACGTGATTCAAACACGAAAAAACCCCAGGATCTGGCCAACAAATATGCGAAGAAGGCAAAATCATGAGCCAGATGCGGGCATTTCCCAGACCTAACCCAGACCTAACCGGCGTTATCCTCTAAAATATTGATCGAAACCAGGTTTAATTGACTGCTTCAGTGTGGTACCACATTCCTACGTGATTCAAACACGAAAAAAACCCAGGATCTGGCCAAGAAGTATGCGAAGAAGGCGAAAGAATAAGCCAGATGCGCGCATTTCCCAGACCTAACCCAGACCTAACCGGTGTTATCCTCTGAAATATTGATCGAAACCAGGTTTAATTGACTGCTTCAGTGTGTTACCACATTACTACGTGATTCAAACACGGAAAATACCCAGGATCTGGCCAACAAGTTTGCGAAGAAGGCAAAATCATGAGCCAGATGCGGGCATATCCCGGACCTAACCCAGACCTAACCGGTGTTATCCTCTAAAATATTGATCGAAACCAGGTTTAATTGACTGCTTCAGTGTGTTACCACATTCCTAGCGGATTCAAACACGAAAAAAACCCAGGATCTGGCCAACAAGTATGCGAAGAAGGCAAAATCATGAGCCAGGTGCGGACATAACCCAGACGAAACCCAGGCCTAATCAGTGTCATCCACCAAAATACTGTCCGAAACACGGTTTAATGGTCTGTTTCTGTGTGGTACCACATTACTACGTGATTCAAACACGAAAAAAACCCAGGATCTGGCCAACAAGTTTGCGAAAAATGCGAAAGTATAAGCCAGATGCGCGCATATCCCAGACCTAGCCCAGACCTAACCGGTGTTATCCTCTGAAATATTGATCGAAACCAGGTTTAATTGACTGCTTCAGTGTGGTACCACATTACTGCGTTATTCAAACCCGAAAAAAACCCAGGATCTAGCCAACAAGTTTGCGAAAAAGACGAAAGTATAAGCCAGATGCGCGCATATCCCAGACCTCACCCAGACCTAACCGGTGTTATCCTCTGAAATATTGATCGAAACCAGGTTTAATTGACTGCTTCAGCGTGTTACCACATTACTACGTGTTTCAAACACGGAAAATACCCAGGATCTGGTCAACAAGTTTGCGAAAAAGGCGAAAGTATAAGCCAGATGCGCGCAAATCCCAGACCTAACCCAGACCTAACCGGTGTTATCCTCTAAAATATTGATCGAAACCTCGTTTTATTGACTGCTTCAGCGTGTTACCTCATTACTACGTGATTCAAACACGGAAAAAACCCAGGATCTGGCCAACAAGTTTGCGAAAAAGGTGAAAGTATAAGCCAGATGCGCGCATATCCCAGACCTAACCCAGACCTAACCGGCGTTATCCTCTAAAATATTGATCGAAACCAGGTTTAATTGACTGCTTCAGTGTGGTACCACATTACTACGTGATTCAAACACGGAAAAAACCCAGGATCTGGCCAACAAGTTTGCGAAAAAGGTGAAAGTATAAGGCAGATGCGCGCATATCCCAGACCTAACCCAGACCTAACCGGTGTTATCCTCTAAAATATTGATCGAAACCAGGTTTAATTGACTGCTTCAGTGTGGTACCACATTACTGCGTTATTCAAACCCGAAAAAAACCCAGGATCTAGCCAACAAGTTTGCGAAAAAGGCGAAAGTATAAGCCAGATGCGCGCATATCCCAGACCTAACCCAGACCTAACCGGTGTTATCCTCTGAAATATTGATCGAAACCAGGTTTAATTGACTGCTTCAGTGTGTTACCACATTACTACGTGATTCAAACACGGAAAATACCCAGGATCTGGCCAACAAGTTTGCGAAGAAGGCAAAATCATGAGCCAGATGCGGGCATAACCCAGACCTAACCCAGACCTAACCGGTGTTATCCTCTAAAATATTGATCGAAACCAGGTTTAATTGACTGCTTCAGTGTGTTACCACATTCCTACGTGATTCAAACACGAAAAAAACCCAGGATCTGGCCAACAAGTATGCGAAGAAGGCAAAATCATGAGCCAGGTGCGGACATAACCCAGACGAAACCCAGGCCTAACCAGTGTTATCCACCAAAATACTGTCCGAAACCAGGTTTAATGGACTGTTTCTGTGTGGTACCACATTACTACGTGATTCAAACACGAAAAAAACCCAGGATCTGGCCAACAAGTATGCGAAGAAGGCGAAAGAATAAGCCAGATGTGCGCATTTCCCAGACCTAACCCAGACCTAACCGGTGTTATCCTCTAAAATATTGATCGAAACCAGGATTAATTGACTGCTTCAGTGTGTTAACACATTTCTACGTGATTCAAACACGAAAAAAACCCAAGATCTGGACAACAAGTATGCGAAGAAGGCAAAATCATGAGCCAGATGCGGGCATAACCCAGACCTAACCCAGACCTAACCGGTGTTATCCTCTAAAATATTGATCGAAACCAGGTTTAATTGACTGCTTCAGTGTGTTACCACATTACTACGTGTTTCAAACACGGAAAATACCCAGGATCTGGCCAACAAGTATGCGATGAAGGCAAAATCATGAGCCAGATGCGGGCATAACCCAGACCTAACCCAGACCTAACCGGTGTTATCCTCTGAAATATTGATCGAAACCAGGTTTAATTGACTGTTTCAGTGTGTTACCACATTACTACGTGATTCAAACACGAATAAAACCCAGGATCTGGCCAACAAGTATGCGAAGAAGGCAAAATCATGAGCCAGGTGCGGACATAACCCAGACGAAACCCAGGCCTAACCAGTGTTATCCACCAAAATACTGTCCGAAACCAGGTTTAATGGACTGTTTCTGTGTGGTACCACATTACTACGTGATTCAAACACGAAAAAAACCCAGGATCTGGCCAACAAGTATGCGAAGAAGGCGAAAGTATAAGCCAGATGCGCGCAAATCCCAGACCTAACCCAGACCTAACCGGCGTTATCCTCTAAAATATTGATCGAAACCAGGTTTAATTGACTGCTTCAGTGTGGTACCACATTACTGCGTTATTCAAACCGGAAAAAAACCCAGGATCTAGCCAACAAGTTTGCGAAAAAGGCGAAAGTATAAGCCAGATGCGCGCATATCCCAGACCTAACACAGACCTAACCGGTGTTATCCTCTAAAATATTGATCGAAACCAGGTTTAATTGACTGCTTCAGTGTGTTACCACATTACTACGTGTTTCAAACACGGAAAATACCCAGGATCTGGCCAACAAGTTTGCGAAAAAGGCGAAAGTATAAGCCAGATGCGCGCATTTCCCAGACCTAACCCAGACCTAACCGGTGTTATCCTCTAAAATATTGATCGAAACCAGGTTTAATTGACTGCTTCAGTGTGTTACCACATTACTACGTGATTCAAACACGAAAAAAACCCAAGATCTGGCCAACAAGTATGCGAAGAAGGCAAAATCATGAGCCAGATGCGGGCATAACCCAGACCTAACCCAGACCTAACCGGTGTTATCCTCTAAAATATTGATCGAAACCAGGTTTAATTGACTGCTTCAGTGTGTTACCACTTTACTACGTGATTCAAACACGGAAAATACCCAGGATCTGGCCAACAAGTTTGCGAAGAAGGCGAAAGTATAAGCCAGATGCGCGTATTTTCCCAGACCTATCCCAGACCTAGCCGGTGTTATCCTCTGAAATATTGATCGAAACCAGGTTTAATTGACTGCTTCAGTGTGGTACCACATTACTGCGTTATTCAAACCGAAAAAAACCCAGGATCTAGCCAACAAGTTTGCGAAAAAGGCGAAAGTATAAGCCAGATGCGCGCATATCCCAGACCTAACACAGACCTAACCGGTGTTATCCTCTAAAATATTGATCGAAACCAGGTTTAATTGACTGCTTCAGTGTGTTACCACTTTACTACGTGATTCAAACACGGAAAATACCCAGGATCTGGCCAACAAGTTTGCGAAGAAGGCGAAAGTATAAGCCAGATGCGCGTATTTTCCCAGACCTATCCCAGACCTAGCCGGTGTTATCCTCTGAAATATTGATCGAAACCAGGTTTAATTGACTGCTTCAGTGTGTTACCACATTACTACGTGATTCGAACACGGAAAATACCCAGGATCTGGCCAACAAGTATGCGAAGGTGGCAAAATCATGAGCCAGGTGCGGACATAACCCAGACGAAACCCAGGCCTTACCAGTGTTATCCACCAAAATACTGTCCGAAACCAGGTTTAATTGACTGCTTCAGTGTGTTACCACATTACTACGTGATTCAAACACGAAAAAAACCCAAGATCTGGCCAACAAGTATGCGAAGAAGGCAAAATCATGAGCCAGATGCGGGCATATCCCAGACCTAACCCAGACCTAACCGGTGTTATCCTCTAAAATATTGATCGAAACCAGGCTTAATTGACCGCTTCAGTGTGTTACCACATTACTACGTGTTTCAAACACGGAAAATACCCAGGATCTGGCCAACAAGTTTGCGAAAAAGGCGAAAGTATAAGCCAGATGCGCGCATTTCCCAGACCTAACCCAGACCTAACCGGCGTTATCCTCTAAAATATTGATCGAAACCAGGTTTAATTGACTGCTTCAGTGTGGTACCACATTCCTACGTGATTCAAACACGAAAAAAACCCAGGATCTGGCCAAGAAGTATGCGAAGAAGGCGAAAGAATAAGCCAGATGCGCGCATTTCCCAGACCTAACCCAGACCTAACCGGTGTTATCCTCTGAAATATTAATCGAAACCAGGTTTAATTGACTGCTTCAGTGTGTTACCACATTACTACGTGATTCAAACACGAAAAAAACCCAAGATCTGGCCAACAAGTATGCGAAGAAGGCAAAATCATGAGCCAGATGCGGGCATAACCCAGACCTAACCCAGACCTAACCGGTGTTATCCTCTAAAATATTGATCGAAACCAGGTTTAATTGACTGCTTCAGTGTGTTACCACATTACTACGTGATTCAAACACGAAAAAAACCCAAGATCTGGCCAACAAGTATGCGAAGAAGGCAAAATCATGAGCCAGATGCGGGCATAACCCAGACCTAACCCAGACCTAACCGGTGTTATCCTCTAAAATATTGATCGAAACCAGGTTTAATTGACTGCTTCAGTGTGTTACCACTTTACTACGTGATTCAAACACGGAAAATACCCAGGATCTGGCCAACAAGTTTGCGAAGAAGGCGAAAGTATAAGCCAGATGCGCGCATTTCCCAGACCTAACCCAGACCTAACCGGTGTTATCCTCTGAAATATTGATCGAAACCAGGTTTAATTGACTGCTTCAGTGTGTTACCACATTACTACGTGATTCAAACACGGAAAATACCCAGGATCTGGCCAACAAGTTTGCGAAGAAGGCAAAATCATGAGCCAGATGCGGGCATAACCCAGACCTAACCCAGACCTAACCGGTGTTATCCTCTAAAATATTGATCGAAACCAGGTTTAATTGACTGCTTCAGTGTGTTACCACATTCCTACGTGATTCAAACACGAAAAAAACCCAGGATCTGGCCAACAAGTATGCGAAGAAGGCAAAATCATGAGCCAGGTGCGGACATAACCCAGACGAAACCCAGGCCTAACCAGTGTTATCCACCAAAATACTGTCCGAAACCAGGTTTAATGGACTGTTTCTGTGTGGTACCACATTACTACGTGATTCAAACACGAAAAAAACCCAGGATCTGGCCAACAAGTTTGCGAAAAATGCGAAAGTATAAGCCAGATGCGCGCATATCCCAGACCTAACCCAGACCTAACCGGTGTTATCCTCTGAAATATTGATCGAAACCAGGTTTAATTGACTGCTTCAGTGTGGTACCACATTACTGCGTTATTCAAACCCGAAAAAAACCCAGGATCTAGCCAACAAGTTTGCGAAAAAGGCGAAAGTATAAGCCAGATGCGCGCATATCCCAGACCTAACCCAGACCTAACCGGTGTTATCCTCTGAAATATTGATCGAAACCAGGTTTAATTGACTGCTTCAGCGTGTTACCACATTACTACGTGTTTCAAACACGGAAAATACCCAGGATCTGGCCAACAAGTTCGCGAAAAAGGCGAAAGTATAAGTCAGATGCGCGCAAATCCCAGACCTAACCCAGACCTAACCGGTGTTATCCTCTAAAATATTGATCGAAACCAGGTTTTATTGACTGCTTCAGTGTGTTACCACATTACTACGTGATTCAAACACGGAAAAAACCCAGGATCTGGCCAACAAGTTTGCGAAAAAGGTGAAAGTATAAGCCAGATGCGCGCATATCCCAGACCTAACCCAGACCTAACCGGTGTTATCCTCTGAAATATTGATCGAAACCAGGTTTCATGGACTGCTTCAGTATGTTACCACATTACTACGTGATTCAAACACGGAAAAAACCCAGGATCTGGCCAACAAGTTTGCGAAAAAGGCGAAAGTATAAGCCAGATGCGCGCATTTCCCAGACCTAACCCAGACCTAACCGGCGTTATCCTCTAAAATATTGATCGAAACCAGGTTTAATTGACTGCTTCAGTGTGGTACCACATTACTGCGTTATTCAAACCCGAAAAAAACCCAGGATCTAGCCAACAAGTTTGCGAAAAAGGCGAAAGTATAAGCCAGATGCGCGCATATCCCAGACCTAACCCAGACCTAACCGGTGTTATCCTCCGAAATATTGATCGAAACCAGGTTTAATTGACTGCTTCAGTGTGTTACCACATTACTACGTGTTTCAAACACAGAAAATACCCAGGATCTGGGCAACAAGTATGCGAAGAAGGCAAAATCATGAGCCAGATGCGGGCATATCCCGGACATAACCCAGACCTAACCGGTGTTATCCTCTGAAATATTGATCGAAACCAGGTTTTATTGACTGCTTCAGTTTGTTACCCCATTACTACGTGATTCAAACACGAAAAAACCCCAGGATCTGGCCAACAAATATGCGAAGAAGGCAAAATCATGAGCCAGATGCGGGCATAACCCAGACCTAACCCAGACCTAACCGGTGTTATCCTCTAAAATATTGATCGAAACCAGGTTTAATCGACTGCTTCAGTGTGTTACCACATTACTACGTGATTCAAACACGAAAAAAGCTCAGGATCTGGCCAACGAGTATGCGAAGAAGGCAAAATCATGAGCCAGATGCGGGCATAACCCAGACCTAACCCAGACGGAACCGGTGTTATCCTCTAAAATATTGATCGAAACCAGGTTTAATTGACTGCTTCAGTGTGGTACCACATTACTACATGATTCAAACACGAAAAAAACCCAGGATCTGGCCAACAACTATGCGAAGAAGGCAAAATCATGAGCCAGATGCGGGCATAACCCAGACCTAACCCAGACGGAACCGGTGTTATCCTCTGAAATATTGATCGAAACCAGGTTTAATTGACTGCTTCAGTGTGTTACCACATTACTTCGTGTTTCAAACACGGAAAATACGCAGGATCTGGCCAACAAGTTTGCGAAAAAGGCAAAATCATGAGCCAGATGCGGGCATAACCCAGACCTAACCCAGACCTAACCGGTGTTATCCTCTGAAATATTGATCGAAACCAGGTTTTATTGACTGCTTCAGTTTGTTACCCCATTACTACGTGATTCAAACACGAAAAAACCCCAGGATCTGGCCAACAAATATGCGAAGAAGGCAAAATCATGAGCCAGATGCGGGCATTTCCCAGACCTAACCCAGACCTAACCGGCGTTATCCTCTAAAATATTGATCGAAACCAGGTTTAATTGACTGCTTCAGTGTGGTACCACATTCTTTCGTGATTCAAACACGAAAAAAACCCAGGATCTGGCCAAGAAGTATGCGAAGAAGGCGAAAGAATAAGCCAGATGCGCGCATTTCCCAGACCTAACCCAGACCTAACCGGTGTTATCCTCTGAAATATTGATCGAAACCAGGTTTAATTGACTGCTTCAGTGTGTTACCACATTACTACGTGATTCAAACACGGAAAATACCCAGGATCTGGCCAACAAGTTTGCGAAGAAGGCAAAATCATGAGCCAGATGCGGGCATATCCCGGACCTAACCCAGACCTAACCGGTGTTATCCTCTAAAATATTGATCGAAACAAGGTTTAATTGACTGCTTCAGTGTGTTACCACATTCCTAGCGGATTCAAACACGAAAAAAACCCAGGATCTGGCCAACAAGTATGCGAAGAAGGCAAAATCATGAGCCAGGTGCGGACATAACCCAGACGAAACCCAGGCCTAATCAGTGTTATCCACCAAAATACTGTCCGAAACCAGGTTTAATGGTCTGTTTCTGTGTGGTACCACATTACTACGTGATTCAAACACGAAAAAAACCCAGGATCTGGCCAACAAGTTTGCGAAAAATGCGAAAGTATAAGCCAGATGCGCGCATATCCCAGACCTAGCCCAGACCTAACCGGTGTTATCCTCTGAAATATTGATCGAAACCAGGTTTAATTGACTGCTTCAGTGTGGTACCACATTACTGCGTTATTCAAACCCGAAAAAAACCCAGGATCTAGCCAACAAGTTTGCGAAAAAGGCGAAAGTATAAGCCAGATGCGCGCATATCCCAGACCTAACCCAGACCTAACCGGCGTTATCCTCTAAAATATTGATCGAAACCAGGTTTAATTGACTGCTTCAGTGTGGTACCACATTACTACGTGATTCAAACACGGAAAAAACCCAGGATCTGGCCAACAAGTTTGCGAAAAAGGTGAAAGTATAAGGCAGATGCGCGCATATCCCAGACCTAACCCAGACCTAACCGGTGTTATCCTCTAAAATATTGATCGAAACCAGGTTTAATTGACTGCTTCAGTGTGGTACCACATTACTGCGTTATTCAAACCCGAAAAAAACCCAGGATCTAGCCAACAAGTTTGCGAAAAAGGCGAAAGTATAAGCCAGATGCGCGCATATCCCAGACCTAACCCAGACCTAACCGGTGTTATCCTCTGAAATATTGATCGAAACCAGGTTTTATTGACTGCTTCAGTGTGTTACCACATTACTACATGATTCAAACACGAAAAAAACCCGGGATCTGGCCAACAAGTATGCGAAGAAGGCAAAATCATGAGCCAGATGCGGGCATAACCCAGACCTAACCCAGACCTAACCGGTGTTATCCTCTAAAATATTGATCGAAACCAGGTTTAATTGACTGCTTCAGTGTGTTACCACATTACTACATGAATCAAACACGAAAAAATCCCAGGATCTGGCCAACAAGTATGCGAAGAAGGCAAAATCATGAGCCAGATGCGGGCATAACCCAGACCTAACCCAGACCTAACCGGTGTTATCCTCTGAAATATTGATCGAAACCAGGTTTAATTGACTGCTTCAGTGTGTTACCACATTACTACGTGATTCAAACACGAAAAAAACCCAGGATCTGGCCAACAAGTTTGCGAAAAAGGCGAAAGTATAAGCCAGATGCGCGCATATCCCAGACCTAACCCAGACCTAACCGGTGTTATCCTCTAAAATACTGTCCGAATCCAGGTTTAATTGACTGCCTCAGTGTGGTACAACATTACTACGTGATTCAAACACGGAAAATACCCAGGATCTGGCCAACAAGTATGCGAAGAAGGCAAAATCATGAGCCAGATGCGGGCATAACCCAGACCTAACCCAGACGGAACCGGTGTTATCCTCTAAAATATTGATCGAAACCAGGTTTAATTGACTGCTTCAGTGTGTTACCACATTACTACGTGATTCAAACACGAAAAAAGCCCAGGATCTGGCCAACGAGTATGCGAAGAAGGCAAAATCATGAGCCAGATGCGGGCATTTCCCAGACCTAATCCAGACCTAACCGGTGTTATCCTCTGAAATATTAATCGAAACCAGGTTTAATTGACTGCTTCAGTGTGTTACCACATTACTACGTGATTCAAACACGAAAAAAACCCAAGATCTGGCCAACAAGTATGCGAAGAAGGCAAAATCATGAGCCAGATGCGGGCATAACCCAGACCTAACCCAGACCTAACCGGTGTTATCCTCTAAAATATTGATCGAAACCAGGTTTAATTGACTGCTTCAGCGTGTTACC